>NC_139169.1:30825202-32183535 GCF_965202585.1 Thalia democratica | reverse complement strand
TCAAGAAGTTATAAAAGTCTTTAATACTGAATAGTAACCATTTTCACTATATAAACAGTTAGGAGAAAACTTTTAAAACAACAGAATATCTTTTTTTAGGATGCAGGCCTTGTAAAATATAAATTTGGCAGTGTAACTACTGTCTAAACATAGAACCCCGTTATATTCTCCATTAAGTCAAATTTAAAATACTAAAGATAATTATACTGATGCGTCAGTTGCAGTTTTAAGTTCACTTTTCATTGGCTAATATTTTAACTTGGTACGGGATAAGGTTGAAGATGTTCTTAATATTCTGCTGTACTATCAATTTACCTCATTTACAAAATTTGCTCAATATTATGAATGAATAAATTTACAAGAACTTACGAGTGCAGCCGACCCGATACTGACACTACACTTCTATACTTTCATTTTTATTATTTATATACATAAATTTATTAGCTAGAAACCTCCTGGCTAAACTATTCTTACTAAACGTTTTTAACTAGTTTTAATTAAAATGTAATTTCAAACTAATGTTGTTATATCTTAGCTTAGCTTATAACTATTTGTTTTTCTTTTGTATTTAATTATGAAAGATAAAATAAGTATGTTAAAATTGCTTTTCGATTTAATGTAAGTTATATTTTAGGATTAAGAAACATGAGTAAAAGTATGATATCAATAACAGTTAATAAAATCTTAAATTAATTTTAAAAATGATATTAAAACAAATAAGAAGTTTTGTTTATGTATTTTTATTAATAACTGTGGTCGGCAAACTGCGGTCCGCGGGCTAAATGCGGCCCTCATAGGATAAATATGCGGCCCGCGAGCACGTTATTTTTTTGAATGGAATGCGGCCCTCGAGAGAAAATTTTGAGGCCCGCGAGCATGTAAATCTGGCCCGCTGAGCAAAAATGTATTTTAAGAATTTTTTTATCTGTTATTTGGTTTACTTTTTAACTCGTTTTAGCCCCTGTATAACATTTTAAAAGAATTAAAAAACTTTACTACTTTAGCTTAAAAATGTGAAAAAGATAGATAAGCATTCCATCAGGGTTTTTTTCTCAGTTTTTTAATTTTTTTTTTCTTGCAACAGCAAGTTATTATCAGTTTTAAGAGTGCTTGGTTTTAGTTAGTTACTTATATAACACGTGTTTAGTGAATAAACGACATGCAAATGTTTTCCATTTTGTACAAAATTAATGAACAGTAATTAACAACGATGTCATTTGTTTACAGTTTAGGTATTTTTTCAAAGTTTTTTATTCCTAAGTCTATTTTATAAATGTTTTTGTCTTTATAAAATGTTACATTTGAGAGAGCATAAAAACATTTAAAGTTACATATAATATTCCTATGCACAATAATATACAAAGATGCTCATATTTTAAACCACTTTTTAAAATCACTTAGTTAGAATAAGTTTTGTATGTACATAACTTTCTAACTGTTTCTACATGTAATATCTAGTTGAGTACAACCACTTTCTAAACAATATATAAGACACAAATTATAATAGTTTTAGTCTGGTGTATATTTTCATTTTACAAACAATTTTTTTGGCAAAACTTTATGCGTTGCATACTGGTATACACAGCTGCTGTTTTTTGTAAATACCTATTTAATATAAACTAGATTTGGGTATGGTAAATGTATTAAGTTTGTACATTGTTAATTGAAATAGTTCAAATTCAAGCAAATAAGGTTATTAAACTGATTTTTTTTAAGTTTTGATTTAATTGCCTTATGTTTACTAAAATATCAGGCTAGTTTTGTGTCACTCTAGCTGACTTTTTTACTTTAAAGAATGGCAAATTAAACTAATGATGTATATTTTGTTCGATCTACAACGCTCGTATTCATTATAATATATGTTAAATTTGAAATCTTGCAGCTGATATAATTTGAAATATTATTTATTTAATTGTATACACATAGGTGTGAACAATCAGTGTTGCTAAAAAACTTGAAACCCAGAATTTGACAATTTATGCTTAAAAAGTCTAAAAAATACTTGAATTTAAAAATTTTTTAAATGTAAAGTAGTGAATTTTCGTTTCACATAAAATATACCATACACATGTTTTTTTTTAATAAAAAACACATCTAAATTAGCTTAACAGTATTCTTAAATATTGTTATTTTATTTAAGACAATTATTTTACCTTTAATTTTATTTCATAAATAAAAGGAGATTCTAATAGAAGAAAAAAATCGTACTTTCAAATACTTAATATTGGTGCATCGTACCTTTTTTTTAAAATGTCTTTACCTATTTTTTTGCTTTGCATTGAACTAGAATTTTTCTAAAATTTTAAAGTTAGTAAAACTACCTCTAGTTGAACGTAAGTACTCTAGTAGAATCTAAATATTATAAACAATTTTTGTTGTATCAGTACTCTCATCTTAACATATTGATTAAAGTCCTAATTTTATATATGCAGCTTTAAAATCTACAGACATTTCCTAAACACGACTTCTAGTTGTCATTTAATAAATAAGTAAAATTATTTTGCTACGCCAAAACAAATTCTTTAGAAAGTTTAAAATTCTAAAGGGTAACTAACTACTTTTTAGTAATTAATTTTGCTAGTTAATAATTTGCCTAAAAAAATTTTACTGATCAGTCTGTAGTTACTGAAATTAATCATGTGCTTTGTTGGAACTGACTTAAGCGATTTTTTTTTCATTTTATTTCTCCGAAATCTCCTAACTAACGTTTTTTAATTCTTGTAGTTAGTCTTATATTTCACATTTACTCTTTTTATTATTTTTAAAAATTATGTTATGTTATTATTATATTTCTTTATTACAGATAAAGATTGCTATTTTTCTTAATAAATTTTTTATACTTTATTAATGGAATAATAACATTTATATTTTTGTTAGAAATATTTGTGAAACTTTATTGTTCTTTCAAGTTGACTTATAATGCTTTTTTCTTTATTTTCTGAATAATTTTATATTTAAACAGCGTTGCTAAACATACAAAGTTAATTTTTAAGTTGCAAAACTTAAACTATTTTAAACCTATTAAAGATCATTTTTATTTCTGTAGTGTAGCTAATTAGTTGTTTTTTTTTTCTTGTCATCTTAAACATTGTGTAATTTTTTATAATGATGATATTTTAGTTAGGTATTAAACCTTGATTAACAGAAAATTTTTAACTATTTTAACTTTAATAAATTTAAGCTGGTTTTATATAACTTAGACATATTTTGCTTTTAAAGTGGCAACCATGAAAAAAATATCTAATTACTAAAAATGTATTTTATTAAATTACCAATAATTATGTTATATAATTTGTTTTAGCTTTTCTATAATACAAATAGGTATAAGTTTTAATTAATTATCTAACTACTAATTTAAAAAAAAAATGAAAACGCAAAAATTTTAGACGCAAAAAATTATTTTCAAATGTTAATGTTTTTAAAATATGAATAAGTGGTTTATAGCAGTGGCGTCGCGTGGTATTAGAAAAAAATCCGAGTTTAAGGTGATCGATTTGCCCCTACTTGAGTTGTCCCTGCTTGAGTTGTTTCTGCTAGAGTTGCCTCTTCTCGAGTTGCTTCTGCTCGAGTTGCTTTTTCTCAAGTTGCTTCTTCTCTAGTTGCCAATTCTCTAGTTGTCAACTCTCAAGTTGCTTCTTCTCAAATTGACTTTTCTCGAGCTGCCTCTTTTCGAGCTGCATCTTCTCGAGTTGCCTCTTCTCGAGTTGCTTCTACTCGAGTTTCCTCTGCTTAGCTTTATTTTTATTTTTTGTTTACAATAACTTGCGGAATGACACTTAAACCTGTACTGTTACAGGGAATTTTCAACTTAGCTTACTTAACGCAAGATATTGATTTTGCGGTAATTCTTGAAGAAATTTTGCTGTTTGAGTTCATTTGCGGCAGTCAGTTAAGAGTTTGCGGCAGTAAAGTGAGCAAAATGGTCGTTTTCTAAATTGGATTTTTATAAGCGATTTTGTTCAAAAAGTAACGAAAACTTTATAGATACTTAATTTCTTTAATTTTAAGGTGGTGCAATTGCGGCAGTGCAACACACAACGCGACGCCCCTGGTTCACAGTTTAAAAAAAATCCCCTAAAAATGTTTTTCAAGCTCAATTATTATAGATAGTTAGATTCTAAGTAAAAAAATAAGTTAAATTAGCTTATTAAGTGTTTAAGAAAGCTAGTATTTTATTAAAACTTAAGTTTATTAGTCAATGTAATTTTATTCCATTTAGTATTTATAATTTAGATTTAAACTATATGTAGCTAAATTTTATTTAAAAATATTAAAGTAAGTAAAAGTAAAAACTTTCTGTAGAGTGACTAAAACTAAACCAAAATACTATTCAAATGTCACTAAAACTACGGCCCGCGAAGATTTTGGGAACTTGAAATTTTGCCCGCGATTACAAACTGCCTGCCGACCCCTGATTAAGGATAAAGGAAAAATGCGGCTATCTTGAATTTTTATGGTATTAGGTTTTACATAGTCTACATAAAGAGTCATATACCATCTTCTTTTTTGTGAAGTGTTTAAGACATTAAAGCTTTTAGGTTAATATTAAATGCACTTAATTAACGAATTTTTGATTTTTTTAAAATATTTTATAATAATTTGTTTGTTAAAAATTAGCTGAAAATATATCAAATCTAGTTTAGCTAGAGCAGGGCTCGGCAAACTGTGGCTCGCGAGCTAAATGTGGCTCTAAAGTTTAAGGTCTGCAAAGTGTTTTCAGCTAAAATCATAATCTTGTAGAACTAAAAAAAAACTTACAATTAAGCTGTTAACATCAATATATAAACAATCACTTTTTGCTATTGCTCTATTACTGCTTATTTTATCATATTTATGGTTTAAAGTAGTACTTAAAACTGATGTTTACATTTGTTTTAAAATAACTACCGTTCACGAACATTAATCTAAACAGAGCGAACTACGTACAATTTTTTCTAGAAAAATTCTCTTGCAAGTTACAAAAGGTCGCCGAGCTAAAGCAAGGATCAGCAATCTTCAGCAATCTCTAACAAAGTTTTTGTTTAAATTTTACAAACATTTGACTTAAGTTTTATCTTTAAATCTAACCAAAAATTTTCTTTTTTCAAAATGCCCTGTATAAGTTGTTAATTTTTAAATCATTCTTTCTAATAATTAATTTTATAAAATATGAATCGAGTATTTTCACAAACTTACTTTCACATACAAAGAAGTTTAAATTTGACATGCATTTTTAAAATAATTTTAGCTGTGTATTAAACTCCCATTTAATATGTTGTAAAAATTATAAAGATATTTATATAAGTAGTATTATAAGTATTTGTTTCAAAGAAGATTATTTTATTATTTGATTTTATGTCTTATAAAAATTTACTTGAACTAAAAAAAATGTTCCGAGTAAAACAATTTACCTACCAATTTTCAGTTACTTAAACCAAAAATAAATAAAGGGATGCCAAAATATTGCTTTTTAATAAATGTTAAGGTCATAAGGGATAAACAAAAACATCAATTTTTAATTTCTTCTTTAGTTATTTTCTTTTCAACTATTACTTTTTAGTTGCCTTCTTACAAGTTGTTCGAATAATAAAAATGTATTTACGATAGTAAAAAATAAAGAGGGAGTTAAAAGACTCTTAATGAGTTATTAAATTCCGAGTAATTAAGCCATAAACATTTTTTTCGTACTAATATCAGATTTGATTTACAAAACAGGCTATAACAAAAATTAAAAAAAAAATTTAGTTCTTTTTTAATTGTATATACATTAATATTTAAAACAGCAGCCATTTTTAAGTTAAAAAAAGTTTTTGACCCATGCCCCTATAGTCTTAACATATTTAAAAATCACTGCTTTAATTGTTAAAAATCATATTACTATGAAATACTGGTATATGTTTAGGTTTTAAGCAAACAAATAAAGAGATCTCAACTAACGGAGGAGAAATAATGATATTATTCTTTCAAGAATTTTTTTTACAAACCAAGTTTTGGTCAAAGACCTTGTCTGTGCTTAAATAAATTTTAAAAGATGTGTAACAGTCATGGAAAATAGCATTCAAACAATTAAATTAAAATTAAAACAAATGTTTACTCAAAATTATTACTTAAAAAACTAAACAACTAAGTTATAATATTAAGATTAAATTTAAGATAAAATTTAAATTTTATTTAAGTTTTAAAATCAATATATTAACAGTAATAATAAAAAAAGCTGTATGTAGCTTTCTGTCTACTTCTAGTTAATTTGCAAAATAAAATTTTTAAAGCAAAAACTTAGTTAAGAAAGTTAGCTTAAAGTTGAGATTAATTTTAACATAGCTTATTTTAATTGTGACGAAACTAAAAAAAATTTAAACAATCTTGTGCTTGTGATAGCTATAAAAATTTGAAATTCCGCCCAAATGCTTTATAGAAAGACTTATAGTTTTAAAAAATTTTTAGCTAGAAATAAAATAAAACAAACTATGAAATACTGTATTAAAAAATATGTAAAAAAAAAGAAATTAAAATACATTAAGTACAATCATCACGGCAAAATGGACACTGAAATTTCGAATTCGAACCATTTTCTGGAATTTTAAACCATTTTATAGCACAATCGCTGCACATAAAGTGGTTACAGGGTAAATGGCATATTTCTTGACTATTTCTAAAATTGTCTAAGCATATGTTGCAAGTTTTTTGATCTTTAAAATTTTCTATTACATCCATGAACTTAAATGACAACTGATCAATTCTATCAATTGAGACTTGAGAATAACAGTAATTATCACTTCTTTTTTGTATATATCTTCGTAGCTCCTTGTAGTTTAAGCATTTTGTTTTGATCCCTATATCTTTTACTAGAAAGTTGTTTTCTAAGATACATTTTACGTCATTCTCAAAAACTTCATCATTTTTCATGAGTATTTTTGCTCTTTTAATAATTTCTTTTGTATACATTTTCCATTCACACTGTTTGTAAAAGTTTGTGTTTGAACTGCTAAGTTCTTGAATTTTCTCAACGCATGACAGAAAGTCATCTAACTTAATAAACTCTTCACAAGATTTATTATTGTTTATAACAATTGAATACACAAGCAAATCATCACTTAGGTATAAGGAATCATTTTGTAATTCAAAAAACCTTCTATGCTTCTTCAAAAAGTTGTATAGTTCTTTCTTAACGTCTGCAAACTTTCTTTTGTTGATCTCTAAGTTATTTGTGTGTTGCAGAATATTTTGCGATATTAGTAGTAAAAATAGGTTGTAAATGCTGACTACCTCATCAAATGCTTGAAATAGGTTTTGGAGGTCAATGTCGCTTAGATCACTTGCAGTTGACATTATTTGTTTTATAGAAACTTAAAGATAACTTTGTTCCAACTAAATAGTTCATTTTTAAAATTAATTTGTAAGAAATAATGTTGCGATTAGTTAAACAAAAACAGTCTAATCAGTACTTAAATAACTAGCAATAAACTTTGGTAGAACTTGTTGTTTTATTTACCACTATGTTTAAACGCATTATTTTTTAAACCATATACATAACTTAATGATTCAGCAGCGTTATAATTTTAAAAGAAAAATATTTTTAATTTATTACTTGACACACAAAAAAAAAGGATATTATAACGAACAACTTCTTCAATCAAAGATAAAAATCAAAAGCTAATGTTTTGAAAACTATTCACTGCAGGACCGTTGAAAGTATAGTTTCACATTACAAAGTATGCTTTTATAAATGTATTATATTTAGTAGCAATTTTAAAAAATAAAGTATTTTAATTCTTGTTATTAAGTTCGCTAAGTTTTGTAAAACATTTTTCTTTATTTTTATACATGCTAAATTAGTTGCAAAACAGAGATTTAATATTAATGATTTAGTTATAAAACTTAATTTTAAAATATATAAGTTAAACAGTAGAATTCAAATGTTTATTAATTTAGATATGTCTTAAAATTCATAACGTAAGCCAAAATTTTAGTTTGTAAAAAGAATAAAGTGTTCTTCTAATTAAAATTTATTAATTTTTGACTTTGCTTCGATTACAACTCAGAAATTAAAAAAAACCTGACAGATTTTTCAGAAACCGTATCCTTGCTGTTAAAAGTATCAAATTGTGTACTTGATAAATAAATAGTACTATTTTGTAAATAATGTCTATATATTGTATTAATGAGTATGTTATTTTGTAAACCAAAGGTTCCTTACGTAACTACTTATTTCTTAATAGTTTATAGATTTTAAAATAGTAAAAAAAAAACATTGTTTTAGTTTATATTTCTAACTAGTTTTTAAAACCGAATATTAAAAGTGTGTTTTAGATAAAATATATTTTAGATTATAACTTCAAGCAGTAATAACTAATAATTAAAATCGTATTTATTAAATTATCAAATTAAAAGTAGCTATTACTTCAACGAAAATAAACAGATTAACTAAACTATATTTTAGAAAAATTTTGACAAAAGTTAGGAACAAAGCATATTGTTCTTAACTTATAATCTAAATTGATTTAAAATTATAACTTATGCTTGTTGAAAACCTAATTAAAATAAAATTTTAAAAAAGTTTTTAAATGTTTTTGATTAAATTAAGATTATTAAATACTTTTTAATTTAAAGTACTTTTTAGCTTTACCGAAATTTTAAACTATTAGAATCAGTTTAGTTTTAATTAAAGTAATCGGTAAGGTTTTGCGATTGACAGAATATAAAAAATAAACTTTTATAAATGCTAAGAATACCGTTTTATAAACTATATTTAAGTTGATCAATATTTACTAGTCTAAAATCAGTAACTTCTCTATGTTTATAACATACTTCACTTCACAAAAGCATTAGTATGAAATTATCTTTAGATATATTTAAAGTTTTGAAAACTAATTTTATCTTACGCCTAATTTTACTTTTTTCACACAAATTTTATATGGTGTAAATACTTAGGTTTTTTAAATTTTTGTTAAAACCATTTTCAAGAAGTTATACAATAAAAAAACTTTATTAAAGTTTCTGATATAAAAATATAACAATGATACTTTAGAAAATACCAAATAAAATAAACAGTGCATTCGTATTATTTTTTCGTGTAGCGTACTGCACTAAAGCTTAACTAATTTGTGATATTGAAAATTATTCACATGTTGCTATGAAATACAGTTGTTTTTGTTATTAAGTTTAAAAATTTTAATTTACAAGCAAAACTGCTAAAGTAAGTAAATTTCGGGTTTAAAAAGTTATCATTGAGTAATTAAAACTTATTTTCTTCTTTTTTTCAGAGGCTCTACGGTATCTGAAAAAAATAACAGTGTAAGAACCCATACATTTTGCATACTTATATGGATATTTTTAAACTGCTACACACTGAGTACCTAAAAAGGGAAGCTAGTATAACGGTTAGTTTTGAAAACTTGATCCTTAATATGTTTGCAAGTCATAAACTATACTTTAACAAAGATTTCCAGATATTAATGATAGAACTAAATAGAACGAAAGAAACAAAATTATTGATAAATTTTCAAGGAATGTTTTCATTTCAATTTATATTTTAACTTT
Organism: Thalia democratica; assembly: GCF_965202585.1. Taxonomy (NCBI): domain Eukaryota; kingdom Metazoa; phylum Chordata; class Thaliacea; order Salpida; family Salpidae; genus Thalia; species Thalia democratica. Next base: position 32,174,016 of record NC_139169.1, on the reverse strand, counting down.
AATATTATTGCTAAAGCTATTTTTTAGAATCAATCATTTTATGTGAATAATAGTTCAGGTATGCTAAGAATATATCACAAAATAAATACTCGAGCAAGACACTTAAAGTTTAATATTAGTGCTAAGAATTCTCTACTTATGGGTTTTAAAAACGCTGCATAGAGTTAAATAATACTTTTGACTTGCGTAGATTGTTTTAATTGCTATACTCTATACTTTTGACTAAAGTTCTTCAGCCTATACCCAGGATAAAAAACCAAGAAACTTGAAAAACCAGATGTAAATTGTAGCAATTCAATCTGTACTGAATGATGTTTTTCTTAAATATCAATCAGATAAATTTCAATACTAACCTTTATATACTGCTATTTAAACTTATTTTATTGTTAATGGTGTTTAATGTTTTTTTTTTTTTTTGAGGGCTAACTGCTGGTAGTTTTATTAACTATGTGTAAGCTAAGCTCAATTGATCTTAGTTGATTTTATTTTTTCAATTTTAGTTATTTTTTTATTTCTGATCATCTTTTATATAATCTTATAGTTCAGTTTCATCTGCAATGACAGTGTGACTGGCCACTTTGTGAAACACCGTACTATTATCTGCTTTATCATAACTTAAAATTTTAATGCAACATATATTAAGCTAGTAAGCGTTAAATAGCTTTTAAGAAGCTAAAATATTTAACTAGTTGTTGTATTGTAATAAGAATAAAATTTTACTTTTTTTAAAACAACTTGTGTTGTTTATTTTTAATTGAAATCAGAAATTTTTTTAGTTTAAATGCGACCAGTTTTTGTTAATTTTATTTTTGAAAAGTTGCATTGAACAGTGTTTATTTTATATTGAAAATTAATTTTGTTTAGTTGCTTTACTTTCAAAAACTTACTTGTGGTTTTAGTGCAATTAAAAAAAAATCTCAGGCTAACATAACTCAAAAATTTTAAAGAAAACCTCACTTATTTTTCTCAGACTAGAGTACAAGTGTTAGAGAAAAAGTTTTTCAAATGTTTTTATTTAAGAGATAGCATATATTAGAAGTTTTTAAAGTCTAAACAACTATCATTTTATAATGAATACTGTAACACAATTATTATAAACGATTGAGAATTTTTTTAAATATTAGTATTTATATTTCAGTAGGATATTACTTATGCCCGCTTGTTTAAACTTAAACAGCTGTTTCTCGCCACTATTCCTGCCTGATGAGTCTTATTAAGTACAAAACCAGTCGTTTGTTGTCTCGGATGCTAATTTTGATGGCTGTGATGGAAAATTATTGTTTTTATTGATATAAGTATACATCTCAATTTCATTGATGATGGACGAATTAAATATTGGTTAGTTATAAAATGAACGTTTTGTAAACTATTTTTTTTAAATTATAACCATATCTGCAGGTTCGTTTAAGTTTAATTGTTTTATAGTAAGTTAAATAAACCATCAGACTTATGTTAGAAAATAATATTTTAACAGTTTAGTTTTTGGTACTGGTTGAAACTGATCAAACGAGCATCAATATAACCTCTCAATAAGCTAACAATGTCTGAGACGTTTAGCTGTAAACAATTAAGCTGCCTCAGTTTTTCCGGACTTAACCCGCAAGCGTTGTATCAGTGCGTATCAGAGGTTCGAAAGTGTGGAATACTTAAGTTGTTGTCCACCTAGTCAAAAGAAAAAATGAAAATAACATTTTCACTTGTTTTAGATTTTTTTTTTGAACCTGATGATGAATTTGTTATAGTTTATAAACTAACAATCGACTTATATTAGAAGTTATTATTTTTTTAGCTACTAGCTTTTAAGACTTCTTCTTATTTATTTGTACTAGAAATATAATAAGGGATAATTAGCTAGTTGAAAACGTTTCGGCAACAACATTTTTTTATTAATTTTGATACTAATTTTCTTACTTATAAAAACAAAACGACTAATTTTTTTTTGCTATTTTTAATTATTTTTAAATTTGACGAAAATTTACTTTATTAACTTTAAAAACTTACTTTAAAATTGCGACAACAAATATGCAAATAATTAAATGTCAACAGTCAAATTTATTAAGTTTTTGGTAATTTTATGCAAGTAAAATGATAAAAAAGTTTCTTCACTTCACATGGAATTTTTAACCATTCTTCTTTTTGAACATCATATTTGTGGACAATAGATGAAACCGAAGTTTCAATTGCGAAAAAACTATCACCCACTGCTATAGCAGTAAAAATTCCGCGAGGAATTGGGGATTTTACAGCTACAAACTTATTAACAACATGGTCTAAAACTTCGCACCTATGATAACCGTTTCCCCCAACTGCAAACAGCCTGTTGTTAACATCAACTAAACTGTGGCCTGCTTTACTCGATAACATGTTTGGCATTTGTTTCCAAGTGTTTCCAAACGCATCGTAAGACTCCGTAGTGTTTTGAGTTTTGTAATCTACACCCCTACCACCAGAGATTATAATATTTCCCTTGAAATTTGTGCAAGCTGCAAAACATCGTACCTGGTTCATTCCGGCAACTTCCTTCCATGAGCAGTTTTTTGTGTCAAATTGAAAGCAAGAACTAAATTTATTTGTAACGTTCTCAAATCTTGTCATACCTCCGAGAATATATATCTTATGCATAAATGCACACGCACTAAAACCAAAACGACCATCAAACATGTCAGTCACTTTGCTCCACGTGTTAGTGTGAGGAGAATATTTCTCTACAGACATTATCCATTCAAGGTTTGAATCAAATCCACCAAAAAAATAAACTTCACCTTTTAAACATACTGCTGTAGAAGAGCTTCGACCATTTTTTTTGCAAGAAATGCTACTTGAAGTTTTTAAGCTATTGACATCTAGATGTCTAATATTTTCATCTAAGCTGCTTGAAATTCTTTCTCTACCCCCAAAAGTAAATAATAAAAAATCATCCTGCTTACAATATCTACGTCTTTCAATCATTCTACAATGCTCTTTTCTGCTTTGTAATGCTTCATTGAGTATATCAGTACATTCTTGTATTTTAGAAAATGCTGATCGTTGTTTGAGAAGATACTTTAAAGCATCATCAGATAGCAAATTAAGTCGGACTTTCAATAACAAGTCTTTTGCAAATTTGCTGCGTTCTTCAACACTGTGGTTCACCCATTTATCAGCAGCAAGATATACTTCAACTTCTGATGTAATTACCAACTCTGAGCTTGTAAGTATTTTAGAAACTTTAGGTATGTCTAACTCTAAAAAGCTTTCAGTTTCAACGACAATTGTAAACCAACGTTCTATGTAGCTTAAAATTGTCTTAATAAAACTCAATAAGTTAAAAGCTTTTGTAAGTTGTAGATAAGTTATAACATTCTGATAACTCATGTTTTTTTCAAAAAGTATGCACAACTCATTTTGCACATTTTCCGTAAGAAAAAGTTTATTCAGTTGTAAAAAGCAACATAGTTTATCTTTGTCTAGTTTCCCGTCAGCTGAAAATTGAAATTAGTTAAACCACTTTTTGTTATAACTAAGCAAAAAAATTAATTTAGTTAATCTTAGGAATGAAAATAATGTATGCAGCAGGGTTGCCACTCTTTGAGCCAAAAAATCTTCCCTGAATGACCAAAAATATCCCTGAGTAACCTTAAATTTCCCTGAGTTTCCCTGAGTGTTTTTTAAATCTTAAAAAAAAAAAAATCTTCTAACACAAATTATTAATACCTCATTCTCATTTTTCTTCTTTAATAATAAAAGGAAGGTTGTATGTGTATGTTTCTGCATTAAATTTATGAAAAAAACTGTTTTCAAAAACTCAATCTTAAAAGGTTTAAACCAATTAAAAATTAAAAACTAAATTTTTGCACAACTTTGTGTAAACTTGTTAGTTAACTTTCTACATAAAAGAATAAAGTTTAATATGTTCGACATTTTAATTGACAAAATTTAATTATACTATAATAATGATTTCACATGAAGAACTCACTTAAATGCATACATAATAACTTCATTATGACTTGTATGTCTTTCCTAGCAACTGTTCTGAATGCAGTAAATAAAACTTAAAAGCGTAACATTATTGTAAAAAAACCTGCAAAAAGAAAGTTTAAAGAAATAGCTAAAGAAATATCTCATATCAAAGTACAACTTAATACCTAACAACTGATACAAAATAATCTAAAATTAATTTTTTTTTATGTCTTTTAGATGTTGATACACAATCTATTTTAAATAACTGAAAAGATAATTTTGATTGTAAAACAATTTTACATTACCTAATAAAAAATCTTAATACTGTTTTTTTAAGTATGCAATTTCTAAATCAATAGTTTTAATATTATTTTCAAGTTTATTTGCGTTGTTCTTAGCAGCTATTTCTCTTGCTAATAATTCTTTCAGTGCTTCTAAATCAGACTGTTTGTTGGCATCTGCAGTATATTTGTCATAGTCTTCATTCAAACATTTGAGTTGCTTTGTAAGTTTACTTTTTTGTTCTCCTAACTTGCTCAAAGCATCACCTTTATTTGGAACATTTTTAGCAAAGAGCTGTTGTTCAAGATATGCCAAATATTGGGCCCTAGAAGATTTTACAAAATTAAACAATTCAGAACTTAGTTCAACTGTGCTTGGTTTTACATTGTATGCATATAGATGATAATTGATCATTCTTCGGGACCTTATTGTCATCTCTCCCATATTAGTTGATATTACTTCCTTATTTAAGCTAAAGCCCCGTTCAACACTTGCCTGGCCATTGTGAAGCACAAAAACAGCCTCAAAGACTCTTGTTAAATCTTTATACTTGCTTGGGGTATCGAGTGTGTCAAAATAAAAGGTGTCTAAACTGTGACTTTTTTCAAGAAAATTTTCAAAAAGTATTTGAGTGTTAGAAGAACTTAACAAATCAATGTATTGATTAATGCTGTCATCACCCTCTTTTGCTTTTAGTATCTTCATGCTGACAAGTTGTTGGACCAACCTTGTAAAGTTTCTGACACAACGGTCTTTACCCATTCCAATTAGACATGCCGGATTTAAAACAGCAGCTCTTCTTAAAAAGTTCAAACCAACAGTCATTCTTGTTTTAATTTTTTTTTATTATAGCAAATATAAAAAGTTTACATTCATTGTGAAATGACTTGAACAAAATGTTAGAAACTTTACCTTGATTTAGCAAATCTTGAATTAAAGTAGAAGCAGCACATCCTAACTCTACATCTTTTTTGTGAAAACTTTTATTTTGAAAATGCTTATTATTTAGTTCAAGTAGCTTTTTTCCATTTGAATGGGCTTCCATGAAAGAAGTAGTAAAAACAATATTTCCCTGAGATTTTCAAAAACTTCCCTGAAATTTAGAGAAAAAATCAAAACTTCCCTGAGTTTCCCTGAGTTAAAAGAAAAATGCCAAAATTCCCTGAGTTTCTCTGAAATTCCCTGAGTTTCCCTGAGATTTTCTACAGTTTTAAAATTCCCTGAGATTCCCTGAGTTCCCTGAATTCCCTGAGTGTGTGGCAACCCTGAATGCAGCCTTAAACATAAAAAATGCATTCGGAGCTAAAAAATGTTATCGCTGAAAAGTGTTTAAACGGTAAGTAACTAAATAGTAATTAAATTATAAATCTATTTTTTGTACATAATTGGAAAAAAACTTGTTTTCTTGTGTTTAAAACTCCTTTTTAATTGTTTAAGTAGTTCAGAACTTATGTAAGTTCAAATGAAACACGTATTTACTATAGAAAATATATAAACAATTGCTAAAAAATAAGTAATTTTATTTTATTTTTATCAATAAAAACTTTTTACGAAAAATATCTTCAACAATTTTTCATAAACAATAAACATATTTAGTCAGCAAAAGAAGTAAAAGTAATAGGCTTATGTATAAGTATTTTGGGAATTTATGCGAGCTTTTTTTATTATTTTTAAATTAATTAACTATTTTTATACAATTTTTTAACTATTTCAGGTAAAAGTTTACAAAACAGTCGCATGTAAACTTACATAACTTCTGAAATAAACAGAAAAGAAAAAACAAACAGTTTTGAAAAAATTAATCCAACTTTATCCAATTATTTATAATTCTTTGTGTACTATTAAATTAGCAATATAGTTAATCAAAATAATGCTTACCGCTTGTCCGTTTAATGTGTGCTTTAAATAAATAAATTAAAAAGTATTTACATATATGAATTTAAACATATAAAAATCTGATTAAATATCAAAAAAGTATTTATGGTTTAAAACAGTTAGTTAATTAATAAAAATTATTGTAACTGAAATAACTATATAAGTTTAACATATTACTAAATTGTATTACAACTTTGCTAAAAATTAATATCATCAACATACTTTTTTTAGTATAAGTAATAAACTTCGTTAAATGTTTCTCTTCAGACTTTTTTGTGATATTTTCAATACATTTATCTACATAGTTAACATCCATTAAAGTATTATAAATTGAACTGTAATTTGGATGAGGACTTTTAAGTTCTATTTTACTTTTCTTCTGGTGATATTCTACTAACAAGGTTTTGCTTTGTCGTTTCATTTTGTCAAGCTAAAAAAGTACTAATTTTAAATTTTAGACTAACTTAATTTTATTAATAAAAAAGAAAATGTTAGAAGTTATATAAAAAATATTAAAAGTTTATTTAAATACTAAAAACGGTTTGTTCAAAGTCTTTAAAAATCATACAACTAACAAAGTTTCTAAATTAGCAAATAGCCAAACAGTTATTTAAGCATGACATTCTACGTTAAAATAGGTAAATACTTATCAAGTATTTATATCTTTTTAATTTATATTTTTGCAACTCTCCCTTTATATACTTTTATTTTAGATTCAGTTTAAAAGTATGTCCCTAAATTGTACAAAAATATTTAACAAATGCATTTAGATTGTACAACTGTTAAAGCTAGTTCATGTTTAAAATATAAGAAAAATCTTTATAGAAACATTTTTAGAATTTTTAAAGGGTAGTAGCTATTTATGTTTGATATATGTTAATTTTCTGAAGTAGCTTTAAATTAAATACTTTAAGTAGTCGGTGTAATTTTCTATGCATACAGTATAAAGAAAGAAACAAGATGTTTTTTCTTTTCTTTCTTTTTCCTTTAAACAATGCAATATAATCATTTAACTTGTATAGTATAACGTTTAAAGTTTTGTTTTTCAAGTTTCAGTAATAAAAAGTTTAAGTTTTTTTAGTCCTTTATATATATTACTATTTTCTTGTTATTTTATAAACTTTTCTTAAATTTCATAATAAGTGTTCATCTGAGCTTATTTGAACAAAATAGCAATCCTAAAAAATATCAAATTCATTTAGTTTAAATAAATAAATGTTAACTGTTTGCTAAAAGTATGATGAAGTATAAAACAAAACATAACTTGAAAAATTAATAGTGTAATACATTAAGTTCAGTTATGTGTGTTTGGTATGCAACTACTACCAATAGACTGTTAAGTAAAACTTAAAAACAAAATAAGTAAAAACTTACAGACAAAGACAAAAACAAAAAAAAAAGCATTTAGAATTTAATAATGTTCTGTATAGCTAGGATACACTGTTTGTTTTTAATTTTTTAGTACAAAAATAGTTCAAAGTTTGCAAACAAGAATTAAAAAAACCTAGACAATTTTAAATAAGTATATTGAAACAGAAAATAATTTGAAAAAAAAAACCATAAAATTTAAAATAATTTGAAAATATTAAATGTACACATTTAATTTTAAAATTTCATTTGCATTGTAAAAGGAACATTATTAATTAACTAACACGAATTCTTTTCAGCAAAAAATTATAAAATAGAAGAAAGTATTAAAACTTCAAATTATTAAAACTGTAGTTGTAGAAGTTTTGATAATAATGTCAGATTTTTTAGGTTATAATAATCAAAACTATAAGAAAAAAAATGTCTTGCTAAAAGTTTGTGGTAGTCTACTTTGATTAACCAACATTTCAGCTGATATATAATAATTATATATTTTAAAACAAAATTCAAAATATTGAAATTTATAGTAATTTTTTTTTATTTACCTTTTTTTCTTAAATGTTCTAATTTGGCTTCAAACAGTCTTGTAACTAAAACATTTTTAAAACATTCAATGAATTAATATCATAAATATTAGATAGGTAAAAAAAAAAAGTTTTTGTATGATTTGAGTAAGATGTAAGGTATGTATGTTATTACATTTAATTTAATAATACTACTAATCATATTAAATCCTAAGTTTTTAATTACTATTTTCTAACACTAAATGCTATTTTAGTCTGTTTTATATAAATAAGACAACACAAATTGAGTAATGTATCTACTACAAAAAAAAAAGTCTCACAACACTGTTTCAAAGTATAAGTTAACTTTTAATAAAAAAAACTTAATAACAACTCAAGTTTAATTAATAACTATTTTAAAACTTTAAATAATGTGAACTATAAATTATTTAAAGATTTCTTAAACAATTATGTACTGTTTAAAAAACTCTTAATACTTAAATTACAAACATACATAAATAAAAAACATTCAAATCTAAAAAAGTTTTAATAATAACTTGAATCTAGGAATGTCTCAATAAAAGATCTTGTTTTTATCAACAATAATCATTATATTAATGATAACATTGCCTTAATTACTTGCGTTCTGGTTGACTGATCTTGTGATTATAGAACAGGTCCCTTTTTAAATATTGATATATTATGTTTTTGGAAAGTTTAGGAAAAAAATCAAAAATAAATTCTATCTGCACTCAGGTACAAAATATTTTTTAAGTTTATGTAAAATTCAAACTTTGATTTTATTATATGTCAGTTATATAACATTTTTAATATACTTTTGACTGCAAAGCAAACCAATGCGTTTTAATATTTAACCAATATAATAATTAACTGACTTTAAAAAAAACATTTCTGTTATCTAACGGGTAGTGTTAAGCTTACAAACAACAATTATTTAATTTTTAAAAACAGTTATTTTTAAAATAGCATCGTTTTTTTTATTTTTTAATAAAAAGAAAATTCTTGAAGTTTTTATTGAATAAACTTATTTTGCCTATGAGTTTAAATTTAATAAATAATATAAGCTCAAACAACAAATATTAAAATACCTTTAAATTGTTATTTTTTACTCAGTGTTAATAAAAACCCATTTAAGTAACTACTTTTTTCAAAACAATAGAATAGTGTGATGGAAGTTTTCGTAGTTAATCTGAATGATTTTTGGGAATTTTTATATTCAGACCGAATATAAATGTTTTCAAAATGGTCAAGTTGAATTAAAAAATAAAATAAGTTATGTATTGAAATGTTTTTAGCTTTAATTCTAAAAATTTACAATGTTATAACTTTTATTTACACTTGAGAACTAATTTATTTGAAAATTTACTCTAAAAACTTTTTTTAAACCCTATATTTAACAACACTTTTTGCCATCTCGTTTAAATACAAAAATTAAATTACTAAATGATATGACAATAAACATTTATTAGTTTTATTAAATGATTGTTATTTGGTTTAAACATAATTAACTTTTTAGACTAATAAAATAGTAAATAGTCTGTTTTTTTAATAAAATAGCTTACTTCTACCACGTAAATTTTTCAACCGTCGGTCTTTGTTTTGCTTTATGTATATTCTCTAATAGTTGCAAATGGTACAATTTAGTGTTTTAATTAAAAGCAAGATTTAACATTCACACTGTTGGCAAATAGAATGATGTTATTTATAACATTTATACAAACTTTAGGATTATCCATGGAATATTTATTTACACTGTCTAAAAGTTATCTAATTTGATTAAAAACGTGTATATATACTTCATACAACTTTTTTGTTTTTGGTTTTTGTTTTTTAAATATATGAAAAATGTTAAATGTAACATTAAGTAAAAACAATAAATAATTATTTAATTTTGCTATATAGACCTTAAAAAATTTTATTGTGATAAAATTATTATAAACTATGTCTTTCTTTAGTCGTTTTAAATGTAAAATGTGCGTTTAACTTAACTAATTTAAATAAAAAATGTTTTTAACATACAAAATATAAATGTTTATCATCATATTATTTTACAGAAAATTCGATGTTCAAAATTCTAAGGTTTTTCAAATAAAATAAACTCAAAGTAGTTTTTTTCAAAATTTCTATTATTATTTAAATACAAATATTAAATTGATATCGTAAATACTAGTAAAATTAAATTTCAATATAATTTTTCAATAACATTTTTAGATACCTAAACTGCACTTAATAATTCATTAAATAAGAGTGGTATTTAAGTCAATATCGTAACTGAAAATACTTAAATTTATTGTATATTAGTTTTTTTTTTTCTATATTAGTTGTTGAAAATTCAATTTGTTATACAAAAAATAATATAGAAAGTTAAGAAATGACTTTAAATGACATTTATATACATCTAACAGTTATTTATTTGAAAGTATGCAAATAAAGTTATAAAAAAAAACTTTTTGTTTGTTTTATTTTTTGTAACAGTTATTGTGAACTTTATTTTCCACTTTGATTTAAATACTTTAAAAATTATTTCTTAGGATTGCGTAGTATTTTTTTTTTAATTTCAATAAAGATTATCCTAATTTTAAAAAGAAATTAGTTTGGATTTTTCAGTTAAATAAATGGAAATCTATGTCGAACATGTTGAAAACCGCTGCTTTGTTTACTCGAGCGTGAAAATACTAAGATAAAACAAACCAAAGTTTTTACGCTTCATTGCTTAAATACCATAGTAACTCTTAGCAATTTAATAAGTCTGAATTCTAGGGTTTACTATCTTATTAAAATACCAAATTAATATGTTCACTAATTTTTAGAACTGTTTAAGAGAATATCAGTTTTAGATTTTTACTAGAGATATTGTCTGTACAGTTTGCTTTATCTAAATTAAAGTTTTTAATGATATTATTTTTTTTTATTTTCATGTCCCTAAACCTAGGCAATACTTTTATAGTAGTTCTTCGACTGTTTTTAAAGGGGGTTTTTGGGCTCTTTAAGTTTAAACAAATTTGTTTTGTAATACTAGGTCCTTTGAACAAGTTTCTATTATTCGATTTTTTAGGTATTTAAAAATGTTACGTACAAAAGAATTTAGACGTCTCAAATAGATAACAGACTAATTTGTTTTTTTTTTAAATGACTTCGTGAAAAAACCGATATTAATTTTTAATGAAAAAATTCTCGACTATTTTTTTGTTTCTTTGTTAAATTTTCAGTTGATATAATATTTTATTCAAAATATAGTTTATAGAACATATTTGCAGTTAGGCATTAGTCTTTTATTATGCGTTACCTTTGTACTATCATCATAAATAATTTATAAAGTATTTTTATATTATTTACATTTATTGGATTTTGATAATTGTTTTTAAATATGAAAGAAAACCATTAAAAGTAATTTTGATTTCTAGTCTAAAAACATACTAAGATGCAAGATTCAAGTTTGGTGTCCTAATAAACCTGAGTTTGCATAGAAATTTGAGACAAATTCATTTTAAGTCTACCTATTCTTTAAAGCAAAGGAATTTTTTAGGCATTAAATAATTTCTAGGCTATCTCATGCTAAAGAAAGAAGTCATACTTTTCTAGCCTGAGGTTGAAAGTTTAGTTAAGCGTTTCTGAGGATTTCTGATTTTTCAATACTTTATAACCACTAAATTTCCGTATAAATATTTCTAAGTTTAAAAAGCAGTTTAGATTTTTAATTATATTGAATTCAATTGATTAAGATTTTATTTCTTATTCCAAATCTTATTCTATTTGAAGGAGATTTATTTAAGCACTGACGAGGTCTTTGACCGAAACTTAATTTGTAAAATAAAATCTTGAAAGAATGAATTCAATATTTCTACTCTAGTAGTTAAGATCTGTTTATTCGTTTTCTTAAAACCAAAACATATAATGTTAAATTTTAAACACTTATTTTATTTTTTATTTAAAACCGTAATAGAGTTGCCAAAATGCTAATGTCGTTATAGCAATATGCAATAAATCGTAAAAACTTTTGGTCGTTTGAAAACAAGTTTTAAAAATTAAGTAAGTTAATTAAACAAATTGTTTAAACACTTATAAATCATTTAATATTTGACAACATTAATAAATAGGTATATAAGTACTAAGTACTACTAATATTTAATGTAGTTTTTACAAGGTTTAATCTTGAGGTAGTTTTAAAAGGAATCAAAATTTAATTTTTAAACTCTAAAAGTTGTCCGCATTTAAATTTAAATAAGAGCTGAAATACTTAAAGTAAATCAAAAATGAAACAAAACTATTTTTTAACTTTAAAAATATGCAGCCTAAAGCAATAACATTTTTAATTCATCTAAGAAATAGTTTAAGTAAAGTTAAAGTAAGTTATAAACAAAATCTGTAAGTACATTTTGTCAAAATATTTCTTAGAGCTAAATACTGCCGCATATATCATAATACTTTTATCCTTAAATTTCATTTGAGTTATACTTGCTATAAAGTGGTTAATATTTAAAATTTAAAAAAATTTAAAGTTTGGGCTTATATACAATTATATCAGTGAATTTTCACGAGGGGTGACAAATAATTAAAGACAATGAACATAAAAGTTTGTTTTACTTTAAGCTTTAAAAATTTGTATACTAAATAAAACAATCAACTGTTTTTTAAGTACCAAAGTATAAAAAAGATTTGGTGAAAATTTTTAAGTGAAAATTTAAATAAATACTTGTGAAAAACTTTAAATACTTAAATAGGAACATAAAACTAAAGGATTTTAAACCTAAAAACCTCATTAATAAATTTAAACGAGTTAAAAAGCATGTTAAAAACAATATAAACAAAAATTCTCAAAAATAAATTTAAAATTTATCAAAGATAAAGATTTTCTTCATGTGGTAATTGCCTAGAGTTGATATCAAATTTCATTATATCAAAACGGCTTACATTATTTTTTTCCTACATATTGGACATCTACCATCGTTTCGTAACAAATTATCGCAACATTTACAGCAGACTGGGTGTCCACAAAATGGTATTACTATGTGATGACCTTTCTTAATGATTTTCTTGTAGTTTAATAGACATACTGGACAACTACTTTGAGTGAAAAAAGTCATTTCAGTGCTGTTTCGATCTAAACATTTTAACACTTAATTGAGATCAACGTCTGGAAGCCCGTTTTCTTTTGCGTAATTTCTGGTAACAACTTCATTCTTGACTCTTCTGGGTGCTTCCTTGCAAGAAATATGCTTCCTGAGATCTTCCGGATCTACACCTTGCACTATTAATAAACTGACAATGGGTTCAGTAGGAAAACTAGTTTAAAGAATTGTTTGTCGGTCTCTTTTTAAACAGTCAATTAACCCATCAAATAGCGCATCTTCCGTTTCCCATATTTTCGGGTAAAGACTTTCCATTCCCCCTATAAAATCCTCTGCAACCTGATCTAGTTCGTCGCACACGACGCATGAAAATATTCGGAGATTTCCTTCAAAGATGCTTATGATTTGGGTAAACTCTACTCTCCGTTTTCATTGTAGGTTGTTATTTCTTTTTCTAAATTTGTCATTTCGAATGTAATAGTTGTATAATCTACAGGTTAAATGTTATTATTGTTTTTTTAACGGCAAAAATGGCGGTCAAAATTTTATTTCCTAAAACCTGGTGCACGAAGAACCTTTCGGTTATCAAGTGGTACACCAAGGATACCCTTTAATTTTCCAAGGACGATTTTGATTAGTAATATAAAAGAAAACTAAACAACCAAAACTCTCTTAAAATTTTATCAAAATAAGTCTTTCAAATAGTTTTTTAGTTAACAAGATATTATTATCAGTTTTCCATAAAAAATATTTACATAGATTGTACTTTAGTCCATGACTTACTAAATTAACAATATTAAATATATAAAATATAAGACTTAAATCTACGTTTTTCTAAACATAATTAGAAAAGACATAACAACACCATTCAAAACAACCTAAAACTTTTGAGCCCCATTCTTCTTTAAATAAACTTAATGTTACATGTGCAAATAATAGATGTTTTATATTAATAAAAGTTTAAGTTAAATTTCAAATAAGTTAGAGGACTCTAAAAGCTATTCTAAAAATCAAATGAAAATATTTATATGTAGTTACTTTAAAAAATTCCAATATATAATATTCAAAGTAATTTGAAAAAACAAAACTTAAGCCTATATTTTGAAAAACGATACAAGATTTATATCAGTTCATCAAACAAGTGGGTGACAAGAACCAAATTTTAATGTTTAATTTAAAACATTAGTACAGTTTTTTTGTTGATAATTATAATTTGGTTAGTTATTTGAGTATATTAAAAGTAGTTTAAACCTTTTTTTATACCTTAGGGATTTGTAGTGCATAAACATTTTATTTTTTTACAGTCGTAGTTATTGTTTTTAACTTTTACAAAACAGAAAATGCTAGAACTTAAATAATTTAAAAATATTTCTACTAAGGGACTTTATATGTTCTACTTGTTCACTTCTTTAAAGGATATGAAATGAGATCAAACTATGTTTAGTAGACTATATTTTAACAAAACAATATTATATTAAATTAAATAAAAACTAAGTTCTTTGGCATAATAGGTTCTAGTATGTTTTAGTAGGTAAGAAAATATACTTAGACCATTAGCAAATATGTAATAAGTAATAGTAAGAGCAAATAACATTAAACAAAAGATTGAAACTTTATTATAGACTCAAAAAATCTTAGCAGTATATTTGAGGTAATTTTGTGCATTTGCTTTTTCTAACTTAAAAACTAAAACCTATTAAATGAAAAATTTAACTAAAAAATAGCAAAAAATTGGCCTAACTCAAAATAAATAAAAATCTGTTTCATAATTGAAGAAAAAAAAAAGCAAAGCCAGCCGAAAAAAAATATATATACTTAGTTCTGTTTGACAACGTAAAATTTTAAGTTTAGTATTTTTGTGAAAGATAAATATAAGTACCACTAGCAAGCTAACTGTTTATCAAGCATGATAAAGTTTAAAATTTGTTTTTTATTTTATTCTATTTTTAATACACTACATAATTATCTTCATCTTATTGACTTTACATAAAAATGGTCATTGTATTGGAACACCGTGTAATTAATTTTAGATAAGCTTTTATAAAAACTCATTTTTAAGCTTCAAACTTAGTAGTTCAAAATAAAACTTGTTCCTACTGTATGACTGAAAGGAATAGTTCATCTCAAAAGGAATATTTTTTTTTACATTTATTATTGTCATTTTCGTTTAATGATGATTAAAAAACTGCTTAACTTTTTTTATAAGACCAAATGTTTATAAGGCCTACAATCATAGAAAATTTTTACCTGAGTTTCCTTTGATTAAGTGTTATAAGAGCTATATTTTTGTTAACAATTATAACTATAGCGGTGCTTTGTAGAGAGGGCAAGAAGAAAAATGTGAACGTAAATGATCATTAAAATTGTAAACCTTGAGAGGAGACGGTGTGGTGTTAATGGTAAACTATGGTTTTCATAGTTAATATTGGCATTAATGGGTTTAAAAAAAGAGTGCATACTTTTTTTTCTTTTAATTATTTTATTAATTTTAGTATAAAATCAAAAATTAATTTTTTTTTTTTTTAAGTTGAATTCAATTGAGTTCTAGTTTAAACTAATAAAATTTATTAAGGAGAAATTGGGTGTGTGGCTCGGTGATCGAAAAGTCTTCTCCACACCGATATTTTGACCATAGTTGTGAGCATTCACTTTTTTTTCTATTCTTAGAAAATTTTAAAACTAAAAAACAAAACTTTTATACCAAAGAAAAACTTCGTGACCATTAGCAATATTTTTTTTTCTAGCGATAACCTTTTTAAAACCAATACAGGTGACCACTAAAATCTATTTTCAATGATTATTGCCAAAATAGAAAGCTTTTAGACTTCAAAGCACAGTAGGCTAAAATGCTTTAATTTTATTATTTAAAAAGTTTTTTTTTTATAATTTAATTATTTTTGATGCTATATAAGTTCAAATCCTACAACTTTTTGTCTTTTTCATCTATTTAATTCTTACCTTACTTAAATTTTTAATTAGTTACTTAAATATTGCTTATAAAAACTTAAAAAAAATCACTTTGGTCAAAAACCAAAAAATTCTAAATTTTTTATTTAAGTCCTACATACGTACCTGAGAAACAAAAGTTAATTTGGGTTTATCGATTCTTAAGTAATTTGTAAAAAAAAATATTAAATTAAAAACATCTAATGTAACAAATCTTAACTTATAATTGTTTATTTAACGACATATAAAGTGCACAAAGTAATTGGCTAAGTCCTGGTGTACACAAAAATTAAATTTTTGGGTTACTATACATATACTTTTTTAATACAGTTTATCAACTTCTTCAGTAAACTTATTCAAAATAACTACTAAATCAATTCAACAAAAGTAAGTACAATGAAAAAAAAATAGTAAGAACACACTCACTAACTTTTAATAAAGTTTTGTTTAATTTCAAGTTTACGCTTATATACAATTGTACCGGTGAATTTTCACATGTGATGACAATTAATTAAAGACAATGAACATAAATATTTGTTTTACTTTAAACTTTAAAAACTTGCATACTAAACAAATTAATCAGTATTTTTAAAGTACCAAAGTATAAAAAATATTTTGTGAAAACTTTCAAGTGAGAATTTAAATAAATATTTATGAAAAACTTAAAATACTTAAATAGGAATATTAAAACTAAAGGATTTCAAACCTAAAAACCTCATTAATAAATTTAAGCGAGTTAAAAAGCGTGTTATAAACAAAATAAACAAAAATTCTCTAAAAAACATTTAAAAATATTATAAAGATAAAGATTTCCTTCATGTGGTAATTGCCTAGAGTTGATATCAAATTTCATTATATCAAAACGGCTTACATCAAAATTTTTTCTACATATTGGGCATCTACCATCGTTTCGTAACAATTTTCGCTACATTTACAGCAGACTGGGTGTCCACAAAATGGTATTACTATGTGATGACCTTTCTTAATGATTTATTGCATTTGATAGACATACTGGACAACTGCTTTGTGTGAAAAAAGACATTTCAGTGCTGTTTTGATCTAAACATTTTAACGCTTGATTGAGATCAACGTCTGGAAGCCCGTTTTCTTTTGAGTATTTTCTGGTAACATTTTCATTCTTGACTCTTCTGGGTGCTTCCTTGCAAGAAATATGCTTCCTGAGATCTTCCGGATCTACACCTTGCACTATTAATAAACTGACAATGGGTTCAGTAGGAAAACTAGTTTGAAGAATTGTTTGTCGGTCTTTTTTTAAACAGTCAATTAACCCATCAAATAGCGCATCTTCCGTTTCCCATATTTTCGGGTAAAGACTTTCCATTCCCCCAATAAAAACCTCTGCAACCTGATCTAGTTCGTCGCACAAGACGCATGAAAATATTCAGAGGTTTCCTTCAAAGATGCTTATGATTTGGGTAAACTCTACTCTCCGTTTTCATTGTAGGTTGTTATTTCTTTTTCTAAATTTGTCATTTCGAATGTAATAGTTGTATAATCTACAGGTTAAATGTTATTATTGTTTTTTTAACGGCAAAAATGGCGGTCAAAATTTTATTTCCTAAAACCTGGTGCACGAAGAACATTTCGGTTATCAAGTGGCACACCAAGGATACCCTTTAATTTTCCAAGGACGATTTTGATTAGTAATATAAGACAAAACTAAACAATCAAAACTCTCTTAAAATTTTATCAAAATAAGTCTTTCAAATAGTTTTATAGTTAACAATATCTTTCTATCAGTTTTCCATAAAAAATATTTACATAGATTGTACTATAGTCCATGACTTACTAAATTAACAATATTTAATAGATAAAATATAGAGAATTAGATTAATGTTTTTCTAAACATAATTAGAAAAGACATAACAACACCATTTAAAACAACCTAAAACTTTTGAGCCCCATTTTTCTTTAATAAAACTTAATGTTACATGTGCAAATAGTAGATGTTCTTTATGCAACAGAGTCTTATCAAAAATTTTGATAATTATGTTATGTGTTTTAATGAAATTTTACTTCTTAGTATTAAAAGAAAGTTCAATAATTATTCATTGCTATTATAGTTTAATCCATTGTAATTTGTATGTTTGCTAAGTTTGCAAAATAAAAGCTTAATGATAATATTTTTATTTTGATATTTTATTTATTTTATTATACAGTCAGTGGCAAATTTTTTTTTCTGCAGAACAATAAATATGTGGAATAAGTTACCGCAGGATGCGGTTTCGTGTGGGAGTGTCAAACAATTTCGATTAAAACTAAAAAAAATCGATTCAAATAATATAAACACAATAAAATACAGTGATTAACGAATAAAAATTTATTGTAAAATATTAATATCACTAAGAATAATTTTTCTTCCTTACGCCTTCCCGCTACAGATTATATGTTTTTATATATAATTTTTGTAAATGTGTAATCTTTTTTAGTCTATACATAGGTTTTTATATGAGAATTTATTTCGTTTTGTTCTATGTGCATACTAAGTTATTATTTATCATACAGGACTATTTGTTTGTAATTATTTTTTTTTTAATTTTACCATGTTATTTTTAGATTTTAATTTTCATTGAATGTAATTTGTTTGTTTCTTTTTTCGTGTGTATTGTTTAAGCGGCTCAGGTTTTAATGCCCGAGTCCATCTTTGCACAATAAACTCCAATAATAATAATAACAAATAAAAATAAAAATTTACTACAATAACCTTAATATATTTAAATAGTTAACTAAGAATAGCTGTGTACTTTTAACTTTTTAGATAACAATAAAAGTTTTCGACTTAATGTAAAGGAAATTTTTGGAAATTAAAACATAATAATATCGATTACAATATTAAATGGAAAATTTTACATCACATCGGGCAAATAATTAATCCGCAGAGAATCTGCATGACCTGTACCTATAAAATAAAGGAAATGACAGGGGAACTTCTTTAAGTAAAAGGAACAAATTAATTTGTTCATGTGTACAAATAAAAAAAATATGTTTCAAAGCTACAGAACATTTGATAAAAACCTAACTATTTCAACTTGTACAAGCAAATATTAAAACCACTTTCAAATTCATAGCGACGTTAGTTTTTATAAGCATAATCTTATAATTACGTCACAATATGATATATAACTTTTTCCTTAAACAGTAAATTCGGTCAAACGCTTTAGTTGCAAGTATTGTTTACTTTTTTATTATTTACAAATTTTACAAGCCTGCTTAATTTAAATATATTTATTTGTTTTTTTTAGTTTAAAAACTATAATATAATTAAGTAATTGACATTTATCAAAAACTAACATTAAAATAACCTTATAACATAATGATTTTTCTAAATTAATAAGTTTAAACTATAAGTTTTATTTAGTTTTTTGTTATTCGTATTTTATTCTAAGTTTTGCCTAATGTCTTCTTGCATGATTATGTAAAATTTTTTACAAATTTCATTTAACTGGTGATCTTATTTGATTAGATTCAAGCGAGTAAAACATTGTATTGTAATTAAAAAGCTAAAATCAGCTTTCAATAATCTTAAAACATTTAAATTATTAAAAACATTATTATTAAAAAACTTTCCAACAGCATGAAGTAGTTTTTTTTTTGTGTTTTTTCTAAACTAAAACAACTAAAGTTTCTTTAAGAAAATGTTTTTAATGTTAGTGTTAAATGAACTCATTGTAATAATTTTGTAAAAAGGTAATTTTAAATATGGCTGTTTTACACATATTTTTCTCTTTAACTTAAGGTGTGTAAACTTAAATTGCACAAGTCATTTTTATTTTGAAATGATTAATATTATGTTTCCTTTTTTTTATAATTCATATATAGAGTATTTAACACAGTTAAAGTTTATACTTTACGTTTTGTAAATTTTGTATTATTGCTTTTATTTGACTCAATTTAAGTAAAACTTAAGAGAATTATAGTTCTGACTTCGGCTTAAAACTTTCAAAATATAACAGTTTGAAAACTTTTTAATCTAAACATTTTTTTTTTATATAAAATACTTTTACCGATATATCATTACAAACTGCTACTGTTATGGTCGTATAATTTGACAAGTATTTATTTTAACAGATTTTGCTAGAACTCATTAAACAAAGCGCGACAAAAAAAACATATACGTACTTACTATGTACATATATCTGTTATTAACTTTAGTAAAAGTAAAATAATACAATACAGACTTAGACAGATGCATACTTTTTAATCTGTTTTTAAAGATAAAAATAAACTCACACATTTATAAGTAAATTTGACAAATATATCTCAATTATAAAATTTATGTTATTTTAATAACTATCTTCTTAAAACAATATATATTTCAGTTTTTGATAAGATGTCATCACTTTATTTAAAATAACTATTATTTTCTACTAAACTTGATGTAACAAAATTTTAATTTTTATTTTAATATTTAAAGCTTAACTTTAAATATAACTTTTTATTGTTTTAATATTGTGTACTGTGTATCAGTGGCGTCGCGTGGTATTTTTTTTAGGTGGTGCAGAATTAAAAAAAAATCAATTATTTTAATAAAAATATATTTTTACTGTCAAGTTTGAAAACAACTGAACTTTTGCTACACCTGAAGATAAGCTTTGCTTTTAAGGGCATAGGGGGGATAAAACACTTTTTTCACAATTTGATCTTATTTTATGTAGTTTTTACTAAGCTACAAGATGCTTTTAACAGATTTTAAAAATTCAGTACATGTTTTAAGATATAGCTGGTCAAAGTCAAAGGCAACAAAAGGTTCATAATGGGAGGCACAAACTAAAACAGTGTTTAAAAAAATGTTTTAACCCCCCCCCCCTCCTCCCCTTTATGCCCTTAACATCTACTTTAGAATTATTTTACTGAAATTACTTTATACAGTTTTAATTTAACTACAAGTCATCTTTTATCAATATTAAAAATTCATAAAAGTTTTTGAGATATGGTAATTCACAGTCAGAGGTACAAATGAATCCTTATTTTTTTAATATAAACTCAAACAACAAATAAACAAAATCACTAAAATCACATCTTTTTTTTTATAAGTTGGCCTCAAAATCTTTAGATGTTTCTTTTATAAAACAAAAAAAAATTGCTAAATTAGATATTTAAAACACCAAAAAAAAAAGTTATAACAAAAGATTTTTTTTGTATTTATAAAAATATATATTGATACTTAAAAATTTAAAACTTCTCTTCAACAAAAGTATAGAATTTTATAAAAATTAGGATGAAAAAGTTTAATTAAAAATTGTTTTAAAAATGATGGAGAATATAGGTTTTCAGTAAAATTGTATTTTTTGCTGTTTTGGTTTGCTCCTTGTATAATAAATCATTGTACTCTCTGGCTTTGACTGGTTGTAACTAAAGGTTTAATTGGAAATTTCAAGTTTATTAAAGAGTAACTATTAGCTTTCTGAAAAAGTTAAAATAAGAACAACATGTAAAAAAGTGCCTATACACCCTCCCCCCTTACCCCTCACTAATTTGCACATTATTTTTACAAACATTAAAATTTTTATAAACTTTTTTTCTAATTTTAATGTTTTTTGTTGGAGTTTTAAAATTCAATAGTTTTTTAAGGGTATCTTTTCTTTACATAATTTTAATTTGTTTTTCATTTTGATGACAGTACTTTTGTCAGGAGCTCAACTTTTTTAAGTTTAGTTGTGAGGCTGTTGAACTTTTCATGAATTTTAAAGATAACTTATAAATATGTAACCATTATAGAAGTAAAAATTTGGTTAGTTAGTTTTCATGTGGCCATAGGAGTAAAACACTTATTTTTTAATTTTAAATAAGCTTGTTATTTTCAGAGTAAAAATTAAAACTGCTTTAGTCAGCCTGAATATTTTTCTAATTTCGTCTGTTTTAATTTATCTTGGGTCATCTTGAGTTTTTAACATTTCTAAGTTATCCTGATTATGAGGCAAGGCAACCATGTTTCAACAATTTTATCTAAATTTTTTGTTTTGTTTATGAAAAAATTAAACCAAAAGTCATATAAAGTAGAGGTTGACTAAATTTTCCTAAAATGTTAAACTACTCTAAGTAATCAAAGTTTCTAAGTTAAGGCTATTTACTTTATTTAAACATTTGATTGTTTAAATAATACTATTTTTTATTTAATATAAACCTAAAATATTTTTCTGTAAGAGTGAACTAGAAGTTTAAAATAAACTTCTTAATTCTTTTTTTCAGAACTTAAATTTTATTATTTATTTTAGTAACTTTATGATAACAATAATAAGTTATAGTTAAGTTTATGTATGCAGATTAAAATAAAAAATCAAATTTTTAAGACTTTGGTGATTTAAGGTTTTTATCTTTTTTTCAAAATATGCAATTTATGACAAATCTTTTAATAGAAGTGATCTGTTAAATTTAAAAAATCATGTGGGTACATAAACTCAAGTTTAATCCTTTGCAGTAGCTTAGCTTTGTTTTTAGTTTATGTTTACAATAGCTTGTAGATGATACTTAAGCAGTCCTGTTTTAGGGAATTTTCAACTTAGCTTACTTACCGCAAGATATTGATTTTGCTGTAATTCTTGAAGAAACTTTGCTTTTTTGAGTTCATTTGCGGCAGTCAGCTAAGAGTTTGCGGCAGTGAAGTGGGCAAAATGGTCGTTTTCAAAACTGAAGTTTTAAAAGAGATTTCGTTCAAAAAAATAACGAAAACGTTATAGATACTTTTTTTTTTCTTACAAATTTCAAGGTGGTGCAGTTGCGGCAGTGCAACACCCCACGCGACGCCCCTGCTGTGTATAAATATATGTAGTAACATATGATATGTTACATATAAGCTATACTCAGTCAACTAATTAAACCAGATTTTTTCAAAATCAT
Organism: Thalia democratica; assembly: GCF_965202585.1. Classification (NCBI taxonomy): domain Eukaryota; kingdom Metazoa; phylum Chordata; class Thaliacea; order Salpida; family Salpidae; genus Thalia; species Thalia democratica. The sequence goes on along the minus strand of NC_139169.1, from coordinate 32,151,155 downwards.
CTTCACACCATTTTTTTTATTAGATTATGCCCCATATGTGGTTAATTACACATTTATTTTATTGTATGCCAACTAATTACTGACTACGTGCTGTTAACTAACACGAAGTTAATTGCTTGTTGTTTTAACTTATTTTAATTTTAGAATACTTTTTACAGTAATGCTTTCAAAGCTGAAGTTTGTATTAACTACTGTTAAAAGAAAGTGACAAATATTTTATTTGTTACTTAAGTTGTAAAAAATAGTTATTTAGTTTAATAAAAAAGAATTTACGTAACTTGAAGGAACATAAAAAACTACAAAAATACTTCAAACTTTTATGTCATGCTATAAGTTTATTTTGTAAAATCTACATAAACTACTTAATTTTTCCATAAACAAACTCGTTATATTTCCGAAACTTCTCATAGTCAACACCAGATGGTTCTATTTCAATAAGAAATCTCGGTTTGACCAAGCTAGCATCTGCAACATACTCATCCATCAAACTAACACCCGGTACCTTTCTGTAATATCTTCCCTCGGTGTCTACTTTCATTTTCTTGTCTTGACTGTCATGATGCATGTGTTTGCAAAACTCGTGTTTCGGCGCTTCATAGTTTTGACCCAGCCTGTGGTAGCTCTCATACTTTTTTATTTTCAAGCTCATCGGTTCAGAGACTTCGTTGACAAAAACGTATGTTTTCACTAACTTGTTCTCGCAGAAATCTTCCTTCCAGTCATTTAGAGTTTTCCTAATTGAGTACTGCACCGCTGTGTCTAACGATTCCGTCATGTAAAGTCCACTTCCAAAATATCCGGAAGTCGAGTTTTTGTAGCCTTCATTTAAGATTTTTCTGCTGCAGTCGTAGCTGGTGCCATGCAGCATCATGTACTTGCCGAATTTATAGTCGTCGGAATCGAAGCCGTCGCAATTTACCTTGTAAAATTTCGCATGTTTTAGGTTAACAAACGAATCCGGTTCTTCGCAACGTGCTTGTTCCAAGTATTGCTTTAAAAGGGCAAGCTTACTAAAACTTTTTAGTGTAACGAAAGGCATCAGTCTATATTTTTGAGCTGTTCCGTCATTTTCTTGCTGATATTTTGCAGTTATTTTGTCAGAAGATATTACATTCTGTGAAAACTTTGACCACTCAAAAGGTATCAAAGTAGGTCTTAATTTTGCAGCTTTAACTTCATGGCTACGTCTATCTTTTTGTTTAGTAGGAGGCTTCTGACTCCTCTGTTCATTTCTCTCTTTACCCTTGTTTTCGTCAACTTCTGTTACCTGGTTTTTTACTTCAGCTGAATCTTTGTTTCCTTTGCATATTACTACTTGCTTTAGTTTGTTAAGAACATCATCGACTTGAGCTGAGGAATTATCGTCACAAAGTTTTTCAGCTCTTATTGCAATTTTCTTGTTGGTTTCAGCACCAACTTTGTTCTCAGTAGCATCAACTGCACACGTTTTAGTGTTGTCCGATATTTCTGAGTAATCCATTACAGTTATTTTAATACTCATAATTATATTTTTTTTATTATAACTCTGAAAAAATAAAGCTAATTTTTATAATTTAACTATACCAACACTTTTTTTTTGATAAGGCATAACGTTTCATTTTTAATTATTTTTTTTTTTGTTGCTGTTTTTCCTAATTATCTTAGTTGCTTAAACGTTTTCCGGAATTAATTAGTCTATCATTATTAAAAGACAATATTTGATTATTTTATTTTTATCTCAATGTTAAACTAACTTTGTCAAAACTAAAAATTTGTTGCATAATCATAAAAATATGACATATAAAATAAGTTAAGCTATAGTTATTTCGTTAACTAGTAGTTTTTAATTAATAAAAACTCTTATAATTTATTACAAAAAAATAACAGCTAAAATTTACATTTTAATGCACAAATCAAACGCCTAAAACATATATGATAGTAATAATTTTTTAAAAAATCAAAAAATTATTACTTTGAAATATATGTATGTATCAAAATACAATAATACTTATTATTAAAACTATTTATTATCTTTGTTAGCCATACATTAAATACTTCTTAAATTAATTTTCACTGACACATTCTTGCTTAAACTTTATATTTCTTTATTCCTAATAAAAGTTAGTCACATTTTAATAGTTTAAAATTAAATTAAATACTTATAATTGGTTTTACAGATGTAGTAAATAGTAATATTTAGTATAATTCTTTTTGTTAAAAATACGCTTTATTTAAAAAGTTTTAGAAAAAGCAAATATTCTTAAAATTTTAAATTAAAACCTACTGCGTGAATTTCTTTATTAAAATTAAGTGTGTAGAAAAGTACTGTTAAAAAGTAAAATGGTGAAAATATTAAAACTTTGAAATGGGTGTACGACAATTTATATTCTGAAAATTCAACCTTAGGCTTTTTTAACTCTTAAAACTATTTATAATTGGACACAACTTATAAAAATAAAATTAAAATTAATACGTATGTAGGTTTAGTTAAAACCTACAAACTTATTCTTGTTTTGCAAAGTTTAGACTATATTTAGAGATAATGCTAAAATAAGGTTTAATTACAATGAATTTAGTAATTTTTAAATCTCTCATTTAAAAGTTTTGACTTTCATTTTTTATTTATTAATGTCTTAATTTTATCTTTTGGATATACAACATTTTTGTTTTTAAAAAATACTTATAAATATTAAGATATTATATATCTAACATTTTTTTAAGAATTTAAGGTGTTTAAGTTTTAATAGTTATGAAACATATTGAATTTTTTTATTTCATTGAAACTTTTCTTAAGTTTACTATAATATTATTTTCAATAAATTATTGGCTTATTCAATAAACATATCTTTTTTAAACAACTAACTTAAGTTCATATCATAACAATAACTATTTTAAATACAAAATTTTTGATTAACAATTTTTTTAAAAGCCTCACTAAAACCAATTTACTTTTAAACAAAAAATATGCACACTTGTAAATCTGAACTAGCTGTTTATAATTATAGTGAGCACCGTGTTATAGTCGTTTAGCAAGTGAAAACAAATTAAAGATCAAGAAAAAACTACTCTTTTTGATACTTTGAAAAAATCAACAACTTACTATAGCAAATAAAAAATCTATAAGACTAAAATCTATTACGCATATAGAATTAAAGGTATGGTTTTAATGTAGTTTGATATCACACAAAAAAAAACACGACAAATAATATTTATAAAATAAACTTAACTAATACTGATACTAAATTGTACATATGCCTATTCTATTTTTTACTAAATTTGAAAATATATAAACAAATTGTATTAACGAACAGTTGCAAACACTGACATATATATTAGCTACATTGTACATTAAATTATACTTTAAATATGGCAATAAATAAAAACTATACACTGAAAACCAAAATAAAAATGTATATTTGTCAAAAATGCTAGCAACAGCAAGGTGGTCTAGAATGAATTTCACATACAAAATTCAGTTTACATATAGCTGAATATAGCCTAAGAAATATTTCATCAGACTTCCTTTCTCCTTACTGTACTTTTCTTCTACTTAATTCAATAAACAACTAAATGGAACATCAGTATAACTCTAATTCAATTACATTTAATATCCTAGTTATTCGGAAAAGAATTTCACACTACCCATGCTATACCTTTCTGTAGGAAAATAAACACTACATTTTTTTCATAAACGAGAAAAAAAACACTATTAAAGTATAACTTGGTCTCAAAACTATTATATTGTTTTTCTAAAAAATACTTAAGGTTTACAAAAAATTGAATTAACTAGATAGTGTTAACAAATGGTCTCTTACTTCTAAAAAAATACTTATTTTTAAAAAATAAAAACTTTTTTTCTTACAATAAATTTAAGAATTCATTTTAATTTCAAAAATAATACGAAACATAATTACATCCTACTCTAAAGATTTGAAAAACATGATTTTTATGAAAACACTAAAAAAAAGTCACTCAAATGTCATGCCTAACCCCTATGATACAAATTCCTACAAACTTCACTTTGTTACTGGCCTTTGAAGTCATTGATGCTAAAAACAAATATTTTTTTTTTCTATTATACAATTCAGGTTTTAGAGATTTACATAGATTCAACATAAATCACCTAGACTTAAAATTGGTCACTATTTTTTTCAGACTTAGTAATAGTAAAACTTTGTTAGTTTTACTGTGACTTTGTGGACTCAATTTTGTAAATTTTAGTCTGATTTTGTGGACTTAAAACTTCTTCAGTTTTATTTTGACTTTTTTGTTTGAACTTTGTCATATCTTTTGTGACTTTGTTGACTAAAACTAAGACAAACCTTTTCTATCTTATTTAAGTTAATTGTATAACCTTTTGTCTAGATTTAATGACTTAAATTGTGTTTTGTACCTTTATAGATTTTTTTCACATACTTTTTGTGAGTAAAAGGTTAAAATTGTGTCAATGCCTTATGTAGTTTATTTTTTAATCTCCCTGTTGCATTATGTATTTTTAATCTCCCATCATTTTCAGATGTTGTTTTCATGCTCCTATGTCCATCTGTTTATAATTAAACATATAGGGCTTATAAAAGGGCAGATAGTAAATGTGAGTGTTGCTTCCAAAAAATTTAGATACAAGCTATGTTGTGAAATTTCTCTGAATCTACTATTAATAAAATGCACTAAATAACAAAAATGCCAAAAATTTTAAAATGTGAGATAAACATGTGACAAATTCTTCCTTAGAATAAAAATTATAAACAGGTAAATATGTTAGTAAAATACTTTTTAGGTCTTCTTAAACTTTTATCTAAAGACTTAATGTTTCTTTGTTGAGGATGCCAAGTAACTCACATAAAATTGAGAGTATATTTATAGTATAGTTTACAAAAAAAGTTTAAAAAATATTAAGTAATAAATAACAATATTAATTTAACTGATATTTAACAATACTTAGGGTTACTATCTTAGGGTTTAAAACTAAGCAAACAATGAATGAACATAGATTAAAAAATATCAAACTTTGTCAAAATGGTCAAAACTTTTACACAAGAATTAAATGTAAATAGAACATACTTTAAGAATGTACAAAATCAAACTTAATTTTACTGCTTAAAATTAAAATCAAAAACTGTTTATAAGAAGAAAAATTGTTAGAGAAAAGGTGCATGGACCCCAAAATTCTCGTGCAGCCTAAAAAAAATCATGTACACTAGTGTGCACCAGGGTACACCTTGTAGACCACTGCATTAAACAATAAAAATACAAATAAGTAGGTTTCTAATAAAGTATACCTGGAAAGCCACACTAAACACAATAACTGAATTTATTTTAAACTTATACTTAATGCAGATATTAAATATTACTTTAGATTCCTCTATGTAAAACTAGAAATGAAATGAATTAACATATTGTACTAAAGAACAATTGAAAACACTAACAAACATATAAAAAACATAATAATTAAAAATTACTTTAAATGTGGTCAAAACTTTTATACAATATTTAATCTAACAGGAATATACTTTAAGAATGTATAACACCAAACTAGGTTTAAAAACTTATAATATTTATAAAAATAACATTACTAAAAAAATATTCTATACAACACAAGAAGACAATATAAACGTCTATTCTGGAATAACATGTTTACTGCAGAAAGCTGTGGCTAGAATGTCTCCTGCTCCAACTGTTTTATGTTTATATATGTTATGTTTAAAGTTTATATGTGGCTGTAGTATAGTAATGCCAACTTGCATCAGTAAACTCATGAGATCTTTTTTTGTCTTGCTAGCTTTCTCTTAAACGCTTGGATGATCAGGAACTTTAGCTCAAAATTTTCCATTAATTTCAAACAGTTATCAATTGCAGTTTGGTATCCGGTTACAATGTCTTTTTGTACAACATGTTAGCAACAGCAAGATGGTCTAGATTCTAAAACGAATTTCTCTACCAAAACTCAGTATAAATTTAGATGAACATTGCCTAAAAATATTTCATTAGTTTTGCTTTTCCTTAACTGTAACTTAGTTAAGTAAAAAAAAGCTTATAGCATAACAAAATACTTATACTTTACAAGGTCATAATAAAATAACATATTTTAGTACTTAAAGGAAAACAAATGTGAAGTAAAAAAATAATTAAAATTTTAGAAAATTAAAATTTAGAGAAAAAAGGTAAAAATTATGATACTTGCTAAATAGGGTAGCCACACAAAATTTTGCATCTAAATCCTGACTTTTCAAGATTCTGACCAATTAAACCTGACATTTACATTCCTCTTAAGTTTTTGTTTAAAGTACACACTTCCAGATAAATACTCATTCTGAGTATGCACATTTTGATAAGTATGTATATTGAATACACGTGTTTGAACCAAAGAAAAACTATCTTTAAGGTTTCTTTTTAGAATAGTGATTATTCTCTACAGTCTTACTATTGAGTAGCTGCTGTGTTCAGAATATGTACTTTAGAGAAAGATAAATGTAATAATAAGTTATTGGAATGAAGGGGCGTAGCGTGAGGAGTTGCATTGGTGCATGCATGCCACTAAAAAACTAATTTAAAAACAATGTATTATCTAAACCTAAATTATTTAATTTACCTGCCTATTTTTTTCAATTATGTTTATGTAGTATTCTAAAAATTTAACGAATTTTAAAAATACCAAAAATGTATAGCTAGTTTCCAGTGCGTAAATACAATTAGGTACAGGCTTTAATAAAAAACTCCATAAGGATTTTTTTTTAAATAAACTTTGTAAAGTTTACCCTCGAAAACCGCATAGATATTATGGTGCACTAAATTAGTATGATAGTTATGATTGATTATTTTACAAAAAAAATGCTAACATTTTGTAAACAAGCCTTCAAGCTGAAAGTAATCTATGGTGATAACTGATAATGATTCAAGAATAAACAAATTTTTTCAATTAGTAATAAATAACTACTAATAAAGTAAAATAAGTAAAATTTAACTAGTTATGAAAACAAAGAGCAGTAAACATTTAATTAATTAAAATTATATAAATTGAATAAAAAAATGCAGAAAACGTTTAAGAAAAATAACTATAACAATGATAGTATCCAAAAAAACTAATAATATATAAATAGTTCATAATTTGATTATAGTGTTAACCTCACTGTATAAAAATTTTCATTTGAGAATCAGTGAGCTTGAATATTAAGAAAAGTAGTTTCTAACTTACTAAGTTATTAAAAAAATCGAAGGCTAAAATTTTATCATCCATTATTGCTGAAAAGTTAATCAGTTTTACTAGCAAATTGGTCTACTAATTTTTTTACCTACTTATTTAGAAATATTCCCTATGACTCTCAACTTTGAGTAACTAATTTATTTTTAATTTTATGAAGTTATGTTTGTATAACTTTTTTGTACTACATATATTACACAGAAATTTAAGACATGATTCGTTCAAAAAATTTTTTATTCAAACAAACATACAAGCAAAAACGATTTCGGCTAACTCTTATCAACTACTTATGTTAGCAAGTAATTTTAAGACTAAATTTTATGTAAATAATTAGTTAAAGGTTTCATCAAAAAAAAAAACAATCATTTATTTATTTAATAAATTGTCAAACCTGATTTGTGCAAGCAACAATATGTTTATAATTCTAATCTTTATAAGTTGTTATAAATTTATTTTAGTTATGTTTCTTATTTTATCGTTTATTTTGTTATTGTTATTTATTCTAGTTAAACTACTGATTAACTATTTACAAACATATAGTTATGAATTGTGAATGTCTAATTAATTTTTCTCAATTATGCTAATTAATGATAATTGATTGTTTTCTTTTTTTTCTGATTAAACCTCTGATTATTTATTTACTCAAAATTTAATCTTAATATTAGTTTCTAACATAAGTAATTGATAAAAATTATATGTTGTTTGATGGAATAAAAATGGTTTTAAAGGAATCATGTTTTAGATTTTCTGTTTAAATATTTTAAAGAAAACTAAGTAAAGTTGAAACATACTATTTGTCGCTTAAAGACCAACAATTTAGTAAGTTTAATCAATAATTTTAAAGATATTTATCATATTTACATAAGTATTTTGTTATTAAAATCCTCTGTTACAAAAGAAGAGTATCTGAATCTATTTAATAAATATTTATTTAGTTTAGTAAAGGAAAATAAAGTTTAGTTGTAATTAAATTTTTAACAACTTGAAAAAAAAATTTAATTTATTATCTAGTAGTTTTTATCTAAAAAAAATGATTTATTTAAATTTACTTCGTAAACTATCAAAATTTTATTTATTTATCAACTTTGCTTTTTAAAAACTATTTATGATGTTAAAAACATTTTGTTAAAAAACTAATATTTAATTTTTAAAAACAATAGAAAAATAAGATTTTTGTTCATTTTAGGGAGTTCCTTAAAAATTGTTAAAAATATGTATACGCTTGTTTAGTATCAGATACTTTTAAAAAACTGTTATCTAAGGATTGCCACACACTAAAGATTCTCAGGACACTCAGGTTTTATTGAAGTTTTAGAAAATGTCTATATGACTCAGTGCAGCTCAGGATATATAAAAACTTCTTTTTAGACTCAGGATAGTTTTGTTTAATATAAAAATTCAGGATAGTTTTAATATCATTTTAAATTTTCAAACCTGTTTAGACATTGAATGAGGTTTAGTTGATTCAGTTGAAATATTGTAGTTTTATTACCAATTTTGTTTAAAAACTCAATTTTTATTTTTATTAAAAACATTTTTAAAGGAATTATAAAACATAATACTGATTTAGGACTGTTTAAGGTCATTTAGGACGGTTTTTAATTACCTCAGAAAACTTTTTTGTCTAAAAGAGTGGAAACCTAGACAGTTACAAGTTAAATTGATTTTTTGTTTTTGTTTTATAAATGTGTATAGTAGCTTATTACAAAATAGTTAATAAGTTTTCTTAGTTATCACTTAAATTTTTGATAAAACAAATATTATTTTTTTAATTTTTTTGTCAAACGAAGGACCTAGGCATTAAAACCTAAGCCCTTAAACTTAAAGACACTAACATAAAAATAAAGAAGAACAAAATACAGTGTTTAAACAAACATAAAACCAATAATAGGCATAAACTTAAAAAAACTAAAACTTTCACAACAAAAATATTCAACGATTCCAAAGTCACCAATCTCCAATTAGTCATTCCAAAACAACAAATCTTTAAATTAAACATCTCTTTTCGAAATTATTCAAAAACTGGTTCGAAACTCTAGGAACCATCATGTAGACCAGGGGTCGGCAAACTGCGGCCCGCGGGCCAAATGCGGCCCGCGAAGGGTAAATCTGCGGCCCGCGAGCACGTTATTTTTTTGAATGGAATGCGGCCCGCGAGAGAAATTTCTGCGGCCCGCGAGCTACTTAATGTGGCCCGCTGAGCAAAAATATATTTTCGTGAATTTTTTTTCGGGAATTTCGTATAGATAGATTAATATCGTTTTAATTCCCTGAATAACATTTTAAAACAACTAAAAGACTATATTGCTTTGACTTAAAAATGTTAAAAAGACAGACTAGCATTTGACAAGTGATTTTTCTATCAGTTTTACAATAACTTTCTTATTGCAAAAATTATTAGCTGAAAAAAGAAGTGCTTGGATGCAGTAGGTTGTTTATATAACATTTTTAGTTATTTATATAACAAACTAAACGCAAATGCTTTCCATGTAATGCACAGTAATTAACTAAAATTTCATTCTGTATAGTTCAGGTATTTTGTTTAACATGTAACTAGTACCTAAATTATTTTATAAATGTTTCATCACAGTAGTTTATATCTAAGTGTGCACAAAAACATTTAAAATAGCATAATAATAAATAGGTTTATTTCATACATATTAAATCTTAGAAGGATTGTGTGCAATTTAAATTAATTTCTATACACACCAATGTACACAGATGTTTAGAACCATTTTTAAACCATTTTTTTTAATACTTAAGTTAGATTAAGTGAAGGTTAATCATGTATATAAATTTTTTTTCTGCTTCAAAATCTTAGTGTTTACAAACACTTTTAAAACAGTATATATGCAGAAATAAAAATTTACTTGTTATTTAAATTGGTATGTATACAGTTTCATTTTTCAAACAAAAGTTTTTGGTAGATCGAATTTATTTCTTTGCTTTCCACCCTAATATATATGCTATTTTTTGTAACTACGTATTTAAGATATATTATATTTAGTGATGGTAAATTTAATGAATTTAAAAGTTGTTAATCAAAATAGTTCAAATTCAAGCAATTAAGCAACTTAACTTTGCCACAATATTGAACTAAGTCAGTCATGGAATATTTTTCAAACTTCAGGCTAATTTAAACATTTTTTTAGTATTTAGCTTCAATTGCTTTTTTTGTTCTAAAATTTAAATCTAAGTTATCAGGCTAGTTTTTGGTCTTATTCAAAACTTTTTGCTTTGAAGAGTGGCAAACAAACTTATGATTTATATGTTTTGTTATACTCACAGTTATGGTTATGATTATAATATATTTTATATTTCAAGTCTTGCAGTTGCTATACTTTGAAATATTATTTATATTAATTTATAAGTGTGAACAATCAGTGTTGACGTAATACCTTGAATTTGACAATTTGGCTAAAAAAACCTGGAAATTGAAATTAACAAAAAATAGTTTTAAATGTTTTTTTTTTTAAAGCTACAGATGCAGATATGAAAAATATAATTTTTTCGTATGTGATTCAAATGATCCTTCCCTTCATTAATATAACTAATAATTCGTTTGCCATTTTTGCGTCGTTTGATAACTTATGATACAACTTAATTTACAAAAAAATCAGCTTCAATTAAGCTATTGCACGCAGAAAACTTTGATTGTAAATGTGCGTTAGACTTAAACTTAATTTTTTTTGTGTAAAGTTTTAAGAATCTAAATTTAATTTATAACTATTGAAGGTCAAAAAATTGTAGAAAAAAAATTGTCTGATAAGTTTTAATTGCATCTAAAAAGTCAAAATCTGTTATTAGTTTAATGTTTCAAAGGTTGTGTAAATTTTTATAGTTGTTTTCGTTTATCTGAAACTCCAAAAGTTTTGACTTTGTTTCAAGTGTCATTATATGGCACCACATTTCATAGATAACTTGTTTTTTTTGTAGTACCAAGTTAAGTTGCTAAGACAAATGTTTTAAAATGTTTTCATTTCAAACGGTATATCCTTTTTATTAATTACTTTTGCTACTTTATAAATGCCTTGAAAATTTTTTCTGATCAGTCTGTAGTTACTGAGGATAATCAAGCGCTTTGTTAAAACTGACGTAAGCAATTTTTCGTTTTTGCAATAACTCCTAACCAACGTTTTTATATTTTTATAGTTCGTCTTATATTTCACATTTACTATTTTTAAATGAAAAATTTTTATTGTTATAAATATTTGTCATAATGCTGAAAAAAAAACTTACTTTTAATAATGGGTTAGTAAATTTTCAATTTTTCGTTACAAATATTTAAAAAACTTAAATATACATTCAAGCTGACTTATAACATTTATTTTTTTTGTTTATATTTAATTCACTGTTAATAAAATTCGTTTTTTTTTTAAACTTTGTTATAAACAGAGTTTCAAAAAAAAATGCCTAGCTTAGAATTTTTTTGTACTCAGACTAAATTAAACATGTTTAAGACATTGTTGAAAACTCAGGTCTGTGTGAAATTTATTTTTCAAGTACTTTAAATAAATCTATCAATACTCATAATAGTTTGATGTTTGTAGTGTAGTTTATTTATTGTTATTTATTATAGGCTACGTACATATTTTGTACTTTTTAATAATGATAATATTTTAGTTAGTTATTTAACTTTTAGTAAACTTAGACTAGTTTTATATAACTCAAACATTTTTGCTGTTAAAGTGACAACTATGTAAAAGACTAGTTAATTAGTAATAATGTATTCGAGCAATAATTATGTAAAAAATTGTTTTAGGTTTCTTCAATACAAATAGGTTTTATTTTTATGTAAACTAATTACTGAATTTTTAAAAGAGTGCAAATTTTTAAAAACTTAAAATTTATTTTCGATAATTAACAATTTTTTATATGAAAAATTGGTTGATATCGTAAAAAATGTATAAAAGTCACTCATAAAGTAGTTCAAGCTTGGTTTTTAAAAAAAGTTAAGTAAATATTAAGTTAAAATATTAACTGGAAAAAGTAGTACATAGTTTATTAGGAATTAAATATATTAGTCAATGTAAACTCTTTTTTTTTTTAAATAAATAGGCTATGTAAAATAAAAGTAAATCCATATAATAAACTTAATAAAAGTTAACTAAAAGTGTGACTAAAACTAAAACCGGAAGATTATTTAAATGTAACTAAAACTAAAACTGCGGCCCGCGAAGTTTTTTGAAACTTGAAATTTGGCCCGCGAGCACCAATTGCCTGCCGACCCCTGATGTAGACCATTGCTCATCAAACAAGAACTTTCAAAACGGCAGTTATTTTCAACTTTAGACAGAAATCTTCATCTTGCAGAACATTGATCTCAGCAACTATTCACCATTCATCATGTTTTCAAAGTTTCACCACGGCAAATTCAGTAAAAATTACTTTATACATGTGGCAGCAACAGTTCACATATCTAGATTACGAATCAACTGAGCATCCAATAATTTCAAAATTTAAAGCCCTAAGAATATTAAGAATAGACCGGCCAAAATATCAAAGTTAAAAAATTACTTAAGATCTATACGGGAAGGTGTTGCTTACAAATTAAACTACCAATTAACTACTTACAACACACCAAATCAATGGTTAAAGAGATGAACAAAACTAATAACTTATAAATTTTACTGGTAAATATTTGTTTTAAATCAAGTTTTTTTAAGTTTAATCAAAAATGTTCAAGATTTTTGCAGGATACTAGTTCCTTTGGAAGTTCGTTCCACATTTTTACCGAACAAAGAAAAATTATTTTTGCCAACCAACATTGTTGAAATGATATTTGCATGTATATTTTCTATTATTACCTCTGAGTGAGTAATTATTTTTATATGGTTTAAAGAAAGTTTTGGAATCAATAATAGTTTCATTGTTAATCAGTTAAAAAAAAGTAATAAGATCAAATTCAAGTCTTCTGTACTCGAAAGCTTTTATATAAAGCTTTGTTAGTCTGTCTATGTAAGACGTATATGAAATGTTGCACCGATTAAAGAATAACTCGTAAATTTTCGTTAAATAGATTTTAGTTGGTTGATGTGTTTTATAGAACATGGAAACCATAAAGGTTTGTTGAATTCCATCTTAGGACGGATGTAAATTAGGTACAATTTTTTAAGAATTTTCAAATCCGTAGATATAAGGCTTTTAGAATTTGGAAAGATAAAATTGATGCAGTACGGTTAATGTAGTTAATGTGATGGTTCCATTTTAAATTTTCTGAGAAAAAATTCCAAGATATTTAAACACTTCAGGTTTAGGCAAGATTACATAGTTTATTTTAAAGTCAAACCTAGGAATAGGTGTACTTCTGTGAATATTCAAAACATGACATTTGCTGGGATTTAGGTTTAATTTCTTTTAACCAATGGTAGATTGTATCTAGATATTTTTGTATAGCTAAATTTTTATGTTGACTGCAAAAACCTTAATGTTGCTATTAGAATCGACTTCTGAGGCTATATCATTTATGTAAATTATAAATAAAAGTGGGCCAATAACCCATCCTTGAGGAACTCACTAAAAATAGATAAGGATTCGGAGAACATGTTACCGATAACTACTCTTTGTGTTCTATCCTAATAAAACTATTTAAACCATTCAACTAGATTTCTATTAATTTTGTATTGAGAAAAAGTTGTAGTTAACTTATAGGGAGAGACCGAGTCAAACTCTTTCTAAATGTCTGTATTAATTACATTGATAGATTTATTAGTAAATAAAGATACTAACTATGCATGAAAGCAATCTAATAATTGAATACAGGAATTTCGTTCAGATAAAAAAAACAAATTGTTTCGGAGAAATAAGACTATTTAAAAAAATATGATTAGGTATTTTTAATGAAATTATATGTTAATATAATACTAATTAAAATACTAATAAAAAAATCCTCCATTTTAAGGCAACTTTTATCAATAAGTTTAAAATGTTCATCTTGGTGGTTTAAAATGGTTTGTTAAAACAAAAGGTTTTGTCAAAGTCAAAAGTTAATGGTAAATTGTTTTCATTGTGTAAAAGAGGAAATAAAGGTGATAGGTTTAGCTTTGATTTTACAAAAAATTAAACTTTTTTGAATTTGTATTTTGACAAAAGCTTTTTCATTTATATGTCGAAATTTTTTACAGCTGTTTCGTATGCTTTTGAAACTAGCATGTGTTTTTTAGTAATCTGCTGATCTAGCTTGCAATTTTTTTATAGCTTTTGCTTTTCTTTTAGTAGCTTTTTTAGACTAGAAGGATATATTTTTCTTTTTCTATTATTCTTCTTCAAGGGTACAAATTTTTTGATTTCAAGCTTAATAATGTTAACAAATTTATCATAAAACTCCTGTAATTTTTCTGCTTTATTATAATTAAATTTCCAAACTATACTTGACATATCTTCTAAAATACACTTAAAATCCGCTGTGGAAAAATGTGGGTAAAGTGTCACAGTAGCTAATTTCATGCTCTTATTAATATTAATGCCAAAAGATATAAGGAAATTAGTATTAGTTAAAGGTGAATCCACTTAACTAAATTTTATTCTATTTAACCCCATGCAATTACAAAGCACTAAATCAAGAATACCACCGTCTTTATGTGTAGGTGAATCAATAATTTGGGTTAAATAGTTCTCTGAACAAAACTTAATAAAACTTTTTTTACATTCATTAAAAGTTGAACTTGGAATACTCCAATCAATATTGGGAAAATTAAAGTCATCAATAATATAGAAAGAAACACTTTATGGTGTGAAATGTTTAATTAGGTCAATCATGTTTGGTACAACTTTTATAGATTTAGAAAGATTTAGAGGGATATAAATACATAAAAATTTTAATTTTAATCCGTTGAGAATTAAAACAAAGCATATGAATTCAAAACCGTCAAAAGTAATAAATTCACTTTCAACTTCAATAACTTTTAAACAATTTTTAACAAAAACAGCAACGATCCCCCTGCTCAATCTATCATTGCGAATAACAATATACCCAGATGGACAAAAATTAGAATTGATAATGTTAGAATTTAACCAAGTTTCAAATAAGACAAAAAAATCTATGTTTTTTGTGCACATACAGAACTCAACAAAACTTATTTTGTTTAAGATAGATTTAATATATGTATATGAAACTTTTATGATAAAATTTTTACTAGACTTTGACCTATTAGGAAATATTGTGCTTAAGGCTTTAATACATTTAAATTCTAAATAACTAACAGTACTATTATTAAGAAAAAAAACACTACAATTACCATCTGAATTAACAGATTGACTAAATATATTAAAATTATTAAAGTTTACAACAAGTTTGTTACAACTAACACTAACCCCAGAGTTTCAGGGTGGTGTAACGAAAGGGCTGTTATATTTTTTCAACTATTTTCTTGTTTCTTATTAGGTATTGAACTCTCAGATTTTTTCATTAGCCAATTGTTGTTTTATTTTTAATTCTTCTCGCAGTTTCTTAAATGCCAATAGCTTGAAGCTGTTCTATCGGGATTAATATATACTACGTTTTCTTTTCCTTTGCTAATAAATTTTAGATTTTTTAAGTTTAAAAGTCTCTGCTTAGTTTTCAAACTGTTGAGCTTAATTATAATGGTCTGCATCTATCCTAAATATTTTTTCCAATTCTGTACAATAAGTTGAATTAAGATTTTATAATTTTGTTTACTCCCAAAGATTTTTGAATAGTTTTAAATCTGTTTTTGAATTTTCAATTGAGCTTTTAGGACTTTCTGACTCACGAATATTGAACACAATCACATTGAGTGCCTTTTTTTCTTTTAATTTTTCATCACTTTGAGCTTCAATTTTTTCGGTAAACAAATTTAATTTTGTACTAATATCTGTAAAAAACTCAGCTGGTTTGTTCAATCGAACTGCATCAGCTTAGATCAGAAACTTTGTTTGAAACTTTTCGAATTTTGTCAAGACATGTTTCACATGTACAATCATCATTTCTAAATTCAACTAACCTTTGTTCAAGACGCAAGAATTTCTTAGTATATTTATTTTTTTAACTTGCAAATAACCTTTTTGAATGAATTAAACTCTATATCCTTTTGAGCTCCAAATGCTTTAGATTTTTCTTTCAGTTGCTTTTCAATCTTGTAGTTTTCAATCAGCAATTTAATTCCATTTTCATTTGACATTTCAGCTTTCTTACTTAACACAAACCTTTCTTTATTTATTGAGAATTGAAAATATGGAAAGTAGTATCAGTGATGTTCTATAAAATGTTGCAAAAATGAAAAAAAAATATTTGGCTAGTTGTTGAAGATAAAAAAATCAAGTTAAAAAAAAGCAGACTAACACCAGATGCTTCTATTGCTAAAAAGAGAAATTCAAATGGTATGAAATATGTTCAATTAATTTTAGTAAAATGTTATTAATATTATAACTTTCCATCTACAATTGTTTACAGATCTATGTAAAACAAAGCTTAAGAACACCACAGATAAAATTAAAAAAGTCTATTCGAAAATGTTTATTAATTCTTTTTAATTAACAAAACAAACTTTTAAATTTTAAGCTTTTTTTTCGGTTTCGAGAAAAAATTAGATGCTTCTTTTTTCTTAACTTTTTTTATTAATATGTTTTAATTTGTATAAGTTTTTTAATAAATTTTGGTTTTGTTAGTTTACAAACACTTATATTTATTTTAACTTTCTTGTTATTTTGTGTATTTCAAATTAAACCTCACAATATTTTTCATATCCTGCGCATACTGTTCTTGCACATAGTGCTGAACTAATTGACCAAAACAACGGTAGAGGTTTGCTAAATTACACCGAAAGTGGATTGGAAGCTAACAACAAGTTTCATATAAGTACAGAATGAATTTTTCAAGGAAAACTTCTCAGTATGAAAATTTAACAGATTGTTTAAATCGATTATGGGACAAGAGTGACTACGATGTTAACAACACTTTAGACAGACTGATTTGCACTTATTGTAAAGAAGTTGGACATACTGCGCGAAGTTGTTTGCAGTTAGATGAAAAAATTTCATTATGTAGTTTAAAATGGGAAACGTTGTTACATATGCTTTGTGCTACTGAATAGAGTGTTTTATTTATTTTAGAAACTTAATTTCAAAGAAGTTTTAAGAACTTACTGTTTGACTTATATTTTCTAGTAAATTTAAAGTACTTTTTTTTTAATCACAGGCTAAATTATTTTGTTTTTTGCACTGTTTTGCAACGAATAAATGTTTTTATTGTTCAAAATGTTTACGGTTTTTTTCTTTTGATAAACTAGTACAAATGTAACGTTATTAATAATACAAACTTTGATATACACAAACAGCCTTTAATTAAAAATAAACTGTATTTAGAAAATATTTTCACCTGGCTTGATATTAAAAATTCATTCATATTAAAACTAAAATGGGAGTAAATGTGACTCTCTTGAGGTAGCCAATTATTATTTTCTTTTTTTTTTAAGTTTTTTTCTTTAAAGTTTTATTAGAAATTAAAATTTTAACTATTTTTTAAATAAAAACAAACATTATTCATATTGCAACACTAAGTGTAACTTTAAATTGTATTATACTGCTTTTTATGACAGTTTTATGTCAATGGCCGCTTGATCCCCGTTTTCAGCCCACTGTGCGGGTGCGCAAAATTTACTCATTTCAAAAAAAATCCTCTACCTTACAACTTTTGTTTTAAGCTATATAGAAACCTTATTTAAATTACTACAACTAAAATAATTATGAAAAAGGACTACGTTACTGTTCAAAAAATACTTATTTCAAATTTTAACATTTTTTAAAGAACTAGAGCTAACTTTTTTTAATTGATAAGTTATCACAGTTTTTTATACTTGGACAAATGTAAAGCAACCAACATAAAACTAATACTTAACTTCTTATTAATAAACAACAACTTTTATATTAAAATAAAATCTTAAGAAAGTAACAAGGAAAACATTAGTATAGTTATTAATATCTAAAAATATTATATAGAAAAATTAAACATATCTTTAAGATAAAAAGCAAAAAAAAGTTTAGTCATGCTTAGCAAAAAATATGTAAAAAAAATTGCAGTTAATAATAATACAATAAAAAGAACTTTTATTTGAAATATGTGATAATTTTCAAAAATTTAAAACTATTCTCAGTATAAGTAGAAAATAGAAGGCTTAGATTAGTAAGACTTCGCTTCAAAAATACACGATTAAGAAGCATTATCTCGGTAAGAAATGCCGACGTGGTGTCCAATGTAACCAATCTAAATTGCTAGGGGTAATTAAATGGGGATATATATGGTTAGATAAGATAAATACATCTAAGATACTTAAAAGTAAGCAAAAGTTTATTTAAAATTATAAAACAATCACACGACACACTAACTAAAACTACAATTGAACACATGTAACAAGAAGTATCTTAAACTAAAGAAAACGAAACAATTTAAGCTTAAATTTAAACATTTTATAATACAACATTATGAGCTTTACCAAACACTAACCGATACTGCAAGTAAATGCAAGTAAAGTTCCGTTTTATAAGCACTGAAACAAATTTAACCCCTTTAAGTAAATAATATTATTTATTTTTATAAGAAAATTGTTTTGCGAGTTATAAGAATTGCTTTGGAAAAGCTTGTTTGAGAATAATAAAAATTGCTTTTTTTGTTACAAAAAATTCCATATTTATTCACGAGCTTTAAAATATTAAAATGAAATGTTAATTTCGTTACAACATAATAAAACAATTTAATATTTCACTAATTGCAATCTAAAAAAAAAAAGTAAAGTAAAACACTTCAAAATTAAATTAAAATTAAATTTCAATTGGATTATTAAAAACTTCAATTCAAAATATAAAACTTGAAAAAAAAGGAAAAAAAGAAATGAAAAATATTGTGAGGTTTAATTTGAAATACACAAAATAAAAAGAAAGTTAAAATAAATATAAGTGTTTGTAAACTAACAAAACCAAAATTTATTAAAAAACTTATACAAATTAAAACATATTAATAAAAAAAGTTAAGAAAAAAGAAGCATCTAATTTTTTCTCGAAACCGAAAAAAAAGCTTAAAATTTAAAAGTTTGTTTTGTTAATTAAAAAGAATTAATAAACATTTTCGAATAGACTTTTTTAATTTTATCTGTGGTGTTCTTAAGCTTTGTTTTACATAGATCTGTAAACAATTGTAGATGGAAAGTTATAATATTAATAACATTTTACTAAAATTAATTGAACATATTTCATACCATTTGAATTTCTCTTTTTAGCAATAGAAGCATCTGGTGTTAGTCTGCTTTTTTTTAACTTGATTTTTTTATCTTCAACAACTAGCCAAATTTTTTTTTTCATTTTTGCAACATTTTATAGAACATCACTGATACTACTTTCCATATTTTCAATTCTCAATAAATAAAGAAAGGTTTGTGTTAAGTAAGAAAGCTGAAATGTCAAATGAAAATGGAATTAAATTGCTGATTGAAAACTACAAGATTGAAAAGCAACTGAAAGAAAAATCTAAAGCATTTGGAGCTCAAAAGGATATAGAGTTTAATTCATTCAAAAAGGTTATTTGCAAGTTAAAAAAATAAATATACTAAGAAATTCTTGCGTCTTGAACAAAGGTTAGTTGAATTTAGAAATGATGATTGTACATGTGAAACATGTCTTGACAAAATTCGAAAAGTTTCAAACAAAGTTTCTGACCTACGCTGATGCAGTTCGATTGAACAAACCAGCTGAGTTTTTTACAGATATTAGTACAAAATTAAATTTGTTTACCGAAAAAATTGAAGCTCAAAGTGATGAAAAATTAAAAGAAAAAAAGGCACTCAATGTGATTGTGTTCAATATTCGTGAGTCAGAAAGTCCTAAAAGCTCAATTGAAAATTCAAAAACAGATTTAAAACTATTCAAAAATCTTTGGGAGTAAACAAAATTATAAAATCTTAATTCAACTTATTGTACAGAATTGGAAAAAATATTTAGGATAGATGCAGACCATTATAATTAAGCTCAACAGTTTGAAAACTAAGCAGAGACTTTTAAACTTAAAAAATCTAAAATTTATTAGCAAAGGAAAAGAAAACGTAGTATATATTAATCCCGATAGAACAGCTTCAAGCTATTGGCATTTAAGAAACTGCGAGAAGAATTAAAAATAAAACAGCAATTGGCTAATAAAAAAATCTGAGAGTTCAATACCTAATAAGAAACAAGAAAATAGTTGAAAAAATATAACAGCCCTTTCGTTACACCACCCTGAAACTCTGGGGTTAGTGTTAGTTGTAACAAACTTGTTGTAAACTTTAATAATTTTAATATATTTAGTCAATCTGTTAATTCAGATGGTAATTGTAGTGTTTTTTTTCTTAATAATAGTACTGTTAGTTATTTAGAATTTAAATGTATTAAAGCCTTAAGCACAATATTTCCTAATAGGTCAAAGTCTAGTAAAAATTTTCTCATAAAAGTTTCATATACATATATTAAATCTATCTTAAACAAAATAAGTTTTGTTGAGTTCTGTATGTGCACAAAAAACATAGATTTTTTTGTCTTATTTGAAACTTGGTTAAATTCTAACATTATCAATTCTAATTTTTGTCCATCTGGGTATATTGTTATTCGCAATGATAGATTGAGCAGGGGGATCGTTGCTGTTTTTGTTAAAAATTGTTTAAAAGTTATTGAAGTTGAAAGTGAATTTATTACTTTTGACGGTTTTGAATTCATATGCTTTGTTTTAATTCTCAACGGATTAAAATTAAAATTTTTATGTATTTATATCCCTCTAAATCTTTCTAAATCTATAAAAGTTGTACCAAACATGATTGACCTAATTGATCTTTTTTAACATACATTTTTATTTGAATTAAGTTCTAGAAAAATAAAAAATTGTACAACTACTGACTAATTTAACAAAAAAAAATTTAACCAAAGTTTTTCATTTTATACTTAATTTTTAAAGCAAAGTTAACATTGTATTTAAAAGTTTTGAGTCTTTCAACACATAAACGTTCAAAATTCATGTTATTTGGTTTTTTTTTCATTAATATACATGATCAACAGGGATATAAGTCTGCAAACAAGTAGCTGTCTAAATTGCATGAGCGTACAAAGTTGCTTGAGGGCACAAAATTGCTTAAGTGCACAAAATTGAACTAAGATACTTTTGCACGAAGATAAAAATGCACGAAAATACTTTTGCACGAAGGGTTACTTTTGCATGACGACACTTTTGCACGAGAAGACAGTTTTACACGGAGACAATTATGCACAGGTTAAGTTTTTGTTAAATGTTAAGAAAATGTTTATCTGTAATATAAATAATGCATAACAGCTAAAAGAATTAAAAACATTATTACTTAGTAGTTACAGCAAGAAACAAAAAAACAAAAAAAAACAAATCGCTTAAGTTAGTTCCAACAAAGCTCATGAACATCTATATAATAACTACAGACTGACCAGAAAAAGCTAATATGGCAAGTTGTAAAGTGGCAAGATTATTAATTAAAAAGAAGATACCGTTTAGAACTTTAAGTTTTTTTTAAAAAGATTATGCTGGCGGTAGTAAAATATTTTTGTTTATTTCTTCAATGACAATAAGAAATGTCTAAAAACTATAAAGTAGCACAAATTAAATTAAGAATTTTATCAATCTGTAAAAATTAGAGAACTGATATACAAATATTGTTCATCTTAAAAACTTTAATATTATGGGGGTGGGTGTTACTTTTGCACGAGGGGAAACTTTTGCACGGCCGTCACAACCTATTTGAAGGGTTGTATTTGCCACCTTTTTTGTGTATTGGTATTACAAATGAAATTTTCCATTGGTTTTGCCAGAGAACAATTAAAGATTGGTGATGTATTTTAAAAATTATAGAACAAGTAGTACGTTTAATAAACTACGAAGGAATATTATCTGGTGTTCTTACTATTTACTTATTATTTTAATTGCTTAATTATATAACAAATAAATAGTACGAACACCAGATAATATTCCTTCGTATTTTATTAAACATACTACTTATTCTATAATTTTTCAAATTTATAAGACTAAATTATTTATTTCATAATTTCTTATAAAACAATATGCACTTCTAGACTGTATTCATCAATGAAATTAAAAATTTTGTTTTTATTCACTTGTTTATCCGTAAAGACCTTATATAAAAATAAGGTTTTATCATAATCAGATTTTAATGAAAATTTGTTTTTGTTATGCAATACTGAAAAAGCAAGTGCTATCTTAAGCTTATATTTTTTCTAAATTCTCACGCTAAATAAAAATAAATAAATAAAATAAACATCAAGTAAAATCTGAAATACCTTTACACTTCATAAACGAAATTAATATTTTTTTAATTTAACAGTTGTTTAAAATTAAAATAAATTTAAAATATTTGTTTGACAACTATATAATGCTAATTTTAACATCAAGAGAACATAAGTAAAAAATAATACTTAAGATTGGTGTTTAAAACCCTTAATAAATTAAGTTTGTCTTTCTGTTTAAAAATCAACAAAATTAAGATTATTTTTGTTTAAAGTATTCAAACTTGGTTTTATTTAAAATTGGAGAATGTGTATTCATCTAGTTTATTAAAATTAAGATTATAAATATTAGTCAATGTATTGCAGTACATCATTATATTGTTCTACGTAAAACTTCAAATAAAAACTTAACATTAAAACTTCATTATAAAACTACCACATTTTATTCATTCAAAACAACTTGCGTTGTTTTAATAAAAATTCCTCTAACTAAAAATTAGAAGCGTGCAAAAGTGAAGCTCCGTTTAATATTGAATGATTGTTTAAAGTTTTAACAGTTCATACGTATATCCGTGAAAAAATAACGCTGTGCAAAAACGACGCTATGCAAAAATGTCGCCATGCAAATGTAACGTCATGCAGAAGTTTTGACGTGTAAAAATGTCGACGTGCAAAAATTACCCTGCGTGCAAAAGTGACGACCGTGTAAAAGTGTCTCCTCGTGCAAAAGTGAGGCCATGCAAAAGTGAGGCCGTGCAAAAGTGTCACCTCGTGCTAAAGTGAAGCTCGTGAAAAAGTGACGCCGTGCAAAAGTGACCCTTCGTGCAAAAGTGACACCAGGCAAAAGTGTCACCTCGTGCTAAAGTGACGCTCGTGCAAAAGAGTTGCCGTGCAAAAGTGTCCCCTCGTGCAAAAGTGACCCTTCGTGCAAAAGTGAAGCTCGTGCAAAAGTGTCCCTTCGTGCAAAAGTGTTTTCGTGCAAAACTGACCCGTTCCCATAATTAATACATATATAATTTATATATTATAAAATTTAAAAATCGTAAGTAAAGTTAATAAAAATGTTAGATTTATAATATAATTATTACTAAAATTATATTTTTACCTCTTTTAAAAAAACTTATAGTTAACTATGGAGCTCGGCAGCGTTTTAAAAGTAATATGCAAACATTTTGTGAATAAGTGATTAGCGGGTTTTGTTATTTAAAGTTTATTTTATACGTTTTACGGTATATGACGTAAGAGTGTTTTTTATATTTTAGTGTTTTTTTATTTATATTACCGCTAAAATAGTCATACATTAATTGCAGTTAATTTCTTTTTAATATTTAGTCAGGTCGGAGACCAGAAAAACTGTCTATGATTATAGGGATGAGCTTATCAACAAAGAAGTATGAGTACAAGACGCAAGGTTGATATAAAAAGTCTTAATTAATTCTAGCGGTTGAAAAAATATTAACTTTTTTTCAGCTTTTTATCAAATACTAAATATACGACAGATTGAAATCACTAAATTTATAGATTATAACCGCTAGGTTTATAACGTTATAAATAATGGCAAGTTAGGATGGCACCCCTGATTTAAATCCCTATAGCTTTTATATGTTTAATAAGTTTTATTGAAAGTAGAAATTTCAAAGTTGTAGACCAACCAAAATAAGTAAAAAATAACAGATAATTACTTAATTTTAAATTAAAAGTTTTAAATACATTTGCATAAAAAACTATTTTAAACAATGATTAGTAAAAATAATTTTTAGTATTTAATGAAAAGATTAACGAAAAATCATATAACTTTAACTATTTTTAGATACTTAAAAGTTATTATTAAATTTACAAATTTATATTGTTTATATTAATAGTTTACCTTTATATCAACGGTTTTTTTTTTCAAAAGTATAATAATTAGAGTATTTTGTTTACTTATTGTTAATTGCATTACAAGTTTAAATATAGTTTTCTAAAATTTAGTTTACCTTTATTCTATACAATTGAACAACATACAAATTTTTAGTTAAGTGAAAT
Organism: Thalia democratica; assembly: GCF_965202585.1. Lineage (NCBI taxonomy): Eukaryota > Metazoa > Chordata > Thaliacea > Salpida > Salpidae > Thalia > Thalia democratica. Next base: position 32,126,713 of record NC_139169.1, on the reverse strand, counting down.
TTTAAAATAAAATTCTAATGTTTCAATATATAAATAAAGTCGTTTAGTAGTTGTAATGAAAAGACAATGTCTTTACCTAGTAAGATAGAAAAAATTAAAATAAAAAATTCATAAAAATATATATAATTTAATTATTAGGTAAAAAACATAGAAATCTTCTTTCCTTTGGTCTTTTTTTCAACTGCTGTATATATGATTTAAAAAACAATTACTTCACATACATTTATTAACATTATTTAACAATAGTTCTAAATAGTTTCAATATCTTTAAAGTAAAACTTTACTTTACGCAAAGGGGTTACTTTAACCAACCAGACAAATTATTACGTTTAGATTACAATATAATTAGCTAAAGAAATCACAAGCAATTATATTACCTTTTTTTTCGCATAAGATATTATAAGTCCAAGCTTATAATTGAAGTGTAATACTATATTTTATATCTATTTTTGTAGATTAAGGTCTTGTGTTTAAAATTAGTCAAAAATCATTTTATTATTATTTTTATACAATTTGTCATCAAAATAAATTTTATTTTGCTGACAGTATTAAACTTTTTCTTGATCTTACTATCCAGTTAAGAGTTAAATATAAAAAAGCTTAAATAGTATTATTAGTTTTTTCTTAATTTTACTTTGAAGTCAAAGCTTGTACCAACTACACGTTAGTACTTGAATAACTTTTGTTCACTTATTCTTTTAAGTATTGTTTCTATAATAAGATAGTTCTAACCTGGGACGTGTTTTTTTATTTGTTTGCTTAAGCCTTTTACACTCCTTGAAATTAAAATTGGTTTAATTACTTACTCAAAATGTAATTTATTTAGAAATTTTTCATATTAAAATTTTTTTGATTGTGTGCCTAATTTTAATTTTTAGTAAATTTATTCTAAAGAATAAAATCTAAAAATCAAGAAAATTTAAACCTTTGCATGTGTGATACTAGAGGCCAGCTGTAAAATTGATCTTATTGTGATGTCTATTGAATACAAGTTTAAAAATGCATGTTTATTTAAGATATAATTTTGCTGATAGTTTACAATTTAAATTGGTTATAGATTACAATTTAATGATAGAAAACATACTTAAAAGTCAGTCTAACTTGCATATTTGCTGAGTCAGCAATTTTTCATTGTTGTGTTTTACTTTTTATATTAATACCTTTTTTCCTAAACTACCAAAACATATAAGAAAATAATCCAAAAATCAAGATTAAAATATCAAAATAAAAATATAATCATTAAGCTTTTATTTTGCATACTTAGCAAACATACAAATTAGACCAATTTTGAACTATAATAGCAATGAATAATTTTTGTACTTTGTTTTAATACTAGAAATTAAAATTTCATTAAAACACATAACATAATTATCAAAAATTTTTGATAAGACTCTGTTGTTTAAGAAAATGCTTTACAGCAAGATTTTCTATAAAGCTTTTAAAAGTTAGGTTACTGTGAAGAAGATTCTCTAGGTCTTTTACTATACTTTTTAATGAAGTTTAGGTGTATAAATATTTTTTTAAACTTATTTTCTTATAACTCGTTGAATACTGACCATGTCTTTCATCTTCTCAACCATCACTTAATATGTTGACATTTAAAAACTTTATTTAGATAATTATTTAACTAAAAAAGTAAGTTTTCAAATAATCTAATTTATACACAGAAGTTCGGTGCCAACTTATATATTTTTAAACAAATTTTTCAAATTGAAATGTAATTAATAGATAAATTTAATTTTGAAAAAATTGTAGTTATAATAAAGTCTAATTGTTTTCTAAAGGCTATTTTGACAACATTTTAAAATTTCTAATAGCTTTTTTTAGTTTATAAAAATGGATCTCAATTTTAAATATGGAATCATAACTAAATGGTTATAATTTTAGAATATAAAATTAATTATTGTTAAGTCTGTATCAGTTAAGAAAATGAAACTGTTAATTTTCTAAACGTTAGTTTTGTTATTTATAAAAATATAATTTTTATGTTATTTATACAAAAGCATGGTTCATTGTCAAATTATATATATATACTTATTTATATCATACAAATGCTATATCAAAAATTAAGAAATTTAGTTGAGAATTTTTTTTAAGAAAGAGAAGATAATTGCTCTACCCGGCCAAAAAAATAACCTAGACCCAACCATGGTTTCTATTAAAAAAAATTATTATTTTTTGTTTTTAATATTTTACTTTATTTTCAAAAATTTTAGATGTTTTTAACACAGTTTTATGAAGTAAAAATATTAAATAATACTTAAGAATCAATAAACCCAAATTAACTTTTGTTTCTCAGGTACGTATGTAGGACTTAAATAAAAAAATTATAATTTTTTGGTTTTTGACCAAAATGTTTTTTTTAAAGTTTTTATAAGCAATATTTAAGTAACTAATTAAAAATTTAAGTAAGGTAAGAATTAAATAGATGAAAAAGACAAAAAGTAGTAGGATTTGAACTTATATAGCATCAAAAATAATTAAATTATAAAAAAAAAACTTTTTAAATAATAAAATTAAAGCATTTTAGCCTACTGTGCTTTGAAGTCTAAATGCTTTCTATTTTGGCAATAATAATTGAAAATATATTTTAGTGGTCACCTGTATTAGTTTTAAAAAGGTAATTGCTAGAAACAAAAATATTGCTAATGGTCACGAAGTTTTTCTTTGGTATAAAAGTTTTGTTTTTTAGTTTTAAAATTTTCTTAGAACAGAAAAAAAAGTGAATGCTCACAACTATGGTCAAAATATTGGTGTGGAGAAGACTTTTCGATCACCGAGCCACACACCCAATTTCTCCTTAATAAATTTTATTAGTTTAAACTAGAACTCAATTGAATTCAACTTAAAAAAAAAATATAAATTAATTTTTGCTTTTATACTAAAATTAAGAAAATAAATTAAAGAAAAAAAAGGTATGCACTCTTTTTTAAGCCCATTAATGCCAATATTAACTATGAAAACTATAGTTTACCATTAACACCACACCGTCTCCTCTCAAGATTTACAATTTTAATGATCATTTACGTTCACATTTTTCTTCTTGCCCTCTCTACAAAGCACCGCTATAGTTATAATTGTTAACAAAAATATAGCTCTTATAACACTTAATCAAAGGAAACTCAGGTAAAAATTTTCTATGATTGTAGGCCTTATAAACATTTGGTCTTATAAAAAAAGTTAAGCAGTTTTTTAATCATCATTAAACGAAAATGACAATAATAAATGTAAAAAAAAATTATTCCTTTTGAGATGAACCATTCCTTTCAGTCATACAGTAGGAAGAAGTTTTATTTTGAACTACTAAGTTTGAAGCTTGAAAATGAGTTTTTATAAAAGCTTATCTAAAATTAATTACACAGTGTTCCAATACAATGACCATTTTTATGTAAAGTCAATAAGATGAAGATAATTATGTAGTGTATTAAAAATAGAATAAAATAAAAAACAAATTTTAAACTTTATCATGCTTGATAAACAGTTAGCTTGCTAGTGGTACTTATATTTATCTTTCACAAAAATACTAAACTTAAAATTTTATGTGTCAAACAGAACTAAGTTTATATTTTTTTTCGGCTGGCTTTGCTTTTTTTTTTCTTCAATTATGAAACAGATTTTTATTTATTTTAAGTTAGGCCAATTTTCGCTATTTTTTAGTTAAATTTTTCATTTAATAGGTTTTAGTTTTTAAGTTAAAAAAAGCAAATGCACAAAATTACCTCAAATATATTGCTAAGATTTTTTAAGTCTATAATAAAATTTCAATCTTTTGTTTAATGTTATTTGCTCTTACTATTACTTATTACATATTTGCTAATGGTCTAAGTATATTTTCTTACCTACTAAAACATACTAGAACCTATTATGCCAAAGAACTTAGTTTTTTATTTAATTTATTATAATATTGTTTTGTTAAAATATAGTCTACTAAACATAGTTTGATCTCATTTCATGTCCTTTGAAGAAGTTAATAAATAGAACATATAAAGTCCCTAAGTAGAAATATTTTTAAATTATTTAAGTTCTACTATTTTCTCTTTTGTAGAAGTTAGAAACACTAACTACGAATGTGAAAAATTAAAATGTTAATGCACTACAAATCCCAAAGGTATAAAAAAAGGCTTAAACTACTTTTAATATACTCAAACTAAAAAACTGTACTAATGTTTCAAATTAAACAATAAAATTTATTAAACCCACTTGTTTGATGAACTGATATAAAGCTTGTATCGTTTTTCAAAATGTAGGCTTAAGTATTGTTTTTTAAAATTACTTTAAATATTATTTATTGGAATTTTTTTAAGTAACTACATATAAATATATTCGTTTGATTTTTAGAACAGCTTTTAGAGTCCTCTAACTTATTTGAGATTTAACTTAAACTTTTATTAATATAAAACATCTATTATTTGCACATGTAACATTAAGTTTATTTAAAGAAGAATGGGGCTCAAAAGTTTTAGGTTGTTTTGAATGGTGTAGTTATGTCTTTTCTAATTTTGTTTAGAAAAATGTTGATTTAATTCTTTATATTTTATCTATTAAATATTGTTAATTTAGTAAGTCATGGACTATCGTACGATCTATGTAAATATTTATTATGGAAAACTGATAGAAAGATCTTGTTAACTAAAAAACTATTTAAAAGACTTATTTTGATAAAATTTTAAGAGAGTTTTGATAGTTTAATTTTGTTTTATATTACTAATCAAAATCGTCCTTGGCAAATTAAAAAGTATCCTTGGTGTACCACTTGATAACCGAAATGTTCTTCGTGCACCAGGTTTTAGGAAATAAAATTTTGACCGCCATTTTTGCCGTTAAAAAAACAATAATAACATTTAACCTGTAGATTATACAACTATTACATTCGAAATGACAAATTTAGAAAAAGAAATAACAACCTACAATGAAAACGGAGAGTAGAGTTTACCCAAATCATAAGCATCTTTGAAGGAAATCTCCGAATATTTTCATGCGTCTTGTGCGACGAACTAGATCAGGTTGCAGAGGATTTTATAGGGGGAATGGAAAGTCTTTACCCGAAAATATGGGAAACGGAAGATGCGCTATTTGATGGGTTAATTGACTGTTTAAAAAGAGACCGACAAACAATTCTTTAAACTAGTTTTCCAACTGAACCCATTGTCAGTTTATTAATAGTGCAAGGTGTAGATCCGGAAGATCTAAGGAAGCATATTTCTTGCAAAGAAGCACACAGAAGATTCAAGAATGAAGTTGTTACCAGAAAATACGCAAAAGAAAACGGGCTTCAAGACGTTGATCTCAATCAAGTGTTAAAATGTTTAGATCAAAACAGCACTGAAATGACTTTTTACAATCAAAGTAGTTGTCCAGTATGTCTATCAAACTACAAGAAAATCATTGAGAAAGGTCATTACATAGTGATACCATCTTGTGGACACCCAGTCTGCTGTAAATGTTGCGATAATTTGTTACGAAACGATGGTAGATGCCCAAAATGTAGGAATAAATATAATGTAAGCCGTTTTGATATAATGAAATTTGATATTAACTCTAGGCAATTACCACATGAAGGAAATCTTTTTTATTAAAATATTGTAAAATGTATTTTAAAGAATTTTTATTTATCTTGTTAATAACACGCTTTTTAACTCGCTTAAATTTATTAATGAGAATTCTAGATTTGAAATCCTTTAGTTTTAATACTCCTATTTGAGTATTTTAAGTTTTTCACAAATATTTATTTAAATTCTCACTTAAAAGTTTTTACCAAATCGTTTTTATACCGTGGTACTTATAAAAAAAATTTATTGTTTTATTTGGTATGCAAATTTTTAAAGTTTAAAGTAAAACAAATTTTTATGTTCATCGTCTTTAATTATTTGTCACCCATTGTGAAAATTCACTGATATAATTGTATATAAGCGTAAACTTGAAATTTAATAATACTTTATTAAAAGTTAGTTAGTGTGTTCTTATTACTTTATTTTCATCGTGCTTACTTTTGTTGAATTGTTTTAGTAGTTATTTTTAATAAATTTACTGAAGAAAATGATAAACTGTGTAAAAACAGTATATGTCTAGTAACCCAAATATTTTTTTTGTGTACACCAGGACCTCAGTCAATTAATTTGTGCACTTTATATGTCGTTAAATAAATAATTATAAGTTAAGATAAGTTACATTTAATTTTTTTTACAAATTAGATAATAATAGTTTCAAACTAAAAATACCAGTTACACTGTTTCCAAAACTATCAAAGGTTTTGCCATGTTTTTATCTAATATATAATAAGTTTGTAATCTAATAATACATTAGTTCTAAATATCTTCAAAAACTCTGTAGAAATATTTCTTTTAATATTTGCACGTAACATTTATTACACATTTTGATTTCTGCAATTTGCAATAACATCACACTCCAGTAATTAAAATTAATAAAAATAAAAAAAACTTTAAGCTTACAGTTAAAAAAGTTTAATAGTGTTTAAAAAGTTTTGGTGTAAACAACACGATAATATGTTTTATCAATAAGTTTTTCGACCTAAAGCTTAAATGCATTTAAGTATACTTTCCTTGAGTGTGTCACAATATCATATCTTAAGACTACTAATTGGCTAAAATTTTTGTAACAGTTTAAATTTCTTTTTAAAGCTCTTATGCTTTTATATTAAAGCATTTTTTCAAAATAGACTTTTTTACTATAATAACTTACAATCTTAAACAAGTGAAAATAAACCAAACATTTATAAGTTAAATTCTGCAACAAAAAAATAAATAAACAAAACTTATAATAATAGCATTCTAAATAACTGTAAATATATTGTATGCATATTAATAAACCTATTATTTTTTGACACACCAATGTTTAGCTAAAAATAATTTAGTTAAAGTCATGATATCCGTAGTGAGCATCATCGCTCCTTTAGGGGCCTTATTGAAAACCAATGGACGTTATTTGGTTAGCGATAATAACATGTAGTTTACTAGTAAAAGTACGATATCTGAAAAGTAACAGCGATGATTTTTAAATAAATGTTTTTCAAAGGGAGCTATAAGAAAGTGAGTTTAGGAAATACCCTGATTTGGATAAATGATTTTTATGCCTTTTTATTTAAACATTTTTATACTTGGTAATTAAAGTAAAACATTAATTGTGAAAATAAAATAGAATCAAAAACTAAAATTATTATATGTTTTATTTTAAAATAAAAAACCATAGAAACACTATAAATTTATATAATTTCTTTTATCATTTTAATAAGAATACTATTACTTTAATGTAATAATAATACATTATTATCTAACATATTATAATAATAATTTTTATATTATTTGTACTCAGCATGTTTTAGTTACAAGTTTAAATCTTAATCATACCTATAGTGCAACTCAATATGTTGACATATAAGTCCGTTAAAAAAAAAAAAAAATTACATCTAAACAAAAGAGCAATTTTAAGAGGTATGCTACGGGTCTAAACCTTTTTTTTCTGAAAAATTGGAAGAAATCAGATTTTATGGGTTAAAATAACCAAAAGACAGTTATTGTAAGTCCAAATGGCAACATTTAAGAGTTTGTCAGTTCTTATTTACGAAATTCCGTAATTTTCCGAGCCTTTAAATGGTAAAAAGTTAATAAAAATTCTTTAAATTCCGACTATAATTACAAATAAAAAAAAAATTTACTTACAAAATCATAAAATTTCAAAGCTTTTAAATTGGGTAAATAAATAAATCCTTTATAAAGTCAGACTAAAATTGTCAAATTTTCCTCGAAACATGTATTACTATTAACAATTTTTCTATAACAAAGTTTATACTGTTTCATTTTTCATTCGAACTGTGGCGTAACGTTTTATTTTTGTTAGGGGGTCACAGTGGGCTGGCAAGTGGCCATTTACTATTTTTGCGACTAAACAGTCAAAGCAAGATTTTTATTTAATTGTTTAGAGCGGGGTTTCGTCTTTTAAAAACTGGGTTTATTTCTGTTCTACTTAAAGTATACTAAAAGTTAGGTAAGCTTGAATATAGCCAAAGTTTGCTTTTTTAAAGTTTAAAAAAGCCTCAAAAAATGCTTAAATTTTTGTCAAAATTAAGGTCTACATCTACTGTTAAAAAACACCTTAAAAGCTTTTATGCATAAACTTTTTTTTAAGTTTTTTCATTTCTTTGGTTTAGTGTTAATTGAAAAAAGTCAAAATCTTTGAATATTTAAATGTAAAAGTATATTATATCTCATTTAAAAAATCTTCTATTTTCGTCGAAAATTCATCGATGATTTTCTGGCAATGTTCTGCGGTGTAAAGCGAATCCGTTTAACCGCAATGACCAGCATCATTGTTTTTTGACATAAAACTGAGTATTTCTCTACATTAATCTTTCTGTTAGAATTTATGAGGCGTAAAATAATGGAAACATACAAAATAATTTTGTCAATGTTTTCTTTTAAACTAACATCAGAAATATTCTACGTCAGCATTTTTTGGTGCTTAGCATTGCCTAGCGTCAGCCTAGCGTCAGCCTAGCGTCATGCCTAGCGTCACATTTTGACTTTTTTTATTATTATTGTTTCATTGAAATTTATATAATGAACTTTTTTTTTACTTTATATTTAATTTTTACTCTGGATTTTTTTGAATATTCTTATTATTTAATTTGTTTTAATTTAAGTTTATTAAATTTTATTAATTATTAATTTTTATATATCTTATTAATATTTTGATTTTAATAAAATTTATTAACTATTTAGTTATTTGATTTTATAAATTATGATTTTTTATTCTTTTGTTTTAATTTATTTAACATCTATTTTTTTAATTTATAACTTTTTTTTAATTCATTTATTATGTAGCTTATTGATTTTTTAGTTTTGAATATTTTATGTTATAATTTATTTATTATTTGACTTGTTATTTTTTACTACAATTTTTTTTGTGTTTTAATTTATTTTTTGTTTGATTTGTTGTTTTTTATAAAAGTTTTTTCTTTTAATAATTTTTTAAGTTTTTAGTTATTAGAAATTTTAATTTTGTTTTTTGTTATAGGTATTATTCAAATGTTTTTTGTGCAAATTTTTTTGTGCAATTTTGTCCCCTCGTACAAAAATGTCTTCGTGCAATTCTAACCCGTCCCGGCGTAAGCAACAAAACCCGTTTAAAATTAACTCCCGTGCAAAATTATCACTCGTGCAAAAATGACCTTTTGTGCTAAAGTGTCAGCTACCAAAATTGTCTGCTCGTGCAAAAATATCCCCTCGTGCAAAAGTGTTTTTGTGCAAAAGAGAACCTTCTTGTAATTTTGTCTAAGTGCAATTTTATCTTCGTCCAATTTTGTGCTCTGGTACAAATTAGTCTTCGTTCGAAAGTATCTTAGTGCAATTTTATGTTTTTGGGCAATTTTGTCCCCTCGTGCAATTTTGTACGCTCATGCAGTTTAGACAGCTACCCAAAAAAAATACATACGTAGGTCGTATTAATATTTACAAGCCATTTTTTTCATTTTGCAAAACATTAAATATTTTTGAAGATATGGTTTAAATAAAAAAAAAACACTTGGTAATTTTAAAATATCTTGAAAAGTATTTTAGATTTTGAAAAAAAGAAAAAATCCGCTTGTAGATATTGGTAAGATCTGCATATGGATTTATATTTTTTTAATATATACATTGTATTGAGATAGAGTATGTTAAATAATTCTAAAATAATTTGAATTGTCCGAATTTGAGTTGTCCGAATTTGAATTGTCATGTAACTAAAATTTTGATGTCAAATTTTAACCAATGTTTTTTTGCTCTTTTTTCTTCTTTTTTTATTTTTATATGCGCCTTTTACTCACACTCTTTGTAATTTTTTTTTCTTCTTTAAATTATTGTATTATATTTTATTATTATTGTTTTTTTTTATTATTAATGTAACCCCTAACCCTTTGCTTGGTCGTCATATTTTATTGTTTGTTTATGTTGTTGTTTGCATAATTATTTTAATATACCTTTTTTTGTTTTAATTATTTTTTACTCTCTTTTAAAATTGCGATATGTGCAAAAGTGACCAAAGTATTGTGAAAATAAATAAGTTTTTTGCTAAAATATGTCTTGTTTCATTATTTTCACTTGTTCAATCTTTCGAGGTCATACTTTTTACTTGATTTTATAATTTTAAAAGTTTCATCACAGTAATAATGAACAGTCTATAAGATTATATAAAACAAAGTAGATATATTAGACAAAACGAAATCTAAAAAAAATCGTTTAAGTTTGTTTTGTTAAGTTTTTTAAGTTTAATTATTTAAATATTAAATATATTTTATTTTAGTTTTTTTTTTTGAAGTTTACAATGAATGAAATTAATTTTTTTGAATGAAAGTTACTTTTCAAAAGAAACACGTCCAGTTTCTTCTGGTTTTGGTGACAAAACTTTAAAATTAGAAAATAAAGTTATCAACCAACCAGCTTTTGGGAATTCCTTTGTTGGATTGTGCAGACAAGCAGGAGAAACAAAAACAAATCTGCTTAGTTTGAAAAACAATACAAAATTCGGTAAGATATTTATATAGTTATAATACTATGGTACACCTAAAAAGGTTTGCTTAATGTATTTGTAAAAAGAATATCCCTTTTGAATTCAAAGTAATGTAAAAATATATTTAGTACATTTTAAGATGCTAATTTAGAGTTTTTAAAATTTTAAAACAGTACTTTTTTAAATACTTTTGATAAGAACCAGCATGATTTGCGAACCTATTGGAATTTTGTAGGTTTTCTTTTGCAACTTTTTTAAATACTAAATAGTTAAATTAAAATATCTCTGTGTATGTATAAAGTTTTAAAAATATATTTTTCTTTTTATCCCAATTTATTAGTTTAGTTATATAACTAAAACCTTTAATTTACTATTGTGTAGATTTTATTGGTAATTATACTTGTTTGTGTTTCTTTTAAAACATAAGGAAAATATAATTATTTAAATTTTTCATGTTAAGCTATAAAAACATTATTTATCTTCCAATACCCTAATTTAAATTTCAGATTGTGTTCAAAATAGTAACTTCAACAAATTAGTCCAAGTTAATAATGTTTTGTTGTCTGAAGAACTAGAAAACATGGTTTGTTCGTTCATAAAAAAAGAAGTAAACGTTAAAAATTGTATGATTTTGTGCGATTTGAACAAATACATTCAATCACCGAAGTTTACAACATTGTGTAAACGTTACGTAGAAAGTTGTTTTTCGATAGTACCTGAATCCAAAAATTTCTTACATCTAGAACTCAAAACTATTATCAAAATTCTATCCAGTTCGCAACTAAAAATAAATTCCGAAATAGAAGTGTATAGGTCAGCGCAAAAGTGGATCCGTTATGGCTTTGATGACAGAATTAAACATGGAAAACAACTTTTATCATGTGTTCGTCTTCACTTGTTATCGAATGAGGCCTTAGATTATCTTTTAAAGAAGCGTTCAACATTCCATCAGAACATTGAATGTTTATTTATGATTCAAGATATTTTGAAAGATAAAAGTTCTTACAGAAATAAAGTCGAGTTCTCTTCTGATACTAGACATTGCAATCACAGCATGTTTGACATAGTAGCTTATGATAAGTACGACTTAAGCTCATTGAAAGTTTTTCAATGTAACCACTTTACAAAGGAATTGGTGAAGTTAAAAGATTTCAACCGGATGAATGATAACTATACACATTTTAAAGTTTGTTTTTACAAAGGCTATGTTTATGTTTGTATCATTTTACCTCACGATTTACAAATGCGAATTGCAAAATACTGCTTAAAAATTAACACTTGGGAAACTTTACGTGAATTTAAGGGATTCGCTTTACTCGAGATGAGTTTTTGTAACTTTCTTGAAAATATTTTCTTACTAGGAGGATACGCGCACAGCAATAATTTTCATGAAGAAGTTGGTGATTGTTTACGTTTTGATACGGTGAACAACGGTGTGAAAGTATTGAGCTCAATGAATGAAGCCAGATGCTCTGCAGCTTGTACAGTTTTCAAAGAAAGAATTGTAATTTCTGGCGGACACGGTATTAACAATGGCGAATTGAACACTCTTGAAGCATATGACCATGCAGCAGATAGATGGTCATTTATGCCAAATATGGTCAAAGGAAGATTCCATCACGTTTTAATTGCTGCTAAAAACAAATTGTTTGCAATTGGTGGTAGCGGAAGTATATCTAGTGAAGTGTATGACAGCCACACAAAAGTGTTTGTTCTTTTGAATTCTGCTCGACGTGTCTTAAATTTTAATATCAAAAATGCAGCTGGGGCTTTTTGTTATGAAAATAAAATTTTAGTTTATCAAAGTAATTCAAAGACGATAGCTTTTTATGATATTGAAAAACAAGAGTGGTCTGAAGAATCATATAAAAATGAATATTTTGATAAACTTAGTGGATTTTTATTTATTCCTCAATTTTAGTTATGTTTGAAGAAATTAATGTCATAATTTAATAAATTAACTTTTACTGGACTTTCCGATTTCTTTTTTGTTAAAAGTATTATTATCTAGTTTCTAAGTAAAGTTGAATGTTTAAAAGTATAACTTTTTGCTAGTTATAAATGTTTTAATCTGAATTATTAGATGTTGTTGTTCATATTTTTTTATAGTCTTTGATCTAAATCAAAACATTATATAGTTACAATTTAAATTTAAAAAGTGAGTATATGACATCTATGTGATTTAATATGTGACATTCATTTGGCGCATTTAGGTAATTAAATATAAAATTAAACCTACTATGTTTTTGAGTAGACCAAATATGTATAACTATTTTTTAAGTAAAAACATTTTTTAATTGTTTTCGTACTTTGTATTTGTTTTAATGGTTTTTATTATATAATTTTTGTATAGACTAGTTTGTAAAAAATCCATATTTAGGCTTATTCTAATTGACAAGGTTTTTATAATATTTTTTTGATTTACTTATTATCGGTCCTTTGAGATATAATTTGTTGTGTTGAAGTAAAACACATAAATTAAACTCTGAAAATTAAACTATGTTAATGTATTTATTGTTGTGGTTATATATTTCATAAAAAACGTACGTAAAGTTTGTCTCCACAAAATTGTTTAACTATTTTACTGGTTTTTATTATGTTTATGTTTACATATATTATCATTCTTGTAATTTTATTTTGCTTATAACTTTATTTTGACATGTAATTATTAAGTACAGTTGTCGGATTATCTAAAAAAGTAAATTAATTCTTACATTACATAAAATTAGAAGAAGCTTTTCTAAAACTAAATTTTTTAATATAATTAAAACAAAAGGTATTTTGTATTTATATATTAGTTTTCCTTTTATGCTGATCTTAAGCTGGCTTTTATTTATTGTTTTTTAAACACAACTAGTTTAAAAATTATTTTAGATACATTTTCACTCTCTACATTGTCTAAAATTTTAAGAAGCACATTAAGACCATAAAGTTATTGTTATTTTTAACCTTAAAATAGTTTTTTAAGTTCAACAGTTAACTAGTTAAATAATGTTGAATCAAGCGCAGTTTGCTAAATATGTTGATGAAGAGATATCTGATTTTGGAAATTTTGACGACAAGAATGCTGAAGTTGATGTCAGAAAAACAAACCCTTTCATCACCTGCCCACTTTGCTTTGGTAACTTTGATTTTAATTTTTAGTAATTTGTAGATAATATCTTCTTTAATATCGATTTTGCTTTGGTATTTAAACCGAATTTACATATTCTTTCGTAATAACGATGCTTTAATTCTAATAAAATTAATTATAAATGTACCTAAATATGTTTTTACATATTTAAAAAAATACCGTTAAACAATTTTTTGTGTTACCGTATTTTCTTTTTCTTTACAAGTCTATTAGTTTTAAGTTTAAACACTTTGATTTAAAAATATGTAATAATCTATACTTTGTTCCATAAAAATCTTTTCAAATACTATAACAATTTTATTCAGGCTACCTGATTAACGCCATGTCATTTGAGGAATGTGGCCACACTTTTTGCGAATTTTGCATCGATTTTAAACTAAACACAGACACAAAAAATTGTCCTGAATGTAATGTGCTGTAATTGTGAGATTGAACAATTTGAAAAGTGACAACACTTTGCAAGAGGTTTTAATTGACTAGTAACCTTTAAATGATTTTATTAAACTAATTTAAAATCACTTTTAATGTTATTAATGCATGATAAACATCAGTTTTATTTAATCTATTTTAATACTTAATTTTTTTTTTCAAAGCATTTACTTATAATTTATTCATTTTTTAATTTATAATTTCAAACTGTAAAAAAATATCTAGAATAATATTTACGAAATTGTAGTTACTAAGAAGAAAATAAATTTTTTCAGATAGTTTACAAATTGGTACCATGACTGCTTGAAGACAAATTAAAGAATGAAAGAGAATTTTTGGAGAACAGAGGAGTCCCTTTGAGAAACTCTAAATTTCATCGATCAAGTGCAAAAAATGTTGGGACAAGATGTTGATAATGATCAGAATTGTTAAACCAAACAACCGTTTGCTAAGTATTCAGTATTAGAATTATTTTTTTGTTAACAACACTGAATAGTTAAAGCTGTTGTATGCTAAATGTTTAAAGTTTAGAAATATATAATACTTATGTAGCTTACAGTTTAGATTTTATATTTCACATTAATATACTTAAAGGAAGAAGACGCATCAGCAGTAGCTTATTACAACAAACATATTCACGATGAAACTGTCGAACGGAACGCGAATTTAGATGGAAAAATTATGCTTCTGTGCAAGGTAATAAGTAAAGAAAAGAACTTACCTGACAAGTCCATAGCAGCACCTTTGTGACTTAAACTGATCAGCATCATGAAAGTTCTAGCCATGGTTAGTTCTTATGTTAATTTTAAGTAATTGAAACAACAAATTCACTACCGGACATCATATTTATCTACTCTTCTGGTTTTTTTTTACATAACAAAAAAAATTTGTGTCAATTGAAGTCAAGTAACTTTTAAAATGATATAAAAAATAATTCATTTTACCACATTAAAATTTGTAGATAAAGCAGTTAAAATAAAAATTGGGAAAAATTTTTAGGTTAGGTAGTTAAGATTTTTTTTATCCAGGAGCATGATATCAGTTTTAATGATCCTACTCTGATAATCGATCACCAAAATGTGCGAGAAGATATTCTGATAAAAAAAGTTGCTATATTACTAGAAACTAATGGAAACAAACGTTTGAACAACGGTTCCATCGTTATTAATTTTACAGTTGTGTGACAAATTTAAAATTAATAATTTTGGAATATAAATCTGCAGTTTTATTGCATTTATAAATATGTTGTTTTTTTAACTTCGCATGGTTGTGTTGAATGATATTTGTATAATAGTAATAAAATTATGTTTAGAACATAAAATACGTATTTTAATGAACATTATAGAACAAGTTGATATTAAAGTTTTATAAATAATCAGAAATTAGATTATTTAAATTTACTACTACTTACAAGGTTGATACGTATAACTATAAAATAAATCGTTTACCTCTATCTAAATTAAATTTTTAAAAACTTTTGTTAGTTTCAAAATTATCATTATACGACGCATAATAGATAAAAAAAATCTATAAATAAGAAAAAAACAGGTATTTTCAATAAAGACAACTGTTACATCAGGATGTTACATATTACTTAAAATTTATAAAACATCAAGATGAAATATAAACAGTTACTTGCGTTTTTGTAAACTGAAATGTTTTATTTACTAAATGATGTACACCAAAAACACATACGCTAAATAAGTACAGTTTGTTTTAGACTTTATCCTGTACTATTAAATACTTTAAGATAACTAATAAGCTTTTAGTACAACCCTATTAGTTATAATTTTGTGTATAATAGTTTATATCTCTAATTGTTACACTACTTTTAATTTTTCGAAGGGTGATTAATTAACTTACAATGTCCTCTTGTGAACTAGGTTGATCTCGACGCCAACCATAAAATGCCTTTGCATCAATACTCGTTTAGATTGGGTTGTACAAACTCAATACCCTTCTATTCCATAGCATCAGTATCCGTGAGCCATCAATTTTCACCACAAATTGATCATGTGGAAGCACCTCCATTACAACTCCACTCCTGTCCCATTAACGTAGATTATTGACACTCTGGTTTTGCAGTAGACACCTACTGCCAACGAAAAAAGGTCGCAACTTCTTAGCTTTGAGGTTGATAGCTTTTGCACTTTTGACGAATCCTGTACGCAGTACCTCTTTTTTTAATTTCCATGTTTCTCTCCATACAGATCGCACCGCAGGAATAAAAAGTTTTTCCAGCTTGTTTGAAAATGCAAAACCATCTCGCAGCTGTAGTCCATATGTAATTTTAGCTGGGGACCTGAAGTATCGCTCTTAAAAATCTATCGGTATCTAGGCTACCAGATGCATTAACATTGGACGTTAGGAGTCTTTTTGCTGGCTTTACAGCAACTTCTGCTTTTCCACTTGACCTTGGATAGTATGCTGAAGCTACTCGACGTGTAACACCCCAAGTTTTAAGAAATTCTTTTGTAGAACTAGACAAAAATTCTGTTCAATCATAATTTAATATCTCCTGAGGTACTTCAAATCTAGAAAAAAAGTCTTTTAGGTACTTAATCAAACCGCGCAAACCTGATTGAGATATTCCGCTTGGTGTTAAAAATATTTCTGTCTAACCTGACAGTCTGTCGCCAACTACTAGAAAATTGTTTCCAGCAAACATGAAAAATGTGCAAATATCTTCTCGAAAGGACTGTAGTAACGATGGTTGAGAAGGAAAGTTTTTATTGCAGATTTAATACTTTTCTCGAATTTATTTAATTTCCTGTGTAACCCTAGGCCAGAAGACAATCTGTTGGGCTCGAGGATGCATTTATTATACACCTTGGTGCTGTGAAACTAACTTATTCAGAAATTAAGGTCGGGAACTTAAAGGCACCACTACTATGTCCTTGTAAAGTATAACTCCATCACTCACGTACAAAGCACCTACGTATCTAAAATACGCTGACAAAGACTCATCATGTTTCAAACTTCGACCTTCTTCGATACACCTAAAAACTCTTGAAAGCAGATTGTCATTAAACGTTTCTTCTTCAATTTCTTCCCAAGTGATTGTGATTGAACGGCGTGCTTTATTACTAAATGAAGCAATAAGAAGTTATCAATTAGTCAAGTCACCATCATGCAAATTCATTTCACTTGACAAGGTAGGATAACGTGATGCAGCGTTTGCAGCTAAATTGGTTTTACCAGGCATGTACTGTACTTCAAAAAGCCATGGTAGTGTGCGTTTTTTCATTCTAAATATTCGTAAGTTCTAAACTTTGTTTAAGGCTCCGTCACTAAAAGTCTCTACTAGTGGCTTATGATCCGTTACAACCACAAAATCTTTGCAGCCCTTAATAAAATACTCTGTCTGCTCTAACGACCAAGCAGTGGCAAGCGACTCTTCTTCAAAAGAAGCATAATTCTTTTCTGCTCCATTTCTGCAAGTATAACCTACCAACCAGTGATGTAGTAGTCTGGTAATCAGCAATTGCAATTGCAGTGTTTCTGCATGAGAAAGTAGCCTAAGCCTTACCTCGACCATTCAGGTCTTAGACATGTCATTTTTCCAAGATCAAAAAATTTTACACCGTTTTTTATTGCATCAACCCGTTCCAAGCATCTGTTACATTCATGATCATTCCTTTTGAAGTTCTGCGTGCCAACTTAAACAGAGTTTCTAAAGTACTTGTCTCTCTCTTGCAATACTTGTTAAGAGGTGAGACATCTACAGTTGTTCTAGGTGACCCATCTTGTCTCCTTGTGACAACCATACGATGACACCATATTACAGGTTAATCAAATGGGACACGTAACAAAATACCTAACTTCTCATCCCTTATGAGGTCTGCTTCAACCTTTTTTTGCCAATGAATTGGTACGTGTGCCATAGTATGAAAAGCACGAGATTTAGCACATTATTCTAAATGAATTTCAAGTGGGGGCCCCTTCATTTGATTAAGTGGTTTATGCGAACACATGTTAAAGGTAGAATCTGCATATCTTTGAGTACCACTCACGCATCTTACTCACATTTTCACTTGTAGCCTTGAATGGAAGCTTGCATGATTTATTTGGAACTTTGCTTTTGGTTGGGAAACTGCAGGTTACCTCGTGTGAGTAGAGTTTATTTTAATCTTTTTCATTCAAATTTTCAACAATTCTAGAATGCTGATGAGGCAGCTGAGAACTAATAGTGGAAAAATATCTATATATAATTGGAAGTTCAACCATTGTTTCATACGAGAGAAAAAACCTAGTCACTGAGTCACTGACATGAATAATACTATTGCAGCTGATTACCTCATTTTTATGAGACATTCCACTGACAAAAGCTCTGAAAACACCTAAAACATTTACTGGAATTTTGCATGTAGCCTGAATTGTGACTGATACAGGAAGTAAGTCATTCTTACAAAAACCAGCATCTTGAAAATTTGTGCACCAGTATCAGCTAAAGCACGTACCATAACAAACTTATTTAGTGATTTTAATTGATACACGTAGATGGTCTAATGTATTGGCTCTTCAAAAATTTCTCTTGACAAAAACAATATTGTTCAACATAATTCGTTTATTAACGTGTAATGACGTTACTTGTGTATTCAGTTGCATAAAACAGGAACTATCATCTTGGGTTTGAACAGCATTAACCTTCTTTGACTGGCTGCCCAAAAAGAAAAACTATATCTGAAAGGTTTTACATTCTGAGTTTCTTTCCCTTTGAATGGATAAAACAACTTTTTAAAGGACTGACAAGGTACATGTTGAACTTATCCTCTACGTTAAAAAATTGTTTTTTTTTGTCGTTGAAACGAAGATACCGCTGGTACACTCCGAGAGTTCTCTTTTGCATGTCTGCCAATTTCAATTACTTTCAATTAAGAAAATTGTCTCAAACGATGATCTGTGCTTAAAATTTGTCTTCTAATATCTTCGTCAACTACACCTGCAAGCATCACGTATTTAATTGCTTCTTCTGTATAACTTGTAACATTTTTATTCCATATTTACATTCACTAACTGTAGTGAAATTACAGGTTTCTACCTTACTTCGAACACGGGTTGCAAATGTTCTGAAAGGCTCATCGTGGTCTTGATGCAAGCTCACCAGTTACTGCTATTTTGACACCAACTGCAACTTTTATGACTGCTACTGACTCAATCGATTAAGCTAAACGTTCTTCTGGATTAGTCATCAGTTGCCAACATGAGATCATTAAGTTTGTCAGGCGTACATTGAAACAGTTGTATGCTTGCATTCTGGCTGCATATGTTTGAACTAATATTGGATGCCTTCCACCTGCGAATGAAAGCAAGCCATGCTTCTTGGCTGATCCCACGGCTTACTCTTTGCCGAATCAGTTGAGGTTCTTTAAACATTGATACACTTTTTAATAAGCCAGAGTTGTTTTCATGGTCAACTTTATGTAGGTCCAGAAGCCTGCAAACTAACTCACATGATTCATCTGGCATTTAGTAGCTGCATTCTTGAAATTCTCAACCATAATAAGATGTTTTACATGAAGAATATCTATTTGTTGAATTTGTTGAATTAAATAAATATGATGAAAATGTTAATATCTGAAACAAAACAAGTATAAACGTATAAACTAAAACGTGCTAAAGCTTTATAATTTACAATATGAAAAAAAAAATTAAAAACATTTTTTGAAATAATAACGTGAAATCGTCATAAACTTTAATCATACTTGACTATTTTGTATTGTTTTTTATTCCGCTTTACAAAGTTTTAAGTCACACAAGTTATTAGTAATGAATCGGGATAATTATTAGCATTTCAAAATATTTTGTTAAATTTAGTTCTTTGGTCAGCAAACTTGACATTTCAGCTAGAAAGCAAAATTCAAACTCAAAAATTGATAAAAACATATAATTAATCTCTAAATTTAATACTTATTATTTAATGCTCTATTATTAGTTAATATACCACATTTTTCGTTAAATATAGTGTTTTTATAATTGTTACTAAAATATTTTGAATTAACAGGAAAAACATTTGCTATAAACTTTTACCCTCTTCCATAACTTCTCATAAAAATTACCCGAGACTTCAAAAAGGCTGCTGAACCCTGGAACAGCTGGTTTGTATTCAGCCACTTATTTATTGAAATTTATGTTTTTAATTTCATTTATGCGTTTTCAAATAAGTAAAACAGATTTAAGACATGTCATAAGTTTTGAAAGCTGTTGGATATACTAGAAGCAAGTAAGGTAGAAATATTGAGAGTGATGATTATACTACTAACAGAGTGTGAACTTATAACACGCAACCCACTTACGAGAAAGTCCATTATAAATTAAGTGAAAACCCTATAAATAAGTAGAATGTGACCAGAACAATTTCTATTTTAAAAAGGTGCAATGTAATCTCAAAAAACCAATCGTAAGC
Source organism: Thalia democratica (assembly GCF_965202585.1). Lineage (NCBI taxonomy): Eukaryota > Metazoa > Chordata > Thaliacea > Salpida > Salpidae > Thalia > Thalia democratica. The sequence continues at coordinate 32,106,242 of NC_139169.1, read as the reverse complement.
CCTAAATCATCTCCTTGTGACGTAACAAACGAATTTCGTCGCCGTACATTGGTTTTCTGCAAAAATCGCTAGGAAAGTGGCTGAAGTTCAAAATTGAATAACTATACTATTTTAAAGCAGATCATTTTTTTAAAGATGATAGTTTTTATGTCAACTTTATCTTGAATTTAACTTAAAAAACCTAAAATTTTCTAATTATCGTACTTTTATAAATAGTTATTTAAAAAAATACTAAGTTATGAAATGCTTTCTTGTATACAATAAGAGAAGTTTGTCTTTCACTGGGCTAAAAGCCTGTTAGATTGTTAGTGATTGAGGTAAAAAAAATGTTTTGAGCACAAAATAAATTTTGCCTTTTGAAAAGTGAAAACTTGATATTTTTTTATTATATGATAGGTAATTTTAATTAAAAAAAACAACAATTTTTAAAAGAGTAAAGCCATATGTTTTATTAATCTAAAACACCATAGTTTTTTTTGAGTTACATGAAATACTTTAAATTTATAGACTTATTAAGACAACTTATTAAGGTATGCTATAAATTGTTATCGTTTTTTGGTTTAACTAAAACTATTATGCTAAGAAAAATCAGCAATATAAAAATTATACCTTATGTGTTTTCAATGCTAAAGTTTTAAGATAAGTTTTTTAATTAACTACCATGTAAATCCCTTTATTAAGTTTCAGTAAATTGCTTTCAACATAAGGCAAAATTAAAATCAATATAGCGTTTTAATAACTAACAGTTGTGTTTAAACTTAATATTTAACCGTTTAACTATATAAAAGCATAAAGAACAAAATCTATGAAACAATATATTTACTTAAATTTTTCTAACAGCTATTTTGAAACAAGGACATTTAAAGCTGCACACTCATATACAATCACATTAAATAATATTCTAGTTGCAACAAAAAAATTAAAGTTTAGACTTTTTTAATAATATTTTTATTTTACAATTTACACTTTTTTAAAAAGCTTTTTTCAACTAGTATTTGGTCAGTTTTTATTTCAATTTCAACTGTAAAATTTTGCACAAAAATGTTAACAACTCAATGAAAATAACTGAAACAGAACTAAAGCATCTGAAATAAAGCAATAAAAAAACCGAAAAACAAAAATTCGTTAAATCTCTGTTTTTTTTTTTTTCAACCACCCCTCTCTCGCAACTCCACCACTCTAACTTCCTCCTTACGCGCCTCCCCACCAACCGCCTCCCTGCCACTCTTCCTGCGGGCACCCTCCTTTGCTTTACACGCGACGAACGGGAACAACCTGAACTTGTAGTCCTCGTAAGAACACATCAACGACAAGGTGTTGACGTTCAGGTTGATGAGAAACGTCATGGGCGACCTTTGGTGTGTTTATTGTTTGTTCTTGTTAGTATATTTTTCATTTAATTAAAGCTTGAGAATTCAAAACGTTTAAAAATCGAATTTTAACGCTTATTAAGATTTGCTGAGTACTTTATATTTAAGTTATGATGTTTTCATTTCTGTTAATAACTTTTACTACATTTTTATTTAAACGTAAACTTTTAAATTCTTAGCTTGTTTGAAAAAGCTCAGTAGTTTTTAAGGTCGAACTGTTCGGGAACGGTTATGGAATTTTCGAAAAAAAAAACTCTAATACACATAGTCGTCGGTATGACGTCATGAACGACCTGGTTTGCAGCGTCACAGCTCGGATCCCGTGGAACAAGAGGACGCCGAAATCGCTGAGGCTGAACACAACAGTGCTGAGGACAATTCTGTACAACGACGACCTGTCAACGAAAATATACATTATTTTAAAGCATATAGACGTGGTGGAGGCTTTGTGTAGTTGTGATTCAAAATCAGTGTTTAGTTTTTTGAGAAAAAAGTGCAAGTAGTATATTTGGCAGGATTGTATTTGTTTAAATAAAGCAGTTAAAAATTAGTTTTTTTCAGTTTTTTCATAAATATTATTGTGGTTTAGAAGCGTCGATCACCTTATACTGTCATTAGAAATGGTCGAGTTGCTCAATCTGATGCAATGGTTGTAAACGGGCTTAATGATTTCCTTCAATATGATGGTCTGGAAAAAAGTAATCACCAAGAAGGTGCTGTTCGAAGCGTAAATGAAGCCTCCGTACTTTTCGCTAACTTCCAGCTTGTAGCTGAAGCAATCGACCAGCTTAGGGTGAACCACTGTGAAGTATATGCAGTCGACTACCATCAAAGCCACTGAAACTACTACGATGCCTATCGAGAACCAGTAGGCGCGCTTGGCTGCGAAAATCGAGCTTCTCTTGTTGATTGTTTTGTAGCGGTAGGCAAATATTAAGTTGCAACAGCACCTGTTGAATCAATTCGGTACTTTATATAAAAAGTATGTAAAAATTATTTGTAGTATTACGAATACAAACAAACTTTTTTTTTCTATGTTTTAATGACAATGACAGGAAAAATCTTAAGATTTGATACAATATGTTAATAAAAAATGAACTGTTGAAATACTTTTACGTAGTTAAAAAAATGCAATGAAAGTTTTGTTAGTCATAAGTTTAAAACAAATTAATGTTTGTGTTTTGAAAGTACATAAACTAGCATTAACTTAAAAAAAAATAAAAATAAACATGGAAAAAAAATTGATTGAGCAAAAAACCTGTTGATTACAACTGATATTTTGTACACGAGCGGCATCACCACGCATATCGCTCCCGATCCCATCTCCGGTTGCTGCTTGTAGTAAAGATCGTAGTAGCAGTAAAAGAAGGAGACGCCGAAGTCCGACGCGGAGCACAGGAGAACGACGCAGTTCTCCTTCACCTGGTTCGATTTGGTGTTGCGCAGCGTGTACACCAGGCCGCACACAGCTTTGACGCACGACAAGGCGAACATGGACCACTCGAAAACGTTCGACATGTCTGACGGCCCAACAGTAAATTTGAGGAGCTTTTGCTGTGTAAAAAAGGTTGATTTTAACTTTATTCAACAATACTAAGTTCTGTGCTGTTAATATTAAAGTTACCATGAAACGATTTCGACCACATTAATTTTTACCTGGTTAACAATACTTGTTACAGATTTAAGCTAACTTTTGAAAGTTTATTCATTGCATTTTTATAAGTTGAAAACTTTAAAAAGTTAATTTTTTTCATGGTATAAAAATATATTTTATCTTGTTTAAAAAAAGATCTTTAGTGCTTATGATGAAAGTAATTTAAACTTATATAGAGTATTGATTTTGAAGCTAGACCGTAAAGTGGGTCACTTTATTCCAAATACTTAAAAAAAAATAATAAACTTAATAAGTTCATTAATCAATTTAATAAATTTATTATAGTTTTCAACTTTTTTATTTAAAACTTACCAAAAAAGTCTCTCTATGTTTATTACTGGACTGTTGACAGTACTACTTGAGAAATCGATCTAGCTATTCAGCTATTAACTTATATTTATCATTTATTGTTTGTTATACTACCTAGCCTTTTAACATAGTTATTTTGTTAATTTCAATTTGAATTATCTAGCATGTTTTCCTAAAGTTTACAAAATTGTAACTTTTCAATAGCAAACAACTTGCTGAAAAAGTTTCAAAAGACACCATTTTGTCACGATGAAGATTGTTTTATTTACAAGTTACAAATTTAGGTAAACTTTTAGATGGAATTATTTGAAAAGTTACATTTCAATTACAAACGGAATAACTTCACTTGCTAAATATTATATCAACGAGCTAATGTTCAAAACTTGACCAAAATAATTTAAATACAAAGTTTTATGTTTATATATACCTTCTTTTTTTTCTTAGTTTTAATGTTAAGCTTTTTTTAAAGAAATTTAAAACTAGTTAAATAAATAGTTTGTGTGCTATTAAATACTTCAAACGCACGCCCATTACTTTGTTTTATTTGTTTTGTAGTTAAATTTGGAAAAAAAATATATCGCCTTAACTGTTAAGTATTTCTTACATATTTAAAAAAAGAATAACTGAGCTTAATTAAACTCTCTGATGATTAAGTATTGAAAAAAAAAATTAACTAAGTTTTTGACGTAAACAACTAAGTATCAGAAAACAAAATCAGATAAATTAGTAGAAAGTTTATTCCTAGAACATGAGAAATAATAATATTTTCAAACTTAAAAAAGAGTTTGTTACATAGTTCTGACTTTAAAATATTTGTAATAGTTTGTAATAGTAATATATAGCATTTTTATCATTTCAAGATACTTTAAAATTTCTACGAAAGTTATATTATTAATATTAAACTGCATTATTTTTATAATAGACAGAAGCACGATACTAATAAAAGTTTTAGTATAAATAAAACTTGTTTAAGTTTTAAAAAAAACTACGCTTTAAATTGCAGTTTATAAGGTATTTAATTAACGAATAATTTTTGATAGCTCTTAAACAACGATTAAATTTTATTTTCAAATTAAATAAGAAAATGTTTTATGTCATAACAGTTTCCTTGTGTAGGCATAATTTATTTTATTTAGCAAAAATACCAAACAAATCAAAACAAAATGGTTCTTGGTTGTCATAATTATTATATTCGTTTAATTGGAAGAACTGCTTATCATTATCAGAAATATTTTAATAACTATTGTAAACCAACCTCTTCCTTACGATTTTTTTTTATTTGTAATAAGTTTTGAAGGCTATTAAATGAAACTTAATTTTTTTTTACATTGCTTATTATATAACTATATCATTCTTTTATCTACTGTAAACCGATCTCTTACTTACGTTTTTGTTTAATGTGTATCAAATTCGTATATAATTGTTAATGTATTATACTTCTCATCTACTGAAAGACGATCTCTAGTTTTGTTTAAATTTTATTAAGTTGAAACTTAAATATACCATACCATAGTTATTTTCGTTTATAAAATGTTTTTAAATAAAATTGTAGAAGAAGACAGTTCATTTTTATAATTTGTTTTAACGCTTGATTTTAAAATTGATTTATTGACATTTTAAGCTCTTGTATTATAGTTACATTGTATATATTTTTTTTTAATTTAGTCCACTAGTATTTGCACGAAGACACTTTTGCACGGTATCACTTTAGCACTAAGTGTCAATTTTGCACATGCCATCAATTTTTGCCCAAAGTCACTTTTGCAAGGGTGTCACTTTTCCACGGTTAACTTGTTTGAGTCACCGCTACAATCGTCAACCGCCGCTCACTAAACTGGCAAAAGGAACCGCGTAAAAAACCAAGTGTTAGGGGTAAAAGATTTTTTTTTAATATAGCAAGATTAACTTACTTCAAGTTTTTGTTTTGATACAAAAAAATACTTTATATTTTAAGGTTTATTAGACGTTGAAATACGTACAAAAGACTAATTTAGATAACGAATTAAGAAGAAGCGTTTTAACTAAAACAAAATTGTCTTACAAAATGTTTTCAAAAGATTAAAATACAATTTATTTAAGTTTTTTAATAACAACGATACATTATTTTAACGAGTATAACTTAGTATAATAAGTATCTTACTCTTCCTAAGAAAATACTTGCTGAACAGTATATCTTTTGGAGCAATTCATTAAAGTTAAGTAAATTTTGTAGTCAATCTTATCTTAAGTTATGCTAGGTGTTTTAAATAAATTTAAATTTGTTAAAACATTTACTTTACACTTATTGCTATTTTAGTCATTTTAATAGAAAAATTTTCCAACTATTTAATTTTAAATAATATGTGTGCTTTTGTGATACAAAAATAGCTATCATTTATAATAAATAAGTGTTTAATCAATCTATCTTCACCCATCCATCACTAAAAAGTTAAGTACTTGAAAATAAAATTATTAGAATAGTTTCATTTTTCAAATGCCATAAATAACTTATCTTAGCAACTGTTAAGTTAGAAAATATTTGCTGATTTAGTATATTTTTTTTTCAATAAAATTATGAATCAACTAAAGTATTGACCCCGGATAATCTTTTTAGTTTATTCACAATTTTCTTGTAAAAATAAACCTTAAAGCAATTCCGTTTTTTAACTGTTTTAACCTTTTCAAAGTTTTCTTAATAAAGTAGTGATCACAACATAAATTTTATTCTCAATAATCTACGTTGTACAAAATGAAGGTATTAAAAACATTGAGCTTAATTCCTATATGCAAGAAGATCTGTGGAGAAAAAATAATGATGAACATTCTTTTAATTTAAACCTTAACTTAGTCAAATTTGTTTAAAATAACAAAATTAAACTATATTATCATAAAATGTATTAAAACAAAATAACATTTGTTAAATTTTTAACATACTTTTTAAATTGACTAGTATTTTGATTGCACTTTCTTTTTATTCGTTACTATTTTTTTTTATAACTGTTTAATATTCGTTTAAATAAATTAAATATAATTGAACAAACATTTTTTATTTAATATTTTATTTTAAAATATAGAAAAATACCTTTATGGCAGTTTTAAAAAGTAACTTACGAACAATTATAAAGTAAACTAAAAATATGGCCTTCAAAAAATAATTGGATTTTAAGTTTAAAAGTCATCTTAAGTTATATTAGGTATTTTAAATAAATTTGAGTTTAAAAAAAGCATATACTTTACACTTATTATTGTTTTAGTGATTTAATAGAAAAAAATTCTAACTATTTAACTTTAAATGATATGTGTGCTTATGTGGTACAAAAATAGTTATCATTTATAAAAACTTTTAAATAAGTGTTGAATTTACTAAGAATCATCTAAAAATCTATTATAAAGCTGTAAGAAATCATAAAATTTTAACTTCATTTATTAAAACTGAACTTTTGTTTTCTTTCGTACTCTAGTAAACTTTTTCTTTTAAAAATGTTTATTTTATTTTTTTCAATTTATAATTGTACTTTCAAAAAACGTTTTCCTGCTACCTAAAGCTAGCTACACTGTTTTCTTATTAATGAAATTTTACTACTTCCATGTGTGATTAAGAATGTTTATAATTATTATCTTTTATTGTTTGTTATACTACCTAGCCTTTTAACATAGTTATTTTATTAATTTCAATTTGAATTATCTAACATGTTTTCCTAAAGTTTACAAAATTATAACTTTTCAATAGCAAATAACTTGCTGAAACAGTTTCAAAAAAACCATTTTGTCACGATGAAGACTGTTTTATTTACAAGTTACAAATTTAGGTATACTTTTAGATGGAAATATTTGAAAAGTTAAATCTCAATTACAAACGGAATAACTTCACTTGCTAGATATTACATCAACGAGCTAATGTTCAAAACTTTACCAAAATAATTTAAAGACAAAATGTTGTGTTCAATTTATAGATTTTTTCTTAGGTTTAATATCACGCTTTTTTTTAAAGAAATTTAAAACTAGTTAAATTAATGGTTTGTGTGCTATTTAAATTTTAAACGCAAGCCTACTACTTTTCTTTTTTTTTTAAATAGTTAAATTTTGAAAAAAATATATATCGCCTTAACTTTTAAGTATTTCTTACATATTATAAAAAGAAATAACTGAGCTTAAGTAAACTCTTTGATGATTAAGTATCGAGAAACTTTATTATTTTCTTTCACCAAATGTTTGACGTAAAAAACTAAATATACTTGATTAATAAAAAAGATTAGAAATTTATAGTAAAATTGTTAAAGTGCTTTAATAAAAACTTTTTTATTGTTATAATTTACAACTATTCACTGTTACTGCTATAAAAGATTTTTGAAAGAGTTGTACTAGTGCCTTATAACAACAGTAAACAGCTTGTATAGATAAATTTGTAGTGAATTGTTTTTAAAAAAATATTATACAGACATTAAAACTTGTTTTAAATAAATTAAAACGCAAACATTAAAAGCACTATTATCTAATTTTATAAGATAAATTAGTAGGAAGTTTATTCGTAGAACATGAGACTAAGACAATATAGTTTTTAAATTTATAAAAATATTGTTACTTAGTTCTGACTTTAAAATATTTAAATATTTTAAACTTTATATGAAAATTATTTTATTTAAATTTTACTTATATGATAATCAGAAGCAGGATACTAATTAAAGTTTTAGTAAAAATTAAGTTTGTTAACTATTAAAAAAATACGCTTGAAAATGGAATTTAAAATTATAAAAAATAACTTTTGACAGCTCTAAAACAACAATTAAATTTTACTTTGAAATTAAATTGGAAAATGATTTTTGTAATACCAGTTTCCTTATGTTGGCAGAATTTATCTTATTTAGCTAAACTATCAAGCAAATTACTAAAAATAAATTTTGGTTGACAGAAATGTTATATTTGTTTAATTGAAAGAACTACTTGTCCATATTAGAAATATTTTGAAGAGCTACATATTTCAGCATTGAAATTGTCGTATCTTAAGCTTTTTTATATGTACTACTATTTATATTAGTATTAGTATACTTTAATTTTTATTTAATGTAAACTTACCTCTTGCTTACGATTGTGTTTATTTGTATTAAATTTTCAAGGCTATTGAATGAAACTGAAACCTTTTTTTTTGTTTATTTTATAAATGTGTCATTCTTTTATCTACTGTAAATCGATCTCTTGCTTACGTTATTGTTTAATGTGTATCAAGTTCGTATATAAATATTAATATATTGCATTTTTTATCTGCTGAAAGATGATCTCTCACCTACGGTTTTGTTTAATTTGTATTATATGAAACTTAAATATATTATACTTTATTTTTCTACGTTTATAAAATGTTTTTAAATAAAATAGTAGAAGGAAGACAGTTTTTTAATTATTTTTTATTAACGCTAGACTTTAAAATTGATTTATAAATTTTGGAGTGAACTGTTTAAAATATAGGTTTAATCGTTTGTTCACTGAAATATAAATAAAAACAAATTATACAATAATCTTCCTTTCTTGTACCAACATATGTTTCTGTGTGTTAACGAATCATGATACTTCAGCTAGGTTTTTAATGGAAAGAATAGCTGATTCAGTAATTTTTACTTTTAAAATTAATTAGTATTTTGATTGTTTTTTTTTTTATTCGTTAATATTTCATTTTAATAACTCTTTACTATTCGTTTTAATATATTAAACAAAACTGAACAACCTTTTCTTTTACTAAAAGTGAAAGAATACCATCATGACAGTTTTAAAAGTAACTTATGAAAAATTTATAAAATGAACTAAAAGTATTTACTTCAAAAATAATTGGTTTTTAAGTTAAAAAGTCAACTTAAGTCTATGTTAGGTGTTTAAACAAATTTAAGTTTATAAAAAATATTTACTTTACACTTATTATATTTTTAGTCATTTCAGTAGAAAAATTTTAAACTGTTTAACTTTAAATGATATGTGTGGTTATGTAGTACAAGAATAGTTATCATTTATAAACACTTTAAATAAGTTTATAGTTTAATAAAAATCAACTAAAAATTTGTTATAAAGCTGAAAGAAATCACAAAATTTTAACTTTAATTTTTAAAAATAAACTTTTGTTTTCTTTCGTACTCTAGTAAACTGTTTCTTTTATATATTGTTTATTAAACGATAAAAAAAGCGCTAAAAAAGTTTGGTCTAAGGACCTAGTGTACAAAGGTACCTTTCGGTTATTGAGTCGTACACCACATGCTTACAAAGTTTCTTACGAGCTACTACACATAGTTTTTTTTATCTTTTAAATATTTAAGCCTTTAGTAATAAAAGAATCAGTGAAACGGAAAGAAAAATGAAAGAAATAACAAGTAAAAGTATAACAAATAAATTTTGTGTTTAATAATGTACTATGAATCTTGTTTAGGAACATAAGAACTGATATATATATATATATATATATATGTATATATATATATATATATATATATATATATATAAGTATATATATAACTTTTAATTAACTTTTAAAAGAAGATAAATAACACTAATAACAAACGTGTGAGTACTTGAATTATAGGTTACAACTTCTTAATAAAAATTAAAATGTAATATGCTGAAATATTTTTACGAAAAAAAAAAAATATTTTGTGCTAAAAAGGTAATTTTTACTTTATTCGATAGTTTAATTTAAATAGTAAAAACAATTTTATATTTGAACAGTTAAATTAGCTATTGTAAAAAATTTTTTAGAATTTAAAAGAAGTTATTTTTACAATAACTGAATTTAACTTTTATAAATGAAAATATAAAGATAAGTACTGTAAAATTTATGGTTTTAATCAGAAAAAATGAAAAAAACCAACAATAATTTTAACAATAATGATATTAAATACAACGGATTTCCTTCCATTTCAAAATATACAGTAGACTACCGCTTAAGTACGCACTTTTTTTGGTACGCACCCCGCCTTAAGTACGCATTTATCCAGAAAGACAAAAAAATTCTAAATTTTTTATATACTATGTTATCCAGATTATTTTATGTTTCCAGGTAGAATGACCAACCTGCTGAGTTAGCCTGAGACTTTCACAACTTTTAAACTAGGGTGAGTAATCCTAAGTATTCTAAGTGGCCTTAGATTGTTATAGTCCTGTTATTAAATGTTAATAAACTAAATACTTATGTAGTGGTTGCAGAAAAGTGAAAAGAATAATGATATTTGAGCTGTAATGCTCTAAATGAATAAATCTAGATGACAAAGTTACAAAAACCTACAAATACAACATAGTTATGTCATAATTTAATTTAAATGTACACACATTGATGTTTTGAAAATGTTTGGTAAACACAATGTAGTTTGGTACTTTCCCTCTAACAAAACAAAATATGGAATATATGGTTTAATATTCTTTTTTATATCATTGACTGACATTGACTTTCTATATTAAATGTATGTATTAATTATGTAGAAACTTTTTATAGAAAAAATAAATCTTTTTAAAATCTATTCAAAAATTTTGCAGATTAGAATTATGTATTAAATGTTATTTAAAATAAAAATACTTGTTTATTTGGCTTAGTTATTTAGTTGCTAGTTGTAATAAAGAAAACAAACAACTAAGTTTCATATTGTACTATGTCGTCAAAAAGTACGCACTACCCGTGCTAAGTACGCACTTTTTGGTCGGGTTCAATTTGCGTACTTAAGCGGTAGTCTACTGTACTTTCTTTATTTTTTCTTGAATACTTTTACAAGTCTGAAACTGTAACAATAGAAAGCAAGCAACATTTGCAAACATAAAAAAGAAGAACTTGTTCTTTGTTATAAATGTTTATTTGCTTTTTTTTAAATGGTTTTAATACTAACTGGGCTGTTTTCAAAACATCAAATATCGACCTAACAAAATGGTTACTGCTTAAAGTTTGTTTTATTATTTAAACGTTAATATTTTTTTATCTATGCTTCTTATTTAACTAAGTTGATTAGTCTTTTGTTACTTTTAATTAACGTATATCAGCAAGTTTTTGAGGTATTGAACTAATAAAGAAATTGAAAACGCTATTTTTGTAAATTAAATTCTCGGGTCGGAAAACGTAGTATAAATTTGTGCTCCAGCTAGAAGTACAATCTTTTTTGTAGGTTTCTGTTCTTTTTTACCAGCAATTTTAGGAGGGATACACTTACTTTACAAGGTCAGTTTAAGCATTCCTTATATATAAAATACTGCGTTGTATTTTAACCCGATCTACGTATCTTTTTTGCTACAAATTAATTTATCACCCGATAAAAAACTAGCTCGAAAAACACAGTCAATCAGGAACTGTAAGTAAAACACCTGATGAAAACTACGAAACAGATATAGGCAAAAAAAATTTTGCAACGAAAGTTTAGCTGTTAAGTGAATTACTACGTCTGTGTTGTAAATATTGTACTTTACCACAAGATTAACAACAAGTAATCTCAACTTCAGTAGACTTCAAAAACAGGTTTGCAAAGAGTTAGTATTACTACTGTAAAGCTGTATGATATAAATTGTTTTGTAGTTTTTTTATTGACCTAGAATAAAAGAAAAACCATAATACTCATTTACTATTCAATTAAAGATTATTTAAATACTGTAAAACAAAAGCTACACTTAAAGAAATAAATAGTTTTGTTGAACAATATTAACAACTAAGTATTGTTTAGGAAAGAAAACAGTTTTATTTATCTCTTTTTGTTTCGTTAGTACTAAATTATACCGCACGACCATTATTAACAGTCCATGCTATATTTTGTCACCTAGTTTTGTCCTCATCAGGTATATACTAAATGGTGATTTTCGTAAGCTATTCAGATTTAAATATAACAATTCTCAACAATTTATACTACCATTTAATTAATTTCATGACAATAGTATTCTTATCGCATATTTAATAGTCTCTCTCTAACATTTAAAAATTTGTCTCATTTGAGACTGAGTTAAAAAATAAAAATTACGTTTGCTGCGTTCAGCACAACTTTTATAAAATAAACATCGTTTTGAACAAAAATTAACTGAAAAGGTTTTTTTTACAAAAAAAAACAGAATTTCATTTTAACTTATTATTATAAAATTGACTTGTTAGCCATGATGTAGGACTTATTTTTATTAAAACTTACTTGATAACCTTTAGAAATTATTTTTAATTTTTTATTACTACTTGCAGAGCATTGGAATAAGATTTATGTTAAACGTATAGTTGTTAAACTTATAACTTAAAAAATGTTTTCGAAGTATTTCTACTTACAAGCATGACAGAATGAAATGTATTGATCTTCAGTATTATCCAACGACTATGGACATATGAGAAAATTATTTTTAAACTTAGTCTTATGTATAGATACATATTTTACACATTAAGCATTTAGACTAAACTCCCGTAGCAGCGCAAAACTGAGCATAACTTAAGGTATATACTCGAGTGTAGAATGTCCAATAAGAAGGGAGGTCTTTAGAATTTTCCTTTATATTTAGGTTTACAGGTACATCCGAAATGTTGAGTTACAGCTACGTCCTAATTATCTTTATTTTTACATAGATAATCTGTTTATATAGTAAGAACAGCTAGTATACCTCAATAATAAGTGTATCAGGATCCCAACCAAACTAGTAATTTTAAAGAGATGTTTTTAATTAGACATCACCCCGTTGGTAGTTAGTTACAATTTTAATTTTTCTGACTATTTAAGTCCCCTGAAAACGGAAACTGTCCACTTTAGAGTAATGCTGCAACAAAATTAACTTGTTTTAATAGAAGCACGTAAATACTGGTCCAACATGTAGGTATATTATATTGTAGAGAACTTTACTTAAATTAAACTTAGATAAGCATCATTATCAATTAAATCAAAAATTCTTAACTGTGTCAGCTAAATACAATTCTTTGGACCCGAATCTAGTCAGAACAACTTTTTAACTTATTCATCAACAACTATCATCATCATTATTATTTTAAAAGTTACTCCATACAATTGGACTTAATAATGAAAATAAATCTATGGTATTGTTATTTGGACTTTTATTGACGGTACAATACAGAAAAAACTGCGAAAAAAGCACGACACCAAAACAAAATAATATCGAAGCAATCTACAAACTCCTGAGTTATAAGTCAGGTAAAAAAATAAAGCCTATCAACAAAAAGCTTTGATACAGAAATATAATTAAAACGCATGGTTGTTAATTTTCCACTTCGGCGGGGATTTTCTCCTCAGCTTGCTGCGTTGCCAATGGAGGATCCTCCTCAATTTTTTCCTGCTTGATGGTTACCTGCTGGGTTGGTTCCTGTTTCACTTGAGGGGATTTTATTTCTTCTGCCTCCACTACTGCTGCAGGGGACTCTATTGGTTCTGTTAATGAAAGAGTTAGGTATCACATGTTTTTAATTACAAAGCTTTTTTAATAAATAATAATTTTACAAATAATTTAATAAATTTAACACTTTTAGTCACATGTAAAACTGATTTATCAGAGAGAATATTTTTCATTTATACTTTTACTGGTAACAAAAATGAAATATTTTAATCTACAAGTTAGTACTAAAGATTGACATCGTTTCTATTAAAATTAAACTCGAGAACTAATAAAAACCTTGTTTAACGGAAACATTGGTTTCATCATCTCGAGTTTCATCTTTGCCAGGTTCACTCTCATGTTTGCCAGATTCGGGAGTCTCCGAGGTTTCAAGATTTTCCGCAGGTGTTTCAGTAGGTTCAGCTTCTGTGGTTTCTGGAACCTCAGCAGGTTCTTCCTGCGATGAAGGCTCCTGCTTGACGGTAACTTCATGCTTAACACCTTCCTGTTTCACCTCTTCCTTTTTAACGTTGATCGTGTATTCCGGTTCGGGGTTTTCACCGTTTATGGTGAATTCCGATTCGTTGGTGGATGGTTCTGGGGACTGTGAGGAGTAAATAAATTGAAGATTATCTTCGTGATTTATTAATTCTAGAAAGCTTTCTTACAAATACCTAAAAGCTCAACTGATATAGTTCAATTAAAAGACTTTTTTGGAACATTATTAAGATATGCATTAAAAGTTTAGAATAAATTATTTTTTAATTTACATTCACAGTTGTTAAACTATTTTGTAACAATCATATTTTAATTATTATACTGACAAAAAAGTCCTTTAGATAAATTGTTATAAACAACATATTTCATTGTTATCAATAACAAAGTTTTACATTTTTAAATTAATAAAATTTTACTCAAGGTACATTTTAATACTCAGATTATTGTAAAACAACTATAAAAAGGATATTTTGATTCTCGATTTCTTCAACATATGTGCACAGTAAATAATTTATTTTCAATTTTTACGTTAGCAAAAAATGCTGAATTGTTTATTTTGGCATGTGGCTTTCAGAAACTTTTTAATATCTGTAATATAGGTAGATTTTGAAAACAGGAAACTTACTGAACATGGATCTACTTTGAATTTTATTTTTATACATTTCTAAATTTTTGTGTACAGCGTAAAACAAAATCTATTACAATTCACAGAAAACTTATTCAATTAAAAGTAAAAAACATTTTTTAAATATAAATAGTTTTAAATTTTCATTATAAAAGGTATTTGAAATAACTTTACCAATACATATTCATACAGCTAATTCAAACCTCTAATTTGAGTACCAAATAATTGAATATTGATAAAAATATATTGTCATAACCATTTGTATTAGATTCTTTTCAATTTGCAGTAATCAAAATTCTCAAGTATTTAGAGCTTAAATGAATATTTTAAAATAATATACTATTTTTAAATATCAATAATTAAGGTGCTATTTCCTGTTTATTCCTAGTTTTGGACAGAGCAAAAAGTTAATCAAATTTAGATATTTAATTACAGTAACAAACTATACTTCTTAGTAATATTAGATTGTTACATAGTTTTTTTTTTCATCAGGTTATATTATTAAATTTCAATACTATAAATAATATAAGTGCTCTTTTTTTACTGTACTTGGTGTACTACTAAAATTTACTAAAATATTTCCAGACAACTTAACTTTGGGAGGCAACACAATAACGAGATTAATTTAAAACTGGATACATTTAATATAAAATCATTAAAAACTGTATTTACAAAACTTAGGAAATGCTACTAGGGTTTAGTTAAATTCTTAAATATAAAAAATCTTTAATGTTAAAATAAATGCCAACATTCTAGGAATTATAAATTAAATTTTTTAAATACTTTTATTTTGTTTTAAAAGACCTCTATCTAATTTAAACCGAAATTAATCAAATCCATGAAATATTTAGAAAACAACACATAAAGGAATAGTTTATTTATTTTGCAATTATGTATGGTAGATACCAGAAAGAGACAAAAAATTGTACAATACATTTAAAACATTGTTATATACATTAGAACATAATAGTATAAACAGTCTAAATATATATACAAATTTTGTTTTAAATTACAATAATTACAATCTAATGCAGCTTGTATACTTTAGTTATCAAAACTTACAAGATCTTTTCTTAGTACTCTTTATCATTACTATTTTATCATAGTATAGTATAAACATTTGTATATATTACTTGAAGGATATATAAACAAATGGAGTTCTCAATAACAAAATATTATTAGCAAAAACTTTTGAATGCTTCACAAAGGCAGTTGTTTAAATTTAATAAAATTAACATAAAACTTGTAAATAAATGTTAAGCAAAGAAGTATCAAAATAATTACAATGAAAAAATGGTTTTTATAAAAAGTTGAGTTTTTACGGCATTCCTCCTATTCTTAACAAATAACTTTCAAATGTTTCATCAGGCTGTTGGATAGAAACAAAAAAGAAAAAACTCTAGTTATTTCCTTATCAAAACAACAGAATTAAAAACAACTTACAAAACTAGAGCAAATCTAATCTTAAGATACCTTTAATAAAATAAGTCACGCTGTATATCTAGCTCTTTTATACAGTTTGCTTTTAAAAAGTATTGAGTTGAACAATAGACATCTTGTTAATTTTTAACATTCTTAAGAATTTTTAGATATAAATTAGAGATTTTTGAAGTACAAGTTCTTATTGTGTATGTTAAGTATAAGTAAGTTCTACAGGCTTGAAGGTGATCTTTGTGTTTCTTAATTTAAGTTTTTACTACAAAAATATTTAACATACAAAATTAATGAATTTAGAGATAAAATGTTAAAAGTGTTTTATCAAAGAACTTTTGGCAGCTAAATTAAAAATATAATTAGTAACAGAGTTTAAGTATACATAACCTAAAAACTTATACTTTGTCACAAACATACATAACTATCAAAAAAGCCTAATTTCAACAAATTTAATTTCATCAACCAGTCAACAAACCTTAAAAAGGCCACCACCATTTTTGAAATCCTCGTAGCATTGAGGATGGAAGTTTTTGCCATCATGCCTCACGCAGTTCTGATATTCCCATTTGTCTGTGTCCTCATTGAAGTCCACTTCAAACTCATCATGGCAAACTTTACATTTCTGTTACAAAATAACAAATTAGTTTCAAATTATTATAAACTGCACAGTGCACATATGTCTTTTAGAGAGTTGCGTTTAAACACATTTTGTTTAATTACTATAACTATTTTGTTTGATGGTTTTAAATATTGAATAACATTATGAGGCAATAAAGATTTTTTAAGCATTCTTATTTTTACTTTTCTACTATAAACTTAAAATTTTTGTTCACTAGTTTGAAATAAAAGTAAAAGCTTTTGACATAAAATAATTTAACTTAAAATGCTCTTTTAACTTTATTTTGAAATTTAAAAGCTATTTTGAAAATATTACAGATTAACATTTAAGTAAATTTTATATAAAATAACCAATAAGTTAAAATTTAAAGAAATTTCTTCAAGCTTTATAAAAGTTTATGTAGTAGGCGGAAGTAAAAAAGTGCACTTTATATTAAAATAGTTAGCATTTAAAACTTTTTCAACGTTCAAAGATAAAACATTGCAAACAATCTAACTAAATCATGTCACATGGTAGTGTTGTACATACTTTAAAATAATAGCAAAAACAATAAGCTAACATTTTTGTGTAACAGTAATAAGCAAATTATACAAAAAAACAATTTAACAATAAAAGTATTGTGTTTAGTTAGACAATACAACAGTAAACTAATTTGCTATAAAAAGTTATTGAACAATGCATATTATTTTTTTTTGTACTCTAACAAGAAATAACTGTCTATTATAAATTTATTGCACACGATTGTTTCAGTTTTTATTTTAAAACTTTGTTTAAGACTACCTTATGATATAATTTAATTTAATTGTTTGTAAAAACGTATCTATAAAAACTTTTTCTAACTTTTTTGAAAACTTAGTAGTCGTCTGCAACTTTTTATAATCAGAAAAAAAAATTATTTAAAGACAATTTACTTTAATAAGTATTTAACAATTGATATAAATTATTTGCATCATTTATGAACAAGTACTTTAAATCATCTTAAAGTATCATACAAACTTGAATACTTGTTAATTATGCATTGAAATGTCTAATAAACATTAAGGTATTGGTAACTAATGTTGCACAGTTAGAAACAAATATTTAGCTTAGACAATTTACAGAACTTCAAATGATAATAATATCAGTGTTGCCAACTCTTTGAACAAAAAAAAATATCCTGCTTAATAAAACCTGAGACTGTATGAGCTTATGAGAAAGTTGAAAAAGTATGTAGTAAGGGCGTAAAACTGATAACTATTTCTGTGAATTAATCTTGTTTATTGAAAAAGTTAAAAACAATACGAGATAGACTTATAACCCGGAAAAATATTAACTACTAAAATAATAGCTGATTTTAAAGTCATAAAAACTAGCCTGAGGTATACTTATTTGTGTCATTTGGCAAATAAAATTTAGCTGAGTTTTTAAAATTAAAAAACTTTAAACAAACCTGAATCATTCAGGGTTGCCACTCGTTTTTTCAAATTTTTTTCCAGGTTTTTGAAATTTCTTCCAGGTTCTTAAAAGTACACATTTTTGGGTCTATTTTTAGTTTTAAGTTTATTTCTACTTAATAAATTGTGTTAAATAGTTTAAAAATATTGAAAGATACTGTAAAGTTACTTTAAATGTGTTTTTTAATAAAAAAAAAAATTATTGATGACAAAAAATCTTAATTATATGATAGAACTGAAAATGTTAAAATTATAAAAAAAACTCCAGGTTTTTTGATCAAAATTCCAGGTTTATAGGTTTTTTTCAAAATTTCTCGAACTCCAGGTTTTTCTAGGTTATTTTAGCCTAAATTGTCAAATTCAAGGTTTTTCCAGGTAAAGTGGCAACGCTGATCATCCTAAATTTTTCAATAACCTGTAAAAAAAAGTCCAACTAGCCATTCTTTTTTTAATACTTACCTACCCTGAGTAAATGACAAACCTGTAACCATATACTATATTTACCAAATTAAAAATCAACACATACATATTTAGAAAATCTGGGTATATTTTTTATACCTAAAGAAATCAATGACATGATAGTGAGAACAATACTTATACAAACTTTTGTATCAAAAAATAAATTGAACCATACATACAAAATGAACTTATATACTCACACCACCACCATCACTGATTTCAACCGAAGGAAGCTTCACATCTTCTTCTTGTACTTCTTCTTCCTCGTTGTTAGTATCCATCACTTCCTCGTTTTCTTCTGCTTCCTGCCTCTCCTTTCCTTGGTACAGCCAATCCTGTTTGAAGTAAAAACGTTAAGAAAATTGTTCATTGTAGTTCATTTATCTGGTTTTATTAACAAACAATACTTTTTCTAACAAGTTTACACAGCTCCAAACTATGATTTAAGTTAGACAAAAAAAGATCCACTAACTAGTATCTTAGTGCTCCACATTTTAAAACCACACTGAAAATTGTTTAGGTAATAAAACGAACGTACCGAAGCGGTTCCGTACACGGACCTGCTGACGATGGTTTCCCCCTTCCTCATCTTCTCCCGCCTCATGTTCCTCCTGAAGTGCCAGTCGAGGTGGTCGTCGTACTTGCTGTCCGAGTCGAAGCGCATCCCGCAAGCCGAGCAGCATTGCTTGCCCCAGTGCAGCCTCGCTATTACGTTCGTGCGTCGTCTGATGAGGCGCAACATTTACAACAAAACATTGTTATAAAAAGTGTTAAGGGAAAAACAATTTATATAGACTTTTTTTTTTGTTTTTTTTTTACAAATTCATACTTAATTAGTTTTGAAATATAAGTACTTGAACATCAAAAGCTAAGAATTAATTTTAAAATACTTTTCATAGACATCTATAAAGCGGTTTTAAGCCTTGTAGAATAATCGAAAACATAGACAAAAAAAATTAAAATAATTTTGCTAGTTTAAGCCGGCCTACCATCGCTGAATAATTTGACGTTTTATTGATGCGATGCAGGCCTGACTTTGAAGCGATACAACAAACAAAACATGCAAATATAAATAAACAAACATAAAGCTCCTTTATTGAGCGAAAACTCTATAACACTTACAATACTTAGGTATACATATATATATAAAACACACTTAAACTAATTACTTAAGTTTATGTTATATTTTAAAACATTTTATAGTCCAAGGCTTAGAAGTTGTCATTTGTGGCAAGTTGAAAAGCGGGTTTTTAGTGTTACATTTTCACCAGTTTTACTAACATAATATACATGTCACCTTTCAACGTGAGAGGGAAACGTTTTGAATTACAAGTTTTCTCTGCACGCATCAAAGTTGAAAACGGTTAATCTTCGCACTTTTCACCCAATCAACTTTGCACCACCTCTCAATACATGAGCATGTTAACAATGCAATACTTTTGATTGCATTGTAGTTTTGCTTGCATTGTTATTGAGGTTTTTACCACTGACAACTTTATAAAAAGTTTCACAATGCGTTAAGCAATGTCTCTTAAATCCTCTTGCCAAAACTAATTAGGTTTTATGTGTGTATAAAACTTAAGAGTTTGTATAATTCATTTCACCCATTTTACCTTAAATATATTTTGTAACACAATTCAACATGTAATACTTAATAACTTGATTTATTAAGTTTTTTACTGTAATTAATAACTCATTGAACAATTTCAGTTAAAATTTAAAAACTTTTTTTCTCAATCTATATCTATTGGTGTATTTAGTAATTATGTAGTTTAAGACATAATTAATATTATTTACAAAATATTTTTAATCCATTTTTTATAGGAACTATAAACTGTAGTTATTTAATTTGTGTTTGACTGTATAATCCTTTGAAAGCTTCATAGAGTTTCATATAAGTTTTTTGCAAATATCACAACTTAAAAAAATAAACTTAGATTTTTTTTTGTACAACAGTTTTAATGTTTCCCAATTCTTTAAAATTTTATTTTTAAATTTACAAATATTTTCAATTAGTATTTCTTTTATTACTAATTTTTGATTGTAAATCTTTTTTTTTTAAACAAATCTTTTTTTGTAAGTTTTTGTTTTGAATAATAGAACAATTCTTCTAAATTTTTTTATAAGTAAAACATTTTTTTACTCCAAATGCAAATACTTAATTAAAATTCTGAAACTTATTTATATTATAACTTTTCAAAACTATTGAACCTAGCCTATAGTACTGTTTTAGTTTTTTTCTTTTATACTTGAATAAATATTGTTTACTTGCTTTTATCAATTTCCACTTTAGACTTTAAAAATTTCTTATTGTATAACAGAGAGCAATTGTTTACTCTGTTGCTTCTTTATGTAATCAAGAAAACCACATAGCTAATAAACTATTCCAGCTATGTGACATCTTAAGAATTTGTAAGCATTACCACCGACAACACGTATTTTTTTTTCCAAACAACACGTGGTCAAAATTTTTGAGTTGCCTTAAAATTTTATGCTTATAAATATTCTGCCTACTCAATACTTTTATATATAAAAAAATCTCCTACACACTTCCTTACACGTTAGAAAGCTTATTTTAGAGCAACCGTAAACAGTAAACTCTTCAGTGACACAGTGTTTTCATTTTCAATAAAAAGTACAAAATCGCAAAAGGCAGTTGAAAATAGTATGATTAAGAAATATGATTCTACTGACTCATAAAGATTCATTTTGAAGGTGATTGTTTCGATTTGAGGCATTACGTCTGAATTGCTGGTTTCAGTGTTGAAAGGGATCGGCTTGATTTTGTTTTCCTTGTCTTCTTTGACTTGATCCTTAAAAAAGCAAATCTAATAGTACAATTGCTTCAAGTTAATAACCGATTTTCTTTTTAATTTTTCTTACTAATTTGAAATGTTTAGTTATTAGATTTATTACTAAATGAATGCCCATTGCAATATGAGAATGATTTTCTATGTAGAAGTTAACTTTACAAACCAATTGAAAAAAAAGTTTACCCTCCCAACTATAGACTTAAACGAGAATTAGTATTTAAATGTATTTCTAAAACTTTAGCCGGTATTTTTACACAATTTAATTCTTTTTAAAGTTAAACGTAATACAACATAATAAGTTGTTACTTCTAATTATAATCTTAAAGCAAATATGATAATATTTCAAAATACAAACAAGTTGACTAACATTTGTGACATCATTGGTGGTGTTCGCTTTCTGATCGAAAAACTGACCATCAGTTTTGTTAGGAGTGGGTAGCAACTCGCCCATTCCCTTGAGAAAATCAACAGATTGCTTCAATCCTTCAGCGTCAATGTTGCAAGCTTGCAATATTTCGTCGATGTTCAATTCTGTTGATGAGGCTGGTAACGATGGTGTTGTTACAGGTACTTGCGGGGCTGTGAAAGTTTAATTTTTTTCTTAACTGGATTTAAAATAAAAACTAATTTGATCATCTAAATTTTTATAAAGCAGAAAAATATCTTATCTATTTAGTTGTAAAAACAACTCTTACAGTCAAAATAAACAAACCTTCATCTATGGAACGCGGTTGTAAAATTTGCTTTGAAGCAGCAGTTGTGGGAACAGCAAAAACAGGGGGTCCATCCTGAATTGAGGGTATTGGTCTCATTGGCTCTTGAATTGGGTTTTGTGGTCTGATTGGCTCCTGCATTTGATTTTGAGGCCTAACTGGCTCCTCAATGATTGGCTGCTGTTGTGGGTTGGGCATTTGCGGACCCCTCATGAAATTTTGTGGCGGTGGACCCCTGAATTGGTTGTTGGGACCTCTAAAACCTGGCTGAGGGCCATCAAAGCGCTGGTCGTTTGGCCCTGGACCCCTGAAAGGCTCTTCTCTAAACGGGGCGTCTCTTTGATCCCTGAAAGGCTCCTGGTTTCTAAAATGGTCGCCTTGGTTACGAGGACCCCTGAATTGGTCGTCATGAGGACCCATCATTCTGTTGTTGGGAGGCATGTTCCTCGGCGGTTCATCCATCAGATTAGGTGGAACCCTGTCCATGGGAGGGAAATCGCTATGGCGATTATTGTGAAATTCATTAAAGTTTCTCCTGTTGAACGGCGGGGGATCAGGCCTACCTCCCTGCTGCTGTGGTGAATGCGACCTTCTGAAGTCGTCTCCCTGGGGCGGGAACTGCCTCCTGTGGACCTGCGGTGGCATGTTGTTGTCCTGGTAGTTGGGCGAGCCCTGGTTGTTGTGGTGAAAATGCGGCGGAGTCCTCTCCCTTTTGTCTGGGTACATGTTGTCATGGCGACGCGGGTTGCGGTCTTGGTTGTAAGGCATGCGAGACGGTCCATCGTTGTATCTCATCTGTTGAAATACTTTTGTAAATAAAATTTTACATAAAATTTATTTGAATGTATTTTTGTTTTAATACTAGGCTAATTAAAGCATCCCGTCTATAATAAGATGTTTTAGAACTGAGTTTAAATTTATCTGTATTAAAATATATTATAATATTTCAAAATTTGTAAAATATATATACTAATGTACAAATGTAAAATACCGTGCTATTTCTTGGTGGCATTCTGGGTCCCCTCCTGTTGTTCAAACCCCTCTGGTTATGCATTCCCCTTCCGTCTTGTGGGAACCTTCTACCTTCGTCAACTGGCGGTCTCCTCGGTGGAAAGTCGCGACGATTCTGTGGACGGAAGTTTTTCTGCTGGTTCTTTGCCCTGTGAAAGGTTGTGAATTAAATAGGCAGAACTTACATGAAAATTATTATAGCTACTACAAAATTATATCAGCATACTAAAAAATACTATTAAACAGAAACTTTTTTTAAATTAATGTAGGTATTTATAAAACTATGAAATATTAGTTGGAGTGCTTAACTTAATGATTAAATTTTACAATATGTATATAATAAGTTAATTCTTACACTTTATACTTTTCATTAAAGTTTATATAAATGCAAAAGGATTTATACAATGATTAGTAAAAGATTTAATGCAAACAATACAATTTCACAAACCTGTCACTCATATTGTTCTTCTGGTTTTCACCGGGGCTGCTGCGAGCTTCTGAATTTTTCTCCTTGAAATCAACAACAGGAGATTTTCTTGGAATTCTTTCTTGAGAAGCGCGTTTTTCAACTTTCTTCTCTGCAGGTTTCAATTCTCCCTTAGACTTCTTAGTCTGCTGATTTTCCTGGTCATCGTGAGTCAGGTAGCGCTTTTTGAACGGCAGATTGGATGGGTTGGATTTTCTCATGTCCACGTCTTTATCCAGGTTAGCTGCTTGATTCTTATTGGCTGCCTTGTTTGCTCTCTTTGCTTCGAGCCCCACAAGCTTCTTCTTTGATTCTTTCTTGTTATTTTTCGGCTGAGCCTTTTTCACCGCTTGAACTTTGGGCTGTTCCTTCAAGTCTTCCTGACTGGACTTTCTAGCTACCTTATTGTTGTTTTGTGTCTGGGGTTTAGGCTCCACCTTGCGCTTCTTGTCTTGAGTTTTCGCTGCTTGGGGGACGTTTTTGGTTTGTTTGGTCACATTCTCCTTACTCGCTGTAGTTTTAACAGGTTTCTGGGTGGTGGTGGTTGTTGCTATGCCAACACGCTTCTTAGGTACAGGCACAGGGTACTTGTCCGTTGTCAGGTTGATTTTGGGAGAAGCGCTCTTCTTGGGGATCCTCGCCATTTTTCTGGGTTCCACAGCCTTGTTAGTTTCCATGGGCTCTTTTTTGATTTGGGGGATTTTCTTGCATAGCGGTAAGTTGGTGGCTGATTTGGACCTCATAGCTGCTTTGGCGGCCTGAATAATTTAAATGAATTTACTTTTAAAACTTTAAGGTTACTTTTTTAAGAAAATTCACATGATGTGAACACTACTGATTAAAATATTAAAAAATTATAATTTGTAAACAAAACTATTGCTAATAATATAATTTTCAAAAAGTTGTTTAATCACAATTCTCTAGTAACAAATGGTCACATTAAAATTTGTTCAACTGTTCAAATAGGTATATTTTAAAATTCAATTTAAAAATATTCACTAACTTTGTTAGCCAACTTGTGTTGGAGAGTCTTTGGCTGTCTAACATTTTGATTCTTCTTCAGCATAGATATATTATGTACATCTAAAAAGTAATTTACGTGTACTTGTTACTAAGCTGAATAAAATTAATTAAAATCAAAACGACTGCTAGTTGAAAATAATATTTTGTAATTAATAATATTAAATGTCAACGTTAATTAAAACTTCCTAAAAGCTTTAAGTACACAACTATAAACTAATCAGATAATATAATTTACTACAAATCAAAAAACAGAGCAACTACTTATAAATTATTATTTGAATACAAAACAACAAACATTTTCAACAAATGAATACCACAAACTCACTGTCGTTAGCAGCCCTGAATTTTTTTCTCGGCGGAGGAGCTTTATTGTTGACTATTTCTCTCGGATCAGGCTCGGGTGAAAATCTGGCACCATCATCCTCTGAGTCGGTGCTGTTATAATAATTTCATGTAAAACAGTTAATACTGGAACAAAGTTTACTCTGAATAACATCTGTATACAACATCTCTTTAACTGACAAAATTTGAACTAAATTAGCAGCAAAGAAAAAAATTAAGAATATTCTTATAATTTTTTTATGTAAAACTATTTTAAATAATATTTGCAAAAACTAAAACTTTAAATCAAATTAATATAAACATATTATTTAAGCAATAATAATGAAAAGTGCTGTTCAAAATTGTTTAAATATTAATGTTTAAAAAGAACTTATTTAACTTATTACAAATGCATTCCGTTCACTTACGTAAGAGTAACTAATTATCAAAATATATTTCGATTGTTCAAAATTTTTTAAATATGCATATACTTGTAAAACGTAAATTTTATAATATCTATAATTTTATTGAAGTTCCTAACTGTTAGTGTGATAAACACTAGTTGTTTGAAAATTTCAAAATTAAAATATTAAAAAATTCATATATTGAAGCTTTATGCGGCTTTGTATAATGTAGTTGCAAAAGTACAGATGCTTAAAATAAAGAAGAACAAGAAAACATCCTTGCATTTATTGTAATTTTGAACTCAAAAAAAAATCTTATTTAAATGTCTGCATAGAAATAAACTTTATAACAACAAATCTAATGTCAAGTTGTTGTTTTCTAACACAACAAGCTGTTTGTTTAAAGCACGAGGTTTGCAACGTCATTCACACAACTACGTGTAATTTACAAAACATATTAGACTTTGTTTAAATGCATATATTAAGAAATATACTGTAAATTTCTAATTTTCTTTTTTAAACTCAATAATATACTTACCTAAATCTTGCTTCTATGTGCTGTAAGTCCGACAAACTAGCTATACTGGAGGTGCAAAAATAAAATAGGTAACTATATATAGTTGAATGAAAATATTATACATTAAACTTTTTTTTTAATGTCTAATGTTAAATATCAAAAGTTAATTTTGTGTTATACATTAATTGACTAATAACTTAAAAGATTATATACCTATCAACAAACATACAATTGATAAAAATTTTAATTGTCTAAAAACCAATACTAGATAAATACATAACTGGATACTAACTTATTCATCAATCTTTAAGTACTACTTGATATCATAATAGATAAGTTACTATTGAAAAACTAACTCAGTGGTGCTTGTGTCCTCATCTTCTTCAAAACGTTCACTGGAACGCTTCTTGGTAACATGTTGGTGGTGAGGGGGGTAAGACCTCCTCGTTGAATCGTGGTTGACGAGCGGTTGTCTTGACAACTGCGCAGCCTTGCCTCTGTTCAATCTGGGGTCTCTCTGTTGTTAAGCCAATAAGTTTAATTATCAACTTATTGCTTATGCAGTCAATATTCATTTGCTAAGCATTGTAAACACATGTACAAAAAATCAACTATATACTATATGGGGGGTTACTGAATATTTTTTTAAAGGCATATATAAAAACATTATCAAAATTGATCGAAAACAAGAATGATTTTAAATACTTTCATTCTAGAAAAAATATAAATCAAAATATATGTTCGTTTATCAAAAGAAACATAAGTAAAAACAAGCTAATTTTTTTAAATGATATAAAAAATTATACTTGATATTAATCTAAATAGTAAAAAATAAATAAATAAAAAGTTACAAAAAAAATGTCATTAAATACATTTTACCTTATATTTAATAATCGAGTTATATTAAATATTTAAACATTGACCAAAGTTAGTGAGACTTATTTGTACAACAATAACACGTTTTGAATACTTTTCTTATACTTAAGAAATGTAATAATTTAGAGCGATGATAACCACAATATTTAACAAACTACATTTTAATTCAAACTACTGTAACCACGAATAATTAAAGGTTCTATGATGTAAACAAACCACTAACCACTTTAGAGATTGCTGAACCTTTGTTGGCAGAAATGAGGTCTAAACAAATAAAAATTGAAGTAATGGTTTATTCAATTTAAACAATAAAACATATAAACTAAAAAAAGTGTTCAAAAAAATTGTTTTTATGTGTATGTTTAAAATATTTTTTCACTTTTTTCAATGTCTATTTTTGTTTGACATTATTTTTTACTGAAGCACACTTAAACCTAAATGGATTTTTTTTATTTATTCTAGAAACATTAATTAAATAAGTTTACTCACTATTTTTCATTCTTTCTTCTTTTGGTTCCTGCTGTTGAAAAAATATTTAAATTAAACTAATTAGATTTATATTATTATAATCATTGAACAAAATTAACACTTTTAAACATACCATTTAACAGTTCTAATTACTATTTTATTGATTTATGAGAAAAGAAATAATAGCTTTTAAGCGTAAACAACTTCCTTCTAGTGAAAAATTGTTGGCATTAGAATAAAATTAAAATAAATAAAAGTTCTTTTTGTGGCCAACTATATGCTTTCTCCTTTTTTTAATGACTTCTTGGTAATTTTCAAGTGTTTGAGCGCAATTATCTTGTTCAAAGAAAAATTATACCACTAAATCAAATTGCATTTGAAATGGTATTTTCAATGAGTTATTTATAGAAACAAATATTTGATCAAACTGATTTTGAATAATAAGTAATCATTGATGTTTTAATTTAAACTAATTTAAACAAATAGAGTTAACTAAAATTATTTCCACAGCTGTTTCAAAAACAAAAGTTTTAAAATTTTAATGTTTACAATTACTTACACATTTAAAAAATATTCTTTAATTCATACATTGTAAACTTACTCAGCGTGGTCAAAAAAGTGTTTTATAGGTTTAACTTTTGTCATGTAAATCTAAAAACTTTTTTTTCAATAAAACTATCAAATCAAGCAAATAACAAACCAACCTTGACACGAACATTATTGGGTACGTTGGCCATGTTTGCCTGCTTAATGAGCGCTTCAAGCTCCCTTTTCTTCTGCTCAATCTCCTGTTCCATGATCTGCTTCTGCTTCAGCTGCTGCAATCTCTCTATCTGTGCGTCCAAATCGGTGATAGCAACCTGAATAAATATTATCATTTAAAACAATCATTAATAAATAAGGTAAAATGTCATAGGAATAATTACTAGAAAAGTTTTTAGTTTTTAACAAAAAAATTGACCCTGTGTCAATTGAAGCACTTACTTTCTAGGATTGTTGAAATAAATATATTTATGCAGCAAATTTATTTCAATATCTTGTGTAAATGACAAAATTACTATTCAAAATTTGAAACTTTATCTAATAACTATTACAAAGAAATATTTTAAAACAAATTAACAAACGCTTCAATTAAATATTACTTCGTGAAATTACTATAAACATAATAAATAGGTTTCAAACGTAAAAAGAAAATACTAACAAAAAAACTTTTTAACTTAGTTTTTCTCAATAAGGATTTTAAGATTAAAACACTAACTTTATACAGCTGTTGATAATACAACTGACTTTTACTAGCATATTATGTTTACTTGGAAGGATAATTTTTAATGCATTATAATTTTAATTGCTAGCTAATTAACTTTTACCTTTGAAAATTATTTCAATAAAACTATTAAATACTAATTAAATTTTTTACAAACCTTTGAAGCAGTGTTGCATGGTTCAGGTGTCTTTTTCTGTTTTATTTATCATGGTTATATTAACAATAAAACTCTTTATTTTTAATTTAAAAACAGTTATCTTTCATTAGTCTTAACAAAAATTCAAAATTGAAGATGCAAAACATAAAAGATAAACAAACGATGATAAAAATAACTTCATTCATATGTACAACAACATTTTTGACTTGAACTATAGAAACTAAGTTTTACAGAAGGTTTATTTAGTTACACAACTTATAGTTAAAAAGTCGTGAAACATGATTGAAATTATTACTTATAAATGTTTATTTACATCTAAAAGCAAAATTTGAAGCATTTGAAACAATATATTATTATTTACATAATCTTTGAAGCCACATTCAGTAATTACAGAAATGTTAAATGTTAAGGAAAACAAGTTAGACAGCTTATACCTTAACTAACTTTACTGTTTGAATTGTTGATTACATAAAATTACATTCAGTGTATACAACGTACAATTCAAAATAATTGACACATAATGTGTTTCTTATACCATCAATTTAATTTTAGATAGTACATTACAATTAAATTAAACTCATCATAGCATTTATATTTAAGATATGTTATATTACAACCAACTTAAGAATTAAAAATCTAAGGTACTATATTGTTTGTACATTAAGATATTACAACATACTATAAATTTTGGGTTAACGTGGATCTTATTTTTCAAAACGGGCTCAGCTATGGGCCAGTTTGGGTCCAACTTGTTTATTTCCCTGTCAATATCCAACAACTTTTGATCACTGAAGTAGTTTTTCCAAGTCAGTCTCAGGTTGTGCATTTTCTGTCTATGTTGAAGGTTGACCTTTGAAAAAAATGTTTATTCAGTTTGATAGCAAAAAGAATATAAACCAATTTAGGTATTTAAACTTAGCCTAAGTATTATACACTTTATTACAGCTAAATCTAAAATCAGTTTTTAGTTGTAACGTTTTTCACATACTAACTACAACGTTTATCACATAGACAACGTAAATAAAATGTTATTTGATTATTACTTTATAAGATGAACAATTTAATAACAGCTTCTTAATAATTGTGTATAGAAATTTTTGTAACTCTTTTAAGCTTTTTATATTACAAGATATGTTAATTAAGAGGTTACATTAACTTTTTACAATATAATAGGTAAAAAAAATAGTTTTAATAAACTCACATTTTCAAAGACGTAAGCAAAGTTTTTAACTATATTTTTACTGAAATGTCTGATGTATTCGTTACCAACATTTTTTATTATTGAATCAATGAGGTATAGCATCACAAGTTTCATTTTTTTCCCAGTTACCTGAAAATAATATCAAGTAATTAACAAACTTTTATTAGTAAAATTGAATTACAAAAATGTTTTATATAACTAAAAAATATGTTATTTTACAAATTTTAATTTTAGACTTAAACATTATATACTTAAAACTATTATTTCTTTGTGAACAAAAGTATTTATGTCATCTACATACAATCATTTTTAAATTTTATTATATATTTTATATTATTTTAATAAACTATTATGTTGATATTAACTTATATCATATTACAATTGTATTTATACTATATTTATAATTATATAAAAACAGAGCTAAACTTTTTATTGTTGTTATAATTAAGACTTTCAAATTATAATTGATTTATTTTTAGCAGATTTTGAATAAACATGTACTTTTCACACAAAGTTACAGCAAAGTCATTACAATTTAAAAATTATGCAAAAATGGTTTTTTTTAAATACAAAGTTGCCAAAGGTTTTTAGAAAATTTATCCAGGTTTTTTAAAGAAAAAATGTTGGTGAATTTTTGATACAAAACTAAACTCAAGTTAAAAACTGCCTCGATAGTATAAGAACATTAAAAATACCGTAAAGCTATTTTAAATGTTTTTTTTTAATTTATGATAAACAGTTTTTTATGTTTTCTTTATCTAATCAATAATTCATAATTTTACAAGTTAAAATTATTCAAAATCCCAGGTTTTTCCAGGTTTTTTTACATAAATAAATAAATTGAAGGTTTTTCCAATATTTCAGATTTTTTGGCACTGTAAATATACAGTTTACAAAACAGTTACTTTAACATTTTTAACAAAATTTAGTCAAATTCAAAAATCTAAAGAAATTTTACCTGACATTTAAATATCATATATGGGAAAACCCAAAGTCAGTATGTTCTGTTTATATACTTTGCTGAATAAAATAGACAGTAAAAGCTTTGAATTAAATTAAAAAATATGATAATGTTACCTTATAAATACTACTTTTAAATTTTAAACCCTTAAAACTAATTTTTAAAATGTATATGAAACTTTTTTAATTCTACTTAAAACATAGTTAAACAATGTTACCTCATAAATTCTGTTTTCAACTACGCGGGAAATTTCCTTGGGGTACTCATAATTGTCTTGCGCCAACATGGTCAGAACGTCAATCAATTTCTTGTCATTTTCAACAAGCAAATTGAGCTGATGCCTGAACCCGTTGGCTATTATGGTGCCGGTGTCGTCAGTCATGTTTAAATATTTAGTGGGTAATGTGGATGGGTGTGTTGTGTCAGTCAAGTTATTAATATTTATTTTTAACTGCCTGTTATTTTAAGTTTTTACATAAAGCTTGCATTAAATTCTTACTTTTATCATACATAAAATGCATATATTATGTTTAATAATACGACTATTAAAAACTATTAACAAACTATTCAAGATCATTGTAAACTTCAATAGTTTATACATTTATTTACATTTCAAAAACAACAAAAAAATACTATAACTGAAACTTTAAGTTATAAAATATGGTGATTGAATCAATAGATAAAAAAAGAGAACATTAATTTAAAATTATATGAAAGTACATTATAGTGGTAATCATTATTATTACTCAAAACATTAAAAAGATACTTAAAAATTATTTAACAACTAATTGGAAAACAAATACTAGTGGTTCTACATAAAATATATATGCTTAGTAGAAAAAATATGTATTGGTATTGCCTGCCTATATGTAGTAAAGCCAATTTGATTAAGGCCATAGAAGGGAAGTAAGGGCATAAAGGGGTTAAAACACTTTTTTTCACAATTTGATCTTAATTTATATAGTTTTTATTAAACTACAAGATGCTTTTTACAAATCTTAAAAATTCAAAATAATTTTTGAGATATAGCCAGTCAAAGTTAGAGGCAACAATAGGTTCCTTATTGGGTGTGCAAACTAAAACTGTAAAAATAGGCTGTTTCACTAAAAATCTATCTTATCCTTGGAAAATTTAGAAAAACCACTCTTGAAACAAATTTACTGCTTCAAGTAATTTGAGATTTTTTAACACAACTAGTAATATCTCAATTGCTAGTTGATTTTTTTTGTTTACAAAATAAAGTATCTAATAGTCTATTCTATAATTTCAAATGTTAATAAATGTACATTTTTGTAAAAAAAAATGGTACAACCCTGTGGGCTGAAAGTAGTAGTGGTGTATAAAATGCAGTAGTTAAAACTACATCAGTTTATAATGAAAATATACAAGTAATTAAAAAATAAATATATGCAGGATTATTCTTAATTTTTAGTTTTTATAAATTAATATCACTAAGAAAAAATAAAATATTGCCATCAATAAGACATATAAACAAACAATAACAAAAAATATTCAAAAACAAAATATATAGCACAAAAGCAATTTGTCTATTACCAATAAATAATACACCAGTTATTTAAAACTAGAAGCTGTAAAAGAAATCCAGATAAAGATGATATTAAGTAGCTCATTTTTTAATGTGGTATGATAAGATTATCATAAAAAAGAACCTGATTTTTTAAAACTTGATAATACACAGTGCTACCACTGCTTTAAGCAAAAAAAACTTGTCTAATTAATCTTAAATGGTGGATATCAAATATAAAAATTAATTGAAATGTTTACTTAAAATATATAATCAGGGTGGCCACAGGTTTTTAAGAAGTTTCTTATAGGTTTTCTGAATTTCTTATAGGTTTAGTAGTACAACAACATTGGAAAGATACTGTTAAGCTACTTTAAATGAATTTTTTAATGAAAGATTTTTTTGATGATAACAAAACAAAAATTATCTTAATGATATATTTTTTGTGTGTAATCAACATTTACTACTTAAATGTGTAATAATTGTTTAGAACTCTAGGTTTAGAACTATTTACAGATTTTTGTTCAAAATTTCAAATTTTTTTTCTAGTTTTTTTTTTCTCAAATTCCAGTTTTATTAGTCTTAATTCAGGGTTGCCTCTTGTTTTTTCAAAAATTTTTCAAGTTTTCTAATTTTCTTCCAATTTTTGGGTCTATTTTTAGTTTGAAGTTAAGTTCAAGGTAAGAAACTTTGTTAAATAATATAAAAAATAAAAAGATACTGTAAAGCTACTTTATATATGTTTTTTATTGAAAAAAGTTTTAATGAGGATAAATCTTTTTATTTATATGATAGATTTTTTGAGTAGAAGCAAAATTTTTTAATGAGCATGTGAAAATTATTAAAATTCAAGGTTTTTTTAGTGATTTTGGTTTAAATTCCGGGTTTTTACAGGGTTTTTTTTACCTGAATTGTTAAATTTAAGGTTTTTCTAGGTAAAGTGGCAACTCTGTTGATTGTTAAATTCTTAAAATTTTTCCAGGGTTCCAGGCTTTGTGGCAACCCTGTATGTAGGGGAAGGGATAACAGCACATTTTTTGGTCATATTGTATTATTCATTCAAGTCCATATGATTTGGATGTGTTTTTGATTCATTAAAAAGAATGTGAAAAAAAATTCAAAAAAAAGTATGCTTCCAGCCTAAAAAACTAATTTCAACCCCTAAAATAACATGCTTTTTGATTTTTTGACTTAAAAGTAATAAAATCACTTATACATGTCCTAGACTTATTTTTACTTTAAGACTTATAATTTATGTCTTAAATGAAAGCTTATACTTATTGATATATTATTAAAGACATATTAACTGCTATTGATGTTTTATAACGTCATAATCACCCTAAATGTGCAAAACTTGTCTGTAAAATGTAGGGGTAGGGAGTACAGTATATTTTTTGGTTATATTGTAAAATTTAAATGAACAAATATGAATCAGATGTGTTTTTGCTTAGTTAAAAAGAATCTAAAAAAAAATTTACTTTTGAAAAAAAAAATCACTGCACAAAAAAATTATTTCAACCCAAAAAATCACATATTTTTCAATTTTTGGGCAGTGATTTTTTTTTTTTGCAAAATTAAAAAATGTTTAATGATTCTTTTTAACTAAGCAAAAACAAATCCAAATCATATTTACTTATTTGAATTTTACAATATGACTAAAGAATGTGCTGTACTCCCTACCTGTACATTTTAAAAAAAATTGGCACATTTAGGGTGATTATGACATTATTAAACATCAATAGCCGTTAATGTGTCTTTAATAATATGTCAATAAGTATAAGCTTTCATTTAAGACATAAATTATAAGTCTAGGACATGTATAAGTGATTTTATTACTGTTTAAGTCAAAAAACTGAAAAGTATATTTTTTGGGCTGCAAGCATACTTTTTTTTCAGATTCTTCTTAATGCAGCAAAAACACATCCAAATCATATGGACTCATAAGTCCAGCAAACATTACCCAAGTGCGCCCTACCACTACTGTATGCAGCTATTATATCAATTCAGTATTATCAGGATTGCCAAATGTTTTTGGCAAATTTTCTCCAGGTTTTCAAAACTTTCTCTAGTTTTTTAAAAGTACACATGTTTAGGTTATTTTTAGTTAAAAGTTAAGTTTAAGATAAAAAAGCTGTGCTAAATAGTATAAAAGCATTAAAAAGATACTTTCAAGCTATTTCAAATGTGTTTTTTAATAAAAAAAAAGTTTTTGATGAGAATAAATTTTTATCTATATGATAAATTTTTAATGTCAAATCAAAATTTTACTACTTATTATGTAAAAATTGTTTGAAATTGCAGGTTTTTCCAGGTATTTTAGTGATTTTTATTAAAAATTCTAGGTTTGTTTTAAAATTTCTCAAATTCCAGGTTTTGAGGTTTTTTGGCAACCATCTATTATCATGGTAATCTTATACATAATAAGAATTACTAAAAACTATTCAATACTTTGAGATAGTCACCTATTTCACTTAAATAAATTAATAATTATAATATCAATGAAGGGCATGGGGGGGTTAACACCCTTTTTTGGTTTTTGATCTTATTTTATATAGTATTTACTAAGCTACAAAATGCTTTTTACAGATTAAAAAAATTCAAAATAATTTTTGAGATATAGCTGGTCAAAGTTGGATGCAACAATAGGTTCCTTATGGGAGGCGGAAACTAAAACGGCAAAAATAGACTACTTCACTAAAAATCTATCTTCTCCTACACTTTTTGAGATAACTACCTCAAATTTTCAGGAAATGTTCCTTGATATATCTAGAATTGGAAGGGGTTTTTAAAAAATTTAAAAAAAAAAATATAAAAAATAAACAAAAAAAAGGTTATTTTTAGTTTTTTTGTTATAAAATTTTTAATTTTTTTTTTTTTAATTCTGTTCCAACAGTATTTTTTAAATATTGCAAGGAACATTTCCTGAAATTTTGAAGTTGTTATCTCAAAAAACGTAGGAGGATATAGATTTTTAGTGATTTCTAGTTATTTGCTGTTTTAGTTTGCGCCTCCCATAAGGATCCTATTGTTGTCTCCCACTTTGACCGGCTATATCTCAAAAACTATTTTGAATTTTTAAAATCTGTAAAAAGCATCTTGTAGCTTAGTAAAAACTTTATAAAATAGAATCAAAAACCAAAAAAGGGTGTTTACCCCCCCTATGCCCTTAAACAGTAGTTCACTTTATTGTAATCTTACAGAAATGTCAATTTTTTTAAGTGGCTTAACTTAATAGATTAAACCATAATACTTTTTTTAACTGCCTTAAAGTTGAAAGAGAAAATAAGACAACGAATAAAACACTCTGGTAAATGTGCTCTAATATAATCAGAATAAATTTGGTGCACAGTTATAAAAATTAAGGCCATAGAGGGGTAAGCGATGTTTTTTAAAAGTTGATCTTATTTTAAAGAGTTTTTTCTAAGCTTGAAGATGCTTTTTATCATTATAAAAAAATCAAATTGCTTTTTGAGATATGACTAGTCAAAGTGAGGCCACATAATAGGTTCCATATGGAAAGGGAAAACTAAAACAGCAAAAAAAAGACTATTTTATTTAAAATTTATCTCCTCCTACATTTTTCAAGCAATCTACTTCAATTTTTCACAGTCTAATCTTTATACAATAACAAAAAACCATTACTTTGGAATTTAAAAAAATATTGTAAAATTATTATTTTTTTGAAAATTTTTATTTCTTTATATTATTAAAATTCTAAAGTTATGTTTTTTCCTTTTAATAAAAGGAACATTTCCTGAAAAATTGAAGAAGATTGCTTTTGAAAAATGAAGGTGGAGATATATTTTTAGTGAATTTTTAAATTTCCCAAAATTGAATTCAAAAAATTTGCAGTCCATACGTTTGTATCGGAAACTTTTTACAAAAAATAAAATATCTCAAAAGTTAAATGATATTTTTGATTTCTATAAAAACAGGCTTGTAGTTTGTACTTAAAGCTTTCATATAAAAGCCAAAGTTAATTTTTGTAAAAAAAAAAAAAATGGACCCCCTATGGCCTTAAAATAAAATTATTACTTAAAACTATGGTATATTAGGTGCAGTTATAAAATCTAAGAAAATTCTTGCTTAAAACAATGGTCTATTAGGTTCACAGGATCTATTCCTGTACAACAACATTACTTTAAATTATCAAATTGCAGTTATAAAAATGAATTATAACAACTAACTTAAGTAAGAAATATTAAAAATAGAAAATATAAATTCTAGATAAATAATTGTGAATATATATTATACAGATTTGTTGATAATAAGTGCATAAAGCATTTTTCAAGTAACTAAAAGTTAACTTATATTTTCATTTTAACTAAAAAAAAATTAGATAAAATAGCCTGTTTCAATACTTTTGAGAGTTTAGGAAAACAAAAACCAAATATAATGATGGATAGATTGGGTAACACTAATTTTTCAGAATATTTTATAAACAAAAACCTTAATTATGTCTTGTTACATCTCAAAATTACATAATAAGCTGATAAAACTTTATACATATTTCACCATTGGTTGATTACATATTTTAGATTGAAAAAGAATCAAATTTTAGAAGTAAAAAGTAACAAATTTATTATGCTTGAACTTTTTATTAAAAGTGTTTGATGTGAAAATCTAGTTTACAAATAAACTTTCTTAATCTAGCTTAAAAACTCAAACAACCTAAGCTTGACAGAAAAATTGATAATAAACTTCAAAAATTTTCTAAACAGATTTCATTTCCAAATAAACTGCAAAAACTTCTCAGATTGTCTTTCTTAGGATGGCATATTTACATGTAGCTGAAGGAAAGATTTGCTTTGTGGTCATGTGAGTGCTCTAGCCAA
The DNA here is from genome assembly GCF_965202585.1 of Thalia democratica. Taxonomy (NCBI): domain Eukaryota; kingdom Metazoa; phylum Chordata; class Thaliacea; order Salpida; family Salpidae; genus Thalia; species Thalia democratica. The sequence goes on along the minus strand of NC_139169.1, from coordinate 32,069,008 downwards.
TGATAACTTTAAACCAATTGTGTAAAAGTCCATAAAAGTACATGTTTATATAAGTCATTATCTTGCTTTGCACTTCATAACTATTTTTTAAACTGTTTTAGTCATTTAAACTTATTTAATTTTTTGAGTTTTTCTTAATTTAGTTTAACATAAATAAAATATTTTTTTCTGTCTACTACATTGAATTTTTTTTTATCAACTTCTAGTAATCTTTTTTTATATCCTAAAAACTAAAATAAAAATAAAAAGCTTACTAAAAATACCTTAAACTATATGAAACGATTTTTTTTTTCTATTTCAATATTTTTTATAGTAGTAAAAATATCCGATAATTATGCGGTAACTAATAATAAAAAAAAATAAAGTATTTTAATTGTTACTTCTTTTTTTTAACTTTAAGTTAAATTTTTAACAAAATTGTTTAAAGTATTGTTAATTTAATAGTTTTTCGAAACTAAAGATAAAAATACTTGACTTATATAGCGAAGTAACTTATGTTATAATTTTTTTAATAACATTTTTCTTTGAATTGTATATGTATAATAAAACTACTAGAAATAGTTAAATTTTAAAATTATTGTATACCATTTGAAATCTTCTGCTTTAAAACTTTATATCTTAATCTTTTAATTAAAGATGTATATTTTATCAAAATATTTTTTTATATGATTTCACAAAATATGTTTTTAGTAATAAAACTTAGTTTTGAGAATCTAATTTATTCACCTTTGGTATACTATATATATTGTTCATTAAATGACAAAATATGCTCAAAATATTTGGTCCTAGGAAATGGTGCACGGAAAACTCTTTCAGTTATCGAGTCGCACGGATACCTTTTAACGTCTTGTCCAGGACATTATACAATCTATATAAATATTTGTTTATTTAAAAAAAAGTTAAGTTAATTTTTTTAAATATAACTTAAATATATCTTAATTTTTGAGTTCTTGTTTTTAATTCATGTAAGTTTTTCTTTTTTTATTAAAATGTTTAAAAGTGTTTGCTATGCAGTAGTTTTTCATTCAATTTGTTTTTGCAAAAGAAAAAGCTGTTGTATGTTTTATAAGTATTTATTTTAGCTTACTTTTTTTTTAAATTAGACCTTAAGAAACTTAAAACACTGTGTTATTTAAAAATTAATTCTAAAAAATAAAACATTAGAAAGGTTTGTTTAGGATTAGTTTAAGCTATCACCACAGTTACCATAAGTAGCTATAAAGCTATAAATCTTAGTAAAAAAATTGCTTTTTTGGAAGGTGGTAATAAATTAGCTTTTAGCCCTTAAATAATTGCGATAAGTGATTTTACACTATAAGCTTATGGAAAAAAATATTGCCGTTTTGATAAAAAAATTGCTTTTAGAATAAATAAAACCCCCTTTTTTAAAAGCTTTAAAATTTTTAAATTCTGGTGACTCAAACATTTAGCTCATCTAGTAATAGCTTTTTGCTCTAAAGTAACCTTTAATAAAGAGTAAAACAGCATAAATAATTAGTAAACTGAAATTAATGTATGAAAATGAAATTTTTTGTCAAAATAAGTTTTAAATTAACTTAAATTTTAGCTTTAAGCTTGTTGAATGATAAAAGTAAAATTATTACAATCAGTTCTTTCCTTAAAAAATATTTAGAAATCTTATTAAAAACTGTCATTAAAAAGGTTAAGTTGATAATAATCTTGTTTGTTAGTATAAGATAATTAAAAAGAATAAAATAAGGAGTAGAGTTTGAGACTGATATTTATTCACCATATAGAAAAAATCAAACAGCTCAATTCATAGTATATTAGTTAAAAAAATGTCTATTCCTTTTGATAGAAAGTATTTTATCATTTCATTTTATACATATTATGTCTTAAAATTTAACTTTATAAACTTCAAACTAAAATTTCCAGAATATTGTTCTATAAGTAAACATAGCAATGTGAAAAAGCAAATTTTTTAACTCTTTTTTGCACTTAGACATTTTTTAACGTTTTTCATTTAATTTACTTAAATTAAAACAAACTTTATGCTGGTTGAACATGTTAATTGTTTTATTCAATAAAACAAGTTTACAAATCAATAAAACAGTTAAGCAAATATTTAAAATTTTTACCTACATACATATACAAAATTTTTCTAGACAATATTTGAAATACATGGTGCTCTTAAGTATTATGATTATACTAAACATTTTATTGTAATGAATTTACTAATTCTTTCCTTTTATTTATTTTTGAGTTATTTATTGCATTTTTTTGGTTGCTCTTGTAGAAAGGGAAAAGTAAAATTTAAATGATGTAAAAATAAAAATTTAGGGTAGGAGACAGTGTGGGCGGAGCCCATGGTAGACTATAGTTTCCACGGTCAATATTAGCAGTAATAGGTTAAAAAAAAGTGCTTTCCATTTTTTTTATTGTATGTATAAATAGTTGTTAAGTTTTTTGGTTATTTTTTACTTATTATTATTGTTTTTAAATTTAGCTCAAAGTATTAGTCACAAGCAAATGGTGCGCAGCCCATGACTGAAAGGTCCTTCTGCACACCAATCCATTGACCTTAGTTGTGAGCCTTACATGTTTTCTTTTTCTTTTTTTAATAAATTTTAAGTTATAAATTGAAAATGTGCTTTTTCTCTGGTTGCTAATGGACTTATATTTAAGACAAAATTTGTATGAAGTTTGTGAAGTTGAATTTTTGGTAGATATATTAGTTTAAGATTATAAAATACTAACTGTTTCAAAAGGATAATCTTTAAAGGATATTTTTATAAAAAAAATAGAAAGGATCTGTTTTGATACAGAAGTGGTAAACTTGTTTTTTAAATTCTACCTGTAGATACAATGTTGCACATTTTAGTTTTTATAATCAAAGTTAAATGTGTTTAGTGTATACAAGGTTCTCTCTGGCCCAGACTTTTAAAATACCTAATCTCAAAAAACGGAGAAGATAAATTTTTAGTGAAATAATCTATTTTTGCAGTTTTAGTCTGCAACTCCTGTAAGGAACCTATTTTTGCCTCTTACTTTGACTGGCTATATCTCAAAAATTATTTTGAATTTTTAAAAGCTGTAAAAAGCATTTTGTAGCTTAGTAAAAATATATAAAATAAGATCAAATTGTGAAAAAAAGTGTTTTATGATTATATGCCCCATGCCCTTAAATTATTTTCAAAATAATTACAAAATCACTTCTTGATTTTTTAATGTCATTTTGAAACATTTGCAACTGTTTTGTTCGGTTTGTTGTTTTATATGGTGATTGGAAAATATTGATTAAAACAATAGATTTAATTTTGCATAGTGTTGGACTAGTTGTTATATTTTTATGTATACAATTTACTTTGATGATTTTTTAAATAGTTCCAGACTAAAAATAAGTTTGATCTGTTTTAGGAGGCTACTAACACTTTGTCATATTATATTGGTTTTCTATATTTGTGCTCCTGCACTTAATTTTACACTGTTTTTTGAAACACTTTTCAATTTGATTATAAACAGGGTTGCCACTATACCTGGAAACCTGGAATAACCTGGAATTGGACAATTTAGGCTAAAATAACCTGGAAAAACCTGGAATTTGAGAAATTTTGAAAAAAACCTGGAAAAACCTGTAATTTTGATCAAAAAACCTGGAAAAACCTGGAATTTTTCATAATTTTGATATATTCAGTAGTAAAATTTCAGTTTGACACAAAAAATCTATCATATAAGTAAATTTTTTTTGTCATCATCAAAATTTTTTTTATTAAAATACACATTTAGAGTAACTTTACAGTTTTTTTTCAAAGTTTTTATACTATTTAACACAGTTTCTTATATAAAAATTAACTTATAACTAAAAGTGTGTACTTTTAAAAACCTGGAAGAAATTTTGAAAACCTGGAAAAAAAATTTAAAAACAAGTGGCAACCCTGTATAAAGGTACAACACACTTTATAAAATTTTCTCAAAAATTTTTAAAAGAAAACTTATTTAGTTCCCCATTTTACCTTCGATTTTAAACTAAAAATTTAAACAAGTTCTTTATAAAATGAACTATTATATACTGATAATATGTTTAAATATTTTTCATATTTTTGTTTAATAAAAAACCCATTATATCAAGTAGCTGTATAGTATCTTTTCATTATTTTTTACCTTTAGTTTAATTTTATACTTAAAAAAACAACTAAACTTGTACTTAAAAACTAAAATGTAGAACTAAATCAGATAACAAGGAAGAATTTTTTTTTTTAATCACTGGCTACCCTGTTTATTAAAAATATTTTAACAAGTGGTATGGAATGTAAAACAGACCCAACTAATGAATTATTATAGAAATTATGTAAAACATAAAGATAAACTTTTGACAGAGTGGTAAAAAAATCTAGAATCCTGGAAAAACCTTGAATATTCAAAACAAACTACTAGAAAACCTGTAATTGTTAACAATTTTTACATATTAAGTAGTAAAATTTTGGTTTGACATGAAGAATCTCTCATAATTTTTTTTTTAACACATTTAAAGTAGCTTAACTGTATCTTTTTAATGTTGTTATACTACTTAACACAGTTTTTAGCCTTAACTTTAGTCTAAAACTAGACTGTGTACTTTCAATATCTGTACTCAGAACGGATATCAAATATGTCAATATTCAGCTTCCCTGTTAAATTTGTTTATGAATTACATGTTGTTTTTTGTTGCTCTACTTGTTTAAATTCTTTAAAAAAAAAACTAAATTTTTTAAAGAAAAAATAATTGATACATTAAAAGCAAGCAGGTTGATTTGAAACAAATGTTATGCTATGAAATGTTACAATTTGTTTAAATTCTTAAAATATTTTTTTTAATCTTGATTGTTACATCAAAAGCAAGCAGGTTTATATGAAATAAATGTTGATAAAAGAGAAATGCATGAGCATGAATGTTTTGTTTTAATTTTTATAACTGCATGCATATTTTTCAGCAGATATTTGTATAGTTTGATAAATTTCTAGATGCATTTTAGTTTGTTCACTTATTTTTCTAAGTAAAAGTTATAGAATATAATAAACATAACAACAAACTGTACAGACATAAACAAAACCTATAAATAGTATGGACAGATTATATATGTATTTTATTTATTTTTACAAAATAATTGATGGGTTTTAAATATTACCGAAATACTAAAAGTTTTACTCTAATGCACCATGCTATAAGTAGCCAGCATTTAACAAATGGTAGTTTTAATTAATTTGAGCTAAAAACATTTCATACAAATATAGCTATTATTTAAAGTTATTTTTTGTACATTTGTAAAACTGGGTTAGTTGAATGCGCTTTCTGTAATATGGTGTTATTAACTATGAGTGTTCATTCGACATATATGAATTTTTATTTATTTAAAGTTTATTAAATGTGAATCAAACCTCACCCTACAGAAACTTTGAAGTACTCTAAAAATATTTCTGTAAATTAATTATGTAACAGTGTTGTAATTGTTGCTTAATTTGTAAACACAAAATTAATTAAACTTAGAATATAAAAACTAAATTCAAAAAAGTAAGTTAAATTTAAATTAACTAAATTATAAGTATACTTGGAAAAAGAGCAAAGATCATTTATTAAACTTACTGATTTTTTTTTGGCCTCTAAGACTTTTTCACAAAAGTTTTTGTAGTATGACTTTTTTTAATTTTAATAAAGAGAATTTAAGTAGATTTCAGAAATTATAATTACTATTAAGTTACAATCAATTATTTGTAGTGGAGGCTTAAAAACAAATCTACTTCAGGCTCCCTCATCATTCACAATAACTGTGGTACATGTTAAAACTCGAGCTAAGATGCTTGAGGCAATACTGGGCATAAGCAGCTGCTTGCTTAAATGTTTGATGATAAAGTACAAGCTGCTCGTTTGAGGCGTACCGAGTGCACAGCTGTAATAAAACATGACCTTTGGCCCATGTGCAAGGATTACTCATAAAGAAAATTGGAGATGACTTATAATTTCCTTTTTGTTGACAAGGCTACTGTTAAGGCTGGCGAAATCAGCTATTTTGGTAAGCATCCAAAAGTTCTAACTATTTTTTATATACAAAATTTATTAACATTATGTAATATTGGTTCTGCTTGTAAAGAGTTATTTTTTTTAGAATTTAATTAAGTTCTTCTAGTTATTTAGTAGAAAGGTTTTAATTTCATATTTAATTTTTCAGTTTTTAATTTAAAATTTGTAATAATATTATATATAATTATTATTTATTTGTAATCATTTTGAAAATTATTTTTAGAGTCTTTTGTAATATGAATGGGTTTAACCAAGTAACAGTTTTTTTTACAAAAAACGCTTGTTATTATAAATTGTAAATTTACCCAAAATTAAAAAGCAGTAAAAGTTGTTTAAAGCAAATTAAGTAAAACAAGCTACAAAAATTATACATATAAATTGTAACGCTTTTCTTATGAAATAGTTTTAGAAAATAGTCAATTCTAGTTCTGTTGATCATCTCAAACATTTAAACATTATTATCAAAATCTCTTTAATCACAAGTTCAAAAATTATATGAATAAATTGTTTATAGCTTGACTTTTATTTTTGACTTTAGTTGGTCTACTTGAATGCCCTTGTTCATGCACTTTTCATAACCAGTATATATATATATTAAAGGGAGCATAATTACTTTTTATATTCTGTAGGTTGATATGAAAAATACTACCAATGAAAGTGGTTGGATAGAAACCTCAAATTAGCTTCTTTGTCCGAAATAAAAAAATTCAATTCAAAAAACAGCAGACCCACATTAGATGCTTCAACTACCCAATAATATAATTCAAGAGGTTTTAAACTTGTTTTTTTAGAATATGTTTTAATGCTAAAAGCATTTTTAAATGGTTAAGCTGAAATTTTAAACTCTGTAAAAATTTCAAATTACCTTTATACATGTCTTGTAATTTAAGATAACAGTATGTATTATTATGAACAAGTTGTTGTGTTTCCTAGAGGTTTTGCAAACTTTATTAAGATTTAAGTGTAAAATCACAAACTTCAGAGCTAGGTATGCTTGATATATTGAAATAGTTTGTTCTTAGTGTTTTATTTCATCTGAGTTTTTAGGAAATGAAAACTTTTTAGAGATGTTTTTTATTTATTAGTTTAGTACATATATTTGTAGTTTTGTCACTCACAGTTTTTTTTCTAAAAAGTTAAACTTAATTTATTTTTAAACAAAGAACATGTTCCTCTATTGTTTTATCATTTTATTAGAATTATAGTTTTATCAATCACTGATTTGTGTAAGGTCTTAACAATTAGATAAAGTATTGTTTTTTAACTTAAAATGTGCTTAAAATCTCCTGTTTAATTCAATTTTTTGTTGTATTAAACTATAAGAGTGTGTTAATCTTCTCTAAATTGAACAAAAAGATATATTTTTGCTGTTTTTGTTTTCTACATATTAATAACAAATCAAACATATAACATTTTAACGAACATTTTTATATAATTTTATGTTGAAAAGGTAACATTTTCAAAAGAAAGTTCCTTCTTGTGTGAATTTTCTTTTAACTTTGATGCTACTTTAAGCTTTTTTAAAAAAGTAGGTTACTCTAAAAAAAAGTAACTGTTTAAAGCAATTTAGTTTTTGATTGCATTAAAAGTTTCTTTACTTTTTAAGTCAACTTAAATACCGACAAAAAGGTTATTATTTAGTGTTTTTTTATACTTATTTTTATTAAACTACATTTAAATAAGTTTATGTTTAAAAATTGATTTTAAAATGTTTTGTTTTAATTGATTTTCATATTTATGTAGAACAAACAAATTTACTGAAGCTTGCAATATAAAATGCATTTTAAAAGCTTAGTTATTTAAAACTTATTTGAAAGTTGTGTTGTAGTAAGTTATTTGAAACATGTAGTTTAATTTTTTTAATCTCAGAAAAAAAAAATTCTAAAACGGAATTCATATATACTATATGATCAAAAATGTTGTGTAGTAAATTTTAAATTAATTACATTAAAGGAACATAGCTAATTGTTAATTATTGTATATAAGTAAGCTCATGTAATGTTTTAAAACATTTAATATTAAATTTGTTTTTTTAAATCTCTGTTTTTTTGTTACATCATTGGTAATATATGAATGCTTTAAACTAATTATTTTTTTTACCTTGTACATTGGAGGTTAAGTGTGTAATCTTTCAATTAATGTTGTAGTTTTTGATATTCAATTTTATATGAGTGTAAAAAGTATTTTAAGCCATATCTTCCCATCGATTTTATTTATTTTTAAAAGTATGGATAAAAGTTAGTTTTTTTATTACACACTGAAAGTTTTTAATTCTATTTTTAAAACTATAATTTTAAGCTCTACATTTTGATTAAAATTTAACTATTATGAATACCAGTGTAGATACTATTCTTAATCAACTTTTTTACATTTCAAAGTATATTTACTGATGTTGTTTGATCTTTTTTTCATTTTCACTTAGCTAATGACATAAAACTATTAGAACAAGAATGTAAATAGCATATATATTTTTTAAATAATTTTAATAAATACCAATGTAAGTAATTTTTAAAATAGCTTTAATCCATATGTTTTCTCATTTTTATGATGAACATAAAGGGTTATAAGACCAGCTTCAAATTAAAAATAAAGCTTATATGTATCTTTCATTAATAAATAGATTTTACTGTTTTTAGTGTGTATTCACACTTTTAGTTTTGCTAAGTTACAAATAATAAACTGTTACTTAACTTTTTCAGTTTATACATTGACATTTACTTTTTCTTTGATTTTTATTTGTAAAAAAGCTTTAGTTTTTATTATTCTTTTTAAAGCGGTTTTTGTAGATCAACTTATACCATTTGAATTTTTTTTTTCAAATCTAAAAAATAATCAATAAAAATAACCGTTAATCGGAAATTCTATTTTCTATGATTCAGTTTTAATAAGTACCAATAAAAGTATCTATTTTCTTTTTCAATAGCTTTAATCCTTATATTTTTCATTGTTATGATGAACAAAAAATATTATAAGACCAGCTTAAATTTAAATAAAAATTCTTCTATGTATACTGTTCTGTTAAAAATATTTTACTGTCTATAGGGTTAATTTACAATTTTTTTAAAAGTTAACCATTTAAAAATTTTACATGACTTTCACATATTATAATATGTTAATGTTAATTATGAAAAAGTCTTATTTTTTTTTACTGAGAGCTTATAAATGTTAAAGGTAATGTAAATTAGTTTAGGTATTGATAAAAATGTAAACATTGAATGCAATATTTATTACAAATAAGGTAAGTTTTTAATAAAGAAACAAAAGTATTTAGGGAATTTTTTGTTTTTAATAGCATAAGTATTGATTACTTATATAAATTTAGTTTTAAAATATCGCTAAAACTGCAAACTAGCGAATGGTTTTTGTTGATTAGACCATTTAATGTTAATGTAATTTTTGCATTGTATCATAATATTTTTTAATATATTTCGTTCAAGTATATTAAATAGAAGTTAATGAATTAACAATAACTACATTTAAAAAAAGTTTTCAAGTTTAATTTACTTAGCAAAAAATAGAAAAAATAATATTAACACAATTTCTTAAAATGCAAACTTAAGCAGCAGTGCAAACTCGTAACTTGCACATTTAACCGAATGTGCGAACTAACAAAATTCTCCATTTAGAAATAATTATTAGTTTTATAAACAAAAAATTTTAATTTTTGAAAGTAGCTTTTCAATCACCTAAAAAACAGTATAGGAATTTGCTCTGCTCTGATGCAAAGGCTTTAGTTTAAGTATTTAGTAATGAAAAAGTTTACTTTCATAAACTTTAAATTTGTGAGAAAAGCACTATAGTATAACTTTTTAATAGTAAGCTAAGCATTCATTGATATTCAAAGTAAGTCAAACTTAGCTCTTGTGAGATACCAAACGGTTAAAATATTTTGTATGTCAAGTTTTCATTGAAAATTATATAAGGGCAAAAATAGCTATAAAATTCTGGCAACTGTGGCTATCACTATAACATAATATGGTTGCCTAGCTTCAACTTTTGGCCTTCGTGTTTGTTTTTATTGCAATAGGTCAGATATTTTGACCTTTTCGGATACATTAAGAAACTAAGTTTAGAACATTCGGCATTTTCGCCATAGATTGAAATCAGTATGTGTCCACACAAATACTCAAGTATTACATTTTTTATTAAACAGGTGGTTATCCAGATCTATTTATTTTTGGAATTCTAGAACTACTGGTTTACGTCTATACAAGCAAAAAGTAAAATAAAACATTTTTATAACTAACACAACAGCATTGACCAGATTTTAAGAAACAATTATTACTTTATAAATTTATCTATACAATAAGAATATTTAAAAGTTAACTAAGAAAAATTTTATGTTTTTTTTTTTGTAAAAAGATCTAGCAAGAACTGTATTATAATTATTTTAGTAGATATTTTAATAAAAAAATCTTGAGTTGTTATAGAAAAAGAATATTTGAAATACATATTTTTTGCTTGACTAAACATTTTAAAAGTACAAAAACGAATCTATTTTCTATATTACTGCAAGTAAATAGTTTTAAGGTTTAAGGTTTTAGAAACTAGATTTTTGGTTCTATTTCATATTTTAAGAGACACAATTTTTATGAAAATACAATATGTTTTTTATCAATAACTATGTACAACATACAATTTTTGTTAATACCCAATTCAGTCGTTTGATTTATGTATATAAAACTTCTTGTTTTCTTAAAAGTAATAATCCCTAATGACTTATGCAGCTTAAATGAATATTATTACTTGGAATTGTTACTTTGTATTAAGAACCACTTTTAAAACTAGATACTATGTAGTTTTATGTATATAGATGAAACGGCTCTATCAGATACTAGTAAAAATATTAAAAGGTGGTCTTAAATAAACTGTTTTAATCTTTTACTTATTGAATAAATTTTGTTATCGATAATAAATACTCAATTGCTACAGCCTCAGCTGTGAAATAGTAATATTTTCAGTGCAATAAAAACTAACTAAATATCAATAAAAGTATTTAAGGCCGTACAGGTAATATAAAGCTAAATTTTTACAAAAAACTTAAAAATGTTTTTAAACAAGCACTAAATACTTAATTGAGATTTGGGTTAAACCAGGGACGTAACTAGCTCAAAAAAGTTACGAATCTGCAAAAATTAAAATATTTGAAATGACGTGTGTTAACATCCTAGCGGGAACATAGCAATTTAAACTACCTCTAACGTTTTTGAATTCAATATGAAAGTATGCAGTTATATAAATACTTCAAAAATGGAATATTGAAGTATGGGTGATAACTGTATATTAGGCAATTTATTTTGCTCCACACCCCCTAAAACTCTTTATGTTTTGCCAGTTGTGTAAACCCATAAACTTTTATTGAAAATAATAAGTATAAGAAAATCACAATTTAACTCAAAAACATTTATATTGTTTTCAAAATCAAACATTTCACGTAATCAATAGAAACAACACTAAATTATGCAAATTTTTGTGTATGAAGTTGTATGATTTTGATTTTTGAAGTAAAAGCTACAGCTTCCATTAGAATCAATTTTGCGATGCAGCTTTTTGACAAATTAAATCTTTTACGCGCTAAATGTTTACAACTTAGATGTATTTAATTCTTTTAATTTTTACGACACTAATAATGCTAAAGAGTACATATATGTCAAAATTATCCCCATGAGTGCATAAATAAGTATAAATGAATACTTAAAGCTAAGAAAGCAGAATCTTTTCAAGCTGAAATGAAAGCAAGTTTTTTCGCACATAGGTATAAACTTCTGTAGTTTTGCAGAAACGTACAAAGCTACGTGCCTTGGTTAAACAAATGCATTAGTTAAATAGTAAATTTCACATACAAGAGTTTATTTTACCTTATGAAAGAATTTACTTGTCTAAATTTTCAGGTCTTATTCGGTAAGAATGATAGTTTCAATCTGAATTTTACAGATAAAAGTTTTGTAGTTTAAATTGTTTTTAGTTATAATTTCAATTTTCAAAAAGCTGAGTTCGTTAAAATATATGTACACATTTTTGTTTTAATCATAAACGTCCATGTAGCGACACAATATCTCTTTAATCTTTTTAAAACTAATCTTAAACTTTTAAGACTGTTCATAGTGTTTTTTTTTGTTTACATTTTAGCTATTGGTAAAGAAAAGTTCTAAATTACTTCTATTGGTTAAAAAGTTTCTTTAGTTTAGTAAAAATGCTGTTTATTAAAAGAAAGAGTTCAAAAAAAAATTGGTTTATTGTTTTAAAATTAAAAGCTTCTGATATACATAAAGTTTTGCAGTTGAGTAACTATTTGTTTTGACATATAATCTTCATGTGTCTTAAAAGTTAAATTTTTCATAAAGAATTTTATAATCGTATGTATTGAGCAACTTAAGTCTTGAATCATACTTTTAAGTTATCCTATTATAATTAATTTATAAGTTTTATATATGAAAGAGTAGCCAAACATAGACAAGAAAATGTTAAAAATACATGCCTTAACTATCTTCAAGTATAATCACTAATAATTTGATATTTTTAACTGTTTTCATTAGTTTAACTAAGACTTCTTATTATTATTATTTTTAATTATTTTAATATAAAAGTCTTATTTTTACAATCTTAAAATAAGTTTACACAAAAGGCTTTAGAAAACTACAAGCAATAGCTGGTTAATCTTTTGTGTTTACATAGCTTATGTAAAACAACGTAAATTATCAAAGGAGTATTAATAAAAAAAACAAATCCGGTTTTAGTTTAATTTTTGTATAATTATGGTACTAATACCATGCCTATTATCTTAAAAACTTGGTGTTTAATTGAAATAATTAAAATTGCAAAATAATATCTCTAAAGTCTTTTTCGTTAAAAAGCTGTACTTTTAATGACATTATCATACAACTATCGTTCAATAAAAGTCATAAATATAAAAATTGTAAATAATAAACACAAATAAAATACTAAGAAGTAATTGTTACAAATTTTTTAAAGGTATCAACAAAAAATATTTATCTTGTTATTTACAGAAGTTTTAAAAAAATTTCTTTTAGTGACTATCTTATCAAAATTATTAAAAATAGTTTAAAAATAAATAGTATTGTGTTAGAAACATCAAACTCTTAAACATATTAAATGTTTTAAAGTAAACTAAAACTAAATTTTTAAATGATTTTTTCTTTATATTTAATCCTTACTCAACATTATAAGACGCTTTTTTGAACCAAAAAAAAAAGATTCTATACTCAACTTAAAAATTCATAATTCAACTGTAAATAAAATTTAGGTTTGATTTTTTGAACACGTTTTTAATCAGTTTGATTTAATCAGTAGCAAGACTAAACGCGCTTAAAACTTTCGTTACATATAAGAATATATGCAACACTGACAAAAAAAAAAAAAGCAGTGAGAAAAATACAAACTAGTTTCTTGTAATTAATCACTTTAAAAGAAATTAAGTAGTTGCATAAGGTTTTAAAGTTTTATATTATATAAGTTGTTTTCGTACACTAGATCCTTCGACAAATTCTTTTTTGAGGTTCTTGGTTTTTTGTTTTTGTTCAATAAACTTAATTTAAGTAGTGTATATTTTAAGATATACCGTATTAGAATAATAACTTACAGTAATTTATACATTCTGTTGCTTCTTATTTATTTGCTTAAAAGCTTTGAAGTTTAAAATTACAAAAGTATGTTTTAATACTGAATATTTTGAACCTTAAACTAATAAACATATAAAAAAAAGGGTTTTGTAGGGTATTTATACTTTTTTCCTATAAGCTTAAGAAAAAGTAAAGGTTTAAAAAAACATAGGAATTAATAGATATTATCTATGAAGTCTGTTTTATGATAGAATTAATTGTTTTCAATATTTTAACTTAATTTTCTATATAAAACAATAATAATAAAAGTTTTCATTGGATTCTTAATTAAATTTATTAAAAAATAAAACTTTTAAAAAACAAAATAAATTAAAACCATTGGCTATGCAAAAATATTTTATAGCTAACCTTACAACTAGTGCTATTTTGAAATCAAATAGAACTTCTTAAAAACACAATGTGTAAAAAACTTTTAATATTTTAAAATGACGTGGAAAGAAACTAGTTTGTAGTTTTATTATCTATTTATATCGGTATATTGAAACTTATTTGAACTAAAACTGCTTTAAATATTTTCAAACGTTTAGTGTTTTATCTATTGAGGTTTTAAAAATATTTATTTGACGTAAACAATAAAACAACTTGTGATTAACTTGTTGTTTGTTTTTGTTTATTCTAAACGTGTGAATTGAGGTGGTTTTTTCTGAGAAATTGTGATTATTTTAGTAGTGTTGAAAGAAAAAATAACATTTTTTATTAGGTAATCTCTTACAAACTGTTTAAAAATTGATCTTTATTAAAAACAGGAAAACTTAGTGCTTAAAAGTAACAACCCTATTGGTTATAAAAGTATTTAAGCTTTATTTATTTACTATATAAAAAAACAACTATTTTTCCAATTGCTTACAACTGTTTCAACGCTTTCAAAGCGTATCTTCAGAACAGAAATAATGTCTTTTTGAATTATAGAAATATACAGTGATGTATATTGTGACGTAGCAAATTAGTTTAAATGATCTTAGTTAGCCTATTAAAAAAAATGTATATTTTACTTCGGTTATTTGTTCTTCTTTTTATTTTTGTTTCAATTTTGGTTGTTGTTTTATATATTTTTGCTTTAATTAAAGTTGATGGTTGTGGAAGCAGTGTTGCTGTTTTTCTTTTCTTTTTGTTTAGTGCTATTTTTTTTCTCTGTTTCATGTTTTACCTTACTTCACAGATTACATATTTTAGTAATTCCTGCAGGACTTTCTCTCATTTTAAATTATAGTCATTGTTTGCGTCTTTTACTTCGCAAATCAATTTAATAGTTTATTTATAAAACTCGACTTATAAATTATTATTTTTCAAAGTTTGTCAAATAAACTTCATTCTATATAAATTTTTTTCAAAATTAAATTGAGACTTGTATTAACAATCTAGATAGTAACATTAAAAAATATGTACTTTTTAAGCTAAAAAATATTTTTCTAAATATATTTAAAACTTATTTGATTTTGCGAATTCTATATTATAAATTAATTAAATGTGTATAGTTTAAAGTTTTATTTTGTTATAAAAATATACACTTTTTTGAACTTATAACAAAGGTTATGAAACAAAACTTTAACAAACGCTTAAATTAGCATTAAAAATTAATTGTTACGATTTTTCCAACAAACTAAATAAAACTTATTGTACGAAGAATTTTACAATCTATTTTGAGAAAACTGTAAAATACAGATATTGCATAATATAGTGAATTTCAAATTACGAAAATTAAAAGTAAAAAATATTTATTACATAAGACCATTTACTATACAAAAAACAAGACTTGAAACAAATTCACTCAGATCTTTCGCAACTTTACTGGCGTCAAATTAAAAGTTTAATTTCGCAGCCATCCTATCAATTTTCCCTGAACAACGTAAAAAGGTGCATATTAGAAGCCCGTTGGCAATACAGTAAATTTTGCAAGTTATTTCCAAGAGTTCGGTAAATAAGCGAGGAATTTTTTATTATCTGCGATAACTGAACCGCGTTCGTAGTGTTTTTGCAGCAAAGTTTTACGTTTGTTGTGAAATTTGTAGATTATTTATTTTTTCCATTCTATCAAATTCTATAATGTTGAAACTTTTTCTAATAGACTTTCTGTCGATTAAAGTGGATATAAACGAGTTCGAATTTGAGTGATTTTAATTACTTTGTTAACGATGAGATAGCATATGTTTGCTCATTAAAACTCATAGTGTATAGACTTGATTATTTAAAGTTTATAGGTTTAAAGTTTTGCAAAACAAAAGCACAATTTGTAAGAATAGTTTTATAAAACTTAGAATAAAAGCTTTGCTAATCTTAAATACCTTTATAATTTTACATTTACTATCTGTAAAATAAACGTGTATATCAGTAACTAATATATATTGTACAAGACTAATTTTCAAATCGAAAAAATACTAATGATTAAAATACTAGACAAAAACATTATTGTTTTAATCGTGAGTTTTAGATTGTCAAGTGTTAAAAAATATTAGCCTTAGTTATATGTCTAGTTTTCATTATTTTCAGAGATTTAAAAGTTGTTTTAAAACGTTTTTTCTAAACTTAAAAAGATAGTAATTTTGTTTATGAATTTTTTAATAAATAAGAACAAATAAATTTGGACAACTTAAGGTGAAACACTTGTTAACTATTATCTTTTAAAAATGCATTTTTTATTTATTTATGAAGCTAAACAAGCTTTTACCAGAAGTTATTTTAAGTTATATATAAAGCTAACTTGCACTAAAAAAATGTTAAAGATCCGAAATTTATCAAGCTTCATTTGTCTTAATTAGTTTCAATTTGTTTTGAATACGCAGCCGTCTACACGAAACTGAGTCACAAAAAACATTTTTGTAGCAATTAGTCACGAGCAAGTGCAATTTGCAAAGCAATCACAAACAAATTAGCGTGTAAAAAGTAACCATCGTAGTATATAAGAAAGTAGTTTTTACTCCCCTTTTAAAGGCTACTGTAATAATGTATCTGAGAACTTGTTTTTTACTACTCAAAATATCAGATATCAAGTTCAGTTTTTTTGGGAACCAAACCCTTTAGTGTCGTAATATTTCCGATACATTTACAGCAACAAGAAATTTTACAGTGACAAGCCCTTTTTCAAGTGAAAATATTACAACGGATGTTTTTAGAAGTTATAATGCCACAAGTATAAATATTTTCGGCATTTAAATACAGTGGCTAGACCACTGTGCTAATGAAGCTATTTATAGACTTGTAATACTTGATTTACAGATAAAACCAAGTATTGAACATCTATATAAATAACATGTTTTAAGCATAACGTAATGATGAAGTGATTATATTAGGTTAAATTTAAGTAAATTTTTAATGTTTGTAAATAAGATAAATTGATATTAATATGGTTTAAATTTATTAACATTGTGAATTATACATAGATCTCTTTGTAACTAATTATTAAAAGCAAAATGCAATTCAAAAAGTTTTCAGTGGAAGTATTATTTCTTATCGTAATACTAACAACTTATGTAACTGGTAAGTTTAGCTTTACATTGTTTAGAACTATTTATTTATACTGTTATTTATTAAAGTTATATGTTTTTTGAAGATATCAAAATATAGAAAAAGAAAACTATTTAATAACTCCGAAAAAGACTTTAAATAACTATTAAGCTGCAAATACTAAATCACAAGCTTTTTGTGAAAAAAAAAAATTATCATAAAGTATTTAGTTGTACAAATTTAATTTATTTTTTTTAGAAAAGAAATAAAGAAAAGATTATATTTTTAATGTCAATTAAACCTTTAAAAAAAAATTGATAAAGAATTTTACACAAACTTAGCAAAAAAAAAAGTTACAACAACAATTAATATGTTTCGATTTTTTACTTAAATATACAGCTTGCCGCCGAGAAAGTTTTTGGAGAAAGAAAAGACAAACGAGCGAAGATGAACGAGTTATTCAAACAAACCATCTGGTAGAACATATGGCTGAAATACAAAGTGGACATATCGACAGGCAACCTTGGATGCAGAAAACTGCGTTCTGTTTGAACAAAAATGCTGATGAACTATCAAATTCAATTGAACAGTGGTACCACAAAACGCATGAAACCTGCGAACAGGTTTGTACGACATATTGTGATAACTTTAATCATATAAGAAAATATGAGAAGATAAAACTGAGTTCAAAAAAAAAAATTGAAACTTAGATTTTCTGTTTTAAATGCTTAGTTTAGTATGTATAATTTGCTTCGAAAATATAATGTAAAAACAAATAAGACAAAATGCTAATAGCAAAAGCTTCATTCGAAAATATTTAAATTGTTACTATTATGATGTCATATCATCTGTTTGAATGCGTTAGAGTAACGTACAATAGGTTGTTAATGTAAGTTATTGTTATAAACACCATATATAGTAAACTTGTAATAAACATTTCTTACAACTTTCTTTTTAAAGGTTTGCAATAAAGTTTACGACGAGCAAGCAACAGACGATTCACTTGTACAAACCTGTCTTAATTGCTTTTTAGGCTCTAAAGAGCTTCCTGTAATTGCAAACAGAATAAATTCTACTTTGGAAGACATCTACAATTGTGCAAACAAATACTTAATACCTGATTTGAGTGCAGGTAAAAACTATATCAAACTTATTGGTATTGAACAACTTAATCTCATTTTATCTAAAATATTTCGGGCTATTTGTAAGGTTTTTTAACATACTTTTTGTGGTTAAGTAATATTTAAATTGCATCTGAAAATAAATGTCAAGGGATGTACACTTTGCCTACGTAGAGAAATTCAAATTTATTTTGCATTACCTGATATCAAGTTACACCTTTCCGCTCACAAAAAGCGCTTTGAGCTTTTTCATGTGTTTTCAGTTTAGCAAGCTTTACACGACATATGGTGATTACATTTTTCAACGTGTATAAAAAGTTTGGTGGGAAAGTATTGCAACGGTTTTAATTTTAAACCGAAAAGTTTTAAAACTAATAAAATTAAGTATATTTACAAACTTAACCAATTTAAGCAACTTTATTTAATTTTATGTATACTCAGAAATGCCAAAATTTACCGTTGAAAACTCGGAAATAGCAAAAATCAAGTTACCCTCAAGTTTGAAAGGTCGAAGCAAATGGTTTATTTTAACTGTGGAAATGCCTTGCAAACCAAAAGAACTTGAGGTAAATGGTTCGAGTTTGTTTTAAAGCATTTTGACTATTAACTTTGTTTTGATGCAAAAATGTTGAAGTTAAGTATCTTTTATCTAAACTCAACATCAATACTCGCTACTTATTTAGTTTTGATTTTGTGGGTAATTAGTTGTAATCAGTTATAACTTATCTGGAACAATTTTATGATCGAAACAGGCTTAAATGAAGTGCACTTACAACTTTCAATAGAGTAAAAACAGTTTATAACTTTGTTTTGCGTCTTGATTGTAGTAAGATTAAAACAGTAAAACTTCTTTAGTGTTTGAAAATTAACCAATACAGTTTTTTTGTAACCTATAACCAATAAAAGTACCAATTCATAATCATAAAAACAAAAAACACTATTATGTATATAAATTCCAAATTTTTGCCTAAAAATAGTCAATTTATTTAAAAAATCATAAGTTCTTGGTATAGATAGTTTTAATCGCCAATTATCAATACATAAAAAATTGAAAACACGGAACAGTACGATTATTTGCAGCATAAAATTTATTGTCTCAACGCAACAGTCAACTGTCAGGTGAATGTTAAGCTGTAGATTTTTAGAAAACTCGTGGCCTATTTTTAGTTAATGGTTAATAAAAGCATGTCACATCGTTTGCACGCGAAAAAAAACGTCAAAGTTACTTTAAAAATTAGAGGTCTAAACTATGTAGACCTTTCAGCACATGTCTATCCTATACGCTGGTCTATACGTATAAATAATGTAAACTTTTAATTTTTTTTTTTACTTTGAATCAGTAGTGAATTTCACTTGTATTAATTAACATTAAAATGTTTATTAGTTTTGATTGAAACTTTAAGCATATAACTCTAATATATTTCACATTTATACCTACGTTCTAATAGTTTGAATTTGGGCAGAAATTTGATTAAAAAATAGTTTCATAGTTTTTTTTTAAACGGATGAGAAAGTAAAAATCTTTATGAAATTATATTTATTAGAAAAAAAAAACAAGTCACACGTTTAACTTAACAACGGTATTTTTTTACACGTTTTTTGTAACTTTCGTAGAAATAATGCATTTTCACCATTACAAAGACATAGTTTTTCGTTGTTTTATATACATGAAAGTCACAAGGCTTAAATATTTAGTTTCAACAAAACAACTAAACAGCATTTTTCACAAACTATTGATAATACATGCGCTTATCTTAACTTTAATTATTAATAGTTCTATTTTTAAAACAGTTTTGGAACTCGATGCTTGTCAAAACATCTACTGAAAATAGTGTTACAAGTTATGTGCTGACACAGAACCATCTTTTTGCCGATAATAACATCTATATAAAGGCTAAATTTAGTAATGATTGCCCAAAAAGTCTAATTCAAGCTAAAATTGTATGGGACAAAAGTATACCTGGATTTGGTATGTTTTTAAAATTTATATTAACTAATTACTCTAATTTAATAGTTTACTTTAAAAGTTTTTGCTATAAACAAAATTACTATTTAAGTACTTTGTTGTTATTATAAAGTTAAATTAAATCTTGATCATAAAGAGTTGTCTTTAAAAAAATAGTAATTTGCTTTAATTTTTCAAATTAAGGCTACACAAACACGTGTACTTAAATTGTTTATTAATTTAAAATTTTGTTTATCTTTAACAACACTGAAATTTTATTTTTAATTTTTTAGTTGGTATCTTGTAATAAAAAAAAACTTTAAAACTTATATATTTCAGCATTGCCTCAAATGATAAACACCCACTCGAAAACCAGCTACTCACTTCAAGATAACCGCTTGTATTTCGACACGAAATCGTATAAGAAAATGCTAAACACAAGCTTAAGCAGCCTTAAGCTTCTGGAAAGAATGAATTTAGTTATCTTACCGACTGAACATACAAATATAAATAATCTTCAAAGCGTTGGTATTGAGTTCAATTGTGCTGTCAAACAATTTCGTGTAAGTTAACTTTTTTATGTGTTTTAAATATAAAAAAAGAACTTTAAATGCTACTGTTTGTGAAATAGTTTTAGAAAACAGAGAATAAAAAGAAATATTTGTGTTTTTTTAAACTTTTTGTAATGTAATAAAACAAAAAGAAAAATTTAAGAGAATTTATTGAAAGTTGCACAAAATTTCATTTCTCGTAAAGTTTCTGAAGACAATAGAAATAACCAACTATGTATAATGGTATCATAAACGTGCTGCATACAAACTTTTGAATTTTTTTTTTTTTTTTCATTTAGCAGCTTTTTAACAAAATAGCTTATGTTTGTTTAAGTTAACGACATACCTCACCTATAAATAAAAAAAGTAAATATATATTTTAAAATAAAGTAATATCATGGTTAATTTTAAATACTAAACTTTAATACTTTTTATCTACAGATTATACAATCTTGGAACAGCTTTAAGTTGGAAAAGTCGAGAAATCGCTTCATAATCACAAAAATAAACGAAAATGCGGATTTTGAAAACATTAGGTTCATTACTTTATTGTCTTCCAACTGTAAACCAGCATCGTACAACACAAAAACAGTGATTAATCCACACATATCCTGGCTAAAAGAATAATTTAAACAAAGTTGTAACTATATATAGTAGCCAATAAAAATCAAAGTTTTTAATTTTTTTTTCTATACATATATTTTTTCAAAACTAAACGCTGGCTGTTAAAAAGAGTTTTGTTTCATATTACTTTTTTTTATTTTTTATTCACATAAATTAAAATTAAAACCAAAAAAAAAAATTATAAGTGTATTTATTGTCTCGTGTAAAATTGTTATTTACTTTGTTTTAGGTCATTTGTAGGTAAAAATCATAAACGTTAGTTCCTGTTTTTGGTGTTTTACTATTTTCTGTTTTAATTATTTCTATGTGTATGTACAAAAGTTTTTTTTTCAACTGTATTTTTCAAATTTTCTACATAACTTCCTTTATAAATAAAAAAAAGTAACAAAATATCAAAAACTGTTATATAAAAACTGTAAAAACACTAAAAGCCTTATCAATAAACAATTGGTACAAGTTAGTAATCTTAGTATGTCAAAAAACTAAACTAAATAAATGAACATAACCTTTTAAAAATATTATATAGCTTCTATTATTTGTACAAAAATTATCTGATAAAACTTCTGTCCTTTTTGTAAAATTCTTTTTTAAAAGGTAAAAACGTAAACAAAAATTATTGCAATTTGTTTATTTCAAACAAAATTTATTCAAACAATAGTTTAAAAGTCATAAATTGAATTGATATATTTAAGTACAGTTGCTTAAGAGTAAAACAACTTAAATAAAATAACACAAAATTTAATATAATTGCATACTACATACAAACTTGAAAACTCTAATATCTTAATCACATGTAACTAAGAAGTAAGATAAGCATAGTAAGCTAGTAAAACCACAAAGTTTTTTTTGATTTACTTGAAAAATACGCTGTTTGGAATTATCAACTTAAAATGGATGTTTATTTTTACGCAGAAACATCAAACTTTAACGCATAAATCAGTCTTATAGCTTAGTATATTTAAAAGAAGCTTATGGGACACAAAAATATTTAAACTTTAAAATAGATAACTGAATGCTTTTCTTGTTTTAAAACTTTAAAAATGCTACCTTAGTAATTAATGTTTTTGTACTTAAGTGACTTTTTACCATTTTTTTACTATTCAATCAAGTAAGCATATAATAAAACTTAATAAAACAAACAGAAATGTTTAACTTGATTTAAAAACCTAAGTATTTTATAGTATTTTTAAACGAGTTTAATTAGTCATTTTAGTATTCGTCTTTACCAAATAAAGCAAATAAAAAATGCATATTTAACCTTTTATTTCTTAATGATAAAAATAAAAAAACAAAAAATGTGTCATTAGCTTTTTAATTTGAGACGTCGTGTTTGCTCATTGCAAAAAAGTACTAGGAAAGTTACTGAATATTTATACATTGTTTTAAATAAGAAAATGTTTTTCTTATAAAATACTTTCTTCCACAACAGTATTTTTTGGTTTATTTTTCGTTAATATTGAACATTGAACAACAAACATTGAAAATGTTTAACTTGATAAAACACTTTTTTTGTAGATTTTAAACAAATTGATCAGTCATTATAGTTTTTAATTTCAACAAATAAAAGTAAGCAAAAATGGAAATAATTTTCTGAAGTTTTAACTTAATTTTTTATTATTATTGTATAACAAATACAAATGAACTGTCATTATACTTTTATTTCTAACAATATCAAGGCCTTATGTTGAAGAAAATAACAAAAACTCTATTTAAAAACAGAACAGTTTTTATATATAATACTTTTTCCACAACACTATTATTTGATCAACATTTTAAAACGTACCTGTATTTATAAAAATCAAAAACAGCAAATATATCCTAAATATTTGTATATTCCGTCTAATTGCATGTTTCATAAGACCAATTTGAGTATTGGATGTCGTCTTAAACATACAAGTTGTTTTTCGTTTGTCATATACCGTTATGAAAAAGTAAATTTTGAGTTCCAAGCGCAATTAAAATGTAGTTTACGGTCAGAATTTATAACTATTTTTAAATTATGTTTTATATTACGTACAAATATGATTTTTGTAACATTTTTAACATGAGAAAAAGTAGTATTTAGAGTAAGTTTAGATTATGTTATAGATTTAGCTCAAACCTTTATGACTAAAACACATATATAAATAAAATTTTATTGTTAAAGTAAAAAAGAGATAGCTTATTAACATAAAGTAAATAAATATTAAAGTTTGACCATAAATTTTGAATAGCAAATTTTTGTGGTATTGATTATAGTAAAAAATTTAATATTTTTTAGTTTAAAAATTGTTATTACGAATGCTGTTTTCATTTTATGTGGGAAAAATATTTGTGGCTTTAAAAAAATAATATGCTTATCTTATATGATTGCATGTGACTTAAATACTAGATTATTAAAAATTTAGTTTCCTTAGAAAATTTGTATTATGTATCAACAAAAATAAGTTATCTGTAATGATGTAATAAAATAGTGATTAAATGTTTTTAAACTTTTCTTTTATAAAAGCGTAGGTAGATTTTGTTCTTAAAAGAAATAATTTATTCATTGCAACTTATTTAATTAATTTTTAAAAATAGAGGCTAAAGTATGATGTCGTTTTTTGCAAGTACAGTAATGATTTTTTCGTGAAAGTCTATTTGATAAACTGTATTGAAGAATTTTAATAGCAGAAAACTGATTATTGTTGTATTAGAATTAATATAAAAGAAGTAAAAAATATAAAATGAATGTTTAAAGTTTAAAAATTCAAACATATTCGTTTATTAGTTTGCAATTTAAAAACTAAAAACAATTTAATAAACTTGAACTGCAAAAGGAAACGAATGTTGTTTGCAGTTTTTTTTATCTACTCTGACTATGTGTGGTATGATTACGTAATGTTTTTATCGTACAGTTACTACCAAAAACTGATATAATTACTAAGTTATACTGGTTGAGGAAGTGTATGTTTTTTAGTAATAAAAACCATTAATAGGAGTAATTAACCATATTTTCCCATAACCATGAGCTTATGCAGATAAAAGTTTGTTAGTGTTTGTAAAAATTCCAATTAACAAATTTTAGGTTAAATTGTTTCAAGTTCAAAAATTATATTAACAGATTTATCTAAAACTAAGTGAGTAACTATCATTTAATATTTTAAACGTGTTTTAATAAAGATACTCATTTATTTAACATCTATTGCGAACTTAATAAATTTTTAAACAACAAAAAGTTTAAAAATTTTATGAGTACTACTGTAAGTTTTTTTTTTGTAATCAAATTAAAATTGTAAAAAATAAAACTTTTTTTTATAATTCAACAAATTCATTAAAAAATTATGTTACTTTAACCTTTAACATTAGTACTTATTAGGCGTGTTAACATGTTTCTTTTTTCCTGTTTCCGACCCTTGAAAAAGACTAGATAAACATAATAAAAAAGATTGATTATGGTTTTCTTTTGAAATATTTTACTAAGAAACTATGTGTTGTATGTTAACCTTTTGACGTTAAGCAATGTTATTTAATATTTTTAGGAACTACGTCAATAACTATTTTAAAGTATATTATGAAAACTACTACACAAAATACTCTAATATTTAAAAAAAAAGTGCATCCCCACTGAAGAACTTATAGACACGCCCTTAGTACTTATAATTGTTTTGATAGTATATGTAAATAATTATCAATTTAATAAAAACGGTTTATACTTTAATATATTTATATATACAAATAATTTATAAAGTTTTAAAACACATTTTAAGATGTTAGGAAACAACTTGTGTCTTTTTTTTTTATTAACGTTTTCTATGAAGTTTGATATGTTTTAAGGATTCAAAAAAAGTACATATGAATTACAACACATACTGTTTGTATAAATTTTATACAAAAAACCTCAATGTACAAAGTTTAATAATAATGGTTTTACTTCAAACGTTAAGAACTTAAGTACATTAAGATTAACACAATAATGTTTGTTTTTTATACTGTTTTACATTATTTCATTGTAGAACCGTGTCTAAAACAAATGTTTAGTGAATAAAGAACAACTGAAAAATCTTAATTGTTTTTTTCTTATTCACGATTAGTTATCACGATCTGTTTTTGTTAGAAAAAAAACAGACACTTGCTTTTGAAATAAACACACTTAAAAAAAGTACTCAATATTTGTGTGGTAACGTTTATAAAGTTACGATGTTTAAAACAGTTTGTTTCCAACACATAATTAAAGTTTTTAGTTGTTAACATACGCGCGAATACAATTTTAAAATATTGTATTTGTAGCAGTTAATACGTAGTCATAATTATTAAAAAACGTTTTAAGACATTTTTTTCATCTTTTCAAATTAACTTTTTACTTTTTAGTCGTGCTGTACTAAGTAGTACTACTTCTAGAAATATACCTTTATATTCGAACCTGTTTTAAAATATGATAATAAAAAGCGATGGTAATAAATTTTCTTTTATATGATGTTTCAAAATTGTTTAAGTTAAAGCACTTGAAAAGATCATTTTAAATGAAAAGTTTTATTTTTATTTTTTAAACTTTTCATAAAAACTACAATATTAATTTGTTAGTTATACAGTAGAAATTCGTCAATCAAAAACAAAACAAAATTTGATGTTACTAAAATTTTTAGTCTATTGCTTAGTATACTAAAAATGTTTTGATCAGTAATCAAAAATTATTAAAATGTTCAAAACCATTTAAACACGTCTGTATGAATATGTTTTTCAGTTTCAATGATCAGAAGAGTACTAAGTTAATAAGTTATTATCTCGTAAAATCGTTTCTTTTTATGTTTGCATCAAAGCTAAAAAAATTCACAAAACTAATATATTATTTCAAGTCTAAAATCAAGTAATTAAGTCGTTTTACATTTGGTACGATTGGTTAGGCGTTCAAAATTTAAAAACAGTTATTTGAAATGCTTATTATTTATTAAAAATGTTAAACTCAAGTTAGACATGTATAAAATCAGTTCTTAGTTTATTTAAATTCTATGTATATAAAAAAAAAAATATCAATTAAAAATATCAATTAAAAAAAAAAAATCTTTTTTTATTATAGTTTTCCAACATCCTTAAACTAACTATAAGTCTACTTATAGGTTTAATTAAAAATAATTTGTTTAACCCTTTATTTAGATATGTAATAAAAAATGTTTAAACAAAAAACACAAAGGGGCAACCAAAAAATTATTTTTGTCAGAACTTTTATCAAATTTAGTAGCTAAACGAAAATATAAGTTAGTTATTTGTGTAATTGATATAACAATTCTGTTTATGTAAAAAATTAAAAAAAAAAACATTATTTACACAAACTTAAGTGAAAGTACATGCTCTATTGTTTTAGCTTGTGATGATTGACGAAAAACAAATAAAATAAAGGATGTGGTTTTAAACTATTTATAGCGAATACGTCGTTAAGTTACACAACAAAAAATCAATAATTTTTAAACTTCTATTCTTAGAAAGAATTATTCAAAGTTACTGCAGATATTTAAATTTTAATTACATCTATGTTGAATAGAAAACGGATACCAATTAGAAGTTTATGTCAACGAGCACATAAAATAGGCTTTTCTAAACTTTTTATTGTAGTAAAACTATTCAAATCAAAATGTTGTTTCTAGATTTTAGAAACTAGCCTGCAATGTTTAGTTAACAAAACATTTATCTATTATCTAAAAGTTAGAAAAATTCAAACAAATTTTAAGTTTTAAACTTTGTCACAAGCTTACAGATATTTTTTGTCAGCAAAAGCTCGGTAAGTATCAAAAATAAAAAACGCAAAAGTTGTTTGCAGTTTTTAAATTTTAACTGTGAAGATGAAGGTAGCATTTAATAGTTTTTTATAGTTTACAAAACAACTAAAATTACATATTGTTCCTTTTTATATCTGTTGATTAGAAGTAGCAACAACAACAAGTAGAAGAATTGCTTGAAAGCACTTCTTCAATTTTGAACAATATTAATTTACCAAACATTTAATTTATTTAAAACTATAGTTTTTATCAAAATCAACTATCTGGATTATTTTCATGGTAAGGTTTACTATTGGTATGGATTTTCGATTTATTGTTTTAATAAAAAACTTAAAATTCCTCTTAACTGTTCCATCGAACTTAATTTTAATTAGTTTAATTGTAAACTTTGCTATAATATAGCTTTATTTACTGCTTTTCACAATAGAAATTCGGTAATGAAACTGTTTTTATTAGAATTTAAAGAACAACGTTTTTAATTTCAGATTTTCAAGAAAGATTTTACTTCTTAATTCTGTTTGGTGATTTAAAACGAGGTTTATAGTAAAGAGAACTAACTTTAATAACGATCTTTATACTATATAACATAAGTTTATGGTATTATATAAATTATTTATCAATGTGTAGGTTTTCAAAAATTATCTAACAAATGTTTTATACTTTTCAACTAGAAAAGTAAACCACTTAGACTAATCTTCAAATATTTAAACTTTTCCTAAAACTAAAGGAAGTTTAAAGTTTATCTAAATCATCATTTTGAAAATAGGTTTAAATATAACAAAATAAAGCTTACAAAATATATTGCTTTTAATCAGAAGATGAATAAATGTTAATCAAGATGTTGAGTTAACACAATTTTACATAAAACAATCGTAAAACAAAAGACTCAAAGTAGGTAAAAGTTTTATTATAAAATAAAGGGTAAATATAATTTTACTGAAAATAAAACTGTGCAATTCATAAAATTTAAGTGAAAAGTTGTTTTATTAAAAACAAATTAAATTCGATTAATTTTTGTTTCAGATAAGTTCGTTGTTTAGGTTTCAACACTGTTATCAGATGAAGAACTTTTGTTTCTTTCTGTTGTATTAATAATAGTTGATATCATTGTATAACTTTTATAGTTTCTAGAATAAAACTTTTAAAATCAAAACAAATAGACGCAGTAACAAATCTAGAATATATGTATGATATCTCTTTAAGTTCAACGTCTATAGCAATAAGTTTAAGGTTTTATATTTAAGAAAAAATGGAAAAAGTTTTCTAAAAACACATTTCTAAAATCAAATCAAATGGTAGACAATCATTTTTGTGTTACTCAAAGTACATAATTTTAGAAGTAAAATTAACCTTTTTTATTTCCACTATTCATTTCTATAAAATCTTGTCCTTCTGAAAATACTTTTGAGTTATCAGAACTGTTTGATTCTGTGAAAATAAAAAAAAAAAACTTTGATAAAGTATTTACGAAACTTGTGATATAAAAATCGAAAAAAATAGAATAATACTTTTACAGGTTTACCACCGCATTATGTTTACCAGTAATTTAAACGCTGCTAGTCATAATATTTTCAATGTCTGTCACTCACCAAGGTCATTGCCAGGTCCTACCTTGTCTTTATTGTGAAAGAACGCAAAATAAACACCGAGTGAAATAACAACCGCCCCTCCCACGCAGCAGCAGGAAATTATTATCTTTGTGTTTTTGTCGACACCTTCTGTTGAGCTGTCCTCTGATACAATTGTACTGCTATCCTTTTCTGGTTAGTAATTGTTAATTTTTGAATTTACTTTTAAAAGTTTTTAGCTACTTCAGTCAAAGATTAAACAACGTTGATGTAGTTAAGTGTTATGTTGAACGTAGTTTTGTTTTTTTTCAAAACTGAAGTTATCTTTGATCAGATCTAAGTTCTTGCAGGTGGATCAATATATGATAACTAATTGTAGTTACCACTATTGTTTTACTTTACGATATTTTGTTATGTATATTTAAAGTTATACTTTATTATTCTAATGACATCAAAGATATTAATGTAATTAAGTTTTATTTTTAAGAGCTACCAATTATTAAGTTTTGAAATTAAGAAAATAGATCACAGTATTGTATTATGGTAATATGAAAAATTAATACATAATCTATAAACGGCTACATAATATAAAGTTTTTAAAACTATTTGAAACTCGTTTAATTCTAGTTCAATAGAAGTTGCTTTTTATTAGTATATTTAAAAACTAAAAATAGCATATAAAAAATGAAAGAACTTTAGCTTTCATCTAGCTTTATGTAATTAATTACCATAGCGGAACTTTGTTAAGTCTCAAAATTGTTGCTCTATTTTTTACTTTATATAAGATAAAAGTTTATAAAAGTATTGAAGTAGTAGAGTTGTGCACAAAACATTAATGACAATGCGTTTTTGTATGTTGTGTTACTTACTAACAAAGAAATATAACAATTCATATGATAGCTAACCAATTTTAAGCATGAGCTGCAGTGAAAATCCTCCCCGATCGCCAACTCCTTCATTAACCAAATTTTCTGCTTTACAGCGGACATACTTGCCGTTATCGCTTATTTCTGCCGTTTTTGAAAAATTTGTTTTCTGAAACATTAAAAGTATTCTGCGTATTTTGATATTTTATTCAGAGGTTTTAGGTGTTGTAGGATGTTTTTAGAAAAATACAGTAAGAAAAAACAATAAAATAAAAACGAGCTACACCAATAAGAAACTTCTCTTTATTTTACGATTTTAACATCCAAATAAAAATACTAGTTCACCAATATGTTATGTATTTACATCGTTTTTTTATAAAATCAGACCTTTATTTATATTATCCGTGCTAAACCACGCAAACTTACTTTACCTGACTCACTAAAATCTTTTTCTATTGTCAAGTTTTAAATATTTTAAATATGTTAACATAAAAACAGCGGTCCGCGAAAAACTTAGTTTAGTTAATTATAAAATCATAACTTTGATTTATAAGTACTAAACAGCACAAGTATATTAAATGTTCAAACTTACTTTGCCGGATTGCACGATGACGTCATCAAAGTAGAAAACGATGTTTGTGACGTCATAATCCTCGGTGAAGTACAAACAATCGAACTTAAGCGTGTCGTGTTCTGTGGCACTATTGTTACCGACTATTGTTACTGGTGCTGGCGCTGAAATATTTTACTATATATAAAAAAGCTTGTAGCGTTTTCATGTTAGAGATTAGCTAAGATTTATTGTTTAAAGAGATAAAATCAATTAAAAAAGAAGATTCATATACTGAAAAGTATAGCTTAACTCTAAATTTATAGTAACTCAGTTTCAACACTTAACAGACTTTCAAACTGTGATTATCCAGTAAAAAATATTAAAATGACTAACTATGCAAAAGTTATTAAAACTTTAACAAAAATGTATTTGAACTTCAGAAAAAAATGTTGTATATCAACTATTTTTTTAAACTGTTTAAATAATTATAGTTCACAATATATATTTTTTTACAAAGCTTTCAAATGCAATAGTTTTTTATTAAAGTTATAACCTTGCTCTAACTCAGGGGTCGACAAATAGAAGGGTAAAAAAGGCTCGCAAAAGAGAACTTTGAGGCTCACACTAGATATACTTGAGTATGAAACAAAAAAAAAGTATTATGAAAGTCTTAGGCACAATTTACGGAGGTTTTAAACTTAAACTATATATATTTAGGGTCGTTCTTGAGAGTAAATAATAAAACTACAACTGCGACCCGAGAGTTTTTTATTTTTTAAGTTTTGGCATACAAATGCCTGCCGACTCCATTTTTAAATAAAAGTAACTGAAAAAGAAATGACTTAGTAAAAACGATAGAAATTTCAAGAATTGGAATTAACGCATTAACATTAAGAAATTAACAAAATATATACTTTAACAACACATACATTTATAACAAGCAAACTGATCATAATTTTCCCACTCTGCGCTTATCAAGCAAGTAGTTTTTGTATTGGAAGGCTCACTCCCGTTTTTCAGGAACAAATAAGATCCTGATTGGCAACTGAAACTTCCTGAAGTCTGGTAATTGCCATCTGAACTTTCAACTTGTAGTGGTTCTTCGACTGAACAATCTTGAAGTTTTTGTTGTTATATGTTATACTTATCCTCAAATGTCAAAAAAAAACTAGTGCTTTAAATAACATATTGCACAAAAAGATCAAGCGGTAAAAACAACAATTTTTTATTATAGTTTTTAAACAAGTTGGTAAATTTTAACAATTAAAACAAATGTTTTGAAATGTTTCGTATGAATTAAAAATAAAAATATTTTGCATAAAGTTTTTGCCTAATTTAGAAAAATTCAACTCACTCAAACTATTTATATCTACTTATTGAAAAAAAGAGCAATTATTGTTTCAATCTTTTTTTTCATGATTATTTAGTTTCGATTAAGCTAAAATCATTACATATATTCATAGAAAAATAAGTCAATCAAAAAAAAGACGTTTAGTTTTTGTACTTTAAAAATAAGTTTTAAGTAACATGAGTAAATTTCATCAAATATAATGTTGAATTAACATTGACTAAACAACAATCAAATTTTTTAAATCATGTTAATTTTCGTGGCTATATTACTTTTGCAGGGTTAGCAATTGCAAATAAAAAGCTATACATTCCCTTATTGCAATTAAACAGTTTAAACCTTTAACTTGGAAATCTGTTTGGTATGTAACTGGGTTCACGTTTGTACCGAATGCAACGGAAGAAGTTTCCATTGCAACAAGGGGTGTTTTGAGGGTGAATGTGCTTACCAGATTTCCACTTTTTGCCTTACATGTGACCTTTGTTAAGTATATAACTTAAATAACAGTTGAATAAATACATTTTGATAATAATTTAACTGAACATAATTTTAGTTTATCGCCTTATTAAGTGGAAAAAATGAAATAACAATTTAAACTTTATCTTAATCAGCAGTATACTTATAAACGTGATTTTAGAAAATATATAACTTTAAAAACTTAATTTAAATCTTAATGTTGCATTTTTAAAACCTTTGCTTTTCAATATTTTAAAATGAATAGTCTAACTTCTCTACAAACTATCATCAACAAAGTTCACCCAAAAGTTTATAACTTAACTTAACGCAATTAACTAACACTAAATTCTTTACTTTCACCAGTCTGAATTACACAACTACCATCATCTTCTACTTTGTAACTTTGCGAGTTCCCGTTGTATTTCCACACAACCGTGGTGACGTTATTTTCAATTTCAGCGACGAACAGGTCTCCGACGTATCCGCTTCCTATGACGTCATCAACACCGACAGCGCTGGACAAGTCGCCTGAAAATCGTGGACGGGTTTAAATGGTGTTTTTTCAATTATTTATAAAGGTTAGCTGTGATACTGAAGAACCAAAGGTATTTCTCAATAAAATTGTATATTAAAACTAAAAAATAAACTTAAGTTAGTATAATATGGAAATTTGACTATAATATTGAATATGCAATCTGGAGACTATTTTTGATGTTTACTGTTATTTAAAAAATAAATTTTTATACAATATATTAAAAAAAAAAAATATGTTGTAAAATAAACTTAGCTTCGTAAATTTTTCTTTTATATCAGTCATTAAAATAAAAACTTTTAAGTTCATTTTAACCTTTAAACTAGGAAACAACTTTAAGAATTTAAATAATTTTGTTTGAATAGTCAGTTTTTTATAAACACCCTTGTAAGTTTATTTAACTTTAAACAAACAATCACACACTAAAAAAGTTTGATTAGTTTTATTGTTTAGTTAATAAAATTAAAACATAAATTATACGTGAGCTTCGTACAAATTTCATTTAATAAACAAGTTTTTTCTATCTTTTGTTTACATGATTTATTTACCCAAGTTGTACAAAGATAAAATAAACATACTTTAAGGGCTTAAAAGTACATAATGTTATTTAAAAAAACAATTTGCGTTTACAACTGTATGCCTCGATGTTTGTCTGTGAGCGTTAAGCAATAAGTCTTTAAACTGACAAAAACAATTAACTTTGTGTATTTGTTTGATAATTTAAGGTTAAAAACCCTCGTTAAATGTTTTGTTTTAGGGATTTACGACTAAATTAAGTTTTAGAAACACAATAAAACTAGGTTCGACGTACTACCCTACAGAATAAACAATATTAGTGTTGAACTTGAAGGTTAACTTTATAACATGTTTGGGCAAAGAAAAGCTAATTAAACTACAAAATCGAAGTTCAAGGTGAAAAAATATTTTTTAAGGAAGTTAAAAACTAGTGTTTATTATTCACTTATAATTTGTTTAGTTAAAAACAACCCTAAAGAGCTAATTTATACGGTGTTAATAAATTCCAACTTAAAATGACAATAAGAATAGTTTTGAAGCCTTACTTATTTTGGTTTTGGATTTATTAATAATGTTAAAAAATTTGTGTTATTCATAATTAGAGAAATGTTAATTATAAAACTGAGCACTATTTATTTAAACTTCAAAAAAAAAAGGAAAAAACTTTTAAAAGAATTTGATTTATACAGCTATTTGTATTAAGGGATTAATATCTTAAAGATATTTTTTTTATGAAGGAGGTTTTCCTAACCTCATTTGCATAGTTGTCATTTCTTCATTACCAACCTTAGAATATTAAGTGTAAGTTTTAAAAATAAAAGACCTTAAAATAATTAGTTTAATTTAACTGTTGCTGCCTGACTAGTTATCGCCCCGTAAATTTTATTTTCACCAACTTACTAAAACTACCCAAAAAGATCCAATATCGCACTCGTTGGAAATTCGTGTTCAAGATTTTTACAGATAAAACTGTAATTTTTTCAATTTAAAACTTAATTACAAGTATATTAGTAAAATGTTTGACAAAATAAAAATATGGAAATGTCAGGAAAACTAAACAATTTTTCTACAAATAAGTAACTAGAGTATTTAAGTTAAATTTTAAGTAACAAAACAGTAGTCGTAGTTGCCAAGAATAAATAATCAAACAGTAAAATCTAAATAGGCCCTTAATGACAAATTAAATAGAAATATAAGATATATTTGATTTAAAATATCGATACTACTGTCTTATCAAATAAAGAAAATAAAACATATGTTAAAACTTTAAACAAATGATTAAGTATAACTTATAAGAGACTACAAATAATTTAGTGTTTTTATATATAGTCTTAAAATATACTATATTAAAATAGACTGCTAAGTCAGATATAGAGTATATGTAGGTCAATTAAAGCAAAAAAATATTATGGTGTTCTGCCTACCAATTACACAACTATCCTATTTAGACTGGTTAAATATAATAAACTTAAGTAATTAATTTATAGATGTTTTCGTAAAATGTAAAATATGTTTTAAAATAAGTTAAACAGTTAAATTGTTATAAATTACTAAGATTCTTGACTTTAAAAACAAAAATAAAGTAAGTTAAAAATAAAACTACAACAAAAGATAAGTTAAGCTAAAGCAAATTCAAAACCGAGATTTATTTAAATTGAGGTCTTATAAAGCTTAAATATGCAAAATTACAACAATAGAACTTTCTTGATAAAGTTTTATGTTTAAATTGAAAAAAATCGAGAGGAGATAAAAAGCATTAAAAATTGTCAACGATTGTCTATTGATATTTACTAATATTTAAATTAATGAAGATTTTTACTATTAAAAATTAATAAATGGTAAGTTTATGAACTGTATTTAAAAACCTGTAAAATAAAGAAAAATGTTAGTGTTTCATTTTATAAAAAGATTAAAATATTGTTATTAAATTACTACTTATTATTTTTGAAATAGAAAACTTATCATTGTTAAATTTACTAAACTTAAAAAACATTTTTTATTATTTTTGTCTTCAAAATAGAATTGTTCATTTTAGTATATTGCTTAAATTTGCAAACAACTTTAAGAAATACATTATTTTGTTAGGCAGCTTTTTAAACACCCATATAAGCTTATTTTGACATTAAATAAACAATGATGTGCTACCGAAATCTAAAAGTTTTATTTAACTTAATGCAAATATAAATTACACGTGAGCTTCGCCCTAATTTCAAGCAATAAAATCATTTTTTATTATCTTGTGTTTATACTATTTATTTACCAAAGTTAAACAAATATATAAAAATACATTTTCATTTAAGCGATAAAAAGTACTTATTGTAATTAAACAAATAGGTTTTTGTTTACACTTGATTGTCTAGAAGTTTGTTTGTAAGTGTAAGGCAACAATTTTTAAAGTCTTTAACGCTATAAAAACAATTAATTTTAATTGTTTTTGACGCTTCTAGGTTAAATACACTCTTTAAAAGCTATGTTTTAAGAATCTTCGACTAATTTAAGTCTTAGAATACAATTTAAACCAAGTTGGAAGTACTATTCCAAAAAACAAACATTGTTATTGTAGTAACTTGAATTTTAAGTTTAAAACATGTTTAGGCAACGAAAAGCTAGTTATTAAGTGAGGTTCAAGGTGTACAAATAACTTTAAATCAAATTAAAAATAATCATTTATTTTATATTTCGGTCAGTATAAAAAAAACTTAAATCCTAAAGAGCTAGTTAATTGGGTATTAAAATGCTTCTAATTAGTATTGAGAACCATCTAAATTGAAATGATAACAAGAACATTTATGTAGTCTTAATTGTTTTTGGTTTGGCTTTATTTATAATACAATATAAATTAAAAAAAAAAGCTTGTTTCTAACACTTTATACATAATTATTGAAATATTTCTTCATAGAATTAAATAGTATTAGTTTTTTACTTGTAATAAATATTTTTATAAACTAGCTTATTTTTAAAATCAAATTGAGTGTTACAGCTAGTTTTAATGTTAAAACAGCAATTTTTTTTCTAGACCAGGATTCCCTCAATTCATTTGAATAATTTTCCCCTCGTCATTAAAAACCCCAAACTATCTTGTGTAAGTTGGTTGTTGTTGCCTGACTAGTTCGTTCTCTGGATTACGAAAATTGCTCAAAAGGGACAACAAACAATACTTAATGGAAAACAATGTTCTAGACTCTAGAGTTCTTTATTGAAAATATTATTTTTTTAGTTTAAAACTTAATTACAAGTATTGAAGTAAGCTACTATAAAAAATATTTTAAAAATAAGTATTTTGAAGAGTTAAGTTAAATTTTAAGATACAAAACAATAATCGTAGTTGCCAAAAATTTTAAATCAACCAGTCATAATGCAACTAGTCATTAAAAGATAAGTTAAATAAACATATAACATAAATGTGATTCAAAATATCTTTCCAACTGCTTTTATAAAATAGACAATATAAACATATCTTAAAAATATTGAAAAAAGAGAGTTAATCTTAGTCTGATGTCAATAAAGTTTATTAGATTACTATATTTGACTAATTAAAACAAATAATTAGTTTTGAAAACAAGTGTACAGTTTACGGAAACACAACTACGAAAAATCTCATAGTCTTTTTTTTTTATGTAACAGTGTATAGAACAGATAACTCAAACATACTGCTAACCAATTTCATAAAAATAAACAGTAAATAAATATATATATGAATTTGAAGCTACCAATTACACAAATACCACAAGAACAGTCAAATAAAGAGGAAATAAATACAAATAATATAACAAAACATAATACAGATCAAAAAATAATAGAAATTAAAGTTTTCTACTTATTTTATGTACTTATTACATTTTTAATCAAACAAACCGTCAGGACATTCAACAGACTCCTCGTCCTGCCAAACCCCGTCGGCCCTGCAAACAGTTGAAGTGTCGTTATAGGGAGCTCCCCCTTTTGCGGTTAGAACCCCGTTGTTGTCGCAGATAAAATCCCCTTCGCTTCCGTATCCCGTGTCCTCATTGGTCGACACAGTCACGTGGTTTCGCACGTCAAAGCACTCTGATTGGTATGAAAATTATGTAAGCTTGTAAATAAAGTAGTTCACTGAAAGCTAAAATTTTAAACTTTACGTTTAAACCATTCAAACGTATTTGGTGTTTATTTGTAATGGTGCAAGTGTATAAATTTTTTTAGCTTTAATATGAACTATATAAACGGAACAGAAAGATAAGCTAGCGTTAAGATGTATTAAAAAAACACATTACTAGTGTGTACTGTGTAGGTTTATTTATTTTGAATTAGAAAAAAACTAAGTAAAAAATTGTTAGTTTTTTTTAATTTTAAATGTTTAATTTCGAAAACTGTTCTGATGACACAAAAACACACCAACTAATATAAAATAAGAAAAAAAACCTCTAATTGTGATTGTTTTATTAAAATCTTGTCTTGTTCCATTTGGGTAAGCGGGTATCAGATAAAACTCTACATTTTCCTGGTCGTCAGTAAGTTCAAATTCAGTTATAATGTTCATTACAGATCTAAAAACTCCGACTGAAGCAGTATCAAATGTCGCATAAAAGTTGGTTTCTCCGGCTCGATTTTGCTTTGCAAACGTTAATGCTGATTGAACAGTGTATTCTATATTTTCTTCCTTTGTAGATATGCTCATTTTTTCCATTTACAGAGTAAAAAAAACACAAATAGCTAAAACTAGCTTTACTGTTAATTAAATTTCAATATTTAAAAATGTTTGAGTAAAAAGCAAACTTAATTACTAAAAAATCAGTTTAATAACCTTGAATAGAGAACAAAAATGTTTTGATAAACTTTATTTAAGATATTACCCTAGAATATTTTGAAGAGTTGATAGAAAATAGTGTGATAACATTTTTCTAAAATTTTACCTTAAAAGTCCAGCCAACGGTAAAAGGTTCATTTGTTGTAATTACGGCTTCGTACAAGCTTCCAGTAAATCCTTTTGCCCAATCGTCTTCATTGCCATCAGTACTTCTATTGAAGGTTATTTCAATATTTGATTCCAACACTGTTATTTAAAAATTTAGTTATACCATGTAAAATTTATTAAAATAAACGTAAATTTCTACTATTGAGTTAGCTTTATACTTCTATGCTCAGTAGCTTTAATATGCAACCAAGAACGTAAATAATCAATCAGAATTT
Source organism: Thalia democratica (assembly GCF_965202585.1). Classification (NCBI taxonomy): domain Eukaryota; kingdom Metazoa; phylum Chordata; class Thaliacea; order Salpida; family Salpidae; genus Thalia; species Thalia democratica. Next base: position 32,030,930 of record NC_139169.1, on the reverse strand, counting down.
AAAATTTATTTATATTTTTTACAAACTTTCGCTGCAGCCGACAAATGGGTCTCCTGAGTAACCAGGACTGCATTGACAAGTAAAACTTCCTAAAGTGTTGATGCAATCTGCATTAGTTCCACAGGGACTTGATTCACATTCATTAACGTCTGTGTTTTATTACAAACTTTGTTATAAGTCGTTGTTAGAACTTTATATACTTATAGTCTTATATCATATTGTAACAACGTATCAGGTTTTTTTGATTGTAAAAAATCAGTGCATGCTATTTGTAGAGAATTAACTTTTATATTTTTAAGCATCAGACTTTAGTTTGACAATTTTATAAAAAAGCAGTATATAAAATGTTATGCACAAATTTTCAAATTTTAGTTTTATAAGTTATCAAATACCTGTACTGCAAACATATTCGTCTTCATATTTCCATTTGCCATCTGCCATGCAAACAGTTCTGTAATCATTAATTCCAACTTCAGATCCGTTTGCAAATGACAAGTACTCTCCTTTAGGACAGAGATAAAGTCCTTGTGAAGAGTAGTCCACATCAATGAGTGGAGACACAATGCCGTCAGATGAACAATCTGTTGTTAATATATCAAACACTTATTTTAAAAATGTTTTATTTTTAAACGGGTCTAAATTGCACGAATAAAAAAATGCAAGAGTGCACAAAATTGCACCAGTGCAAAAATTTGCACGAAGCCAAAATTACACGATTTCGCACCAAGGGTCAATTTTGCAAAAGTTACATTTTTGAACAGGAGTAAAAAATAATACGTGAAAAAAATAACTAAAAATTTGTTTAATAAACAAAAATTAATAAAAAAATAAATTTCTGACCGAGGGTAAAGGTTAGAGGTAACAATGATAGTAGTAAAAAAAACTAGTAAAAAAAAAAGAAAAAAAGCTCCGAGAGTAAGGGTTAGGCGTAACAGTGATAGTTATTAAAAAAAAAAAAAAAAAAAAAAAAACTTTCCAACCGAGGTAAAGGGTAGGGGTAACAGTGATAGTAAAAAAAAAAATAGTAAAATTGATAAAAAAAATTAAGTCGTGCAAAGTTGTCTCCGTGCAAAATTGTCTGCTCGTGCAATTTTATTCCCTAGTGCTAAAATATATTCGTGCCAAAGTATCTTCGTGCAATTTTGTGCACTTGTGTAATTTTGTCCCTTGTGCAATTTTGTAAGCTCATGCAATTTAGACAGCTACCGGTTTTATTGATGTACAGGTAAAAAAATGAATAAAAAAAAGAATGATAAATTGCATATTTAGCTAATACAATGACATTATGTTCAACAAATATTTATTAAAAGAAGTCTAAAACAAAACTTTGTAAACAATTGTTTCGTTTTACTATGATAAATCAATTAAAAAAAAACGGGTTATCTTAACGTACCTTATAACAGATTTTTTATAAGCTTTAAAATAAGCGCTTAAAATTTACTTTTAACAGTTATTGTCGCGTTAAATTCCTGCGTATCATTTTCATCAGAAACCGTGAAGAATTCCACCTTCTTGCCCTCGTCTTTGTCTTCCAAGGATCTCAGCAGCTTCATCGTCGACACGTAAGATCCATCGACACTCTCAAAAGTAACGTAAAATCTGTCTTTTATTTTCATTTCAGGGATTTTCCCGATTTTGATACTCTCCTCCTGCCCGTCAAACTTCCACGTTAGGCTGCGAATATTTGCGGGTATTTTTGCCTCGTAGAAGCTTCCCTGGTAACCGACGGCCCAATCGTTGTCATGGTAACCCTCGCTGCGACCGAACACCGTTTCGGGATTTGACTCTTTGACTAAAAAGCTTTGTGATCAGGAAGATTGTTTTTGAAAAAAGAAGTTAGGACGCAGAAAAAAGTTTATAAAAGAATTTACAATTTTGGTTTAATAAAAAAACACAAATTTAGACTTGGCGTAATAATTAAAACCAAATTCTTTTATTGTTTATTAAATAGTTTCTTTTACTAGTGAAATTTAAGAGTATAAACGTTTTGTTCAATTTTTTAAAAACCTGTAGATTTTATCTGTAACCAGAAAAATTGTAATTTGTTACTAACCAGAACAATTGAAACCATCTCCAGTAAAACCTTGGTTACATTCACACTTATAACTTCCAGGTAAATTTGTACATTGAGAATTTACATCACACGGATTTGTATCACATTCGTTTATGTCTGTGTGTATTTAAATTAGTGTAGATAAGTTTTATTAAATTAGTTTCCAATCATTTAGCAAAAAAAATTTATTTACTTGATAACATGTTTTAATTCTCTTAGGTCTGAAAACTTATTTTCGGCTCAAATATTAAAAAAATTAAACAAATTTAATTAGAAAAATATACTGCTGTTATAACTGATAAATGTTTTTCAGAATTTATTTACTATCTCATTTAAAGTATGAATTTCAACTTAAGTATAATGTAAACATAAACTAACAAGAAAACTTAGACTTTGTGTTAAAATTAAAAATAAGACATATATTTTGGTGAATACTAATTAGCTTCTTTCACTTGAGAAAATAAAGAGTATAAATGTTTTGTTCAACTTGTTTAAAACCTGTGGATTTTATCTGTAATAAAGTATTGTGAATTGTAACTAACCAGTACAATTGAAACCATCTCCAGTAAAACCTGGGTCACATTCACAATTATAACTTCCAGGTAAATTTGTACAATTAGCATTTACATCACACGGATTTGTATCACATTCGTTTATGTCTGTGTGTATTTAAATTAGTGTAGACAACTTTTATCAAAATTTGTTTACTTTCATTTAACAGAAACTTTTATTTAGTTGATAACGTTTTAATTCTGGTATTTACTTCTCTTAGCTCTAAAAACTTTTTTTTCGGCTCAAACATTACAAACTATATATATTTAATTAGAAAATATAATGTTGTTATAACTGAAACATGTTTTTCTGATTTTTCTTATTTACTATCACATATAAAGTATAAATTTAAAGTTTAGGCATAATGTAAACATAGACTAAAAGAAAAATTTAGACTTAGTGTTAACATTACTAAAAATTGTATCACTTATTGTATATCAAATAGCTTCTTTCCCTTGAGAAAATAAAGAGTATAAACGTTATGTTCAATATTTTTAAAAATCTGTAGATTTTACCTGTAATAAAGTATTGTAATTTGTAACTAACGAGTACAATTGAAACCATCTCCTGTAAAACCTGGGTCACATTCACAATTATAACTTCCAGGTAAATTTGTACATTGAGCATTTTCGCCACACGGATTTGTATCACATTCGTTTATGTCTGTGTGTATTAGAATAAGTGTATATAAGTTTTATCAAAAATTTGTTTACTCTCATTTAACAGAAACTTTTATTTAGTTGATAACATATTTTAATTCTGGTATTTACTTCTCTTAGGTCTAAAAACCTAATATTGGCTCAAATAATACAAAAAATAAACAAATTTAATTAGAAAATTATACTGTTGTTATAACTGATATATGTTTTTTAGAATTTATTTAGTCTAAAATTTAAAGTATGAACTTAAAATTTAAGTATAATGTAAACATAAACTAAAAAATAAACTTAGACTTAGTGTTAAATTAAAAAAAAAATCAAATATTTTATTGTATATTAAATGGCTTCTTTTACTAGTGAAATTTAAGAGTATAAACGTTTTGTTGAATTTTTTAAAAACCTGTAGATTTTATCTGTAACCAGAAAAATTGTAATTTGTAACTAACCAGTACAATTGAAACCATCTCCAGTAAAACCTTGGTTACATTCACACTTATAACTTCCAGGTAAATTTGTACAATAAGCATTTACATCACACGGATTTGTATCACATTCGTTTATGTCTGTGTGTATTTAAATTAGTGTAGATTAAGTTTGACAAAAATTTGTTTCCTTTCATTGAACAGAAAATTTTATTTAGTTGATAACGTTTTAATTCTGGTATTTACTTCTCTTAGCTCTGAACTCTTTTTTTTTTCGGCTAAAACATTACAAACTATATATATTTAATTAAAAAATATAATATTGTTATAACTGAAACATGTTATTCTGAATTTTCTTATTTACTATCACATATAAAGTATATATTTAAAGTTTAAGCATAATGTAAACATAGACTAAAAAATAAATTTAGACTTAGTGTTAACATTACAAAAAATTGTATCACTTATTGTATATTAAATAGCTTCTTTCACTTAAGAAAGTTAAAAGTATAAATGTTTTGTTCAATATGTTTTAAAATCTGTAGACTTTACCTGTAACTAAAAAAATTGTAATTTGTAACTAACCAGAACAATTAAAACCATCTCCAGTAAAACCTTGGTTACATTCACACTTATAACTTCCAGGTAAATTTGTACATTGAGCATTTTCGCCACACGGATTTGTATCACATTCGTTTATGTCTGTGTGTATTAAAATTATTGTAGATTAAGCCCGCTTGTTTAAGATCACAATAGCGGTTTCTCGCGACTATTCCTGCCTGATGAGTCCTAATAAGGACGAAACCGGTCGTAGGATTGTCTCGGATGCTGTTGTTGTTGATCTTGCGGTAAAGTTCATTGTTTATTATATATACTTTTATTTAAAAGAAACGTATGTTTAGTTAATTTATATTCTCGCTTTAACCTGACTTAAGTATTTCAATTTTATTTTAGCGCGTAAGTTATTAACATTTTAAGCAATAATTGTTATAAAAAAATTTAAATAACATTTTTTGTAACCTAAGTAGTATTTGAAGATGTCTTTAGTTTATCAAATTTGTTCTATGCATAATTTTTGTTTTAACTATTTATTAACTGTTCACTAATGTTTAAATATTTGTTATATCAGCTATTAACTTATTTTTAAAGCTAATTATTCTAACTAAATATGCTGTTTTTATAACTGATACATGTATTTTAGAACATATTTATTTATTATCATACTCCAAGTTAGAATTATAAGTTTACCCACAATGTTTATTCTAAGACCAAATATTTAAAGACGAAATGTATGAAAAACTTAGTTTAGTTACATCAAGAAAACTTAAAATATGTAAAGAATAAATTAAAAACTACTTTAGGTCACCTTGAAAAATATTTTAAAAAACAAAGTTATAAAAATTATATCTATAAAAACTGAAAATAAAAAGTTATCAAAATAAATCTTACCACCACTTCCTTCGTAAATACTACCAACGACGAAATGATTCAAATCGGTATGAGTTAAAGCAGCATCGTAACCTGTGAATAAAAAAACAAATACTTTCTTTTAAAGTACTCAGAAATGCAACTGTTTTATAATCATAAAGAACTTTAAAAAATAGGTATATTAAAATACCGTAGAATCTATTAACGAACAGTTAATTAAACAACTTTAATGGTTTATCTGCTAATTCAATTTATCAAGTTGTACAGTTAAATTTTTTATATTTTTTTGTTTAATGCTTTTTTATTAGAAAATTTTAACTATTGGCCAGTATTTATGGTTTGCTTAACTTACTGAATTCTTTAACTGAAATATACTAGCCTCACTACTTTTTTGAAAAATTACCTTAGCAAAATAGAGCAAATTAATGTAATAGGTTAAGTAACTTATAATTTTTAAATTACATTAAAAATATAACACTAGTTTCTTTCACTTATAGCTGAACCTCAATAGAAATATGATTTTAAACATGTGTTACAGTACATAACAAGCTACAGCGTTTTAGTGTATATAAAACTTCAAATAAATATTTATATTCAAAACATAACTTCCCTTAAAATTATTTTCTAACTAACAAGTGAACCAATTCTTTGTTATTAATTGTTTATACTTACCTGAAACTATTTTAAAAAAGAACAATACTAATAGCGTATGTTTTAATAGTGTTCTATCCATCTTAACGTTTTCTGTTACAAAATTCTGAAAGAATAATTTTTATATAATTCAAAACTAATTTAGTTTGTTATTATCTTAAGTTATTATATATATACTTTTTGTCTAGTATAATTTCAAAATTTGTTCGACAAAATAAATTACTTTGATTAAAAACAATGAATACTTTAACATAAGCATAACCAGTATACAAAAACTTTGAACAGTACTGCATTTAAGTAGTGGATAAACATAACTAAATAACAGTGAACATGACAACATGACAAAATTAAATAAAGTTTAGAAATCAGGTTTTATATTATAAGTTTCTGTCCAATCTTAAGCAAAGCGAAAATAGTTTTTGAAAGTATTTTTAATAAAGAAAGTTCTTTGAAATACATACCTAAACTTAACAAAAACTCGAAAATTTAGCTAAAGTAAATGGCTTAAATTTTCTATAAAATCGCTCAAGTTGTTAAAAAAAATTAGATTTACATAAAAAATAGAGCGCTAATGCTAACTTGAAATCGGTTGATAGCTAAGTATGGAACTTTAAACTAAACTTTTGTTGCTATCTTATTGTTCGAATATTTTTATTTGTGTTGTGAGACTACAGAGAAAAAGGATATGAAATAAAATATTAACGCAGAGTCGTTAAGGAACGTATTCGGAATACTAATAAATTGAGTAAAACTCAAGTTTGTACGTGATTAAAGTTTAATTAAGCGGGTGCTTGTGTTTATCTGTCATTCTCCGCAAACATAATTAAATACTAACACGCTTTGAAGTGTGCTGATATTTATTGAAAAACAAACAGTCTTCAAACTGTCTTTTATGCAATTTAATATACAATTAAACAACTGATTATAAATTCAACGATTAATTTTCATTTACGTATATGGAAAAAAGGTAAGGGCTTTAAAAGAAAATTAAATTTTAAGGTTTTTATTTTTTTCTAAATTTAATAATGTTTTAAGCGTATTTTTTGTTTTAATAAACGTAAAACTTTACATCATTTGATAACAACTAAAGTGTAAGATAACAAAACAAAATATTCTTTTAATCGTTTATACTTAATTAATCAAATTATTTGCTTTTACATTTTATCATTTATGTTTAAAATCTAAGCTTTTTATACGTCATTTTAAAACTGCTTTCAGCATATGTGCTGTATTTATAATTATAATTAAAATATCAACATAAACATTTTTTTAATGAAAACTAAACGGTACTAAAATTTGAACATCATTATATAAAATCAAAATTTTTATAGTATTTTTATTTTCTCTTAAATAAATCCGTTTTGCATTAAAACTGTCTTTTAATTTTTCTAAATAGGTAAACTAGTAAATTATTAAAACCTTACAAGTTTTATGCAAGTCAATAGAAATGGTATTGAAAATCTAGAGCTTTAGTACATTAAAAGTTTTATTTAAAAATTGATATCTTAGTTCTATTTTAAAATAATAAGAAAATATAAATCCGTAATAACAAAAAAACATCACGATTACGTTTTAACGTTTTATGTGCTATTAGGTAATTAAGCAGCTTGCTTTTGAAAAAAAAAACAATTTTCTTTTTTTCAACTTTATATTATTTAGTCCTGGACAAGACATTAAAAGTTATCCAAGTGGTGTGCGACTCGATAACCGAAAAGTATTTTCATGCATTATGTCTAAAGACTAAATATTTTAGGCATTTTTTTAGTCTTTCAATAAACAATAACAATTATACTTCAAATAAACTCCATCTGTGAGAAATGAATAGCTCTAGAATTCTATTAATTTTGAGCGTTAAATACTTTTGCTGACCGTTTTATTAAACAAAAAAAAAATTAATAAAACTTATAAATTTAAGTTTTCGGCAAATATATTTTAAAAACAGTAAAGTGTTCTTGAACTTTTAGTTTTGTTGTTGAAGTTAGATGTAGACCAAAAGAAAACTGGTAAACTGTAGTTTTACAATCTGGTACTTTTTAAGCATCAGGTAAAACTTACATATATATGAGGTTTTTTTCTTTATTTGGTATTTGAGCAGTTTAAAGCCATAAAGTTTTAAATAGTTGCAAATCGCATACACTATAGATATATAAAATTACTAAATATTGTTTGTGCAAAAACTCAATAATTTACTGTATGTAGCAAAATTTATTTTTCTGGTTTATTAAAATATAGAAGCGATAATAGGTTGAAAAAATAATTGTCTAGTTTACTTATACTAAAAAGTACAAACAACTCTAATAAAACTAAGTTGTAAGGAAGGGTATACTAACATTTCCCACCCGCGCTCAATTCCCACCTACACGATTCCCACCCGCTTAATTCCCACCAGGATCAAATCCAACCCGAATCAATTCCAACCCGATCAAATCCCACCCGAATTTAATCCCACCCGATCAGTTACCAACCGATAAATTTCCACCCGGATCAATTCCCGCCCAAATCAAATCCCACCCGAATCGAATCAAACCCGATCAATTCTTACCCGATCAATTCCCACCCGAATCAATTCCCACCCGATCAAATCCAACCTAAATCAAATCCTACCCGATCAATTCCCATCCAGGCAAATTATCACTCGAATGAATTCTCATTCGACTCAATCTAGTTCATAAATATTTAAAATAAATTAATTATTAACCTTTATATATGCTAAGCGGTTAGTTCAGACCAATAGTTTTATGCATAAATTCTAATCCGTTTAATTTTTGTACATGTAAAGTTTAGAAAAAAGATTGATTATAAGTTTAAGTCAAGTTCCATTTTTTTAAGTTTAAAATTTCATATTAGCTTTTTTATTTCTACCAAAAAAGTTTTCTTTAATAACGTTTAACAACTAAATTTTTTTAAAATAATAACTTTCAATGAGAGAAATTATTAATTTAACAAATTTTTATTTTTTTCACTTTCAATAGACAGTACCTGACTGCAAAGGCGTGTTTGGACTGGTTACCTGGAGCCTGTGCGACAATGAAAAAAGACGAAAAAGAGAAAAACAAAGTTTTTTTTATTAACCAAAAAAGCTGTTTATTCATAAACTTTACTTGTTTCGCTTGTACTTTCTTTACAAAATTTTAAATTTTAAAACAACGAGTATTAAAAATGCTTTAACAACCAAATGCAATAACAAAATGCAAACATTTTATTTTACTGTAAAAAAGGTTTGTTTTTGTGATATGCGCTAATAAGAAAAAGCTTTATTTTCTTTTCATTGTGTCATAAACGTCTTATAATTTTTGAAACTTTGTTTCTTATTATTATTTGATTATTTGATTTAAAATATTTTAACTCATCTATTTCACATATATAATAAAACATACATTTTAGAAAAAAACTAAATAGTTACAATAAAAATAAGCTTATTTTTAGGTAGATATAGTACAAAATTAATTTAGTTGGTTTAAAAGCTAAGACTTAAAGAAAAAATTGAATAACAACTGAATAAGAACTTTTTTGAATAACAAATACTTTTAAAAAAAGACCAATTTTTCTATAATTTGCTATTCGCGCCGCAGGCATCAAATACTTAAAATTGTTGTTAAATTAAACTTAGGAAGTGTTGTTTCAAACAAGAAATATTTAAATTTGAGCTTAATAATACAAAATATTTTTCAAAAGTTGCACTCAAAAAAATTTATGCCGAGAAATATTAATTTCTATAGTCGTTACAAAGGAAGACTTGATTGGACATAAATCAGTTACGGTAGAATACTTAAGTTATAAAAAATACTTCGGATACTTAAAAAAACTTGAATTTGCTTTGAACCTGATTTGGACTAAATTGTATTAGCCGTAAAATCATTTTACAAACGATAGGCCGATTTTCCTTGCCGGCCGTAAATACTTAAAAAAATCTAGTAATCAACGAGCAAAAGTAATTTAGGTCTAAAGTTTAATAAAATAAGCATTATTATAATTTATTAATTCCAAAGCTCTTATCAAAGAAAACTACGTTGTACATTACTATATTATTTTCCTGTTGTAATTAATTAAAAAAACTAAAATATAATTAAGTGTCAATGTCAGTTGTTTCAACTCGTACAAAAAAAATTAATTGGACATAAATTAGTTACCATGATAGAAAATGGTTCCGATACTAAAAACTTAATTATTATTTAAACCTGATCTGGATTAAACTTTAATAACAATGATAGCATTTTACAAGTAACTGACCAATTTTCTGTTGCTCGCAAGTCGTAATTATTTAATTATCATAGTTATCAACTAACAAAACTGACATTAAACTAAAAACATGATGAAATAAGCAACAGTAACAATTTTAGCTTAAATAAAAAAATCGTTTTTACCTTACTAGTTTCATATTTCAAATGATTTTAAAAAATACAAAAACAAAAATTTTAATGTGAGTTCCAAACGTATTAAAATTTTTAACTCGTATAAGAATAAATATAATCGGGTTTGATAATATAGTGGGAATTGACCGGGTAGGAATTATGTGGATGGGAATTGATTTGGGTAGGAAATGATCGGGTGGGATTTGATTTGGGTAGGACTTTATCGGGTTGGAATTGATTCATGTGGGATTTGATTCAGGTTGGATTTGATCGAGAGGAATTTGATTCGGGTTGGAATTGTGCGGGTGGGAAATGATCGGGTGGGATTTGATTTGGGTTGGAATTGATCGGGTGGTAATTGTGCGCAGGTTGGAACTGAACGGTTCCCGTAAGGAATGATATATTCACCCACTAATCCACAAAAAATAGATATTTGAAACAACAGTTTTATAGTATATTAGTTTATCAAGCAAATAGTTTATCATAAACTATAGTAGATATAAATTCTATATCCAGTATATATAATTACATTATAATTATTTTAAAATACTTTGTTTTTTTGAAAAATTTTATTGTTCAGTTAGTGACTTAGAAATATGCAAATCTTCTTACGTAGGAAAAGTTTTAAATCTTTAACAAAAATTAATGTTAAGTTTAATTAGGCATAATAAAAGTACTATTACACATTTAGGTATAAAAATCATATATAATAAAAAAGCAAAAGATTGTTTATAAAAAATGTTATAAAAACAAAATAATGGTTTGAAAAATAACAAACAGCAGTTACCAAAAACTAATGAAATAAATTAAGTTGCACAATTTATTAGAAATACACAAAAATTATGACATAAAAAACTAATGTAGCTTAATAAGCTTCCAATTTCTCATCCACGAGCTTTTGAGTAGCTTCTCGTGAGTAAAACTGTCATCAAAAACACTTCATATTTGTAACGAAGCTCTTAAATTTCATAGACCCTTTGGTTCCTTCTAGTTTGAAGTTCTTTTTAGATTATCTAGTGTCTTCATCATCTAGAAAAACAAGCAGACCTTCCACTGCTACGTGCAAAACAATTAACAAGCTCCAAACATCTGCAGTTTTGTAACTTTTACCTGAAAGTATTCCTGGTGAAATGTAGTCTTCAGTTCCGATGGATCTCCAAGTTTCAAGCACCTTAAATAAATTTTAAAATTTGAAAGATTGTCCTTTTGTTATTGCTAAGCTGTGAAAAAACTGTTAGTTGTAATTTTTACACTACTTCAAAGTTAAATTTTTAACAATTAATTAAAGCTTAGGTGAAAAAGGTTTTACTAGTTTTAAATTATCTTAAGTTATTATTCTGTATAATCGTATTTTTATTAGTTAATAGAGTACTTATTTTGCTTTCAAAACTTGTACTTATAAAACTATAGCTTTAAAAAAATATTTACAGAGAAATTTGTAGTTTAAAGAAGAGAATTTTGGATTAACTTTGCGAACTTAAAGCTCATAAAAATTTTAAGATCACTGAAACCAAAATAGATTTTCACTGTCATATGCAACTCTTTTCATTGATGTAGATTTTTATTTTAATTTATAACTAGCTTATTGATCTTGTGGATTTACCTCGGTCAGGTAGCCTTTTATAAGTCTTGGGTTAATTATTATACAAAAAATTACTCGATGAATAATTTTTAAGAATTTTTTTAGTATTAAAAATGCCTTAGTTAAACAGAAAATACGATAAAGTAAGTAAAATAAAGCACAAGTGTTAACTAGCTATCAAATTAAGAATGTACTTGTTAGCTTTTTCAAAATTTTTATTGTATTGTTCAAATGTATATTTATAGCTTAAAAGTACAAATCGAGCCGAAAGTTTTGCTCTAGACCGTCTATAGTAAAAACACAGTTTTACTAATTTGAACTATCCAATTTTACTATTAAAGATATTCGCTAAAAACTAACTGAGTTATTTTGCTCGAAGTAGGTATGCCCGAAATCTATGAGTTTAAAATCAATCTTACTATGAACTTTCTTCAAAAGAATGTTATCAGGTTTAATGTCGAGATGATAGACTCCATTTTTGGTTTACTCGATGAATCGTTTTGTACATCTACAAGTATAGTTTTTGTTATCAAGTCAAAAAATAGTTAACAGCAATGAACTAAGGTTTGCTGTATTTGTTCAATTTAACAATTTTTTTCTTGATTACAACTTTGCAGTAAATAATTTCAAAATCAAGATAAACATATTTTAACCAGTCTTCCACTAGGTGGTTTATGTAAAACTTTAAATTTTTCCCTAAACTTAGATTAAATTAACCTTTTAACAAACTTTTTTGAACAATTGTTTAGCAGACCATTCAGGAACTAAACCATGTTTATCCACATAATCGCATGTATCTTCAAATTCCTCTAAGTACTCCATCACAATTATGAAATGTTCTCCATTAATATACCAATCCACAAGTTTTACTACGTCTAAAATTGTAATGAATTAAATATATTTTAGTTAATAGTACTGTTGTAAAAATCTTAAAGTTTAAAAAATTTAAAATCTTACTTTTAGCATGAACTGTATTTTTTACAGCTTCTAACACTTTTTGGTGAGTTTCAAGTTCTTTAGGCATATCACTGTTATTTACATTGCTGTATTTAATTACTACAACATCTTTAGTTATTTTATTTGTGCCTAAAAAATGCATAAAATGCTTTTTTTTGAGTATTAAAAGTTTAGATATGATGCTATTTATACAATAAGTATAATATACTAAAACCATTGAAATCTATAAGTTAAAACATAACAAGTTAAATAAAAAAAAGAAAGAATAATTATCAGTTAAACTTATATTCTAATGGATTATTAATAAACATAAAGTTAAAAATATTGAACCTCAAAAAGTTTTATCCTAATAAATACCAAAGATAATTATAGGTTTTAGAAAACAACTAAGCTTTAAGTTGTGTAGTCTAGTATAAATGATATAAACAGTATTTTTTATAATTTTAAACAAAAATCCTTCTAAATAAAAAAAAGAGTAAACACTTTTAGATAACACTTTTAGATGTTAGCACACTTTTTAGCTGACCACATCCACAAGTTTATCAATTGACCATTTGGATAGGACATAGATTCAGTATATACTTTTATACTTACCTTTAAACACAATTCCATTGCCTCCTTCTTTTAATATGCCTCCAATTTCATATTTACTGAAACACTTTTTTTAGTGCTCGAGTTTTTCAGTTGTTTGTCATCAATAGTGATTTCTCCACGTTTGGTCTTAAAAGTCTGACTAGTAGCTATTTTTAGTTCGTTTACATCTTTTTCTAACATTCTTTTCTTAGTGCGTTTTGTTTTCAACGACACTTTGATAGTTTTATTTAAAACTTAGTTTGTTTTATTCATTAACTTGTGAGCTTTACTTACCATTTTGTTTGTTACTTCTTATTAAAATCAATTTAAGTACAACTTCTGTGATATTTTTTTTATAAAAAAATCTTGTTTTTTTCTTAAACTTTCAACTTTTTTGACATTCTTTACTTATATGCCTTGCTAAAAGAGTCTTTTTTTAATTGAATTAAAGATTTTGGTTTAAACTAAAAAAATATATGTATTTGTATATATAAATATTTCAAGCATTGTTGTAATAAATTTATTTAAACTGTTATTTCAGACTTTATAGGAGATGACTTAGAAAAATAAATAAATCAATGCATTATTTCTCAATAAAAAAACTAAGCATGGTATAAAAGTTAAACTCCAGTTAATTACTGTAGGAAATTGTTCTCTTAAACTAGGCTTTCAGTAAATGATGAGGCTCATATTTTCACAGGATCTACCACACTGACATTGTGTTTCAGACCGTTACATAGCTTTAACTAAAATTCTATTTTTCTAAATCATCTATAAAGTATGAAATAACAGTCTAAAAAGATTTTTTATACCAAAGTGCTTAAAATATTTAGTTTTGCTTAATTTTGTTTTTTAGTTTAAACCTACATCTTTAACTAAATTAAAAAATATATAAAGGAAACTATATAACAGAGTTAAAGCTCTGTAGGAAAACACTATTATAAAAATGAAATATTATTAATCTTAAGTGATTTTAGTTTTTGTTAACTTTACTTCCATAGCTATTAGTACATAGTCTTGCAATAATTATATTGGCTTAATTAAACTGTACAAATTTGTGCTTAATATTTCTTTTGTAAACCTATAACTCCTTTAAATTACCTATATATTAATTACTTTTAACAAAATTTACATTTTAGCAGCTAACCAGCTTAAAAACAATTAAAAACTTACATGTTATACTTTTTACAGTAATATATTGTGACAGTAATGATAAATATCTGGATTAGTTTATTGAAGTGTTTTGAAGTCATAAACTATTTAGATAATACAATGTTTTCTCAAGTATTAGAAAAAAACATCTATAAAGAGATAACGTATACCTAAACTCAAAATCAAAAAAAGTATCAAATTGGTTTATGGACAACAGATTTAGCTTAAATACAAATAACAAAAGGTACATGCTCTTTCAGTCTAAAAAATATATATTTGTAAAAAAACACGATTCTAAATGTGAAAGTTGGTAATTAAATTATAAAGAAGATAGACAATTATAAACATTTATGTGTCACAATTACAGTAATCTAAATTTCTCTGAACATATTAAAACAACTAAATTATAAAAAGCAATAGGTTTTTTATAAAAAAAACTATTTATATTGAACTATTTTGTATTAAATTTTTAGTTCACTTATGATGAGTCATGTAAGATATGGATTAATGAGTTTGGGATTGGCACGAAGAACTAAAGTACTGAATTATAAACTTAAAGTTAAAGACATAATGTGCATTATTTACAAAAGTTGAAATGAAAATATAAGCAATATAAAAAGAGAAAATAAAATATTAAATGTTAAAAACATTGAAACGGGTCAAAATTGCACGAAGAAAAACTTGCACGAGAAGATAAAATTGCACGAAGATAGTTTTGCATCAAGGGTCATTTTTGCACGAGAGTAAAAAAAAACATATAAATATATATATATATATATACATATATCAAAACAGAAAAAAAAAATTAAAAAAAAATTAAGATAATGTAATATAGAACAAAAAGAAAAAAAGAAGTAACTGACCAATTGGTAAGAATTAGGGGTAACAGTGATAGTGCAAGTAAAATTAAAAAATAGCTATTTAAAATATTGTAAAAAAAAAGAATAAATAAAAATTTATTATTTAAAAAGAAAAAAAAAGTACCTGACCGAGGATAAAGGTTAGGGGTAACAACAATATTAGTAATAAATAAAAAGAAATAAATAAATAAATTATTACAAAAAAATAAACCGGTGTAAAAATGTCTCTGTTAGTGATCTACCAAATCCAAGATTCGGACTTAGATTCGGACGAATCCAGCCTTTTTGGACTCGGATTTAGATGCGGCCGAATCTTAGTTTCAAAATAAGACTCGGATACGAACTCGACCGATTCTGAAATTTTGGACTCGGTAGACCACTTTAAATTTTTTGAATTTTACTTAATTCCTTGTCAAAAGTTAAATGAAATGTAAAACTAGTAAATGATTTCACGCTTGAGTGGATAAAAAATGGCTTTCTTACTTATAAAAGCATTATCATTTTTTATTTAGAAATTTGCACACAGTATAAAAGCTATGATATTTTATTTTTGTTAGACTCTCAAAAAAATTAAGTAATTAGTTAAGGCGTTTAATCTCAGCCTTTTGGATAACCGCTCTTTTTTTTTCATCATATGTTTAGTTTTTTATATTTGCTCGTTGTTTTGAACTGCTGCAGTATTTAACCAAAGAAAAAAATGCAACTTAAATATGTAACATTAAAGCAGATGCTTAAATACTTTTATCTATATGTCTTTTGTTAATATTTTATTATTTGTTTAACTGATAATTAATTTAAGATACAGAATTTATAATTTTACACATTTTAATATTTTTTTAGAAATAATGTTCTAAAAGTAAAAAAAAATCTTTTAAAAATAAAGTATTAATTTATTTGAAATGAACTGCTGCAACTGCTTTCATTATTCATTGTTGAACTCTGAATAGTAATAGATTATTTAGAGCTTGCTGCAGTCATGAAAAATAAGGCATAAAATCAAAGAATTAACACTTCAAAAAAAAAATTGCCTAGTGATTTATAAAAGTTTTGAAAGCAGCTTAAAATTTTTAAGTAAGAAGTTTTATAAAACTGTTGCGTGGTTCTTTTATTTAATAGATACTTCACCCGTACTATGTTGCCTTATTTATATAAAGTAGTCCAGAATAGTCTTTAGCATTGATAGATAAAATTCACTGATACATTATAATAAATTAGTATAAAAGCATTTTGTTTTTATTATGTCTAATTTAAATTATACAAATATCAAACTGCCCGCAGAGGTTCCTAGGCATACATGTGCTAGGAAGTCACCCCGTCTGCAGGAAAAATATGGGCAAAAAGGTCAGGATGACAATCTTCCCACAGACAGTCAGCCAGACCAAACTGAGATTTTGGATGTTGGTCCATCAACATAGCTCACAACTTTTTAACGTTTTTTATCTATTTGATGTTCTATTTTCTGAAGTGAAAGATTTTGGAGTGAAAACAAAATCTTAAAATATTTAAAGTTATATCATTTTCTTTACAGGGTTGCAAAAAACTTAAAACCCTTCAATTTTACAATTAAGACTAAAATACCTAGAAAAATCTTGAATTTGTGAAAATAAAAAAACTACCTTGAAAAAATCACTAAAAAAGCTGGAATTTTAACATAATTTAGATGATAAGTAGTAAAACTTTGATTTGACACAATGAAATCTATCATATATAATAAAGATTATAGATTTGTTATTTTAGTAGTATCAAATATTTAAAAAAAAAAAAAAACAACTTAAAAGGAGCTTTACAGTATCTTTTCAATGTTTGCAATTTAACACAGTTTTTAATCTTAAAATAAACTTAAAATAGACCAAAAAATGTGTATATCTGAAAACCTGGAGGAAATTTTAAAAACCTGGAAAAAATTGCCAAAAAATTTAGCAACCCTGTCTTTAGCAACAAGTGGAGACCTTAATTTGTTATATATATTTAAAGAAAACAGCTTTAAATAAATGATTTGGCTAGTTTTATACTATTTTTAGTGCAGAAGTATAGTTTACAAAAACCATATATTTTTAAATAATTTGTTTGTTTTCTTTTATTAATTATACCAATTAAGGGTTGTGAAACACTCAGGGTACTCATGGAAACATAGGGTATTCTAAAAAATTAGAAAATCTTTTGAAGGTTTTGAGAACCTCAAAGTAGTTTTAATTATTAATGGATACATCAGAGTAGTTTTAGGAAACTTTACTTTAAGTTTGACAAACTGATTTATATGTATTTAAGAAGTGTAAAAACCTCATGATGTTTTCACACCTTTGTCTCTATACCTCCTAAAGAAGAAACAACATTAAACATTATGTTAAAAAAAAACTGAATTTCCACTATTTTAATCAAAATGTCATTGAAGATGAAACCGTAGTATAAGGTTTTATAATATTTAAAAAAACTACCCTTTCAGTTAAAATCAGACCTGTTATTTTTAGTCAATTACACCACTAGTAATCGTCCTTACAAAATGAGAGTAGAAACAATAAAAACAATGAAATAAGTTTAAAAAAAACGATGTAACAACTAAACCTGCCATTTATTTTATTAAATTAAGCAAAAAGTTTCTCATTAAGGATTAAAATTATCAATTACAGTTGCAGTCTTTTAAGTTTTCGGACATTTTCTCCAGGGTTTGATGTAAAGCATTTTAATTTAAAGCATGAAATAAAATCATTAAAGTAATTGAAGTAAATTAAAAAATTTTTAGTTTATATAATGTATAATAAATTTTAGAAATATATAACTTTGAACACTAATTGTTATATTGTTTTTTTTCTTCGACATAAACCTTATGCTTAAGTAATTTATGGGGATTTCCTCATAGCAATTCTGGTGACTGTGCTTTACATAACATAACTATTAACTTTGTATAAACAATTTTAAATCTTAAATTAGCAACTTTGTTAAAGTTGATAATTAAACTAATAAAAGTCCAAAAAAGTATGTTTGTAGTTTAAGTTATTAAATTCAAGACCAGCAATTATCCAGGTACCTTTTTTAAAGGCTAGTATATGATTTTATAAATAAATTAAGCAACTACTTCTCAGCTAACTCCTTACTTCCCTTTTAAAACTGTCACTCTATCTATAGTATATATATTATTTCTATGATGCTGTGATAACCCTGAAAAATTAAGAAAAAAAGGAAATTAAATTTAATCAATAATTTTTTTTTCTAAAAGTATTATTAATTAGTTTTGTTTGTGGTTATAAATAATGCATATATTTTTAACAATGAATGTAAGTATATAAACTTTGTAAAACTAGAAGAACATGTAAACACAGATAAGCTTTACTTTTGTGTATTGGCTAATGGAAACAAGCAAAAATAGCTTTCATTAAACCCTTGTTATAGTTATTCTGTTCCATTTTAGCTGAAAGAATGACAAACTTGATGAAATCTAACCAAAGTCCTGACCCATGTAGAGTTAAATCAAAAACATATAGTTCAATTGGTTCAAGTAAATTGTACTAAACATAAATATTTAGCTTAATGTATTTGTGTTTAATTTTACTTTTAAAAAGTAGCCTTTTATTGATGTCATATCAGACTTTTATTGCAGCTAAGTTTTTTTTATACCTTATCCTAATCTCTTTACATTAACAACTCAACATCTAGGATATGCACAAGTATGCCAGTTTAAAAAGTACATGAGGTAGGTTTATGTTTTACGTAATAAATGCTCTTATCAAGTTAGTCAAAAGAAAAAGAAAAAGTGTTTTTAGTTTATCGACATTACTACTACTACTTATAGATTATTTTAGCTTATTTAAAACTAATTAGGTGAAAATATTCATTTCAGTCTTACGAAAATTATATATTTTTCATTTTTGCTTCAGTGATTTTAAATTTTGAAAATTTTTTGTTTCATAGTTTTACAATTATGTGTGAGATATAAAATTATGTGTGTATTTTTTTAGCTTCTTCAATTAGTTAAAAACTAAGTTAGTTTCAATTCCGTTTTTTATTTACAAAATTCAAGTCTTTTATGATTATTTTATGCAAAATTAAGTTTAATTTTGTTTAACGACTATTTTATAACTTTAATATTTATGTTGTTATATATTTTAAACCGTTGTATTTTTCTTATGAATTAGTTAAGTATTCCTGCTTATATTTTTCTCAGTTACTCAAAATATAACTTACGTAAACTTTTGTATTAAACTTCAAATTTGTATAGGTTATTGAATTGTAATAAACTTGTTATTAAGTTCAAATGCTATGTAATAGATAGTTAGGTCGCTCTATCAAAATATAAGTAATTAAGTTTTAGTTAGAAATAGTAGTGATTAAATAAAATAATTTTTTAGTAACCTTGAGAATTATAAATATGAAAATAAAACATTTTATTATAACAAAACACTTAAATAGAGTAGTAAATATATTTTGAAAAAATATTAATATATAAAAAATCATTTAAATAATGTTAATTTAGATATTGAGTAATAAGTTTATTTCTTTTATTTAAGGGTTTTCTTTCATATTTATAAATTAAAATGGAGTTTGCAACAAATCAGTTAGAAATAAGTTTTAAAAACTTCAAAAAGATGACCAAGCGTAAAATGTGTTACCAAGTGTTAAAATACTTGATAATAATTGTACTTGTAATGATATTTTTAAAAGGAGTCAAGTCTGTCACTGGTCTTTACTTTCCAATCCACATTGTCAGCGATGAAAGCATAAAGCCCAGTTTTAACGCAGGAGACGCTCTTATTTTAATAAATCACGAGGGAGACGAAATTCAAGTCAATGACGTCATTGTGTTTAGAACAGACACCCCGATTGTTCACAGGGTCATTGGAATATACGAAATTAATGGAAAAGTGAAGCTGTTCACAAAAGGAGACAACAGCAATAAAAATGAAATAGGTTTGTACGGAGAGGGACAACTAGAGTTGGATGCTGATCACGTGATTGGTAAAGTGAAGGGTCGCGTGCCCTACATTGGCATGGCAACCAACTTCGTCAAAGATTTTATACAAGAGCTGATTTGGGTGATAATCTTTTCTTCCTTTACTTTTAATTCGTACAAGTAAGAACAAGTAACGTTTTAAATGTTTGATTTAAACAATTATTTTAATTTATTGTCGCACCTTTTCCTTAATAAATTAAGTAATTATATCTATAGATACTTAAATTTAGTTTAACTTTGATTTAAAAACGTCTAAAGTAGGGTTAAAGATCTTCAGACAGAAATTTTTGGAAACTTTATGTAGTGACTTGTTATAATTAGTTTGTGTGTCTGAACAAAAATAAAATTAGAGATTAAACAAAAACATTACTTGAACTCATATATTTTTTTAATGTTTTAAAACATCAATGAATTGTCAATTAGCAGCTTGATTAAATAAAATTAAGGATAAAGTATGTAGATTACTTACATTATCGTTCATAGTTATAAAATTGTAGTTTAGTATAATAGTGTATAACGAATTAGCTGCTATTTTGTTTTGATATCGAAGCGAACAAGTTTTAAAAATGTATTACGTACGAGAATGTAACAATAAAAAGTCTTTTAATCTACAACTTTAGTATTTAACTTTTTTAAAAAGTTATTAGAAATTAAACCTTTATTTAATATAGCAATAACAATAGCTTTTAATACTTCATTAAATTTTACTTCCAATCATAATGGATATTTTAAAATGACTCTAGAAATAAAAATAAAACATTGTATTAATATCTCTAAGTGTAGGTGATAGAACAATTTGCTTTACAAGTTTGTTCAATAAATCCGTAATAAATTTGATTCAAAGACAAACACAGTACTATTTCTGAATAAAAAATATTGTTGTGTGCCTAGAATGTTTAACACTATATATAATAAAACAAATGTTTATGCAATGCTTTGGTGTATTACCTGGTTTCGGTGAGCGTTAGCTGACCTTGTCAAATAAATTCAAAACAGTAAATAACATTTAGTAATTAACAGTAATGTGAATTTGAACTCATTGATGCGTAAAAAGATAAACATTAGTTATTCAAATTTTAATGAAAAATGCATAATTAGGTGGACTTAATATTGGTATTAATTAATAAATATGAAAAATTTAAAAAAAAAACTAAATGCAATATGAACGATAACACAACAAATTCTTAAAAAAAACTAACAGATGATTTAAATGCTATTAATATTTAAACTATTAGGTTTTAGTTTCAATCCGATAAAATAATAAAAATTTGTTCCTGTGTTCTTTCAAGCACAACCTGCACGTTTCTACTCTGGGTCTTGATTTATATTCTTTTTCTAGAATTGTCCAAGTTATTTCAAAATTTTTACTTTCGTTCTTCAATTTGTGGATATATATTGATAGTTCAGTTGCCTGTTTGTATTGCATATAATTTCTATCTTCTGGATTGCTATTTATTGTTGTTCTGTGGGTTGCCACTCATTTTTTAAACTGGTTGGCGCTTAGACCAATATATGATTTAGTTGCATTGTCAGTTTTTACTGTGGCCTGGTATATAACATTTTTTGCTCTACAGTTACCGCCTTTCAAAGGATATTTCTCTTTGTATCTAGAGTTACATGCTTTATCTTCATTATTCTTGTTGCAATATGTGAGCTTCTTGTTATGATTCTTTATGATTGTCTCAATGTTTGGTAAACAGCTGAAACTTAATTTGATGTTGTTCTTGTTCAAGTACTTTTTGAATTTACCGTCTTCTCCAAAGTATTTGTTTATTATTTGGAGAAGTTTCTTGCCAATGTTTGTTTTTATGGATTAGCAGTATGGTGGATTAAACCATACTATTTTTCTTTTTTTTTTATAGGCCGTTTCTTTCCATCATCTTCACCTTTGAACTTTATTTTGTAATTGTGGCCACTTAACTTTATTGCGTCATTGTATTCTCTACTTATTTCATTGAATAGGTTTTCATTGCTAGAGTTTTTGGAAAGTCTCTCTTCTATCATTTTAGAAATTTGCTTCAGTATTGCTGGAGGGTGGTTGGACTTTGAATTAATGTATATGATTTTGCTGTTCTCTTTTCTATAGGGTTGGTATGTGTGGTTGTATAGATTGACGCTTAGGTCTAGATAGTTAATTTTACGTGAAGGATTTTCGATATCTAATTTTGTTCCCATGTCTTTTGATATGCTATTTATAAATGATGACTTCTTTTTATGCGATCAATTTTTTGTAACGGAAATAAAAAGGCAACTTGTTAAATAAATTTAAAAAAAGAATAAACTTTAGATAAGTTATAATTTTCTAGATAGATAGTTTTAAAGTTTTAAACACTTAGTAACAGCATTTTTTTTTTATTTCTTATGTAATTTAAAAGAGTAAATATGTGTTAATTACAAAAGCTCAAATACAGTTTTGTAACAAATAGTATCTTTGTTTTGTGCAAGTCTAGTAAAAAAACTAAAATGTTGCTATTTTAGAAAACACAGAGCTATAGTGCATGAAAAACTTTACATTAAGACAGTAATTAGCTAATTTTTATAGAAGAAATTGCTGTCGGGTAGTATTTTATCTAAAAAGTCTTTCGAGGACCGCAGTTTACGAAAAATGTTATTAAGTATATAATAACAAAACATTTTAATTAATAATGAAAAACCTTATGGTAACTTTTAAAGGTTACATGACTGGGGTCCGACAAAAACAGCCCAATACTTCAATATATCTTCAACTGCAAATCCTGTCAAAACACAAATATAAATGAACATTTTAAAGTTTTAAAGCGATGTAAATTAAGTAACCTTTATAGTTTAGAATCAATGGTCATTCAGAAAGAAAACCCTATATTAAATACGCAAATAACTGTGAATAGAAAACGAAAAGTTATAAGTGTACATTTATTTAAATGTTATAAGTGTTTTTTGTTATAACTTAGTTTTATATTTAGTTTAGTAAGCACAAATTAACTAAAGCTTTTATTAAAAATATTTTAAAATCGTGTAGTTTTATTTTACATTAAATGTAGAAAAATAATAAAAGTTTTTGTTTATAACTTTCAAATCACAATTATAAGTTTTATTAAACAACAATTATTTTATTTTAATTTATATATAAAATAATTTTGAATAGGTAAGGTTGATTTTTACATGTAATTTTTAAACAAAATAATGTTTATTTAGATAATTTTACCTTAAAAACAACATAACTAATTTGTACAAATAGCGAAAGTTTGATAAAGTATAGTGTAAAAATAAATTAATAAACACTTGAAAACATGCCTGTTAAAAACTGATATTTAAATTTATTTTTTCCAACTCGCATTGGTTTCATCGCTACTTAACTATTTACGATAATGAACTTTCATATTAGACAACAGTAAGCTTTTTTTAAACGTTGAACTATATCTTTAAATAAGCTATCTTTTGTGCTCAGTAGAGCGAAGGATCTGTTGGCTAAACGCTAAGCCTTCCCATATTTATGGTATTTTCTAAAGTATAATGTTCAATATTTGCTTTCTTTAATATTTGCTCATTCATTGATTTCTTAGTTTTATATAGAGTATTGTTTAATATCAAACAAATTAATACTGCTATTGTGTATTATGGTTTATACTGTGGTTATATACTGTACTACAATTTAGCCCCAATTATATGTGGGTTACTAGGCATTCTCAACATAGAAACCATCAGTCTTTAAGAAAAAGTTTAATAAGACCAAGATAGTATTTTACTAACATATTTACCTGTTTATAATTTTTATTTTAAGGAAGTATTTGTCACATATTTATCCCACACTTTGAAACTTTTGTCATTTTTGTTATTTAGTGTATATTATTTAATAGTAGATTCAGAGAAATTTTACAACATAGCTTTTATTTAATTTTTTTTAGAAGCAACACTCACAAGCCCTTATAAAAGTCCTTTATGATTAATTATAACCACAATGACATAGGAACTTGAAAAAAAAACATCAGGTAATGAGGGGTAATATAATGCAACAAGAAGATTAAAAAGTAAATTACAAGAGGCATTGACATAATTAAAATGCTTTACTCTCAAAAAGAAAGTGAAACTTTTTTATAAAGGTACAAGACACAATTTAAGTCATTAAATCCAGACAATAGTTGACAAAATTAACTCAAAAAAGTCAGAAAAGGTTTTTCTCAGTTTTAGTCAACAAAGTCATAATAGATTTGACAAAATATAGTCAAAAAAATCAAAGTAGAACAGAAAAAGTTTCAAGTACACGAATTTAGAACAAAACTTACAAAATTTAGTCCACAAAGTGAAAGTAGAACTGACAAAGATTAGTTTGAAAGGTCCAAGTAGAAATGAAAAATTTAGTCCACAAAGTCACAGTAGAACTAACAAAGTTTTAGTATGAATAACTCAAAAAAATTGGTGACCATTTTACAGTCTAAGTTATGTATATTATAATTTTGTAAGTCTTTTAAATCATAATAGCATAATAGAAATAATTTAATTTTTATTAGCATCTATAACTTTAAAGGCCAGTAACATTCTGAAGTTTGTAGGAATTTGTATCATAGGAAATAGACATTTGAGTGACTTTTTTTATGATTTTACATGTTTTCCTAATTTTCAAATGCTGCAATCTTTATAGTAGGATTTAACACATATTTAACATTATTTTTAAAATTAAAAAAAATCTATTAAAGTTTTTGAAAAAAAAAGTTTTTAACTTTTAAAATTAATTTGTTTTTCAAAACTAAGAAACCACTTGTTTTAAATTGTCTATTAATTTATTTTTCTCTAATATTCCTTAAATGTTTTTATAAAAATAAATTTTAATATTTTTAAGACCAATTTACATTTTGATATGTTTTACTTTTTTACGTTTTTGAAGAATGGGTGGTGTATATCTTCTAATAAAATGTAGAAAAAGGGTAGAGTTAAATATTATTTAAAAATGGCAGAAAGATTAAATGTAATTAAATGGCAGAAAGATTAACTGCTGTTCCATTTAGTTGAATCATGGGTTATGTGAAAAAAAAGTTATAGTTGGTAGAAAGTGACTCTGCTGAAATATTTCTTAGGTTATATTCAGCTAAATTTATGAGTTATCGAAGTGAAATTTATTTTAGACAACCTTGCTGCTGCTAACATGTTGTACAAATAGACATTTGTACTTTGCTGTGTAGCAGTGGCGTAGCGTGTATTTTAGTCAGGGGGTGTGCAAATATTTTTCTCACAAAATCCCCTAAATTAAAACTTTTGTGCCGCAATTTTTCGGGGTCAATTTTCTCGGAAATTTAAAAAAATACTAAAAATCTATCTCCTACTTCATTTTTCAAGCAATCTTCTTCAAATTTTAGTAAATGTTCCTTACATTACAAGAAAAAAAAATACTTATGAATTTAGATAACTAAAATAAATAAAAATTTTATAAAAAAAAAAAAAAATAGTCTTCTTTTTTATTTTAATTTTTACTACAAATTTTTAAATTCACAGGTAAGGTTTTTTTTGTTATTGTATAAAAATTAAACTTTTAAAGTTTGAAGAAGATTGCTTTAAAAATGTATTAAGAGATAGATTTTAAACAAACTAGCCTTTTTTCGCTGTTTTAGTTTTCCCTTCCCATAGAGAACCTATTATGCGGCCTGACTTTGACTGGTCATATCTCAAAAAATAATTCGAATTTTTTAAAACAATAAAAAGCATCTTAAAGCTTAAAAAAACCTATAAAATAAGATCAACTTCTAAAAAACATGGCTTACCCCCCTCCCCCCCTATGGCCTTAAACTACAAATAAATAGTCAACTAATAAAACAATTAATACCTCAAAACATTTTTCTCTGAGCAATTTCTAAACAATGTTCAATATATATTTTATATCAGCAAAAAAGAACTGTATTAAACTTAAAATAACTCATACTTTTAGTTTGTTGCAGCTTTTAATATACTATTTTAATCTTATATATAAAAATGTTAAATCTTCATTATTAAAATTGATAGTTATAAACTTTTTAATTTTTTGTAGAAGAAATCTAAAGCGCTAGTTTTTTTTTAACTTCTACAATTTTACCTACATTACAATATAATACTGTAAAAACAAATCTTAACAAATGAAGAAACTTTATAATGTAAACAAAATTAAAAAAAGAAATTTCATACCACTTGAACTGCAGTCTTGACTCTTGAGTAATAGCAATATCTGATTTTGGTCTGCTATTTTTCAGTTTAAACTTTTAAACTTCAGATAATTTTACTATCTGACATACTTTTAGACTTGCAACATTTCATACAATATCACTTTGCATATTTTTTAAAATATATGCTAAAAATTAATAAAAACAAGTGTTTACTTTTTCTTTAGTATAATAAAACATATTTTACAAAAAAAAACAAAAAAAAAAACTTTGAAGATATCAGGATTGCCTTGCCACTCTTTGAGTCAAAATAACTGTCCTGAGTTAGTTTTTTATGTCTAGTTTATGTTTTAGTTTAAGATTTTTTTTATTGTTTTTAAACTTATAGAAACTAGGCTTTATAACAAAGCTTTTAAAACCACTAAATCTACCCTGAGTTAAAAAAAAAAACAAATCTATCCTTAGTCAGCCTGAGCTTAAAAATACTTAAAACATTCTGAGTTATCCTGATTTTTACTGAGACACACTAAAGTTTTCCAAAACTTAACAAAATCCTGATTGTGTGGAAAAACTTTACTTAATGTTTTTGATACAAAACAAATTTTTTAAATGATAAATCTTTTAAGGCTAACTTTTTCAATGCTTTTAAAAATAAGGAATAGCATTTTTTAAATACTACAAACAGTTGGTAAAAAGATTTTTTTTAAAATATCATTTAAAATTTGATTTGAAACTAAATAAATTTAAATTTAAAATTAATCTATTATGTTTTTTAGATTAAAAATTGATTGTAAAAATTTTCTTATACAAGTTGCTGTAAACTAATTCATGATGTGACTAAAGAAATTTTAAAATAACTTGCTACAAAAATTGTTTAATTTTAAAACTTTATGGCTGATAGAATAACAAAATTTGATTTGTTTCTTATCTTAATAAAAAAAGAAACTACTTTTATAAAAATTTTAAGTTTAGATAATTAAAACAATACTTTTTGTATAGTGAGATTAAAACTGTAATCACCGAATGAACTGTTTGTTTATTATTTATTTTAGTTCATTATTTTACTTTTTTTCTGTTTTTTGTTATTTTTCTTTAAAATTATGTTATTAATATTTTTTATTCTTATTATCAATTTATTTATATTTTATTAGCAGTTTTTTATTGCTATTTTTACAACAATGTGTTTGTTTTTGATTTATTATCACTATAAAACTGGTTTAGCTTTATGGTTTGTTAACAAAATGTTAGCATTCGTCCTTGTAAAAAAATTTGTCATAAGATTATAATACTGCGGTGCACTAACTAGTTGTGTACTGTTTGAGTCTAAAATCTTATGAAATTAATAAAGTTAAAAAATGTTTCCTTATGGAGTTTTTCATCAACATCGGTGCGCATTTGCAATTATGCACCGAATCAGTATACTGGGTAATTTCCCTAACTTGTCACTAATTGGTATTCGAAATTTCGTTTTACTTTTCAAATACTAGAAAAACATATTTGAAAAAAGGCAAATTAAGCAGAAAAATTAAACAAATAAAGGATAAAGATATTGCATTTTTTTTATTTCTTTTGTTTTATTTTTTGGGTGGCACGCATGCGCCAGCGTCCCTCCCCACGCTACGCCCCTGCTGTGTAGTGTAAAGTTGTTTTAAACTAATGTTAATTCTTATAAGCAATTTTTATTTCGATTTAAAACATTCAAATGTAATATGATTTTCTACATTCTTAGAGTATAATCCTTTTGACTTTAATTGTTCTGTAAAGGTTTTAGGCACATTAGATATATTTTGTAAAGTATGATGTTTGTTGTATTTTTGTTTGTTTTTGCAATTGTTCTTTAATACAATATGATCATTTATTGTTATACTTAGTTTTAAATAGAGTAAGCCTCAGTAATATTAAGGATTAGTATTAGTTAAGTTAATTTTATTAATATTATTTGTTATGGTTTAATGTGTGATATTAAACTGCATTATAAGCATACCATTAAATTTATGTGGGTTACAGATTTTAGTCTTTAAGAGTTGATATTTGCTGTAGAAAGTTGTTGATTTTCTAAAACTATCATAAAGAGTGGCTTTTTGTTGAGCCCCAATTTGTTTTTACTTGCTACTCGACATTTAAACGGTTCTCAACATATTTACAAACAGCCAATTCAGGTTTACACGTATAAATATTTTTTTTGTTTAACAAATAATTGGTTTCAGTTAGGCTTTTGAAAAAGAATTAAGTATAGTTTTTGAAAATAAAAACTGGTTATCAGAAAGTTGTTTAAAACTTTTTTTTGTTAATGAAAAGTTTTTCATTTGGTTCATTCATTGTTATGATATGAAGCTAAGTTTAATAGTTAAAAATAAAAGTACGCTTATTAAACAAACGAATAATTTATTAAACAATATTTAAATTAGTAAACTTAAGGAAAGTTTCACAGGTAAAAAAAAATTACTACTTGTTTCATAACAAATATTTTTCACAAATATTGAATAAGAAAAGTTTTTAATTTAAAAAAGTAAATGTCTGTTGAAGCTGAAACAAAAGCATTGGTTGAGTCTTCTAAAATTGGAAAACAGCTGAAAGAAAAACTGATTGCAATTGGAAGCAAGAAGGACAATGAATTTAGTCGTTTTTTAGTTGAGATGCTTAAGTTGAAGGAAGATTATAATGAAAAAAGCAAGATCATTGAAAATAACATTGATCAGATACAAAAAGATAAATTCAGCTGTAACAAAAATTTGATGCATAGTAATAGAATAGACAATGTCTAAAATAGAATTACAGAATTAAAAAAAAAAATTCTCAGAATATAGATATGAACTTTCTTCTAAATTTGACAAGTTTGAAACTAAATTCTAAAAATATGCTGATGCTATGTAGAAAAGTGAACCAACATAAATTATCACAAACATTAGTACCAAATTGAATTTAGTAGCAGAAAAAATAGAGGCTGAAAATGAACAAAAACTAAAAGAAAACAAGGCCTTAAATGACATACTATTTAACATTCCAGAATATAAAAATCCAACTAATAGAGCACTAAAAAATTGCAAAAATGATCTAAAAAACATTCAACAAGTATTAGGAGAAAATAAAATGAAAAAAGAAGAATTTAAGTCACTTTATCGAGTTGGTAAAATTGCAGATAACCCATTGTAATCAAATTAAACAATTTAGCATCCAAACACAGACTGTTAAGGCTGAGAGATTTGAAAATGTTTAATGGTGAAATTAGTTCAAAAGTCTACATTAACCCTGACATAACTTTCTTGGAAAGTGAAGCATTTAGAGCCTTGAGAAAAGAAGTTAAAATAAAGCGAGCCATCGCGGATGATAAAAAGTTAAACATAAAATATGTTATAAGGAACAACAAGATAGTTGAATTAAGAAGACAGCCCTTTTGTTACCGATCCCAGGATATCTGGGAATAGTGGAAGAAATCGTTAGTCTACAAAATATATAAATTTATTAACTGATAGGACTAATTTTAACGCTAACAAGTTTTCCTATATAAATTGTAACAACAGATATTTAAAAGTTGGTTACACTAATATAAGATCAGTTTCAAATAATTTTTATATTTTAGAGAAGTATATAAATTTGAATAATATTGATTTTTTTTTACTGAAAAATGGTTGACTAATAAGGTCAACGATGCCACAGTGTGTCCTTCTAACTACAACATTTACCGAAATGATAGGTCTAGTAGGGGTGGAGGTGTTGCTATCATTTTCAAAAATTTGCTTAAAATTATAAAAGTTAAAAACGATTCTATCTCTACTAGCAACATCAATTTTGAATACCTATAGGTAGATGTAATTTTAAAAAAGATAATACTAAGATTTTGTTGTGTCTACCTTCCTCCACTGTCTGCGAGACCTCCACTGACTGTTCAAAATGTAATAAAAATGATTAAAATGGTTTTTCCAAAAGAGTGTTCTTTTTATATTCTTGGGGATTTTAATATGCCAAACATGGATTGGAGAATTCCTAGCACAGATTTCAATAAACCCCATGAGTGTTTATTTAATTTTTGTCAGACAATTTTTTAACCCAAGTAATTGAAAGTCCAACACATAAGAGTGGTAACATTCTCGATCTCATAATTTGCAATTATTTTGGTCTAGATAGAATCATATCACACTAAATTAATTTTCCATTAACAAACACTTGTGACCATAACTTGCTTTCACTAAAAATTAAAATTGAAAATAAAATAGTACCTATTGCTAAAAACGTCTCAAATTACTATAAAAAAGCAGATTTTGAAAGCATCAATGATTTCTTGTCAAAAAGTAATTAGACCTCTTTATTTAAAAATTCAATTCTACGACCAATTCATTAGCTTAATCCAAATCCCAATTAAACGTTTTGTTCCAATTTATTCTAAAAATAACAAAAAAAAAATATCCATCTCATATAAAAAAGTTATTAGAAGAAAAAGCGAATCTATACAAAAAAGTAAGACAAATAAATCACTTTTGATAAATATAAAAACAAGTCTAAAGAATATCAATTAGCTGTTAAAAAATATAATTTTGAATATGAAAACAAAATCTGCAAAAACTTAAATTTAAAAAAGTTTTATAGCTACGTGAAATCTAAACTTAAGTTAAATAGTTCCATACATCTCTAATATGATAATGATAAAAACAAATTAGTAACCTCAGATTTTGAAATAGCCACATTTTTAATATAAATTTTCAAAAAGTTTTGAAAAAATACGAAAGTTATTAGTTTTTTAAGCTACCCCAAAAGAACTGTAGTATAATTCAAAATTTTTTCATAAAGTATGAAGACATTAAAAGTTCAATTAACTACCTAAAAGATAAATCACTAGAACGCCAGAAAACATTCCACCCTATTATATGAAGCATGTTATCCAATCAATAATTTTTCCACTATCATTAATATTTAATTGCTCTCTAGAACTATCTGATGTTCGAAAACAATGGAAAACATCTTTTATTATTCCAGTGCACAAGAAAAGTAATATACAAGATGCGTTAAATTGCAGACCAATATCTCTAACAAGTGGCTTTTCAAGAATTTATGAACATATTGTATCTGTAAAAATTCTCAATCACCTCTTTGATAACAAATTTTTAACTAACAAACAGTATGGTTTTGTCAAAAACCGCTCATCAACCATTCAACTGTTAACATGCTTACATTCTTGGTTAGTTACTTATCTCAAAAATGAATTTACTAAAATAGTTTATACGGATATTCAAAAAGTCTTTGATTCAGTATCGCACAAAATATTATTAAAATTTTTAAATCAGTATGGGCTACATGAAAACTTAATTAACCTGTTTGATAACTTTTTAAATAATAGATCACAAAGAGTACTCCTCAATAATACGCTTTTCAAATCTTTAAAAATTCACAGTGGAGTACCACAAGGTGGTGTAGTTGGTCCCCTTCTTTTTTAATTTATATTAATGATACTTGTTCAAACATTAATATTAAAAGTGAGTTAAGCTTATTTGCAGATGATGCCAAAATCTTTGGTCAGTCAAATACTTCTTTACAACTACCTTTAGATAATATTTACATATGGTTAAAAACAAGAAAGCTAAACTTAAATCCTAGGAAATGTAAAATTCTAACCATTAACAAAAAAATTTTTCTCCAACTGACCTCTTAATCAATAACACTAAGTTACCATAAGTTAAAGTTTTTAAAGATTAAGGAATTTATATTTCCTAAAATTTAAAAGGAAATGAACATATCAACTATTTATATAAGGATGCACAAACTTCATGTTATCAAATATTAAAAAGTTTTAAAACTAATTCTGCTTCAATTCTAACAAAACTATTTAAAACATACGTTCGCCCTAAACTTGAGTTTAATACCCAAATTTGGTTCCCCTATTTAAAAACGGACATTAATAAAATTGAATCTGTGCAAAGGAGTTTTACCTGTCTTATTTGTAATCGTTGCAACATATCTTACACATCATATAATGATAGAATGATTAAATTTGGCTTGGAATCACTGAAATATAGAAGATGGGATTTTGATCTATTAACTCTTTACAAAATTATCAATGGCAAATATAAAAGGTTTTTTAAACAGTTTTTAAGTTTTCCCAAAACAAATATCAACTAAGAGGAAATAATTTGAAAATAAAATGTAAACATGATTTTCAAAAAGTCAATGGTAAGGCGCATTTTTTCACAGAGCAAAAGTTATGTGGAACAGACTACCTCAGGATATAGTATCTTGTGAGAGGGTTGAACAATCTCGTTTAAAGCTAAAAATATTTGATTTAAATACAATACATACCAGTAAAATTCACTAATTTTCCACTATAAACAAAAGAAAAAAAAAATCTTTTTCCTTCGCCTCCCCCCTACAAACTATTAGTTTAGTTTTATTTATTTTGTAATTATGAATTTTGTTTTATAAGCGATGATTTTAGAAAAACTTCTTTATTGTGTCTACTAAGTGATATAAGTTTGAATTTTTTGAAATGAATTTTTTTATAATTTAGTTCATTTGTATATCATATTGTGTTAACTTGTGTTTCCATTTAAATTAATTTTTGAATATATATATAATTTATTTTAAAGTGTTGAATATAAGTTTATTTTCTTTTTATCTTTTTGTGTGTCCCGTTTAAGTAGTTCAGATTTTGATGCCTGAGTCCAACATTGCACAATAGACAATATAATAATAATAATAATAATAACAATTCAAACTTCAACACCTTAAATTCTTAAAAAATGTTTAATATGTAATATTACAATAAGTTATACAAGACACACACTTTCAAAAACACTAAATATATTTCGATCAATTCTCTTCAGTAGAGTACAATGATAACAAATGATAAGATTTTACACACTTATATAATAACCAAGTAATCAAGTAATTAAGAGATTAATAAAAGACAAAGCAATTAGTAAAAGTTAAAACAAAATAAGTCCATTTTCGTTATAATTGATTTACAGTAAAACTAAACATGAATAATATGAAAACAATTCTTATAAAGTTTAACGAAAATAAATAAACAGTATAGTCAAAATCTTTTTGCTTACATAAAACAGGTTTCCTTAACAAAATACAAATGGCTTCTAATTTAATCAAATCAAAAACATTGCTACAAATTTTAATAATTTTAAATCTATCTATATTATAATTGTTTGCACAAGATGGATTACTAACTAAATGTTCTAAAACAGATGAACGTTTAGATGCCTTTAAAACCTTAACCGGAATATCATCTTTCTTATCTAACAGGCAAAAATTCTCTACACATTTTGGTATGTGTTCTTTTATTCTCTTCCTGAGATGTCTAGTTGTTAATCCAATATAACTTGCTGTACAACAGCAACTGTACTGGTAGATTACCATACTTTTATTTAATATTGATACTGGATCCTTACCACCTGGTGTTATTAGTGATTTAGAGGTTAAATCAATTCTAGGGTTCGCTGCATAATAAGTATTTCTTACTAATTGTCTAATTTTCTTTTCTAGCATCTCTGAGCTTTTATTAATAAATCGAATTTTTAAAGTAACTACACATTTTTCCGGTTCAATTGTCTTTATTCTATTCAAATTTTTTACATGTAAATGAATTGTTTTCTTAACTAACTCTTGTGGGTAACCGTTTTTGTTAAATAGTGTTTTGATTTGTTTGATTTCACTTAACAGTAACTCCGGAGAACAAATTTTGTGTGCCCGATGACACAAAGTTCTTATTAAATTTATTTTTCTCTTTAAACTGCAGTTTGATTGAAAATTTAAATAACATCCTGTAAAAGTTTTCTTTCTGTAAACCGAAGTTAAAAATCTATTTTCTTTTCGTTTAATTTGTACGTCTAAAAATGCAAGTTTACCATTGTTTTCTTTTTCTATTGTGAAGTTTATAGAATCACGAGCATTATTTAAAATATTAAAGAATTTATCCATAGCTTTCTCGCTTTTAAGTAAAACAAAACAATCATCCACACACCTTAGATACAATAAATTAGCCAGTTGGATCAGTTACCCCACGTTTGTATTGCTTACTAAAAATTCATAAAGAAAACATTCCTTTGAGGCCCATTTTATCTATGGTTAACTCAGCACAACATAAGTTGGCAAAGTTTTTAAACTCGTGTCTTGAACCAGTTTTAAAACACTTCTCGTCATATTGTTTAAAGGATTCATTTACTTTTGTAGACAAAATTAAAGAAATGGAAGCTAGTAATACGTTTATTGCGTCTTTTGATGTTAAAAGTCTTTTTACTAACGTACCGTTGGAAGATGTTATTGAAATTTGTGTTAATACATTGTTTAAGTTAAGTAAACCTACAATTAGCAGAATTAATTTTAAAAACTTTTGAAACTTGCAACTTCTTGTGTCAAGTTTAGTTTTAATTCGTAAATTTATTCACAACAAGACGGGATAGCCATGGGATCCCCCTTAGGACCAACATTAGCAAATGTATTTATGGGTTATATTGAATTAAAAGTTGTTCTTGCGTTCAAAAATAACTTATTGTATCTAAGGTATGTGGATGATTGCTTTGTTTTACTTAAAAGCGAGAAAACTATGGATAAATTCTTTAATATTTTAAATAATGCTCATGATTCTATAAACTTCACAATAGAAAAAGAAAACAATGGTGAACTTGCATTTTTAGACGTACAAATTAAACGAAAAGAAAATAGATTTTTAACTTCGGTTTACAGAAAGAAAACTTTTACAGGATGTTATTTAAATTTTGAATCAAACTGCAGTTTAAAGAGAAAAGTAAATTTAATAAGAACTTTATGTCATCGGGCACACAAAATTTGTTCTCCGGAGTTACTGTTAAGTGAAATCAAACAAATCAAAACACTATTTAACAAAAACGGTTACCCACAAGAGTTAGTTAAGAAAACAATTCATTTACATGTAAAAAATTTGGATAGAATAAAAACAATTGGACCGGAAAAATGTGTAGTTACTTTAAAAATTCCATTTATTAATAAAAGCTCAGAGATGTTAGAAAAGAAAATTAGACAATTAGTAAGAAATACTTATTATGCAGCGAACCCTAGAATTGATTTTACCTCTAAATCACTAATAACACCAGGTGGTAAGGATCCAGTATCAAAGTTAAATAAAAGTATGGTAATCTACCAGTACAGTTGCTGTTGTACAGCAAGTTATATTGGATTAACAACTAGACATCTCAGGAAGAGAATAAAAGAACACATACCAAAATGTGTAGAGAATTTTTGCCTGTTAGATAAGAAAGATGATATTCCGGTTAAGGTTTTAAAGGCATCTAAACGTTCATCTGTTTCAGAACATTTAGTTAGTAATCCATCTTGTGCAAACAATTATAATATAGATAGATTTAAAATTATTAAAATTTGTAGCAATGTTTTTGATTTGATTAAATTAGAAGCCATTTGTATTTTGTTAAGGAAACCTGTTTTATGTAAGCAAAAAGATTTTGACTATACTGTTTATTTATTTTCGTTAAACTTTATAAGAATTGTTTTCATATTATTCATGTTTAGTTTTACTGTAAATCAATTATAACGAAAATGGACTTATTTTGTTTTAACTTTTACAAATTGCTTTGTCTTTTATTAATCTCTTAATTACTTGATTACTTGGTTATTATATAAGTGTGTAAAATCTTATCATTTGTTATCATTGTACTCTACTGAAGAGAATTGATCGAAATATATTTAGTGTTTTTGAAAGTGTGTGTCTTGTATAACTTATTGTAATTTACTAGTCACTTATGTTCCGATAATATGTAATATTTTATGAAATATAAGTATTTTTAAAAATCAGAAACATAGTTGTGTATCTAGTAAAGAAAATAAAGATGATAAAAAAAAGAAAAATAAAACTATTAAAAGTGAAATTTGAACCTTACTAAAAATCAGTATATTTTAAAACTTATTACAGCCTTATATCTACATATAGTCAAAACTTTGCAAAAAAAAAAAAGAAAGATTGTATGTATTGTATAAGTATTTACCTAGTTTTCATTATGTTTTGCATTACAGACTTTATCATTCTTGTAATTAGTTTTTGAATAAACTCAACCAAGAAAGATATATTTATCTATGATAAAGTCTAGCTAAATTGTATCAAAAATGCCTGTGATTAAATGCCCTCTTGAGAATTGCACATATGAAACACCAGACGTCGATTTTTTGTAGTTGCCCATTGCTTATCATTCACAACAGCGTTCACATTCATGTAAATTCTTCAAAACCAAAGCCTCCAAAGATGGACCGTCCTCGAATAGGGACAGACTGCAATGAAGAGGATTGGAATATATTTGTACAAAAGTGGACTATTTTTAAAGATAGCATGGAGATGACAGAGGTAGAAAAAGGCCGTCAACTGTACCAGTGCTGTGAGGAAGATCTAGGCGATGCTCTTCTGAAGGGACATGAAGATGTAGTAAATTTAAGTGAGCAAGAGCTTTTAAGGATGATCAAGCAGCTTGCATTTATTCCTGTTTCAGTTGTTGTACGACGATCAGACTTTCTTAGTGCAAGACAGGATTTGACTGAAAACACTAGATCATTTGCTGCACGTTTAAAGGGAAAAGCTAGTACATGCTCGTACACATGTAAATGCCCAAAGGATGGCTGTAATCAAATGATAGATTTTACAGATATAATCCTAAAAGATGTCATGGTAACAGGTTTAGCCAATGAGGATACCCGTAAAGATGTGCTAGGATGGGAAAATCTAGATGAGAAAAATGTCAATGAGACAATTAGTTTTATTGAAGGAAAAGAGATGGCACGTGATGCAATGTCAAAACCCGCTGTTACAGCTTCAGTTTTCTCATACAAATCCTCAAAGAAAACCACACAAAAACCAAGTGGTAAAATAACTTGTGGCATATGTAATAAATCAACTGATAAATTTGTTTGGAGCAGTAAAAATATGAGGTATATTGAGTGTTCTGCCTGTAAACAATGCTGGATGAAGTCCTGTAAAAAAGATTGTCAAAGTCACCAAAATTATGCTGATGAGTCAACTGCACTTCTAGTTAGTGGATTATATACACCAAATGTATACAAAACCTTAAAGAAAACCACACAAAAACCAAGTGGTAAAATAAATTGTGGCATATGTAATGAATCAACTGATAAATTTGTTTGGAGCAATAAAAATATGAGGTATATTGAGTGTTCTGCCTGTAAACAATGCTGGATAAAGTCCTGTAAAAAAAGATTATCAAAGTCACTAAAACAAAGCTGATGAGTCAAATGCACTTCTGGTTGGTGGATTGTCTACACAAAATTCTGATAGTTTTTGCATACGAGGTCGTAGGAAAAATGTGTTCGAGCGTAAAAATGTAAAGAAAAAAAAGGAGGTACAGGGAGAGAAAAATGTATTTCTACACACTGGATGGCGACAAAAACCACAAAAATCCCAAAGCAATCCTCACCTACCTGCAAATGATAAGAAGTCATTACCTTACGTCAGAAAGAGAATTATGACTTACAATAACCCGCAGATCTCAAAAATGTGGCGTAACGTTTGGAATAAAAAGGAAGAATATCTCAGTATTCATTTTGTTAAGTCTCTGGAAAATATAAAAGAGAACACAAAATCGTTGCCACCACTGAATTGCGGTGATCATGTCGTGATACTAAATCAAACAGGTAACTTTCCTAGCAAGTGGGGGAAAAGTGGAGTGGTGGTGGTGGAAGTGAAGGACTGCCATCAATGCGTTGTCAAGGTTGATAAATCAGGTCGCTTAACTGTTCAAAATCGTAAGTTTCTAAGAAGATTTACCCCTCCTGTTTGCAAATCTTTAAGTGTTATCCCTTATCTGAGAAAAGCAAACATACCACTGTAAAAGTTTGTCTTTTCTGGTAAAGTTGAGAAAAAGATGTCAAGAAAAGTTTAAATGTTCTGCGTTTTTAAAGAAGGATGATTCTTTTTGGGTGCACGACTATTCAAATTCTGACAACTCAAATTCCGAAAATTCAAATTCCGACAATTCAAACTCCGACAACTCAAACTCGACAACTCAAATTTAAATAATTAAAATTCAGACAATTTAAATTCCGACAACTCAAATTTGGACAATCCAAACTACGACAACTCAAATTTGGATAATTTAAACTACGATAATTGAACTATTTAAATAAGACGACTAAAATGTACACATATGTTACAATAAATTATGTAATGAAAATTATAAATTTTATCAAACGTTGCTTTTTAGATTTGAGATTTTAAAGTTTTTATAGAATTATTTTTTTTCCTAAAAAAAAAATTTAAGTTTTTCTAAACAAAAAATTAGAAATGATATTATGTAATGGAAATAAATGACTATATAGATACTATTTAAAAATTTTTGAATAATTTTAAACATAAAAATTAAGTAATCTTAAAAAGTATGTATAACTTTTTTTGTAATTGAATAAATTATCTTTGTAAATATTGTTTATTGAACGATAAGAAAAGTGCTTAAAAAGTTTGGTCTAAAGACCTGGGGTACAAAGGAACTTTTTGGTTATCGAGTTGTACACTATATACTTATATAGTTTTTACGAGCTATTACACATATTTTTTTATTATTTAAATATCTAAATCTTTAGTAATAAAACAATTAATTAAACGAAATGAAAGAAAAGCAAGCTAAAAGAATATTAACTGAATTTTTTGTTTAAAAATGTACTTAAAGACTTGTTTAGTTAGTTACATAAGAACTAATAAGCTTATATAACTTTAAATTAATCTATAAAAGGAGACCAACAATACTAATAGCAAGCATGTGCTTATTTGAATGATAAATAACAACCTCTATAGTAAAATGTAAAAATGTAAAACGCTGAAGCACTTTAACGTTTAATTTTATCAGTATTTTGTGCTAAAAGTGTAATTTTTATTTTATTTAATAATTTTACCTGAACAGTAAAAAAAGTCTTTACATTTGAATAGATACATAAACTGTTGTATAGTTCTATAACAATTTTAAAAAAGTAAATTCTACTATAACTGAACTTAACTTTTATAAATAAAAATATAAAGAAAAATACTGTAAAACTTTAGCTTTTGTGAGCAAAAGTAATAAACAAATAAAAACAATATTAATACTAACAACATTAGCATAAACAGATATAAAAAACAATATTAAGTTTTTGTGTAGTAATATAAAGTAAATGTACTATTTGTAAAGCGTAATTCTATAAATTAATTTATTTAGATTAGATATCATTACAACAAAAATTGGTTATCACTGTTTTATAATAAGCTAAAATTTTAAAATTATATTGAACATCATTAAAACATTACTTTACAAGAAACTGCTTAACCTCTTTTCAAATAAACATAGAATATAGATAAGAAATAAACTGACTACATATAATATTTCGATAGTCTAACTAGACTTATGCTTTGTAGTCAATAATAAGAAGTTGAGAACCGAGTCACGGTGACAAGACCAAGACCCGAGTTCTGATTGTAAAAATTAAAACGAGTATTACAATACAGTGTTTTGATGTCTTATAGCTGAAATTGATAAAACTTTTTTACCATATCATTATTATTTTATTTTCTTATGCTAACATAATTAGATAATAAAATTTAAATAAGTATCTTTATCAACATTCTAAACTGAAAATGTTTCTTCTAAACTTCATTCTAAACTTTAATGATTTACAACTTTATAGTCAAACTTTTCTAAAAATAAGCATTATATTTCATAATTATTTATTTCAAAATTTAATGTTTATTAACTTTTGGGAATACGTTTTTAGTACTTTTTTATAGTGGTTATGCTTAAAGTGATATCAATTTGATTTAGTTATGTAATTAAAAAGTATTGTTTCGTTATAAAACAATTATTCAAATCAGTCTAAGTCGAACAATTATTGTTTATATTAAAAAAACCACAGTTACTTGATAACTTATTACTTTTTTATTAACAAAAATTAAGGGATATTAAATTTAGTCGTTGTAAGTATCTCTGAATAATAAAATAGATAATTTTAAACTTTAAAAACATTATTATTTTTAAATACTACGAAATATTATTGATTTTAGTGTAATGCTTTAAATAAAAATAATTAAAGCAGTTAAGCCGAAGTGTTTCTTGTCGAACTATTTTGTTAGTACAATTTGTTGTAGTTTATCGCACATTTATTCATTGTAAATACAGTTTAAACTTATAGAATCGATTTCATTTTACAAGTCGTTTAAGCTTTCTAACAATCTTATAAACCTACTTCAATAAATTGTAGTTTAAGTAATCTAACTGCTTTGTAAAACTATTGCAATAAACAGAAGCTTAGGTTTAATCAACACTTATAACCTATTAGATTAATAGTATTAGTCCAATTAATATTTTATACACCTTCTTTATTAATTAACGAGATTAATCTAAAAAGTATCGTAGAACTACCTAAAGATATCTTTTTATTAGCGCGTTATAGTCAGTAACCGCCAGGACCGCTTATGTATAACCAAGCACGTCTCTTAGATTGGTTTAATATAAAGAAAGATATTACCTCTGATTTTAATTTAAACAAAATATTACGACAAAAATGGTGTTTTTATCATTATACAGAAAATAAAATTTAATTTCCAAAATATGTTTCTTTCAAGTTAAATTTATACAGTTTTTTATGTTTAAAACTATGAAACAAAGTGTATTAAAAGTTTTGTAATGTTGACTTTAGTGGGCCGGTCATTTTTACTCTGAGGGCCGGATCCGGCCCGCGGGCCATACATTGCCAAACCCTACTCTATAACAAAAGGAGATTAATAGCCAACATAACATCTTGAAGACTAAAAAACAAAACTTAACAAATTTCAAAACACATCGCTTAAAAACGACAAGTATGGAGGTATACAAACAAAATTTGAAATAAAAATAAATTCTTATTCTTAAACTTTTTATAAAATTTAATTTTACTTTGATTATCTTTTGTATTTATTTTAAAACTAAAATCTATTGTTTAAAATAATAATAAATTAAACAATCAATGCTGTCAAAGCTTTTATAGCAAAAACTAAAACGAGGTTACCTGCTTTAAAAATAAATTAATCTTGAAACTTTATTTTATAATGTTGGTTTTGTTTATCGGAGCTTTACTTGTCGGCATTTGAATTGTCAAAATTAAAATTGTCAGGTTTAAAATGTCGGAGTTTAAGTTACTGGAGATTGAATTGTTCGAACTTTAATTGTCCGAATTTAAATTATCGAAATATAAATTGCCACAATTGAGTTTAAACATCTTAAATGTTAGAGTTTGGATGGTAAGAATTCGAATTGTCGGAATTTAAGTTGTCCGAATTTGAATTGTCGTACTTTGAATTGTCCGAGTTTGAGTTGTCGTAATTTGAATTGTCCGAAGTTGAGTTACCGGAATTTGAATTGTCCGAATTTGAGTTAT
Organism: Thalia democratica; assembly: GCF_965202585.1. Classification (NCBI taxonomy): domain Eukaryota; kingdom Metazoa; phylum Chordata; class Thaliacea; order Salpida; family Salpidae; genus Thalia; species Thalia democratica. The sequence goes on along the minus strand of NC_139169.1, from coordinate 31,989,268 downwards.
CGGAATTTGAATTGTCCGAATTTGAGTTGTCGGAATTTGAATTCTCCGAATTTAAAATGTCCGAATTCAAATTGTCCGAGTTTGAATTGTCGTAGTTTGAATTGTCAGAGTTTGAGTTGTCGGAATTTGAGTTGTCGGAATTTGAGTTGTCGGAATTTGAGTTGTCGGAATTTGAATTGTCGTATTTGAGTTGTTGGAATTTGAATTGTCGGAATTTGAGTTGTCGGAATTTGAGTTGTCAGAATTTGAATAGTCATGTAACCATTCTTTTTGAATAATAATTGTGTAATTTTCCTCTGTACTAATGGCATTCTTCAAAATTGATGTTGAATTGGAATGGCTCGGATTTGCTTTGATCTATGTTTTCTTGACTTATATTTTCTACAGAAAAGCAAACAGACCGCCAAAGTTTACTTGCAAACAACAATGTGTCCGGGATTGGTGTGTGAAATTATCGAATTATTCGCATCTTTTCTGTGTATAACTTTAAGATGCTTTTTAAAAAATTCGTGTAAAATAATGTTTTATGGTCTAATTGATGAATTTCAGTTCTATAGTGACGTCATAAAATTTGTAGTTGACTTTGCAGCAGGCTTGTCTAACAGCCGTCTGTTAAAGTGATCTTGGATGAGGACGCAGAGATTGACTTTCAAAATGTCGAACTTTTGGTAAGTATCGAGTATATGGAAAACGTGTGTAGCAGTATTTCTTCAGTGATTACCGAAATCAGTAATACACGTTCTACTCAGTTTAAAGCTGAAATAATGATAGGGATGTTTATCAGCGAATTGAGTGAGGTTTCAAGATTAGATAAATAGCGTGTAGTTTCGCTCGAAAAATTTAAATCGGTGAAGAAAATAAGTTTTTGAATGCCTGTATTCAGCAATTGAGTGAAGAAAAGTAAAGATTAATTTTCAAATTTTTTGTTACAGTGTAACGAACCAATCATTACATTTTATGTTTCATTTTATTTCAGAAGAGTTAAAGTTAAAGAATTTCAATGTTTTCAGTGACGTCACAACTAGTATTGAGAATAGAAAATGAGAAAAAGAAGCGTGAAGTAAATTTGAGAGAAAGAGTTTAAAACTTAGCTTGCAGACGCGAGTCGGCGGATTAGTGACGGGAGAGACGCGAGTCGGCGTATAACTGCCGGGGAAGAGAACGCACACAACAACGTGTTGACGATAGGATTGCGAATCGTATGATGAACAATCGAGAAGGTTTTGTTGATAGAATGTGGATAGAAGAATTGATCGTCCAGTCTATTTTCTGTACATTTCAACAACATGTTTAGTAGTTAGTATATGTGCCTACTGGGCTCTTATCAGAAGTCATTGGTTTTAGTTTCTTTTCTTTCACTTATTTCACGATGTGTTTATTAATGTTGTATATAAAATCACGTGCACTAATAACTAGTTTTTATATTATTATTTTCATGGTAAGTACTAGTATATCAAACAAAGCCTGCGTTCCATCTGAACGTCTGTAATACTTTAAATGACCGTTTCTTGTTATCTTATTTAAGAGCAGCTAAATCAACCTAACAACATCGTAATTGATGACGGTTACATGGCGTAACTCCACAACGGCCTACAAACCTATCACCTTTAAGATTAAGAGTCGAATGCGCCCTCGAAGACAAATAACTATTGAACCACGAAGCAAAAACTGACAACTATAGAACATAAAAGATGGACAGCGGAACCGCTCAGAGGAATGTTCAACCGACCCGGCCAGGGACTGGACATAAAAATCCAGGAAACCAACCGATTTCGGGGATATGAAGAGATTGTGAATGCTAGTCAAAATTGTGAATGGACGGTCACGAAGTGGTTGTAAATAGGATTTTTTTGAGGTTTGACCAGATATCTTCAACCATGAAGAGATGTTCTTTGAATAATTCAGCTCATTCGGAGGTACATCAATCTAACTGTTAGTTACTATTTTAACATAAAAATACACATTAACTACATTTTTGTCATTAATTACAGATTTTTTTTTCAATTAACGATCACTACTTGTTATTATAAGTAAACAAATAAAAAATATTTAAATATTTTATGTTGTTGAACAATCATATAATAGCTTAATATGTTAATTTATAAATTGAAAATCTAAAACTTATATGCTTTTGTTGTATTTAGTCTAATAAAATTATATATTTTCATTTAAAAAATGAACAAAACATATTCGAAATTAATTCAAAAAACAGTTAATGTTAACCTGAGTTTGAAAAAAGTCTTATTTTTCGAATATTACTAACAGTAATGATTTCACCTAATAATTATTGGTTTCATAATAAAACCTTAATTTCTATAAATGAGGTTTTTGATATTTCTTTAATTTTTTGTAGGTGTTTTACATCGTAATTCTAAAGTAATAGTTATAAACGAGAAGTATTTAAGATAATAACAATTAAACAAGTGAAGTTATAATATTTATAAAATAACTTTTTGTATAAGAAGTGACATAATGTGCACTTAAGTAACTTTCAGAATTGATTTAAGTGCAAATTAAATTTGTTCAAGTGTTTGCGGTTTAGGTTATAAATTTTCCCCATTTAATTCGGAAACTATTAATATGGATTAATTTGCATAGTTTTCTTAAAATTATTTTTATTCAAAACATCGAAACAATTAAAGGTTTTTTTTGTTTGTTACTACCACATACTAGTTTTTAAGTTATTTTATTTTCATTTGTTTAGCTGGTAAAATAAATAATAAAAAGTTCATAAAATAAAAGATATGACAAAAAACCATAAAAAAATTGCAAATATTATATAATAAAAAAAATAAAAAAAAAGTTTTGTTGTTTACATTTACAAACTAATTAACTATGTCATGTGTATTATTATGTTGTTAGTGTGATTTTCATTAAGAATACAAGAAGTTTAGAATATTTTAGTATATTCTAACTACAATTTATGTATAATAAACTACACAATACTTAATAACTTTAAGAATGTTTATTTTCAAACTTTAAATTATTACGATACAATCTTATAGCCTAACTTTAAATCTTTTTTTAACAATGTTTTAAAGATTATTAACACAACGGAAGGAGTTTAAATTATTTACTGCACCTGTTTGTGATAAAATTCCCGTCGTATAAAAAATCAAATTTTGTTAAGATAAAATTTTAGCAGTAAAAATGTACTTTAATCATAAACAAATAGGAGTAATGGTTGACAGTTTTTGAAAATTTTCACATAAAAAATTGTCAAAAATAAATTTTTCAAACAATAACAAAATAAAACTTGCTATTTTCGTTTTACAAGCATCTGATAATTTTTATAGTTACTGTCGTAAAAGTTAAACTTTCTTATCATTTTAAATTTCAGTTGGACTTTATTTTTTTTATCGATAAAATCTAAAACGTTAGGAGTAAATAACAATTGTTAAATTTTCATAACATCTGGCTTTAATTTATTTAGTATGGCGTTTGACTTTAAATCGATAACAAAACAGAACCTAAAAATACTTTGAAGTTTTTCTTACCAAAACACTTAATTTTATTAACTAATTGTCTTATTAGTCTCTTGTAACATAATTTGAAAAGAAATACTTAATTCAATTTGTTGATATTTTACGTCACATTGTACGGCAAACTTGTAGTTTAATAATTAGTTTTCTCTGTAGGTTTAAAGCTATTTTGATTACTTATAGTGATTTATATCTATTGATAAAGTTATAATAATTTTTCATTAAAAAAGTTACAAAATACAATTAACCTTTAACTATTAATTGCTATAATGATACAATAACTATCAAACATATTTCTGTGAACATAGATTAAAAAAAACTGTTATCATTTAGTGAATATAAATAAATTATTTAAATAATAAAATAAATACTTTGCTTTAATAACTTATTAATTTAGTTTATTAAAATGAATTATAAAAAAATATAAAGTATGAGTAGCTTTATCTATTTTTTAACAATCTTACTTAATGCCTAAAAAATTCCACTAATGTTTGCTTAAAAAGTGTACAAACAATATTTATATAAACTTTTGATTGTAGCTTCACGAGCAGTTGTGATTTTTTGCGGTAGCAGTAAGGTTGATATTATGCATAAGACATTTTATGGGTTTGAGCATCGATGTAGGACTTTCGTTGTCTTAAACTACAAATTTCTTATTAAGTTTATTCTCATTATGTCATGCTTAGAAGTATTCTATGATTTAGAGTTACTATATGTATAGTCTGTCTGTTGTAGTTTTCGTATTAATTATCTTTATTCTTTTTTACTTGTATATATATTGTTGATACTATTTGGTTTTATAATATAGAAATTTGGTTTTTAAGAAAGCGCAAAACTCTGGTCCTTTTTTTAAAAATTACTAGTTTAACTACATAACTCGTAAGCAACTTCGCATGGCATGTTAACAGTGAATTTTCAGTTTCTCTTACTGCTCGTAAAATGGCAAAAATGAATCTTAAATCTTTGTTATTAAAGTTAATATCAAGTTCAATTACATAATTACTGTTTGAAGTTTTCCGTTAGAATTTATAAGTATGTAAAGTTTCCTTAAATTTTTGATAGTTTAAATTAAAGCATTAACTGCTTTTGTCTTTAAAAATGTTGTATATTACAAAAATTAACTTACGAACGCCAAACACACTTTCTACATTAAAAAGTGTATTTGTAAGTAAATATAATAAAACTATAAAAAATGAAAAAGTTTCAGTATTCATTTAATTATATTAATCTTAATGCATTGTATATCATAAAAATAATATAAAAATAGTTTTTTTAAGCCAGTAGAATAACCACAAATCAAGTGTATAAAAGTTGTCAAGTCATGATATTAAGTTAAATATGATAAATTATAAAAGTAAATTAACATCCGAGTTACTCTATTTCTTTGTTACTATATCAATTTACAAATTGAAAAATTTTAAAGTGAACTTATTCTAAAACATTGCAAATATTCGACTAATGAAACATAAATAGTTTAAGATTGTAATCTACATTCAGTCTTATATAACTTTAATTATTAAAAAAAAATATTTTAACTTCAAGTGCTAAGGCTCTAAAAAGTAATTAATTATTAGCTAATAAAACATACAGAAGTGTTTTAAAAGTAGTGATTTATCAAGTAATTTAGTAGTAATAAGTTTTAGAAACTAGATTATTTTGAATTCCTTACTTTAAAAAATCTTATTTTCAAATACAAACTAAACGATTTATTACAAGCAATTGTGTGTACAGTTTTTCAAATATAATCAGGTAATATCTTACTTTTTGGTAGTATTATTTCAATATAAGGCATTAATCAGCAGCAGACTTGTTGTCAAAAAACATTTAATAAATAAAATCAAACAAATAAGAAACTAAAAGTTAGTAGTCTGGAGGGCGCAATTCTATTCCCGTGACACTACATAATGAAACTTCTCAATTTATCAACATTTTATACGAACTTCGTTGGCTGAATTCAGAAATATTTATTATTTTATGTGAGGAAAAGATTTCTTTTAAAGTTTGGAAGGGTAGACAGCTCTAGTAATATTAACTGGAAGATAGTCGAACTACTTATGTCTAAGTACTAACACAAAAAAAGTAACTTAGTAAGAAACACAACTTGTATATAGAAATTTAAACTTAAGTTTTAATGATATAGCCTGCTGTCTGCTAAAGTTCAATTTTATTTTTAAAATTCTTTACAGTATTTTATTTAATAGAAATGAAATAAGCCTTTTTATTCATTATCATTGTTATAAGTCAAAACAAGTTCTAATAAAAATATTTTAAAAATATGAGTGCTTAGAGATATTAAAGTTCAAGAATCACGAAGAAAACGGCACAAGCAACAAACTAAATTAACTGAAAATCAAAATAGATCAAAAAAACGAAGATAATGTGTGGAGACGAAGAAGTTGACATGGAAGATGATGTGTGGAGACGAATAAGTTGATATGGAAGATGATGTGTGGAGACAAAGAAGTTGACATGGAAGATGTGTGGAAACGAATAAGTTGATATGGAAGATGATGGGTGGAGACGAATAAGTTGACATGGAAGATGTGTGGAGACAAAGAAGTTGACATGGAAGATGTGTGGAGACGAATAAATTGATATGGAAGATGATGTGTGGAGACGAATAAGTTGACATGGAAGATGTGTGGAGACGAATAAGTTGATATGGAAGATGATGTGTGGAGACGAATAAGTTGATATGGAAGATGATGTGTGGAGACGAATAAGTTGACATGGAAGATGTGTGGAGACAAAGAAGTTGACATGGAAGATGATGTGTGGAGACGAATAAGTTGATATGGAAGATGATGTGTGGAGACGAATAAGTTGACATGGAAGATGTGTGGAGACAAAAAAGTTGACATGGAAGATGTGTGGAGACGAATAAGTTGACATGGAAGATGTGTGGAGACGAATAAGTTGATATGGAAGATGATGGGTGGAGACGAAGAAGTTGACATGGAAGATGATGTGTGGAGACGAATAAGTTGATATGGAAGATGATGTGTGGAGACAAAGAAGTTGATATGGAAGATGATGTGTGGAGACAAAGAAGTTGACACGGAAGATGTGTGGAGACGAATAAGTTGATATGGAAGATGATGTGTGGAGACGAATAAGTTGACATGGAAGATGTGTGGAGACGAATAAGTTGATATGGAAGATGATGTGTGGAGACGAATAAGTTGATATGGAAGATGATGTGTGGACACGAATAAGTTGACATGGAAGATGTGTGGAGACAAAGAAGTTGACATGGAAGATGTGTGGAGACGAATAAGTTGACATGGAAGATGTGTGGAGACGAATAAGTTGATATGGAAGATGATGGGTGGAGACGAAGAAGTTGACGAGGAATTCACAAAAAAAACTTACATTGAGTTTATTGCATCAAAAAAATGAAAAAAAAAACAGTATTTAGGTTTTGTTATAAGTTTTTTTATGTAATTTTTTAATTACTTAACTTTAAATAACATTCAATTTTCAAAGTAACATAAACATCAGTTTTTTTTAAAGATTTAATTAGCTTAAAATAAGATTTTTAATTCTACATACACTTTTACTTACATAACTCCTGCTCTGCAAACAGGCAAATAAAAAAATTAATTGTAATATGTATGTTAAATAATGATTGTCTATGTTTATAGTTTTTGTAACACCAAACTTAATTCTTACAAATTATGAATTACTGAATCAATTAATTAGTTTTACTTTAGAAAATGTTTTGTTAAGGCTTTTAATTTTTTGCCGTGTTTTTAATCCATTACTCACTAATTTTTTTCTATTTACTTGTTTTTTTATCTTTTTTCTTTTTTTTATTCTATCAATGGTTTCGGAAGGAGTTTGTGGGTACAGGTACGAAATGATAGACGTAAATGAATATTGATACATTAAAAGGTAATGTTGATATAACAATCTTAAGCATAAAAATGTTGATAGAAACTGATACTAGACAGAAATAGAAATTAAAAAAAAATATCTTAAAATGAAGACAAAATAGAGAGGTAAGGTAAGAGACTAGATTTAGAAAAATATAAAAAAAAAGCAAGAAAAAAAAAAAAAAAAAAATTAAGCAAAAGAAAATGTAACGAACCAATCATTACATTTTATGTTTCGTTTTATTTCAGAAGAGTTAAAGTTAAAGAATTTCAATGTTTTCAGTGACGTCACAACTAGTATTGAGAATAGAAAATGAGAAAAAGAAGCGTGAAGTAAATTTGAGAGAAAGAGTTTAAAACTTAGCTTGCAGACGCGAGTCGGCGGATTAGTGACGGGAGAGACGCGAGTCGGCGTATAACTGCCGGGGAAGAGAACGCACACAACAACGTGTTGACGATAGGATTGCGAATCGTATGATGAACAATCGAGAAGGGTTTTGTTGATAGAATGTGGATAGAAGAATTGATCGTCCAGTCTATTTTCTGTACATTTCAACAACATGTTTAGTAGTTAGTATATGTGCCTACTGGGCTCTTATCAGAAGTCATTGGTTTTAGTTTCTTTTCTTTCACTTATTTCACGATGTGTTTGTTAATGTTGTATATAAAATCACGTGCACTAATAACTAGTTTTTATATTATTATTTTCATGGTAAGTACTAGTATATCAAACAAAGCCTGCGTTCCATCTGAACGTCTGTAATACTTTAAATAACCGTTTCTTGTTATCTTATTTAAGAGCAGCTAAATCAACCTAACAACATCGTAATTGATGACGGTTACAACAGTTTGTTCGTTTAAATTGTAGTCTTTTTCAACATTTTTATTTAACAGTTAACTAAGTTAATCGTAATTTTTAAATGTTTTTGTCATTTTAAGTTCAATTTCGTTGATTTTTAGAGTTAAAGTCTGTGTTTAAGTTGTAACAAATTGTTTTGAAATTATTTTATTTCGCTAGTTTAATGTATCGCTTTATCTATTACTTAGAAAAAATCTGGGGGGAAATGTATAAGTATTTACCTAGCTTTCATTATGTTTTGCATTACAGACTTTATCATTCTTGTAATTAGTTTGTGAATAAACTCAACCAAGAAAGATATATTTATTTAGATATTACCTAAACCTACAGACGTATTTATTTCTAAATATCTTTTATTTATAATTTATGGCCGGTTATAAAAAGTTTTAACATTTTAAAATGTCTCAGTTTAAATTGTCACCCTTTGTCGTACACCCATTCCAGTTATTACTAATTATCGTTTTTTTTATAACAGTATTTTTATAAAAACTTTATTTAAATAAAGAAATTCACTCTCTTAAGCTTTATAAAAAAACTTGCGTGTTTTCATCAAGCTATACTATAACTAACTTTTATATTTACTATACCTCTGAAATGTATTATTATTTAAATTTTTTTTAAACTATTGAAATGAGATAAATGTTTTATTAGAAATAGAGAAATATAAAATTTTTCGCAAGAATTTGTCAGAGAAAATAATAAAACATTTTTTTTAATATGTTGTATTTTAATACATATATACATTCTAAAAATATTTATTTGTTCGGTAGTTTAAAGTTTTATCTATGTTTTAGGCGTTTAATTTATGCATTAGAATGTAAATTTCAATTGCTATTGCTTATTTTTAATTGTTAATATTACAAGTTAAATAAATGACTATAGCTAAATTATTTTTTATATTTCATTCAGTGTGCAACAAACTTCTAGTTTTAAAACTTAGTTAAACATTGAGGTATTTAAAAAAAAAATAAATATTGTCTTTTAATAATGTTGGACTAGTTAAATACCAGAAAACTTTTCAAAAAAATAAAACAAATAGGAAAAACACTACAAAATAAAGAGTTAAAAAAAAAAAACAATTATCAAAATAAGAAATAACTTAAATAAAAACCTCTTAAATTTAATTTAAAGAATATAATACTAATTTTTTCAGAGTTTTAATGAATAATAATTAACATTATGAGTATTAAAATAAGTGTAATGGATTACTCTGAAGTATTAGACAACAGTAAAACGTGTGCAGCTGATGCTACAAAGAAGAGGAAAGTTGGTGCTGATACAAATAAGAAAATTGCAGTAAGAGCTAAAAAACTTTGTGACGAAAATTCCTCAGCTCAAGTCGACGATGTTCTTAACAAACTAAAGCAAGTAAAAATATGCCATGAAAACAGCGGTTCAGCTCCAGTAAAAAATCAGGTAAAAAGAAATGACAAAAACAGGAGTGAAAAGCGGAGTGAGACGCGTATTACTAAACAGAAATACAGACATCGCCGCGGAGGAAAAATCAATAAAGGAAAAAGTGCTGCAAAATTCAAACCAACTTTGATACCTTTAGGTTGTTCAAAATTCACACAGAATGCGGTATCTGCTGACAATGTAGCTGCAAAATATCAGCAACAAAATGATGGAACAGTTCAAAAGTTTACACTGATGCCTTTCGATACACTCAAAAGTTTTAGTAAGCTTGCCTTGTTAAAGCAATACTTGCAACAAGCATGTTGCGAAGAACCGGAGTCATTTGTTAATTTGAAACATGCAAAAGTTTATATGGTAAATTGCGACGACTTTGACTCCGACGACTATAAGTTCGGCAATTACATGATGCTTCACGGCACCAGCCTCGAATGCAGCAGAAAGATTTTGAATGAAGGTTACAAAAATTCGGCTTACGGGTGCTTTGGGAGGGGAGTTTACATGACGGAGTCGTTAGACACAGCTGTGATGTACTCGATAAGGAAAACTCTAAATAACTGGAATCAACCTTTTTGTAAACCAATCATAACATACATTTTTGTCAACCAAGTCTCTGAATCGAGGAGGTTGAAGACTGAAAAGTATGAGAGCTACCACAGGCTCGGTAATACCTGCGCAGCGCCGAAACACCCGTTTTGCAAACACATGCATCAGGACAGTCCAGACAGGAAAATGAAAGTAGACACCGAAGGAAGATATAACAGAAAGATACCGGGTCTCAGTTTGGTGGATGAATATGTTGCAGATGCCAGCTTGGTAAAACCGAGATTTCTCATTGTAATAGAACCGTCTGGCGTTGACTATAAGAAGTATTTGAACTTTAACAAGTTTTTGCGTGAAAAAATTATTTAGTTAACGTAATTTGTACGAAATAAATTTTAAACGATAATATGACTGTTATTTTCAATTTAGAGTACTTTATAAATATTTATTAATATACGCAGCTGCTATAAATAATTTTGTTAGATAGTACTTATAAGTTTTTTCATTAAAGTAATTTCATTTTCTTATTTATATAAAATCATTTAAAATTATCTTTTGTTATTAATATAGTTACTCTTTATTTTTATGACTTATCAATGGTGGTTTTGTTAACTAGGCGGAAATGGTTGATTTCGTTTTTTTATAGTTCTTTAACATTAACAGTTTAGTTGTAAAGTACTAGCTAAGAAAATAGGGAACGGGTCACTTTTGCACGAGCATCACTTTTGCACGAGGGGACATTTTTGCACGGCGACTCTTTTGCTGGGAGGGTCACTTTTGCACGGCGTCACTTTTGCACGCAGGGTCATTTTTTTTACGGCAACATTTTTTCACGATGACAATTTTTACCGCAGTATATTGCACAAAGATACTTTTTAACAACGTCATATTTTACGGTGACATTTTTGCACAGCGACATTTTGGCACGATGACTTTTTTGCACAGAACATCACTTTTGCATGCAGGCCGATTAAAAGTTTTTTTTGCTAGTACTTAATCTGTACCATAAAAAGAAACTGAAAACTAAAATTTTATACTATTTTTATATTAAAGGCAAAAAATGAAAGATTTAAAATATTGAACAGTAAAAGTTAATGTTAGAAACAAACTAATGAAAAGATAGAAGAAAAATTACTTATAAAAGATTTATACCACGGACAAAAAAATAATTTGTTTAGAAACTAAGAGAAAAAAATACTTTAAGTGGAAGTAAATTGTTCTAGTTTATTTTGAATTTTAATATATTATTAACAACAATGACTTTTTATATATTTTACTAAACGATTACAAGTTTATTGTCCATATGATGGACCTAGGCATCAAAACATAGTCCACTTTAACTTAAAGACACATACAGAAAGAATAAAATTAACACAAAAAGTTTATTTATTAAAACAAAGATAAAAACATACCTTGATACAAAATTAATAGGTTAACATAAAAAGCAAAATTTAAGCCACGAACTTATACTTATTTACGCTTTTATGTAGAACAATTAACATCAAGAATTTGAATGAATTGACTAACAACAAAAATAAAAACTTAACGCTTCAAGGACATTAACAATAGACTGGCCAGATGAATAATCATTAAACACATTGAAAAAGGACTTATCACTAGTAGAGTAAAAGCAAATTGCGTTTAAAAGCAAACATTATTTAAGTTGAAAAAAAAAACAATTTATTTAAATTTATATTTGGGAAAATAAAAATTAGAAGCGTGCAAAAGTGAAACTCGGTTCAAAATTAGCAGATTGTTTAAAGTTTTCGCAGTTCATAAGCATATCCGTGAAAGTATAAACCGTGCGAAAGTGACACTTGGAAAAATGACCCCTCGTGCTGAAGTGTTGATCGTGCAAAAGTGTCTCTTCGTGTAAAAGTGACACCGTGCATTAGTGACTCTCCGTGCTAAAGTGACCCTTCGTGCAAAAGTGACGCTCGTGCAAAAGTGACGCTCGTGCAAAAGTGACACCCACCCAATAAAATATTTACCTGTTTATAACCACTGAAAATTCAGAGTGTAATGAAATATTTTTTATTATTATTATATTTATTATATTCAAAATTACTTTATATTTTGTTTTACTTCAGTATAGTATACTGTTTTTAGTTTGTAAAACAAGTTCTTGTAAGAATAAATTCATTATTTCTCCTCCAGTAGTTGGGATCTCTTTATTTGTTTTCTTAAAACCAAAACATAAAATGTTATACTTTACTTAAAGTTTGACAAACTGAGTTGTATGTATTAAAGAAGTATAAAAACCTTATGATGTTTTCACGCCATTGTCTCTATACCTCCTAAAGAAGAAACAACATTAAACATTTTTTGAAATAAAGAAGTGAGTTTCCACTACTTTAATCACGATGTCATTGAAGATCAAACCGTAGTATTAGGTTTTGTAATATAAAAAACTACCATTTCAGTTAAATTCAGACCTGCTAATTTCTATTCCATTACACCACTAGTAATCGTCCCTACAAAACGAGAGTAGAAACACTAACTACAATGAAAAAAAATAATTACAAGATGTAACAACTAAACCTGCCATTTATCCTATTGACTTTTAAGCAAAAAACTCTCATTCAGGATTAAAATTGTCCATGATAGTTTCAGTCTTTTAAGTTTTCGGACATTTTCTCCAGGGTTTGATCTAAAGCACTTTAATTTAAAGTATGAAATAAAGTCATTAAAATAACTCAATCAAATTATATTTTTTATTACTTGTACAACGTATACTAAATTCCAGAAGTATATAACTCTGATTACTGAATGTTATATTTTTTGTTTTATTGACTTAAAACCTAATGATTAAGTAACTTACGAGGATTTGCACATAGTAATTCTGGTAACTGTGCTTTACATAACATAATTACTAATTTTGTATAAAGAATTTTAACTCTTAAATTAGCAACTTTGTTAAAGCTGATAATAAAACTAATAAAAGTTCAAAAATATATATTTGTAATTAAGTTACTACATTCTAGACCAATAATTATCCAGGTATCTTTTTCAAGGGATAGTATATGATTTTGAAAAAAAATTAAGCAACTGCTTTTCAGTTAATTGCTTGTTTCCCATTTAAAATTGTCGCTCTGTAGTATACTTATATTTTTTATAGCAGGCTTTTGCAAAAAGCCATCATTGGCGTGTGTTAACTTGTTTCTTTGATGAATTAATATCCCTGAAAAATGAAGGAAAAATAGCTTATTTGTTTTTAAACTCAATGTTTTATTATTTAGTTTTACTAGTATTTTTTTAACAATGAATATATAAACACTTTAAGACTATAACAACATCTAAACACAGATAAGCTTTGCTTTTGAAAATAAGTTAAACTAGTTTTCATTAAACTCTTTTTATAATTATTCTGTTCCATTTTAGCTCAAAGAGTGACACACTTAATGAAATATAACCAACAACCCTGACTTGTCTAGAGTTCAATCAACAAAAAAATAGTTTAATTTGTTCTAGTTTAGTGTACTAAACACAAATTATTTAGTTGAATTGTTTTGTGTTTAGTTTTAGTTTTAAAAACTAGACATTTGTTGATGTCGTATCAGTCTTTTATTGCAGCTAAGTTTTTTTTATACCTTATCCCTATCTCTTTACATTCACAACTCAACATCTAAGATATGCACAAGTATACCAGTTGAAAATGTACATGAGGTAGGTTTATATTTTACTTAATAAATGCTCTTATCAAGTTAGTCAAAAAAAAAAAAGAAAATGTGTTTTTAGTTTATTGACATTACTACTACTACTTATAGATTATTTTAGCTTATTTAAAACTTATTACGTAGAAATATCTATTTCAGTCTTACAAAAATTAAATCTTTTTTTCATTTATGCTCAAGTGATTTCAAATTTTGAAAGATTTTTGTTTCTTAGGTTATGTGTGGGATACTAATTAAACGTGTGTATTTTTTAGCTTCTTTAATAAGTTAAAAACTGAGTTAGCTTCAGGTTAACGTTTTTTATTTCTAAAAGTCAAGTCTTTTATGAATATTTGATCTAAAGTTAAGTTTTTTCTTTAATAACTTTTTTATAACTTTAATATTTATGTTGTTATATATTTTAAACCATTATATTATTTTTATGAATTAGTAAAGTATTCCTGCTTATATTTTTCTCAGTTACTCTTACTACAACTAACGTAAAATTTTGTATTAAACTTCAAGTTTATATAGGTTATTAAATTGGTATAAACTTGTTATTAAATTTTTGATGCTATATAGTAGTGAATTAGGTTGCTCTATTAAAGTATAATTAAAAAAGTTATAGTTGAAATTAGTAGGGATTAAATAAAATTATCATTTAGTAACCTTAAGAATTATAAATATAAAAATAAAACATTTTACTATAACAAAACACTTAATTAGAACAGTAAATATATTTCTAAAATATTTATATATAAAAAGTCATTGTTTAATTAATATACAAATCAATATACAAATATTAATTTAAATATTGAGTAATAAGTTTATTTCTTTTATTTAAGGGTTTTCTTTCATATTTATAAATAAAAATGGAGTTTGCAACAAATCAGTTAGAAATAAGTTTTAAGAACTTCAAAAATATGACCAAGCGGGATATTTGCTACCAAGCGTTAAAATACTTGATAATAATTGTACTTGTAATGATGTTTTTTAAAGGAGTCAAGTCTGTCACTGGTCTTTATTTTCCAATCACAATGTCAGCGGTGAAAGCATCGAGCGTTATTTTAATGCAGGAGACGCTCTCATTTTGACAAATCACGAGGGGATAAAATTCAAGTCAATGACGACATTTTGTTTAGAACAGACACCCCGATTGTTCGCAGGGTCATTGGAATATACGAAATTAATGGAAAAGTGAAGCTGTTCACAAAAGGGGACAACAGCGATAAAGATGAAAGAGGTTTGTAAGGAGAGGGACATCTATGGCTGGATGCTAATCATGTGATTGGTAAAGTGAAGTGTCGCGTTATATTCAAGAGTTGATCTTTGTTGTGGTTGTGACTTTTTCACATACTTTCAACTCATAAGTAAGAATAGGTCATGTTTCAAATGTTAGGTTTAAACAATTATTTCAATATATTGTCCACGTTACTTACAATAAATTATGTGGTTATATCTACAATGTTTAGTTTTTTGTTAAACTCAAAATAGGCTTGTGTATCTTAACTTAAATGAAATTATAAATTAAAAAAATTGTTACTTAACTTTACATTCTTAATTACAAGTATTTTAGATTATTAAGAAAAGTTCAACTAACTGCTCGATTAAATATACTTTATAATAAAGTTTGTAAATTACTTACATTATCGTTCTTATGTATAAAATTGTAGTTTAATAGAACATTATATAACGAACTAGCTTTTATTTTATTTTGATATCAAAAAGAATCGTTGTTAACATGTAACACTAGAACAGGGGTCGGCAGGCAATTGGTGCTCGCGGGCCAAATTTCAAGTTTCCAAAATCTTCGCGGGCCGCAGTTTTAGTTTTAGTGATATTTGAATAATCTTTTGATTTTAGTTTTAGTCACATTAAAGAAAGTTTTACTTTTGTTCACTTTATTAATTTGATGATATTTTAGAATGTACACATAGAATGCCTTTTTTAATTCAAATAATTTATTGGAGTAAAATTTACATTGACGAGTATACTTAAGTCTTAATAAACTATGTACTTTTTTTAATATAATTAATGCTCGAATACTCTAATGTAGTACCTTATTAGTAATTTAAAAAGCTTTTAACAGGGTTTCCACGTTAGAAAAGTGAAAAAACTTGCAATTAACCAAGCTCAGACACCTAACTAAAATATCTTCAGTATAAAAAGTACACAATGTATAAGTAGACCAGAAAAATTAAAATTAGTAAATTACACTACAGTCATAAAAACTGTTCTGAAAATTCGATTATTTATTTAAAGTGTTAGAAATAAAAGTTTACCTGAGTTTCTTTTAAATGTCTCAAACAACTTTAACCTAGTTTGAATTTTATTAAGTTTTGAAACTAGACTGTATGTTTGGCAACCCTTTTTAAAATAAAGTCAAAAATAAAGAAATAACAAAGTTTATTAACAGATAATTAAATATATAGCAAAAATAATATCTTAAGTCAGCTTAAATCGACAGTTACGTTTCCTAAACATTTTTAACAATGTTTAAAAATTTATTAAGCCATTAAAAAGTAGAAAAACTTAACTTTTTTTTGAAAATTATAACAATTCCTTATCTGCAATAAAGATGTTTTATATAAAGAGTAAATGTAAAAAGAAAAACGAGCTATAAAAACTAAAAAACGTTAGTTAAGAGTTATTGCGAGAAATAAAAAATAGCTATAGTCAGTTTCAATAAAGCAAATGGTTATATTTAGTTTCTACAGACTGATCAGAAAAAAACTGTTAAGGCAAGTTATAAAGTATCAAAAATAATTACTAAAAAGAAGATACCGTTGAGAATTAAAAACTTTTTTAAGAATTTATGTAGGCGTTTGTATTTTTTTGTTTATTTCTTCAATGACAACAAGAAGTAGTGTTTAGTAAATTGCTAAAGGTAATAAAGCAAAATAAATAAAATTAGAACTTTAATCAATCTGTTAAGATAAGAGAACTGGTAGAACAAATATTGCTCTTCTGAGAGTTTTTATTAGAGGTGTATTTACTGACTTTGATATTTTAGAAAAGTTTCTAAGTTTAATTCCAATGCACAACAATAGGTAAAGGCGTTTTAAAAGCAAATATGCAATGCACTTACATAAAGTTTTTGAAAGTATAGTTTTCTGCTTCTTTTTTTTGGTACAAAATTAAATTACATTTAATAAAAAAACTGTCTTTAGTAATATAGCAGTACTAAATTAATACTGTAAAACTACTTTTAATGTGTTTAAAAAAGTATCTATACAGTAAATTTGTTGTGTCAAATCGAAATTTCATACTTTACACGTAAAAGATGTTTAAAATTCCAGTATTTTTCACAAATTATCAGTTTCAAGGTTTTTAAAGAATTTTTAAACATAATTTTCAAATTCAAAGCTTTTCCAGGATTCAAGTTTTTTAGCAACACTAATTGTTCACACCTATATGTGTACCATTATATAAATAATATTTCAAATTTTATCAGCTGCAAGACTTGAAGTTTAATATATATTACAATTCAAACTAACACTGTAAATTGAACAAAACATACATCATAAATTTAATTTGCCACTCATAAAGCAAAAAAAGTCATCCTATTAACCAAAAACTAGCCTAATATTTTAGTATACAAACATTTATTCAAACCAAAAACTGAAAAATGACTAAATGAAATGAGATTCAAAATCTACAGATAGTCATAGTTTAAGTGTGTGGAAATTTTTAGTTGTTTATTTGCTTGAATTTGAGCTATTTTGATTAACAATATACAAACCTTATAAATTTACCATCCCTAAATTTAGTTTGTATTAAATAGGTAGTTCAAAAAAACAGTAACTGTGTATATTAGTGCTTACAAATTTACTTAGTTTGTCAAAAAAACATTGTTTGAAAAATGAAAATGTATACCTATTAAAAACTATTTTAATTTATATCATGTATTCTTTTAAATGTGTCTTTACACACCTAGATACTACATGTATAAACAATAATTTTAGAAAATTATGAACTAACTAAACTTGATCTAATTTAAGTATTAAATAAAATGTGGTTTAAAATGGGAACCGCTCATTTCCAACCGGCAATCATTTCCTACTCAATCAAATCCGAGAACCGCTTACTAACCAAGGGTTAGGGGTAACAGTGATGGTAAAACATAGATTATTATTAAATAAAAAAAAAAACAAAATATTAAAAAATAAAGGAATAAATAATAAAAGTTAAAAACATTTTTGAGTGGTAATTGTGCGCGAGTGGGAATAATCGTGGTCGGGAATTGTCAGTATGCCGATTAAAATATGAACATCTTTGCACATTTGTGTGCATAGGGATTAGTTTAAAGTGCTAAAAAAACTTATAAAAACATCAAAATGTATAAAAATCTATATAAAATAAACAATTTTACTTACTTATATCTTATTTTAAATGTTTTAGTGCACAATCAAATATAACTTTTCGTAATAAAACGTCTACAGAAGATTATTAGTTTTAAAAAACATGTAAAAAATACCTAAACTTGCTGTTGTAAAAAGAAAGTTATGATGAAACTGAGAAAAAAACCTGCTGGAATGCTAATCTGTCTTTTTTACATTTTTAAGCTGACACTGTAAAGTTTTTTGATTCTTTTAAAATGTTAAACAGGGACTTAAAACGAAAATAATGAAATTAAACAAAAAACCAAAATAAGTTTAACTTAAATTTTTTTTTTTGCTCAGCGGGCCACACTTACATGCTCGCGGGCCACAAAATTTTCTTCCGCGGGCCGCATTCCATTCAAAAAATTAACGTGCTCGCGGGCCGCAGATTTACCCTTCGAGGGCCGCATTTGGCCCGCGGGCCGCAGTTTGCCGACCCCTGCACTAGAATGTAACAATGAAAGGTCTACTAAGTTACATATCTAGTATGTTAAATAACTACAAAAGTTATTAAAGTTTAAAACTTGAATAAATTTAGCAATAAAATACAAGTTTAGTATACCTTGTTAAATTGTAATTTCAATCATAATAGATACTTTTATTTGCTCTAGAGTTAAAAACAAAACATTGTATGAATTTAAGTTAGTGTAAGGTTTATGATAAATTAAGTTGTATTACAAGTATATTCAAAAGAATCGTGAAAAACTTGATTAAAAGACAGATACAGTTCTATTTTTAAACTAAAGTATAACAATACTTTTGTGCACCTAAAATATTTAACACTCTACATAAATAATGACTTTTTTATTATGTAAACATTTTTTTGTAAAGGAAACATAAAAAGGTAGCTTGTTAACCAATTGAAAAAAAAAAACTTTAGATAAACTAAAAGGTTTTAGATAGTTAGTTTTAAAAGTTTTAAACATTTAGTAACATCATATGTATTATTTTTTTTCTTTTGAAATTTCAAAAATTAAATTTGTTTTGATTGCAATAAATTAATTATAGTTTCGTAACAAGTTTACTTAATGCAAGTTTCTTACAGCACCAAATAGTAGATATTTTAGAAAACCAAGAAAAAAAAAACTATTCAAAAAATATCACACCTCTTCGACTTTAATTTATTTACACCAAAACAACTTGACTTTCTTCCCCAGGGAAATCAACTATTGACATGTTTACATACTTGGCTAAAAAAATACTTGAACAATGAATCAGTCACGATGGTGTATACTGCATCAAAAAAGCTTTTGACTCTATGTCACACATTAGATTTAAAAAAATTATGACTCAATATGGTTTTGATGATAACTTAGTGAATTGGTTAAGCGAATTTTTAAATAATAGGACACAAAGTGTACTCGTTAACAACACATTATCAGATCCTCCGAAAATTCACTGTTGAATACCACAAGGTGGAGTCATTGGTCTTCTTCTTTTTTTAATTTACATCAACGATATCACTTTTAATACTCACATTCAAACCAAAATAAGTCTATTTGCAGATGTTGCAAAAGTATTTAGCAAATCAGAAAGTTTTTTACAAATAACGTTAGATAATATTCATGAATGGCTAAAAACAAGAAAACTTGATATAAATCCCAAAAAAAATCCAAACTCTTACCAACAATAAAAAAAAATCTTCCCTTTTAACCTTTTAATTAATAGAACTAAAATACCAGCAGTAAGATTTTTAAAGACTTAGGAATACGTATATCTGAAAATCTAAAATAGAACGAGCATGTAAGTTATTTATATAAAATTGCTCAAAACTCATCATACTAAATACTTAAAAGTTTTAAACCAGTTCTGCTAGTATTCTTACTAAATTATTTAAAGTCTTCGTTCACCCTAAACTCGAATACAATACCCCAATATGGTCACCCTATTTAAAAAAGACATTATTATGATTGAGTCAAATCTTAGATTTGATTGCAGAGAAATTTTACCCGTTTTGTTTGTAATAGATGCAACATTTTAAATACCTCATACAAAGATAGATTGGTGAAACTCAGATTTGAGTCTCTAGAG
Source organism: Thalia democratica (assembly GCF_965202585.1). NCBI lineage: Eukaryota > Metazoa > Chordata > Thaliacea > Salpida > Salpidae > Thalia > Thalia democratica. Next base: position 31,969,030 of record NC_139169.1, on the reverse strand, counting down.
TATAGAAGATGGCAGTTTGACTTGATAACACTTTTTAAAATTGTTAATGGTAAATATAAAGAATTTTTCAATCAGTTTTTTTGTTTTTTCTCAAACCAATTATAATTTAAGAGGAAATGATAAAAAAATGAAATGTAAATATAATTTTAATAACAGTCAGTGGCAAAATTCTTTTTTCAGCAGAACAATAAATATGTGGAACAGGTTATCGCAGGATGTGGTTTCGTGTGGGAGGGTGGAACAATTTCGATAAAAACTAAGAAAAATTGATTTGAATAGTATAAACACAAGTAAAATACAATGATGAACAAATAAAAATTCAATGTAAAATATTAATATCACTAAGAATAATTTTTCTTCCCTACGCCTTCTTCCGCCTACAGATTATAAGTTGTTAAATATAATTTTTGTAAATGTGTAATCTTTTATAGACTATGCATAAGTTTTTATATGAGAACTTATTCCGTTTTGTTTTTCGTGCATACTAAGTTATTATTTATCATACACGACTATTTGTTTGTAATTTTTTTACTATGTTATGTTTAGATTTGAATTTTCATTGAATGTAATTTGTTTTTTTCTTTTTTTTAATCGTAATGTTTATGCGGCTCAGGTTTTAATGCCTGAGTCCATCTTCGCACAATAAACTCGAAAAATAATAATACTACTAAATATACAATAACAAATCATTTATAATAACTTATTATTTAATAAAACCCTAATTGCAAATTCCAACAGTTTTATGAAAGTTCAAGTTCTTAAAACAAAGTTAGAATACCATTGCTCAAAAGGCTATACAGAAAAAAAAAGGTCTTGAAGGTCTGTTTAGCTAAACTATAGAAGAAGATAAATTAATTACCCAAAGTAAATTTATAAAAGTTTAAAACGTTCGTTAGACATAACTCAAAAAACATTGTTTTTGTCTACCTGAGTTTTTTAAATATAAAAAACTATCTAAGATGTGGCCACGTCAACAATTTTTTAATATACTAAATTGTCGTAACTTTAATTTTGAAAACTTAGTAGGCAAAAGCTTGATGTTTAATCAAGTTTTATACATGTTAATATTGGAAGTTCAAAGAAAAATAAATCTTTACTTGAAGAAATTATGTAATCAAACAAACTTATTTAGATGGTTATCCTTGACTAGAGCCACGCTCCTTGAATTCAGCAGATCTTCTCTTTAGAACAAAAAACATTATATCCATCTATATCTTTTTTTGTATGCTAGATTTCACTGGTCACGTTTGGCCCCAAAACTATATTATAAATGTTGAGTGTCACAAAACCATTCAACCAGAACTTAAGTATCTCAGGCAAAGATGTTATTATGGTGACTGTTGTTTATAGACCATATAGCTTGTATTGAGATACTGCTAGACTCAAGTTATTATTAGACCTTTTTTAGAATAGCTTATTATTTACTTTTGTGTGCTTATAATTCAAGTTTTAAGATTATTTCAAAACAAGACTTAACTGTTTTAGAGTTCTTTAAATAGTTTATAGTTCACATAATTTATAGCTCAAAGTACTTTTCACTTAAAATTGAATTGTTAACAAGTTTCGTTTATTCCACGTTATTTATAAAAGTAATTTATATTTTGATATATTGTTGTTTTAATAGTGTTTTGTTGGTTCTATTTTCTAGTACACATATTACTTAATTTGTGTTGTCTAATTTATTTAAAGTAGACTAAAAAAAACTAAGTGATTATAGTGTAGCAATTAAATAAGACACCATTTAATTATTAACAGCAGTACCAATAAGTTAAGTGTTCCAACAGACATACCTTTTATCACTGAAATACATACAAAATGTTTATTTTTTTAATCTATTTTATATTTCTAGAATTTAGTTATTAAACGTTTAAAGTATTATAGTTGCAAAAGTGTTTAAAGTTAATTTATATTAATAATTGAATCTTGATTTTATGAAACCAGACTACCTCATACTTTTAGCATAATACTTTCTATTTTGTTTTTACTTCTAGATTTGACTATTTTAGCCTAAAGGTCTGAACACTTCATTTCAACTTATACTACCACAACTTCAATGTAGTAATATTTCACTAATTTCTTCTAATTGATGTTTAGATTAAAAAACATAGTTTTAGTCTATCTTTAATGTTATTTTAATAATGCAAGTGCTGTTTTAATCATAATTGTGTAAACTTCAACTGTTTTGAAGTTTTATAGTTTTAAGTTTCATGTTGGTTTCAAAAACTTTAATCTACTTACTTTAAGCTACCTAAATTTCTTACTTTATTCTTGTTTGAATACTTAAAACTGTTTTTGTAATAAAACATTTGATAAACAAATAACGTATCCTAACTATCTACAAAATTGACAAGTTGTATATGTCTAATATTTTTATTTTTTCTTTTGTCTCTAACTATAAACTTGTTTTGTTTTATAGTTTTAACCAATAAATAATGATTATTGGTAATAGCTGCTTACTAAATGAAGATAACTTAGCTTAATTGTTTTTATTAGTCATTTTTAAACTTTTTTTTTGAGCTACATCATAGTTTTAGAAAAAATCAAAATTGCGCCAAAAGTTTCTCCAGATTTTTAAAATTTCTTCCAGGTTTTAGTTTTAGCAAATTGCAGGGTTGCCAAATGTTTTTGGGAAATTTCCCCAAGGTTTTTTAAAGTACACATTTTTTGGTCTATTTTTAGTTTACAGTTAAGTTTAAGGTAAAAAAACAAGGTTAAACAGTATGAAAACATTGTAAAAGTATTGTAAAGCTACTTAAAATGTTTTTTTTAACCAAAAAAAAAAATATGATGATGACAAATCTTTTTATTTAAATGGTAGAATTTTTGTGCTATATCAAAATTTTTCTATTTAACATGTAAATCTTGTTTTAAATTCTAAGATTTTCCAGTTTTTTTTTTAATTTTTCAAATTTTTGGTTTTTCCAGGTTTTTTAGCCTAAGTAGTAAAAGTTCAAGGTTTTTCAGATTTTGAAGTTTGGCAACCCTGAAATAGTTAAATTTTATATATTTAAACAAAATGAATTAAATGTTACAAACTTATTTAAATGGTTTTAGATAAACTAGGCCCACTTTATGAAATTAAAAAAAAATTGATAAAAACAAGAAAACAGTATTAAAGATAAAGGACTAAAAAAAATAGAACTTGTTACTACTTAATAAAAAAAAACCTTTGTACGTTATATTAAACAAGTTCAAGACTTGTTATCTACTGTTTAAAAGAAAAATAAAATAAAAAAGAAGTGATATGTTTCTTTCTTTATTTCTATTTTTTTTCGTTATACTGTTCGCATAAAAACTTTCATCAATTTTGAAAGTATTTTATTAAAAGCTACTTCAGAAAGTTAACCATTATTAAACAAAAGATGGCTGCTACATTTTTAAAGTTCCAAATACGCTTCTGTCTTAAAAACTTCTTGTACTTTTTACGTATTTACGGATTTATAAGTGGTACTTAATATTTGTTATACATTTTTATATAATTAAGTAATAAACTTCTTAAACTGCATTAAAAAAAAATACGAGGGCAGAGTTGCTAAAAGTTCGTAAACAAAAAAAATTAAAAATACTAAATAATCATTTACCTGTTTAAACGTAGAAATTCATGCTTATGTAATTGTTAGGCTTTATATAACTTTAAAAGTCTGAATATTTGAAAAAATTTAAACTACTTTAATAAAACTGTTTATAAAATTGAGAGATTTAAAATTATTAATATAATGATGTAAAAAATTAGTCATTATGCTTTCTTTTATGAGCTTAAAAAATAAACTATTTGTTAGACAGAAATAACTAAACATAATCTATTCAAATAGGATACAAAACCCTTAAGATTTTTAGTTTGTTAAAAAAAAACATTTCTTGATGAAGATTTTGTAGAAGAAGATCATGTACATGAAACTGAACCTAATGAAAAATTGAAACTATAGTATTGTAGAGAATATGAAAGAGACCTACAACTTAAAAGTTATTGTATCACCGTTATTATTTGAATTGCAATTTTCTTCATTTTTATTTAAAATATCATACTGAGTTGCCTTACCTAGACAATGGCCACTTAATATTAACAGAAAATTAATCAAAAAAATATTAAAACTATAGTAGGGTACTTATAAACTCGTGCTTTTCTTTTTTAATACTTCGCAAGCAGAAAGAATATTTACAAGTACTTGTGTCACTTGTGTTTTTATCATTATTCAAATTATTTTTAGTTGTTTATAACTTATATTTCTCCAAAAATTGCCTTTAACGTTTTCTTTGTAATGAAATGCATCTTTCATATGAATTTTCACTGTATAAGTGTTGATTGTTTAAATAGTGAGTGTCACAAAATTAGTCAACCAGAACGCAAGTACTTAAGGCAATGTTATCATTAATATAATGATTGTTGTTGATAAAAACTAGAGCCTTTATTGATACATTGCTAGATTCAAGTTTTTATTAAACCTTTTTAGATTTGAATGCTATTTATTTTTGTATGTTTATTATTTAAGTTTAACAGTTTTTTTAACTATACGTTATTGTTTTAGAGTTCTTTAGATACTTTATAGTTAACAATATTTAAAGATTTAAAGTAATTTACAATTAAACTTGAGTTATTATTAAGTTATTTTTATTAAAAGTTAACTTATATTATTAGACAGAGTTGTGTGGCTCTTTTGTTGTAATAGATAAACTACTCAATTTGTGTTGTTTAATTATATAAAGTAGACTAAAAGAGCATTTAGTATTTATAAAATAGTAATTAAAAATCGTCGGATTTGATTATGATTAGTAGTACTAAAAAGTTAAGTGTACCAACATACATTCCTTACATCTTACTTAAACACATACAAAGATTTGATTTTTCTTACCTATCTGATACTTTTGATATAGATTCGTTGAATGTTTAAAAAATTTTTTTAGGTGCAAAACTGTTTAAAGCCAAATTAGTACATTTAAGAAAAAAGGTAAATTAGAAAATATTAGCAGTTTTACTATTAATTTCAATATTTTGAATTTTGCTTAAAAATATATAATAATTATATAGCAATTGAAATATTGGATTAATCAAAGCAGACACCAAAAAATTTTAGCACGACATTTTTTTCTAATAGTTTTGATTATTATAAACTAAACATTCTGATAATATTATCAAAACTTCTATAACTAAAGTTTTAATATTTTGAAGTTTTCATACTTTCTTCTTATTTATGTTGAGCTTAAAAGAACTTGTGTTAGTTAATTAATATAGTTCCTTTAATAATGCAAGTGCTATTTTAAAATTTAATGTGTCAATTTATATTTTTAAGTTGTTTTGAAATTTTATAGTTTTATGTTTTAAATCATTTTCTGTTTCAGTTTACTAATTTAAATTGTCTAGGTTTTTTATTTAATTTTTGTTTGCAAACTTTGAATTGCTTTTGTAGTAAAAATATTGAAAAACAAATAGTTTATCCTAGCTATCTGGAACATTATCAAATTCTAGATGCTTAACTTTTTTTATTTTTGTTTTTGTATGTAAGTTTTAACTTATTTTGTTTTAAAGTTTTAATTAACATTTAATGTCTATTGATATTAGCTGCATTCCAAAAAAAACATAAGTCAGCTTAATGTGTTACAGTACTAATTTTTTAAGTTATGTTTTGTTTTATACTACATCATATTTTTAGCAAAAAGTTAACATTTTTTTATTTAAACTAAATGAATTTGATATTTTTTTTTGGATTGCTAACTTATTCAAGTAAGCTAAGATGAACACTGTTTATGAAATTAAAGAAAAGCTTATAAAACAACAAGAAAATAGTATTTTATAAAAAGGACTAAAAAAACTTAAAGTTTTTATTACTGAAATTTAAAAACAAAACTTTGAACGTTATATTAACAAGTTAAATAATTAAATTGCATTGTTTAAAAGAAAAAGAAAGAAAAGAAAAAAACATCTTGTTTTTTTCTTTATACTGTATTCATAGAAACTTACATGACTATTTAAGTGTTTTATTAAAAGCTACTTCAGAAAATTAACAATAATCAAACAAAAATGGCTACTACCCTTTAAAAGTTCTAAAAATGTTTCTATTATAAATTTTCTTAATTTAAACAAAAAATAGCTTTAAAAATTGTACAATCTAAATGTTTTTTTAAATACTTTTGTACAATTAAGGGACACACTTTTTAAACTGAATTATAAAAGAAAGTACATAAAGGGACAGTTGCAAGAGTATAAATTAAAAAGATATAAATACTTGATAAGTACTTACTTGTTTAAATGTAGAATGTCATGCTTAATTAACTGTTTGGATATTTGCTAATTTAAAAGTTTTGTTAAATGTATGAATTTTAAACACTTTAAATGAACCGTTTTATAGTATTTAAATAAATTTTTGATATTGTTTGTATAACTTCTCAATTTTCTTTTTTATTAATAAAATTAAGTTAGTCTAAAATTAAAAAAAAACTTTTTTAGCTCAACAAAATGAAACAACAAAACAAAACCATGTTAGTAGAAATTCACCAAAAGAAAAGCAAAATAGAACTTAAAGATCCTCATCCAGACTACAGTTCAAATTATAAAACTTTTATGGATGTTAGCTTTGTAAATAAATGTATTGAAAATATTGCAAAAATGTCTGAAGAGAAAAATTTAAAGAAGTTTATTACTTATGCTCAAGAAGGTATGTAAATGCTATTGATTTTCTAACAAAGTTTTTATACAACTTTGTAAAATGTTTAACTAATATAGTTATTTGAGTTAAAATAATCTTTTCAATTAACTAACTGTGTTAAACCATAAATATTTTTTTGATATATAATCAGTTTTTTATATGTTATAGCGGTAATTTACTTTATTGCTAATTAGAATAGTTCAAAACTGTTTTTTTTTTTTCTGTTTATTACAGAAGTTATGTAAGTTTAAATGCGACAGTTTTGAAAAATATTTCAATTTTTTTTTTAAATCAAAGCTCGCATAAATTCTCGAATTATTTATACAAAAGTCCATTTTTTACCTCTTTTGCTGACTAAATATGTTTTTGTATATGAGAATTTTTTACAGATAGTTTCCATAAAGAGTGATTTTGATAAAAATAATACAAAATTACTTATTTTTGAGCAATTGTTTATATATTTTCTGTAGTAAACACGTGTTTTATTTAAACTTACATAAATTCTGAACTAGTTTAACAAACAAAAATAAGTTTTAAACACAAGAAAACAAGTTCTTTCTAATTATGTACAAAAACTAGATTTATTTTTTTATAGTTACTTACCGTTTAAACACTTTTCAGCAATAAATTTTTTTAGCTTCAAATGCATCTTTTATGTTTAAGGCTGCATACATTTTTTTCATTCCTAAAATAAACTAAGTTAATTTTATCGCTTAGTTATAACAAAAAGTGGTCTAACTAATTTCAATTTTCAGCTGACGGGAAACTAGACAAAGATAAACTATGTTGCTTTTTACGATTGAATAAACTTTTTCTTACGGAAAATGTGCAAAATGAGTTGTGCATACTTTTTGAAAAAAACATGACTTATCAGAATGTTATAACTTATCTACAACTTACAAAAGCTTTTAACCTATTAAGTTTTATTAAGACAATTTTAAGCTACATAGAGCGTTGGTTTACAACTCTCGTTGAAACTAAAAGCTTTTTAGAGTTAGACATAATCCAAGTTTCAAAAATACTTACAAGTTCAGAATTGGTAATCACATCAGAACTTGAAGTTTATCTTGCTGCTGAAAGATGGGTAAGCCACAGTTTTGAAGAACGCAGCAAATTTGCAAAAGACTTGTTATTGAAAGTCCGGCTTAATTTGTTAACAGATGATGCTTTAAAATATCTTCTAGAACAACAATCATCATTTTCAGAAGTACACGAATGTACTGATATATTATATGAAGCATTACAAAGCAGAAAAGAGCATTGTAGATTGATTCAAAGACGTAGATATTGTAAGCAGGATGATTTTGTAGTATTTACTTTTGGGGGTAGAGAAAGAATTTCAAGCAGCTTAGATGAAAATATTAGACATTTAGATGTCAATAGCTTAAAAACTTCAAGTAGTATTTCTTGCACAAAAAATGGTCGAAGCTCTTCTACAGCAGTTAGTTTAAAAGGTGAAGTTTATTTTTTTGGAGGCTATGATTCAAACCTTGAATGGATAATGTCTGTAGACAAATATTCTCCTCACACTAACACGTGGAGCAAAGTGACTGACATGTTTGATGGTCGTTTTGGTTTTAGTGCGTGTGCATTTATGCATAAAATATATATTCTCGGAGGTATGACAAGATTTGAGAACGTTACAAATAAATTTAGTTCTTGCTTTCAATTTGACACAAAAAACTGCTCATGGAAGGAAGTTGCCGGAATGAACCAGGTACGATGTTTTGCAGCTTGCACAAATTTCAAGGGAAATATTGTAATCTCTGGTGGTAGGGGTGTAGACTACAAAACTCAAAACACTACGGAGTCTTACGATGCGTTTGGAAACACTTGGAAACAAATGCCAAACATGTTATCGAGTAAAGCAGGCCAAAGTTTAGTTGATGTTAACAACAGGCTGTTTGCAGTTGGGGGAAACGGTCATCATAGGTGCGAAGTTCTAGACAATGTTGTTAATAAGTTTGTAGCTGTAAAATCCCCAATTCCTCGCGGAATTTTTACTGCTATAGCAGTGGGTGATAGTTTTTTCGCAATTGAAACTTCGGTTTCATCTATTGTCCACAAATATGATGTTCAAAAAGAAGAATGGTTAAAAATTCCATGTGAAGTGAAGAAACTTTTTTATCATTTTTCTTGCATAAAATTACCAAAAACTTAATAACTTTGACTGTTGACATTTAATTATTTGCATTTTTGTTGTCGCAATTTTAAAGTAAGTTTTTAAAGTTAATAAAGTAAATTTTCGTCAAATTTAAAAAAACATGTAATTAAAAAAAAAATTAGTCGTTCTATTTTTATAAGTAAAAAGACTAATCAATATTAATAACAGAATATTTTTGCCGAAACGTTTTTAACCTGAAATAGCAAGTTATGACTAATTATATTTCTAGTACAGGTAAATAACACGTAAAATGTCTTAAAAGCTAATAACTCAAGATTAAGAATTCTAATATAAGTCTATTATTAAAACTTAAACCAAAACAAATTCATCATCAGATTCAATAGAAAAAGCACAAAATCTGATATAAGTGGAAACTTAATTTCATTTTTTGTTTTGACTAGCTGGAACAACAGCTTCAGTTTGCCACCCCATGCGACGTTCCTTTTACGCATTGAAAAAGCCGCCTAAAAAAGTCCGAAAAACTACAAAGCAAAAGCGTGACTGCCAAACGACTCAGATATTGTCAGCTTATTGTGAGATTATAGTCTTGCTCATTTGATCAGTTTTAAGCAGTATTAAAAGTTAAACTGTTAACATTTTAATTTTTAACGTAAGTCTGATCGTTTATTTAAATTACTATAAAACACATACACATTAATGAGCCTGTAGATTTGGTTACAATTTAAAAACAATTGTTTACAATACGTTCATTTTACAATTAACAAATATTTATTTTGCTCACCATCAATAAAAAATGATAATTTTCCAAAACATCCATCAAAAAAGGCATTCGATAAAAAATACGACTGGTTTTGTACTTAATAAGACTCATCAGGCAGGCATAGTCGCGATAAACTGCTGTTGAAATTTAAACAAGCGGGCTTAAGTGCTAAAGTACTGAAATATAAGTGCTATTGTATAAATAACTGACAATCGTTTTCATAAACTGCTTTATAGTATCCATTAATAACATTAGTTGTTTTGACTTAAATAACTTTTGTTATATGGTATCTTTTAAATGAAAGTATTCGAAAAATTTTGAACATTTCTTTAATACGTGTACTCTAGTCTGAGAAAATATAAGTGAGGTTTTATTTTAATTTTTGAGTTGTGCGAGCCTGAGTTTTTTTTTAATTGCACTAAAAACACAACTAAGTTTTTGAAAGTAAAGCAAGTAAAGAGAATTAATTTTCAACCTAAAATGAACGGTGTTCCATGTAACTTTTATAAAAAAATTTCAACAACTGGTCGCATTAAAACTTACGAAATTTCTGATTTCAATCAAAAGTAAATAACAAAAGTTTGTTTTAGAAAATTAAACTTTATTATAGATACAATATAAAAGTTAGTTACATATTTTAGATTTTGAAAAACAATTTAAAGCTTACTAGCCAAATATGTGACATTAAAAAGTTAATTTGTAATGAAGCAAAAAATAGCACAATGTTTCACAATGTGGGTACCCACACTGTCATTGCAGATGAAACTTAAGTATTAAACTATATTAATTAACATAAAAAAACTAAATATAGAAAAAACAATCATCAACTCAGACCGATTGAGCTCTGCTTACACATAGTCAATAAAACTACCAACAATAAGCCCTCAAAAATAAACACCGCTAACAATGAAATAAGTTTAACTAGCAGTATGTAAAGATTAATATTGAAATTTATCTTGTTGCTTCAAAGGAAGTATTTCTGGTCTTTTAAGTTTCTGGATTTTTTATCCTTGGTATATAACGAAGAACTTTAGTCAAAATTATAAAATATAAGAATTAAAATAACCTACGCAAATTAAAAGTTTTAACTTTATGCAGCATTTAACTTCATGCAGCGTTTCTTAAAATCCTGAAACAAAGAATTCTTATCACTCATTTTAAAGTTAAAGTATCACGCTCGAGTAGTTTTTTCGGCTTATTCTTAGCAAATCTAACAACTGTTGTTCACATAACATATTCTATAGTTAAAAAATAGCTATTCTTTAGTTTAAAACTTAGCAATAATATTAAAGTTAGAATACAAATTGAAATAAAAACACTCCATAAAAATTTATCAACATTTTTTGCTTTTTTCTTTCCATTTAATTCTATCATTAACATCTAGTAAACCTTTGTTAAATTATAGTTTATGACTTGCAAACATATTCAGAATCAAGTTTTTTAAGCTAACTGCTATACTAGCTTACCTTTTTAGAATTTCAGTGTGTAGCAGTTTATACTTATGTTAGATTTCCATACAAGTATGTAAAATGTATGGGTGGTTGCACTGTTTTTGTTTTGGATCTCGTAGAACCTCTAAAAAAAAAGAAGAAAACAAGTTTTAACTACTCAAGGAAACTTTTTAAACTCTAAATTTACTTACTTTAGCAGTTTTGCTTGTTAATTAAAATCTTTAAACTTTCTAACAAAAACAAATGAATTTTATAGCAAAATGTAGATAATTTAAAGATGCACAAATTAGTTAAGGTTTAGTGCAGTAGGCTACTTAAAATCATACTACGAATTTACGGAAATTTACTACTAACGCACTGTCATTTTGGTACTTTCAAAAGTATCATTGTTATATTTTTGTTTCAGAAACTTAAACAAAGTTTATTTATTATATAACTTCTGGAAATGGCTTTAAGAAAAACTTAAAAAACCTAAGTATTTACATCATAAAACATTAAAGTAAAAAAAGTGTAAGTTGGCGTAAGATAAAATTTATTTTAAAAACTTTTAATATATCTAAAGAAATTTTTATACTATTGCTTTTGAGAAAAGAAGTATGTTATAAAGATAGAGAAGTTACTGATTTTAGACTAGTAAATATTGATCAATTTAAACATAGTTTATAAAACGGTATTCTTAGCATTTATAAAAGTTTACTTTTTATACTCTGTAACTTTTAAATGCTTGCTTTTCCAAAAGAAAAATTATATGTAATTTTAAAGACTGAATCCCACACAAACAAGCAAAAGATTAAAAACGTTGAATAAATTAGCACTTTCACAACATCTTTAACTAGCTTTTAATTATAACTTACAATGAAGTCGTAAAAATGAATCATTAACGAAAGTCTATTCGAAATAGGAAGCAGTTCACTATTTTGCGCAAGATTTAAGCATTTATTCTTCAACACTTAACAGTCCTATACCATGTTTTACAAATGCTTGTGTCGCATGTTTTTTTATCATTATTTTGTACAATTTTCAGTTGTTTACAACTTACATTTCCCAAAAAGTATCTTAAACGTTTAATTTGTAATGGATTGTATCTTTCATACTCTCATCAACTGAATGAGTGTTAAGTTTTTAAAAGTTGAGTGTCACGAAATCAGTCAGCCAGAACGTAAGTTTATAGGACCTAAAACTTGTATAGAGAAATATTGCTAGAATCAAGTTATTTTTAGACTTTTTTAAGAATTGCATGTTTTTTATTTATTTATGTTTATCATTTAAGTGTTAAGAGTATTTTAAACAATACATAATTACTATTGAGTTCTTTAAATATTTAATAGTTCCTATTATTTATACAGCATTGCCAAAAAACCTAGAAACCTAAAAAACTTGGTAAACCTGGAATATTTAATAAAACCAATGAAAAATCAGAAAAGCCGGGAACTTTTAACATGTTAAGTTACAAGGCTACTTGTTATACTCGTGCAAGTTTGGATAAGGAGAATATAAAGAGCAGTCACGAGTTTACTGATGCAAGTTTGCATCACTATATTACAGCCACATATAAACACTCAACAGTTGGATCTGTAGTCATACTGGCCATAACTGCTGCAGTAATTATGATATTCAAGAATAGACAGATATATTGTTTTCTTAAGTTGTATGAAAAATTTTTTTAGCATTGTAACTTTTCTTAAATATTTTGTTATACATTCAAGTGATTATATCTAATTTGGTTTTGTACATTCTTAGAGTATATTTCTGTTAAATTAAACCTTGTGTAAAAGTTTTAATCACACTTATAGTATTTTTTATAGCATAGTGTTCTTAATATGTTTGTTAGTATTTTCAATTATTCTTTTACATATCATGTTAGTTCATTGTCATGCTTAGTTTTATATAAAGTAGCCTTAAGTACTATTTAGTATCAGCATTAAGTATAAATTTAGTAAAAAATTAATTATGGTTTCTAGTGTGGCTGTACAGTGTATACTACATTAGAACCCTTTTTATTTGTTTTTGTTGTTTCATTTATAGTTATTTTAACAACGTTAACTCTTATAATTAGATTTTTGATTTAAACTTTAAGCAGTCAAATTTAGTTTGATTTTATACATTCATCAAACACATTTAATTTAGATTTAATTTTTGTGAAAACGTTTTGGTCATATTTAAGGTATTTTATTAATTATTATGTTCTTAATACATTTGTTAGTGTTTGCAATTGTTCTTAAATACAGTATTTTCATTCATTGACATGCTTAATTTTATATAAATTAATTTTAAGTATTACTTAGTGTCAGTTGAACTAAAATTGATATGCATTATGCTTTATAGTTTGGTCGTACAATATACTACAACCATACCCTCAATTTTCTGTGGGTTACTTTGCGCTCCAAATAAAGAACCAACAGTCTTTAGGTAACAGTTGAACAAAACCAAGAAAGTATCTTAACCAAAAGATTTCACTTGTATTAATTTTTTTTTAAACATTTGTCAAATAGTTATCTAACATTTTCAAATTTTATTATTTTTTTTTATTGTTGCATTAACTAACAGCACATTTAGAGAAATTCTACAATATAGATTGTATTGAACTTTTAAGAAGCAATACTCATATTTTCCACCTGCCTAGTTTTTAAAACCCTGTTTGTATAATCAAATTAGAAAGACATAGGGGCTCGATAAAAACTTAAGGCAATTAGGGGTCATATAATGCAAGAGGGAAATTATAAACCAAACAATAAGAGGTATTGGCACAACACAAGTTTTTTAGTCACAAAAAGTAGGTAAAAATATTTAGCCAAAGTAAATCAAAAAGTACAAAAACACAATTCAAAGCCTTAAAAGACAAACAGTAGGAGAAATAATTTAAGTCAAATAAGTCACAAAGGATATAGTATCAGTTTGATTCAATAAAGTCACAAAAAATTAAAAAAAAATTAATCTAAAAAATCAAAAGAGAACTGACAAAACTAGTACGCAAAGTAAAAGTTGAACTGAAATATTTAGTCCACAAAGTCACAAAAAACTGTGATTAATTTATGTAAAATGAATCATATTAAATTTATGTATGTCTCTTTAATCTTAATAATACAATGAAAACAAAGACAACATATCTTTGTATCTAAGACAGCAAAGGCCTGTAAAATGCTGAAACATATTGGAAATATTATTGAGGCCATAGGTATGACTTTCAATAGATTTTTTTCGTTATATTAATGTCTGTTTTTCAAATGCTGCAATCTTAATAGTACGTTTTAACAGTTTATTTTATTTTGATTTTATATTAAAAGTTAATTTTTGTAGCTCTAATTAAAAATTATCTTTATTTTTATTAATATTAATTAACTAGTTTAATTTATTTATATTATTTATAATTGTTTATTGTGTTATTTTTAATTGCAGTATAAGTGTACCTTTAATGTTATGTGAGTCACAGATTTTAGTCTTATAGATTTGATATTTGCCGTAGTAAGTTGTTGATTATCTAAAACTATCTAAAAGAGTAGTATTTTAATGATTTTTGATATGTTATTACTTGCTAATCGATTTTTAATAGGTGCTCAACTTATGTACAAACAGCCAATTCAGATTTATAAGTATGTCACTTTATGTTTATAAAATAATCGGTTTCAATGAGTCTTTTAAATAAAAATTAAGCATACCTAAAAAAATTAGTTATCAGAAAGTTGTAAAAAAGTTCATATTTTGAATCAAAAGTTTTTTATTTGATTTATTCATTGCTATGTAATGAATTGAAGTTTATTACTCTGTAAAAAGTATTAATGTTTAAAAGCTTTCAGTTTATTGTTAATGAAATTTTAAAAAGTCAACTTAAGAAAAGTTTCAGTGTAAAAAAATTCCAATTGGTTATTACACAATTCAGATTCTGACAATTAAAAATACGACAACTCTGATTCTTAAAAAAAATGCTTTATATATAATATCTCAAAAAGTATTAAGTATTTAAAAAAAGTTGTAGTAGATCAATTAATATTTAGATATAAAAAACACTGAATATAAGAAATATTAAAAGAAAAAAATGTAAAACAAAGTATAATTTGTAATTTATTCTAGCTATATCTCTAAATAAAGTCAGAAATTTTTAACTAAAAGTAGAATTGTTAGAAGGTATTTATTAGACTTACATACTTTTTTATTTTATAATAAAATATTTTTATAAGTTTTGTCCATTTATGAAAAAGTTTGAAATCTTAAAATTACAGTTGTCAGAATACTATTTGTCGTGCACCTATTCTAATTATTACTTTCAATCTTTTTATGTTTAACAGTACTTTTCTAATACATAATATTAGATTAGCAAATTTCACATTGTTAAATTTTAGTTTGAAATTTAAAAAAGTTTTTACTTCTTTTTTAGAAAAAAATTCAAAAAAAGCGTAATTTCAACAAACTGAACTTTATGTTCCTTTATTTACTAGAGCTGTAAAACTAATTAGAAGTATTTAAATTTGTTTAAAACTAATGATATCAAATAACTAAATATTACATTAGAGATAGTGTACAATAAGGTTTAAGTTAGAAAACTTCATTAAAAATAATTATAAGAAGTACGTAGTATTGTAGTGTATGGCTACAAAAAATAATAAAGTAATTAAAATGGGTAGCTGTCTAACTTACACGAGCGTACAAAATTGCACGAGGAGACAGAATTTCACGAATATACTTTTACACAAAGACTAATTTGCACGAGGGCACACAATTGCACGAAAATACTTTTTCATGAAGGGTCACTATTGCACTAAGACACTTTTAAACAAGTTGAAAGTGTTGCACACAGACATTTTTACACTGATTAAGTTTTTTGTTTCAGTTTCTCCGAAAATTTAAGAATTTTTTTTTTAATTTAGTTTTTTTTATATTGTAACTTTTATTCCTTACCATTACCCTCAGTCGGTAAGCTTTTTTTTTCTATTTTTAAATTTTTAGTTTTCTTTTAGTTTAATTTTTTTAATATTTTTTTTACTATCACTGTTACTCCTAACCCTCGGTCTATAGCTTTTTTTTTAATATATATTTTTTCTTTGAGTTTTTATCTATGTTATTTTACTCTCATGCAAAATTGACCCTTGATGCATAATCATCTTCGTGCAATTTCGTTTCCTCGTGGAACTTAGTTCTCGTGCAATTTTGTCTTCGTGTAATTTAGAACCGTTCCCAATTTTGATAGTTAGTAGCAGTTTTAATCATATTAATTTTTTTCAATAAGTATTTGATTGAATTTTTTAAATACTAATTATGTTTTATGCATTTAATTGTAAACTTTAATTATTATTGTTTTAACATTTTTAATTGTTACAAATACAAGTTAACAAATTAACTATAAATAAATAATTTTTTAGTGTGCTTTAAATTTCTAGTTTTGCCAAAGCTAAAGTTAAAGATTGAGAGTTAAGTAAATATTGAGGTAATATAAAACAACTTTCAGAAATAGTATTTTAATATTGTTAGACTAGTTAATTCCGGAAAAAATATTTAGCAACTAAAACAATAGAAAAATCAGCAAAAATAAATAAAATGCTTAATTAAAATTAAAACATATACCCCTAATTTAACATAAGATTTATTTTGCAAGAAAAGCTCTTAAAACTTAAATAGTGAAATTATAATTGATACTTTGAAGTTGTAATAAACAATAACTAAATCATGAGTACAAAAATAAGTCTTTTGGGTTACTCAGAGATATCAGACAACAGTAAAGTACTGGCAGCTGACGCTACCAAGAACCAAGTTGGTGCTGGTACAAACAAGAAAACCGCAATAAAAGTTAAAAAACCTGGTTACAATAATTCCTCAGCTCATTTTAATGATGTTGGTAAAAAACTACGGAAAAGAGTAATACACAGAGGAAACAACGCTTCAGCTAAAGTGAAAAACCAGGTAAAAGAAATTAACAGTATTAAAGTTGTACAGCGTTTTGCTAAAAAATATGCAATTCACTGCAAAAGAGGAAATTAAAAACAAGCGTTAACTTGGCTTGGATGGCTTTTTTTGTAATTTTTTTTCTAACCAAACTATAAAACCAATTATTTTCAATTTCTTTAATGCTAACTGGAAATTTTTTTTATTCTAAAGAACGTTCTTTTGCTTAGCTTTTCACAATAAATTTTATCGATTTGGGGTTTTACTTTTGTAGTGGGGGCCCCTTTAAAAGTTTAATGTTTTTTAGCATTTTTTAACT
The DNA here is from genome assembly GCF_965202585.1 of Thalia democratica. NCBI lineage: Eukaryota > Metazoa > Chordata > Thaliacea > Salpida > Salpidae > Thalia > Thalia democratica. The sequence continues at coordinate 31,951,860 of NC_139169.1, read as the reverse complement.
TTGCAACAATTTTCTGCAAAAATAAATTCTTATGTTAATTTTTTTTTAATAACATACTTATTTAATTAAGTTTTAGGATGTTATTAATTTTTTATTTTAATCGAAAATCGAAAATTTTTTTTTATAGATTTTTAGATTTTATAGAAATCGAAAAAAAAAAGTTTTAAAGTTTATGAATTAATTAATTAATAAAGTTTAAAATAAAAAGTTAAAAAAAATCCATCCAAGCCAAGTTGCTCTAAAATTAAAAATGTTAATCAAAATATCTTACAAAATTTAAGTCATTATAGCCTTCTGATAAAAAAAACAGATGCTAAAGATCCAATGCATTAAAATGATCATTTTATCACTAATTGAAGACTCGAATTTCAAGCTTTAATTAGGTAAAAGTACGCATTAATTAATTACAGCTCAGCTATGTAAATATCTAAATAACCGAAGAAAAACTGAAACCTAGACCTTTTCTATGTACATGTAGAAAAACTTAGCTTAGTACGCAGACTTACTACACGAACTGGCTGACTGAAGTTGTTTTAAAGTATTTAAAGTCTGTAATTTACGGGGGAGTGCCTCGGAGTTGTGGACACATTAGAGGCCAGGCTAAACTGTGGGGAAGGTTTTCTAGAGGGTAGCTTTGCTACATCTAGTCTAGAGGAAGTTATATAATTAGGGTCCATTTTCGGTATACTTTTGAGTCAGTTAATAAATAAAATCAAAACAAGGCAATTTAATATAATGAATTTAATAATTTTTTAAATCAATACAATAATTACAAATCTAAAAAATTGACAAATTAGCCGAATATAAAAACTTAGCAGTGAATAGTTTAAATTAGCCCTAATAAAATTGTATAAATAAGCAGTTAAAAATGTTATTTTATTTTGAACTGGAAACTAACTGCTGGGTTCCAATGTAACAGCTCAAATCCAAATAAAGAACTTGAGTTCCAAAGACCAACAAGTTCAAATCAAATAAACTATAAGTGAACTGATTCCACTTACCAAAACACAAATACAGGATTAGTAGACTGACACCACTGAAGTGACTGCAAGCCAGCCAGTTATATAAGACAATTAGTTTGTTTCCCAACTTAAATTGCATCATGAAAAAGCAGTTATATACTTAATTATAAGTGATTTAAAATTACCAATTTGTTGATTATGATTCGCTGTACAGCTTCATTTTGATATTCAAGATTTAATATCAGGGATGCATTACCAATGCATTACAGGTTCATTTTAATAATAGTAAATTTTGACTCGTTTTTAATAACTTATAACAATACATTTAAAGTGACTTATAATTATTATAGTTTGAACTTTATAAAAGGGTAATTTCCAAAATTAAATGAGGGGAGAAAATTTCTCAAGAGCACGAAATTGCACGAGTCTACTTTTGCACGAGAGGATAAAATTGCACAAAGATAATTTTGAACAAAGAGTAATTTTTGCAATAAGACACTTTTGCACGAGCAGATATTTTTGCATGAAGTAATTTTTGCACTAGTTATTTTTTTCATTTAATTTTATATGAATTAATTATATTTGTTTCTATTTATTTTCTTTGTGCAATTTCGTTTACTTGTGCCATTTTGTTATCTTGCAATTTGGTCCCCTTTTGCAAATTTAGTAACATCGTGAAGTTTTTTTTTCGTGCTATTTAGACCAGTTTCCCTTTAAGCTCACTGTTTTTCTTAAGACAAACTGTTTAAAATATTATATCAACTTGACATATTCTAACAAAATTACTTTAAATTACTAAATTTTGGATACAAAAAACAGAAAATAAAAACCTAGTATTAAACACTACTTGTTTTTTTTTGGTTATATATTTTTTTCAAACTGTTTTGCTTTAACTTTTATATTATTAAATATTCAATCATTATACTTTTTTTCATCTTTTTGTTCATACAATTTATTGCTCTCATAAGTTTAAAAGAACCTAAGTCATTGTTTGCAACCAGCCTTGCTTTTTGCCTCAAAAATTTTCAACTCCGATAAAAGGAGTTATCGTGTCAATTAAATAAATTCTATTTTCATTATGATGAAATTAAATTAAATGTCATAATACATTAACTTACTTTTTTTTTAATTACTTGAAATAATAATTTGTTTCACAACTTTTTTAAAGATATAAAAATGTTTTAAATATAGATTATAGATAATTACAAAACATAAACTAAGTTTAATTACTGACTGTAAAATGCTTTGACGTAATTATAAAATAACAAATAGTTTCTTTTCAAAGGGTGCTGATAAAAACAAGAAAACTACAATTAGAGCTGAAAAACGTGGTGACGATTATGCCTCAGCTCAAAGTTATGTTCGTAATAAACTAAGAAAAAGAGAGATATGCAGAGGCAAGAGCAATTCTGCACCAGTAAAAAAACAGGTAAAAGGAGTTGACAAAAACAGGAGTAAACAAAGGAGTGAAATGCTTCCTGCTCAGCAAAGAAATAGACGCTGCCGCAAAAGAAAAGATAATAAGAAAAAAGATGCTGCAAAACTCAAACCTACTTTAAAACCTTTTGAATGTTCAAAGTTTATAAAGAATGCAGTATCTGTTGACAATGTATTAGCAAAATATCAGCAAGAGGATGATGAAACAGCTCAAAAATTTACACTGATGCCTATTGACTCACAAACAAACCCTAGTGAATACGCCTTGATAAAGCAATACTTGGAACAAGCACGTTGCGAAGAACCGGATTCATTTGTTGACCTGAAACATGCGAAAGTTTACAAGGTAAATTGCGACGGCTTCGATTCCGACGATTATAAGTTCGACAACTACATGATGCTGCACGGCACCAGCTTGGAATGCACCAAAAAGATTTTGAGCAAAGGTTACAAAAATTCGCCTTACGGGTGCTTTGGAAGGGGAGTTTATATGACAGAGTCGATAGACATAGCTGTGATGTACTCGATAAGGAAAACTCTAAATAACTGGATTGAAACTTTTTGCAGGAGCAACTCCATTGAAACATACGTTTTTGTAAACGAAGTTTCTAAAACGAAGAGGTTAAAAATTGAAAAGTATGAGAGCTACCACAAGCTGAGTGATAACTACGCAGCGCCAAAACACCCGTTTTGCAAACACATGCATCAGGACAGTCCAGACAGTAAAATGAAAGCAGACACCGAACGAAGATATCACAAAAACATACCGGGTCTCAGTTTGGTAGACGAGTATGTTGCAGATGATAGCTTGGTCAAACCGAGATTTCTTATTGAAATAGAACCATCTGGTGTTGACTATGAGAAGTTTTCAAAGTTTGCTAGGTATTTGCGTGAAAAAATTATTTAGTTAACGTAATTTGTACAAAATAAATTTTAAACGATAATATGACTGTTATTTTTAATTTAGAGTACTTTATAAATAACTATTGTTCGCAGCTGTTGTTAGCAACTCTAAATATCACCTTAAGATAGTATTTTAAAACTTTTGTATTAATTTATATCTTAATTTGAACTATTTGTTAAACTAATATAAAATGTTTTAGTGAATTAAATGAACTCTGCATATTTTCAAGGATTAAAAAAGTTTTATTTTTCTTATTTGCTCGTGAAGTTTAAACATTTTGTAAGCTTAAAGGCAGCTAAATTCGAAATCTGTCCGAAAAAAAACATATTTTTATCAAAATAGAAGTTTTTAACAACTACACAAAATTACTTTGAGTACTTAAAGATTTATGTTATTTTTTTTAATTTAACTATTATGTTTGTGTTGTATAGTATGGTTCACATTGAAGTTGAAATAGTATCAGCATTATTGCAAATACAGTCAGGTACAATAACACAAGGTTTACATGAACATTTTCATAAACATTATTAGGTGCTTCATCGTTACTTCTTGAACTTCTTTTTGTTTGACTTTTTATTTGCTATGTAATTAACTTTTATGTTTCCACCTTTTGATGTTATGTGGTTTTGTTGTAATAGTTAATAACAAAGTCTTCAAACTTATTTACTGAATTTTTACTCACTAAATACCTAGTTTTCTCTTCTACTCACTTTTGTTTACATTCTTTTTTGTAAAATCATTCGGGTGTTTTAAAGAGGAAATAAAACTTTTCTTCATAGGATTTCTATATCTTTCTACTTTATAATTTTGTGTATTTTTTAGCCGAACGACTTCCACTACTTTGTTTTAGTCTATTGCTTTTAAAAAGTTTAGTCAACTTGTCCATTTTAACAGATCTGCTTGGATTAGATGTATTAACAATGCTGCCTGCAATTGGTCTTCCCTTGTTTTACTTTGTAATGCTTTTAAGTAGAGGCAGCCTAATCTTTACTGCTGAAGTAACTACTCAAACTTTCGTTTTTAGGAGGCTTACCACTTATTTAAGTTCAAGTCTAATGTGCAGTGTAACGAACCAATCATTTCATTTTATGTTTCGTTTATTTCAGAAGAGTTAAAGTTAAAGAATTTCAATGTTTTCAGTGACGTCACAACTGGTATTGAGAATAGAAAATGAGAAAAAGAAGCGTGAAGTAAATTTGAGAGAAAGAGTTTAAAACTTGGCTTGCAGACGCGAGTCGGCCGGATTACTGCCGGGGGAGAGAACGTACACAACGACGTGGAAACAGCACAACGACGGAGAGGCGAGAGAGCCAGCAAGGCGAACGAAGCATATTGAAGACTTGTGTTAATTAAACGAGGATAGAAAACTTTATCGTCGAGTCCATTTTCAATGTTAAACATATTCAAGAGAATATTTATCACTTAGTTAGCGTGCTTACGCGACTCTTAAAGAAGTTGTTGGTAGTTGTTTATAGCACTTCGTTTTCTTACATCTATTTCACTTACTTCACAATGCTTTTATTAATTTTGTAAATATATAAAACGTGTACTTATAACTAGTTTTTAGCATTGTTTCTATATTAAGTACTAGTATATCAAATTAAGCCTGCGTTCCATCTGAACGTCTGTAAAACTTTAAATAACCATTTCTTGTTATCATATTTAAGAGCAGCTAAACCAACCTAACAACATCGTTATTGATGACGGTTACATGGCGTAACTCCACAACGGCCTACAAACCTATCACCTTTAAGATTAATAGTCGAATGCGCCCACGAAGACAAATAACTATCGAACCACAAGCAAATGAACATCAAACTACGCAAAAACTGACAACCTAGAACATAAAAGATGGACAGTGGAACCGCTCAGAGGAATGGACAACCGACCCGGCCAGGGACTGGACATGGGAACCAAGGAAACCAACTGATTTCGTTGAAGAAAATTGTGAATGGACGGCCACGAAGAGGTTGTGACTGGGATTTTTTATAGGTTTGACCAAACATCTTCAACCATAAAAAGATGTTTTTTGAATAATTCAGCTCATTCGGATGTACATCAATCTAACTGTTAGTTACTATTTCAACATTTTATAAACATTAAATACATTTTTTGCCATTAACTAAAACTTGTTTAATCTTTTTCAGGCACCACTACTTGTTACAATAATTACATAAATAATAAGTATTCAATTTTTTACATATTTAAATATTTTATATTATAATACCTTAAAATGTTAACTTATAAGTTAGAAATGTAAAATTTATATGGTTTCATTTATGTTATTTAAGTTGGTTAAAAATTAAATATTTTGATTTTAAAAATAGACAAAACATTTTCAAAACAAATTCTAAAGACATCTAAAGTAAACCTTCGTTTGAAACAAATCCTATTTTTCGATTAATACTTACAGTAATGAATTCACCTAATAATTGTTGGTTTCAAGATTAAAACTTCAATCAATTAAATTAGGTTTTTGATTTTTTTTATACTTTGTTTGTGTTTTACATCATAACTATAAAACAATAATTTTAAACAAGAAGTATTTAATATAACAATAATTAAACTAGTGAGGTTATAACATGTATAAAATAACTTTTTAATTAGAATTGACATAATGTGTAGTTTAGTAACATTCAGAACTGACTTGAGTGCAAATTAAATTTGTTCAAGTGTTTGCGGTTTAGGTTATAAATTTTCCCCGTTTTACTCGGAAACTATTAATATGGATTAATTTGCATAGTTATACTTAAAATTAAGTTGATTTTTTTTTTCAAAATATCGAAACAATTAAAGATTTTTTTTTTGTTTGTTACTACCACATACTAGTTTTTTAAGTTATTTTATATTCATTTCTTTAGTTTGTAAAATAAATAACAAAAAGTTATTAAATTCAAAGATATGACAAAAAACCATAAAAAAATTGCAAATATTATATCAAAAAAAAGTTTTGTTGTTTTCATTTACAACCTAGTTAACTATGTCATGTGTACTATTTTGTTGTTGTTATTATTGTTAATGTGTTTTTCACTAGGAGTATAAGAAATTTAGAATGTTTTAGTGTTTTATAACTACAGTTTAAGTATAATAACTACATAATACTCAATAACTTTAAGAAGATTTGTTTTCAGACTATAAACTATTACGATACAATCTTATAGCTTAACTTTAAATCGCTTTTTAACAATGTTTTTAAAGCTTGTTAACACAACGGAAGGAGTTTAAATTATTTAAACCGCACCTGTTACTGATAAATTCCCGTCATATAAAAATTAAATTTTTTTAGATAAAATTTTAGCAGTTAATTGTACTTTAATCAAAAACAAATAGGAGTACCGGTTGACAGTTTTTTAAAATTTTCACATAAAAAATTGATAAAAATAAATTTTTCAAGCAATAACAAAATAAAACTTGCTGTTTTTGTTTTACAAGCATCTGATAATTTTTATAGTTACTGTCGTGAAATTTAAACTTTCTTATCAATTTAAATTTCAGTGGATTTTTTTTTATCGATAAAATCTGAAACGTTAGGAGTAAATAAGAATTGTTAAATTTTCATAACATCTGGCTTTAATTTATTTAGTTTGACGTTTGACTATAAATCGATAGCAAAACGGAAGCTAAAAATACTTTGAAGTTTTTTTTACCAAAAACAAAAATTTTATTAACTAATTGTCTTATTGTTCTCTTGTAACATAACTTGAAAAGAAATACTTAATTCGAATTATTGATATATTACGTCACATTGTTCGGCAAACTTGTAGTTTAATAATTAGTTTTCTCTGTAGATTTAAAGTTGTTTTGCTTACTTATAGTGACCTATATCTATTGATGAAGTTTTAACGATTTTTCAGTAAAATAAGTTATATAATACAATTAATCTTAAACTATTAATTGCTATAATGATACAATAACTATCAAACATATTTCTGTAAACATAGATTAAAAAAACTGTTATCATTTAATTAATTTCAATAAATTATTTAAACAGTATAATAAATACTTTGCTGTAATAGCTTATTAATTTAGTTTATTAAAATGAATTATAAAAAAACATAAAGTATAAGTAGCTTTATCTATTTTTAACAATCTTACTTAATGCCTAAAAAGATCCACTAATGTTTGCTTAAAAAGTGTACAAACAATATTTATATAAACTTTAGATTGTAGCTTCACGAGCAGTTGTGATTTTTTGCGGTAGCAGTAAGGTTGATATTATGCATAAGACATTTTATGGGTTTGAGCATCGATGTAGAACTTTCGTTGTCTTATTAAGTTTATTCTCATTATGTCATACTTAGAAGTATTCTATGATTTAGAGTTACTATATGTATAGTCTTTCTGTTGTAGTTTTCGTATTAATTATCTTTATTTTTTTTACTTGTATATATATATTGTCTACATTATTTGATTTTATAATATATAATTTTGGTTTTTAAGAAAGCGGAAAATATTCTAGTCCTTTTTAAATTGCTAGTTTAACTACTTAACTCGTAAGAAACTTCGCATGGCATGTTAACAGTGAATTTTCAGCTTCTCTTAATGCTCGTAAAATGGCAAAAATGAATCTTAAATCTTTGTTTTCAAAGTCAATGTCAAGTTCAATTATATAATTACGTTTAAAAATTTTCCTTTAGAGAATTTATAAGTATGTAATGATTCCTAAAACTTTTGATTGTTTAATTTAAAGCATTGTCTGCTTTTGTCTTTAAAAATGTTGTATATTACAAAAAATAACATTTACGAACGCCAAACACACTTTCTAAAATAAAAAATGAATTTTGTAAGTAAATATAATAAAACTATAAAAAAAAAAAAGTTTCAATATTTATTTAATTATATTAATCTTAGTGCATTGTATATCAACAAAAAATAATATAAACTTAATTTTGTTTTTCATTTTAAGCGAGTAGAATAACCACAAATCAAGTGTTTAAAAATTGTCAAGTGATAACATTATTAAGTTAAATGTCAAAAATTGTAACAGTAAATTTACATCCGAGTTACTCTATGTCTTTGTTACTCTATTAATTTATAGGTCAACTAATTCTAATAAATATTACAAATATTCAACTAAAGAAATATATATAGTTTAAGACTGTTATTTACATTCAGTCTTAAATAACTTTAATTATTTTAATAAATATATTAACTTCGAGTGTTAAAGCTTATAAAAAAATAATTATTTATTAGTTAATCAAAACATACAGAAGTGTTTTAAAAGATAGTGGTTTGTCAAGTGATTTAGTAGTAATAAGTTTACAAACTATATTATTTTGAATTTCTAACTTTAAAAACTCTTATTTTCAAATAAAAAACTTAACGTTTTATGACAAGCAATTGTGTGTATAATTTTTCAAATATAATCAGGTAAAATAATATACTTTTTGGTACTATTATTTCAAAATCAGGCATTAATCAGCAGCAGACTTGTTTTCACATTAAAACTGAAAAATTTAAACTTTAAACAAATAAGAAACTAAAAGTTATTAAACGACCAGGGATAAGAGCTATTCTAATACAGTTTTTAAGACGTCTGGAAAGCGCAAATACTTTGTTCAAAACTATGATAAAGGTACTTTCTTTTCGCATAAAAGACATGCAATTTTTAGGGTCAGAAGCATTTTTATTATTAAACTTGTTATTGCGAGAGTTTTTCATTAATTTTTTTATTCAGTAATTGTGGGATACACATTACTAATTTTGTGATCAGAAATCACCTACTACTCCAGTGTCACCAAACAAAGAAAACGAAATGTGCACGTCAAAGTTACGTATTTATCAATCCTGTGCCATAACATAAAAGTCGTGGAACGCTCACGCATTCTATTCCCGTGACACTACACAATGAAACTTCTCAATTTATCAATATTTTATACGAACTTCGTTGGCTGAACTCAGTAATATTTATTAGTTTATGTGAGGAAAAGATTTTTTTAAAGTTTGGAAGGGTAAACATCTCCACTAATATTAACTGGAAAGGTAGTCGAACTACTTATGCTTAAGTACTGACACAAAAAAAGTAACTTTTTAAGTAACACAACTTGTATATAGAAATTTAAACTTAAGTTTTAATGATATAGCCTGCTGTCTGCTTAAGTTCAATTTTATTTTTAAAATTCTTAACAGTATTTTATTTAATAGAAATGAAATAAGCCTTTTTATAAATATATACTAAGAATAATTCATTATCATTGTTATAAGTCAAAACAAGTTCTAATAAAAACATTTAAAAAAATGAGAGCTTAAAGATATTTAAGTTCCAGGATCACGAAGAAAACGGCACAAGCAACAAACCAAATTAACTGAAAATAAAAAATAAATCAAAAAACGAAGAAGTTGACAAAAAGATGATGGAGAGACGAAGAAGTTGATATGGAAGATGATGAAGAGACGAAGAAGTTGACATGGAAGATGATGGAGAGACGAAGAAGTTGACATGGAAGATGATGGAGAGACGAAGAAGTTGACATGGAAGATGATGGAGAGACGAAGAAGTTGACATGGAAGATGATGGAGAGACGAAGAAGTTGACATGGAAGATGATGGAGAGACAAAGAAGTTGACATGGAAGATGATGGAGAGACGAAGAAGTTGACATGGAAGATGATGGAGAGACGAATAAGTTGACATGGAAGATGATGGAGAGACGAAAAAGTTGACATGGAAGATGATGGAGAGACGAAAAAGTTGACATGGAAGATGACGGAGAGACGAAGAAGTTGACATGGAAGATGATGGAGAGACGAAGAAGTTGACATGGAAGATGATGGAGAGACGAAGAAGTTGACATGAAAGATGATGGAGAGACGAAGAAGTTGACATGGAAGATGATGGAGAGACGAAGAAGTTGACATGGAAGATGATGGAGAGACGAAGAAGTTGACATGGAAAATGATGGAGAGACGAAGAAGTTGACAAGGAGAAGATGATGGAGAGACGAAGAAGTTGACATGAAAGATGATGGAGAGACGAAGAAGTTGACATAGAAGATGATGGAGAGACGAAGAAGTTGACGAGGAATTCACGAAAAAACTTACATTGTGTTTATTGCATGAAAAAAATGAAAAAACAATATTTAGGTTTTGTTATAAGTTTTTTATGTATTTTTAACTACTTAATTTTAAATAACATTCAATTTTAAAGTAACATAAACATCATTTTTTTAAGATTTAATTAGCTCAAAATAAGAATTTTAATTCTACTTACACTTTTACTTACATAAATCCTGCTCTGCAAACAGGCAATTAAAAAAATTAATTGTAATTATGTATGTTAAACAATGATTGTCTATGTTTATAGTTTTTGTAACACTTAACTTAATTTATAGAAATTATGAATTACTGAATCAATTAATTAGTTTTACTTCAGAAAATGCTTTGTTATGGTTTGTAATTTTTTGCCGTGTTCTAATCCATTACTCACTAACTTTTTGTTAACATTTCAATAAAATTTTATATTCTAAGCACCAACATCAATGTACAGTTTTTTAATTTCAAAATTATAACTTTTTTTAAACTATGAACTACTGACTTAATTAATTAATTTTAATTAGGAAAAGTATATACACATGTAATTGAAAATACCGTTTGCTTGTTAAATAATTAACTTATGTACCAATATTTTTCTATTTACTTGTTTTTTTTATCTTTTTTCTTTTATTTTATTCTACTAATGGTTTCGTAAGGAGTTTGTGGGTACAGGTACTACATGATAGACGTAAATGATTATTGATACATTAAAAGGTTATGTTGATATAACAATCTTAAGTATAAAAATGTTGATAGAAACTGACACTAGACAGAAATAGAATTAAAAAAAAATCTTAAAATGAAGACAAAATAGAGAGTTAAGGTAAGAGACTAGATTTAGAAAAATATTAAAAAAAAGCAGAAAAAAAGTAAAAAAAATAAGCAAAAGAAAATGTAACGAACCAATCATTACATTTTATGTTTCGTTTTATATCAGAAGAGTTAAAGTTAAAGAATTTCAATGTTTTCAGTGACGTCACAACTGGTATTAAGAATAGAAAATGAGAAAAAGAAGCGTGAAGTAAATTTGAGAGAAAGAGTTTAAAACTTGGCTTGCAGACGCGAGTCGGGCGGATTACTGCCGGGGGAGAGAACTTACACAACGACGTGGAAACAGCACAACAACGGAGAGGCGAGAGAGCCAGCAAGGCGAACGAAGCATATTGAAGACTTGTGTTAATTAAACGAGGATAGAAAACTTTATCGTCGAGTCCATTTTCAATGTTAAACATATTCAAGAGAATGTTTATCATTTAGTTAGCGTGCTTACGCGACTCTTAAAGAAGTTGTTGGTAGTTGTTTAAAGCACTTTGTTTTCTTACATCTACTTCACTTATTTCACAATGCTTTTATTAATCTTGTAAATATATAAAACGTGCACTTATAACTAGTTTTTAGCATTGTTTCTATATTAAGTACTAGTGTATCAAATTAAGCCTGCGTTCCATCTGAACGTCTGTAATACTTTAAATAACCACTTCTTGTTATCTTATTTAAGAGCAGCTAAACCAACCTAACAACATCGTTATTGATGACGGTTACAGCAGTTAAGCGTAATAAAGAAGAATTTTTTCGATTACATTTATTTGTGATGGTTGTTGAAAGGTCTAGAGACTGAGATTTAGACCTTTATTATTTAGTAAAAACTACATATTGAATTATTAGTGTTTTTTTATGGTTGAAGTACAAGAAGTATTATTAAAACAATATTGAACTGTTTTAGAGTTCTATAAACTATTATAGGTAATATTAGTGGAAATTTTAAAGTATTTTTCACTTAAACTTAAATTGTGGTTAACTATTAATAAATTTAGATTTTTTTATATAAATAGTTTATATTTTTGATATAGACTTGTTGTAGCAGGATTTTATGGTTCTTTATATAATAGTAACATTGTTGAAACTGTCTTTTCTGATTTTTTAAAGATAACTAAATAGAATATAGTAATTTATAAAGTAATTTTTTTTTAATGATGAGTAGTACTAATAAATAATAGTACCAACATCCATAACATTTATTAGAACAGGGTCTCTATACTTTCTGAGTCAGAAAAAAACCTTCCGAATCTTGTAAAATAAATCCCTACTAAAATCCCTACCAAAATCCCTACTAATTTAATAACATTGAAATTTGAGATGAAACCGCAATATCATATTTTATAGTTTCGAAAAAAAAAATTTAATCCAATACAAATCTTCGTCAGACCAATAAGAAAAAATTATATCCACAAAAAGAGAGTACAAATCTATAAAAGTGTAAGTCAATTAGTTCTTAAATTCACCTGGTTGACTTTTAAGCATCTTTCAGTTTTGATTGAAAATATCAAAGATACCTGTAGTTTTTAAAGTTTCTTGTTGTTTTTTCAGTTATTTTAGATTAAAAACTATAAATTAAAATCATTAAAATAGTTTAAATTGTTGTAAGTTATAATAACCTTACGCAACGTTTACTGAAATCTAAAAATTCGTAGTTCTGAACACTGAAACGTAGGAAATTTTGTTTATTCAACTTAAAACGTCATGCTCAATGAATTTATGGGGATTTGCTGTTAGCAATTCTGGCAACTGTGTTTCACATAATACACATACAAGCTTTTTATAAAAGATTTTAACTCTATATTTTGCAACTTTGTTGCAGCTTTTAATTAACTATAAAAAAGTCCAAAACAGTAACTTTGTACTTAAAGATAAGTCATTCTTTTTCTAAACCATTAATCATCCATGAACCTTTTAGACTAGTTTATGACTTAGTAAGAAAGTTTAGCACCTGCTTCTCAGTTTATTGCTTGCTTATTTTAATACTGTAACTCTGAAGTAGTTTGTATTATTTTTGAAAACAGGATTTTTAATTTTACCTGGTTTATTGGATGCTGTGAAACCCTTGATAATTGAAGAAGAAAAAAAAAAAAATGCTCAAAAATTATTTAATTAAGAATGTCAACTTTTTTAATTGTTTTACTTATATTTATTTATTTGAATAATTTTCTAACAATGAACTTAAGTATATAATCAATTTAAGACTATAACAACATGTAAACACAGTTTAGTTTTACTATTTTGTATTGGCTAGTTGGAAACAGCTAAAACTAGTTCAATATATTTTTTTCACCTTTTTTTGTTCTGTTTCATTTTACACAAAGAGTGACAAACTTGATAAAAGTTCATTAATAATCCTGACCATTAAAGAATTCAATTAATCTATATTTAGTGTAAATTCATAAAGCCAAGTTGACTGTGCTATTAATAAAGTGTAATAGTATTAATATAATGTAATAGTAAGAAGTATCTAGCTAAATGCTTTTGTGTTTTATTTTGGTTTTAATGATTTTTGTTTAATTTTTGTGAAAGAGCTGTTTCCTGAAAATACATCAATCATACACATATGGTATAAGTGATGTAATGGAAGTTAGATGATTGAATTCAACAAAAATCTGTTGTTCTAACCAGTATGAAAATAAGATTGAAAGCTTTAGATAGTTTTAAATGTTTAATTATGTGTTTTTGCATAAGTTTAAATTAAGAGTTTTATTTAGAGAAGTCAGGAAAATTTTAATGAAAGGTTTAGGAATTTTTTGTCAGCTTGATCTGTGGTAAACCTGATTAGTATTAATAATAGTTAAATTAAAACTGTCATTATTTATATGTGATACTTTATAGTGTCATTGTACAGCATACTATAGCTATACCTTCAATTCTATGTGGGTTACTTGGCGTCTTTCACGTAAAGAATGATCAGCCTTACTAACATTTGAATAAGAACATGACAGTATTTGTCCACATTTGTGTTTATTCCACATTTTTAAACCTTTTAATTTAATTTTTTAGTGCATTTTAGATAACATTATATTTAAGGAAAATTTTTATTTAATTTTTAGGAACCGTTTACTATCTGCCCTTTTAAAAGCCCTCTATGTTTAATAAAACCAGAATCACAGAGGAGCTTGAAAAAAACATCAGGCAATGAGGGGTTAAATAATGCAACAGAAAAATTTAAAAGTAAACTACAAGAGGCATTGACACAACTTACATTTTTTAGTCACAAAAAGTAGGTGAAAATATTTAGACAAAGTAAATCTATAGGTACAAAGACACAACTTAAGTCATTAAATCACAAACACTAGGTGATAAAATTTGAATCAAATTAATCACAAAGGATGTTGTCTCAGATTTAGTCAACAAATTAACAATAGATTAGACTATATTTAGTCCAAAAAGTCTAAGTAGAACTTAAAAACTTCTTGTCAACTAATTTAGAATATAACTGACAAAGTTTAGTCCAAAAAGTCAAAGCAGAACTAAAAAAATTTGTCAACAAAGTCACAGTATAACTACCAAAGATTTTGTATAAATAAGTGACAACAAGTGGTGATCAGTTTAAAGTCAAGGTTAATCATATTAAATTAATTTATGTCTTTTATATCTTAATAGTATATTACAAAAAGACAATTTTTAATAGTATCTATGACTTTAAAGGCGAGTAACATGCTAAAATTTTCAGGAATTTGTACCATAGGGGAAAGGCATGACAATTATTTTTTTTTTGTTTTTTTAATACTGCAATCTTTATTAGGTTGTTAAACATGTTTGATATTATTATTGAGATCTAAGTGAATTGCTGTGAAATATCTTCGCACAATTTAGACCCGTGACCATTTTTTATATTTGAAAAATTACATTACTTATTTTTTGTGGCTGTTTCAATTTGTTTTTAAAGTTTTAATTGTCTGAACTTGATATGTTCGAATTTGAATAGTTGTTCACCCGAAATTCAAAATTTGTGAAAGTTACGTTTAAGTTAAAATATTATATATTAAAATTATGTTTTTAACTTTTATTTAAAAAATTTTTAGTTAATTATGGAGCTTGGCAGCATTTTACAAGTTACGTGCGACATTTTGTAAATAAGTGATAGTGAGTTTTTCTTATCTAAAGTTGAAGTATTAAAATAAGTATTTTTTCTAAACAATAAGCATAAATAATAAGAAAAAGTAAAACGCTAGTAGCTATAAATTTTTAATAAAATCTTAGCATTAAATTTTTTCTCCAAAAAATTTCAATAACGATTTTAAAATGTATACTACTGTTTTGCAATTTACCGACCCCTAATTTTACGGAAGAAAAATAATTGTGTTTTGAAAGATTTCGTAGCTTTAATAAATTTAAACAGCTATCTGTCTATAAAAATTAACTTCAATAAACAACGTTAGATAACTGTCAATCTTTAGTAATATAAGTTTAATACCGAATTGTGATACTTTAATTGTAAATATCTTTCGGTATATGATGTAAGAGTTTTTTTTAGTGGTTTTGAATTTATATTACCGTTAAATTTTTAGACATTATTTGCAGTTAATTTCTTATTAATAATTAATCAGGTCAGAGACAAGAAAAACTGTCTATGATTATAGGGATGAGCTTATCAAGAAAGAAGTATGAATACAAGACGCAATGTTGATAAAAAAAGTCTTAATTAATTCTAGCGGTTGTAAAAATATCAACTTTTTTTCAGCTTTTTATCAATTCTAAATGTACGACAGCTTTAAAATCACTAAATTTATTAATTCTAACCGCTAGGTTTAATACGTTTTAAAACATGGCAAGTTATGGCACCCCTGGTTAAAATTCCTAAAGCTTTTATATCTTTAATAAGTTTATTTGAAAGCAGAAATTTCAAGTTTTTAGACCAACCAAAATAAGAAAAAGTATCAGATTATTAATCAATTTTGATTTAAAATATCTAAAAACATTTGCATAAAAAACTATGAGTATACAATGGTTAGTAAAAATATTTTTTAGTACTTAATGAAAAGATTAACAAAAAAATCATATAACCTTAATTTTGTTTTAGAAACTAGAAAGTTATTATTAAATTTATAAATTTAAGTTGTTTATATCAAAAGTTTACTTTAAAATCAACGCTTTTTTTTCAAAAATATAATGATTGGAGTATTTTTTACTTAATGTTTATTGTATTACAAATTTAAATATAGTATTCTAAAATTAACTTATCAAGTTCAAGTACAAGTAAACAACTCCAGTTTCTTTGGCTAAGTTTAGCTGACCTTTTTTCTGTATTATTGAACAACATATAAATTTTTATTTAAGTGAAGTTATAAAACAAAATTTTAAAGTTTCAATTTATTAATAAAGTTGTTAAGTAGTTGAAATGAAAATACAATTTCTGTACCTAGTAAAGTATAACAATTATATATAAAATTTAAAAAAATATATTTAACTTAAATCTCAGGTAAAAACATAGAAGTCTTCTATCCTTTAATCTGTTTTTTAAACTGCTGTATATATGATTTTTATAAAAATTTACTTCACATACATTTATTAACATTTTTAAACAAAAATTCTAAATAGTTTTTATATCTTTAAAGTAAAACTTTACTTAATGTAAAGGGGTTACTTTGTTTCAGAAAACCAGTCAAAATATTATGTTTAAATTATAATATAATTAGCTAAAGAAAGTAGAATCAATAATAGTACCTTTTTTGCATAAGATATTATAAGTACAAGCTTATAATTGAAGTGTAATACTTTTTATTTTTGTCTAATTTTGTAGGTTACGGTCTTATATTTAAAATTAGTCACAAATCAATTTATAGCAATTTTATACAATTTGTCATTAAAGCAACTTTTTATTTGTGTCAGTAGTATAATTTTTTTTTGCTCTTACTATCCAATTAAGAGTTAAAAGATAATAAAGCTAAAATAGTATTATTATTTTTTTAATTTTACGTTGAAGTCAAAGCTTGTACCAACTACATGTTAGTACTTCAATAAACTTACACTTATTCTTTTACGTATTTTGACTATAATATTACAGTTCTAACCAGAGGCGTTTTTTTATTTTTTTGCTTAAGCCTGTTACACTCTCAGAAAAAAAAAGATTTAACTATTTACTCAAAATGTAATTTATTTAGAAATTTTTCATTCTAAATTTCAATTTTTTTGATTGTTTGACTTATTTATATTTTTAGTAAATTAATTCTAAAGAATAAAATCTAAATATCAACGAAATTTAAACCTTTGCATATGTGATACTAGATGTCAGCTGTAGACTTGATTTTAATTGTGATGTGTATTGAATACAAGTTTTTAAAATGCTTGTTTGTTTAGGATATAATTTTGCAGATAGTTTACAATTTAAATTAACTATAGATTTGAATTTACCGATAGAAAATATACTTCAAAGTCAGTCTGACTTGCAAATTTTTTTGAGTCAGTAACTTTTAATTGTTTTATTTTTACTTTTTACATCTATACCTTTATTCCTGAGCGACCAAAACATATAAGAAAATAATCCAAAAATCAAGACTAAAATATCAAAATAAAAATATTATCATTAAGCTTTTATTTTGCATACTTTGCAAACATACAAATTAGGCCGATCTTAAACTATAATAGCAATGAGTAAATGTTTTACTTTGTTTTAATACTAGAAAGTAAAATTTCATTAAAACACATAACATAATTATCAAAAATTTTTGATAAGACACTGTTGCTTAAAGAACATCTATTATTTGCACATGTAACATTAAGTTTATTTAAAGAAAAATGGGGCTCAAAAGTTTTAGGTTGTTTTAAATGGTGTAGTTATGTCTTTTCTAATTATGTTTAAAAATGTTTATTTAATTCTTTATATTTTACATATTAAATATTCTTAATTCAGTAAGTCATGGACTATTGTACAATATATGTGAATATTTATTATGGAAAACTGATAGAAAGATCTTGTTAACTAAAAAAATATTTGAAAGACTTATTTTAATAAAAATTTAAGAGAGTTTTGATTGTTTTGTTTTGTTTTATATTACTAATCAAAATCGTCCATGGCAAATTAAAAAGTATCCTTGGTGTGCGACTCGATAACCGAATTGTTCATCGTGCACCTTTTTTTTGGACATAAAATGTTGACTGTCATTCTTTGCCGTTTAAAAACAATAATAACATTTAACTTTTAGATATTACAAATATTACATTCGAAATGACAAATTTAGAAATATAATTGTCAACCTACAACGAAAACGGAGAATTGACCCAAATCATGAGCATCTTTGAAGGAAACCTCCGAATATTTTCATGGGTCTTGTGCGACGAACTAGATCAGGTTGCAGAGGATTTTATAGGAGGAATGGAAAGTCTCTATCCGAAAATATGGGAAACGGATGATGCGCTATTTGATGGGTTAATTGACTGTTTAAAAAGAGACCGACAAACAACTCTTCAAACTAGTTTTCCAACTGAACCCATTGTCAGCTTATTAATAGTGCAAGGTGTAGATCCGGAAGATCTCAAGAAGCATATTTCTTGCAACGAAGCACACAGAAGAGTCAAGAATGAAGTTGTTACCAGAAAATACGCAAAAGAAAACGGGCTTCCAGACGTTGATCTTAAGCAAGCCTTAAAACATTTAGATCGAAACAGCACTGAAATGACTTTTCTCACTCAAAGTAGTTGTCCAGTATGTCTATTAAACTACAAAAAAATCATTAAGAAAGGTCATCATATAGTAATACCATCTTGTGGACACCCAGTCTGCTGTAAATGTTGCGATAATTTGTTACGAAACGATGGTAGATGCCCAATATGTAGGAAAAAATTTGATGTAAGCTGTTTTGATATAATGAAATTTGATATTAACTCTAGGCAATTACCACATGAAGGAAATTTTTATCTTTAAAATATTTTAATGTTTTTTAGATAATTTTGGTTTATATTGTTTTTAACACGCTTTTTAACTCGCTTAAATTTATTAATGAGGTTTTTAGGTTTGAAATCCTAAGTTTTAATATTCCTACTTAAGTATTTTACGTTTTTCACAAATATTTATTTAAATTTTTACTTGAAAGTTTCCACCAGATCTTTTATATACTTTGGTACTTAAAAAAAAATTGATTGTTTCATTTAGTATACAAATTTTTTAAGTTTAAAGTAAAACATAATTTTTATGTTTATTGTTTTTAATTATTTGTCAGCCCTTATGAAAACACACTGATATAATTGTATATAAGCGTAAACTTAAAATTAAATAATACTTTATTTAAAATTCGTTAGTGTGTTCTTACTACTTTATTTTCATCGTGCTTACTTTTGTTGAAATGTTTTAGTAGTTATTTTGAATAAATTAACTGAGAAGATGATAAACTGTATTAAAATAGTATATGTATAGTAACCCAAAAATATTACTTTTGTGTACACCAGGACTTAGCCAATTACTTTGTGCACTTTATATGTCGTTAAATAAACAATTATAAGTTAAGATTTGTTACATTAGATGTTTTTTTTTTCAATAATTTCTTTTTTTACAAACTAGATAATAATAGTTCCCAACCAAAAATAATAGTTACACTATTTTTGAAATTATCAAAGGAGTTGCCATGCTTATATCTAATGTATAATAAATTTGTAAATTAATAATACTCTAGGTTCTAAATATCTTTTCAAACTTTGTAGAGATATTTCTTTTAATATTTGAACGTAACATTTTTTACCACATTTGGATCTCTAAAATTTGCAATAACATCAATGATTTATACAGTTTGAAAAGGTTTAATAATAGTTAGTTTTGGTGTAAACAACAACAATAGTATGTTTAATTAATAAATTTTCGACTTGAAGCTTAAATGCATTTAAGTATACTTTCCTTGAGTGTGTCACAATATCTTACCATGAGTTTAGTAACTGGCTAAAATTTTTTGTATTAGTTAGAATTTCTATTTGAAGCACAAATCATTTTATATTTAAGAGCTTTTTCCAAATAGATTTTTGTACTATAATAACTTACACTCTAAAACAAATGGAAATAAACCAAACTTTATAAGTTAAATTCTGCAACAAGAAAATAAACAAACTAAACTTATAATAAAAGCAATTTAAACAACTATAAATATATTGTATGCATAACAATAAACCTGTTATTTTTTAACACACCAATGTTTAGCTAAAAATAATTTTGTTAAAATGATGGTTTTTCGTAATAAGCATTATCGCTCCTTTAGGGGCCTTATTAACTACCAAGGGACCTTATTTGGTTAGCGATAATAAAATGTAGTTTACTGTAAAACTACGATATCTGAAAAGTAACAGCAATAATTTTTAAATTAAATTTTTGCAAAGGTAGCTAGCTATAAGAAAGTGAGTTTAGGAAACCCTTATCTAGGTAAAATGTTTCTGTGACTTTTTATTATAAAAAAAATTATACTTGGTATTTTAAGTAAAACTTTAATGGTAAAACTAAAAATAGATTCCAATACTAATATTATAATACGTCTTATTCTAAATAAAAATAATAAATTAATTCATTAAAAGAATTTAGCATGTTGAAAATTTAAATAACCTTACGCAACGTTTGCTAAAATCTAAAATTTACAGTTCTGAACACTGAAGCTTATGAAATATCATTTATTCAATTTAAAACGTTATGCTTAAGTAATTTATGGAAATTCGCTGTAAGCAGTTCTGGCAACTGCGTTTCACATAACAGACATTTTAGCTTTTTATAAAAGATTTAACTCTACATTTTGCAATTTTGATAAAGCTTTTAATTTAATTATCAAAAAGTCCAAAAAGTACATTTGTACTTAAAGATACTACAATTTATTTCTAAACCATTAAACATCCTAGTATCTTTGTCAGAACTAGTTAATGACTTTTTAAGAAAGTTAAGCACCTGTTTCTCAGCTTATTGCTTGCTTTATATTTGTTACTGTCACTCTGAAGTAGTTTGTTTATTTTTTATATTACCTGGTTTTTTGGATGCTGTAACACCTTTGATAATTGAAGAACAAAAATAGAAATCATAGTTACTCAACAATTTTTTTAATAAAAGATTTTAATTATATAATTGTTTTACTTGTATTTATTAATTTGAATATTTTTCTCACAATGAATTTAAGTACATAATCAATTTAAGACTATAACAACATGTTAACACAGTTTAGTTTTACTTAGTGTATTGTATAGTTTGAAACAGCTAAAAATAGTTTAAATATTTTTACTTTTCAGTTATACTTGTTCTGGTTCATTTTACCTCAAAAAGTGACAAATTTGATAAAATTTATCAACAATCCTGACGATTAAAAAATTCAATTAATTTATATTTAGTATAGTTTCATTAAATCAAGTTGACTCTATAAAAATTAAGTATCTAGCTAAATGTTTTTCTGTTTCTTTTTAGTCTTATAATACTGATTTTTGTTTTAGTAATTTACAGTATTTTAATACAGCTAAAATTTTAATACCATATACATACCTCTTCAATTAATTTACTAATTAATGTAACATATAGGGTATGCATAAACATACTAGTTAAAGTTTTCTTTTAAGTAAGTTTATATTGAAAGTATTAATTACTCTTATCAACTTAAATAAAATACAAAAACGTATTAGATTTACTTTTTAAGGTTTTTAAATACATTGTTGTAAAGGTAGTTTTTGAAGAAAAATAATTTATTGAAATTTTACTATTTTTGTGTGGGATAGTATTTTCATGTGTGTACTATTTAGCTTCTAAATTAAATTAAGAACCTAATTAGTCTCAGATTTTGTAGCATTACTTAATTAGTCCCAGGTTTGTTTAACTTTTTTGTACAAGTAAAAGCTTTTATAATTTTAAAGTATTTAATTTTTTGCCTTAGTAGTTTTAGAAACTAGTTTGAACTTTTTATAAGGTAGTTTTTAAATTATATAAACATATAGTGCTTATTCACTTATCTGGACTTCACTTATCCGGACAATTTTGGTCTGAGGAAAACTCATAAAATTTTATTATTGAACACTAACATATGTGTATGATACAAATATTAAAATTTCATGCTGTAAGATAATTTTTAGGTATTTTTAAATTATACAACATTATTCAGGATTATGACGTAGTAATTTTACTAAATATTACATTTTATCTTTGTTTAAAACTGGTTAAATTATCAAAAACTTTTGCATGTAAAATAAGTCAACTTAGAAACATTAAAAACTAAGTTATTTAAAACATAACTTTTAGTTTTTTATTTAAACTTTTAAAGTTTTTAAAAGGTATCTAAATTATTATCGGTGTCAGCCAGAAGTAACGCCAGATAAATTTTCACAACTTATTTATTCCGTGAGTTTTTTGCTGAAAAACGTAAAAAACTATTAAACAAACGTCTAGTTTTTTTGTTTTAGTAAAACTTCAAATCATAACTAAATTGTTAGGAGAGATATGTTACCGTTAAACTGACTTTAAACGTGGTAAAAGTTTTCGTTCTTCTTTATGTCTGTTTTTTTTTTCTTTTTTTAAATATTTTTTTTATTTAGAAAGATAGTTTAACATCATTTTTGTTGTAAATTATTTTATACTTTTTTCTAAATGCAGCAGTTATATTATTATTTGAAACATTTTTTTGTATTTATCCGGACATTTTTACAGAAAAATATTGCCCAACCTGTCCGGATAAGTGAATAAGCACTATATTTAATTATATATAAATATATATATATACATAGTGGTAAATATATATGTATAGTGTTGGGTATGTATATATATAATTTAAGTGGAGGATATATTTTAAACGTATTTGATTTTTAGCTCATCTAAAACTTTGAATACCTAATTAGTCCTAGGTTTAGCGTTTTTTGTTTTAAAACTCAGGTTTGTTTTGATTCTTATATCCAAAACTAAAGTTTTTTTTATATCCTTAGTTAATGTTTTGTTTTACATTACAAACTCTAGTATAATTTCAAAAACTTTGTAAAATATTCAAAATTAAGTTAAACTGTTTTTTAAATTTATATTAGAGCGAAAAGACTTTTAAAAAGATATAAGCCCATTAACTGTCATATATAATGTTGTATCTGTGCGTGAAATGGCTAATGTTGGAATACCACAAAGTTCTTGTTTGGGTCCCTTGTTGTTTCTTGTGTATATTAATGATATTTTATCTTCTTTTGAGATAAATATGATATTGTTTAATGATGATGCCTGCTTGAGCTACCAACATAGTGTTCAAAATTATCAAATTTATTTTTTTCTCTTCAATTCTTTTGTAAAACAATTAGATATGTTTTAATTCTTTTTAAATCATCAAAAAAATAGATACATAGTAAAAAGCCGTTCGAAATAATAAACCATGAAAACACAGACAAACTGTAGACACTAAATCTATTAGTTAAGATATTCGTAGTTAATTGCCAGTGAAAGTAAAAAATACATTTATTATAACTAAGTACATTAGTTTTTATAGATACTACCATTGTATTTTGCAAATAATTTATGCCTTCTCTTATATTGGAACTTTAGTTTTGTAGTTTATTAAAAAGATGTTCGTAAAAAATTATCGCAAGTAGTAATATACAGAGGAAACAACGGTTCAGTTCAAGTAAACAATCAGGAAAAAGGTATAGACAAATATAAGTGTGAACAGCCTCCTGCTAAACAAAAAAAAACAGACGTCGCCGCGTAGGAAAAAACAATAAAAGAAAAAGTTCTACAAAATTCAAGCCTATTTTGATACCTTTTGAATGTTCAAAATTCACACAGAATGCAGTATCTGCTGACACGGTAACTGCAAAATATCTGCGAGTAAATAATAAAACAGCTCAAAAATTTAGACAGATACCTTTTGAATGTTCAAAAGTCACACAAAAAGCAGTTTCTGCCGCAAATGTACCTGTTGTTTACCAGCAAGAAAATGGTGGAACAGCTAAAAAGTTCACGCTGATGCCTTTTAATAGAAAAACAAACCCTAAAAAGTTTGCCTTGTTAAAACAATACATGCAAGAAGCACGTTGCGAAGAACTTGACACACTTGTTAACCTGAAACATGCGAAAGTTTACAAGGTAAATTGTGACGGCTTCGATTCCGACGACTATAAGTTCGGCAACTACATGATGCTGCACGGCACCAGCTTCGAATGCAGCAAAAAAATTTTGAAAGAAGGCTACAAAAATTCGGCTTACGGGTGTTTTGGAAGGGGAGTTTATATGACAGAGTCGATAGACATAGCTGTGATGTACTCGATAAGGAAAACCTTAAACAACTGGAGTGAAACTTTTTGCAGGAGCAAATCCATTAAAACATACGTTTTTGTCAACGAAGTTTCTAAAACAAAGAGGTTAAAAATTGAAAAGTATGAGAACTACCACATGCTGATTAATAACTACGCAGCGCCGAAACACCCGTTTTGCAAACACATGCATCAGGACAGTCCAGACAGGAAAATGAAAGTAGACACCGAGGGAAGATATAACAAGAAGATACCGGGTCTCAGTTTACTGGATGAATATGTTGCAGTTGATAGCTTGGTCAAACCGAGATTTCTTATAGTAATAGAACCATCTGGTCTTGACCATAAAAAGTATTTGAATATTAACAAGTTTTTGCATAAAAAAA
Source organism: Thalia democratica (assembly GCF_965202585.1). Classification (NCBI taxonomy): domain Eukaryota; kingdom Metazoa; phylum Chordata; class Thaliacea; order Salpida; family Salpidae; genus Thalia; species Thalia democratica. The sequence continues at coordinate 31,927,151 of NC_139169.1, read as the reverse complement.
TTAAATAGTTTAACTAAGTTTTACAAAATAAATTAATAGCACGGTGTAAGTTTTTTTTGTAAAAGTTTGTGTTTTAGAAATATTACACACGAATATTTTTATAATTTACTTCAACTTAATTTAAACTATTTTATTATAAACTAAAATTGTTTTAACAGGCTGCATATATTTTAAGCTTAAAAAGCAGTTTTTTTTTTCTTTTCTTATTTACTTAAAGTATATCTTATATATATGGGACAGTTTTTAGATATTTAAATTAATTTAAATTTTTCTTTAATTTACCTCAAAGTTAAACGTTATGACAACAAAATATTTTTAGTGCTTATACACCTACTCACCAGTTTTATTTTGTGTTGCTTTGTTCTTACGTGATAAAATAATTTGTTTAATTTACTTAATTAAAATTATAAGTTTTTGCTTTTAAACAACGTAACATTTTTACGCTTTAGTGCTTAATACTATAACAACTTTACCATTTGGCAAATCAACTATGGTTTTAAGTATAAAATATTATAAATTTAAAAAGTTCAATTTACTTAAAAATGATTTAGAATTATAAGCTGCTGTTTAACTTCGTAATGTTTTTAAGGAAATTTTAAATAAAGTGTTGAAAAATTCAAAATACCTTATAAACATTTAAAAACAAAGCTGTTTGCAGTAGGAGGTAATGGTAATTATAAGTGCAAAGTTTTAGACGATGTTGGTAATAAGTTTGTAGCTGTCAAAACCTCAATTCCTTATGGCTTTTACACTGCTATTGCAGTTGGTGAAAGGTTTTTTGCGTTTAGAATAGATGATTCTTCAGGTTTATCTTTTGTTTACGAATATGATGTTAAAAAGGAAAAATGGTATAAAGTTTCGTGTGAAGTGAAGAAACTTGTTTCCAAATTTTTATACATTAAACTAGCAAAAGTTTAATAAATATGATTTTAAATAATTAATTTTTTATTTTATTTGTTAATGCAATTTAAAGTTAGTGTTTAAAGTGAATAGAGTAATTTTATATTAAAGTTAAAAGCAGTATACAATTAACTAAGAATGTTTAGCAGTTTAATAATGAAAAAAACAATACTTGTATTAATAAAACGTGTAAACTCAATCAAGCCTGCAATCATGATTTAAATTTTGAACAAATGTTTACAAGACGTTCTTTCTAAATTTAACCAATATTTATTTCGCCCATCATCAATGAAGTTTGACCTGTTTTCTGACAACAATAATAAATAATTAACTTCCAAAACGACCATCAACAATAGCATCAGATACACAAACGACTGGTGTCATTCATACTAGGACTCACCAAGCAGGTGTAATCGCAATAAACGGCTGTTGAGATCTAAACAAGATCTACACTTAGGTTAGAGGGTTAGATTTTAAAAGTTGACGAAGCTGAATCATTAACAGCTCAACGTCTAAGAAATTGTCACCTTAATGTGAGATTATAGTCCACACTGGTTCATTAGTCTCCTTGATGTGTAAGTTCTTTTTAGTTCAGCTTATATAGTACAGCGATTTTCTTTTTAAGAACGCATTAAAAATAAGGTCTAAAATTGCTTCCCAAGCAAAGGATTACTTTTTTTGTTTTGTCATATAAAGTTTTTTCGGTTGCCATATACACAACTTGAATAAGGTCTACAAGCAATTTTGTACTTAATGGGGTGTTAAAATTTTAACAATTTATTTTACTAACAACACTAAGTTCCTTTCCTTTATTTATTTCGAAATTTGATAAACTTATTAAGCTGAGGAAACATATTTAATACATAATACAGTTGTTTTTATTTTACTGAATTTAGTTTCACAGAGCCCACTTAAATAAATCAATTTAGATTGCAAAATTTTATGAAAAAAAATCAAATGATTTTTGAAGCTCATTGCTACACCTATAACTTAAATTGATTAGAAATTAATGCTAAAATGTACAAAGCAGGAACAAAAATTTTATACAAAACAAAAAATATTATGACGTAATTTTAGTTTTTCTCTGCAAGGCTTATTTATGAAAAATAACTCTACCTTTATATTCTAAAACTATAAAAATTAAACAATTTGTAGTTTAAAAAAGAAAATCAAATTTGTTTTGTCTATCCGACATTTAAAAAGTCTAACTTTAAAATTCACTAAAAGCTGAATAGTCATTTACTTGAGGTTTTAAAGATATTTTTACTAGTTTTAGATCCAGCCGTATCCTAATTTGTGATCCGAAATTGAATAAAAATGTTTCAAAAAATAAAAGTAATATTTTATATTGAAACAAAACATCTTTTTATAAAAAAACATCGTAAAACTAACCATTAAGATAAAAATCAAAATATATATATGGTAGTCAGGTATTTCAAGTAAACGGTTAGAACTTTAAAGTAGTTGATTCGCAGGTTTCTTTAAACAAATTTTTTATTAAATTGGCGCTGTATTTCTAAAAGGTATACTAAAGTGTAATTATGTAACTAAAAAAAACTAGAGTAATGATTTTTTTCTTAGCTCTATCGTTTATTCATTATAAAAGTAGGCGGAAGTTGTAAATTTTTATTAAAAAAAAATTGTTTTGTACAAGTTTATTTTAAGGTAAAACAACCAAAGAGGCTCGGAGAATTGTAGTATGTAATAGTTTGGCTCTCCCTGCTATAAAAATACCGTTTTAGAAATCGTTTCGTTTGAAGTTGACCTTGTTTTTTATTAGTATATATAGCAAATACCAATTGTACTAATCTAGTTGCCCATGTGTTCAAAAATTTGTCAGTTTAATCAATGTTGCTTTAGCTTTGTAATAGATAATGTTAACGAATTATCTATCTAATTACAGAAACTCAAATACAATGAGTTAGTTAGTCTGCTATAGATTGTACAATTTTTTTATATTACAATTATAAGATGCTCGTAATATAAAAGTACATTGTTGACAAAATAAAAGTAACAAGACTAAATTTATTATTTTAAGGTTAGGTAATCTTTTCTTAAGTTTATTACGTATTAGTAGTTTTATTAAATTGCAGATAATAATAAAAAAAAATCTTAAAAGTTTAAACAATAGTTTGTTCCGATTAGTTTAAATTTATTGTACAGATAAGAACAATGTACTGTTAGTCTTTTTTTTTTTTTTTTTGACGTTAGAATGCTTACTTTAGTATTATTTTTGATATGTATCTAAAGTCAGATTATATTAATCAAGATTACTATAATCTATGAAAAGCACAAATTAATAGGAAAACCATTGAAATTTTATTAATTTACATTAAACTTTCACTTGCTTCTTAAAAGTTAGCTTAAAAATATACAAATATGTAGAGTAAAATTGAACTAATTTTTTTACATTTTTGTAAGTATTTTTCAAACAGGTTAAAAATAAAAATTAATATTTATAATATTTAGGGTAATGTTTTTAGTATTTGTATTTTAGATGAGGTTTAGAATTAGTATAGCATTAGGTTTGAGTTCCTTTTAAAAATAATAAGCGCACTCGAACCTAAGTTTTATAAATTTATTTAGAAAGATCTTTATATATTTAACTTTTTAAAGAATTGTAAATATTTGATTAAGATCGCGACTATTGTTACAATACATTTTACTAATAAAAAACAAAAAGTTAAACATGCTTTATTTTCGCTTGATTTTTTTTTACTTAATTAGAAATAAAAATTATTAAGCAAATACCTTTTAAATCGTTTACTACAAGTTACTTTTAAAATTACACATAAAACTTGAATTATAAACTATTTTATAAAGTATACATACAAAAAACCTTTTTTTAAACTATTTATCTAAAATATAATTAAGAACAATAATTTCTATTTTAAATTTTCGAATGTTATTATTTGCAGTGGTGTTTTGTGTTTTATCGAAAAATGCGTAAGTTAAGCAATTATTAAGTTTAAATTTAATATTTAGCTTTTACAGTTGAAAGTACTTTTAAATATTTTAAATTGCTTTAAAAAAACAGAATAATATCAAGATATTATATCATAACTCAGTAGAACAAAAAATTATAAAAAACGCTTTAGTACAAAACGTTTTCGCTAAAAGTTGTGATACAGTAAATATAATTAATTTATAAATAAGTTGATGAGCTACTTTTATATAAACTTAGAATTCTATAATATTACAATATACAGTTTACAAGTTTTTGTAACAAGTAACAAATCTACAGGGTAAACGTTACTGGGCAAATTTCACGATTGGAAACAGGAAGTATAAGTTTTTATAAAGTGCTTATTAAGTTTAATTTTTAAAGAAATCAATAAAGTAACAAAAGATTACTTAAATTTCGATATCATAATTAAATCTTATCATTATCGTATACTTGAGAAAAATGTAAAATGTTCCTAACTAGAAACACAAGAATTTTATAAATATTTATTTTCTAAATTACGAATTTCAGCAAAACTTAGTTATAAACTTTTACTTTAAACTTAAAAAAAATAAAATAAATATTTCTAAATTAGAAATAAAATAAAACCAAAAATTCTTAAGTTGTTGTTAGATGCTTTTCTAAAAAATTAAGTTTGTAAAACTAAAAAGATAAGTATGTTACATAAACTAAATAAACATTTGAAAAAAAAATGCTATAATAACTTAAAATAATGAAAAGATTTTAATTAAGGACTAAAGATTACTTAAGGTAACTAGGTGTGTATAAAAGTTTGATACAATCTCTATATCAGCAAATACGTTTAGTTATTTTGAAATTTTTTAACACATATGCTTTTACAACAATTTAACAAAACTTAAATTGTGTGACTTCGTCATCTAAGTATTTCTAATAAAGAGTGTTTGAAAGTGTTATGGATTAGTTAAATGGTAGGACATTAACAACAAAATACTTTTAATTTCTTTTTTGAATAATAAAAAAAAAATAAGGTGAGCTTAAAATTTTTATCAAATTTAGGAGTGTATGATATTAGAGCAAAGTTTTCTGCTTACTCTGAACGAAAAGACTGTAAGGTTGTGATCAACAGACCCCAAATATATGCCAGAACAAGAGAGGACACAATTAATTGTGATTGATATCGTGAAAAATGAATATGAATCTGTAAATTTCGACACATATAAAAGTAAAGATGAAGTTTGTTATGTTTGATTAAACTTATAATGAATATGATTTTGTCGTGTTTTAAGTCTAACTCGTTAATATTAGTAGTTCAAGGATTTACACCAAAATAGTTTGAAGCACGAAAAATTTAAGACTAATCTCGAGTTTTTTGTAAAACTTTTTTTTAGTGCTTTAAGAAACAAAACTAATTTTTTAGACATTAACTTTATCCTAGAAATCTAACTAAGGCCATCTGTATTTCTGAAAAACAAAAAAAAAAAACTGTCTTTTGTAAAGGCAAAGAAGATGAATGACTACTTGAAAGAAGTGAAGGCGAACAACACGGTGATAATTGCAGTTAAGGACTCAACGTGGCCGTGGCATTGGAAACATGAATGGATCGATTATGTTGAAAAGCTCGGATCGAAAACTCATCAGAACACGAGTGAACGGATAATTAATGATGAATGAGGATGTCCCTTCACTGCATGTAAGTTTAGTAATGTAATAAAAATAAAAACTTGGACTATGATGCTTGCATTTGTTTTGAAACTTAAATTACAAAAAAAACTAAGAACGAAAGATACAAATAGTAAAATAAAATTATAGAAAACAAAATTCAGTTTCAAACTTGTAAAAAAAGATAAAAACTTTTGTGTACTTTACTTTTCTCCTTGATATTACATCATTTTTGTCTTAAATTATCTAGCAAAGGTAGTAATGCTATCCAACAAGTATTTTACTAAGTTAAATATGCATTTAAAATAGTTTCGGGTCAAAACCAAGGATCAATTTTAATTTTAAGATCGCAAAGCGTTTGTGCTGATCAGTGTAAAATCAGGGACAAGAGATAACAGTAAATTGATGTAGTCGTGGCGGTACTATTGCAAACACGAAGAATCTCCAGTAGAAGTTAACTATGTCATCGAATTACACAAACGTTCGTTTAATTTATAAACATCAGGGTTGATCCTGCTTTAATTAACAAAGCGTAGCGAAAAAAGTGAAAATGATTTTTAAATTTGTTTGCATGACGCACAGTAATAATCTAAAAGAAATTAGTCAGATTAGCAAGTACTCTATTTATTTTATAAAGACTTGCTAATCACATATTAAATAAAGTTCTTTGAGCCACCTTATTGTTTCATTAGTAAACTAAGCTTATTTGACTTATTACTAAAATAAATGAATTTTAACTACATTGAACCAGTTTTACTTACAGACTGCAGTGAAAACAGAGCACTGGCAAAATTCAAGCATCAATACGGAGGCAGTCTGCCAATGAGGCACACGATGATGAAACATAAGGGTGACCAATGTTACGCGCTTGATAAGTGCAAGTCGAAACAGTGGTGCGAACACAGGTACTCGGTTGAGAAAGATGAGCAAATTAATGAGTGTCAGATAGTTTAGAATTATAGTATATAAAGTTTCATGTTTCACATCAAATTTGTGTTTATTAAATAAAGAAAGGTGTTATTTATTTTGAAAATTGTTTACAAAATCATAACTTGCGATACAGTAATTTATACTATTTGTATATTTAATCAAAACTGTACCTTTAGTTTGCGTTATTTAAATTTATTAAATTGTAATACATTATGATAAATATGCAATCTAATTTTTATTAAAATACTCAAATCGTATACTTCTTTATATATCATATTGTTTGCACATTTAATTTTAGTTGTAATATTTTAACTTAAACTGACGTGCTAATTTTTTATTAAATTGTTTTATAAATCTAATACACGATATATTTAAGTGGCTGAAATGCAATCTTATTTATAATATACTAACTTATTATGTTTACTTTGCATATTTTTTTTGCAAAATAATGCAAGAAACATTAAAAAGGCAATATCTTTGTTAAAACCTCGTCAGTACTCTGTTTTATCCATACGCTTCAGCTTGTAATTAAGAATTCATTGTTTTGAACGATCATATAAAATTGCTATTAGCGAAGGTACAAAGTTATTTTAGCCATTCTTTAAAGCTAGCGAAACGCTAAAAAAAAGATTTTGACCACGCACAAACAAAACAAAAAGCCTTGTTTCTGGTTTACGAGTTAAATAAAAGATAGAACTCAACATATCTTATGCTAGAGAGACTGAAAATGAAAAAAAAATCAAGTGTCCGGTACTATGTGGCTAACTAAACAATCAATCAAGATTCGGTTGTTTCAGCTGAAGAATGGCAACTGGTTAACCATATTATTCGACTAGCAAACCTATTAATCACGTGTAGTAAAGACAATGCATTGCTCTAAAGTTTGATCCAGCATGCAAGATCACAGAAAAGAATTATTAATTTTTATGAAAATTCAGAAGAAGTATCAAATAATTGTAAAACAAATTTAGCCAAAAGTTTAGCAGAGGCTTGCGAAAGAAGGTTATATACCGACATAACAGTGATATTAAAAAAAAAATTCAACCAGACAACAACAACTTAAACCTAATTGACAACAATTTACTGTTAGACACAACAGCTGTTGATCCACAGTATCGACGTTCTGCTTTCTACTTTTACTTAAAAAATAATATTAACGAGCAGCTAAAAATATAAGTTAAAGTACATATATGTTTTGAGACTGATCAGACGGGTGATTCTACTATATTGCCACCAGAGAAACTAAAACTACGACCATGTGTAAGTTTTGATCCAATAAAGTTTTCAACTTAATATTCTTTGTTTAAAATAGAATCAAATGCAGTTTGAGGACGAGCAACAGGATTTTATTAATGAACAAATTGAAGCATAAGCAAAAGTTTTTTTGCTACAGAAAATTTAAATGCAGAAACTGAAGAGGATAAAGTCATAAACTGATGGATCTTGAAAAAAAAAAAAAGATACTTTGCTGGCAAGAAAAATATGTTAACTGTACCATCATATTCCATGAATTCTGAAAGATTATTTTTTGAAAACAGTAAATTGTACGAGCAAAAGCGTAATTAATTGCTTACAAAGACCGGCGAAATACTTTTAAGTCTTCACTAAAGTTGAAAAAATAAAGAGTCATTATTTTATAACACAAATATCTGTTGCACAAATCGTTTGAAGACTGTAACAAAGGAAAATAGTTTCATTTTATTGCATTTAATACTAATGCGATTAAAGGAATTGTAAATTAATACTTAATTCCAAAGATTAATATCTTTAATTAAAAAATCATGCTGTCCTTTTAATGTTTTGTTGTTTGTATACAGAATTAAAAAAAGATTTGTTATCTTATCAAAAATCTATTTTTTTACAACTTAACAGATACTTAAGATACTCATAACATTCAGGATAACTTTGAATGTTTTTAAATTTGTGAAAATGTAAGATGACTAAGAATAACTCAGGATATTATACATTTGTTTTTTCAAATTCGGACTCTTACTAAGTATAGTGTTGTTTTTAATAAAAACTCAGAATGTTTTTAAGATTTCTGAAAACTCAGCCCAGATTTTTTGAATTTTAAATAAAATTTAGTTGTTTTGGTTTTAATATTTGGTTATTTTAAAACCAATTTTGTTAAAGAACTTCATTTTACCGATTGAAATATTATTATAAGGTTTGAAAAAACTCATAATAAGTCATAAGGACATAAGGGTCTTTCAGGACAGTTTTTTATACTCAAAGAGTTGTAACCCTGATTTAACTATAAACATTTGATTTTTTTGTTAAAAAGCCTCATGGTTGGTCAATATATGTTTTAAAATGTTTTTATAATTATTTGGAATAATATACAGGTTTGCTAGTAGAAACCTGGAATCATAGAAAAACTTGAAATTGGAGAAATTTTGAAAAGTAACCGAGAATTTTGAACAAAATAACTACAAAATTCTGAACAAACCTGCAGTTTTAAACCATTTTTACATTTAAAGTTGTAAAATTTAGATCTGACACAAATAATTTATCATTTAAATAAAACTTTTTATTATTAACAATTTTATTTAAAAATACATTTAGTATACCTTTACAATATCTTTTCAATTTTACTTTGACTGTTTAAGACAGTGTTTTATTGTTAATGACCTCTAAACAGATTAATACTTATTGAGTACCTTGTTTGTAAAGTTATTTAGTTTCATTTATTTAAGATATAAAATCGGATAAATCAATTATTTAGTCTTTTAACGTTATGTTATTATAAGTCATGAGTTTTTAAAAATTATCTAAATATAAATTATATACCAGGCTTAAACTTAAATTTCTCGGGTTTCTCAGGTTTTTGATTTGTTGAATATCTTATGGCATAAGACTTATGCTATTAACTTAACAACATTTTTTGAAGTAAAATTAAAGTAACGCTATTTGCAAGTTCCTGTAGCTTTTTATGTACTAATTTAAGGATTTTTTTTAAGTTTAACTATATAGGTATTACAAAAACCTACGCACATGTTCTATCAACTTACTTTTTACACTAATTTATTGTGTACTAATAATAAAATGCATGTTTCTGTTCCATTATGCACAGTATTCAAATTCTTCTGTGTTTGTTTGTTTCAATTTATTTAAACTTTAATAAAAAATGTTTTACAACATATCTAAATGTAAAGTGAGTGTTGCAAAAGTTTTTTTTTCATTCTAATAAATTTACACAAGATATATAAATTTACTCAATACAATACACATATTAAACTGTATATCCTCCACAGTTAATTATAATAATTTTTGTAAAACCAGTGGCCACCCTGTTAAATGTGAAATATAAGACGTAATAAAGTTTAGTTTAAAAAAACCAAAATAAAACAAACTACTTCCCCTCAATCATTAGTTCTTCTAATTTAAGTACAAATCAAGTATAGTTTATTACTATTTACTTGTCCACTTTAATGCAAGAAAAGGTACAGGTTTTTTATCAGAAATAAACAAAAAATAATTTTTTGAAGGATATGTTACAAAATGTATATGATTCGTAATGTTGACATTTCAGCTAACCTATAAAAAATAAGATATGTATAAATTTATACAAGCATATAAGTATCATATAAGCTAATAAAGCTAAGCTCTAAAACAGGGTTTCCCAAAGTGGGTGATATCGCCCCCCTGGGGGCGATTTTAGTAAGTCGGGGGGCGATAATTAGTAAGGGGGCGAAAGGGTGGGCGATAACTAGTAAGGGGGCGAAAAGGGGGCGATTTTAAAATTTTGGGCAGTTATAAAATTTCTACTTTTTATTTTGCTTTTTTACTAGTTTTAGCTTGCTATTAAATAGTTGACCCTGAGGTAAAACTTAAACAAAAAAGTTTATTTTGTTTATGTAAAATATAGAAAAATAAACAATTGCTTATGATTCCTACTTTCAAGTAAATTACACAATTTCATTTATATATTTTTTTACTTAAAAATTACATAAATCATAGACGATCGGAATCCATCTCGACATTTTATAACCTGACATATATGTTATTTGTGATCATAAATGGTTTATAAAAATCTATGGTGTCTATTATTAAGTATCACCTCATGATATTTCCAATTGTTTTTTTTTAATTTACTAATTTAGACTAAGAAATAAAACTATACAGGGTTGCCAATTAACCTAGAAACCTGGAAAAACCTGGAGTTTGACAATTTAAGCAAAAAAAAACCTGGAAAAATCTGGAATGTTTAACAATTTTGAATTATTAAAAAGTAAGATTTCGATTTGTCACAATAAAGCTATCATATAGATAAAATTATGAATCCCTTTGAGGCAGATCTTTTTGAAGTAAACGACTTACAGGAAACGTTCTCAGACTTACAAACTGACCTTGAACTTAAAGTAAATTTTTCCAAAGAACGATCTGAAAGCTTTTAGACTCAACTAAAACTAAGACAAAAGCATCCAATCATGTAAGAGAAATTTAGATTGTTCTTCATAGCTTTTCCTTCTAGCTATGGTATTAAAAAAACTTTCAGTTCAGTTATTAACATTTTGAGCAAAAGATCTAATCTAGATATTTGTAAAGGAGGTGACTTAAAGCTTTATTTTACTGATTTAGAATCAGATTAGAAAAACTTGCAAGAATTTATGAACCTCATCCTTCGCATTATATTTGAATTCAGTAGCAGACATTATTTTATGAAAGTTTTTTTATTTATTTGATCTTTTAAAATATTTCTTGTTTAACCTGGTTTGTATTGTACTTAAGTAGTCTTTTTATATTAAAAATTATTTTAAGTTATTTATTCTATAACAGGTTTGCATAATGCCTAATAAATATTAATTACGGTAGACTTTCTCTTGAGTTCGCACTTTTTACCTAAAAAGAATTTATGTTTTCTTAAATTTAAGATAAAAAAAAGTCTATAACTAACTAAGTATCAATAAAACAAAAAAAAATATAATATTTTATAGCTCATATAGATCTATTTTTTAAATGAATGTTTGTTTTATGTTTTAGTGGATTTCATGTTTATTCATAACATTATTGCATATAACATATTGAAATTTGTCATTTTGTAAAAATAAATGATAATGCATTTTTGAAGTCGCCTTTTTTCGATTTTGTTCAAAGTGCGAACTTAAGCGGAAGTCTACTGAAACTATTAGATGGTTTATGTTTTAAAAATGTTAATAATTTTTTTTGACCTGGTTAATTTTGTAGTTTATATTTGTCGTTTTACATTACACTAAAAGTTTTTAAAGCATAGTGATTAAAATATTTGTTTGAAAAATATTTATTTAATCTTGTTTTATCTGTTTATTTAATAAATAAAAAAATCTTGATAACCATTAAAGTTTTTATGTCAAAAAAGATTTTTATGGTTTTAAAAGAGTATAGATTTAAGGTCTTTATTTGAGATGACTTAAAATTTTTCATAAAAAAGATTCTTAAACTCATTTTTATTTTCTAACTTGATTTATTATTGTTAAGAAGTTCATATGTTGAGGATTTTCAAACTATTAATACAACTGTTTTTTGTTTTATCTTAATTCAAAGTATCTTAGCAATTAGAATGTGTTGTTTATTTTAATATTTCAACACTAACTTTTAGTTTTTCACTATTTTTCTCTGATAAATTATTATAGGCTAAAAGCTAGAAAAAAAAAAACACAATTAAATAAGCCATCAAAAAGACTGCTACAGTTACAAAACAAAATTTTAACCTAATTAACAGTTTATTTTTAATTGATTACTATCTGTTCACAGAATTAACTGTAAAACATTTGATTTTTTTTTTAAATTTAAATTAAGATAAAAAAAATTGTTAGAATTAAGGTTTAGTTTCCTTAAGGTTATTCCAAGTCAAATACTATTTCATGGTATTCTACTACGAAACATATAGTTTAAAATGTTTAAAATTAAAATTTTAACTTTACAGCTAACTTGCTTATAATATATCTTCGCATTGAAATTTATAATTTTACTGCATTAACTGAAGCTGTTGATGAAACTACTTTTCATGTGAGATAATCAATCAGTCGGTCAAACTTCCTCAAACTAGATCAGAAATTATGTTTTAATATTTATTTCATTATGTATAAAATAAACTGTTCATTCTTTTATAGTTTTTTAATCTCTGGTATAGTAATTTTAGAATATGCCTATTTATAAAAAAAAAATTAAGTATTTTGTGCGGCTTAAATAAGTTACTTAGTATCAACTACTAAATGTCCAAAATTCGTTATATGAGAGATTATTACAATGCCAGGTTTCAGTTAAGATTTTAGATGGGTAACGTACGGTTCGGATTGAGTCAAATTTCGACCCGCTAATTAACTTGAAAACTATTTTCTGAAAAATAAATAAAATTAGTTTTTTGATACTTAATATTTTGAAATACGCTTTCAACTTGGGTATCAGTTCACAATAGTATTTCTTAGATCACAATAATACTAAACATTTTATTACAATTTCCCTCCAGTTTTTTATTTTCTTATACGTTATTTTTTTAAATTATGCAGCCCGCAATCTTATTTTTTAACGAGTTGAAACTAGAAAAGACTTTCTAGTAAATATGAATTGCTGACTACAAAAGTTGTCCACCACTAACCTAAAAGTTTTATTAGTTTTGAAACAATTCATATTTAAAAAGGATTGATTACAAGTTACTAAAGGATTTTTAATGATTAAGTATTTTTATATACTTTACTGGGCCTGTAAGGAAATAACTGTAGATTATTTTCTAAAGCCCTGTAAACTACTTTAAACATAGCCCAAAAGTGCGTGCATAAGAAGTACCGGACTGAATTACATTTCAAACACAACTTTTTTGGCTTAAAATTTTGTACTCAAGAGAAAAACTACTTTGTAAAATCGTGGGGGGCGATTTTTTTTCAAATTTCTGAAAAGGGGGCGATTTAGTAAATAAGTTTGGGAAACCCTGCTCTAAAAAATTGATAAATTTTTTTCCATATAGAACTAAAACAGGGTTTCAAACAACTCTAAATCCTTGATAAAACAACAACTTTTAACATATTTTGTAAAATAATGAAGTTTTGATTAAGTAAAACAAATATGTCATACAGAAATGTTATTTTATATCACTTATAATTGTATTTATTTTAAAAGACATGAAAAGTAGCAATGCAGTAATTTTTAATTATTTTTAAACTTTATAATATTGTTATATACCTTTAAGATAAAAATATAAATTAAACTGGATAATTAACTTGTACTTTGAAAAACTTGGAAAAAATAAAAAACCTAGAAAAAAATTTCAAAAATTTTTGACAACCTTGTTAAAAAGCTGCACAAGGTCAGGAAAAGCCTGAAAAATGTGGATTTTAGAAAAAAAGTCAGGAAAATTAAAGAAATTTGACAAAATAAAAAAAAACCTCAGATTTTGACAATTCAAGTTTACAGAATTACTTAAATTCAAATGTCTTCATCTGGGTAAAATTTAAAACTATGCGTTATAAAACTGAAATTATATATTCACTCTACTTGAACAAGCAGTTTTTGTATGCTTTCTAGTGTTGATGACTTGTGGCAAGGACACTTCCATAGTGAAACTGTGATATATACATAAATGTTTATCTTGCAGGATTTTAGAATCTTAATGTTTTTTGTTTAAGTAAATAGTTCTTTATAAGTAAATTATGTGTATACTTTGCCATATACACCTTTCTTATTTTTTTTAATTTAAAAAAATAAGGAAAAGCACTTTATTTTATTAACTTGTAATGATAGTAATTGAAGTTAGATGATTGAATTCTGCAAGAAAACTGTTGCTTTAACTGTATTAAAATAAGATTAAAATCTTTAAATTATTGTTTTACATTAAACCAATTGAAGATTGAAGAAAATATAAAAATATATAAATAAATGTTAAGATTTCAGAAACCACAGTTACTTATTGTACTAATTTTGACTACTTTCAACTTGATTTTCTTTTTACAGTAGTACTTCCTAGTTCACAATAGTTTTAAATCATTTTATTACAATTTTGCTTGACTTTTTAAATTTTCTTTTATGTTAGTTTTTTAAAATATGCAGCCTGCAGGTACATTTTTTTAACATGTCGATACTAGAAAGGATTTTTTAGTAAAAATGACTTGCTTACTACAAAAATTGTCTACCACTAACCTAAAAATTTCATTTGTTTCAAAAATATTATTATTTAAACAAAATTGATTACAGATCACACAAGGCTTTTTAATAATTAAGTATTTTATTACATTTTACTAGGCTTATAAAAAATTAACTGTAAATTATTTTATTAAGCCCTGTAAATATTTTTAACACAGCAAAAAAGTGCGTTCATAAGTAGTATTAGAGTTAATTACATTTAGAACCCATATATTTGGCTCAAAAGTGTCTACTCAAGAAACAAACTTCTCTATAGAATCAGTGGAGACAATTTTTTTCAAACTTCTTAAAAGGGGGCGATTTACTAAATTAGTTTGGGAAACCCTGATATAAGGTATAAATTTAACTGACCAAACCTTGGAAAATTGTCTAAACTACTCTTAAAATTTTTGAGTAAATGAATTTATTTAGTTTAACTGGAAAGTATATAATTTTGACCTAATTTGTCACACAGTTTTTGGTAGAAGTTGTTATTTATAAAAATATAGTTCTAAGCTTGATTATACCTGCAAACCGTATATTGTCCATTTTCATTTTATAACAACGTTGATTGAAGTAAAAATCAATAAATTAGAATATCTCTGTTTAACTTAACTTAAAGACCAAATAGAATTTTAACAAAGGTGAGGAACGTACGTCCAATTGGCTGTACATAGCCAGCCAAGAAAGAAAACTTTAACATGATGCAGAGTTTTCATCTTGGAACAAATTTGTGTAATGTAACCGAGATTTCTTTGAACAAATCGGTTGTTAGTATGTACATGATAGTATTCAAAAATAATATTCTATCAAATTTTTACTTAAATTAAGGTGACTACTGTTTACAAAACACGTAACAATAGAATACATGTTAGGTTCTGTTCAGAAAAGCAAGTGTTGTCAGAAAAGTTAAAAATAAACATTTGGTAGAGAAAAATCATTCCTACCGCAGTTGTTTTTAGTCGCTAATGTTTCATTTGTAAAAAGATTTTTATTACTTTTGTCTTTAAACATATGTCTTTTTAAATAAATGTTGCATAGCTTTGTATTGTTTTCGTAAATTAATATTATAATCTTTATGTTAAAGTTATGGTAAAAAACTTTTTATGTTTTCTTTAGAACAATACAAGTTTTTAAAACTTATTTAAATTCTTTTTTTTTTATATTTCACGACTGAAAGTTATACACTTTTATGTTTTATATTGTAGTTAAAAAAGATTTACATAAACTATACATTTAATAGTTAGTTTATAAATAGAAAATTTATTCCAGTATAATAGAATATTTTTAGATTTAATTTCTGCAGTCATTAATAAAAACTTATAGGTTTTAAAAAATTAATATTTTTTATTTTTACAGGCAGTACTTTATATCTTTTACGTTTTTGCTAAACTTTACTAAGTTAGAATTATCTATGTTGTTATCAATTAACATAAATGACCTTTCTAACCAAAACAGCCAATAACAGATATAAAAATAAATTAAAATTGTAGTTTTAGTACTAACTATTTACTTGAAGCCTCACTACATTAGTAGAGAGTTGGTACATCATATTAATAGAAAAATCTAAAGTTTGCGACTGCTAGATTACTTTTAAAAGATTGTCTAATGATTTATGAATTTTGTTAGTAATAATTTTTTAGATATACTGTTTTTTTTTTGTAGTTTTCATAAGGGTTTATTAAAGCTTATCTTAAATTTTTTTATTTATATGTACATCGTGCCTTTTTACTAATAATATAATTCTTTGTTAACAAATGGTCAATTCAAATCAAAGTGTAATGTTACCAAAAAATATACCCATATATAAATAAAGAAATATTTTAAATTAAGGTGTAATATTGTAATGTAAAAGTTATACCAATATATAAAGTTTGATATGTACATTAATAATTGGAGTTAAACAAAATCTAAATGTTTAATTGTAAATTAGTATGATCAAAAATTTTTTTTTTAAGCTTTTGCCTACTTATAGTATATTCTACACTTTGTTCAATGATAATTTAAAATAAATTTTTTCAGCAATTATAATTTTTTATACAAGTATGGGTAAAAGAAAACGTCAAAGTAACAATACTTTAAGTAATTCTCCAATTGAAAATGTGAAAGCTAGTAGTTCAACCGGGAATGACAATGAACGCAAGAAGCTGTTAAATTATCTTGAATCATGTCAGATAAATGATGTAACATATGAAACAGTTAAACTTTACAAACACAATGCCACAAGTAAAATTAGCAGTAGTGCTGTACACAACTTATTAAATTTTTATAAAAAAGGTTTGTTTTAAGACAAAAAATATATAGTTCAAAATTTTTAATGAAAATATTTTTTTTTTGTTATTTAATAACTACGCCTTAAGCACAAATCAGGAACTTGTTTTTATTTTTTGTTTAACAAACAGGAAAGAAGAATTTAACAATAGGAGAAACTCTTGATTTAATAAAATTTAGTAAGATGTTTAACTCTGACGATTTAAAAATAGATGATAAAGATTCGGTAAAAACATCACTTAATGTAGAATTTGCTTTATTCTATTTTGAAGTATCAAGTCTGTTCAATCTACCGGGTTTTCAAACTCGTGCAAAAAGATGGTTCTGTTATTTAGTTGCGAACAAAAAGCACTTCGACTTAAGTTTTGACTCGTTCAAAAAACTGTTATCCAGCTCAGAACTAGATATAACATCAGAAATGGAACTTGTAATTGCTGTTGATAGCTGGATTAAACATGATTACGAGCAAAGAGGTAAATTTGCCAAGGAACTTATAAAAAAGATTCGCCTCCCATTGTTGTCAAAAGCTTGCTTAGAAAAGTTGTTAGCAGATTACAGCTGGCTTTCAAATTGCGCGGATTGTAAAAAGTTTATAAAAAATGAAATTGAAAGCAAATCGAAGGATAAATATAACCCAAGTTCTATTAGTTACCAAGCTCGGTATTGTAGTCAAGAAAATTTTGAGATAATACTCAGTAAAGAACGCAGCTTGTACAAACTTAATGATAGAAAGTCATCCAAGGTAATCAAAACAGTTGAGAACTTATTGGAACTTGATTCTAGTACTTATAAAAGCATTTTTATTAACGGAGTCATTTATTTAATGGGATCTCAGTTTATATACTCGTATTCGACATTGACGAACGAATTGATTGGAAAAAAAAGATTCGGTGGGGAGCTCATAAATCAACATGCGTGTATATGCAATTTTATGGGGAAAATTAATATAGTAGGCGGATGGCATGCAAATGGCAGAAGATTGACAATCTACGATCCCAACTTTGATACTTGGGAGGAAAGAGCAGCGATGTCAGTACAAAGAAAACATTTTTCGTTCTCACTATTTTACGGAAAATTGGTAGTTACTGGAGGCTGCATTAGAGACCGAGACCAAGTGCAGCGTATAACAAACACAGTAGAAATTTATGATCACGCTTCTGACGTGTGGTCTTCATTGTCCCCGATGGTTGAAGAAAAACGTTATCATGACTCAGTGAGCATCGGAAGCAAGCTGTACGTAATCAGTAACATGAGTCATTGTGAGGTTTTTGATTATTTTAGCAACGTCTTCGTTCGCATTAGAAAAAGAATGCCCCTTTCCGGCTGGTTGCACAGCAAAGTTAAATGTTTGTCAATTGGAAACAAGATTGTAGCTTTCTCAAGTCGCCGCCTTTACAAGTATGCTGAGTATAATGTGGAGAAGAAAGAATGGACTGAATTGGGAATAGAAGACTTTGAATTCTTCTGCAATTGTATCAAGTCGCGTATGCTTTAATTTTGTAGACAAATTCTTGACTTTTCTTTAGAATCATAACAATAAAACTTTTCGTTTTTTTACAGAGTTAAATTATGAAGGTAAATTAGTTAAACATATATTAATTGTTTGATGGTTACCTAAAAAATTAAAAACTCTGTAAATTATTAAAATAACAGTTTTTGCTATAAATTATGAAAGCTTACTTAAAAAGGGTAAAGTTTATATTTTAAGTTGTACTTAAAATATTTACCAATTTTTGCTTTTTTTATCTTCTAGTGTTACCTATAAATTGCTATGTCATAAGAAATAAAAACTAAAATCAACGAATCCTAAAAGAGAAGGTGGCTATTAGACTAATGTGAACGACTTGTGTAATTTTAGTTGTGTTTAATAACAGGGTTACCACTTTACCTGGAAACATTGAAAAACCTGGAATTTGACAATTTAGGCTAAAATAACCTGGAAAAACCTGGAATTTGAAAATTTAAAAAAAAAACCTAGAATTTTGATTAAAAAACCTGGAAAAACTTGGAATTTTTTATAATTTTATCATTTTCAGCAGTAAAATTTCGATTTTACACCAAAAATCTATCATATAAATAAGATTTTTTTGTCATCATCAAAAAATATTTTTATTAAAAAACACATTAAAGTAACTTTACAGTATCTTTTCAATGTTTTTATATTATTTAACACAGTTTCTTATATAAAAATTAACTTAAAACTAAAAATAGACCCAAAAATGTTTACTTTTAAAAACCTGGAAGAATTTTGGAAAACCTGGCAAAAATTTTGAAAAAAAGAGTTGCAACCCTGTTAATAAGCAAAAAGAAACTAAAAGAGTTTTAATTAACTTTTATTTCTAAATAATAGTTCAACGTTTTTCTTATTATCTATCATTTAGATTTTGTTTTATTTTAACCTTTTTTTATTTTAAGAGTTTCATTTGTTTTACATTAAAACGTTCAGTTACAATCTAGTCTAGTTTTATATAAATAACTTTGTTTATAATCTATTTATATGGTATATTTCAAAACTTTTTTAAACCTACCTACGAAGGTTAAACTAATTTAAACACTGGTATTCGTTTGAGAAAGATGAGCAAATTAATGAGTGTCAGCTAGTTTAGAATTAGAATCTATAAAGTTTCATGTTTCAAATAAAATTCGTGTTTATTAAATAAAAAAGGCTCTAAAGTACTAAAAATTACCATCACTTTAAAAGTTTATTAGCCATATCTCAAAAAACAATTAAAATTGAAAAAAAGCAGTTGTACTTAATTGAAAGGTTACAAAAGTTTTTCAAATGTAAAATACTTTCCAAGATATGACCAGTTAAACATTTTTAAAAGAAGTTAAATTTTCGAAAGTTGAATTTTGAAAACTAAGTAGGCAAAGACTTGATAATGAATTTTATACATGTTAACATTAAAAGTTTAGATAAAAATAACCATCACTTAAAAAATTGTGTGATCATACAAAGTTATAAAGAAATATTAGGTATTCATGAAACATAAATAAATAAATTATTATTCTTGTACTAGTTTTTTGAGTTGATGAGGGTACAACTTTCATTCAGTAAATTTCGAGAAAAACGCTTACAAGGCGTGTATATATATGATACTGTACTTTATTCAATTTGACAGGACAATATGAACCAATTTGGCTAGAATAAAAAATATTTATTACAGTAAAAGAAACAAAAATATTGTTTTTGAATAATCTATGGTCATCCTTGGTTTCTAATGAAAGCCTCTCTCATTGAACTCAGTTGAAATTTTCAAACATTTTTCTAAAAATATTAAGATGACTAAAAATATATTTTTATACTAGTTGACATTGGTCCATTAGTTCTAATCATTTGTCATCCAAAAATTACTTCTTATAAAGTTGGAGATTTACCAAGGTAATTTAAAATTTGTCTTTGAAAATGCATATGACTGCAAACCTTAAAATATTTACAGTATGTGTATATTAGGGTGCATCTGTTGCCCCT
This sequence comes from Thalia democratica, assembly GCF_965202585.1. Lineage (NCBI taxonomy): Eukaryota > Metazoa > Chordata > Thaliacea > Salpida > Salpidae > Thalia > Thalia democratica. Next base: position 31,906,899 of record NC_139169.1, on the reverse strand, counting down.
CAAAAATAAAAATTTTGGAATTTTGCAAAGTTTAATTTTTTGTTGTTGGAAAATAAAAATAATTGACAGCACACAGAAAATTAACTTCCTAGCTTTAAGCCTGTTGGAACAAATTACTTTAGAAAATTTTGCTTTATATCAGTATATTTAAAAAGAGGTACAAAAATTAATACACTGCAAAGTTTATTCTCTCCAACGTTTTTTTAGATAATTACCTCAAAAGGTTATAAAATGTTTGTTGCCATATCTAGAAAACTTCAGTTATAACAAAATTAATAATTAGAAGAATTAAAAAAATTATGCAAAAATAACGATAAAATTCAGTTTTATTTTATAGTTTAATCTGTTTATTAAATAATATTATTTTTTTTTAACGTTGTTAATAAAAATTTTTCTAAATATGCCAAGAAACATTTCCTAACCATTTTAGGTAATTATCTAAAAAAACGTAGGAGAAAATATTTTTTAGTAAAAATCGACTTTTTTCCCCCTTTCTAAATATACCGATGTAAAGCAAAATTTTCAAAAGTAACTTGCTCTATATGGCTTAAAGCTAGGAAGCTTTTTTTATTGAGCTTTCTATTCATGTGATTTCTCAACGTCCAAAAATTAAACTTTGCTAAATTCCAATTTCGGGGCAAGATTCACCCTAATTTGTATATACACATTAGGGTGAATATTTAAATAAACTTTTATATATACACATATATATATATATATATATAAAGGTTTATTTAAAGATGTAAAACTCAAAAGACTTGAGTTTCGTGCCTATGCATTCATCAGCTTCAAAACAAGTTTAAAAAAAACTCATAACAAGTTTAATAAAAAAATTTTTTTTTATAAACTTGTTTTGAAGTTGATGAGTGCTTCGAAAAAGTATAGATTAAAATACTAATTCTTTTATTTAAATATAAGACATCTTTACTAAAAATTAGATACAAATCGTTTTTTGTGTATCACTAAATATTCTCTACAAATATTTATAACTAAATAATGCAGAATTTTATTAATAAAGAATTTTCAAAAGAAGGCTTAGTGTGTTATGAAAAAATAATAAGTCGCAATGGGCTAAAGAGTCAAAATATATAGAAACAGTAAAAGAAAGATTTTTTTTCAATTTTGCCAAGTAGGCGATCAAAATATTTTCAAAAAACCTTAATTTTAACTCACTACTTCGTTTTACAAAATACAATTTTTTTTAAGTGATATTTAACAAAGCATATTAAAACTTTAAGAAAGTTTAATTGAAAAACTTCTTAAATTTTTAGGTCTTTCCTAAATATTAAATCACGTATAAGGATAAAAATTATCTTAATTAGTAGAACAACGTTGAAAAGAGATTGTAAGCTACATAAATGTGTTAAAAAAATCTGTATGACATATTTTTAGTGTCCTATCAAATTTTGTTAACTTAAGTGTAAAAACTGCTTAAAACTCCAGGTTTTTAGTGATTTTTGTTAAATGTTACCGGTTTTTTTTTTCAAAATATCTCAAAATTCAGAATTTTTTGCATCATTTGTCAAGTTCAAGTTTTTTGGCAACCTTGAAGTGACCAAAAGTAAACGACATGTCTAATTGAATAATCAGCAAAAAAAAAAATTAACTGATTTTGGGGTCTTTTAATTAACAAAAATCTATTTTGGTAAAATAACTTTACAGAATTTAAATAAACCTTATCAGATTAAAAAGCTTTGTAAGTGTTAAACTTGGACAAGAAAACTATTTAATAATATCGAACAAAAGAAAAATTTTATAAGTCAAAAAATTACTTCCACAGCATTAAGTAAAGTTCCAATGACACAATCTGACTTTTAAAGTCAACTTAATAAAGTTTGCTTTTAATCTACTTGAATATATTAGTTGCTTTTGCTGTCCTAAAATGACAAAAAGTATAATTAATATAAAACTAGTTAAAAACATAAAACTTTGTTAGGAAAACTTTTACAAAACTTAAAAAACTTTACATAATAAGACTTTATAAAACCCATTTGTGTCTGATTGTTTTTTTTTGTTAAGTCATCTGTTATTAATGGTTTTAAAACTTAAAATAATCACATTTTTAAACAAAATTGGCTTTATTTAATCTTAAAAAAACTAAAATGTTCTTTGAAAGCATGGATAATTTTTATCAGGGATAAAAATTTCGGTTCAATATCAAATTATTCCTAATTAGATTTGTTTACACTGTCATGTTCTATACAATTTAACTATATTCTAGTCATTTTAACATGAAATTGTTTTACACCAAATTTTCAAGATGTTAAGGAAATATACTTAAATATAACATAAGACTATGAAATTTTTTTGCAACTTATTTTAATTAGTAAGAATTACTTGAAAACCACATTTTTCTATACAAGATTCATCTATACAGTATGATTAAGGTTAAATGATTTATTTCGAATTGTATTAAATGTAAATGGTATTTAACGAATGAAAATGTTGAACAAAAAAAGTATCTTTGGTTCAAAGAGATAAAAGTTATACTTAAAAAACACATGAAAACTAAAACTTTCAAATTAGTTTTAAAGTATCAACTTTATAAAACTTTTACTGACTTAGCAAAATTTTTATATTAAAATGGATGTTATTGAATTAAGCACTGTGAACTAATAAACACTTTAAAGCTATAGTATTTCAATTTAAAAAAAAACTACATTACAAATAAAACGTAAAAGCAAGCTTTAGCTACTTAATCATAGTAATAATAATAATTGTATTTCTAACTACAAACATATACGAACAAGTTAAACAAAAAGGTTAGAAATGATCGGGTTAGAAATGATCGGGTTAGAAGTTATCGAATTAGAGTTTATCGGTATAGAAATGATCGGGATAGATATGATAAGAATAGCAATGATTGGGTTATAAGTGATCGGGTTATAAGTGATCGGTTTAAAGTGATTGGGTTAGAAGTTGTCGAGTTAGAAATTATCAGATTAGAAATTATCAGGTTAGAAATGATCGTGGTTTAGAAGTGATAGAAAATTAGGTAAATCATACACATAAACTTGTTACAAAAAATACTAAAATAAGTGCTTAATGATAAAAATCTTAATAGCTTACTAAAAAAAACAGTATGATACTAAATTTTTGCAAAATAGGGTTTTTTTTATATCAAAGCTCACTATGGAAGTGTCCTTGCCCTAGACCACCTATATTAAAAAGATTACATAGAACAACTAATTATTCGAAAAGGGTAATAGTTTAATATTTTTTTTTGAAAATTTTGCATTTTTATTATGACTTTCTAAAGAATTTTTTTATCTAGTTCACTATTTGAAGGTTTTGTAATTACATTTCTTGGAAATATTTGTAATTTAATTCTGACTTTAAAGAAATTTTGTTTATTTTTTAACATTTAAAGGCTTTGGAAACTAAGGAATTTTGTAAATTGAAACTAAAAGTTTCTGAAATTTTGCCATTTTGACCTAACATAACTGACTTTTAATCATTTTACTCTATAAATACTTACGTAAGTTAATATTACTGAATTCATCTTTCTGACAATTAGGTCGTCAATCATTTAATTTTACGTATTATGTCGAAACAATACAAAGTTTTTAATGGGTAGATTTAATTTAATATAGTCTTAGTAATTTTGCTTTAAAAACATCTTGTATGAGTTGCCCGTCACTAATTTCAGCAAACTTTCTTTACTTTTTTTTTTAAAGTTACTGATCAAATTTCTTTATATATTAAAATTACAGATTAAAGTTGTAATTTTTTTTTTACTGAAAAATACTTTTAACGTAGCTTTACAGTGTCTTATCAATGTTTTTATACATTTAAACACAGTTTTTAACCTTAAACTAAACTTCAAATTAAAAATAGACCCTAAAGTGTGCACTTTCAAAAACCTGGAGGTTTTTTTTTTAAAACCTGGATAAGTTTTATTAAAAACATTTGTCAATCTAAGATTATCAAAGTACTCAAGGAAACGCATGTTTTATTTTTATTTTTAGAAAAGCTAAAATTTAAAGTTGAAAAGCATATCTGTTTTGAAGCTAATCAAAGTGGTGATTCTCCTATATTTTCACCACAGAAATCAAAACTCAACTATCTGTAAATTTAGATCCTAAGAAGTTTTCAACTTACTACTCTCTGTTTAAAATAAAACCAAACACAGCTACACAGGAGGACGAGCAACAGGATTCTTTTTTAAAATAAAATAAAGCAGTAATAAAGGGCTTTTTTGTTATAAAAAAATTGAATGCAGAAACTGAAGAGGATGAAGATTTAAACAGGTGGAACTTAAACAAGACAAAAACCCACATCTTGCCAGTTTTGCAAGGAAATACCTAGCTGCACGATCATCTTCTGAGTATTCTGAAATATTATTTTATGAAGCTGAGAATTTGAACGAGCAAAAGCGAAATCGATTGCTTCCAAAGACCGGCGAAAAACTCTTATTTCTCTACCACAACACTTGAAAAAACAAGAATAGTCTTTTGTAGTATAATAGAGACATCTTTTGCAATTGTAGTTCGTTTTATAATTTTAAACAGTAGCTAAGGTTAACTCATATTTCTTTTTTGTAATGGTTAAAATGAAATCCTAAGTGGAGTTTTAAAGCTTTTAATTTCAGTTGTAATTCTTATTTATTTTACTACAGTTTGTATTATATTTTAATTTATTACGTCTCCATGTTTTTTAATTGCACTTTGTTTTATAAATATGAACACTTTAAAAAGCTTATGTTCTAATTCGTTTATGGTCACATTAAGAACTAATTCTTAAGTAAAATGTATAATGTTTTAATGAGTTATTCTTTTCATTCAAAACTCAGTTGAAATGACGAGGCTGAAGTTTCAGAGACATTTAAATTCAAGATTTTCAAACATTCTAATTTTTTACTTGTAGTCATTACCGCTTTTTAAAACTGCTCGTACTTGAATTAGAGCAATAAAACTCTAGAACATTGATCCATGAGTGTAGAACTACGTAATTAACAAGATTTAACTTTCTACAACATAAAATATAGTTACGGTACCCCGAAAATACCAAAACTACCAATGAATAAATAGAAGAAGCCTAGTAAGCACACTTTAAAACCGCTCGTACTTAAATTAGAAAACGAAACTCTATAACCTTGTTCCATGTGCGTAGAACTACGTAAAAAAAATGATTTAAGTATCTACTATAAAAAATAAAATACTAACAGTACCCCAAAAAGCATTAAAGTTATAAATATATAATTAAACATTATAATTAAACTTATAAACATTAATTTAGTTTTCATTTTTCAGACGAGAAAGAGCTAGGTTAAACATGTCAACCAAAAGTGTTAAGAAGTTTAAGGTTGTAAGCATTAGGCATAATCCACAAATTGATGGTGTAAACTGTGGGGTACATGTTATTGAAGTATAAATCAACTGTCTTATTTTTATTAAATTTGCTTCGTCTAAGCTATACCCAAAAAATAAGTAAGAGTTAAAACATGTAGCCTGGAGAACAAATCATTCAGCATTACCCAAATCTACCAGATACGATTACTCTAACAACTATAAGTAAGAAAAGTATAGCACAAAAGCGTACAGAAATAGGTGTGCGACTTCTCCATGAAGGATGTAAATTATAAAAACGACTTAACAGATAATAATGTGTTTGTATATAGTTTGTTTCTAAATATGTATACTATTTCAGTTGTTGGTGTCAATTTTTGTAACGTTTGTTTTCGTCATTATGTGAGTTCAAGACAATTAATTGGTTATCCTGGTCTAGTGCAATGGGTAGGAAAAGATAAAAAAATAACTTAAACGAAATAAAGGGATTTATACTTCTATATTAATCCTAGAGATAACACTCCTACTTATAATTATTATTTTTTAAAGATTCGATGTGACATTTGCAGCATTTGGTTTCATGAATGTTGCCTACAATAAACAAGAGCAGAGTTTGATATTTTTAAAAAATGGAATCTACAATTGCGATTTGTGCGAATAAATTCAAAGTCTTCTTAAAAATTCTTCATGCTGTTAATAAATAAATTTATTGTTTTTTTTACCAGTTTAATTTTTTGCACCGTTGCACATTGTTATTTAAAATCGTGTTGCATAACTTGAAGTTTTTTTTTCAATTTGCACTAAAACTTATTGCAATGATATATTTTCTTACTTTATTTTAAAGTTGGTTTTATACAGAACGTTTTTAAAAAACTTATTGCAAAATCATCAATTTTTTTGTTTGTACCAATGCTTCTTCAGCATAATCATGCAGTTTTTTATTCGTGTTTATTAACAAAATAATTAGTTTGGATCTTGAGTTTCATTGCTCTAATGTAACTACGAGCGGTTTTAAAGTGTGTTTAGTAGGTTTTTCATTATTATTTTTGGTATTTTTCGGAGTACCGTAACTATTTTGTTTATTATAATAGAAAGTTAAATATATTTTTTACGTAGTTCTACGCACATGAGTTCTAGGTTCTAGAGTTTCATTGCTGTAGTTTAAGCACGAACGGCTTTAAAGTGTGTTTACTAGGATTTTTCTTTTTTTCATTGTTAGTTTTGGTATTTTTGGGGTACCTTAACTATTTTATTTTTTATAGTAGAAAGTTAAATCTTCTTTATCACGTAATTCTACGCATATGGACCAAGGTTCTAGAGTTTCATTGCTCTAATGAAATTACGGGCGGTTTTAAAGTGTGTTTAGTATGTATTTCATTGTTAGTTCGAGGTACCGAACTACTTTTTTTTTATAGTAGATACTTAAATCTTGTTTATTACGTAGTTCTACGCACATGTAACAAGGTTACAGAGTTTCATCGCTCTAATTTAAATACGAGCGGCTTTAAAGTGTGTTTACTAGGCTTCTTCTATTTTTTTATTATTATTTTTAGTGTTTTTCGGGGTAATGTAACTATTTCGTATTTTATACTAAGAGTTAAATTATGTTTATTACATAGTTCTACGCACATGGAACAAGGTTCAAGATTTTCACTGCTCTAATTTAAGTACTAGTGAATTTAAAGTGCGGTAAAGGTTATAAGTAAAAAATTAGAATGTGTTAAAAATCTTGAATTTAAATCTCTATGAAACTTCAGCCTTGTGTTGAAGTGTGTTAATCCGTTTACACAGAGAAACACATGTTGGTACAATAAAGGAAGATTACTGTATAATTTGTTTTTATTACACTCCAGTGAACTTGTTTCACTAGGATCTTTTGTTAACAAAGACTTAAAATTTTTGTTTTCAATAGTTAGATTTATTAACACGTTGAACATATAAATTTTTTTACGAAATAAGTAGTAATATGTACGTATTTATTATCTAAAAACTTATATCGTATTTACATAACAAGTAGATTAAATCTTTCGAATTCAATTACTAAAGTATTCGGATTCGGACTAGGATTCAGACTCGGACTCAGAATCGGACGAATCTAAATTTCAAATTTGAGATTTGTATTCGGATTCGGTCGAATCCTAATTTAAAATTAAGACTCAGATTCGAATTCGGTCGAATTCAAAGTTTTTGGACTCAGTAGATCATTAATTTTTGTGTTTAATTAGTTTTAAAGAACTAAGTAAATTTTAGTATTAACTTTAGTCGATAGAAATCATAATACCTTTCTAAAAATATTAATTTATTGAAAAAAGTCAAATGTGAAAATTAAATTATATTAATTGCTACATGTTTTTCAACTAATTAATAAAGGCTGTTTACTTTTGTTTTTAATTTACTGTTAACTTTTATATGATTATAACGTTTACATTTTTAGGTTTTGTATAAAAGTTAGTTTTTATGAACAATTTGTTGTAAAAGTTTGTAACAAAGTAATTTAATATTTCTTCAATTTCTAAATAATATTTTTGTTAGCTAAAATAGATAATTAATTGTCTAAATATTAAAACTCTTAAACTGGTAACACTATATCGGTTCAAAACTATTCTAACTACATAATAATCAAAGATATTATTATCATAAATGTAAAAATGTTTGGTTTATCAAAAAGTTACATAGTCTCTAAATGTTATATTAGTAAAGTTTACTTAGTTTATTTATTTTTATTAAAAAATACATTTTTTTTAATTAAAATCAAATCAGTTCAAGTGCTATCGTACTAAAAGCTTAAGCTTTGCACTACACACATTTAATTGGATCACTCAGTTTAGAGTGATATCTATAATTTGTCGACAAAATTCGGACAGAAATATAGTTTTCTTTTTCCTTTTCAATATTACGTACATCCAAAATGTCAACTGTAGTTCTTGAAAAATTGAAAAATCGTTTACCATTCAAATATACGTCAGGCACCTGTTAAAGTTTTATTACACATCTTGGTATTTTTATAAGTATGCAAAAACAAGTTCTGTAATCTCTCAAAAGTTTTCTTCAGTAATAGTTGTATTTAGTAAACAACTGAAAAAATGTTTATCTTCCAAACAAAAATAAAAACTTGCAACTAACAAAATAATCGTAAGTGTCACGGATGTGCACATTTTCAGGATACTTTATTTTAATTCTGCAATCAGCACCTCTCAATTTCGCTGACGTCACAGTCGGAGTTCCTGGCCTTAAGCCCGTGGAATTCACGTAAAAACTCACCCATTCTGTTTTCCATGGTAAAGCAAACGGGTTTTTGTAGTGTACCTGTAATAAGAGCATTTTGGTTACAATAACAGTTTTGTTAAATACTAAATTAATAAGTTCCATAATAACTAAAAGGCTCTCTTTAAAAATAAATTAAAGTACTTAAAAAGTATGCATGTTTCTACAAATTAATTTTAAATTGCAACACTAACTGTTAAAAATTTTAAATAAATTTCTTTAGGATATTTGTTTTAAAGTTCACAAAAAAAATGTGTAACTAATCGAAAGGTAATAATTATAACTAATTATCAAATATTTCTATATAATACATTTGTTTATACACTGCAATAAAATGTTATTATATTTTTCAGCAACAAATTAATTATCATTCGAGTTGTACATGTTAAAAAAAGTTTTGAAAAAAGGTTTTAAAATTTATACAATTATTTTACTTTTTACACGTTGTTCCTCGACATCTAAAATTAAACTTGTTTTGAATGGTAGTAGAGAAATATCTTTCTCAAAAACTATTTAAAACAACTTTAATCTTAAGTAGGTAAGAAACATATAAGCTAAAGGTATGAAACTTTTAAATTGAAACTTCATGCAATAAATATTGTGAGCATTTAGCATTGTAACTAGTTTGATTAAATAGTATAAAGGGGACTAAGGCACCTAAAATACAAATAGTAAACCCACATACTTAAGTATTTTCCATATGGAAGGTACATACTAGCAATGCAAAAATCTTAATTTTTTGTAAAACTATTTCCTGGTGCAGTTTTCAGAATATTTAGTTTAAGTTTAATTGAAACATAATAATATTACGTATATTGTTAACTAAATGCATTAAAAAAATTATGATGCTATATATTTTTCAAGTTATTAATTTTTATATTTTTTGATAACTTTAAAAAGCGTTACTAAACGAGAATACATAACCAAAAAAGTTAAATTTACAACCGAGAGATGACTGTACCATGTGTCAATATAGATATTTAACAGATTTTATTTTAAAATACTGATATTTAAAGCTGTTTCGTAGTGCTCTACAAAGCAATTAAAAAAAGTTGTAGAACTATTTGGATCGATATTAAATAAAATCATTTTTTTTAGTGGTATATAATTCACAATCAAAACTTACAGTGGCTATGTACCGTTTTTCTGGTTTAATATTTCTGTTGGAAATTGTGATGTTTAAACTCTTTGTTTTGTGAAATAAAACCTGTTTGGCATTGTGACGATCAGGAACGATCTCAACTTCATAATCGTAATTTTCAGGGAAGTTTATGTGATCGCGAAATTTAAATGAGAAAAATGGATTTGGCCGAATTTTCGTTTTCTCTGCTACAGTACTTTCAACTTCAAAAACTAGAATAAAAAATTATTATATAAACAAAAGTATTTTATTTAGTTAATGTCTATAGTCATTCAAAAAAATGTTTTTAGTTTTATACTTCAGGAATAAATACAAAGTTCTATCGTTACAAGTAAAAAAAATATTTACAATTACCTTTAATGTCATCACAATAGCACATTCTGCGAGCTGAAAAAAAGTGTGTAATTTTTAGTTATAAGATATAAAAGGATAAATAGTTATTTTTATTTTGCAAAATTTCTAGTTCCTAAGTTATAGTTTCTATATAGTTTATTAAACGACCAAAAACAAGCTTAAAATATTTGGTCCTTGTGCACGAAAAGACCTTTCGGTTATCGAGTCGCACACCACGGATACCTTTTAAGGTCTTGTCAAGGGCTTATATATAGATAATATTAATATATAGAAAGGTATTTAAAAAAGATTTCGTTAAAATAATATTTCTTTGAATAAATTAACTTGTTTTTAAAAAATCATAACAACAAAAAAAAGAACTGTTGACTTTAAATACATAAATATGTTATTTAACATTTATTTTTCCCCATACAACTAAAAACTTTGCGCAACTAGTACTATGTTATCAGGTTAAAAACATAATTAACTACACAGTTTACAATTTTATTAAAAAATATGATACTTAATTGATATTCAACTAACAGCTCAACCATCCTTTTAAAGTAGCGTTCCAATTTGTGCAAATTTTTCTGACATCACTGTAATGAAATTTTTTTGTGCGACTTCTCAATCGAAACAGGTAAGATCCGAAACCCTTATTTGTATTGATTATGCCTATTATTAGAAAATGAAATTTTAATGTAAACCTAAATTCTAAAAGAAAGTTTCGCTATTATGATTTTTTATTATTTAAAAGAAATCTTTAAGTATTATTTCCTTAAATACTTTGTAATAAAGATTTTAAGTTCATTTTCTATAATTTTTTATGACAACATTGTTTCAAAAAACCCTTAAAAAACACACTATATAATTAATTCAACTATGTACCACCTTCAACATCAAGAAAATGATAACTTCTTCCTCCGCTAACACATGTATAATTGTCACCGTTGCGAGTTATTTCCGGCCTAACCTAAACATATTTATTAGAAAATAGTAAAAAAAACATGAAAAATTAATTTTGTTACTAATAAGTTTGATTTACTGTTGTTAGTTTCAACTGGAACTATTTGACCCTTTTAAATAACATATTCTTTTCTACAATGCTGTTATAAAAAATAATAATAAACTAACAAACCACTTTAAAAGTGCTTATAAGTTTATGTTGCTTCCGTTTGTACTTGTTATTAACTTTAAAGTGAGGGTATTTCCTTGTATGTTTACCATTAAGAAGCCACTTTACATTTCTTTTTCTATCCATCGAAAATTTGCACACAAACGTAAGTTTGTCGATTCCTGTTCTTTTGTGAGTCCACAGTTCTTTTGATTTTCTCTCTGAGAATATTTTCTTACGTTTAATATACTAGTATAAATTAAAACCGTAAATATTTTCAAAATATTTTTTTTAACTTTATTTCAACTAAGTTTTACATAACAATCAGTTTTTCTGCTTTAAAAAAAATTAGTGTATTAAAAAGAAAAATGCTTTTTTTTAACTAAACCTCGGTTTGCGCATACAATTGATAAGAAAACCATCAAGAGAACAACTTTTATTATTTTTTCATATGTCATTTTCCTAACTATATTTAATGTATCACTTACCTATATCATTTTTTCAAGTTGTTTATTTATATTAATTACATTAATAGTAATTACAATTGTTTTTAGACATATAAACTATTAGTTTTATGTGCGTATTGTAAACAAAAATCTCTATTGAAAATATTATAAATTTAAAATTAATTTATACTGCTTTAAAAAATTTCTCTTAAGCTATTTAGAAGAACTTAAAGGATATAGACTCAGTTTGTTAAACATTTTTTCAATAAGTTATAAGAATTGTTAGTTTAAGTAAGCTGAGAATGTAACCTTTCTTTAGTTTCAAAAATTTAAGCAATTAAAAGCAATAACTATAACAATAACTCGGCTTTATTTAGTTAATGCTTTCATTAAAAAAGTATAAAAATGTTCATTTAAAAATGTTTATTTACAACTACAAACAGTTTAAATAAAAATGTTTAATAAACAATAAAAAAAACTTTTAAAACGATTTTTTATAGCAAACTTTTATTTGTATAAGTTCAAGAATTTTTTTAAGGATGTTTTAACTTTAAGTCTGATATTAATTTATAAATGTTTATTTTTTTTACAATTAGTTTTGAAACTAATTGTTTATTAAAAATAAACTAATAAGATATGTTGATTATCATAGTTTTGCAGTTAAGTTAACTCGATATTAACTAATATAGCTGAAAAATGCTATAAACTAAATCACTTTTCGCTGTTAAAAAAAAAATAAGTTTTCTAAGTTTCGAATAAAATAACATCAGCTTTAGATAGCTTTAAAAGACAAAACTCTAACTGTTTATTTTTTTATATTGCTTTATAATAGAAAACATATTTGTGTTAACTATGTATACTTGTAACGAAAGTAGAAGCTGCTACATATTGTTAAAACAATAATGCTTTAAAACATAGTTGCTAAAACTAAAATTTATAATGAATTTTCGTTAATAAATATAAAATAAAACAGTGATTAATTGTAAGTTTAAATCATAGAATAAAATAAGAAATTGTACATTAAAAAGATAATCTTTTACTATTTGCTAGATAGTAACAAAGGTAAGATATTAACTATTGTAGTTATCTAAATCTATTGAAAGAGTATTAAGACTTCTTTGAAACAATGTACAACATAACAATAAGTTTTAAAAAATTGGTATTACCCTTTTGTTTAAAACGAAATTACTACAAAATTGTTGTAGCGTAACACAAACAATCTTATAAAAAAAATCATTTATCGTGTAGACTAAGTTATTCAAAATTAAGAAAAAATAATGGTCATACAAAAAGTATTTAAATAATATTTTTTATATAGACTATTTGGTAGTTTTTTTTAATAAGAATCGTTTTTGTTTGACATTAAAAATTCTGGAAATCTTATTTAGCATATTAAAACACATTAAATATTTTTGACTTTTTTGTAAATATTCTTATAAATACGTAGTGTTAAAACTAGTGATGTACCGGACTCACTATCCGGGTCCGGGTCCGGCTGGATATTGCAATTTTTGTCTGATATCCGGATCCGGCCGGATTCTAATTTGAAAAAAAAAGTCCGGATCCGGTTCCGGCCGGATTCTAATTTGAAAAAAAAGTCCGGGTCCGGTTCCGGCCGGATTCTAATTTGAAAAAAAAATCCGGATCCGGCCGGACCCGGATCTAGTTAGTAAAAAAGAGCATACTGAAAAGTATTTTTTTCAAAAACAAACCCTGTGAAAACTAATAAGAGTCATTTTCGTCAGTTAAAATTAAACACCTACCGTGATTGGCTCATTTTGTACACGTGACTAATTTACACTTGTTTACATTTAAACTATTAAATAAACATTTCATGAAATGCAACTCTTTACATATGTTGTAAAATTGAAAACTTTGAAATGAATACTTGCATTATTTATTGTTTAAAGTTGAGCTCAGAGAACATTTAGAGTTAATACGGTTGAATGTACGGGCGAATGAGAATCATATGACGAAATGTTTCAAACTTAATATTGATGCAACAAAACATCAGATTATGACAGGCAGTTTATGTGTAAGCAGTTAGTTAGTTTGGTGTGTAGCTTGAAGCAACAAAATATCTTGAACGTTTTTGTAAATGCTTATTGTAAGTAGTGTTTTGTTTTAAAAGTGAATATTTCAACAGGTGTTTAATAGTTTAAATATTTAAGCCAGGTTTATAGTTTAATAGTTTATTAAAAATTTTACAGTTTCTTGTTTACTTAAAGTTTTATCTAATTTTTAGTTTTTTTATTTTAAGTCTTTTGATATAGATTTAAATAGCTTCTAGTTTTTAAAGTGTTACCAAAGTAATTAATAGATTTGTATATGCTAGTATTTCTTGTTGTGTTTTATATAAAAGATTCATCACTCAAAACTGTCGTGTCTGATTATTGAAAGTAGTCTCAGTTAGAATTTAGTATTTGTTAGATATTAGTAAAACAAGGTAGGATTTAATTATGATGGGTAGTACTAATAAGTTAAGTGTACCACAATCAGTCCACAACTTTACTACCAAATTGTCAACCTTTGCTAGCTGTTCTACTGATTATTAGATTTAAGTAATTTTTTCAGTTTTCAAAAACCTCGTTCTGACTCAGGCTTGTTTATACTCACTCTAGCTAGTTATAGACTTAAACAATGGCAACCCTGCTAGTTTGAAAATTTTAGGGAATTTTAGAAAATCTTGGACTGCCTCAGGCTAGTTTAGTTTTTTATAAAAACTCAGGTTAGTTTTCTTTTAGATTTTGAATAAGTTCGAGCTGAACCAGTTTTCAATATTTTGTAATTTTCTAGTGTATTTTGCTCAAGAACTTGATTTCATATTTTTACTTGTAAATAACTCCTATATTTTTAAACCTTCTGGCTAGCTGTTCTACTTATCGTTAGATTAAAGTTCTTTTTTTTCGGTTTTTAAAAACCTCATTCTGACTCAGGCTAGTTTATTCTAGTGATGTACCGGACTCACTATCCGGGTCCGGGTCCGGCCGGATATTGCCATTTTTGTCTGATATCCGGATCCGGCCGGATTCTAATTTGTAAAAAAAGTCCGGATCCGGTTCCGGCCGGACTCTAATTTTGAAAAAAAAGTCCGGATCCGGTTCCGGCCGGATTCTAATTTGAAAAAAAAAGTCCGGGTCCGGCCGGACCCGAAGTTGTGGGTCCGGTACATCACTAGTTAAAACTAATATCATTTTGCAGGGGCGTGTCTAGAATTTTTTCAAAGGGGGTTCACAATTTTTTTGTTCTTAAATTCCCGCTTAAGTATACATTTCTTAGGTATGCACTGCCAGTTAAGTATGCAATAGTTAGCCGAAAAACTCTGGGCTTAAAATGCTTTTTTCTGCTTAGAGATAAGAAAAAACATATAAGTAGTAATGGGAAAATATTATATATTTTTATTTATTATACTGTATTAAATTTTATAAATTAAAACTAAACGAACCGAAAAAAAAAACATATTCATAATAAAAACACTTTTTCAAGTAATTTAATCTATAAAAATTTAAATTTTACTAAAAAAATGGTTAGTTACTTAGGATGATGTCGCACCAATATCAAGCTGAAATTATATTAAATTCAATTTTGTTTATTACCATAATTATAGGCTTAAAACTTATATTTGATATTTACATAAAAGTTTATTATAAACCAATAAAACTTAAATATTTAATTCCTTTTTATTTTAAAACAAAGCAAATGATACAATAACTTATATTCATTGCTTTACTGTAAAATAAATCAATTAAGTATTTTAGTTTATAACAAATGAATTTAATTCTAACTATGTATTTATTTAGCTTGTTTAAAACAAAGTATAAGTTTAGATCAATCATACAAGGCTTAAAATTTTGATTTTAAGCCTAAAATTATGGTTCAAAAAGATATCGAACACAATATAATTTCAGATTTACATTTGTGCGACATCAAACTAGGTAATTTTAAAAAATTTTTAGACTTTTACAACTAAATTAAAATATCTTTAAATTATAATGAATGTTTGCCTGATGTGCAGGAATTCTAATAATGATTCTGAAATCGTTTTAAATTAAATTTCAAAAAATCAAGAACAAAACTTGTGGCTAACAAGTAACAAATATACAAATATAAAATAACTTAAATAAAAAAATATTAAAATACCACTAACAAAAAAAATAATAAATTGGCAGGTGGCGTATTGATCTAAAAATAATTTTGAAAACTCTCTAAATTGAACTATTCAAGGTTTAAACCCAGTAAGTTGACACATAAACAAAAAATATAAATTTTAAAGTACAAAAGCTTCACACAACATTTTTTTATTCAACCAAATAAGTAAATTAAAATTTTAGTGATTATATTGGACAATTTTTAAGCAAAATTGTACTTACTAGTTCAAAACAATACTGTATTAAAAGTAGTGATGTACCGGACCCACAATTTCGGGTCCGGCCGGACCCGGATCCGGACTTTTTTTTCAAATTAAAATCCGGCCGGAACCGGATCCGGACTTTTTTTTCAAATTAGAATCCGGCCGGAACCGGACCCGGACTTTTTTTTCAAATTAGAATCCGGCCGGAACCGGATCCGGACTTTTTTTTCAAATTAGAATCCGGCCGGATCCAGATATCAGACTAAAATGGCAGTATCCGGCCGGACCCGGATAGTGAGTCCGGTACATCACTAGAATAAACTAGCCTGAGTCAGAATGAGGTTTTTAAAAACTGATAAAAAAGAACTTTAACCTAATAAGTATAACAGCTAGCCACAAGGTTTACAAATTGTTAGTTACAATTTTAAATCTGAAATCAAGTTCTTGAACAAAATACACTAGAAAATTACAAAATATTGAAAACTGGATCAGCTCAAACTCATTCAAAATCTGAAAGAAAACTAGCCTGAGTTTTTATAAAAAACTACACTAGCCTGAGGCAGTCCAAGATTTATTAAAATTCCCAAAAATTTTCAAACTAGCAGGGTTGCCACTGTTTAAGTCAATAAAACTAGCTAGAGTGAGTATAAACAAGCCTGAGTCAGAATGAGGCTTTTAAAAACTGAAAAAATTACTTTAATCTAATAATCAGTAGAACAGCTAGCAAAGGTTGACAATTTGGTAGTAAAGTTGTGGACTGATTGTGGTAGACTTAACTTATTAGTACTACCCATCATAATTAAATCCTACCTTATTTAATTAACATCTAACAAATACTAAATTCTAACTGAGACTACTTTCAATAATCAGACACGACAGTTTTGAGTGATGAATCTTTTATATAAAACACAACAAGAAATACTAGCATATACAAAATTTTTTATTACTTTAGTAACACTTTAAAAACTGGAAGCTATTTAAATCTATATCAAAAGACTTAAAAATAAAAATTAAATAAGACTTTTAGTAAACAACAAACTGTAAAATTTTTAATAAAATATTAAATTATAAACCTGGCTTAGATATTTAAACAACTAAACACCTGTTGAAATATTCACTTTTAAAACAAAACACTACTTACAATAAGCATTCACAAAAACGTTCAAGATATTTTGTTGCTTCAAGCTACACACCAAACTAACTAACTGCTTATATATAAACTGCCTGTCATGTTCTGATGTATTGTTGCATCAGTATTTAGTTTGAAACATTTCGTCATATGATTCTCATTGGCTCGTACATTCAACCGTATTAACTCTAAATGTTCTCTGAGCTCAACTTTAAACAATAAATAATGCAAGTATTCATTCCAAAGTTTTTAATTTTACAACATATGTAAAGAGTTGCATTTCATGAAATGCTTATTTCATAGTTTAAATGTAAACAAATGTAAATTAGTCACGTGTACAAAATGTGCAAATCACGGTAGGTGTTTAACTTTAACTGACGAAAATGACTCTTATTAATTTACTCAGGGTTTGTTTTTGAAAAAATACTTTTCAGTATGCTTTTTTTACTAACTAGATCCGGGTCCGGCCGGATTTCTGTTAGGATCCGGCCGGACCCGGATCCGGACTTTTTTTTCAAATTGGAATCCGGCCGGAACCGGACCCGGACTTTTTTTTCAAATTAGAATCCGGCCGGAACGGGATTCGGACTTTTTTTTCAAATTAGAATCCGGCCGGATCCGGATATCAGACAAAAATGGCAATATCCGGCCGGACCCGGACCCGGATAGTGAGTCCGGTACATCACTAATTAAAAGTTATGTACACTAAGTAGCACTTTAAATTAGGAACTAAGACTAACTTAGTATAAAGTTTTCTAGATTGATAATGCTACTTTAAAACTTTAACCTATTATGACGTCACAATTGAAATTTTATTAAAAATCTATTTCAGCTGGGCAAAAAATAGCATTTTTTGTTTAGGAAACTTTTTTATCTTTCAGTGTTATAAAATCAACATTCATTATTCAAAAATTATCAAATAACCAAAACAAAGTCAATAAGAACGTTTTTAGTAATATTCTAAGAATTATTTTTTCTTTTTCATTTTCTTTTTTTTTAATGGGGTTCACATGAAACAGGAAACCAGTCAAGACATGTCACTGTTATTTTGATTAAATATAAATAAAAACTTTCATTTAATAAAAATAATAAAAACCTAACCAGATAGGTTTGTAAAAAGTTAAGAAAACTAACCAATTGAAATAAAAATTTTAATACATATGTAAAAGATATATTTTTCAAAACTTGTTTTGTAAAAATCCGTTTATAAATTTGATGAAATTAATTTACAATTATACTATTAGTAAAAGTTATATTTAATAGTTAATTACAAGAATTTGTCTTAGCAACCGCTAATATTGTAAGTCAAGTCTATGAAAAAATATTTTTTGTAATTGGAATAATTATTTGCAAGATGCAATTTATACACAACTAGTCTTTTACAAAATACTTAAAGTCGGAAATTAATTTTATCCGGATCAAAAATATTTTTTTAAGTAAGAATTCGGTAGGATTTGGATCGTAAACATTTCAAGTTGTTTTCAATTTAATTAGCATTACAAACTTACACCCATATTAAAGTACTCTATTGCTTCTTGTTAAGTAAAAATAAAGTTTTAAACATACTTTTCAAGTGGTTATAAATAAATTAATTGGGATTTATATTTTAATTTTAAAAACGACCAAAATATACGTGTCGCTTAATTTGAAAAAAATAATTAAGCTGCATACAGCAAATCTTTATTTAAAGTATTTGATGTGATTATAAATTACATTCAAGATTTACTTCTACTTATGTTATTTGTATGATGTAACATGAAACTTAATTCAACTTCGACTTTAGTAACTGCTTAGAAAAGAAACAATATTATTTAAAAGAATTTTTGTTTAAATGTTACAAAAAACCATAATAACACACGGACTGTCGCAACTTTTGGAAATCACAAAATACACTAAAATTACTTAAAACGTTTATATCTACATCCTTTAACTACAAAACACTGACTTGCATCCGTGGTGTAGGACTAGATAACCAAATAATTTATCGTACATCACTTTCTTATTAGAACATTTTGAGCGCATTTTTTGTCCTTTAATATTTATGATGAACTTTTCTAGTTTTCATTATTTTTAGTAAAAGTAAAAAATAATTCAGGTTTTCAGAAGCGTTCAGATAAGCTAATTTTTGTACAAGCTGCCTGAGTCATAAAAAACTTATGAGAATAAACAGAACAAGGTGGTATTGAAAGTTGTTAATATAAAAAGTTTATTTAAAGTTTTTGAAGTTTCAAACTGTAAAATACTTACATATAAACCGTATTAATATTAACCTAAGTAGAAACAAATCTAACGTTCTAAGCACTATAACAAAACTAAAAAACTAAAACTGTGAAATATATGAATAGGCAAAACAATTAAAGTAATCTACCGTATCCATTACGTTAGAATCCGGCCAATTCGGACTTATTAAAATTAAATCATAAATAGATCCGTATCCGTCAATCATTTTCAAAATAGATTCGGTTGATCACTTATTTCTTATTTATAACATTTTTTATTTTTTAACAAAAAAAATAAAAATAGATTTTACTAATATCGAAATCGACTATACTAGGCTCAACATGATATTGATATCATATAGAGTAAATACATCAATATCAACTAAGAAATCAAGTGGCTTTTTTTATTTAGAGTACTAAAGTGTTAACGTTTGACTTAACTTCTAAGTGTAACATAAAAGCTGTTTACAACTAAGAAAAAATTATAAACGATAAGTTCAAAAAAATATTTCGAAAAAGAAAAATGTTGTATTTAAGGTTAAAAACTACTAAGCTTTAAATTTATATCAGTTTTTAGTTAATATTTTCTAGTTAAAAATTATGCTAGTTACCCAAGATGTATTATCAACTTATACTTTTTCCTCATAGCTTTCAGCTACATACGAAATTTGCATGTAATTTATTGTTTTTCCAAAGCATTTAGTTAAACATTTTCAAACTACTGAAGAAAATTAGTTTAAGTACATGGTAAAGATTATTTTGACAAATAATTAATAATGGTCCTGTATACTTATCTTTTAAAAAATATTTGTGTTAATAACGAAAATATATTGAAATTCTCCTTGCTAACTTGTCGATAAGTCGAGTTTTCGATATCTGGCTTTTGCAAGGAGAAATAAAGCATCTATACTCAATATAGATAATTTGTAAAGACAAATTTAAACAACCGTTTGTCCACATAAAGAGGTCAATAAATGACAACTGATGAAATTCAATCTAGAAAATATAATAAAAAGCCTAACTGGCTAAGGTTTAATAAAGGTTAAACTTAGAGAGTTGAAAGAAAGAAGTTCATCATAAACTTATTTTTTAATGTTTCACTGTGTACGCTGTAAGACTTAATTTTATTTTTTAAGCATTGAAATTATTTGACGTTCCACTGTTAAAAAATTTTTACTGGTAAATCTGGTCGGCGACGACAATAGTTGTTTTTTTTTATAAGGTTGAACTATTTAGCAAATAGTTATGAATTTAAGAAGCAGGGTAACTATAAAACAGTTTTTATTAAGTCTAGCGATTGTAATTATTTTTACTGTAGCCAATTTTTCTATAAAACTATACATACGAAAGTACTAGCTTAACTAATTTAATCAATTACAACCGCTAGATTTAAGAAATCCCAAATCATTAAAAGTTATGGCAGCTTCTATATAATTCCGAAGTAGTTTTAGCTTTTTATGATATAAATAAAGAACCGTGATTTCGAATATTTGTTTCTACCAAAAATGAAGTAAAGCTTATATAGCATTGCTTAAAAGTAAAAGCAAAACAGAAGAAAAAATAAATTTAGGAATACACAAGGGTGAGTACAAAAATTATTATTCATAACATATAGCTTTTTTTTGTATCTATAATTTTTCTATTGTTATTTAGTTACATTAAACTTATTATAATTCTTATAAAAAAAATAAATTAATAGTTTTCTTAAAAATTAACGCTGTGTTTTTTGGAAGTTAGATTTTTTTAGCTAGTTTATAAATATGTTTATAAGCTTAATTTAGTTTTTTAAGGTATATTAGTTTGCTGAAATTCATTTAAAAAATTCAAATTAAATAGGTATACTTAAGTCAACCTTTATATGATTGATCACAACAACCATGAAACATTTGTATGTCTAAATTTAACTTATGTAACCATCAAGTCTAATAAGTGTTTGCTTATTTAGAAAACAAGTTGAAACAAACTCCTATAAAAAAATTAAAATAACAGGAAAATTGTGTAAACATAAAAATTTTGATTATACTGTTTCTTTGTTTTCCAAAATTGTTTTATATGTTGTTACTATGTTGTAATAATATCTTTTATAACGCATAAAATGTTAAAAGCTTATAGTTCCAATAAATTACTAAGTAGTTTTTTCTTTAATGTTAGGAATATCGTTTTTTACTTTATTTCGCATAATAAGTTATAACAACAAGCTTATTATTGAAATCTAGTACTAATTAGATTTTTTCTCAAACACTTAGGAGTATAGTTTAATATTTTTATCACGCATAACTTGACATAAGGAAAAGCTTATAATTGCAGTATAATACTAATTGTTTTTTCTCTAAGAATTGATAATACGGTTTTATACTCATATTACACATAAGAAGTCGTATATCAAGCTTATAATTGTAGTTATATACTAGTTAGTTTTTTCTCTAGTGTTTAAGAATATGGTCTTGTGTTTTAGATTTTGTCAAAAATAAAGTTATGCTTTAAATAAGTTTAAATTTTATTATAAAACATTTTTTTTTCTTGCACTAAGTATTAATATAATTAGTGTGCATTATTTATAAGTTCTAGTCTTTAGTTTTAGATACAACGTAAACTTAAGTATGTTATTTTTGTTATTTTTACATTAAAGTTAAAGCTTTTAGCAAACACATTTAAGCACCTGAAAATCTTTAATAAACTTTTTTTTTTTGTCTACAATGATGTAGATCAAATTAGGAATGTGCTGAGCCTGTGCACCCCATGAAAAAAAAAATAAAAACTATAAAACGTTTTGATATTCACCAAAATTTTGTTTATTAGGAATCTTTATATATTCAAATATATTTGGCTGTTTTATGTCTAATTTTTCAAATATTGAAATTTCAATTCATAAAAAGTAAACAAAATAAGTAAAACATTTCATGTAAATTCAGACGTCAGCTAATAAACTTAATTTTTATAGTTATATCATTAAAAATACATTATTTAAAATGCTTGTTTGTATATGAAATCAATTTACCAAGTTTATTATTCTTTATAACTTAAATTGCTTATAGTTTACAATTAAATAATGGAAAATGTACTCAAGGTAAATCAGGTTTGCAAGTTTTCTCAGTCAGCAAACTTTTTTCAATTTTCATTTTTATTTTAAATTATACCCTTATCTTTATGTCAATCTCAACCACACAAATCAAGAATTAATTACAAAATCAAGTTTAAAAAACTAAAACTGAAAATAATAAGGAAAAAGCTCACGAGTATGAAGTTAACTTGAATTATTTATTTTTTTAAATGTCTAAACTTTGGAAATAATTGTTTTCCTTATCTTAATACCTAATTAAAAATATTTTATTCTAGAGAAGAGTCCTTTGTTTAAAATCTAATAATAAATCCATTGGATTAGGGTTTCATTTTTTGAGAGGGACACCTTAGAAAAAATTGAAACTTTTTGTAATTTTTTTTTATTTTATGAGTATAGGTAAAAAAAATTATTATTTCTTAAATACTTTTTTTTAATAATATGTGTATAAACGGATATTGTTCATTTTTTACTTATTGTCAATATTTTGCACAATTTGGCCTTAATAGAGTTTTTTTATGAATATTTTTATTTTATGAGTTTGAGTTCATAAATACATAAAATTCATTAAAAAACCCAATTAAGGCCAAATTGTACAAAATATTGCCAATTAGTAGTAAAAATTATATAGCCGTTTATACACATATTATTAAAAATGATTTAAAAGAAAATAATATTGTTATTATTGTTTTTTATTCAAACTCACAAAATAAGAAAAAATACTTAAAAACTATTTTTTTCTAAGGGGCCAAACTTAATAAACGGAACCCCAATCTAATCTTTTTTTTGAGTGTTTAGACAAAAGACTGTTCTCTAGAATAAAAAAAAATAATTAGCTATTAAGATAGGAAAATAATTAGATCCAAAGTGTAGACATTTTTTAAAAAGTTATTCAAGCTAACTTCACTTTTGTAAACAGCTTTTTTGTTGTTAACTCAGCGAACATGCAAACTAAGCTGACCTTCAAGTAAACTAGACATGAATGATTATTATGCATTGTTTTGAAACTATAAAGTAAAATTTTACTTCGAAAGCATTAAATATTAATTAATTAATTCTAGTACAATCAGTTGCTTATTGAAAAAAATTACTTTAAGCAAGTTATTTATTTGTTTTTTTAAGTATGTTGTTAGTTAAGTTACTGTAAAGCATATTCTAAAATTCTTTTATAATGAAATTTTTAGAGAGACGTAATATATAAGATAAATAATCTTATAATTCACTTATGTCTTATAATTCACTTAATCTTATAATTCACGTTGCCATTTCATCGACTCAATTATTATTTAAATATAATGACGTCTTAACATTTTGTTTAAAAACTTATTTAACAACATAAAATATGTTTCAATAGAATTTAGTTTTATCGCAAAAGTGTTATGGTAAACTTTATGTTATTTTTTGTTAATTTTTCTATTAGATTGCATATAAAAATGACCTAGTATTTTTTATCACGCATAAAATTTTATAAGCTTATAATTCCTATTAATTACTATTTAGTTTTTTCTATTATGTTGCCAATATGGTTTTACACATTATCTCGCATAAGAAGTTATAAAAATAAGCTTATTATTGAAACCTCATACTTATAATATTTTTTCTCTTACATTTTTGAATACAATTTTATATTTTTATCACCCATAACTTGACATAAGAAAAAGCTTATAATTGCAATATAATACTAATTTTTTTTCTCTAAGATTTGATATTACGGTTTTATACTCATATTACAAATAATAGTCGTACAATAAAAGTCGTATATCAAGCTTATAATTGTAGTTGTATACTAATTAGTTTTGCTCTAACGTTTAGGAATATGGTCTTGTGTTTTAAATGTTGTTAAAAAGTAAGTTATGCTTTAAATAAGTTTAAAGTTTATCATGAAAAAGTTTTTTTGTTGCACAAAATGTTAATATAATTAGTTTACTTTATTTATAAGTTCTATTCTTAAGTTTTAGATACAACGTAGTGTGTTTGTCCTAGAGCCTGTGCACCCAATGAAAATATTGAAAGTTAAAATAGTTTTTGATATTCATCAAAATTTTGTTTCTTCAGAATTTTTATATATTTTAATGTAGTTGGTTGATTTTTTGTTTATTTTTAAAATATTGAAATTTCAATTCATAAAATGTAAACAAAATAAGTAAAACATTCCGAGTGCATTCAGACGTCAGCTAATAAACTTAATTTTTATAGTTATATCATTAAAAATACATTATTTAAAATGCTTGTTTGTATATGAAATCAATTTACCAATTTTATTATTCTTTATAACTTAAATTGCTTATAGTTTACAATTAAATAATGGAAAATGTACTCAAGCTAAATCAGATTGCAAGTTTTCTCAGTCAGCAAACTTTTTTTCAATTTTATTTTAATTTTAAACTATACCCTTATCCCTATGCCAATCTCAGCTAAACAAATCAAGAATTAATTACAAAATTATGTTTTAAAAACTAAAACTTAAAATAATATGGAAAAAACTTACAAGTGTGAAGTTAGCTTGAAATAAATTTTTAAAAACATCCAAACTTTGGATCTAATTATTTTCCTTATCTTAATAATTAAAAAATTTTTTTTTGTTTAGAGAACAGTCCTTTGTTAAAAAACTAGTAAAAAATCCATTGGTATGAAGTTTCGTTTTTTGAGTGGGGCCTTTTAGAAAAAATTGGGACTTTTTATTAATATTAATATTTTATGTGTTTGAGTAAAAAAAGAATATAATTTTTTTAAATCTTATTAACAATATGTGTATAAATGGCTATTTTTTTATACTTACTGTCAATATTTTTAACATATTCGCCTTACTATAGTTTTTTTATGAGTATTTTTATTTTATGAGTTTGAGTTCATAATTAATAAAATACTCAAAAAATTCAATTAAGGGCATTTTGTACAAAATAAAGAGAGGTAGTAGAAAAGAAAGCTATAGCCTTTTATACAGATACTATTAAGAATATTTAAAAATAATAAAAAATTGTTTTCATTTTTTTTACTCAAACTCATAAAATAAATAAAATTATTAAAAAATCATTTTTTTCTAAGGGTCCCCACTCAAAAAGCGAAACCCCAACCCAATGGATTTTTTTAAGCGTTTAGACAAAGGACTGTTCTCTAGGATAAAAAACAAAAAATAATTAGCTATTAAGATGAAAAAAAAATTAGATCCAAAGTTTAGACATTAAAAAAAAATTATTCAAGCTAACTTCACTGTCGTAAAAAGCTTTTTTATTGTTGACTCATCAAACACGCAAACTAAACTGACCTTAAAGTAAACTAGACATAAATGATTATTATGCATCGTTTTGAAACTATAAAGTAAAATTTTAATTTAAAAGTATTATTAATTGTTTAATAATAATTAAATAACTATTAATTAATTAAGTGTAGTAAAATAAGTTGCTTATTGAAAAAAATTTACTTTAAGCAAGTTTTTTATATTTTTTATAAGTATGTTAATAGTTAGGTTACTGTAAAGCAAATTCTAAAATTTTTTACTATAAAACTTTCATAGAGACAAATTATTTTAAGTTTGAAATATTATTATTCACTTATGTCTTATAATTCACTTAATGTTAAATTCACTTATGTGTTATAATTCACTTAATGTTATAATTCACCTTGTCATTTCATCGACTTAATTATTATTTATAAAATGAAAATTTGAAATTTTGTTTAAAAACTTATTTAACAACATAAAGTATGTTTCCATATAATTTATTTTATCGCAAAAGTGTAATGCTAAACTTTTTTTTATTTTGATTGCAGCCAATTTTTGTTAATTTTAATTTTAAAATTATTTTTAATTAGTTCTAATTTAAAGTTAAAAAAAAACAATTGCAATAAATTACCTTAAGTATATTATTAAAGTATGTTAACTTTATAGTTAAAATGTTAATCTTTCATTGACTGTTGCGTTAATTTACTATTATCTTTAAACATTTCTCAATATATTTTCTTATAAGTAAACATTTTAAAACTTATTCTGCTAAAAAACTTTTTTTTTATACTAATGTATAACAATATTTTATATTTAAAATTTAACCTACTTGACATAGTTTTATTACTAGTTTAACTGTCTATCATACTCTTAAGATAAGTAAACAACTGAAACATAGTAAGTCCCATAGTAGAAATATTTTCAATTTACTTAACTCAAGTATACTCTGTTTTGAAAAATTGCTAGCAGTAACTATTATTGTGAAAAAAAAAGTAAATGCACTACAAATCCCTAAAGGAAAATAAACAAAATTAAACTATTTTGTTTTTACTAATATAACTTACATTATTTTAAGAGTTAACTAATAAACTGTATAATCTTTTATATTAAACAATTTAATATAGTTCTTTTCACTAACGTATTTTATAATCTGATTAGTACCTTGTATAGTTTTTTTTTAATAAAAGCTTAACTCTTGTTTATTCTTTTTTAAATATTAGTTATCGATTTTCGTCAGAGTAACTATATAACAGTTATTAAAGTTTCTTAAATTATTTAAAATTTAAATAAAAATCTTTATTCATATAAAACATTTAGAATTTGATTTCTCTAACTAATAATATGCACATGTAATAAAAGTTTGTTGAAACAAAAGGCGCTTGAAAATTTTCTTCCTAAGAACTGGTGTACGAAAAAAAGCCTTTCGAGTCATATACCAAATTTAATGTCTTGTCCAGGACATAACAAAGCTTAAAAGATTTCAAATAACATTTCGTTTACAAAGTTTTTGCTTATTATACTAAGGATTAAGATACATATAAATTTAGCAATTGATGTGCATCAAAATTTTTTATACAGTATATAAAGTTTTAGTTTATTTCTTAGTTTTTTCTTTTAACAAGTATTATATATTTTTAAAAATTAATAAAAATTACAAATTTTTCAGAACGACTTATTTTTAGATTGATCTGGCATATTTTTGATCTGTTTATTTTTATTATGCAAAACTTTTATAGGTGTGGTTTTATAAAATACAACTTTTTAAACCTGATTCTTTTAGAATAAGCGGTTTGCGAATAGAAAGTATTTACAACCATAAGGTTTAGATACACTTTAAATCTGGAAATTATGAGTTATATGACGATAAAAAAAGAGCTATAACTATAAAGTTGCACTGAGTTCTTTTAAAAATTACTTGATTTTATGTAAATTGATATAGAACAGAAAAACTTCTAGATTTTATTTCAGATTAAAATAATTTTATAACCTGTAAAACCACAATGAAACGCAAACAAGATGTGTCAGCAGAAAACAATCAATATAAAATTGATGTTAAAAAAAGAAAACTTGTAAAAAATTGCCAAGATTCACTCAGTGGTGAAAATGTCAAAACTAAACATTTTTTGAAGTTATGCAATAAAAAGTTTTCTGATTATTACAAGAACAAAAGTTTCAACACAGCAGGTATTTTACTCTCTTTATTTTTTCTTAAACTACTCTGTTTAATTTTTTATAAAAAAACCTAAAATAATTTTTAAACATTTTACTGTAAACCGTTTTGATAATTTTAATGTTGTTGGTAATTTTATGTTGGTAATTTAATAATACATAATTATTTGTTTTTTTATAAAAAAGTTAGAATCAGTGTCTCAAAACACATTTTTGTAGTTGTCCCTTAACAGAACTTTGAAAAAAACTTCTTACTTATGTTAAGAATGACCCCCTAAATAAAATAGTGTAAACCTTTAGTTTTATATTTTTTTGTTACAACACTGCAAAATTTAGTGTTCAAATTTCCTGTCAACTATCCCTTAGAATTTTTTTTTTCTTATTAACCCTAGAATATCTATTATAAGTGGGATTTATTAAAAATTCCTGGACTACAAAAAATTAAAACCTTTTTTAAAAAATAAAAAAATCAGAAACATATTTTAACAACTTAAGCAGTAAAATAAAAAAAAAGTTGTTTGTGTATTAACTTAATCGACTGTGGTCTAACTTTTGTTTGAATTCTCATATAGCATTTTTAAAATACTTATAAAAATTAGCTGAGAAAAACAGCTAAAGTTTACAAAATTAAACTTTTAATATATTTTTAGGAAGAAAATTAAAAGACCATCAACTAATTTCAGCAGTAAAAATTCCAAAATTTCTGGCAAGTAAATATTTAGGAAACAAAATAAACAAAAACATTGATGAAAAAATTAGTATGAAAAATATGCTGGCTATCTATAAACTTATCAAAGTTTTCTATTCACCCGCTCTTGCTAACCATGTTTTAAGCTACATTGAAAGCTGTTTTACAGTTTTAGTGGAAACTAAAAACTTTTTACAATTAGATCATGATCTTGTTGCGAAAATACTAGGAAGTTCTAAACTAAACATTACTTCAGAGATTGAAGTATTCAACTCAGTAAGTTCATGGTTAAGACACAATTTTAGTGAACGCAAACATTATGCTAAAAATCTTTTACTGAAAGTTCGAACAACTTTATTGTCAGAACATGAGAAGAGACATTTTTTTAACAAGTCTTTTCAACTTATCGGACAAAAAGTTTTTTTTCCAATGTTGAATGAATTTTTGAGCAACAATGAAGAACATATCAAGAAATTGAAGTCTAGTTTATGGTATAAAACTAGGTATTGTAGCAGCAATAAATTCTATTTCTTATTTGTTGGAGGTTATGATAATCTTGATGATACACATGTCAATCAGTTTAGCGATAGTCTGAAGATCATGACAACAAATTACATGAACCAAACTCGAATTCATCACAGAGCAGTTTGTGTAAAAGGTGAAGTCTTTGTTTTTGGTGGTTATGATGACAGTGGGAAATATTTTAATTCTGTTGATAGATACTCATTAATTACTAATGAATGGAAAAAAGTTGCATGTATGCCTTATACCTTGTCTAAGAAACGTTCTATTTTCTGTGTTTCTGCTTTTATGGAAAAAGTTTTTGTCATTGGAGGAATAAGTGCAGAATCTCCATCAAGAAATTCTTGTTTAGAGTTCAATACAACAAATTTTAAGTGGAAATTAACTGCTAGAATGAACGCTTTTAGACAGTATGCAGCTTCAACAGTTTACGGTGGAAAAGTAGTAGCATTAGGCGGAGTGGGTTTCCATCGTAATATTTTAAGCAGTGTTGAGTCATATGACGTGTTTGCAGATAGATGGTCACCAATGCCACCTATGACTAGGAGTAGGGCTTTACATCGTTCGGTGGTTGTTAAACATAAAATTTTTGTCATTGGTTATGAACTAAAAGATATTGAGGTTTTTGACAGCACATCTAAAACATTCACTTCTCTCAAATCAAAATACTTGAACCATTCGATTTTAAACTCAGTTGTTTCTACAGGAGACAAAATTTTTATATTTCAGAGTGAAAGAAAGTCAGTTTTATGCTATGATGTAGTTAAAAATTGTTGGTCGACAAAATATATAAAATCTAAAGCGACATACTTTTCTTGTGTAAAATTACCTTATCTTTAATTTATTTGCAACTTTTTAGGATAAAAATTTTTCTTTGTTACTTTAAAAATTTTCTTTAGAGAATAAAGTTTTTGTGACTTCTTTAAACTTAATATTATTATTTTGATTTGTTAGTCTAAATTCTTTTAAGAAACATAACTAGTCTTAAAAATTGTTTTTTTAAAATGTTTTATTTTATATCTAAATATTTAATAAAGTTAAATTTTTAAAAAACTTTCTAAGTTTGTGAACTATTGTAACGTTTTTTTTTCTTTCACGTCGCTTTTCTATCGTTGTATTGTTGAATGTTGAATTTTACAAAATGATTTAGTAACACTGCTACGTTTTTTAAGTTGGGTGAAAATATTTTAAAATGTAGAGTTTAGCTGAACACTCATGATCTGGTCATATATTAGTTAGCAAGTGCAATACTAAATGTCAGCACTAGTGAGTTGTTTTTTTTATATAAATGCCCTGTAGTTTTTTGTAGCTATCTCAGCAATTATCGAAAATTTATTATTCTATTATAGAAAATATTAAATCTGAACATAGGAATTATTAAAAATACTAGCTTTACAAGTATTTCTAGAAGTAACATCTTAATTCAGGTTTCCAATTGAAATTTGAATTAGGAAAACTATAGGGAATTCCATAAAAATTAGCAAGTTTGTTTATTAATAGAAATTATCAAATTAATTTTGCTTAATAGATAGTGTTAGAAAACAAGTGCAATAAACTACTGTTCATACCCTTCTTTTACTTATTTTAAAAACAAATTTTTATGTTAATATTACTATACTTTTAACATCAAGTTATTAAGTTTACATTTATTGTAGGTTAGATTTTGATGTCTACAGTATTTACGTCTATTTTTTGTATCTTTTTAAACACATTATTACTATATATTATAATAATTTCGTAGTCCTACGTTTTTAGTCGCAGTTACAAGCACTTTAAAACTAATGTGTATGTTTTATAGTTATACATTTTTACATTAAAAGTTATATAACGAATTCTTAAACAATTCATAACAAATAAAAACTTTTATACAACATACCGCATTAAACTTAATAACAAACTGCGTGTCAAACTTTGGTCTTTTCACAGTTTTAAATTTAAATTTTATTGTGTTTTTTTGTCCTTTTTTAATATAAACTGTTTTCGAATCGTGTGCTCGCTTTATTCCAAATCCTGTTATTTATGAATAAGTTACTAAACAAACCAGCGGTGCACTAAAACATTCTTGACTAATTCACACCTCTTAATACAGTGCTTCCTCGCTAATCCGGCCAAGTTTAGCAAGATATTTTTGAAAATACGGCCGAATTTACCTTTGGCCGGATAAGAACAAAATATCGCTTTTTTTACAAATTATCTACCTTAGTTATATTATGAATGTATATAACAAAACGTACTATAAAACTACTATTAATTTAATTTATTTTACTTTATTCAAAGAAAAAAGAATCAAAACAGACAAAACTAAACGAAAAATTTTTTTATAAGTTCAAAACTAATGGAAAAAAACTACACTGTTAACACTTTAACTAAATTAAGATTTTTTTTTTGAAAAAAGAAAGAATGGAAGATTGTTTTACAGTGCTTTCTCGTTTCACCGTAAATTAAACGATGGAACTCGGAGGCTTTTTCTATTAGTATTGGGCCAGTTATTGGACAACCCTTTTCACGTTCCTGACGTAACCAAATGTAAAGGGCGCTGTCTAGCTTGTCAAAGACGCCTCCCTCTACTTTTTTTGCCGTTTTAGCAGCTCCAATTATTCCCAGCTCCTCCTTTTCGGCGTTAAACTTTTTAAACTTTTCTTCGCCTCTCAAAATGTCTTTTAAAGTTGACTTACCAATGTTAAACTGGCTTATTATAACAGCTTTAGGCACATTATTGTATGCCATTTCGCAAACTTTTAACTTGTTTTTAATTGTTAGTTGAACGCGTTTTCGTTTCTTTGCTGTCTTATCCATTTCTTTAACCAGATATGTTGATTGAAGTATATTAAAGTGTAACTTACTTAGCAAAGACAGAAAAATTGCAAATGAATAATAAACAAGTTTGTTACAACTGAGCGGAAAAAATATGAAAAAAAACTTAAGATTATACAAATGATACTTTATTATAACGTAACAATGTATTGCTTGCACACTTATGAAACGTAAATTGAATATTTTTTCGAAGTAAAATGAAATTAAACGCTAAAAACGCTAAAGTAAATAAGTCGATTTCTCGACTAAAACCGGCCGGATTAGCAAGGAACCGGATTAGCGAGGACTGGATTGGCGAGGAAGCACTGTATGATTAATATAGATAAAGTATGTTATAAGTGGAAAATTTAATTTTAGAACCCCCTACATCAATTTCTTTTAAAATAAAATGTAAACTTGCCCTTTTTACTTTTTTATTAATATAAACTATTAAACTTTTTGAGCTTTGTTATTGTATGATATTATTTTTTATCTGTAGTAAACAATCATATTGTGAATATATACCAGGGTTTCCTTAAGTTGACAAAATGGCCACCTTTGGGGCGATAACAGTTACTTAGTGGGCCATGAGCAGTAAAGAAGCCACTGAGGGGCCATGAAGTTATAATGTAATTCTTAAACTATATATTCTAGAGTTGTGATTAAAGAAAAAAAAAGTTCTGAATTGTTTTTAAAGGTAGTTTTGAAACTTACACTAGATATTCTGGAGTTGTTGATAAGGAGCAAAAAAAAAAGGTTTTAATTATTTTTTGAGTAATCTTTTTAAAGAGGGACATAGCATTTTTAATTTCCTAAAAGTGGTCATTTCAAAAATTTCTAGGGAAACCCTGATATAGACTAATCCAAAAGCAGTTTAGCGAATTTATGAAGAAAAAACCAAACAAACTAGATATGCATTTTAGACATTTGAACGGATAAGGCCACCATGCTCCTATCTAACACTCGTTAATTTGCTCATCTTCCTCAACCGAGTACCTGTGTTCGCACCACTGTTTCGACTTGCACTTATCAAGCGCGTAACATCGGTCACCCTTATACTTCATCATCGTGTGCCTCATTGGCAAACTGCTTCCGTATTGATGCTTGCATTTTGCCAGTGCTTTTTTTTTTCGCTGCAGTCTGGTGGGAAAACGAAAAACTATAAGTAAAATGCCTTTATTTTAATAACTAGTTTAACAAGCTTTATTTACAAATAAGCTTTATTTATTATGGAACAAAAAGGTGGCTCTAAGCACTTTATTTAATATGTCATTAGCAAATTCAGTATGAAACAAGTACAGTAAATAAACTAATGAACAAATATTTTACATTATTGATGTGTACCATGCAAAAGTCTTTAAAAATCTTTGTTCTTTTGTTTACACTACGCTGTGTTTATTAGACCAAGATCAATCTTGATGTTTATAAAAAACTAACGTCTGTGTAATTCGATGAAATAGTGAACTTCTACTGAAGATTTTCCGTGTTCGAAATAATACCGCCACGACCACATCAAGTTACCGTTATCCCTTGTCCCTGATTTTACACTGATCAGCACAAGCGCTTTGCGATCTGTAAATTAATATTGATCATTGGTTTTGACTTTAAAGTATTAAAAATGCATCTTTAACTTAATAAGTTATTTTCTTTAAATAACATTACTACCTTTGTTAGATAATTTAGGGCAAAAATGCTGTTTTATGGTGTAAAAAAGATAAGAACACAAAAATTTGTTAACGAGTTTTTTTTGCAAATTAAAAGTTGAACTGATGTTTTCTATGGTCATATATTTATATTAGTATACTTTGTTCTTAGTTTTTTTTGTTATTTAAGTTTTAAATAACATCAAAGCAGCTTAGTTTAGTTTTCATTTTCAAATTTATATTACTTAACTTACATCCAGTGAAGGGGCATCACTCATTATAGTTAATGATCCGCTCACTCGTGTTCTGATGAGTTCTCGATCCGAGCCTTTCAACATAATCGATCCATTCCTGTTTCCAATGCCACGGCCACGTTGAATCCTTAATCGCAACTATCACTAAGTTGTTTTCTTTTACTCCTTTCAAGTAGTCTATCATCTTTTTTGCAAAAAAAAAGGCCTGGAGATCTTAATAAGACCGACAAAGATTTTATTTTTACAAAAGTACTTTACTTTTTAAGATATAGTCTCTAAATTATTCTTAAAGAATTGGAAGTGACATTTAACTAGAATTTTGTTTTAAGAGAAAATTCGATCAATAAAATTACTTAGAGTTTTAATTTTAACATATTACAAATATATAATTATAAATTTAATTTTTTTTTATCTTTCATTAAGTTGGCGGTTCAAAAATTACTCCAATAACTAATAATTGATATAAAAAATAAATATTATCTCTAATAGAAGCAGATTAAATGATGATAATTTTAAGTAGTACATTGAAAATAACTCGCCAACGGAAAATTATTTTATTAGTCGAATAATTATTTTCACACGTAACAACATTTTGTTTTCAAATTAGTTCTAAAATTTTAAGTGTCTAAAATGCACTTACAAAAATAAATATATTGCGAACTCATTTACCAGGTGTTTTATTTAACTTTAAATTTTTAAACATAGATAGATGCTAGTTCGAAAACCAAAGTACTGTTTTAACTAATGATAATATCAGGATAGCAGTATTTTATTAACCTTGTAAAAGTACTATTTATTTATAATGCTTTATTCTTATTTTTACTACGTTACTTTACTATATAAATATTAAAATTGCCATATTTATAATAAACTTCTATGCAGCTATGTTTGCTAGAGATTTTTTTTTGGTAAAAAAACAATAAAAGTTTATACTTTAGACTTAAAATTAGCGCTAGTAGTAATAACAACTTATCATATTATTCTACTTTTAAAACTTTAAAAAAAATTCTCTATAGCACTGACTTTCTTAATACTTTACTGTAAAAATACATTTAGGTAAATATAACACTGGAATAATATGTTTACTTTTTAAATAGAAAACAGTTATTAACCAACCTACCGGTAATTTTAAGCTTGAAAAATAAACTATGATACTTAACAAATATAAAAACTGTGTTTTGATAAAACATACAAAACGTAGTGTTTCATTTCTGAAGGCTTCTTATATCACCGATAAATATAATTTAGACAAGTCAAATATTTACATGGCAATATCTTTTATTAAAACAACTTCCTACTATGAAGGAGAACAACTTAAGTAAATAGAAAATGATTAAATACTGTCTAAAGATACCATTTTTTCTTTGAAATTTCAATAAGAAACAAAAAAAATTCTCGTTTAGTTTACAATTTTTGCGATAAAATAAACAAGTCATTAATTAGTTGGTTTCGTTTTAATTGTTAAAGACTACTCTCACTAATAAACTATAAGTATAGACACAATTTTAAGGTTTATATAATTTATTTTTTTATTAAATTGTATAAAGAATGTTTAAAATTTGATTTTGTTTTAACAGAAAGCATTTATACATATAAAAAATCGAAGAAAATATTCAAGATAAATTTCAACATGGTCATTTGTTTAACATATAAAACTTTTAAAAACAAAACATAACGACTTAATAATTACTTTAGTTGAAAAATATTAGTAATCAAAACTAAATTGTAAATACTTTAAAATTGTATGTTTTAAACTTATATACATTTATATATTTTTTCTAAAAGAATGATTTAAGTATGAAACTAAAATGTATTTTAACTTTATAAAGGTTAAAGTTTTTTTTTATTTAGTTTAACGATGTTAAGTTTATTAAGGTATAATTTTAACCATCTCATTACTACATTCTAGTCAAAACGTGAAGCTTTTACAAGAAATATATGTCAGTTTACATTATAGAAACCTTTATTAGTTTATCATTATACAAACACAAACTTAATTTTGAAAACATATAAACTATAACGAATGTTATTAACATTAAGTACATAAACTTTTATTTTTAAAATTCATGCTGAAACTCGTTATTTAGTTTCATTTAATGTATCATTGAAGTGTTTTAAAGTCGCTTTAACAATAATCATTATTGACATTAATTTACAAACTTTTTTTTTACTTTATTTAAAATGTGGATAGTTTTCTAAAAATAAAGCTTTCTGGTTTTTACGTTCAACGTTTTATATAGATTATAAGCTTTATTTGGATAAAATAAGTATATTCGATTTAAATTTTATACGCCAATTTATTTTAAATAAAGCGGCTTTACTAAAAGCTTTACGACTTTAAAGGTTTTTCATAAAATTAAAAGCATATTTTTTTGTCATTTTTAAACATGCGTCTTTTTTTTTTACTTAAATAGTATGCAGAAACTCTCTATTAACAGAGGATGTATCAAAAAAACGCTGATGTATATAACTTTAAATCTTACACTAGAACTATAATATGTATACTATTTGTATTTTATACTGCACTTTACTAGACTATAATAAAGTTCTAGAGCTATGGAATTAAATCAAATGGTACTTTTAATAATCAAAATATTTTTTTTCAATGATTTTTTAATTTGACAGTTATTGATTAATTTTATGTATTTAAGTATAGTTACATTCATATTTATTAAAACATACACTCAAATATATATAGACTGATTTAATTACCTAAAATGTTTATCATAATTTATCCTTTAAATTAAAAAAAACTTAAGTGTGAGTTTAAAAACAACCTTACTGTTGAAACACCAAAAATTAAAGAGAAAATTCGTACAATATAAGTTTCACAGTTACCATAACAACTGTATGATTAATGTATTAATACTTAATGTTTAAGATATTTATCTCGTACTTATAAGTTGGAAATAAAACAATAATTACATGGAATAAATTAGTTTGTAGATAATAACATATTTTCAAGTATATACATTTTAAATTATTGTGAAATATTTTAGTTTTTTGTTTATTTTTAAAAGGACTTCAAAACTATAACTAGAAGTAAACTAGATCTAGAAATAAAGTTTAATAATATTTTTGAACCTTGGATTTTAATTTTCTTATTGCAATACTTTTGAAACGATATTTAATAGTAGATAAATGAAAGTTTTTTATTTCTTCCGCATTTTCTACTATAAAAACGTAAATAAAAAACACTAACAGTTCTAATTTATAACTTGTTTTGAAATTTAATTATCATGTTTTAATACTTAATCAATCTTTTTGTTAAATAACATTTAAATAAACATTTTTCAAACAATCATCTACGCATTTAACTTTTTTTTACTAAGCATATACAAATACAATACCTATTATATGATGTTTATTGATCAAAAACAAAAAGTGCTCAAAAATTTTTTTGTTCAAGGACCTGGATACACAAAAGGGTATACTATCAAAACCCTAGCGCGTTCAAAATTAACCCTATTTTTTTTTCTTTGTTTATTAGTTTATTTTATATATTTTTTACATTTTTTTGGTTATCTTTTATTTACTTTTTACTATCACTGTTACCCCTAACCCTTACCCTCGATCAGTAAGCGGTTCTCGTATTTGTCTGGTTGGATTTTGATCGGGTGGATTTTGATCGCAGGTGGATTTTTACGTGTCTCCACAAGAAGATCTCTCGGTCATCGAGTTGCATACCCACTTTAATCAAAATTACAATAAGCTAAAAAATAAAATAAATAAAAGCTTTAGATTCAAAATTTAAACTCTACGTTAAAAGATAAAGTTTTAACCTGAAATGTTTTTTTAATTTCATAATTTTAAATAGTTTTAGCAAATAATTCAAACTTTTATATGACGCTTTAAAAATAAATAAATAATAAAATAAACAAGTTTGAAGTTTTAAAAAGTTTGTTTAAGAATTTGGACTCTACTATCAACTTGTTTTAACTTATTAAAATAAGTAGAAATAAAATAGAGCTATAACGTTAAAAAATAAATAAATAAAACTGCAACGTTCAAAAAAAGCAAAACAAAGCTGTATTTTTACTTTTTTCTTAAACTAAACTAAAAGTTTAAAATAAAAATATTATATAAATAAAACTATCAGTTTTTTTAAATTTTAATATTTGAATATCTATGAACACGTTTATACCTAATTTACAAAAAAAAAGTAAAAAGGAAATAAAATCTTTCTTATTGCGATTTTTACTGGTATTAGCTACCCACGTGCAATTTCAAGAGTAGTAATACTTGAGGTTAAAATGATGTAACTTCATATTCAAATTTGAACAAATTAAAATATTTAGTTAATGTTCGCATAAGTTCAAAAAGTCAATGTAAAGTGAAAATAGCCAATTACTTAAGCAAATAAATTCTTCCAAGTTATTTGGCTAATTTAGGGCTTTCTTAAGTTAGGTATGTTAAACGTATTTTTCAATAAAAAAAAATTAAATAACTTATGAGTGTAAGTTGACATTAGTTTTTAAATCGTTCACAAGTAAAAGTTTTCCTACTTCGAGAAAATTTGAAATTTTAAATAATGCAATTAAAAAGATTCTGTGTTTTTTTTTTCTTAAAAGCATTTTCAGCTGTTTACTTAATAAAGTCTTTTCTTTGATCATCTTTTGTTTCCCTTTAGTACAAAGGAATAACCCATGAGTCTGATCAAAAATTAAATCCCGAGATGTGCTTTTTAGTTGAAAATAAACTGTTATGAACACACAAAAAAAAACTCTAAAGCTTGACTTAGGCAACACAGCTAATAATTATTGATTACTAGTGCTTTATTATTGCTTATTTTATATCATTTTGGGTTTATAAAACTATTGATTTGTTGATTAAAACTACTGCTTTGAACGACTGCCGTCCACGGAAGACTTTTTAAATTACGGCCCGCGAGCAACTCATGGTAAAAACATATCGATTTACTTAAATAAGGCAGCCGATAAAGTTGAATAGTTGTTTGAAGTTTTTTATAACACTTAAGTGAAATTAAGTGACCGTTAAATGAATAATTTGTAAGTGCTTTAAAAATGTTATAAAAATTTTAAAATAATTTTAAACACTAATTTAAATTTAACAAAAAGCTATAAATGTATAAATAGCCAAAACAATAATTATTTTGAAAAATCTATATTAAGGAACAAATTTTTCATAAAAATATCAAAACAGAAGTTTAAAACTTTTCAACGTTTGACCTTACTTTTAAAAAGCTTTAAAGTTTCTGAGTGGTCCAACTACCCTGCTAATGAAAGCGATCAGGCAAAAATATTTGATTAACTGCGTTTTGTTTTAATCTACAAATTTAGTTAAAACTAGACTTCGTGATTCACATACAAAAACACTTTGACAACCAAAAGGTTTATGGGCGACCTAAAATAAAACTTGAAATGCTTTAAATTAAAAGTTTACTTTAGTATATTCTTTTCAAATATTTATACAATTTTTGATATTGTTTTTCACATAAAAACTTTCCTATAAAACTTTCAAACAATTATGCGTATAGATTGTGCCAATGAGTTTATAAAACGTTGTTCAGTTTAAACTTTTTTTTTTGCTTAATAGGTTTTTTTTTATAGTTTTTTTCTTCTTCTATGTAGATCTTTCATATTTTTCTAACAAGCAAATTATTAGTAGAAAATTGAGTAGCTTTATTTGTAGTGTTTTAGATTAATGCAATTTTTGATTTTAGAGTTAAAATGGTATCAAAGAAGTTTAAAAAAAGAATACATATTTTTTATGTTTTATAGTGAGATGAAAAGACTCCAAACCGAAAAGATGAAAGCAAAATGCCGCTTCTGTCGGCAACTTCAAAGCAGATATCGAGTTTCGTTGTTGCTTGGCAACGTGCATCGAAGTTACTTAGCGACTGCGAGATAAAAGCGAGTTGTTACGTCACTGGATCGATAACCGAAGACGTTATGACGTCACAGCTTCAAATTAAGAGTCTTATGAGTTTTTGCAGGTGTACTGAGTTTGAACAGACTTTTACTGTGTGTTTTTATATTTTATTTTTACAGATAGTGAACATAAATCAACCTAATAAGTGCTTTATTAGCTACTGACCTCTACAACAACAACACTTTTTAATAGTTAGGAACAAAAGACAAAATTCAAGTAACTACAGAAAATAAGCTGCTAAACTCATTCTTCAATTTATAAAAAATAATGTGACTTATTATGGTTTCTTTGATAAGTTTAAATTAGACTAAATATTATCCGGTAAATGTGATTAACTCGATAACCGTGTTTTTTTTTGTGTAAGTTCTAAATAATTTAAACTACTTTTTGTTAATAGCCTAATTTTAAAAAAGAACAAGAACTTTAGCCGTTGACTCGATGACTTTTATAGAAAAATTGTAGAAAATGGAAAAAATGTTTTTGTTTAATGTAAAATTAAAAAAAAACAAAATAGAACATTTTCAAATCAAAAGTCTCGATACTCATGAAGAACAACGCTTTACAGAATGTTTGTTGTAAACATTTATGAGCACTTGCCTTTAACAAGAATTAAATATAAAACTATAACTTAAAAAGCTATTTGACATTCTTAAGAAATGTGTCTGCTATTAATGCTGCTGTTTTTTTTTTTTTTTTTTTTATATTATTAAAAATTAATCTATTTTACGTAAGTATTTTTTGTCATAAATTTGTTAATATATAATTTTTTTTCTTTGGCTTTTGCATAAAATAAGTAAACAAGTTGTACTTTTAATTTTTTCAGAAAAAAATGATTGTAGTTCTGACTCGATTAGTTTTTTTTTTCAAAATATGTCCTTAACACTTTAGGTTTTTAGAATTTAAAATAAAATACAAGTTTATAAATTTTGGTTTTAGAAGAATACTCGTGTTGAAGCTGATTTGATTAACTGGTTTTTAATTAAACTTTAACCAACTAATAAATATAAGTAGAATTAGTGCATGGATATAAATACTGTCATATAGAACTTAAACTGCTTTTTTATTTTTATTTTTTGGATAGTATGTTTCAGACTAACAAATGCTTACTATTTATCGTTTAACAAGCTATCAAAAATGTGACTGAAACATACTACGTTTACAAATTTAGAATTTTCAACAAGATTTCGAACAACAAAATAGTAAAAAAGTTCAATTTATTTTTACTTAAGAAAAATAATATTTAAGTAAAAGTTTTAACTTGTGTTTAGTAATCTAAGCTTAAAAAACTAAGCTGTTTACATTAGAAGTGTGTAAAACTTCCTTGCTTGAAAGGATGTTGTTGTTTGAAGTTTTTAATCTGAATGTTTACACTAAAGGAGGATGTTTTTGTTGAAGTTTTCATGATTATTTTCAAATGTTTAAAGTTGTGTTTTGTCGGCTGTAAATTTGTTTGTATAAACAATTTGGTGTGTTTACTTTAATTTGAAAATTAAAACATTTTCTTGCGATAATTCAAATTAATTCTTTGCAATAGTTTTTATCCTGTATATATTTTTTTTGTTAAGTAAGAAATGTAACTTTTGAAATCAAAACTAAACGACCTGTTTAATGAAATTAATTTAGTTTTATGTCATTCAAGTACGAAAGGCTATTTATTTAAGCAATAAGAGTACAAATAATTTATG
This sequence comes from Thalia democratica, assembly GCF_965202585.1. Taxonomy (NCBI): domain Eukaryota; kingdom Metazoa; phylum Chordata; class Thaliacea; order Salpida; family Salpidae; genus Thalia; species Thalia democratica. The sequence continues at coordinate 31,865,690 of NC_139169.1, read as the reverse complement.
TTTTTTGTTAAGAAAATATATATAAAAGATTAATATAAATTTTTTGCAGTTGTGCCTAAGTTTATTTTTTGTTAATAAACTGTACAAACCCGCGATTATTTTTACTCGATTTTTAATAAATACTTACAAATCTTTATTAATATCATAAGATTAATTTCTAGGAATAACCAGTAGTTGTTATAACTTTTGTAAAATTATATAAAAAAAATGATTATTTTTAAAAATTTTTATGAAATGCTGAATAATTATTTTAAGCTGTCATGTAAAGCACTTTAAATTTTTACTCTGTATAATTATATGTATTAATTCAATATATGTTACAATATCTTACAAAACAATTTTTCATGTTTCACAATAAACACCAAAAGAAGTCTATAAAAGGTTTTATACAAAGTGTTCTAGTATATTTTTGTTTTTATTCGACTATACGAAGTGATACTGTAAAAACTTGTATTTTTAAATATATAAGTATTATTAACTCCTTATAAAATACTATATAGACAAATAAAAATAACTGTATAAAAATAGATAAAATTAAAACGAGTATTAGTTTAAAAATACTTTTATTGGATTAAATTAGTTTACCTTTGAAACTTTTAAAGCTTGAAGCTTTTCACCTAAAATAAGTAAAATTTTACAAGGTAAGTATATTATTGTAAAAAAACTAATTTCTGAACAATACTAATTAACTGCAAAATAGTAAGGTATATTTACTTCTTCGCCTGACCATACAATAAAATTCGACTTAACTCGAGACCCGTTAGTCTGATCGTAAGTTTAGTCGCAAAGCACAAAATATAAAACTACAACAGATGTGTAAGCAAATAAGAATTCAGTTTGTTCCGAATAGCAAATACCTTCTTATCCATTATCGGTAACTTCAGAAACCTTCATTTCGGTGCCAAAAACAACCTAACAGTTGCTAAGCGTGCCGGTCTCACTTGTGGTTAGCAACGGTTGCGTAGTAACGAATGCGATAAAACTAATGAAGCTTTAATACTGCATATTGAAGAGACTGTTTAGTCTTATACCTTAAGATTCCTAAAAGTTTTACAATTGTATAGACCTTTTTTTCTGTGGTTTAAGTTTAATATTTTCATAAATACTTATATCTTTTGTAAGTTAAATAGAAGTATGATAAATTTAATAAGAGTATTTCAACAGCTTAAAACTGTTGATTATTCAATAATCGTTTTAAAGTTTTTGATCGTTCAAAATGTTATTTCTTATTTTACTATAAATACAATTTTCTGTATAGCTTTATAGTTCAAAGCAACTTTTAAAACAAAATTTCAGTTGCTTTTTTAAAACCTTAAGATAAAAAATAAGCTGAAAATACTTATAATAAATATGTTAACCTTAAGTTTACTAAATTTTAATTTTTTATTACTAATTATTTATTATTACTAATTACTATTATTTAATTTCGATTATAGCTGAAAAACTACTAAACCTTTTAAGGGTCTAGCTTCAAAAAAAAAGCCTATAACTGTAACATTAAATAATTTATTCAAAACGATCAAGTCTAACTTCAACTCATACTACTAAAGTTTTATAACACGTCAATTATTTATGTATAGACGAAGTAAGTTGTATACTAGCTTTCATTTTTTCTTTCTTAAAAACCGGGGTGTAGCCTTATAGCATAGAACCATTTGAGTATATTAAAGAGCAATTCTTAACCAATTCTTAATGAAAACGTCTTCCCTGTTGTTAGGGAGATTGCAGGAATTCCACAGCAGCCAGACATACCTGTATAATACTGGGTAGTTTGCGACACAAAAATTGTTAAAATTGTTTGGAAATTGACTCCTGAAAATTGTATAAAAAAGTAAAAGATTTTGCAATTCTGCTATATTTAACTCTAAAATAGACATAAAAGTTAAAAGTAAAACTTCTGACAACGTAATGTTAAAATTTTTGTCTATGTCTATACGAATGATAATACTTAACGCAGGTAAGTTAGCAAATTCTAAACACATTTAATTCGCTTGTTTTATTATTGTAACTAAATATTATTCGCTGTATCGAAACCTGACAAAATTCATAAATAAGCGTTCGAGATCATAAGAAAAAATAAAAAAAGTTTAAAAACTACTAGCGTAAAGTTTGATAAATTTAATTATTTAGTATAAAACTTACTTAAATTTTTCTTTTTTTGCTACTTATTCAGATCTTTTTTCCGTGAAACATATAGCACTGTTAAAGATGTTTAGTTTCCAGGAAAAAATTAAAACTAATGACACTTTATTATGACCGTTTACAAAAGTACTTAAAACTAAGGCAAAAAAATTGAAGCATAAAGAAAAAATTTAATAAACGAAAAACATTTTAACAACAATTAATCTACTTTATTGCTTTTTCACTCTACACAAGTGATTATAAAAATTTATTTGAGTTTTCTCGTTAATGGTTTTGAAAAATAAAGCATTTAACATTGCATGTCTTTTTCCTCCAACTAGAAATGATTGCTTTTAGTAAGTAATTTTGTTGTGTTTTAAGTGACAAAGTTAAAAAGAATTTTGTCTCACGAGTTGGTCTAAATTCTTCATGTCAAATAAAATAGACTACCCTAGAATGATCAATGAAAAGAAAAGTTAAAAACTTAGCTTGTTATTTAAATAAAACGGTAAAAACTACTGATTTATTAATTTGTTTAAAATTACAAAGTGTTACTTTTTACAAGCAAAATAGAAAACACTTTTGCTGTTAGTGTGTTTGAAGTTATTCATTTACTTGAATAGTGCGTGCTTTTCTCCCTTAAGAAACAGATTGTTGCGTCATAAGAAACTAAGTAGATTTAATGCATCATTGATCGTTTTCGGGACTTTGTAATAAAAGTAACTTATTATATAGATCTCTAAAAGAAATGGCGTGTTTTTCATTATGGTTTAAAATTAAATAGAACGTTATCAAATTGAACTTGAACAATCAAACAAACAAAAATAAAACTATATTATATGACTACATATTATTTGTTATATAAATGACTCAACAAATTTATAAATTTCATAAAGTTTGAGAACATCATAGAAATTTTAAGAATAACAATAAGTTTTACGACTCCCTACTATTTTGAAGAATAGACTATTTTTGGTAATTTTTAGTTTTTTAAGCAAAAAGTTTCACAATAAGTCTAATCATTAATATAAATTATTAAAAGTGTTTATAAAAAAAACATAAATACTAGTAAAATATTTAAATCAAAAAATAAATAAACGCTAAGACGCACAAATAATTTCCTTTCTTATTAAAGTGACGTGTTAATGTCATTCAAAAGCTTGATACTTTTTTAATTTAACGTGTGCTTTGCATGACGTAACAATTTACTTGAATAGAGTGAAATATAGTGAAATTTTGAAATAGTTAAAAGTAGTTCACTTGTATATTTTAAGGTCAATATCATTTTATTAAAAGATTTCATGTCTAACTATAAAGAAATGTAGCGTTAACAATATTCTGAAACATTCGTTTATTTTAGCTAGTTTTAGTTAAACTTTGTTTTAAACTTGAATGGTGTTTTACACTTTATGAAAATCCAATATGTACTACTAAAATAATAGATACATGCTGTTCTCGAAACAATTAATTGTTTTATTTATTTTTTTTTAATTAAAAAGTATGTTCTTAAAAAAGCCATAGAAATACAGCTAAACAAAGAAACTTATTTAAGTTCAAAGTATTTTAACAACAAAATGAAATTTTTCACTCATATATTTTAACCAGTTTGTTTTTAATCAATCAGAAATTAACCACATGTACATAACTTTATCAAATGTTTTAATAAATTATGTTTTACATCTACCAGGCAGTATTGAGTTTTTATTGTTATTGCGTTATTTTGAGTTAATAAAGTTCTTGAAATTCATTACCCTTATTGTGCTGCATAAAACTCAACTACGGAAAAAACTTTCGCAGTGAACTTGTTTTTTTGTAATGTTTTATCTTTCTGCTATATATTAAAAAGAACGTTATAAAAACTATTTTTGAATGTTTCTATCAACTTATGCAAATGTGAAAACTTTAAACAGTTTCTTGCATAACTATTTAATACTTACAGCTTGCATTTAACATCATTTTTACCACAAATATGTTAATTGTCAATTTAAGATGTTCATATTTAATACTTTAAATAACATCGATTTTGATAAACGAGTAATAATAACTTTAGAACCTAAAATGTATGATAAGTTGTTTGAAGAACGTTTTTTAACATTTATCGCCTTGCCAAAATTTCTCGTGTTCCTACAGTACTTCTTAAATTGTTTTATTACTTAGCTTGATACTAACTTCAAACTAGAATTAAATTATTTTTATACATTTTAGTTTTTTGAATGAAATAATTATCAACTTAAATATTATTCCTTTTTTGATAACAGCTTGAAAAACACTTAAGACCTGATGAGTGCTAAAGAGTGCTAATTAAGACTAAACCGGTCGTAGGTTGTCTCGGATACCGTTGTTGACAGTCATATGGTAATTTTATTTTATATCATAGAAATAAAAACCAAGTAAACGCTTTCAATGTCTTTTGATATTAATTGAATTTGTAAGCATTTTTCTTGATTTAATAAATTTGAACTTTTATCACTAGTAAGTTTTGAAAATTGAGTATAATTTACAATAATAACAACAAAACCAATTAAACTATTTAAAGTCTCATAACCGGTTTCAAAAGTTTTAAAATATCAAAAGTTACCTAACCTAAAGTTTAAAAACAAAAGATTTTGATTATAAATTTAACTGTTTAACTTAAATGCTGATTTTATAAACCAGTTTCAACAACTTAGCTAAACTCAACAAGTTTTTAAAAGCTGAGTGAAACCTTTTTTAGATAACATAAAAAAAAATTCGAACTCCAATATTTAAAATTTTAAATTATCAGGTTTAACTGTCGGAAAAGACCGATAATTTATAAGCAGTCAAACAAAAGAAAAATGACCGCATTTATTTTAATTTGCTAAAATACTGGGTAATGTGTTGGCATTAAAAGCTTTTAAGAAAATTTGGCACACTTTTGTTAATGATGTAATAAAGTTTAAATTTAGGTAAAAGTCTAGTATTTTTTAATTTGCCGAAATAAAAAAGTTTTACTGCTTTCTAATGGAGTTTATTAGATGCAACTTAAATTTTAAGAGTATTTAAATTCATTATTTCTACTTTCAAATTTATTTTGATCTATTCAAATGAAAGAAAAAACTTTTTAACTTACTTATGAAAAAGTTAACAGTTAGCCAACACCTTTTTCTTTTTCGTTTGACATATATATTAGTATGACAACATGTTGTCGAAAACAGTTTTAAACTTTATTTCTGATTATTTTATTTCTGACTCCCGGTACTTTGATTTGATTTAACTTAAAATTTCTTTTTTTTCAGTCTGGTATTTTTTTTTAATTTAAGCACGATAAACTAAACGTAATCATTTAAAAGTAAAAACATTTGTTTGCTAATATGAAAAAAATGTTAGTCATGAATATTAAAGTTGTAGATTTGAATTATTTTCATTGCTGTTTAAACGCTAAATTCACGCAAAACTAAAAATATTTTACATTTTTCTCTCGCTTTATTTTTGGCGCGTTTTTTGATATGTGCAATTCTCGCGCTCATTAATAGACTTCAAAGCAGCGCAAGACTTTGAAGACGGATTAACGAAACTTTACGTAAACATTGAGAGCACTTTTATGCTTGTTGTTGGTGTCAATAATTGATTGGTATTTATTTTGTTGTTGTTGTAATTTAGCGTTATAAGCAATGTTTGACAACATGGAACCAGCGTTTTCTTTTTGGTGATTAACTAAGGTTTTAGTTTAAGACGCTCTAAGTTAAATCTTAAGCTAACAGTATTGCGTGTTTTTTGTTAGTTTGCTACTACTTTAACCATTGTTCACATATATATTCCTAAGTAAAATTGAAAATAATAAATACGAAAAAATATAGGAAAATTGCTAATGTCACGTTCTAAACATTGATTTAAAAAATCAATATATCATTATTTGTCATTGATAAATGAAAAAATAGTTTTCCGAAACATTTTCAGCAATTTTAGAAAACTTCTGTATCACCAGATAAACAAATGTCTAAAATTTATATGCTAAGCCTACAAAAGTCTTTTATAATACGAATATAATTTATTTAAAAAACAACTCACTAACTTTAAGCTGTAAATAACTTTGTTTGTAACTAAAAAATTATCAAACAAACGCTGATCCCAACCTTATAGTTTTTTTTAATAATAAAAAAAAAACACAATTTTACTGTTTTTGCAACAAAACTAAACACTTTTAATATAATCTAGACTTTACATAATTCTGTATCCAAATTTGGCCAAATTCTAAAAATACAATGTTTTTTTAAACGGCCTATTACAAATCTATCAATTTTTATGTTAATTATAGTTGTAGAAACAATATGATTATAATTGATTAATGGTTTACAATCGAGTTTGGAAATAAAAAATATTAAGTTAAATTTAAATAAAAACGCTTATGCTTTCAAATATTTCATCAATTTATGAAAAAAGATTATTTTATAATTTGTTGTATGCAAAGAAGTAAATACAAACCACTACAAAAAACAAATTTTTTACTTTTTTTATCACTAACGTTTAAAGCCTGTTCGAAAATTGTTTCTTAGATAAACAAAAAAAATTGAATTGTTACTTTTTTTATTTATTTGTAAGCTGTATCGAAGCTATTATAAAATTTTACACGAGATGTTAAGTTTTGTTACATAATATAAGGATGCAAATAATTTCTCAAACAGATGTTTTAATTAAAAATTTTAGATTCATTAAGCTATGATAAGCCATAAACTTTTTTAATAAACATTTTGCACTATTTTTTTTCAAATGTAGTTCTTATTTAAATTTTTCATCATTTTTTGTGTATTTGTTTTATTATTTTTCTTAAAACTTTACAACTTTAACATAGGTTCACACTATTTTCACTAAAACTTAAATAAAATTACATGCACAGAACAAGTTTTCAAATCTAAACTACTCAAAAGTATCTTGATTTCAGAATAAAGCTTAAACAGTTTTTTAAGAATGACTTGAAGGTTTTATTTTAAAGAAAATTTTTTCAACAACTGAAAATGATAAGAACAGTTTAATGTATCTGAGAAGCAAATTAATCTTTCGGCGGGTTCAAACGAAACATCAAAGTTAAATCGCCGACGCAAATTATCTCTGGTAGCAGAGCAAAGTTTTTCGCACATTTAAAAAATAACTATATATCTGATAAACTTTAAAGTGTTTAACAGTGGCTCACTAAATAACGAGACTTTTGCTTTTTTTTTTGATTAAAAATGCGTTTGTAAAATGTTGCTTAATTTTTGCGTTTGAAATTGTTGTAAAAAGTTGCAAAACATTATAATTAAATTAAGTACAACTTTTTTTCATAACTTTTTATATTATAGTATATTGTTTATCTTAGCACTTCAAAGATATGACATAGACAAAATCTTCATTTTTAAGATAAAATCATATTACCTTTAAATTCATAAAATTAAAAAATAAAATAAAGCTTGTAAGTGTAATACTTTTTTTGCAACTAATCTTGAACTTATTTAATAACAACAACGGATATCAAATTGATTAAACCGTTAAAAAGTACTTTTTGTTTTATTTAACACTAAGAAGTAACTATATATTTTATGCATAAGATTACTTAAAATAAAAACTGGCATTTAAAAAAAAAACATTTGTTTTATCTTAAACGCATCAAGAGATTTTATTTTGATTATGATGTATGCTTTTATCAAGAGCTTAAATAAACAATAAAAAATGTTAACTTCAACTACAATTTAAATTTAATGTTTGAATGTAAACAAAAAAAATTATTTTTAAATTTCTAATAAAAGCTTACAATAGATAATACAAAAACAAATACTTGTAAGAAAATAAATTTTACCAACACAACTTATGAATACAAAAGAGAATTAACTGAGTAAACAAAAACTTATCAAAAACTGTCTAAAACTATTATTTTCTCATAAATTTTAAATTTATAATGCAAAAGTCTATTTCATTCAATTTTGAACAAACATTGTTTACACAAATCATAAGTAAGGTTTAAAAAATTATGTTACGTTTTAAATTGATAAATAACATACTAAAACAACTCCATGATTTTTATACCGACTTATTCATTAACAACCTGTATTATAAAAAACTAATGTTAATAATTTAAACAAAATTTAAAACTATTAGTTTTAATAATAATAACAACAGTTTATAACGTTTTGCAAAATTTTTTTTTAAGCGTTGAAGGCAATAGAGGTAAAATGTTCTTTATAGCTTGTAATGCAATAGTTTTTAACACAGTAGTAAGGAATTTTACAATTTGTTAAAAAAAATTAACACTTTCAATAAAATTAACTTGCTTCAAAGAATGTTTTTAAATGTTTTAGTATTTATGATTTTACTTCGTAGCTCATTGTGTTTAACTGTAAAATTAGTTAACAAAATTAAAGGAATTTTTACAAACTTATTAGTTTTGAAGAGCAAGAGAAACGAAAATATGATAGTAATAATACAGTTAAAATTTCTCAATATTTTAAGTATAATGGGTAAACTATTTTGGATAGTAAAAACTCAAATAAAATTTCACAAACGAACATAATTGATAAGCATAACTTTCTCAAAATTATTTGTTTAATAACACGTTAACAACTTTTTAAACAAATTTGTATGTATAATCGATTTTTTTTTATTGAAACTATAAAAAACTTTGCTTCTGTTAATTAGTTTAGTTTTTGCATATTTAAGGAGTTGATTAGACGTTTATGTAATTAGATATTTTTTTAGTTTAAATAATTTTTACAAGTAAATACAAAAGTTTATTTTAGTTTTAGTGGTACAATAAGTAATATTAGATTATGAGTTTTAAATATAAAACAATCCCTTAAATATAAACACTTAAGGGTTTTTTTTTTGCGCAGGTAGTATAAACGATTTTGAATTTCAAATATATATTAGTAACACAAACTATTATTTTTAAAATAAATCAGTTTTCGTTAAAAAACCTTTTATAGAGGTTATAAAAAAATTGTACACTTTATAAACCAAAATAATTATGCACAGCAGACCTACTCTAGTTTGAAGGTAAAAGTAATCTGTATTCATTTATTATATTATTATTGTTATTTTATGTTTATATTAACAGTTATGTTTAACAGTATTATAAATCTTTGCTTAACAATTAACGCATTAAAATAAAAGTTCAATAGCCTAGTATTGTAACGATTAGCCAACATTGATTTAAAGACTAACTTCAAAGTGGTGAATGTTTATTTAAAATTAAAAATGACAGTTTGCAAACAATTTTCAAGTATTAACAAAATTAACGTACGTTTGTGAGGCTATTTCAAAAAAGTAACTGTAGGTCATTAAAAAAAAGGACGTTGATAAATTATCAAAATTTAATACTTTAATAAAAACCTTGTTATAATTTTGAATGAATATTTAGATTTTTTCTGTCTTAGTAACACATTTAACGTAATCGAATCAGTTAAATTAAAAGTTTAACTGTTTAACGTTATAACGTCGCTGTTAGAAATTTAGCTTTATACATAAGATATAAATTTAACAAAAACGTTTGAAACAACCTTTAAATTAATATTTTAAGCCAAGTTTTACAATTTAAAAAAAAAAAGGTTTTGAAAATTGCTATAAAAACATTTTTAATCTTTTTAACTAGTTTAGTAAAAAAAACTTTCGATATAAGTTTTTTGAATTAAGTTAAAGTAGTTATCAAACAAATATAGATTTTAAATAAAAAATATACTCTAGTTTACTGTTATAGCGGAGTTTTCTGGCTAATGTCCTAAACTAAAACAAAAATGTTCTTAGTTGTAACACATTTAACACTTATTAAATTTAATTTATTTTATTTCAAAAAGAAATAACAACAAAAACATCAATGTAGTATCATAAAAAAGTTTTTTTTTAATTAATCATATCAATAGGTTTATTTTTTATGTGATTGTGATATAAAAAAAATACAATTAAACACTTACTTTAAATTTTTTTTATATATTTTTTAAAATCTGTCTTCACAGATAGTTTATGTATAATACTAGTTTGTTTAATTTAAAAAATAGTAAGTTTTAAAATTTCTTCAAATTAATTTTCATAATAGTTGTATAACATACATAAATTTGAAATAATCTTTAATTTTTTAAAGATTTTTTTTTTAAGTCGTGTTAACAGTTTTTAATCTTTTCTAAGCTATCTTTTTAATATTTCTAAACAATAAAACAAGATAACCTAAATAGTTTATTTTGAAAAAATTACAGTTAAAGTAAAAATAGTGAGTGTTTTATATAAAGTAAATATGAAACACTTTAACTGCACTAGTGATATTTTAATATCTTAAATATTAACTTACTAAAATTTTTTTATAGAAAAAAAAAATTGTTATCAAAATTAGTAACATCACCTATTAAATTATTTTATTGACTATAACTTGATTACTGCGACTATTCAACATACAACAACTTTAGTTCAGAAAAATAAAATTAGGTAAAATGTTTCTCCTGTCATTTTAGAGCGCGTTTGTAAATCTTAATTTATTTTTAATATCTATTTTGTCTAACAAGAATTTTTCAGCATTATGTTTGCTATAAAAATATGTGTTTAAATTATTTTCGTTTTTGTAGTTTTAAAAAATAAAACACAAGAAAAACAGTCCACAAACGGCAGATGTGCAAGATCATCAGTTGACCTTAAATTTATCGTAGCTATTAACGTATTATTTTATTTATTATTTAGTTTATTATACTACAAGTACTTGGTCTTTAATTTTTACTATAACTTCTTACTTTTTAAAAGTTAATAAGTAAGTAATAACAAAATTAAAGTAAATTATTAATTTATCAAGTTTATAAATGCTTAATATAATAAATCATATAAATAAAAATAATTCAGAAATCCAAGTTTTCCCTTTTTATTGAGTAGGAAAATAATAAATTTTATAAAATATTATTATAAGTCTTTTACGTTCTATAACTACTATTAACGTATCATTAATGATTGTATTGAAAAATCACTTCGTACAAACTTTTTAACAAAATTTAATTCAAAGTTATATTTAATAGTGGTTATAATATTTTTGTTGTTTTAACCAACTTATAATCTAAAGTTGTATGTAAATTAAAAGTTAATAGATATTCGACATAATGTTAAAAATTTAGACATTAATGTTTGTTTTTAAAAATAAAGTTCTCAATAATGACCAAAGTTGACCTTAAATTTACATTTGTTTAAAATGTAGTCTAAAACGTGGATAATTTTCTAAATATAAAGTTTTGTGGTTTTTACGTTGAACGTTTCGTATAGATTATGAGCTTTATTTGGATAAAATATGTATATTCGATTTGAAGTTTATACGCCGTTTTATTTCAAATTAGGCGGTTTTACTAAGAACTTTATGACTTTAAAATACTTCGCATATTTTGTTTCATTTTCGAAGCGGTTTATATCGCGTTTACCTGTATTATATTGACCTGTGTAATTTTAGTTTGAGCCAATTTTACATATACAGATGTTAACAGTTTTTTGATAGTTTTATTAAAAATAGTTATAGATGTCTTTTATTTGTACTTTTATTTTTTAAATATTATTCTTATACCAAACTGTTTCAATTTCTTATATAATTTTTTAAAACTAGTAAATGTTGAAAAACATATTTTATTTAGAAAAACTAAAACTAACCAGTAAACCAGTCATATATTTTTGATTTCATCATCATAGTTATGTGTTGTCCTTCTTCATATAAATTTTTTATAGTATCCATATAACATACATAAATTTGAAATAATATTTAACTTTTTTAAGGTTTTATTGTTTTATTATTTAAAATCTACATCTAATAGAGTTGAGTTCTAAAAAATTTTAAATGAAATAAAATTGTAAACCGATATTATTTTACATGTTTTATTTTTTGATACAAAGTATTATAAGTATATCCAAAATTATACTACCAGTATACTCTGCTTATTTGTCGTGTTACAAACATCTTTTGAGTAAAAACCGTTTGCTAAATTTCTTTAACTAAACTCATATAAATACTAGTTCGTACAATTCAAAACACTGCTAAACATCTCAAACGCCATTCTTAAGTAAATTGCATTAATTTAAAATCAGAAAAACTAACAAAGTTATTCTTCCAACGTCATTAATGACGTACTGTATGTCTTGTGACGTGTTTGATACGCTTTTACTTTGAAATTTAACTTTTAATGTTTTACAACAGTCGACCACACTTGTATTCTTACTTGTGCAGAAAAGCATAAATTTAATAGCTTGTTATAATGTTTATTATTGTTATTTTTTACTTTATGACTAGTAATTGTGCTGCAGTTGCTTATTTAAAATTGTTTTTAAGTTTATTTACACGAAAATACCTACTTAAAAGTAAAAACAAAACATTGTTTCATCCTTAATGATTATTATTTTAAAAATATAATTGAAAATAGTTAATAAACTGAAAGTTATAGATAGTCTATATCTTTAAAAGCAAGTGAAACATATACACAATAGACTTTAATAACTTAGCTTAAGTCAATTTAAAAAGTTTATCATTATGGTTTTTAACTTACTCGACTGCCAACCATTTACAAATATTTTTGAAGGTAAAATTGTTTGTTTTTTAAGTAATTAGTAATATAAGTTCATACTAAGTTGAAGTACATAAGTTACAAAAGAGATTATACATAAAGTTCTATAATGTAGCAGTTTCTAAACTTTTGGTACTAAAAATGATGTATATTTGTAGACTAAATAGGTTATTTATAGAAAATATTTTACATTGTTATCACAATATCCGTATTTGATCTTAAGATGTTTCGTTTTTAAACCATTAAATTTATTACTAAAAATAGAACAAAATTTAACATTGTGGTTTTAACGTAAACTTTGTTTTTGACGTTTTGTTTTGATGTTGAGATTATGTACTTAAGTAGTTTGTAAATGTGTACTCATAATCATTTTAAATTACACGGTGTTTCGCTTTCTTAGTTTTGCTAAGAACTTTTTCTAAACACACAAGCTAATACATAAATTTACATTTTTTTATAGATTTGTTTAAAACTATATAAAAAACTGCAATTTCTTTGGTAGCGTTTATATTTAGAAATGTTACTATGCTTTTTTATAACATCTTTATTGTTGCGGTTAAAAGCTCCGCTTGTAATAACTTACATGTAAATATTTTTTCAAATTAACTTGCTTCCTTTCGTTATTCTATTTTAGATAAGAAAAATTAAGATTCTGCAATGAATTTTCATTTAACAAACACAACCTACAAATAAACTTGACTCATGAACTAAGTACGTTTAAACTTTAAATGACCTTTATCATTTCACAAAAATATCAAAAATACAGTATGACGTTTCCGATGTCCTAAAAAGTACCTGGTAATTCGATTATAGTAACGATAAATCAGTTAACTTTGCTATAAATCCAACAATTTGGAACTTTCTACTTCACAGCTTATATTTTTATTACAAAATTCATTCTGTTAAACATGATATTGGTAGTTAAGAATTTGAGACTTGACCTCTGCAATTGACCATAAACATTCGTGATATTCTACCTGAAAGTGACCTTTGAATTAAGTTTTTGATTAGTAATAATGGCAATTTTAGGATTTTTGAACCGTGCTTGACCTCAGAAAAACAAGTACGAAGTCGAAAAAGATGTCTTCATTGATACTTGCTACATTCGTGTAGTTTTCAAAAGTTGTATTTTTAAACTTGGTTTCAAACTTCTAGAATGAAAAAGACTATCGTTTGCATTTTTCCAATGCTGCAACTCAATGTTCAAAGGTCTAGAAACTAATCAAATTTTTTTTTTTACTATAGTTTTTATTTAATCTTATATTCGTTTTTTATGATTAAAAACGAATTCATAAAAGTGTGTGTAAATTCAATCTATATCAATCAAAAATAATGGTAATAGTTTTACTGGTCAATATAGTATTAAAGTTGTCAAATACAAACTTGTTTTAGTGTTAAACCAGCTACTTTACTACAAGTTGAACAATGTAATGCCTAATATACATACATGTGTAGAAAAAAATAAACAATTTTGACGCGTAAACAAGATGCAATCAATAAAATAAGCAAAATTCATTGTTTTATTTGTATCAACGACATATACTTACATAAGCTAAAAAGAATACTTTAGAATTAATTGAAAAACTAGTATACAGCTACTTTATTAGCTATTTAGATATCTGAAATACGTTTTTGTTTTTGGTTCTAAATTTTAAACTTTGAAACATAAATATTCGATGTGTTCGATTTTACATTAAAATGTCAAAAACACGTCACAGATCTTCAAGCAAAAAATCGATTGAAAATTGAAAAATTTATTGAAACAAACTAGTTTACATTTTAAGTAACAAAAAAGTAGAATAAAGGTGCCGGTTTTCTTTTTTTTTAATTTGATTGAAAGTATTTTTGTTTTTCTTAATAAATATAAAAACTGGCACAGACTCAGTAGTATTTTGAACAACAATTTCACATATAAAGTAATGATGATAAATTCCTGTTTATTTAAGTTTAAAACTATAATAATGTAAAAGTACACATGTACTTATTATGTTTAACATATGTTCTTCAAATGTATTTAAAAGTTATAAACTCAGTTTAAGATACTTTTTTAAATAATAATAATGTTCTCAATTAACTGAAGACATTTAAAATTCATTTAAACCGCATGTATTAGAAAGCTTAAAAAATTACTTAAGATAAATTTCTATTGTTTCTTACTTTATTTGAAAACTATATAGAAAAAAAAAACTAGTATTGATTTTAAAATAAAAAAGGTAATATCTGTTATAAACTGCATTTTTTTATCTACTAGTTCTAGTAAACCTATAGAAAAATACAAGCATAATTGTCTGCCTACTTTAAAAGTTTACGACAAAAAGTTACTTCGAGTTACAAAAAAAAAGTGCAAACCTTTTTTTTCTATATACTAGTAAATTGTAAAGGTATTAAAAATTATATTGTAAATATACTACACTTTTTTTTAAAGTAATACGTATTTATAAAAAGAGCTTACTAAATTAATGAAACTATGACAAAAACTAAACAACTACTTTTTATGTACGTGATTAAAATAACGATTTCTACTAATTAAGTAATATAGAAATTTCATAAAACTAATATAATATGCAACTTCTGATACAACACTTTCTGATTTGTTTGTTTATTATGAAAAACGCGATAAACTTTCTTTATTCTTATAATAAAGAGAAATTTAAATAATATTAAAAGTACTAATATTATTTTAAAAATTAGTTTTAAAACTAGTTTAATTACCTAAAACATTTGTTATATATCATTTTTATGCTTTAAAACAAATACATCAAAACATTTTTTTCAATTTTAGTAAATATCTAAAATACATAATGCTCAAAAGCAAAGAAAAGAAAATATTAAGGCAAACCTTAAAGTTATCTTCAACCAAAACATCACAGTGAATATAATAACTTTATTGATAACTATAAACGTTGTTTAATATTTTAACGAGAAAAAAAAAAAGAAAATATATTTCTGCTAAATAAAAGGTAGAACTAACAATAACAATCTAAACAAAAACTTTGTTTTATAAACAACGGAATATAAATCTCACTAATTATAAACCAAAAGTATTCTTTGTAAGAGTTAATATAAAAAAACAGTTTATTTTAAAGTACTAGTTTTAAAAAGCCTAAATACAACTAAAACGTTGAATTTTGCTTAAAAATCGACCTTTACAACAATCACAACAAACGGGTCCCTCCAATCAGTAAAACTATGTTCATATACGGGATTTACCCTGTCCAAAAACTTTGTAACACGCGTTTCAAGGCCTGCAGAACCAATACCTGTCTTCCTGTGTTCCCTTGCACTTAAGTCCGACTTCGCAAGGACATTGAGCGTACCAGTCTTGCATGGCTCGTTTCGGACGAAGGAACTGCTTCGTACATACCTAAAACATTTTTACTTGAAACATTTTTATCTAAAATTTATTAAATTGAATATTAAAAATAATTTATTTTTAACAGCATTTATTTTCAGTTTAACAGCTTAGAAAGAATAGTTTAATCAGGAAGTTTTATAAAGAAGTTATACGAATTAGACTGTTTACTATTTTACATGTCTTAACTTAAAGTTTAAAAATTTTAAAAAGAGATAACTCCAAAATTTTCTATAAAACTAGTTTTTTTTTTCAAACAAGAATATAATTTTTGTACTAAGAATGAAATTTGTGCATTATACCATATTGTTTTAAATTTATCATATCTGATACTCAAATTTGATTCGAAAGTTAAATTATGTGTAGAACATTTAAAAATGCTGTAATTAAATTAATTTTTTAAACCTATTTCTTAACTTACATTTGATACAAACAGACTGTAAAAATTAACAAGTAAAACCAATTATGTTTATAACAAATTGTTGGTATATTTTCAGAATAATCTTACTATTTTTTAGTTTAATGAAAAATTGTTTTCCAACTTATTCTACAACATACTTCACAAGTGGGCTAAGAATATAAATATTTGAGGTTTGTAATGATGTAACTTTTATACAGCTTAAAGTAAATGGTTAGGAAATATTTTGTTTGAGTTCAAAATGAGTAATAGTTTTATATATCAACTATTTGATCTGAAAATACTTTGCAAGTCATCCTACCTATTTTTTTAAAACAACTAACTCAACAACTACTAGTTTTTTTTTAAGTAAGCTGTTACTTGATTTGTTTGTTGAGACATTTTGATGCTATTTAGAAACATACAAAAACAAAAGAGGATTTTTTTTTCATTTTTGACCAATTGGTTGCTAAAGATTAATCTTACTAATTAATTGTTAGTATGATAAAATTAAACCTCTCGTTAAGTATTTCAAAAGGGGTTTGTTAATATTATTTTATTGCAGTCTGTACTGTTGAGTGTAAAAATATAAGTTTTGAAATTTTTCTCTGAAAAACTTTAAGTCATGATATAAATGTGATCACGTAATTTTTGTTTACACTTATTTTTTCCAAGAAATATTAAAGATAAAACATTGATTTACAAAATTTAAACTCAATTGTATTGTATTTTAAATTAAAAATATAAGTTAATTTAATTTTTGATGTACGTTCAATTGAATGCTTTTGAAAGTTTGACATAAAAATAGGTATTTTTACCATAAAACATCATACCTTTCCACAACAAAACCAATTTAATTAGAAGCTGTCAAAGTAGATTTGTTTTAATGTTAAATGTTACTGTAATTTAAATAACAAGGAATCGTTAAATATAAATGTATACTTGTAACCCTAGATTGAACAGAAAAGTTAAATTCAACCATGTTAACAATTGCAACAAATTAAAATTTTGTTTCTTGTTTAACGAACAAACCTGATCTTTCTTGATGTTGTGTTTGCAGACTCTTCTGTAGGAGCCATGATAAGTGCAACACATGCCATCATAACAGTCACCATCGACCTGACAATCTTCCATGTATCCGTTCACTGTGACGTAACAATATGTCGTTTAAATATGAAAATATTATTGTGACGATTTATTAGAAGTTGACTTTTAATAATAAGTTACACTGTTGTATATCGATATTTAACAGTTTAATTACCAAGATAAGTAATACTTAATGTGAAGCAAACTATACTACCCTGTTTTGACACCATAAAACAACATACGTAAACATTTATTCTAATGTTGTTGTTATATCTACTAGTAGTTTTTGAATAGTAGTAAACCTAGTACTTAGTTTTAACTAATAAGAACATTTTAAGACTCTTAAAAAACCTTGTGGTGTTTCACTACCAACAGGTAGTTTCTTTTATAATCATACATAAGTTTGTAATCATGTACTTTTTAACATTCTACAGACTGTGTTAAATTTTTTAAATATAAAGTGTTGTACAGATTTAAACACCCTGCTAATTAAACAAAACAATCCCTAAGAAAATTTCATAAAATTTTTAAAAGTCGCGTTTTTGATCGTTTTAATCTACAAATTTAGGTGGGTCTAGACTTTGTGGTAACCCTGTAATATTACCATGACAACCAAAAGATTTATGGGTGACCCAATAATGACATTTGCAAAACTTTAAATTGAAGGTTTCCTTATTGGGTTTTGATTTAAATTCTATTTTATAACCTAGCTTTAACTTCTTTTTTCTTTCTAATAAAATAGTTTTAGTTAAATAAAATAAAAATAAGATTCTGTATATTTAATACAACACTTTGCTGTTACTGGTTTAAAACTACCTGAAGTTCAATTAAAGAAATTATTTTTTAATACTTAGAGCAAAATTAATTATCAATGTATTTAAAAAATAAACTAGTTGAAAGTATTAATATATTTATACAACATATGTTGTTTTTAAACTCTTCAAAACTTAAACAAAAAAGAAAACTTTTATTTTGTTTTTTGTTGCACCTGCAACTATTAAGTATTAAAAACTGTATAACAAAGAGTACATAATTTTAATACAAAATAATTTTTGTACCGTACTTGTAATAAAATTGTTAAAGCTTGTAATAGTTTAAGTAATCCGTTGAAGTGCTAGTTCAAAAAAAAAGATCACAAATAAAACAAGCACTATATAGAAAATAAAACGGAAAAATATCAAACACAAAGGTTAGTAGTAAAAGAAATCAAAAAGCTCAATTTCCAAACGATACAAGAGATACAATTCCACACTTATTTCTGTAAAAACAATAACAAAAAAGAAAACAACGCCAGTTTGAAACAAAAAGATCTGTTATCAATCTTCTTTTGTTTTGAAATTATCATTGAAAGTTGAGATGAAAAGACTCCAAACCGAAAAGATGAAAGCAAAATGCCGCTTCTGTCGGCAACTTCAAAGCAGATATCGAGTTTCGTTGTTGCTTGGCAACGTGCATCGAAGTTGCTAAGCGACTGCGAGATAAAAGCGAATTTTGACGTCACTGAATCGATCATCAGAGACGTTATGACGTCACAGTTTGAGTCTAATGAGGTTTTGCAGGTGTTGTGAATTAAAACAGACCTAAACCAGTTTTGAGCAAACATCAAACAAAAATTGAAATCGTTTCGATTTATTTTCAGACTGCACTTTATAATTCACTGAAATCTTCTACTTTTAGCGTCAGTGTCATTTGGTCAGACACTTATAGTATGAGTGACTACCAAGCAGATGTTTTACCAGAGTTTTATTTCGTTTTATGGACTTAAAACAAAAAACTACCTGTAAAAAAGGTATAGCTATTTTTCAAATATATTTATTCTTAAGTGTTTACTCACCTCCATTTTTTAATCTACCATTTATGAACATTGATGGTTACTTAAACTTTCAACAAATTTCAAAATTTGTTGCTTGTAAAAAAAAATTTCGCAAACTACACTTGTCCAGAAAAGCAAATAGTACAAAAAATGTACGCTAAGCAAGAAAAAAAAAGTTTTGCTAAACTACAATCATTTTGGTCAAAGCGATAATCACGGTATTGAGCTTTAGTGAAAGTTTTTTGGTCTTTTGTAAAAGAGCAGTCACCTCAATTTAAATGATTTGCTGCTAATTTGTTTAGGTTGTAAGCCTAAACTATTCAGTTTAGGCTGTTTAGGTTTTATTACTGTTACTCATACACTTTTGTTTTTGTTTGTATCAGATACTTTTACATTTGTTTAGCATATTAATTTTTACTTAGTGAGCTAAACTAATTGCAAAAAAATATTAATATTTAGTAGATGTCTTAATTTAAGATTTATGTGAACTAATTTGTAAAAAGTTTAGTGCTGAATAAAATAACAATTTCGTATCTTCTAGAAATCTTAAATTACGCTTGCTTAATTTTAGTAATTTGTAATTTTAGATAAAAACCTAGCTTTAAAGTTTTTCAAGCATGTTTGTTAAGTAAAGTTGATTTATAAATGCTTCTGATTAAAAAATACTTTATAGTCGCTTTATAACAATGATTTATTTCACCAAGTTTTAATTAAAGCTATACTCAATTTAAAAACTCAGTCATGCTTTTCGGCTGTACGTTTATAAAATTTTAAGCGCTTTAATCTAGGCTGTTTACATTCAAGTTACGTTAATCTGTGTGAAATTGCACGCGCTTCCTTTGAAAGAGGATGTTTTTGTTAAAGTTTGCTTTCAAATTTTCCCAAAAGAAAACAAAAAGTTGTTGGAGAGCTTAAATTGAAATGCTTACACCGAAGTTGGCAATTCTACCCTGTTTGCATTATAAACACAATGTTGTTGTTTGTAGTTTTAAAGCTTAGCGTTTGTATTATAGCAGTGTTTCAATACAGACTACGGTGATCACATGTTTGGTGTATGATATTAAAAACTAACTGCTGTTTATGTTTTTGTTTAGTGTATTGTAATTAAATGTACCAAAAACACTAAATACTTATAACAGTATTTAAACCTGAAGTTTAAAAGTTTTTATAAATCGATAAAGGTATACGCAAAGCTCTATTTTTAAGCATTAGTACTAATAGCTTCAGTTATAAGAGAAAAAATGGATGTGTTGTCTGTTCAAAAACGGTAAAAGTACAAAGTTTCACATTTTTTAAACAACTAACATTTTTTAATTGGTTCATTGTCAGGTTTCTGGGGTTTGGGTTTATTCAGGTGCCAGGGGTTCTCTATATTGTCACCATGGTTCATGGGATACCTGCTTTTGGGCGTCACCATTGTTGTTGTTGTTGTCGTCACAACTGGAGTTACTTTCTTCAACTTTGACATACATCTGTTGTTGGTGAATGTTTAAAAACATTCGAATTTTTTGAAACTTATTTGTTCACATTTTCAACTTATTTATTACGTCTTAAACTTTGTAGTCTAAAATCAAAACTTAGCACTGATCAAAGTTCAGATAAAAAAGTAAACAAACTTCTTGTATTTTTTGTTACATTTTCTGTTGAACTTTCTCGAACATTTAGGTGATTTCCTACATTTGGTACTCATTCTCCTCCAACATTTATTTTCAGTCTTCTGACATCTCTTTTTGGAAGGTGTTTTCGTTTTGTTGCGTTTCTTTGACTTTGATGAACATTTTTTACCTTTTCTGCCTTTCTTGCACTGTATTAAAATGATTCAAAGTAATAAGATGACAAAAAACGAATATTGTTGTTTTTTAGTAATTGTTTTATCTTTACGTGTTTTTAAAAATTTTTTGTGTTTAAAAGAAGACATTTTTGGATAAAAAACTAAATTAAAAAAAAATAAAACTGAGTATATCAAAAAATAAATAAATACATGTGGTAAAGTAATGTGTTATTAACTTCTAATTCAAAAGAAAATTACTAAGCAAATATATAGACAACTTTTTTATAACTAAAAAATGACAAAGATAAAGTGGCATGTTTACAAACTAAAACCACAAGTGTGAAAAACCAACTAAACATAATTAACACCATCGACAACAACAACAATTACTCATGCCTGAAAAATTGCCTGAAAATCGCGATCTGTTTACTGACCAATTTGTCTGATTGCAACGCAAACAACCCAGAGTCTATTTTTAACTCTTCAGTATAAAAAAAACCTAAAAAAGTTCAACTGATCGCAAAGCAAACAAGAATTCAATTTTTCCCAAAAAATTTGCAAACGCCGTCTCTTCTTATCTGTGTCGGCGGCTTCAAAGGACTTCAGTCGGTTGCCAACAACAACAGAGAGAGTGATTAGCAACCGACTGAAGGGCGCGTGCCGGTCTCGCGTGGTATTAGCAACGGTTGCTTGGTAACAAGCGAAAGATGAAACCGTCGAAGCGTTGATGTTGTTTTATAAACATTTTTAAATAAGCATACAGCCTCTCTATGATCAAAGTTGATAAAATGATTGCTTTAAGGTGAAAACAAAACAACATTTTTTTTCAAGGTTGTGCTTTTTCTATGTTTGTTTTGATAAAGAATCCTTGATTGAACAAACAGTGTTTAACTGTTGGAATTTTAAATGTAATAAGTTTATTTTTTTATAAATTATTTTTTAGGTTCATTTTAAACTCTTAAATCGTTTCATGTACTATTTGATGTTTCACAAAACTTGAAATTCACTTATGTTTTATCCATAACATAATTTGTTCAAAAGAATATATATTATTTTATTCTAGTTCTTATTTTATATCTTACAAATATTGTTTTCGTGCAAACATTTTAATTTTTCTGTTAGATAAAAGAAAGACTTTTTAAACTTAGTTTAAACTTCTTTTAAACAAACCCACAATCTGTAGTACAAATATTAAATTATGTGAAAATAAATATATATTGACAACTTAACATTAACTAAAATCCTCTCCTCGAATAGTCAGCGTTTTCAAAGCAAATTTTTCTATTCCTCAATTTAAACGTAAAAATTCTTAGGACTGTAAACCATTATGTTTATTTCATGAACAACATTTAGTAATTAAATTAGTATATGTTTAAGACTTTATATAACTTTTCAAAGTGATTTATGAATGTTTTAAATCTACTACATAAATCTTTAAAATTAAGTTTAGTATGTCGCAAAGCCTTCTTTTAGTTCGAAACTATGCGTTCCTTAAACAGATACGGTTGCCACATGGCAACGTCTGGTAGTTAGGGAGATGCCAGGAATTCCATAGCAACCAGACATACCTGTATAACCCTAAGTAATTTGCGACATTTTTGCCGGCTATTCGAAGTATTCGGAATTTATTTGCTGCAAATTAAGTTGAAGTATGCAAAATTATGAAACTTAAATGTATTTTTTGGCGAAAACTATTTGAATGTATCAATTTAGTTTTTGTATTTTTAACAAGAAATGCTTTTAAATAAAGAACACAGACCAAAATAAAAAAAAAACTATTAAAAAGGTTTGATATAAAAAAATATTTTTATTTAGTAATATTCTTTTTCTAAAATGGATAAGAAAAATGAGTTAAATTCTGAAAACTGTACTGTTTTACAGAAGGTAGTTTCAAACAAAGTACAACGCTATCACAACAACAATTAATCCATATATAAGTGTAATACTTCTTGAAGAATCCATATATAAGTGTTTTATTTCTTTAAGACAGGTAAAATAGAAGTAGCTTTCTAAATGAAACTAGAAATGAGTGAACAATGCAAGTTAACAATTATATTTAATGAAAATCAACTGTATTTTTAATAAGACCAACATTCTCATGAAACACAAGCTAGCTTCAAAGGTTAGTAAAAGCTTAAAGGTACACAAAAAGGTTTTCAGCAGCAATTGAGGCTTATCAACGCGTTTTGAAAATAAGGTTCAAAAAACTGCATTGCGAAAATTCTTCACTCCAGCACGTTGAAAGAAACGGCTTACTTAAACTTAAAACTTTCTAAACCATCACTTCATTACATGGCCAAATGAAAACAAAAATCTTCTTTGATCTCCCAACGTTGATGACTTATGCAAATGAAGCGTTCAGTTTACACAGCGTGCCGTTCTCCTTCGAACGGCGATTGTTACGTCATAGTCGATTAAACCGAGTTCACGCCTCATTGACCGCCAGGTATCATGAGGGTCGTGCGTGGGTGAGAATGTTTGAAAAGGGGAGAGTTTCAAGTAGGCCAGTTGAAAGGGATTTTTGTGGGTACAAAGTAAACGTTGATGGATCATTGTTGAGACTCGACTTAACATAAACAAGTGTTGGAAAGACAAAATAAAGCTCTCAGGCTCTCAGAAAATTTTTGTTTTCAGACTGACCTTTTTCGTTTTCTTATGCCTAACATATTTTACAGTTGAACAAAAAAATGTGCTTAAGATAGATAACGGCAGTCAAAATTATATTTTAAACATTTTACTGCTTTTAGCTAACTGTAATTTAAATGACTTAAATATACTTCAACTGTTTAAATGAGTCTATTATAACTTTTTTCTATGTTGTAAAGGTCAGTTTTGCATTCTGCATATTAAAGTAATTTTAGAGTTAATAAATTGTAATAATAAAACCTTATTCTACTTAAACATTTTTGATGATTCCGAGTTTTTTGTGTTGTTGTTATAAAAATAAATTATTTCATGTTTTAAAATTATTAAAAAATACTAAAGCAGTAGTTAGACCTTTTAACTGTTTAAGATTAAATATTGCGTAGTTTCATAAAGTAAAATAGAAAATTTCTAAGAACAATGTATTGCCAAAGACATACTTACTCTAAAAGTATAAAACTTCTTTTACTTCAGACAAATATTTTGATTTAATTGATGTATTTAATTGTGTACAGAACAAATTAAAATGCTTTTTAATTAATTTAGTGATCACAATGACACTGGTTCAAACGTTTTAGACGCAAACTGTTGTAACGTTTTTGTTTGTATTTCATTTAAAAATACACCTGGCTTTGATGAAAATTTTAACATTGATTTCAATGTCGTTACATCATGAATAAATTGCTTGAATTTTCCGACAATAAAAACGGTGAAAGGCTACCGCGCTGCGCGTCTTAATGTGTATATCGTGTTATTAAATTAGTTTTATGTCAATTTGCGCGCTTAACAAAAAGAGCGCTAAAAGCTTTCATAACGTTCAAAATAGCTTGTTCCCTCCAAATGTTTTTGAAAATAAAGTAAAGTTACGTAATGACGTTGAACTATGACGTGAGTGGAATTTTAGGTTTTACAAATTGTAATTAGTAAAACACCACAACTAACTGTTTTAAAGTTTTTTTTTAATTTTCATCAAAAAAAATAATGTAGATAAAAGACGTCATCAAACATATGTTCACCTTACAAATTATTTTTCAAATATCTAGATAACTGTACGCAAAGTTGCCATGAATAATTAAAAAAGGTAAAATTTCACAAGCATTCAATGAACTAATCATAAGGACAACAAAAGTTGAAACTTTATCGTAACTGTACGACATAACTTTATTTGAACCAAAAATTATACATTCAATAAAACCAAAAGTTTGTTTCTGGCGCACGAACTTTCAAAACGAAATGTTTGGAGCAAAAAAAAAAAACTTCAAACAATTTGTTTAATACGACTTGTTTGGCGGTTTTAATTTATCTTCTTGTTGTTGCGGTACTGAAATGCATGGCATTCTTCGAATTCGAAAAATTACAGACTGCTGCACAAAATAATTTAAGTTCTAATGTCTCTTAAGCGTTCTCTTATATGTTGCTGCCACTTAAAATGCCTTTCGAAATAATTTAAACGACGTTGTTAAATAAGTCTCTATTAAAATTTTTTGAGCTGTTGAATTTAATTTTATTAACTTTGGGTAAAACAGCAACGAACGAGCTGTTATAAGCTCATTTAGTTTATAACTCAATATTTTTGTGTATGATTACGAACTCAAATCAAAGAAAATTTGTTAGTCTGCATAATTTTTATGAGAGAAGAATGAAATAATAATAAAACTTTAAGCTTACGATTTAAGCTGTTAAGTATTTTTTATTTTTATTTGATTAAGCGCTGTTTTTTTTTTATTATGTGTAAACATAAATCTACTTTTGAAATTTCGCCTTTTGTTTTGATCAACGCCGCTTCAAAAGAAATGAAATCTAAAATGTTTTTATCGTACCTACTAGGTTTCGATATTTATTACAAACGAAACTACTTTGAAATTAAAATTTTAAAAATATTAATAAATATAAATTGTCTACTTAGACTGTGCTAAGTTGTGGACAATACTTAAAAAGTGCAATTAATACTACTGTAATATTTATTTACTACGTTGACTGCTTTTCTTTTACAACTAACAAAATTAAACATTACTTACTTTATTGAAACGTTATAAAAACTTTCTAATAAAAAGTAAAGCATCCTTTTTTTTACTTACAAAATAAGCAATGTATTGTGTTTAATGCATTTTACATATAAAATTATTTTTACTTTTTTTTTGTATGTAGTCTTTTAGCTAAAAGTAGAACTGTTATACAAAATCATTAAAAAAAACTGAAAATATCTCTACAAAATTACAGAAGAACCGTTAAGTCGTTTAAACTATGTGAGAAAATAAAAACTCAATAGATCATAAGGTGTTTTACTCTGTGTTAGTTGTGAGTTACGTCAGAAAACTTATGATTTTATTTAGCCTTATAACTCATTAAACTTTTTTTTTTAATATTTCTTAACTCGTGATTTGGAAACAAGTTCACACAACAACAAGTACCGCTGACCAAAACAAAAGAGTAATAAAGACAACAGTTTGAATAGAAAAAATAACAAAGAAAAATAATTATAAAAGGTTTAATTGAGCTGTTTACATGCTATAAATTAAATTATCTGCATTGTGTTTGCGGCTTTTTTGTTTTTTGGTCGGTTTTAATGAACAGATTAATCTTATTTGTTGTTATTAGATCCGAAAAAACAACAACTTGAGCAAGATATTTAAATTAGCAGCTGTACAACTCAGGTTTTCATGAGAACAAAGATAAGATTTTTTTTTATACAATGCAGACACTTTTTCGCAAGCTGAGCGGTTTTGTAAATAAACAATGTGGTCAGGCTGAGCTTTTGTAGTTGTTTATTAAGAACAATAAAACCTAGACTAAATAACTTTGTATAAATCTAAGTTTTCAGTCGGCTGTTATACTTTACAATTTATGTCAACAATTGATCTACTCAGTTATATACGCTGTTGATTATTTAATGTTAAAACTAAACTTTCTTTAACAGACATTTAAGTAATAAGATTTGTTTGCTTTAATATCTTATGTATTTATACATTTTCTTTATACCTATCTATTGCAAATAGGTCAGTATTTTCTTTGGATTTTAATAACAATTTTACAATGTTTGGATTTATAAAAAAATGAAACAAATCCTTCCTAAAAAGATTAAATTGTAACATACTCATAAATGTAAAAAATCAAAAAATGTCATGAAAAATTTGCTAGTTTTGTAAAAACATGTCGTGGTTTACTGTTCATTTTATATGTATTTCATTGATTAATTACCGAATTATGACGCAGAATTGTCATACGGAAATGATATATTTTTCAAAACTTTACTTTTTATAACATTTCAACTTCAAGAAAAACTTGCTTATACTAATTGAAAAAATTAAAAGTTTTTTCATCTTCCTCATTGCATTCTAATATTTTCAGCCAACGCTACCAACTTGACCAAACTCACAGAGTTCAAACTAAGTTAACAAAAAACACCCTTTCAATTACATAATTCGTATACATTCCAACGCAAGTCTATATACACTTTTTTCACTAAAAAGCCTTTAAATTGCAGGTTGAGTTTTCTGAAAAGACTGATATTACTGGCAATTTACGGGCACACGGACAAAAGAAAGAATACCGCATTTATTTTAATTTGCTAAAACATTTGGTAATACGCTGGCATAAAGAGCTTTTATGAATGTTCTGGCACACTTTAGTTAATGATGTAATAACTAAAAGTTTCATGTAAAAATTTTCCTTCAAAAACTTTTTAGATAAGTGTTCAAGCAGACAAGTCATCAAGTAACTAACTTTATAAACTTTTGCACAACAATATTTTTTTGTCAACACTTACCTTTTAAAACCAAACTGTATTCAGCAACTTTACTAAAAACATACCTAGTTTTAAACTAACCAATACATTACTAGTCCGAAATACTTGTTTGTACTCTTTCGAAAGTAATATTATAAAAACTTTTCAAAAAGTTGTATTAATTTGGTTATCTGTGCAAACACTTCAACGTCGAAGCTATTATCTACCGAGAGAGCCATCTTACAATTTACTCAAATTTCAAAAATTCAACAAACCTTTCTTTTTCTTTTGGTGTGCCTCTTGCTGTGGCTGTTCGCCTGATGCAGCTCCACGTCATAATCGGATTCCGCCCCGCTCACTTGTGACGTCACAGTCTCGTTGCCCATGTACTTCCTCACCAGAACCTCCATGTCTTGCTGCAGCTCCTTGTTCTCCTCGTCGCTTTTCGCCTTCGAAGCGAGGAATAAGAACAGCATCGACATCAGAACAAAATACTTCATGATTTATTACTTTTCTGCGTGTTTGTTGGTACCAGAATGGATTGGTTAGCTTGAAGCCAGCGCTTCTTATATATACTTGAAATTACAACGCAGAAGAAAAATTAAAAGTTTTTCTCTCCTCTCTCGCTTTTCGTTTTTCGATTTGGCGCGCTTTTTTCGTCGCTCTCTCGTTTTTTTCTGGTGCGTCAAACTTCAAAGCGCTTGCAGCCTTTGATGATAGATTAGCAGAAGTTTACGAAAATTTCGCTGTAAACTCTGTGCTTGCGCGCTATGATGGTTTAGTTAATTGGTATTTATTCTATTGATAACACAAACAAGCCAATTTAAACACATTAAAAGTTGTTGGTTTAATTAGCGCTCACAACTAACACCGGTGGACGTAAAATTTTCATAGATATTTACATAATGTTTTTTTTTTACATAAATCATTAGTTTTTTATAAATCAAACTTAACTATATACGCTTAACAAAATCTTATTTAAATCTCTTTTACAGTAATCGTCCATAGTTCAATGTTGTCTCAGTTTAATAAATAAGTTTGTATGTATGATTACAGTATTTATATTGTAAATAATGTGTTGTTTTTCTTTTGTAATGTTTTGTTTTGCTTTTCTTTATTTTTTGTTATCTGTTTCGTTTTGTATTGTATATTTTGTTAATCTTCAGACAAAACCATTCTTGTAAAGTCTGAGAATTGTTTTGAACCTTAAGTATTTAACTAAACACAAAGTAGACAAACAAAACATAACTCAATTTAGTAAGACAGTATTAGCTTTACGAACATTTTACATCTTTCATTGCCTTAGTGAACTACAAAATAATAATACCTTAACTGTTATACTTATTCATAAAGGCTTTTTAACTAAAACTTGTTCAGCTGTAAAGTAAGAGGCTGATTTAATGAAAAATATTATACTATAGATGAAATAATTAAAATTTAAAGTGAAGCTTGTAAAGCTAATGATTTTTGTATAGTTTTAACGTTTATAATACTTAAAGTAACAACATTTCAATAATAAACTACTGTTTGAATAAATTCTCCATTTATATGGATATATAAGATCAAAAAAAAATATTCAAAGCTACAAAATTTATGGTACACTAAGAAATAAGAAATATCTATAAAGTATTTTTCAGGTACAACTAACAAAAACAAAAAAAAAATTAACTAGTTTTTTTGTGGATTTTTCAAATATGGTAAAAAAAACAATGAAGTTCATTTTTTTAAGTTTTGTCATAATTTTGAAAAATTAAATTACAGACAGTAATAGGTTTTTAATTGCATTCAAAATAAAATTTGTTTGTCCTTCAAATACCTGATGATAATTGTTCAAAATAAACAACTGTCTATTGTTTTTTAATTAGTAGAAATCATGTTATGCGAAAATTTTCAGAAGTAAGGAAATGAAAAAAGTTGTTAACACCTAAATTAAACTAAAATTTACGTTTGCTTGTTTCTGACCTTGAAAAAGTTTTCAAAGCTTTTAAGTAAAACAGTGCATAAACTTGGTATTTTACTTAAAAAATATTTTTTATTCTTGTATGGTTTTCAAACAAGTACGGTAAGTCTTAAAATGAAAATAAAACTTTTGAAGTTAGTAATTTATGATTTTATTTTATGTTCTTCTGTTTTAATCCTTTTTTAATTTTTTTTTTGATATATAGCCAGGTCAAATTTAAACAATTTGTTACAGTGAATTTTTCGAATAAAATCTATTTTCCAGAAAATATATAAACATACAGTTGTAGAGTAGTACTAACATAAACATATAAATAAAAAAAATATTTAAATAACTCCAATTTTCAAGCAATTAATATCATAAAAATAAATGCAGTTATAAGTGGCGCTATTCTAAACTTGACTTTAATCAATAAACAACACATTTGTAAAGTAACCTATCATAAAAATATATAAAACGAAAACATTAATTTTTGAAACTATAAATATGTGTTGAAAAATTTCCATAAAAGATTTATAACTCCAAAAATATCAAAAACTAATAATGTTATTTTCAAATTTAAACATAAACTAAACTTCAAAGTTTTACTTTTCTGTAAAGAGTTAAACTTTTATAGAACTTAAATAGGCCGTATAAAACAATTGAAAAAGTTTCAACACAAAGCAAAAATGTTCAATGACTTTAAAATGATAAAAAGATAAAGTTTTATTTCGTCATAGAAGCAAATTAATCTGTCGGCGAGTTCAAACAAAAATATCAAAGTTAAATCGCCGACCGAAAATTTTCTGATAGCAAAAAAACTTTTTATCACAAGTTTTTAAGCTCTATTATTGTCCAAACCAAGTTAAAAACTTTAAAGTTTTTAAATATAAATACGTAGCTTACAACTCTTTAATATACTTTGAACTAAACAGTTTTTGATTCAAAAACCAGGAAGTAAGTTTTTATAGATACGCTTTTGATAATTTCTATAACGAAAACTAAACTATTCATTTTGGTTGAATATTTAACTTTATCGATTATTGTATTTTGTATATATATATATATTTTTTTGTATATAAAAAATATACTATAAAATTACTGCAACTTTATTGAATTTTCAGTAACGGATGATAAGTACATGCTAGTCAAAACATAAAAGTTGAAAGTTTTAAAAAGCGTCAAGAAAAATTGTATAAATCAGAAGCATACATATTTTTAAAAACATATATTTCATAAATACAAAACGTTTTAACGAGACAGCTTATAAAAGCATTGATTTCTAATAAATCGCTAAAGGTTTGAAATAAAGCTTTAAAGTTACGTCAGACAAGGTTAATATTTTGTTTTGAAGTAGTAAGTTTTGTTGTCTGTTACTGTTAATGCTTACTAAGTATATATTTAACACATACACTTCAGAGAAAGTAACGTGTATAACTTAAAACAAATATTGTAATCAAGTAAAAACAAAAAAAAAGTTAAATTGTTGTGCGAACGACTTTTTATTCAATATTTGATCAACTTTACAGATAAGAAGATATCAAACAGATGAAAATAAACTTGGTTTGATCAAATATTTACGAGACAATAGACTGTATTAAACCAACTTCCGTATCAAAAGGAGAATGATATACGAGTAAACAACAGTGATTGAGTGTTGTCAGTTTTACTTTTTCTTCTCATATGTTAAAACAAAGTTTACAATTAAAGTTTATTTGGTCGAAACAGTTTTCGAGAAAGCTGATAATTAAAAAGCGTGTTCTACAAGCAAATGTAAGTCAAATTACTGTTCGTGGTAAGTTGTGAAAAATGTTTAGAACGCAAAAATCATCAATTAAGGACATTTAACGAAAAAAATTACAAATTAACAAAACTTAATGAATTCAAGTAAGGAATTTTTTGATATTATATTTTTACTTCCTTTTATTTTAAGAGGTACAAAAAAGTTAACTTTTTAATTTTTATACGAAAGTGCTATGCACTATTTACGTATTTTTTACTAAACTACAACTTTTAAACCAGTCTGTTTTTTCTTCCTTTTGTTTATAAACCAAAACTAACTCACTAGTTGATTGCTGTAGGTTTGGCAACTTATTATTTTAGCTTAAGAATTATTGTAACGCAGCAACTAGTTTAAAATTTACTTGACAATCATTTAAAGTAGTGGGTAGTGTGTTTAAATTTTTAATTACCTTATGTTTATGACTTTAAACTTCCATGTATAGAGAAATTTTAAAACTGCTAAATATAAATTCAAATTTGGTTTAATTAAGTACTCAGCTTAATGTCACCGTCTTAATAGTTTTGCTAAGTCACAAAATAAAATACCAGATTAAATCTCGCCTACTCATTTTGTATATTTTTTGTAATGCAAAACAGAAAAACAATTAAATGTCATACCTCAAGCTTTATTGTTGTTCAGTAGCTTATAAAATGTAGTATTTTGTGACGTTTAGTTTAAACGTTTTCTAAAATTAGTAATAAGTTTATCCAAGTTTGTAGGACTGAAACCATATTAACTTTTTTTCTTGTTTAACTTTGTGTTATTTTCGAATAAATATTTTAAAACTTTTAGTTTTTTTCTGCAAAACTAAAACTTAATCAAAAAAAAAATGTTTTTGTGCTACAAATAAAGGTACTATTATCTAGTTAATTTTCAAACTTGACTATGTTTTTACAAAAAGACTACTATATATATTTCAATGTTAAAAAATTATTCAAAAGTATATAAACCTAAGAAATTCCGAATATCTAGATTTAATTTGTCTTTTTGAAGAACACAGTTCTGAAGAGTTTTAAGATTTCCATCACTGTATTTTAATTTAACTGTCAGGATACGTTAGCAAACAAAACAATAATAATCTAAACGAAACTTTAATTAGTATATATTTTATGTATTAGTTTATTTCTCAACCAAAACATGAATATTGCTAGTTTTATCAGTAAAAATTTTTTTTTGTAAATGTAAGAGTTCAACAACCTAATATTTCGAAACTGTTTTTTAATTAAGTAAAAAGTAATCATCAGCTATTTGTTTTCGGAGAAATATAATCTAAGGATTAACATCAAAGAGATAAGTGTTTATTTAAAATGACAGTTTGTAAACTTTGTGAAAAATAATAAAAAACACGTTCGTTTATTTGAGTACTGGAACATCAAAAACTTTAGTTTTAGAGGTCGTTATAACTTTTTTGAGCTAAATGAAAACATTTTAGAAAATATCTGAGCTACTATAACTAAGTAAATTTGTTATTATACTTATTTCTAACTTTTGTCCGATAAACTTATAGTTAATAATCCGATAATTCAATTGTTTTAAGCTGTTTTCATCTTCTACTTTTATACGATTAAATGAATAGGTGTATAACATTAACTTAAATAAATGCCTAAATAAATAAAAAATAGTTTACAATTATTACAACATATCTTAAATATGAAAGTATTTTTAAGTACTTGATTGTGTTAAACGGTATAAATTTTAATTGTAGTTTTGAATTGTAAAAAAGATCAATTTTAAAACAAAAAAGTAATAAGAACTCGAATTTGTTTTTATAAAACAATTCTCCAAAGCTTAATCTTACTTAATTCAAATTATTTAAGACTGTATAACATCTCAATAAAATGCATACAGTTTTTATAATTATCAAAGAAAACTTATTATTATAAAACAGTTTAAAACGTTTAGTTGGTTTTGGTTATGTTCATTTTCGTAAAAAAATCTTAAATTGTTTCTAAACTCAATGAATACTGTTTTTTATAAGTAGAAAGGCTTTAATCTACTATTTTCAATTAAGACTTATTTATAAAATGCTGTTCACTTTATTCAAAAGTAACTATGTTTTTATGTTAACGTTTTTGACTTTAACTTTTTTCATTAATTTTGCAATATAATTTAGTGTAGAATAAAGTACTTAACTTAAAATATACTTTTAACAAATTAATTAGTACTATAAGAACAAAAGACTGTTGTGTATCTACATTTTATGCTGATTTTTTACGGAGTTCTTAACATGAGTTATTATTTAGTTTAATTTATTACATAACATGCTTCTATCAAAGGAGTTAAAAAAAACGATGAAACATAGAAATTCATTTTTAAGCATTTTATTATAAATATGTTATCAGTAAAACTAATTTATTTTTAGATATAAGAAAACAATCAATTTTGCACTTTCTTTGGAAAAGAGTTGTAAGCATTTGAAAGCCTGTAAAGAGATTAGCAACTTTTTTAAGTATATTTTTTTGTAATAGTTATACTTTATGTGATACAATTGCTAAAATAGGAAAACAGACTTTGTAAAAATATTTTTACTTAACTATTTAACAGTCAGTAAAATTTTCTTTTCATGTTTTGAACAAACAAGGTCCTTAATTTTAAGAAACACAGGGCTTAAGCACATTAAAAGCGTTTAACGATCTGTTAACAAAACTGGTTTTGCGTCAGAACAAAAATTGTGAGACGCTCCGATCAAACAAAGTGCCTTTTAAAAATAGACAGCAGATGTTCTACCAAAGCAACAATGAAAATATTTATTTATATTTTCGTACGTGACATTGCAACAAAGAGAATTGTCGCAAAGTGTGGAGAGCAAATCAAAGCAGTACTATATATAGTTCACACACGTGTGATAATTTGTATTTGAATTAGTATTTACCGATGTACCAATGATGAGAAATTAATTTTAAAGTTTTTTAGTTTTTATCGTTCTTATTATGTTTACTAACTTATCTGAGCTCGATAAGCTTAAATAAATTAGATATAGTCGAGTTAGTACTGAATAAAGTATTAAAAAAAGTCTTCAAAATCGTTTGTAATAATATAACACATACTAATATAGAAAATAACTTTATTACGTTAATTTAGTTCTAGATGTTTACAAATTAAATGTTTATTTTTGTACACAATAGTAAATAAGAAAGGAAAAAATGTCATGTGTTAAATCTGTATTTTGTACAGTTCAACCTTTGAAACGTATTCAAATCTAATTAATTTTACTTTAGTATGTGGGTAGTGAATTGCACCAAAAGATTTGGTTTTTACGTAAAGTTCTAAATTTATATAACAAGTACTAGATAGTTTTAATTTTTGTTATGCATATTTAAGTTAAAATTAAATACATTTTACAGTTTAGTTTCTGTTTGTAGGATGAAAAATTTTGAAAACAATAATGTCCTTCTCGAAAAATTATCATTGTTTTACTTGTCAGAAAGAAGTGAATCCGAAAGAACGTAAAAAGTTTTTAATTTTTTTTTTATATAAGAGACAAATTTCAACAAACAGTTTTTTTCGTCAAAATAACCTTGAAAACTTTATTAAAATCAAAAATTTCTTTACTAGTGTAAATTCTATTAAAAAAAATAGTGCGCCTTTTTTTAAAGAATAGTAATATAAGCAAAATTGTTTTTTAGTAATATAAAAATTTGAACTAGTTATTAGGTATTTTAGTTAAAAAGTATAATCCTTTGAATATATATTTTTTTGTTAGTTATATTTGTGATCTTGTGAATTTAAGTTGTATAAACTAGCTTCATTTTATTTCTAAGTTACATAATAAATTTTTTTTTTGTAATATATTATATTTATGTTTTATTATTTTTTATTACATAAATGAAACCAACATACTCTTTTACAAGGTATGTTTCAATGTTTTAGTAAAACTGAAAACATATTTATATTTACTATGAACAATTTACTTACCTAAGCAACTTAAAAGTTTTTTGAAAAAAACAGAGTTTCAGAAATAGTCCTGACATGTTCTAGCAACATTTATAAGTTTATTCTTAAATAACTATAATCACTGAACTTAAAAATACATATTCGACGTTTTACATTGAACGTGGACAATTTACTAAATATAGAAGTCTGCGGGTTTTACGTTCAAGTACAGATTGTACAACTTAATAAATATTTTGCATGCTCGAATGTTGTTTGAATTTAACGGTGGTTTGCTTTGATTTGTGCGGTTTTACATAAACCTCATTACCATCAAATGTAGTATTTTGAAGTATAACCAAACGTTTGTTTTTTTATATATGTATTGTAAAATACTAAATCATGTCGGTTATTTGTGTGCTTCAAAATGTTATATAGTAAAAATTATTTTTTTTAAAAAGACAATAGACAAACTTAGTCTATTTATACTTATTCACTATGTTAAGATTTTACTGATACACTTTAACTTCTTTAACTAAAGTTATAAACTTTTTTGTAGTTGTAAGCTTCTGTTTTTAACTTATGACAATTATTGAGCTTTGAAACAGAGTTCGGTATTTTAAAGCAAGAAAAGTTCCATATTTAATAGAAGAAACTTTAAATTTATCAAAAGTTTGTATAAAAATTTCGCTTAAGTTTTATAACCTACGAAACAAAAAACATTTGTATCTGCTAAACTGAAATATAAATAAACTAAATAAAGCAATATAAATTCAAAAATTTAGAGTTTTTTTTAAATAACTACTGTTTAAGAAAAAAAGTAAATATTTAAAACTTATTAAAAAGTTCTCAACTTTGATTAAATTATAGAAAGACTAATACTTTAAATACATTGATACGCATAATTTTATTATTCTAAATAACTTTTTATATATTTGAATATACAAAAACCAACGACATTATCATTAATCGTCTTTCAAATGAAAAAATTCAGACAAACGTCATTTTTGTATAGCTAAAAAACTCTTATCAATGTCAAAACAAAAACTAAAGAACTGTTGTAACAGTTTTTGCTAGTAATAAGCTTGTCCAATAATTAAATATAAAAAAAATTTTATGTATTTTTTAACCATAATTTTTAGTTTTTGTAACAAAAAACAGTAAAACAAATACTAGTTACGTAATAAGTTTTAATGTAAACTGGTTTGTGTAACTTTATACATTTTACGTCTGTAAAAATGTTTTTAATCTTGTATAGACTAGATTTTTCATCTAAAACAATATTTTTAAAGTATTTGCTTAACATATAACTTCGTTTAATTTATGTAAAAAAGTTTGCGTATAGTTGATATTTTGAAATAGTATAGAAAGTTTATTTTTTATATTTTGGATTGAGTACTTTTTTTTTAAATTAAGCTGTTCAAATTTAAAAAAATAAGCTGTTTAAAATCTAATAACATTATTTAAACTGTTTAAATACAAAATAAATGTTAGAAACACCTTCTTTCAATCAAATTAAGAAAAATTTGCAGAACAATTTTATTAATGTGCATAACAGACATAAATAGTGTTTTTTAAATCTAGACACTAAAAATAGTTTTTAACTAAAATTTTTAGTTTATAGATTTTAGTTGTTTATTTATCAACTTAATCATAAGAAAATTAAACTTTTAATATTTATGTAGGTTTTTGAAACTAAAAGTTTTAGCAGCATCAATAAATTTACTATATTGTAATTTTTATGTAGCATTACCAAGTTAGTTTTAACTTCTTGGTAATTTTTAAATTCGCCAGAGAAGCTTGTAATTCATTATCTCAAAAATACGTTTCAAATAGTTTTGTAGTTTTACAATAAGACTGATCATTTATATAGTTGTAGAGATATAACAACAATTTTAACCAAACAAATACTGGTATATTATGTTGAAAAGTAACTTATTGCAAACTAATTCTACTGTCAGTTAGTTTTTGTTACAAAACTCTTTAAATCCGTTAATTTAAGCTGCTTTAAGTATTTAAACTAGTAACTATTTTGTATAAATTTTATTAAAGTATTAGTTAAAGTAATTTAAAACACCACGACATATACACTTTTTAGTTTGCAAAAACTGATTTAAATTTTAGTTTCGATAATTACATAAAATTTCTGCTTTTTAAATAAGTGACTACATCATACTACTTGGTAATAAAAGTAAATGAGTTTTTTTTTTTGTTTATAAAATATTAAAACTTTTGTTGGTAAAGATTAAACTAAAAATTAAATTATTTAGAATTAGTTAAGTTTAAATTAAATACAACGTTTTTAATTATTTATTAGCTTTTTTTTCTCATACAAATGTAATTTTTTAAATAATGTAGAAATACACTATTAGTATTTTTTTAATTTATGAGTTTTATCAATGCTTATTGACGATATAGTTTATAAACTATTAGAGCAGAAAACACAATGTAAAAAATATAAAACTATATATGTCGAAGAAAATTAAAAAAATAAGAATTTTAAAGAGAAAAAAGTTTAAGCAAATTTTTTTTTTTTTTAATTCGTGTTTTTATAAACGTTGTTGTAAAGTACTTTGTTTAAAAAAAAATTATGTTTTACTATAAAATTTTATTAGAAATTGTATATAGATATACTCTAGCAATGACTTTAATTTTGCTAATTTTCATTGTATTAATTATGTCTAGGTTTTTATATAACAAAACAAAAAATATGTACTACATAGAATTAATAATGAATGTCAACCGTTATTAATATCTATATTATCTCAAAATCAGAACTATCAAAAAAAATTGAGATACACTTGTAAGAAAGCTACTTTGTTTATTTTATTTTTAAAGTGGTGTAAAAAAAATTGTTTCGTGTTTCAAATGTCATTTTTATTAGTACATATCTATTTGTATAATAAATTTACACTCAAAAAAATACATTTTAATAACTAGCAAGTTTTACTCTTTTGTATTTTAAATTATAGATATATGAGGTATTTTGATATTTTTCTGTTTGTACAGATTAAATATATTATGTTTTAAAATTCAATTGTTTGACTTCAAAAAAAACATAAATCTAGTTTAATTAAAAAGTACTACAATTTAAGCATACTCTGAACGAAACATTTACATATAAAAATCAAACTTAAAGAAATTAACTAGTACGGTTTACGTGAAAATTTTATAACTAACTAAAAGTATTACTGAGCTGTACAGTAAATGCGGATGCTATATAAAATTAACATATAGATAGACCTTTAAGTGTATTTAAATACCATTTTATTACAAGACACAAGACTTTAGTATTTTAACTTTTATTAACAACTTAATTGCTTTCGGAATTCACAAATTCTTTTGTTAAAATTACTAAACACACACAAATTAACTAAAAACTATATAAATAAAGTTAAACTAAAAGCTTAGTAAAAACACAATTAAGTAAAACGACAAGTAATTAACAAAAATAGACTTAAAAAAAACAAATTCAACCAAAATTGATTATTTAAATATATTAAAAGTTACTCCTTTATCAAGACCGGGAAATGCTCTTTTCCAATCCTCGATAAAATCCAATCCGGTGAAATCCGAGAACCGCTTACCGACCAAGGGTAAGGGTTAGTGGTAACAGAGATAGTAAAAAAAATAAATAAATAATAAATAAAAACAAAACAATAATATTGTAAGTTATATAGGAAAGTAAAAAAAAAAACATTTTTGGGTGGAAATTGTGCG
Organism: Thalia democratica; assembly: GCF_965202585.1. Classification (NCBI taxonomy): domain Eukaryota; kingdom Metazoa; phylum Chordata; class Thaliacea; order Salpida; family Salpidae; genus Thalia; species Thalia democratica. Next base: position 31,826,972 of record NC_139169.1, on the reverse strand, counting down.
CGGGTAGGATTTGATCGGGTGGATTGTGGGTGGAAATTGTCAGTTTACCATCAGGACCAAGCTGATTATTTAAGTTTGGTTGATTTTTTTTAATTAGTAAAACTTCTGTAGATCATTATAATAGCTGCACGTATTAATGATTTCAAGAGAATTATAAATCTTGTCACAATTTGTACAAAATGCACAACACTCGATATGTTCTAGTACCGCAATATTAGTTGAAGTCATGTGCTCTTTGATTCTTACGAAAAGTTGTCTTTCAGTCTCACCAATATATTGGTTGTACAGATCACCTAGAAAAGTGAATTTGTAGACTAAGCAACTTTGATAGATACGATTTATTGAATCCTTTAGGGAGAAATATTTCACACTTTTTTGTGTTTTATGTGCCATACGTATTATTACTCCAATTTTTTCGAACATAGCTTTGATGTTCTTGGAGAATTTTTTCGATACCTCTCTGACATATGGTTTTTTAATGTAGTGTTTGTTATCATCTGAACTTTCAATTAACTCTGACTCAAAGTTTAAAAATACATAATATCATAACTTAAAATATAAAATTGATAGTTTGCAATACTTTAAATAAAAGGTTTTTTTTAATAATCTTACTTCGACTAAAATATAGTTTTGCTGCTAAAATATGTTTCAAAAAAGAAAATATCATTAAATTAATAATAAGCTTTAAAATTTTTGCATGTGGACGTGAAAATTTTATTCCAAAGGTTTAAGAAAAATTTCAAAGAAACAACTTTTAATCAAAATTTAACGGAAGTTATAATTTAACTTGTCAATTAAACTTTTTCCAAGGTTCAGAAAATGTAAAGTTAATCAACCATTTTATTTTATAAACCAAAACTAAATTTGAAGTACTAATAATAAACTAAAACATATAAACAAAAAACACAGTATATTCAAATTTCTCCCTGATAAACCATAAATAAGTTATTGGTAAACTATAGCTTTTGAAAAGCCTTTTATCAAACTATAAAACAAACAAAAAAAAAACTAGTTAATCAGTATAAATTTACACAAACATTCTCGATTTACTTTTAAAAAGTAACAGAAACCAGTTTAAATTCATATAAGTTCTAGCCAGTTTACTCAGTTAAGTTCTCCGTTTATTAACTTATCAGGTTGCTATGCTTTAAGTATCGTTTAAACAATCTAGATTGAATTTAGATTTGTATGTTTTCTTTTAATTTATGCGCGACCTTACTTAAAAGCTTTTTCATAAGTTACCTCATAAATAAAGGAAGTTTTTTATTTATTTACAAATATTGAGTTAGAGTCAAATTACTTATGTGTTTCACTTACCTATTTTTAAGATGTATCATAAAGTTGTCAAAAATAATTGTTACGAGTAAATTGAAATAAAAAACACTAATTTTTGTTGCATCATGCTAAACTTGTAATTAATTAACTTATTTAGTATTATTTTGCTAATAGTTTATATTCTTAACTGTAATACTTGTTCGGAAAAAAAAACTAAAACTGTTTTTTTACTAGAATTTAACTAAAACATGTTAAAGTTTTTCTAAACATATTTATTTACACAAAATAGTACTTTTATATTTATAAATTGTTCTAAATTATAGCTAAACACAAAAAAAAGCACTTATATAATTTGATTTAATTATTTAACTAACTATAAGCATTTTTTAAACCTATATCATTGTGGTTTGTATTTATATTAAAGTAGAATTACTTTTTAATCGTAAAATATCAACATAAACACTAAAATTTCTAAAAGCATTTCATGTACTAAACTAAATGCCAAACTAAAAGTTAATTAATAAATTTAATTCGTGGATCTATTTATATTACTGAGCATTACATTTGTTATCTTGTAATTATTCTATTTATTTATTGAGTAGGTTTTAAATTAAAAGTTTTTGTTAGAAATATTCCAAGTCTACATAATAAAAATCCTTTTATTTACCATTTAATGTAATTTAATGTAACAAAAAATTGTAAAGTTTCTTTATTGTATTTATCAAGCTATCATTAAATAAAATTTTTAGTTTTACCTTTTGATTTTTTTTAAGACAGTGATCATATAAAAGATTAAAATTTAATTCATAATAATTACCGCAGAAACTGCAAATACAAATTGGGTAAACATAACAAGTTTAGTTATAAAAATTAGTTTTAAGATAGTTGATAAAAATTAACTGAGTTAAAACTTCAAGACTCTTGCTTTTATTTAATTTCTACCCATATGTTGTAACCTTAGTTGCTTTCTCTAAACTTTGAAATTTTTTTTTGGAAATATTATAAAATTAGCTTAAAAAAGCATAACTTTAGAACAGTAGAAATTTAACTAATGTTAAACACAAAACAACTATATTATGATTTTAGTAATTATTTTGTAATTTATTTAAATATTAAAGATAATTTATATACTTTATGTTATATTTTATTTATTATTTTAAATGTTTACTTTTATATCAAAACCTATAAAAAGAGAAAATTTATTTTTAAATACTTATTTTCTATCAGTTACAAACTATTTTGTTATTTATTCTACATAGTTTAAAATATTAGAAAAACTATTTTAACGCATTATTTTGCATGCAATATAAACTACTAATGTTATGAAAAGTTTCAATGAAATTAATATAATACGATTACTTTTTACACATATGTACCGTTAAATAGGTACATTAAAATTATAGGTTTATTTATGTAATAAATATTTACAACACTTTGTAGTTAAGTTGAAAAAAAAAGTAAGTCTTTATTTAAATACATAGTCCAAAATAAGTGATTAACAACATGCATTTAAACCTAAAACTACAAAAGTTTATAACTTTTATTAAACAGTCTTAAGCAATTACTATAAAATTAGACTACTATTTGTGAATTTATATAATAGGTTGTCAATGTATATTAACTTTTTAGATTTTTCGCAAAAAATTAACGACTTTATTTAATATTTTAAATACAATAGTGAAAAGAAAACAATTAATGACGGTTGCATGTCATATAAAACGTAAGTTATTTCATTTTGTATACAAATTATATCAAACCGATGAAATGATTGTTTCATAACTTTTTTCAACTTGTTAGGTTTTGTGACGTAGTTCGTTATTTTGTATTGCAAGATTAATATCGGATTACGTGAACATTTGAATGTTTATATTGACAAGTTAAGTTTTTGTTTTACATATTCAAAGTTCAAAGCTAATCGTTTGTTAATAAAGATCCTAATGAGGCAATCTCGATTGAATAAAAAAACTGCGCAGTACTTCTTTTAATAAACTGACATATTTTTCTGTGTGTTAAACGAGTTCATACACTTCAACGAAGTACTGTAAAAAGACAATATATACCACTAGAAAAATAGAAGCTAAAGTAAGTGAGTATGTCTATTTACGACAGTTAAGCACAAACAGTCAATGTAGCACACTATGTGTTTCTAATATGTTTATAATATGTTATTAAGCTGTAAGAATTAACTTTTACTCCGTTAAATTGTGTAAACTGGTTTAGCAAACAAAAACATATGTCAGTTCAATAAATGCAGCACTGCGCAATTTTTTTTTTATAAATTGTCTAAGCGATTCTTTGATTTACACGTACAGAACTAAAACAATTTATTTCAAGACACATTTTTCTATACCAAACTCATATTGCAACTACCTGTAACTAGTGCTATATATGTTTTTGTTTAGAATTACTTTCTAAAATAAAACTATATAGTTTAAATGTTTAAAAATTGTATCAGAAATTTTAAAAAAGATAGTTTTAAACTTACATTTTATGCACATTAGTTCTTTAAAATTCTTCATTGGTTTGTTTTTTTAATGAACTTGTCTTTAATTTAATGTTTTTGCTAAACCATTTATACTTAAGTGTTAATGATTGGAAAACAAGTTAGTTATATTACATATATATGTCAAACGTAGTGTAAGGAAGTAATTAATAGAAAAATTAGAAACTAATATAACTTAGTAGAAATATTATCAATAGTTATTTACTATTTATAAAATATTACACATACTCTAAATAGACTCGGTGGCTACTATGCAACAAGATATAACTATCTTATCTTAATGCTGATTACATTTTATCATGCTGTAATTCACTATTTGCATACTTTTTCAACAAGCATCAATTTTGATTGGAAGGATTAAGCTGTAAAATATTGTTTTATTTTTATTGTTGTAAAATCAGTTATTTTATAATTTATAACTTTACAGAGGTCAATTTCTGGTATATTCAAAACATTTAACATAAAACGTTTTCTCTGAAAAATATGTTAAAAAAAATCACTATATAAGTTTTTATAAAAAGCTTTAGTAGCGTTTGAAATATATACTGAACATCAGTTTTTTTTTTCCTCTTATTAGGGCTGATTTGTTGTAATAAAAACAATGTAATTTAAGATATCTAAAAAATACTAAATACTTTAGATAAAGGTTTTATAATCAACTTTGTTAACAAACTATTAACTATTGTTTTTTTAACAGTTTATTACTAACAAAACTATGTTTCACTCCTATATTTGCATATAGGAGATCCTCAGTTGTTGTAAACAAATCTGAAAAATATTTTTAAACAAAAAAATGGAAGTAAAACAAAATTAAAGTATTGAACTAATCGTCTAACAACAAAAATAAAAGTTAAAGATACTAAACTTGAGTAAAAACTTAATGCTAATGTTACGCTTTTAAGAATTTTGTTGGTAATAACGACTAGAAAAAAAAAAAATATTATACACGTTAAAACAGTAATAAAAGATGACTCACTTTGAAATTATTTGCCATAAAAATGGAAATAGAATAATAATCACAACATTTGCAATTGATAATATTATTAACAGACTGTTGAAATTTCAAGCTCAAAAATTTTAACTTATATTTATGACGTAACTATATTGTTGTTTAAATTAATGTACAACTTGAAGTGGTATGTTTTTGCTAAAATTTAGAAAATTTTGTTAACTTACCTTATTGTATAAAGTTTATGTAACAAAATTTTTAATTTTACATTGTATTTTAATGTAAAAAAAATTCTAGGGGCGATAAAAACTCCTAAAAATTACAAATAATTTTACTTATAATTAACGGGTGTTAGTTTAAGTTTTTAAACAGAGCTTCTGAAAATGTGGTTAGATTGCAAACTGCTCGTACCTGTTATAAAAGTTTACTTTTTTGGTAGCATTGGCTATCTCAATTTTTTCTAAAATATAGGTTTTGCAGATGCTACATATGCTTTTAATTTACTTAATGTGGTGTAGGATGCTCCATTTTATGTCATAAGTGGTTTTGTTATGTTTCAAATGCCAAATGTATTTTGCTAGTTCGGTCCCGTTATCTTTATAATTTTTGAAACTGCTAATGTGACTGTATTATCTATTTTTAAAAGTGTTTCAGGTTGAATTAATATAATATTTTATTTCCTTTGCAGATGTTATCTTGACTTTGTAAATTAATTATTTTTTTAAACAATTGTTATCCAGGGGGCATGAGTTTTTTTATCAGCAGTTACAGGATGGGGTATTAGTGGTGACATTTTGTTCTTCGTTTTTGTTGGTTTTATTTAAAACTTTCTTATTATGTTTTTGGATTATTACCTTAATATTGCTCATACAGCTGTATGACAGTGTACAGTTATTTTTGTTTAATATTTTATTCAATGTTTCGTTTTGCTTGCAGTGTTTATTATTTATCTCGAAAAATGCTTTGCTGATATTAGTTTTTACAGTTGTGCCAACGTCGATAGTTACTTAGAAGCCAATATCTTTAAATAGTTTAATTGTTTTCTTTTTAATATTTTATAGCCATTGGTTGCTTTTCCGTTCTATAATTGCGAGGCTGTCGTCTCTGTATAAGCCGATTTCTTTAGCGATATAAATGGATTTAAGTCAGTTTAGGACGTACAATCCCACAAGGTCGCAGAGCTCAGCGCTTAGAAAAGAGCCCATTGGTACATCAAATTTCGATCCAAATTTTATTGTCACAGGTTAAAATTGTTTTACATGTTTGTTCAATTAATTTAATATCCTTATCTTCTAAATCTGTATACTTTTTTTTGTAAAATTTATGGCTTTTATTAAGTGGTGAAGTTTAATAATCGGGTAGAAGTTTACAATGTCAAATGCTATAAATCATTTTTTACCTTTCTGTTTAATATTTTCAAACCATGTATTTACATCGTGAGAGCTTTTCCATTGTATTAGGAGTGTTTTTGTTCTTGTATTTCTGACCGCTATTTCTAGGATGATCTTGCTAATACGGCTTAACTCATTTTTTCCTGTGTTTAAAACTCTACTTTCAGTGTTAAAGGGAAAGTGTTTTTTCTCGTCTTTAACTGTTATAAAAGCATCTGCAGCTGTAAACTTCCGTATTTTTTTATTTTTGTATTTTCTTTCACGCAAAAAATATTGTGATTCTGAGTTCATTTGGTTGATTAGGTTTTCGTCAGATATTGTGTGTGTTTTAGTTATATTGTTAGTTATTAGCATTCTATAATATTTTGAAGTTGAATGGTATAAATTTCTTGTCTTGTCGGCCAAGGGTATTATTTTATTTTTGATTAGCAGATTATTTAAGTCGTGTTTAAGCTTTTTTGAAAGCTTTACTTGTACATGGTGAATTATATACTTTTTATTAAATTAAATATGTCACTTTCAAATGCTTTTAGGTCGTCTTGAGCTGGTGTTGATTTGTAGCTATTAAATGTATCTTCTTCTTTGTGCTCATGGGCTGCTGTTTTCATGGTTATAAAAAAAATAGTTTCCATCTTAATCAGTTTACAAACTTAGAGGTTCCATCATATGATTTTATAATGTATTCTTTCTTGTTACAAATCCGTATGTCTTTTGAACTATATTTGAAAGTTACGTTTTGAATATCTTCCATTAAAACATCTGCAAAGGAAGTAAAATGCTATATTGGTTCAACCGGAAAAACTTTTAAAAATAGATGGTACAGTCACAATAACAGTTTAGAAAATTATAAAGATAACGGGACTGAACTAGCAAAATACATTAGGCATTTAAAACATAACAAAACCACTTACGACATAAAATGGAGCATCCTCCACCAAATCGAGTAAATTAAAAGCATATGTAGCATCTGCAAAATCTTTATTTTATAAATAATAGATATAGTGAATGTTAACAAAATTGTCTACTTTAATAAGAGGTACGAGCTGATTGCAATCTGTCCACATTTTCAGAAGCTCTGCTTTAAAACTTAAACAAGCACCCGTTAATTAGTAAGTAAAATTATTTGTAGTTTTAAGGAGTTATTACCGCCCCTAGAATATGTTTTTATATTAAAATACGATGCCAGTTTAAAACTTTTGATTACATAAACTTTATACAATAAGGCAATTTAACAAAGTTTTCTAAATTTTAGCTAAAACATATTACAGTGCTTATTTACTTATCCGGACGCTCACTTATCCGGATAGTTTCGGTCAGAAAAAATTCAAAAAAAATTCAATAGTAAACAAAAAAATTCATTCAAAAAGTCGCGCACTTTTTAAATTCCCTAAGTTTTCTTGAAAAACGTGGAAAAACTATAAACAAACGTATTTTATTTCTAGTTTTAGTAAAACTTGCAATTAAAACTAGTTTGTTGGGAGTGATATGTTGCCGTTAAATTCACTTTAAACTTAGTCAAAATTTGCCGTTTTCTTTCTGTCTGTTTTTTTAATTAAAAAAAAAGTCTTTCATTTCTTTTAAAGAGATAGGTTGTTTTTAAAGATAAATTAAATTTATATTTACTCTTAAACAAAAATTGATATTTTTCTAAATTAATAGTTAGGGCAGGTAGAATTACAAATGATGAATTTTACTTGCTTAACCCATAAAAAATGTAAACAGTTGCAGAGGGTTAGTAAGTCTGATGTTTTTCTATCATAGAAAAAAATAAATTAATTAACCTTAAGTTTAGCTTTTATTATTTATCATTTTATTATATATTACTTACAATTACTATGTATTTGTTTTTACCATAACACTTTTATTATGCATTTCATTACATGCAAAAGTTATATTAATATATGAAAGAAATTAGTTTTTGTAGTTGTCCGGACACGTTTACAGAAAAAGCTTGCCCAACTAGTCCGGATAAGTTAATAAGCACTGTACTTCAAATTGTTCACTGATATAAACAACAATATAGTTACGTCATAAATATAAGTTAAAAATGTTGAGCTTTAAATTTCAACAGTCTGTTTATAACATTATCAGTTGCAAATGTTGTGATTGTTATTCTATTTCTATTTTTCGGCAACTAATTTTAAAGTGAGTCATGTTTGATTACTGTTTTAACGTGTATAATTTTTTTTTCTAGTCGTTATTACCAACAAAATTCTTAAAAGCGTAACATTAGCATTGAGTTTTTACTAAAGTTTAGTATCTTTAAGTTTTATTTTTGTTGTTAAACCATTAGTTCAATACTTTAATTTTGTTTTACATCCATTTATTTTGTTCAAATTTTTTTTCAGATTTTTTTACAACAACTGAGGATATCCTATATGCAAATATAGGAGTGAAACATAGTTTTGTTAGTAATAAACTGTTAAAATAAATTATAGTTTATAGTTTGTTAACAAAGTTGATTATAAAACCTTTATCTAAAGTATATAGTATTTTTTTAAGATATCTAAAGTTACATTGTTTTTATTACAACAAATCAGCCCTAATAAAAGAAAAAAAACTGATGTTCAAACATTGTTTTGTTAGTAATAAACTGTTAAAATAAATAATAGATATAAATCTCCTTAAAGACATTTAAGTCGAGAACTTTGAATTTTTTGATTAAAAACAAGTAACAAACCATAAACTATATTATATATACGGTTATAAAAATATTAACTATTAACTAATTTTTTTATCAGATAAAAAATTAAACACACAAAAGTATTTAAACACATAAAGTACGTATTACAAAAAGCTATCAATATGTTATAATTATAAAAGTTAGACAAACAAAAACGTTTACTTATTTTACAATGTCAAGAAGTTTAACATTTAATCTTGTATCATAAACAAACTGTACAAGGTTATACTTTTTTAATCAATATTGTTTAAAATTTTTAGTCATTATCAAAAATTAAAGATTATTAGATTTCTTAGTTTGTTAACGAAACTACACCTAAATATCTTGCCATAACATTATATTTAACAACTTGCGATACAATGATTAAATACTTGTGTCTTGAAAGTTAACGCTATACAAATATTTTAGTTAACATATTAATACTGATTTTAAAAAAATATATATTTATGTCCTATAAAATAATATATCTGCATTTTTAGTTTTTTTATTCAGAAGCGGGTCAGACTAGCACGGCATCACTTTAGCAAATAGCATTACTTAAGCACGGTGTCACTTTAGCACTGTGCGTTAATTGTGCACGGTGGGTCACTTGTGCACGTCGTCATTTTGACACGGTGCGTCACTTTAGTAAGGGAGTCACTTTAGCACGGCGGCATTGCAACAGTATCACCGAGCGTCATTTTTGCACTATTTCTTTCTGTTCTATTTTTACTTGAAACATCTTATTTTTTTCCTTTGACTGAGCGTCATTTTGGACAAACCAAACCTTTTAAAACCTTTGCTTAAATATTTATTGATAATATATTTTTAGTTATAAATAATAAGAATTGTATAATATATAAAACACCTGTTTGAATATAAATAGAAAATTAATTGTAAACACGCAATGATTTGTAAAAATTTCAAACTTAATTTACAATTTTGTTTTGGAAGTATTTTAATAACTTTCAAAATGTAAAACTAAGTAAAACTTTATCTAAAACAAGCTTATTTTGTATGAAACTAAGCTCAAACCATTTAGAAAATAAAGTTGTTTCAAAAAAAGTAGTATAAAATTTTTAAGATTTTTGGTCGATTAAATTAAATTTATAAGATTTATTTAAATTAAACACGGTTAATACTTAAAATATTTTCTTAGTTTTACTGAACTTTCTAAACTTAAATAATTAAATTGAAAACTTTAGATTGTAAAGATTATTATACTACCATGCAGGGGCGTGTTTAGCCATTTTTCAAAGGGGGTAAAAATTATTTTCCTTTGTTTGCCGCTTAAGTACGCATTTCTTAGGTATGCACTGCCAGTTAAGTACGCATTGTGCGTACTACGCAAAAACAAAAACTCTGTGTTTAAAGTTCTTTTCTCTGCTGAGAAAAAAAACATATAAGCAGTAACTGAAATTTTTTTTTTTTGTTATACTTATTAAATTTAAATAAATTAAAACTAAAAAAAAACAGAAAAAATTTATGAACTTACAAATTGTATATTAAAATTAAAATCCTTTATTTAAAACAATTGTATTACTTGGAAAGAGAGTCAAATCTAATTTACATAAACAATTAGTTGTAGTTGTAAAATAATTATATTCTAAAATTTACACAGAGAAATAGTAAATAAACTTAATCTTTAGAATATCTTACTTTCTTCTGTAAATAGTTATTTTTATAAAGTTTGTTTTAGTTAAACTACAATATTTTTAATATACTATATTATCTTTAAAAATACAAAAAACTATACAATTAAACTTATTATATAAACCTAATTATTTTAGAAACTTGATGTAACGTGTGTATTATAAATTAAATGCTTATAATGATTAAATCAAAGTTTTATACAACTAGGAATCAGATTTAATTCAAATATAAAAATAATAAAAAATTAAAATTTAAGAAAACAAAATACATAAAAAATTGTTATTGAGCTTACAAAGTACTGACCGATAATTAAGTTACAGCGACATACATAAAACCACAAAAACTTAATTTACATATATATTGTATTTAATAATTATTAAAATATTTAATTGATAAAGTAGCAGACGGGTGTTTAAATTTAATATCCCATACAGATAATTTAAATATTTAATAATTAAATTGTGATATATATGAAAGTTAAAATGTAAAATAACAAGGTGATCATATACTAAGTATAAAACTACAGTAAACAATAAAGGGTATAATAAAGGAAAATTACAGTACAATTTTTTTCTATATATTCCAGTGAAGTTATTTCACTAGGATCTTTTGTTAGCAAACCATTAAACCTTTTTTTTGAACAGTTATATTTTTTCAGTTATATCTAGAAGTTTTTGATAAGAATAAAGCTTTAATTTTAATTTCTGTGCCTTTATAAAACAAACACATTATATTTTCATCAAAGTTTTAATATGAAACAAGGTTTAAGGACATTTATGTAATTATGTAAATTTAGTGATTTTGTATGATGCATTAAAAGTTTATTAAAAGCAGTAGTTATGTCATTATTAGCACAAACAAGTTATTGATTTTGTAATATATATATTTCAAACACAAGACTCTTCGAAAACAACTCACATTTTTATTGTTTACCTAAAAATTTATAACTTGAAAAAGAAAAAATAAATAAAAATTAACACAATTGTCATTACCTTTTATTTTAAGTAAAAAAGCAAACACATAAACAAGTTTTAACTTAACTAAAAAAGTAAACACTAAATAAATACTGTAAAAATTCTAAAAAACTAACTTATATATTTTATTGCTTACAGCATGTCATCAAATCGTTAAGTAATAAGTATGTAAAAAAGAAGATTTCTATAAGGCTAATTAGTTTTTACATTAATGCATGGGTTACAACTAATAAAACATATTTAAAAACTGAAGCGTAAAGTAATAACATTACTTATTAATAAACATTAGAACTAGTGTGATTTGTATTGTTTTGTAAAGTTTATGATGAACACCAGCTATAAATAAATACAAATATGTTTACTCTTAGTTTTTTATAAAAGTATAACATTATATTTTTCTTTTCTTGATTTAAAATACTAAACTAAAAGTTTGTTTAATACTGTTTTCAAGTGTTTAACTAAAAATTAATTATAAAACTGTATTTGCATTTGAAATTTTTAACATAAAACAGCTTATTACAAAATGCAACATTTGGAGGTTTTTTAATTAAAAGTACAGTTAATAGTTTTTATCTTGAAATTTTAGAATTGTACTTTTAATCTAAAAATTTATAATCTACTGCTTACAGCAGTTTAAACTAGTTTAACAAGCTTTGCACTATTACCAAGTTTAACTCAAATATATCTAAAGACTTTCTACCAATCAAAAAACCACGACAAAGTTTTGTTACTTATAAAATTAAAAAAAATAGTTTTTTATCATAAATCAATTCATTTTCTCTTTTAGTTTAGAACTTAGATTGTTTTTTTTTTACATGCCGCTTTATTCAGTTCAAACTTTAAAGAAGGCAATAACGATAAATTCACAATGGTAGTTGAGAATTTTTTAAGTTAAGTAAGTAGTTGATTGTGTTAAATACAATTGACGTTGATAAAGTTATAAATTCAAAACTAAATATGTTAAAAATTCGGTTCTTGTCATCGAAACTGGGTCGTAAATTAATTATTTAATTTGCACACCTTTATTTACATTTAAGTATATTGAGCAGTCCTTTTTTTTTAAGACAGATTGTTTAGAGTACAAATAAACTAAATTTATTACTTTTACAATACACTTTTGTGAAACATACATCTTAAAGATGTCTTAAATAAATGAACAACTTTATTGTATTTAATTAGATAGATCATGCTTAACTTTTATGTTAGATCTCAACATACATACATTTAACAGCGTCTAATATATATTTACTTTTTTATTAAATTCAAATTTCTGAAATAGCAACATGAATACATACTTTAGTTTAACGACAATACTATTGTTAAAAGTATTCAGCTTAAACTTAATATCTTTACTTAATAACTGAAAATATTTCATTTTGATTTTAAACAATTTTTTAGGTTGTTTCTTGTTATTCTTACTAAAATATGTATAGTATAAAAAAAAAATTAAACTTAAATATAAATTAGTTTAACTTATCAGCTACACTGTTAAATTTTTTTTTTGTAATTTACTCTATTATATGGTTATAAATAAGTTTTAAATAAAAGTCTGTATTTAAAAAAGTATATTATAAATGAAAATTTATTGCACCTTACGCTTCGCACCAAGTGTAATTAAAAATTTGATAAGTATTGTTACATAGTCTAAGTTATATATCCTTAAGATAAAAAGAGAACTTTTATAAAACATAGACAAAGCGTGTGAATGTAAAATAAAATAAATAAATTTAATCTTATTCAATTTTTTTCTTTTATTCTTTTTTTATTTTTAAAGCAGATTAAATTGTATATTGATTTAAGCTGTATATTCAGTTAAAAATTCAAAATGAGAATGTGATACAAACTCTTAAACATTAATTGATGAAACTAAAACAAATTTGGCAATTTTTTGTGTGAAATACAAATGTTTAACATAGAAAGTAAAAAAAAAAAAAACTACTATTAATTGTTTTTAAAAAATTCGGTACATACATAACCTGACTTTTTTAAAAGTTTAAGTTTAGATTAAGTATAAAGTGTTTAATGTAGTTAAAAACTAAGCACGTTTTAGATTTATTTTACAATTTTTTTCAAAAACCTTAATTAACAAAATATAGCTTATTAAGAAACATTTTAAGAGTGCAACATGGTTTATAACTTTAATCTAATTCCCCCTAAGTTACATTTTTTTTTAATTTAGATGGTTAATTCTTTATAAAAAACTCTGCAATAAAAGTTTATTTAAAAGAAACTAAATATTTTTTTATTCTGACTGTCATATATAATATTATCTTTGTAAAACACTGAAAACAGTTGTTTTCACAAGTAACGATATTTGGTGTTTACTTCTCTAGATATACTGAACATTAGAGTATTTGTGATAAAGAACTCTCGTCACATTTAGCTGCAAAAAAATGATTAATAAATATAACTTATATTTATTACTATATTAGTAGTAGTAATAATATATTAGTAGTAATATAAGTTATATTTACTACTAAATATAGCTTATATTTATTATGGGTGTTTTATAGTGTTTATTTAGGTATTAATTGGAAAACAATCAAGTCGAAAGCGATTTCGTATAAAATTCCGACATTTTATATTAAATAAATGTATAAGACTTGCTCTTTGGTAGTAATAAAAATTTCAAACTTTCTTAATCGAAAATTTTAAAATGTAAATATTAAAATCTTTAAAATACAAAAACTTATTAGTTAAATATAAATTTTCGAAAATCAAAATATACAAAACTGAATGTTTTTCAACTGTTAAACGTGAACCGTATGGATTTCTTTGTCAACCAAATAAGTATAAATAATACAACCTGTTTATCTTTTGTTCGACTTTTTTACAGCTTTTACATTTATTAAACAGCAGCTTACATCAAGTAAATATATGTTGAAGAATTAAATAAAAATTTAGACGGATCAAAAATATTATAAGTTGTCTTAAAATAAGCAGTTAGACAGACAATAATGATAATAGTTAGTGGCTGTAAATCTTAATAGACATATAAAAATCTTTAAATTTTACATACAAATAGCTAGATTTTTTATGTAAATATTTGCTAATTAAGATATTTGTAATAATACAAGCATATGTGGTTATAAAATTATATATTTATTTTTTGAAACAATGAAAGATAATGAAAAATCACATTAGGCAGTCAAAGTAAAGTTACAATATTAACTTTTGTTTTTTCATGAAAAAATCATCGATTTAAAACGCAGTTAACATATTAGCTGTTTTAATTAACATTTAACTTAACGAATTAGTAGTGTTATATTTGATTATTAACTGCAAATGGATAGTAGCAACTACAGTTTTTATTCGATGGTTTTAATTAAAAGAGTAATCTTTTAGTTAATTAATATATTTTTTATTGTCTTATATAATGATTATAATATGTTAAAATTAAAATACAAATGACCAATACGTTGATGTAGTCTTTAAAAACTTCGTTAAATTTTACAATGAGAAATAAATTGTAGAGGGTTTATACTTTTTACGTAACTATACTTTTTACATTTTAAATCAAACTATTTAGTATTTTATTCATTTTATCTAAACTATTCGTTACTTGTTACCACAAGTACTTTATATTTATTCCTTTTATCCTATGGAGATGGTTAATTCAAAAGTAGTATTCAAATTCGAACTTTAAAATTCAAATTCTTTAAAAATATTGAAACAGCCACAGATAATAAAGTAATGTACATTTGTCAAATACAAAAAATTCATATGTAGTTCATATAATTTTATACAAGGCATTTTTTTTCTTTTTGCAAAACATTAAACAACTTTTATGATCTGGCTTAAATAAAGTATAAACCATAGTTATTTTCACTTATTTTAAATTATTTTGAAAAAGGTTTTAGATTTTGCAAAAAAGAAAAAAGTTGCATGTAGATATTACTAAGACCTACATATATTTTTTTTTAATGTCTATTACTTATTGAGATAGTTTTTTTTTTTTTTTTAAGAATTTGGATTGTTGGAATTTGAGTTGTCCAAATTTTAATTGTCATGTAGCCCCATTGATAAAGTTCCAACAATCCTATATATAATGACAAAAATTTTCTTAATATTACATTTGGTTAATATTACATTTCTAACATAAAATTTATTTTTAACAAAAACTTACTTTTTTTAGAAAAGTAAGAATTTTAAACTTTCATATATTAAATAAGTTATTTTTACTTTGTAATTTTACAATAGCTACCTACTTTTAAAATAAGTCATTTTTGAATTTTTATAATTTTTTACCTTTTGTTGTATTATTTTGTATATGAAATTGCTTTTCACTTTATTATTCGTTAAAAACACTTACGAATAAAAACAAAGTTAACCCATAAAATAGAAGATAATTAAAAAGAAATAAGCTTAACAAACCTGAAAAACACCGCATTTCACGGTGAAAAATTGGCATAATTTGTTTATTTTTAAATAACAAGCTATGATATTTACATTAGTTTTCATTAAGTGTTTGTGAGAATACTTTTGTGACGTCATATTTTATAAATATTCAAATATTAATAGAGTGTCATTCGGGGAGATGGAGTATTTAAACAGATACTCAGACTTAAAAAAATTGATATATTACTAAAATAATGTTTTAATTATTATTTTATACCTCGATTAATTTGCAATTTTTTCCGATTTTTGTTGTTTTCTTTAACTAAATTTCCAATTGTTTTATTTATTACAACAGTTTTATACATAAATATCATTAATTACTTATTTCTATTTTTATGCAATTAATAAAATGTGTAATATTTTTTCAAAAAAGGTATAATAACTACCAGAATATCGCTATCAGCTGTGCATAAGTTTTTTTTTTTGCAAACAAATAAACCAATGACGTATAAGCAAAACAACACATACTATATGGCATTCCAATTTTAATTTATAAACAAAATCTAACTTTATTAATTTCATCTTACGGTTTTCGTTTTTTCAATAGATAATTTAAAAGCCTTTTGTAACAAGTCTAAAAAAAATTTAATGAATTTTTTAACATATTAAAATGATATAGAGACATAAGGGTAAGAGTTAGAGATGTTATTGATAGTAAAAAGTCACCATTTGTACAAAATTGAGCCTTTCAAAAGTAACTTTTTTTGCAAAATTTCCCTTTGTGCAAAACTGTTGCTAAAAATTTTAAAACATTACAGAACTAAAAAATTTTTTAAAAAGTTCCAAAAACAAATAACTTATTTAGTTTTGTTTGACTTTGGCAAAGTTGAAATTGAGTTGACAATATTTAAATCGATAAATATTAACAATAGTTATTTCTATATAAAAGTAAATAAATTCATGGCAAGCCTTTTTTAAGTGTAACTATGTGTAAACTTTATTAACTTATAAATGTTAAAGTTTTTTAGAGATTATATCATTTCAACAAAATGATTTACTTACAATATGTTAAGTAAGTTCTGTTTGCTATCGTGAATTAGTCTTAAACTAGATTTAAATTTTATAATACTTTTAATTTATTTATTTTAAATTAGTATATTTTTTGTGCAAAATTGATCCTCTGTACAAAATTGTCACTAGTGCAAAATTGACCTTTCGTGCAAAATTGTAGCTCGTGCACAATTGAGCTTCCGTGCAAAATTGTTTTGTGAAATTTTGTCCCCTCGTGCACTTTTTTGCCTGCGTACAAATTAGTCTTGGTGCAAAAGTATCCTCGTGCAATTTTTTACAGTCGTGCAATTTCGTCCCAACGTGCAATTTAGTAACCTCGTGCTATTTTGTTTTTGCGTAATTTAGCCCGTTCCCAATTATTATAGTTTAACGAGATTTATATGTTAAAAAGTATACAAATTAAACTTAATATCTTTAGTTAATGACTGAAAACATTTCGTTTTGACTTTAAACAACTTTTTAGTTTGTTTCTCGTTTTTCTTACTTATTAATGTATAATATTTAAAGTTTGTTTTATACTTAAGTTTAAATAAATTTAACTTATATGCTACACTGTTATGTTTCTTTTTTGTAATTAATTTTATAATATGGTTTCTACTAATTTTTAAATAAAAGTCTGTATCAAAAAAAAATATATTATAATTGAAAATTTTTTAACACCTTACGCTACGCTCCAAGTGTAATTAAAAATTAAATTTTAAAAAATTCGATAAATATTGTTACAAAGTTTAAGTTATATATCCTTAAGATAATGAGAGAACATTTCTGAAACATCAGCAAAGTGTTGTAATTGTAAAATTAAAAAACATAAATTTAATCTTAAAGTTGTAAAGTACTAAATTTATATATATAAACTTTTGTTTAATTAAATGAAATATGTGTGAAAAAGTTTAAATAAAAGCTCATAATTTAGTCTTAGTAAAAGACAAAGTATAAACTAGGTTTTAATATTGACTATTACGTTTGTTATTTGTTTTTTACTGGCTGTAACTTTTGTGTTACAATACGGTCTGAATTCAAACGAATTGATTTCAGATTCAGGCTTGTTCTTCAAAACAAACTCTATAGTATGTGCTTTGTACTGGGAGTAAGTGGAATATGTAAATAAATGTGTTAAATGTTTTTATAAATGATAAAATAATTCTAACTTCGTCAAAGTTTGCACTTACACAATTGATTACTTGCAACTTATTTAAAACTTTTTTTTAGTTTTATAATTAATTTATAAAGTAAATTACCTTCTGAGCGCTTTAATTAATTCAAAAACCTGTAATGTGGTCTCATTTGTAAAGTTTTCAACATTTCTTAAACATGTTATTTTCCTTCAAAAGGTTGAAAAGTTTGTCCAACTTATTTATTTTCTTTCCCATTCACATAAAACCGTGGTAATTGTATACACTATTTTTTCTATTAACTATATGACATCTGTATAGACACAATAACATTAATGAATTTTGATGAACAGTTAAATAATGTATAACATTAATAGGAATACTTTTAACTTTTGTAACTTATTGTTCAAGTATTAATAAAAAACAAAAATAAAACCTTACATTCATTCATATATAATTATAAGAAAATTAATCGGGAGTAGATTAATAGATTATTTCCATTTATAGCTAATAAATTGCATTCAAAAAATTAAACTTTTAGTAAGCAATAATAATTAACTTACTTATTGAAACAAAATAATTTTTTGAAATTTTTGTTTCTAAAAAATATCAGTTCAACTGTAGTCTGCATTTTATTTTTAAATAATTTAAAGTAACTTAATTTAGATATTCGACCTAAATCAGCTTATTATTTTTGATTTTTTTTCTTTAAGTATTTAAACTATTCTATTTTTTTAGCAAGAAGTTTGAAACCGTCTACACGGACTAAACACTCGATAAAGTTTTTATTGATTATGACACTAACAATATATTTTGAGTTTTTTTAGTCTGCTAGTTTCTTTTTTTCGCATAAATCCTTGCTTGCTTAAAATGTTATTAAGTTTTAACTGAATAATTTAAAACAATAATTTTTATAAAAATAAATTTAAGTCTTTTCACTTATCGTTTATTACTAAAAAAAAATAATTAAAGGTTGTTTTTTTATAATTTTTTTTTGTCAAATACTTTTATGTACTACTAGAATAAGATTTCTAATAAAGTTGGTACATACTACACAATATATCAATACCAGCTTTTTAGGTCAATTCAAAGGGTTTAATCAATCAAATAGAATAACCAAACTGTTAACTATCTTTACAGTGCTATCTGAATTATAACTCTATTTAAATATTAAAAATCAAAATAAGGAATACATATAACTTTGAGGTTTATTAGAGATGTGTAGATATACTTAGATCTTTTAAATTATATACATTTAGCTGATTTTAACACTTGATTTAAAAAATATTGAGATGAAGCCTAATGCAATCAAATGTTTTATTAATAATTTTCAAAAAAAATACTTTACTTTTATTTTAAACTTTAGAACGTAGATTTTTGTAAAAAAAAATCTAAATATCTCTAAAAATATTTCAAATAACTAACAATTTTAACACTCCTGTAAGATAAACTAAAGTTTAAAAAATAACTAAATGAATAAACATTCTCATAAAATTAGTTTAAAAATAATATACTTTTAAAAAACAAAAGAAAATTTTGATGTGATAAATATATTCTAAACATATTTTTTTTACTTATAAAATAATTGTTAAGTTATGTGATAAGGAAGCAAATTTAAGTTGAAATTGAATAAGTGTATTTTTTTATATATTGAGTTCAGCAAGTTTAGGCCGTTAAAAATGATAACATTAATAACTGTTAAATTTTCACAACTGAGTATTATCTAGTATTTAGATTTCTTAACAAGAAGCTTGTGTTTTTTTTTGTAAAGTACGACAATATATTTACTATTGAATGCAAATCGATCTAGACGAGGTTTAATTTTTTTATTAGCTTTTCTTTCTTTAACTAAACGTTTTTTATAATGAATTAATGTTTAAGTTTATTGAAAATATCAATCATATAAAATTTTTAAAAGCATTACAACGCTAGCTTTCAGCTTTAGGTTAGTTTTAACTTCTAGTTTCATATTAGTCTAAACTAGGTAATAATTTAAATGTTTTACAACACTAAAAAATAATTAGTTATTTGATCTATCATTAAAACTTATGAACTTAAAATGTTTCCATTGTGGTTGATTAAAAGTAATGCTAAGTTAAATAACTAATTTTTTATACAGCGTTAATTTAAATTAAAAAATAATAAACTACCAAATTTTAAGTTAAACAGGTAGCCTACACTCTTTGGCTTTTTATTAACGTTTAGTAACTCTTAATATTTATTATTAAAACGCGAAAAATATTTCCAACTTACATTTTGAAAACAACATTTACTTTCAAATCATCAGTAGTATTTTTATCAAAATATTTAATAAATAGTTTTAAATATATAAAAAATTATGAAGTGGCTATCAAAACAAGGCAAGTTTTGTTTTAATTTTTAGTTTTATTCTGTGATTATTTATTTAGTGATCGTTTACAATATTATTTTGGTACAGTTAAACTTCTTTATTCAAACTTGTAAAAACTAATAGTTTTAATGAAATAAATATATTTTTACACTTGTTATTTAGAATATGAAAAAAAATATTGTGATTTTATTGGATACCGCTTAGTTTTGCGTTTTTTGAATATATTTATGTTAAAGTATTTTTTGTTTTTTTTTTTTTCATTTTTCTCTGTATTTTAATGTTAAAGCTCTACTTTATTGCTAATTACTTTAGTAATTTTAAATATTTTTTGTTTATTTGTTTATTTTTTTTATAAAGGTTGAATTATTTGCTAAAATTATTGATGAGTTTCAAAACTAATATGATTTTATTTTATAATTTAACCTGTTGATGTAGAGTTCAATATATATTTTATGGGAGTATAATGATAGATACAATTACATAGTACTGTTTTTTGTTTTTGGATATTGTTATTTAGAACAATAACTAATGTTGCAAACTTTAATAGTCTCGTTTTTAATAGAGTTTCTCGTTTTAAAATTAAAATTTTAACTGCAGATTTAATTTTTTTATTTCTTAGCACATTATAACTTTGATTAAGTTGAGTATTCAACTCGATGATCGAGAGATATTTTTGCGCATCTAGGTCCTCGAACCAAAAAGATTTTTGAGTATGTTTTTTTTGTTGTTCAATACACCTGATAATTGTATTATGTTTAAATTAAAATATACAAAAATATAATATTATCTAGTATCAATGTAAAAGGCAGTTTAAAAAAAAAACTAAAATCTGAATTCATTACAATCAACGACCACAAAAAAGATTTTCAAAAACAAACTGAATTGTTAAGTTTTGAACCCCTCCAAAACCTCTTTCAACAAATTCACCAACCCTAAACGAACTAAATTTAAAAAAAGAACAACAGTTTGCTCAAAATTAAAACAATGGAAAAACGTCGACAGCGTTATACACTGGTTCTATAAACTAAAAATATCCCCTAAAATTTGATTTATAAAAGTCAATATAACTAAATTTTACCCATTCATAACAAATACAACCTTAATTAACTCTTTAACAATATCTGAAAACTTCACACTAATCACTAACAACAACCAAAAATTGATAGTAAATTCCTGCAAGTCATCAATCTTCACAAAATTTTGAACAAATGGAGTTTTAAAATAAAAATAGATGCAGACCTAATCCAAACAGACTCTTTAATTAAACATAACATATATCCCATTTAGAAAACCGAATTCGGATATCCTATATGTGAGCAACCAATCAAACCACCCTAATGAAATATTCAAACAATTACCTATAACTATTAACGAAAAACTAAACAATTTATCAAGTAACGAACAATCATTTAACTGTATAAAAAATAATTATAAGTCAGCACCCAAATTTGCCAACTACAAATTCAATCTAACTTACCAAAAAACAATTAAAACAACGAAAAGCAAAAAATAAGAAAACATATTTATTTCAAACCACCTTTTTCCTTAAGTAAAGCAACTAAAATAGGCAAAGAACTTTTAAACTTCGTTAATAAACACTTTGACATAAATCACTTATACCACAGAATTTTTAACATGAAAACACTCAAAATTTCTTGTAGCTGTATTGAAAATTTTAGAACAAACATTTTTAAACACAATAACAAAATATTGAACTACTTAAACTTCGATAAAACCTGCAACTGCAGAAAAGAAAAATGGCATTTAAACAATAATTGACTATCAAACAATATAATCTACCAAGATGAATTAAGCTGTACAAATGTTTGTATTAGTTCTAAAGTATATTTAACAATTCAAACATATTTATGTTTGTAAAAAACGATGAATTGTATTGGATGTATACTTTTTACATTATTACATGTTTACATTTAAAATTAACAGATTCATCTTTTATGCTATGGGCACAATATGCGTAGATTCACAAAGGGTGGATGTACTTATATTTTAGCTAAAATACACTTTAGAAAAATAAATAGAAATATCGTAAATTTCATATTTATTTTGAATTAAATGAACATTAAAAACAATAAATATGTTATATAAAAACAAATAAAACTGTCAGAAAGTAGTGTTTTTAAAATTTATAACCCACACAATTTATTTATAATAATTTTGTATGCTATCAGACCTTCTACCGGTACATTTTTACAAACTAACTTTTATTTTACTTCATTACTTTTTACTCCCAGTGCAGTTATCAATAAAGTAATATGCCTAGCTTTCACACAAGAGTTATTAAGATTAGTTAATTAAGATTATTTAATATTGAAGGATTATTCTATAATTAGATACTTATAATAAACCTTTTCTAAAAGAACGAAATCTTAAGATTGTTTGAATAAATGTTTAAACTAGTGGTTCACAGCGAATGACGTGCAGAGTTAAATGACTTACCTGCAAATATTTAACAAATTAAGTGAAATTAAACACGACAAAGGTAAAGCTATCGTTAAAAGATTAACCAAATTTTAAAACAGTCATTAAATCAGGAATAGGAAAACTGCGGTCAATGAAGAGTAAGACACAATGTTCTCTTTGAAAATTAAAACCTACGGCCCATAAAAGAAAAAATATGAAACTCGCCCTAGATAATCTGAGGTTTGAATTGAAAGCGAAAAAAGTACTTTTTAATGAGCTGGATAACTATGAAATTCTCATGTAATAAATTAAATGGATCCGGCTTGTCGAGGACTTAATTTTTTCACATCTGAATCAAACATTAAAACTTAAAAAAAAACTTGTGTTTTTATTAATTTTAATTAGTCCTAGTTCAAAAATGAACTTTCTGTAAAAACTTCATCATTTGAAAATAATTTAACAATTTTCAAAAAATTTTATTTTCAAACCTTTAGGTTAATATTTTGACCAAGGTCTAATATAAACAAAACTGTTTAGAATAAGAAATAAAAAGTTATAATCCTAGAAAAGAGAACATTAAAAAACAAGTAATATTTGCACAGATATACATATGTAATAACAGTAATGTCATTCCATCTAGCATTTCAAACAAACATTAAGTTGTGTATTAATTTATATTTAATTTTAGCGTCTTTAGTAGCAACATAACTGTTCTGTTATCAATAAGTTAATAGACGTTTAAACAAACGAACAAAAATTTAAAGCGACCGCAACGAATGTAAGTTAATCGAAAGTTATAAATATCTTCTAAACTTTCTTCTAAAACTGTACTATGCGTACATCATTATTATAATACGCTTAAATTTGTATAATCTTAAACGTAATTGTGCTTTTAGCACAATTTGATTTGCTTATAAGATTTTTATAACTAGTCTTAATAATTTAATATATTTTTAGTATTGACGATATAAACCATAAATACATTTCAATTATATACGTTTTAACTTTATTGGAAATTATTAGGGATCTATAGTATAGTTCTGTAAAAAGTATACGTTTTAAATTTTTAATGACTAACTTCGCAAAGAAATTTGAAAAAAAAAACTGCGTTTCTTTTGTTTATTATTAAATGCTTTATTAATACAAGCATTTTAATAGGTTTTTCCCATTGAAATTCGTTTCTTTCAGGATGTTTTCTTTATAGTAATATTAAGTTAAGTATCGATTGTTGCAGTAAATTATTGAGAAAAAATCTTTTTTAAATCTATTAAGATTTTTGATCGTATTATAACTACTTTTAAATGTAATTTTGTATGATTAAAATAAATTTTTATTTAGTTATTTTTTTTAATTCTTAATATTTTATATGTTTAGTTATGAGTTTATTCATTATTTAATTAAGAAACAATGTTAACCTTATTAAAATTTTAAAACTATTCACATCAACCCCATCAATAGAAATAATTTCGAAATAGTTTAAAATATTAGAGAATAAAAAACATAAAAAACTGTAATTTAAATAATTAGACTAGTTTCATTTTTACTTCCATGAAAAATAATATCAGCAACTGTTTTCAATTAAAACATTAATTACTTGTAAAAAATATAATTGATAAAAAAGCATTATTAAATACTTGGCAATAATTACAATTATTTTCATGATTTAAAAATTGACTATTTCTACTTGTATACAAGATTAAGCACAACAACAATGATAATTTAAAGTTCACCATCAACTGTTTCTTACTAGCAATCATAGTAACTATTTAAAAATAATCTCTTTTACAGACACTTCGAAAAATGAACAGGAGAGTTTTCCTCAAAGCTAGTAGGTCTCACGGTCTTAACAAATAAATACTAAGAAATTACTTTCCTGACAGTGAAATTCATTGTAAAGCCAATGTGTCGTTTCGAACTTATGAAACGGTTACAAAAACTTACAACCTTCTTCAGCTAGGCAACACGGCAAATTATTATATGAAACGTTTATTGACATGGATTCAGCAGAATGCAGTACGATCCTGAAATGCTGCCGGGACAACTCAAACGGGAAAAACAGAAGGCAGAGAAAGAACAGGCCCAGCAAAAAACTTCTCAAAATGTTCTGTTAGCATTAAAAGTGCTTGTTTACAAGTTTAAAACTATATTTTTTATTGATATAAGAGTAAAACTTTTAATATTTATTGTAATCTGCTAATATATTTTGTAGTTTAAAATTGTTTGTGTTTTAAAAAATCATATATACTTATCAAAGGAAAAAAAAAAATTTCAAAATAAAATAATTAGTTTAGTCAATTTTAGAGTTATAATACTGTGCGTTATTAAAAATATTCTTATACCTAATGGCATACTTACAAGAAATAAATTATTGAAATCTTACATAAACTAAATTTTCATTATAGACCAGTTGATATCAACAAGTATAATAAACATATAATAGAACTAGAATTTTTTGACGTTTATATAATAAAAGCTTAAACAAAAACCTAAATTTGAAGAAAGGAAATAAACATAGATAAAAATGTTATAGTTTATTATTTTGTAACTGTAGATAAAAAAAAACTGAGCAAAATAAGCAAGTAAGCATCTTTAAAACTTCCTTTTTTTAATTTTAAGCTTTATTATTTAATGTTTACATATTACATTACCGAAAATATATCAAGTATTAAGGTATCTATTAAAAAGGTTATTAAAAACGAAGCTTAAGTATAAAAACATTGGAAAATAAATGAAAAAAAACTTCTTAAACATAAATTTAAAAACATAATATCTTTAAATATAAAATTTTTATTATTTTTTATCACTTTACTTTATTAATACTTTATTAGAGATAACTCAAACTCCTAAACAATAATTTTTAAAACCATTTATTACATTTAGTGTTAAATATACTTCACTACACATATAAATTTTTATTTTTTTATAAAATAATTGTTGAAGTTCTTCTAAAAATTATAATTTTAGTAATACATATTACAGCTCTAAATATTAAACAGTAAAAGGGTAAACTACGATGAACACACTATAATATTTTTACTTTATAATTATGACTTTTACTATTAAAGTTTTACTTTAAACTTCTTAGACAATAATGTACGGCCTTTAAAAAGTCAGCAGTACATTTCTACTTAACATTTCAACACATTTTGCTACATTAAAGTGTGTAACTTAAACTTTACAAAAGGTATTCTACAAACATTTTAGTCAACACGTATTTTGATTTACGGTATGTTTTTCACTAATTTAAATAAAGTCTATTCGTATGAAAAGATGTTTTTTTGTAAAAGTTAAGTGATATAACAAATAAATGCTTCTCAAAAAGAACGTATTATTAATTTTTACCTGTTTCTTTATTATTTTAAACTAAATTTTAAAATTTCAACAAGCTAAAAAATACTACTAAAATAAAATAGTTAAAAACTATTACTGTAACAGTACTAAAGATATCACTTGTAAGCTATTTTAATGCATATGTTGTATTTTTCAATCATAACGCTGTTAATTTCCTTATATCTAAAAGGTAAATATTATCGCTATGCATCTTCATTTGATGAAAATACTAAAGTAGTTAACGAAACAATAAACGTTACTGGTATAAACAGCAAAACCATATACACCTTTAAATTACTACAAAATAAATATTTACCTAATTTTTAGTGTCCTAAATGACAACTAAGTTTTTCTAAATTGTCTTTATCTAAACTTACTATTAGTTTTTGTTCAGATTTATAAACAACAAAAAGTACAATAAATCTTCCAATGATAGATACTGTTCAGAACAATGTATAGAATATAATCATTGCTAATTTCTTTATATATACATGACTTTTCTATAAAGCTCGGGGATTTTAATTTCGGTTTTTTTTTATGTTAGCAACTTTGAAACGAAATATTTCTAATTTTTTTTTTGTGTACATCAAGTACAAAGCTTAGGAATTTTAGGATTATCATAAAAAAATTCTCAATCTTATATGAACTTTAGTTTTCGATAAATATAAAATTAAAATTCATTGTTTTTCGTTTTTGAAATATTTTAATAAAGTTCGATTGAACTGTTAATAGATTAAAATTATTACGACTTAATCGTTTAAAAAAATTGTGTAAGTTTAAATAGTCTAGTTTGATTTGTAGATATTTTCTAAGTTTTTAGATAAAACTTTTGTAATCATTACGATATCAAATTACGATTTAATAAATCGTTGTTAAAACATTTAAAATTTTAGACTTATACTTTAAGTTGTTTTTTTTTTATAAATAACACTTAAATTCTAGTGTACTATTTTTTTTTACATTTTTTGTGTTAAATATACTGTATTAACACATAAAAACCTTCAATTTTATAAAATACCTTATTGATGTTCTTCTAAAACTAAAAAAGTTGGTTATACTTATTACATCTCTAAATATTGAACAGTGAAATGTCAAACTACAATGTACATATTAAGATATTTTTACTTCATAAATATAACTTTTACTATAAAGATTTTAGTTTAAACATCTAAGAAAATTTCGAACGGCCTTTGAAACATGTGCAGTGCATTTTTTGGGGAAAACTTAAACACATGTTGTTCCTTTGAAGTATGATATTTAAACTTTACAAAAGATAATCTACAAACATTTTAGACAACACGTATTTTGATTTACGGTTTGTTCTATTATAAACTTGACATTTTTCATTTATCTAAACAAAGTTTATTCTTATTAAAAACTTTTTTCAAAAATTTAAATATTTCTTAAATAGAATGTATCATATATTTAGTTTTTTAGTTTGAGCTTTTACCTGTTTTTTTAAAACCTAGAATTTAACTTTTTAGTTTCAACAAGCTGAAAAAAATAACTAAACTGAATTAGAAATAACTACAACTGTTACAGTACTAAAGGTATCACTAAAAAGCTATTTAAAAACATATACTGTTTTTTCAATCATAATGCTGTTTGTTTGCTTTATTTAAAAGTAAACGCTAACGCTATGCATAGAATAATAAAAATAATAGAGAAGTAATCGCTATATATCTGCAATTGAAGATAATAAAAAAGAAGTAAAAGCAAAACAATGAAAGTTATTGGTGTTATAAACAGCAAAACCATATACACCTTTAATATAATATAAAATTAATATCTCTCTAGTTTTTACTGTCAAATGACAACTACGTTTTGTTTAGATTTATTTTTTAGGTTTATTGTTGAGAATAATAAACAACAAAAATTACAATATAATTTCTAATCATAGATACTGTTTAGAACAATATATAAATTATATAAATGCTAAATTTTCGGTATATATACGACTTAAATTATTTATAAAGTTCGGAATTTTTAATTTTGGCTTTTTTATTTATGATAGCTGCTTAAAAAGGATTTTTTTTCTAAGCTGTCTTTCAAAATTATTCTTTCTTTAGTTTTTTCGTCAGTAACGTAATTTTTCCATTTAAAAAACTTGTGAAACTCAAGTAATAAAATACGTAATACTACTATAAAAAAAATCATGAAGTAAAATAATGTACAAGGTGCATAGCTTGTATTTGATGTAAAACAGGGTATATAACTGAGTTTTAATAGAAATCGTGGAAGATTATGTTCATTTAGTAAAGGGTTTTTTCAAACTTATTTTCCTAAACGCCACCTTGGCAGAAAAAAATCGCCTACATTTGTTTGGTAATCCTCCTTTACTAGCTAATTATCCATTTATTTTTTCGCCTTCTTGCTAATTTACGCCCAAAAATAGTCGAAATCGTCTCTAAAGGAGCGATATTATTAATTTTGAGAAGAACTGATGTAATATTTTAAACTTAAACGATAAACATAAAAAATAAATTTGGAAGTAAGTCAAACTAACTTAAATATTATAACTTTTAAAATAAATTTTAATAAACTTTGAGAACAGAATTTGTTGATAGCTGTAAAAACTGCTGTAATGAAATAAACAGTAAAAACGTAAAAAACGTTTATAGATGTGTTTACTGTCACAAACTCAACACTTTTTATATTTTGAAATGAAACCTTAGGAACATAACTTTAAATTATCCATTAATATTCAGTTAAACTTTTTTCCAAATTGTTTTAATGAAACGTAAAATAAGACTAAGTTAGTAACATAACTTTAATAAAAAAAAATTTTAAACTGTTTTATTGAATATAGCACACATTTTATGTAAAATACAAACATTGGTTAAATAATGATGATTAAAAATGATCGGTTTTTACTTAAAAAATCATCAAGGAAAAAAAATAATTACTCTATTACTGTAAGATTTACAATATTTAGGCAAAAATCGTTTATCAGAAATAACTTCGTTATCTGCTAGATTTTTACATGTCCTTTTTATGAAAATTGCTTAGATTTGTTTTCTTAAAATAAGGGTATAAAATTATTTTATTTTAACACGATTGTTATCCTTTGAAGGCTGTAAGTTTAAGATTTCGTCAATGACTGTTTTCCGACTATGAAACATCCACAATTAAGAATAACCATGAAAGTTTTCAATGATCTGTAAAGAATTAATTAAACTATTGTAGTCTAAACTTATAAACAAGAATTAATTTTTTAATCAAACAACACTACAGCTTTATTTTACAACATCTTATACTTTTATGAACTTAATGTTTTATACCTTTGGTTAACAAAATTTACGTTAGCAAAATAATCATGTATTGTAAAACCATAACTTAATATAAATTAGTTGATTTATACTTATTGCAACTTAATTAGCACTAACCAAACAGGTAGCTGTCAAACTTGCACGAACGTACAAAGTTGCACAAGTGCAAAATATTGCACGAAGATACTTTTGCTCGAATACACTTTTGTACGGGCAGACAATTTTGCACGGAGACATAGGGTCTTTTTTTTTTATTAATTTTATTTTTTTTTTAATTTAATTTGTCTTTTTTTTAGTATCATTATTACCCCTTACCCATACCCTCGGTCGGTAACTTAATTTATTTCTTTTTTCTATCACTGTTACCCCTAACCCTTACCCTTGTCAATAGCTTTTTTTTTTGATTATTTCTTATTTTTTTAACTGTTACCTTCTTATTATATATTTTTTAGTCATTTTGTTATTTTTATTTATAATATTACTATTACCTCTAATCCTCACCCTCAGTCAGTAATATTTAATTTATAATTTGTTTTTAATTAATTTTATTTTTAATTAATAATTGATTTTTTTTTTATTAATTTATTTTTTTGTTCTTTTATATGTATTTTTTAATATCATTTTTTACTTATTTTTAACTCTCGTGCAAAAATTTATTCGTGCAAAATGGCCCCTTGGTGCAAAATTGTATTCGTACATCTTTGTTCCCTCGTGCAATTTGTGCTCTCGTACAAATTTGTCTTCGTGCAAAAGTATACACACGTTCAGTTTTCCTTTGTGCAATTAAGTACCCTCGTGCAATTTTGACCCGTTCCCAACACATAGTGTTTATTATTATTAAAATATATAAAACTAGTATTGTTGAAAAAAACAGTTTTTATACATTGTAAAGTTTTTCTAGGTCGTATGATTGTTATTTACAGCGTTTTAATAGAAACTACAATTTTATATTAAAATGTTATTCTTATAACTTTAGTTTCAACAAAAAAAAACGAAAAGGTACACAAACAGACTCAAAATCTCAAAGCTCGTAGATATTTTTATTTCAAAGAGGACAGTAAACATTATTTTATGCTAATTTTTGAAAGCTTTTAATTTTCCGGATATCTTAAATGATGATACATTGATTTTATTACTCCTTTATTTGTACTTTAACTCAAATACTTGTGTTATTTGAATTACTTTAGATGTTTCTCTAAAAATAAACTTGAGTACAAAAGTATTATAATTTTATTAAATTTTAATAATATTGAAAACATGTTTGTTTTGATGCTTATATTGTTTTAAAATTCCGTTCAAATTAAATAAAAATAAGAAAAGAATAACACCTAGGAAATGATTGAACTGTTTCTTAATAATCCATAAAACACTCCCATGTTATAATTTTTCACTAAAAACAATCTAGTTAATAGTACAACTACAAAAAAATTAAGCAAAATTGATTAGTTTGTTTTAACGACTTATTTAATGAACAAAATTTAGAATGAGTTATCTCAAACTGTTTCACATAATTGCAGAAAAAAATCCGCATTTTAGTTAGTAATTTATCCATTAATTTTCTCGCCCCCTTACCGGATATTTTTCTATGATAGCGTACCTTTGAAAAACATGCTGCAGACGAAGGTAAAGTTTAGTTCTAAATGTAGTTTTTACCTTTTTATAGTTGTAATTAAATTTTGAAATATTTATAGTATTTATAGTAAAGAAACTCCTAATTTTCTAAAACTTTTAATTTTGTACAACAGATTCATTTTTACATACAACATTAATAAGGGTAAGTAAAAATTATGTGATATCTAATTAAAAAAGATATAGTAAACAGCAGACTTAAAACAATATCAAATAACATTTTTTTACATATATTTTCTTAACACTAAACTCACAAATTCTGTACAGTATATTATCTACATAGAAAACGTTATCCACAAGATATTAAAGTTTAAAGGTCAAATTTAACTCTTAATCTTAATAATTTACAACCAGTATTTAAGTTTTTCATTCTGGCGTAATTTTATTTTTCAGATAGGTTATTAAACTTGCATCTAGTAAACTTTACTTTATGAAGTTATACTAAAGAAAAATTACTATTCTAAAATTAATTTATTTTAATTTATTTTGTTTAAAATAATACTAAATATTTTACAGGTTAACATCTTTGAAGACAACTGCTTATGTTTAGTAAGGACATTATATTATTTTGATGATTTCTATTCTTTAATGTTTTATTTATTATAAAATTTTCAAAACGACATGGTCCGGTTAAATATTTTTAACAGGCTCGATCGGCGGAAGAAATTTAATTTATAATTTTTAATACAACTCAATCTCAACTACTTATTAAAATGGTCTCTAAAATTTACAACAAATTAAAGTTCAAGCAAAACAACTTAGTTTATTACAAAAACGTAGTTTTCAAAATACAAAACTTAAATGGGCTAGAAACAACTTAATAAACTTTGAAATAACAAAAAATTTTAGAGCAATATAGAATGTTAAAAAATACAGATTTTTTTTTTTAAATTTAACATGTTTACTGACATTTTAATACTGTTTTAAATCGTTTTTCAGTTTTTTCAATTTATTTTTAGCAGTAGTTTTAATATTATTTTTCAAAGTAGATAGATTAGACATACCGTCTTTGTAGGCTTCAGTAGCAATAGAACGAGCTTTATCAGGTAAACCAAGTTGATAGAAATGAAAGTCAGCGTAGCACCATCTAATAATTACAGCAAGCGGGTGAGCCGGAGAAAGATGTTGGTTAACATAAGCTATCATTTCATCGTAAAGATTCATTACTTTAGTCAAAATAAACTTCCTATCTTTTTCAGAAGCGACAACAGATTTATTGGCAAATTGATCACATAGAATGCAAGTATAATGAGCAACGGATTCCGCATCATTACCGTCTTTCGCCAACTGACTCTCCATTAGTTTTATTGCATCGTTTGATATTTTATTTATTTCTAACGTTGTTGTGCTAATTATATCTCTCTGTAGTTTTTCATCTAATTTGAACCTTTCAAGTGATAAAAAAGAATTTACATATGGTAGTATTAGTTTGTTATAACTAACCAAGAGCATGTCTCTTTCTTCGTAGCTCAATGGTGTTTTTATCTTCATCAATAGCTTAATATATTTCACTACATCTTTATATCGACTGTTATTGTAACAATTTTTAGCTAGGTATGCAAGTTGACTGCTATCAAACTGAGAAAGTATTTATAATTAACATACTTGTTTTATGTTACATAGTTTATTAGAATAACTCTAGTACTTTAGTTTCAAACGATACAAAATTGAACATTATTTAGCTAAAACTAGTTTTGGTAAAGTTAATGATTTTTTCTAGCACATAATGTATATTAATGTAAGAAAGGCTATTTTGTACAAAAAAGTCTAAAAATTTAAAAACCAACTTCCTTCTTTCCTTCCCAACGAAAGCTTCCAGAAAACGCACGTGCACATGTTAAGGAACAAAATCTTTTTTTCCGTAAAAATTGTTTTTTAGACCTTTGAAGTAGCATTTTTCATACTCACACACAGCATAATCATCTTCACGAGTAGCGACATTCTTTAAGTTAAAAAAATAAAATAGTTTTAAAAGTTATGAGCCTCATATTTAGTAGCAAATTAATACAACTGTTTTTTGATTGCTTGAGAAGGAACAAACATATAGTAATGAATGTGTTTACATTAAAAAAAACTAGTCAATAGTTAATGGTTTTAAAAAATGTGTTATAACTGATAAAAAAATAAACTGATATCAATAACATTTTTGGCTAGTTAGATAAACTTTGTTTCTTATGTTAAATTTAGAATTCAAATAGATCCTACCACTTTGCTTAATTTCTTTAAACTTAATGTCTATATCACTTAAATTTGTTTAAAAATATAGAAAAATTCAGTTCATTTTTAGTAAAGGCCAGAAATTTTTCAAACTTTTTTGTTAATCTGGACTATGAAATCATTTGTTAGATATATAAATTATTTTAAAGTTAAATTGCAAACGTTTACCATTTCTAGTAGTTTTCTCCAAGTTTAAACCAACAAATTTGAAAATAAACTTTTAAGAGAATATACATGATTACATAGATATTACACTGAAAAGTTTTAAATGCCAACGAATTTAATTGAAGTTAAGCTTGGAAAAAAATGTTTAAATCTTCTACAAATGCAATATACTTTAGAGTCCTCTGCGGTTTGTGTGTCATGATTTTCTAATTTCGCAGATGAATTTGCTTAAGCTGCAGTATGGTATTTACTAGATGATACTAGATTCTTATCACATTAATTAGATATTGTTTGCATATGGTTAGTCTAAATAGAAGAGCATTAATACTTTAACTTAGTAAAAATTATAAAACTAACACTATTTAACAAACAAAATATTAAACCTTATCAGTTGTGGATGCATTTTGTGCATAAGCTGGTGATACTGAGCTGTTATTATCACAATCATCATTAGCTGGTGATACTGAGCTGTTATTATCACATTCATCATTAGCTGGTGATACTGAGCTGTTATTATCACATTCATCATTAGCTGGTGATACTGAGCTCTTCATATCACATTTATCATTAGCAGGTGATACTGAGCTTTTCATATCACATTCATCATTAGCTGGTGATACTGAACTGTTGATATCACAGTCATCATTAGCTGGTGATACTGAGCTGTTATTATCACATTCATCATTAGCTGGTGATACTGAGCTCTTCATATCACATTCATCATTAGCAGGTGATACTGAGCTTTTCATATCACATTCATCATTAGCTGGTGATACTGAACTGTTGATATCACATTCATCATTAGCTGGTGATACTGAGCTGTTATTATCACATTCATCATTAGCTGTTGATACTGAGCTCTTCATATCACATTCATCATTAGAAGGTGGTACTGAACTTTTCATATCACTTTCATCAGATTGAAGATGTAAAGACTAAAAAGAACGGTATTATTTATTTGTTTTGAAATAATATTTGTTTAATAAAAGAAGCGTAATTAAATTTTTAAAAATTTCTATTTTAAGTTTGGAAACTATAAAGAATTGTTTTACAAACTAACTTTATAATCTTCATCAGTTAGAATATTTATCTTGTCCATTTAAACTTATACTTACAGTTTACAATCTATAAAAAAACGTATAATAAAATGATATTTTAGCTAAATTTATACATAATTAAACTTTTTACAAAAATAAAACAACTAAAAAACTTTTTAATTTCAACAAATATTATATAAAATAATGTTATTTATAAAATCAGTTAAAGTTACTTTGATATAAACCCATACAATTTTCAGTATAAAACAATACAATAGTTTACAACAATAATTACAACTTTTTTTTTATTCTTTACTATTTTAGTCTTTTGTCATTTATATTGAGAATGATAAAAACATAAAACTTACAAATTCATAATATCTTAACCATTTCTTTTGATACTAATGTTTTATTCTATGGAAAACATAAGAAAATATGTGAACAATAGTCTGGACTCTGGATATAATTTTTATCCATTAAAATACATACTTTAAGAAAAATTCTAAATTTATAAATTACACTTACATAAACCTAATGCTTAAATGAAACTTACATAAATCTAATGCTAAGTAGAATTAAATGACAAATATTTTGAGTCATTTAGAAAATAAATTTTGTTGTGTACTACAGTTAACTTTGTGGTGATGATAACATAGCAAAATACTACTTCTTCTTAGTGTTATATACATTAAGTTTTATTTGTCATTCAGTGTTAAGATCTTATTTTCTTGCAACACCAATGTAATTTGATATACTGATAATCTCCTGAATGGAAAAACTTTAATTATAGTTTAAATGTCACATTTATAGAAATATAAGTTTATAAGTAAAAACTTTTAAGTAAGTTAGTTTTGATTGGATTTCTTAAAAGAGAAATTAAGTTTTTAAATAAAAAAATTATAAAACAACCATAAGTTATAATGTGTTTAAAAGCCGTATTTAAAAGTAATAAGAGTACTTGTTTAACTTATGATTTAGAAGATAACACTTGGTCAGAAGAAAATTGTGAAGTAAGTCAAATCTATCAAACATTAGATGTGCAAAAGTATCAAAATATTAACAAATAGCAGCAAAAAAACAAATAGTTAAACATTTTGGGGTTTATATTTTTTCACCAGATAAAAGATTATAGCTAATTTAAATTACATACTAGCATAATAAATATTTTATTTTTCGTAAAATGAAATTTCTACTTGTAAAGTGTTTGTAGTTGACTTAAGCGCTATTTATAATTTGATCAACTAACAAAAATTATAACAGTAATTTGTTAATTTAAACCTTGTTTACATTACTTAAAAGCATATTTGTGCTTTAAGACATTTTTAGGTCATTTAATACTAAAAATATTTTAAAAACAGTTGTATATTTAATTTTTTAGTTAAAAGTAAAGAAGAAACTTAACTTACAATTGTTTTTTAATATTAAAGTAAATAAATTATTCAACAAAATATTTAGTAAGGTATGTTAAAAAACAGTGCTTACGTATAAGTCTTCTAAAAACAGTAAATTTTTGATTATATAAACGAAACTTAGTTTTTTGTTGCATTTGTAATATCTATAACATTTAAAAATCAGATAATGATCTATTATTGATTTTTTTTCGATTTATAACATATTTTACTAAATGACATAAGGAAATAAGTTTTTTTTTATTGATTCGTTTTTCTACCTATTTTAATATAATAGAAGAAAAAAAAAACCACTAACAAAAAGTAATTATTATAAATTATAATTATCATATTTATTGTGCAGTGTTGAACTTAGGCATCAAATTGGAGCCCTTTAAACAGGATCGACAAAATAAAATAAAAAGTAAGTAAACAAAATTTATAAAAAAAAAGAATAAAAAAAGTTAATAATTAAACAAAGATAAAGTTATTAAGAAATCATTAATAAGTTTAAGGTTATTTGCTTAATTTAAAGGAAATAACTAAATACACAAAATGCCAGTTTGTAAAAAATTAAAATTTGTAAATTAATAGTCTGTTAGGAAAGAGGCGTAGAGTAATAAGAATAATTAATATTACAAATATAAAAATTGAGAAACCAGTAGTTATTTTAAATGAGATAAATAACATAATAATCTTATTTATTTATTATTCTTTGTTGTATTTAATTAAAAATTACTGTACTTAACCGATATCTATAGTATTTAAATTAATTTTTTTTTCGTTTAAGCGAGAATGTTCTAGCCTCTCAGATTATATCAGATCCTGTGGTAACTTGTTCCACATAGTCTTTGCTCTAAGATAAAAATACCTTACAACTAACTGTTTAGAAAAATATGTTTACATTTTATTTTTTTTTGCTCTTGCTTTAAATCCTTAAAAACTTTAAACATTGGTATCTTAGAGTTATTGATTTATAGCTTATTCGAGTCAAACATTTGTATCCTTATTAACAATTTAGAAAGTGTAAATAAATTAAATTACCATCTTCTAATTTATAGAGATTTCAATGTAAGTTTAACCAATCAATCATTATATGATCTATGGATATGTAACAATGATTACACAAAAAACGGGTAAACTTCTTTGCACAGACTCATTTTTATTGATGTATTTTTTAAATTAGGATAAGTTAAATAGTTTTGTCGGAATGTAATTAAAATACTTTTTAAACTTTTTGATATTTGATAGAATAAAGTTTGTGCAAATTTATATAAATAATCAATGTGTTTGTTCCATTTTAAATTTTGTAGTTGCTCTTGTTTTAAATCCTTAAAAACTTTAAATATTGGTATCTTAGAGTTAATGATTTATAGCTTATTCGAGTCAAACAGTTTGTTTTTCTTAACTGTTTCAATTTTATATCTATTAGGATTTATTAAATTTTTAATGTTGTTAGCCATTTTTAGATATTATCTAGACAAGATTTATATAAAATTCTCAAATCAGTCCAGGACACAGTCATCTTTTTACTTGCAATCTCTTTATCTATTTCTATCAACAGTTAGATAAAATATTTAGTTTACCATAAGTTAACTTAAGACAGGCTTCTGTCTGAAAGCGTTTTAAATTAAATTAGTATGCAAAAAATTTTTAGACTTTTCAAACTGTCCTTTGATTTTTTTAGATATTATCTAGAGTAAATTGTAAAGGATATTTGACTCGATTTTTTTTCTCATATTTAAATAAACTTGTATAATCAGTATTTGAATTAGTATCGTGTATGAAAATGAAAAAAAGGAGACCAATCACACCACCATTTGGTACTTTTCTGTATATTGTTGAAGGGTATGTCAGAGTATCATTAATGACCACTTTTTGTTATCTCAAAACTAAATAAGAATATTTATTAAGTTTGATGTTTTATAAACTAAATTTTTGCGAGATAATACATTATAAAGTGCATAAAATAAATATTAAATAAAGTAATATATATTCACAAAAGGAATTTAAGTTCTAAGAATTAGATTAAAAAGAACACAACAGGGTTGTCACACACTTGAAATACGCAGGCTACTTAAAACAATTCAAATTGTTTTAAACCTTTTAGAAAACTTACTCTAGCTAAAGTTTGATTAATTATTTTTTTCTTTTCGCAAATTACCGGCTAGTTTTGATAGTTTTGATAATCTAAGCCTTTTTTCATATCCTGGACATGACATAGAACTGTTCTGGTGTATGACTCGATAACCAAAAGGTTTTTTTTACACCAGGTCCTTGAACCAACCCCTTTGAGAGTATATTTTTAAAATTGTTTTTAAAATATGTGTTTAAAAATTATTTTAATCTTCCTAAAATTCTTGTAAAACATCAATTAGAATCATTAGCTTTTATATTAGTATTCTTTTAATTTTTTTCATTTAGATCAATATTTTTTTTCAATACTTAAAAAAATTACTTTTTTAGTCTTTTTAAAACTAAGGCTAGCATTGTGCTACCTAAGCTAACTGTTTTTTTTTTTCTCAGCCAAAATTAGTCAGAAAGTTAGGCGAAATTGTTAAAAATGAGCTAAAATCAATTGAAAATATATTTAAAAACTTTAAATATTAATTACAGTTTCTTATAATTTTTCAAGATAATAAGCGTTATCTTAACAACAAACTAAACTAGGTATTTATTTTCAAATTTACTCCTATTTAAATATTGATCTAAAGACTGAATTAGTTCATAGTTTTTTATATTTACTACTTTTATATTTTTGTAAATATTTCTTTTAATTGTTTTTCCTATGTTTTAAGCACACTCACTTACTACCATCAACAAAACTTTGGTTTATTAACTAAGAACATGTTTTTATACTATAAGAAGTTTTTATACTGTAGTACAATTTTTTTAACGGCTAAAAAGTAGATTATGTAATGTATTTAAGTTGATTAAAGTATTTAAGCTTAAAGTTTTTAATAAACTGTTTTTCTAATTAACTAACTAATTAACTTTATATGTTAAGTTCATAATATGTATTGTTTTCTTAATTATTCTAGTCATAGAAACATATTTAATTTATTTCAAGTATAAAAAGTTTGTTTTAAAAATATCATATACTTAAATTTTTCCTTTCTATAAAATATATTCTTTAGATTTTGCATCAGTTAATAATTAACTGTTTTAAATCTTGAACAGCTGCTTAAATTTCACGGTTGAACAATCAAAACTTTTAGAATATATATTTTTGTCATCAAAACCACAATTTGTTAGGTAAAGAGGATAAAGCAATCACATTTAATAAAATTAAATAAAATTTAAGCTATATTTTTAATATTTGTAGCATACTTTTAGTTGTAGGAAATAAGAGTTTATTATAAAACAATTGTAATTAGTATATTTAATATTAAATTCAGATATTGGTTAATAATACAGCAGATTGCCCATGCTTAGAAACATAATACTATCTTTATGCTTTTTTTTTTGATATCTAATAACTATACTTCACTAAAAGGTAAACATTTGTTTTGTTTCTATTGATCAAATCTTATATTAAAATAAATTTTATGATGTTTTAATTCTAGGTAAAAATTTACTAAAAAACTAGTTTGCTTTTATATTTTTTTTATAGAATAAATAAATACCACAAGAGTTGTGCTTCATTCAAGTTACATTTAAGAGTTTAGTATCGAATTTTCAGTTGCGTTTTTATTTTATTGATGCAGTTTAAGTACTTAAAGACAAAGCAAAATTAAAGATAAAAAAATTAAATGTTTAGAATTTAAATGACATTATCATGTGACAAAAATCTCAAAACATAAATATTAAGCTGAAAATTTCAGATGTAATAAAATTGTTATAATTTTAAATTAAGTTATACAAAAATTTATATATATCTTTGTTATATACATCATAACTTTGTTTTCAACTTTTACTCACTTTTATAAGTATATATGATTCTTAAAATTGTAGCTGTAACATTTAAGGGTTAAAATTACTATTAACGCTAAGATGGTGTTTTTGTTTTTATTTGAACAATAAAATATAATCTTTTTATTAATACTTTTTGTGGATACATATTGAAATTTGTTTAGCTCAATTAAAACAATTTATTATTAATTTAACTTGTGTTAAAACAAAACAAATTAAAAAAATTTTTTTAACTTTCTTTAATTTGAGTGTAGATGACGAATATAAACAATTATTAAAACACAAAAATATAAAAACTAACAAGGTTTTCACGTACTATGGGTTGCTAAAAACAAATCTAAAATCTTTAAAAAAACCTAAAAATTGAGAAACTTTGAAAAAAAGAAGAATTCTAAACAAATTAGTTAAAAACCAATCTGGAAATTTCAATTAAAATCACTAAAAATCTGGAAAAACCTGTTATTTTAAACAGTTAATTTAGTAAAGTTTTAAGTTGTTACAAAAAATGCACCATATAGTTAGAAAATTTTTCTCATAACTAAAACCATTTTAATAATAAAACACATTTAAATAGCTTTAAAGTAGTACTTAGCACAACTTTTAAGCTTAAACTTAGCTTATACTAAAAATAAAACCAAAAACGTGTACTTTTTAAAACTTGAAGATATTTAGAAATTCCTTTAGAAATTTTAACAACCCTGTTAACGTGAATGACTTGATATTTAAAAGTTTTTGAAATAGTCTAATAATTACAGGCTAGTTTAGCTATAAAAAGGCTTGCATTTTACCAACTTTCATGCTAGTACAAATAATTAAATTTATAATGCATTTTATGACTTTACATATTATGTTGACTGTGATTCTACTAAGTCCCTTTGTATTGTTTGTGTACTTTAACTCTTTCGTTTGATATGTTTGTTAATAATACTTATCTTTTAGTTTTTCGTAGAATTAAAATAATTTATTTATTTTAAATCCAGGCAAACTCATGCTAGTTTGATGTAGTCTAGTTATTTTCTAGTCACCAATTCTGGATTTTTTACCTCAAAGTGTGGCAAAACTGACGGCTGACTTATACAAAACTTTTTTATGCAATATTTATTCTAAATTTTTTTTTTTTTTTTTTGTATGATTCAAATATCAGGCTATCTAAGGTTTAATCTTTTTTTCTTTTGTTTTAGTCAGTTTAGTTTGTTGAATTTGTATAAACTTCTAATTAGTTTTTCTATATTTAATTTTTAAACTATGCTTTCATTTTTCAAATAAGTTACTTAAAATAGGAGCAGTTATTTTTATACCTAAAAGGTAACATTTGTTACTTACAGCTAAAACTAGTTATTTGTTTTTAACCGTAAATTACACATGTTTATCAATATTTTTTAATAAATGCACAGTAGTATTCTTTAATCTCAATTAATATTAAGTTTTATAAAATTAATAATAGTTTAACCCTATTTATTTATTAAAAAAATATTTCTTTTTTGTGATGGATCTAATGTAAACAATTGATTAAAGTAATAAATGAAACAAATTATTGTAAAAGTTAAAAAGTTTTCCAGTTATTTAAACTAATCAGGACATTTTAAACTTTTAAAATACTCTGACCAACTCAGGCTAGTTTACATTTTAAAGTCAGTCTTATTTAATTTATTATTTTTACTTTAAACGTTGTTTTCTAAATTTAACTTATAATTTATAAAAAAGTGCATGTTGTTTTATTTCAACTTTTTAGTCATTTAGGATTTTCTGTAACTTTTTGATTTAACTTAATCAATTAATATTTAGTTTATAAGTTTTAAGAATTTAAAGTGTTATTAAATTTATTTACATTAACTTTGGATAGCTCAGGTGATTCTTTTTTAATTTAGGTAACTAGTTGGTCATTTAGAAAAAAAAATTGATTGAGATAGTGGCAACCCTGTTAATACTTTTTTAAGCCTTCTAGTAGGACTTAGTGCTGTCTCTTGCTTATAACAACTAAGGGTAGCTTGAAGTATTTATTTTTGTAAATTGTGTTTTACAACTTTATTTAAACTTGGTTTTTAGTCCTAATTATTGGTCACTCATACTGACCTTTGTTGTTTTTAAAAAGTCAGTTTTGGTCTACATACTTTCTATGTAATAGGATTTAAAAAGGATACAACTTAAAGGACCAACAAGGAATATCAGTTTTCTGTTTTGTGCACTTTTTAAAGATTCAATAAAATTTTATATAAAGAATTTATACTACAAAATAAAAAAGTTACATATAACAGATAACAAAATTAGATTTTCGTAATATCATTTTAAAGTTAAATAAAAAAATAAAATCTAGAACTTTATTATCCTGTCAGTCACAAAACTTAATTTCTTAATTAAGATTTAGTAGAGTATAGAATGAAATAAAAAACTTCTTACAGACTTTTTTGTTTCTATTTCTTTTTAGTTTAGTTAAAGAGTTCTGTAAAATATCAACAGTTTATTTAAAACCAATACACTTAACTTAAAATTCATAAGAATATATATTTTGTGCTTAACTCTTCTATTGTTTACTAAGCAGTAAAACTAAAGTATGAAACTTAGCTTATTTAGTCAAAAGTTAATCAATGTATAAATGATAATTAAGCAAAGGGTAATTGATAACACATAAGTGCATTAACTACAATGCAACTAAAAACAAATAAAATATACTTAATTACTTAAAAAGAATATGTAAATCAAAGCAATGTTATAGTTAAAATCTTTATACTCACACAACTTAGGTTTTCTTACTAACATACAAATAGCCTCAAATTTAATAGAATCCTATAAGTACTTATTCATTGTTAATTACCCTTTTCTCAATTATTACTACTTTTACATTGATTAACTTTTGACTATATTAGCTAGATTTGAAACTTTATTTTTATTACTTTTCAAGCATCTGAAGAGTTAAGCACCAAACATATATGGTAATGAAACTTGAGTTATGTGTATTGTTTGAAAAAAGAAGCTATTGAAAATCTAATATTGTTTAATCTTAACAAAAGGATATCAACACTAATGAATGTATTATGAGTTTAAATTAGTGATGTACCGGACTCACTATCCGGGTCCTGGTCCTGCCGGATATTGTCATTTTTGTCTGATATCCGGTTCCGGCCGGATCCTAATTTGAAAAAAAAGTCCGGATCCTGTTCCGACGGATTCTTATTTTTAAAAAAGCCCGGATCCAGGTCCGGCCGGATCCTAACAGAGATCCGGCCGGACCCGGATCTAGTTAGTAAAAAAGAGCATACTGAAATGTATTTTTTCAAAAACAAATCCTGTGTAAATTAATAAGAGTCATTTTCGTCAGATAAAATTAAACACCTACCGTGATTGGCTCATTTTGTACACGTGACTAATTTACACTTGTTTACATTTAAACTATGGAATAAACATTTCAGAAATGCAACTCTTTACATATGTTGTAAAATTGAAAACTTTGGAATGAATACTTGCATTATTTATTGTTTAAAGTTGAGCTCAGAGAATATTTATAGTTAATACGGTTTAATGCACGAGCCAATGAGAATCATATGACATATGTTTCAAACTAAATACTGATGCAACAAAACATCAGAAAATGACAGGCAGTTTATATGTAAGCAGTTAGTTAGTTTGGTGTGCAGCTTGAAGCAACAAAATATCTTGAACATTTTTGTGAATGCTTATTATATTGAAAGTAGTGTTTTGTTTTTAAAGTGAATATTTCAACTGGTGTTTAATTGTTTAAATATTTAAGCCAGGTTTATAGTTTAATAGTTTATTAAAAACTCTACAGTTTCTTGTTTATTAAAAGTTTTACTCAATTTTTAGTTTATTGTTTTAAGTCTTTTGATATAGTTTTAAATAACTTTTAGTTTTTAAAGTGTTATCAAAGTAATTAATAATTTTGTGTATGCTAGTATTTCTTGTTGTGTTTTATATAAAAGATTCATCACTCAAAACTGTCGTGTCTGATTGTAGAAAGATTCTCAGTTAGATTTTAGTATTTGTTAGATATTAATTAAGTAAGGTGGTATTTAATTATAATGGGTAGTACTAATAAGTTAAGTGTACCACAATCAGTCCACAACTTTACTACCAAATTGTCAACCTTTGCTAGCTGTTCTACTGATTATTAGATTAAAGTAATTTTTTCAGTTTTTAAAAACCTCGTTCTGACTCAGGCTTGTTTATACTCACTCTAGCTAGTTTTATTGACTTAAACAGTGGCAACCCTGCAAGTTTGAAAATTTTTGGGAATTTTAGAAAATCTTGGACTGCCTCTGGCAAGATTAGTTTTTTATAAAAACTCAGGCTAGTTTTCTTTTAGATTTTGAATGAGTTTGAGCTGATCCAGTTTTCATTATTTTGTAATTTTCTAATGTATTTTATTCCAGAACTTGATTTCATATTTTTAATTATAAATAACACCTAAATTTGTCATTCTTGTGGCTAGCTGTTCTACTTATTATTAGATTAAATTTTATTTTTCTGTTTTCAAAAACCTTTTTTTGACTCAGGCTAGTTTATACTGACTCACTATCCGGGTCCGGCCGGATAATGCCATTTTTGTCTGATATCCGGTTCCGGCCGGATTCTAATTGGAAAAAAAAAGTCCGGATCCGGTTCCGGCCGGATTCTAATTTGTAAAAAAAAGTCCGGTTCCGGCCGGATTCTAATTAAAAAAAAAAGTCCGGATCCGGTTCAGGCCGGATCATAATTTGATAAAAAAAGTCCGGATCAGGGTCCGGCCGGACCCGAAAGTGTGGGTCAGGTACATCACTAGCAGAGTTGGTAAAATGCTAATAGTTACT
Organism: Thalia democratica; assembly: GCF_965202585.1. Lineage (NCBI taxonomy): Eukaryota > Metazoa > Chordata > Thaliacea > Salpida > Salpidae > Thalia > Thalia democratica. The sequence continues at coordinate 31,782,524 of NC_139169.1, read as the reverse complement.
ATGGTAATTCAGCAATGAAGCGTATAAACTTTGGTTTGTTTTAAGTTAGTAATTTCACGCTCGAGTAAACAAAGCAGAGCTTTTTCACATGTCTGATCACTAGTTTAAATATACTTTTATAACGTTTTAAAAAAACTGAAGCCAACTCAGAACAGTTTGAAGTTTAAAAAAATCTTTTTTGTGATTGAAGCTAGTAATGAATTTTTGAAATATTCAGGCTAGTTATGACACTGCTTATAAATTTGAAGTACTGCTTTTCATTTTTTAATATTTCAATTTATGTACCAGTCGTAGCATATTTTTATGGTCTTGTATTGTGTTAATTTAAAATAAGTCAGAGAAACTTGCTAGACAAACTAATTTATACTGTTTAACCTTTAGTTTCTAGCTCTTAATTTTACAATGTAATATTAGTTTTGATTTTAATAATAGCAACTCTGGTATCAATAAAAGCTTATTAATACTCACTTAAATTGAAATGTTTCCATGAGTTATTTGTATTATTATTTTTTATCTTGTACAATATTTTTTACTAAAATAAGGGTAATATATCTCACTCAGTTTAAAACAGTTAAGCCTGGATTTAAAGATTTAAAAAAAGTATTTAAGATTCATAAATTAAAGTAAAAACTGTTTAGTTTAACAGTCTAAAGTTACAATTACGTTTTAGGAGTTCATATAATTATAAGTATTAAACAAGTTTGTCATACACTCATGTTACTCAGGTAGTTAAAGCTAGTTCAAAGTTTCTTGTAAAAACCAGACATATTTAGTCTTCCTTGATTTTGTACTGTCATTACTGTATTTTTTTTCGTAAGAATTAGGCTAACTGTTTTTTTTTATCTCAAACTTAAATTTTAATAAAGTCTTTCTGTAATTATATGAATAAGTAATGGAATAAAAAACTCTAGTTTACACATTATATTAAGTTTTTTAATCCTATTTAACAATAAAATATACATATTTACAGGATTTATTTATCTGTTTTAAAGACTAATGATAAAAGACTAATTTTCTATAAAAATAGTAAGCCGTTTTAGATAGTTTAAATTATTATCTTACAAAGCAATAATTATGACATCGAATATTTAGGATATGCAATAAGAAACACTACATTAGCATCAAGTAATCAGGTTGCGAAATAAACTCGTACAAGCTTTACCAGCTGCTTTCCAATAATTATTGATTAATTTTATTATGTTAAGTATTATATTCTTTTTTGTATTTAAGCTTAATCCTTTTATATAATTTAGATATTATTAAAAATACAGTGATTTTACATGAATTTAGATTTTTATTTTTGAGCTCAAAAATTAAAATGAGTTTAAATTAAAGTTGTACAATTTTGCATAGTAAATTTTAGCAGTAATATAATTAATTCATGAATAAAATTAAGTCAAACGACATCCAAGCTTCGATGGGTACAAGTTGTTCTTATAGCAGTTTGCGAAAAAAAATAAAATGTGAAACTACTTATGTGGAACAGAGCGACAGTAAATTATTGCGCACAAATAAGCAGCTTTACGATTTTATTGAGTTAAGTAGAAACAATTCTACGAAATTTAAAGAATATTTGGATGAATCTAAAGAGGTTGCTCGACGAGGTTAGGTTCTTTCAAATTTATGTTTAAAATTTCAAAAAGAGTTTGAAAAAATGGAAACAGTTATTTTCAGGTTTTTAAATTTTTTATTGTAGTCCTAAGCCTGTGGTAAAAACTACCTTTAATAGGGGAAATTCCCCTTTTTTGTGCTACACACTTTAAGCATTTAGCTCTTAAGGCTTTTACTGAATTTACCCTACTCAATAAGTTTAACTTAGTAATTAATAAATATGTAATAAACTTAATTTATGCAATTTCTTTTATGAAGTGAGTTTATTGGAAAAGTGATATTAATGTAAAAATCAGAAAGTATGAGTAATAAAGCAGCTCATATATCAGTAGCATAAAACTGCAAATATAAAAACAACAATTGAACACCAAGTTCTACAAATTAAAATGTTCTTAATAATGTTCTTAAAGTGCCTAAAAGTCAAAATCTTAAATACAAGATAAGGTCTTATTAAAAATACACAAATAATACAGAATCTTAATATATGTCGCGATTCATGCACAACGATGGTTAAACTGAGCTAAAAACAATACATCACTACAAATAAGTTCAAAGATCTTATAAACTGAAAATCATAAGAAAGTTCATAAATTCAATTAGTGTCTTAAGTTCTTAATTTTTGTGTGCCGTCCCCATGGTCTTACGGCTAACTGACCGCAATAAAAAAAGTTGTTAAAGTTTTATTGTGTAATGATGTGATGAACAATCGTCTAACGCAGGGGTCGGCAAACTGCGGCCCGCGGGCCAATTGCGGCTCTCGTAGGGTAAATCTGCGGCCCGTGAGCACGTTTTTTTTTTTTGAATGGAATGTGGTCCGCAAAAGAAATTTTTGTGGCCCACGAGCATGTTAATGTGGCTCGCTGAGCAACAATATGTTTTAAGTTAAATATTTACTGGTAATTTGGTTTTGTTTTATTTTGTTTTAAATTCATGTATAAAATATTTAATAATAAAAAGACTTTACTGTATTAGCTTAAAATGTGAAAAAAACAGATTAGCTTTCTAACAGGGTATTTTCTCATTTTCATAATAGCTTTCTGCTTACAACAGCAAGTAATTATTTAAAAAAGAGTGTAAATAGTGCTTAGATTTAGTAAGTGAGTTATATAATAGCTACTTAGTAAATAAACCAAATGCAAATGTTTTTCATTTTGCACAAAAGTAATGCACAGTAATTAAATAAAATAGCATTTTTTTACAGTTTAGGTGTAAATTTTAAATGTATTTTATACCTAAGTGTCTTTTATAGATATACTATTACTAAATATTATACTTAAGTGTACACAAATACATTTAATATAACATAATAATAAGGAATAAGGTTTATTTGATTTTTGTTTTAACACGTTTCGATTTTTTAGTAGTTTTTTTCACTTAAAATTATTTCCAATGCACACAAGTGTACAAAGATGCTCATATTTTAGACCACTTTTTATTTACTGCTTAAATTAGATTAAATTTAATTTGTGCATAAATGTCTAACATTATTGTATCTAAATGTAATTTCTAAGTGTGTTCGGAAACATTTAAAACAATATATATATGACATAAATTAAAATAGTTTTTGTTGTGTACACATTTTTATTTTTCAAACAATGTTGTTAGGCAAATGAAGTTTTGTTATGCATTGCATACTAATATAAACAATTGCTATTTTTTGAAGCTACCAATTTAATACAAGCTAGATTCAAGAATAGTAAATTTATTAAGTTTGTACATTGTGAATCAAATAAGTTCAAATTCAATTTTATAAATAACTAAACATTACTACAAACTTAGACTATGACTATTTGAAGACTTTAAATCTCCGGCCAATTTAGTCTTTTTTTCAGTTATTTACTTGAATTGCTTTTTTTATACGAAATTATCAGACTAATTTTTTGTCACTAAGGCTGGCTTTTTTTCTTTAAAGAGTGGAAAATTAAATCTACGATGTATGTTTTGGTCAACACAATTTTGGTTTGAACTATAATATATGTTAAATTTTAAATCTTGCAGCTGATACAATTTGAAATACTGTTTATACTACTGTATATAAGTGTGAATAATCAGTGTTGCCAAAAACTTGAGTCCCGGTAAATCTTGGAATCTGAAAATTTATACTTAAATAATCTGAAAAAAGTTTGAATTTGAAAATTTTCAAAAAACCTAGATTTGGAAAACAATTTTTACATGTAAAGTAATGAAATTTTGATTTGAAACAAAATTTTACCATATAAATATTTTTATTAAAAACCACAATTAAAGTTGCTTAAGAGCATCTTTTTAAAATTGATATTATGTGTTAAAGATTTCTTTTACCTTTAGTTTAATTTTATACTGAAAACAGAAGAAAAATTTTGTACTTTCACAAACTTTATATTGGTGCATTGCACCTTTGCTTTAAAAATCTATCTTCCTATTGCTGTGCTTTGCATTGGAACTAAACCTAGAAATTCTACTAAAATTTCAAAATTAGTAAAAACAACTCAAATAAAAATTCTCAGACAACAATATATGTTTTATCAGTGCTCTCATATTAACAGATTGATTAAAGTCCTAATTTGATTTATGCTGCTTTATAGTCTTCAGACATTTCTTAAACACGACTTTTGTTGTCAGTAAAGGAATAAACAAAAATCTTATACAACCGTCAACATAAATTCTTTAAGAAAATAAAAATTTTAAACGGTATCTTCTTTTTGGTAATTAGTTTTGCTACTTTATAACTTGCCTTAACTTTTCTTTAATCAGTCTGTAGGTACTGAAGATAATCATGTGCTTTGTGGAAACTGACTTAAGTGATTTGTTTTTTCGTTTCTTGCAATAACTCCTAAATAACGTTTTTTAAATGCTTATAGCTCGTCTTTTATTTCATATTTACTCCTTTAAAATGCAAGATTTTTAATGCAGATAAAGAATTGCTATATCTCTTAATAAAAAGGTAGTTATTCATCTTCATTAAAGGCTTAATAAGCCTTTATACTTTTGTTAAAAGTGTTTAATAAACCGTAATTGTCCTTTAAACTGACTTATAATACTTTTTTTGGTTTATTTTTAATTCACTGTTAATAAACTTCGTTGTTTCTGTATTTTGTGAACTTTCTTTTAAACAGGGTTGCCAAACAAGCAGGCTAGTTTAAAAGTTTGAAAAATACAGAGTAGGCTAAACCTGTTTAACAAATTTTTTAAGACTCAGGTGAATGTGAAACTTTTATTTTAAACACTTTAAATTCTCAGAATAGGTTTTACAACCGTAATGTAGTTTACTAATTATATTTTTCTTTCTTGTCTTCTTACATATTGTGTACTTTTTTATAATGATGATATTTCAATTAGGTATTTAAGCTTGATTAACGCTAAGTTTTATGCTTTTTAAACTTTTAATTAACTTGGCTGGTTTGATATAACTCAGACATTTTGCTGTTAAAATGGCAACCATGTAAAATACTAATTAATTACTAATAAGGTATTTTATTAAAGTATTTGAGAGTTAATCATGTTAAAAATTTGTTTTATTTAATTAATTACTCAATTTTTTAAAGAGTGTAAACTATTTTAGACGCAATTTTTTTTTTAAATAAATATTTTTAGAAACATGAAAAAACGGTTAATAGAACAAACAAGGCATAAAAATGAACTCTAAAATATTTTTAAGCTCGAATTTTATACAGAATTAGGTTATAAATAAAATTACAAAGTATTAAGTTTAACCTATTAGTCTTTAAGAAAGTACATAGTTTATTAAGACTAAAGTATCAGTCAATTTAAATTTTATTCTATAAAGTATTTATAATTTAAAAAGACATTCTGTGTATATCTAAAAGTAATTTGAAATATCAAAGTGAATAAAAGTAACACTTCCCTAGTAAGACTAAAAGCAAAATATTATTCAAATGTCACTAAAACTAAAACTGCGGCCAGCGAAGACTTTGAAAACTTGAAATTTGGCCCGCGAGCACCAACTGTCTGCCGACCCCTGGTCTAACGCCCCCTAACGGTCATTTAGAAAACATCAAAATATCATTTTGTTACATTTTTCCTTTTAACAGTCCTCTACTGAAGCTGTTTGGGGGGGTTTTGCAACATGTTTTTTGATTATTAATTTTAAAAACTGTACAAAATCGTTGAACATTAGTACAATCATTTTAAAGTTAAATGCGGTTATTATAAGTGTTGTTTATACTATAGTAAAAAGTAGATAATACTTTAATAACAATTGAAAGAGAAATGTAAAGTTTTGTTTAGTATAAGCATTTAAATAATTCAAAATTTACTATTCTAGTGCACTTATTCTTAGCTAGTTTAATTTATGTTAATTCGAAAAGTTTAAACTAAGAGTAGACAGAGTTTTTGATAAGTATTCACTCCATTGGCGGGCATCAGCTGCTGCTTTTTCTGCCTGTCTCTCCAATCTGACCACTTGTAGGCCTTAAGCATCTCTGTCCGTTGAATACCTTTCTTTAACTCGGTTTGATCTGCTTGTAACATCAGCTGTGGTGTTTGATAGTTACCAATGACTTTAAATTTCAGAAACATTGCTTTGCGTCTTATTAATCATTTGATGACGTATATGGTGTTTTCTCCGTTAGGCTGTGCACAAGAGCAAGTAGTTGCGTCTTGAGTATAAAACACTGCCTTGCTTACTAGCATCGTTATAAAACGGCTTGTAATTTTTTTTTTAACTTTTATGATTAATATATAACATAATCATGTTTTTCCAACAGTTTTCCTTGCTCAACCATTTATTTTTCAAAAATCAAATACAAAAGTTTTTTTTTAATTTATGCAAGAAAAGCAATAAAAGAACATTAATAGTGATATCTAAAAAATTGGAAATATTTTAAAAGTCGTTTAATTTGGAATAAGAATGTTAATAATTTTTTTATTTCTAATAGCTAACAGCTTTGTTCAAAAACAACGTTATTAAAATTTCTATTGTCAAAAAAAAAAATTATTATAAGTTATTAAAGTCATTTTATAAGAACATAATACAGTTAACGTATTGCTTAAAACAAACGATTATTTTAATAAAACAAAATATAAAAACAATATGTGAAAGCAATTAAAATTTTCATTGTGGAAGAGTCAATAATTTTAATCTTTGTGCATAATGAAACATAAATAACTTTTATTTTTCATAAATCCCATTTTTTTTATGCTTTTCGTAAAACTCTACTACTAGTTAAGTTTAATTTTTTGTGTTTAAAATACGTTGTTAGCCAACTGTAAAACTTTTACGTCTTTCAAGTCCGCTAAGAAAAAATTAATTAGCTTAAAATAAAAAAAATCGAAGCACAACCCTTCGAAACAATTTTAAGCAAGTTTCAAGTTTTAAGTTTTATAGGTCAAAAAGATATTGGTTTAAGAAAACAGGTTAATTTAGTGTTAAAAAAAATTACAGATGTATTTTATTCAAAGTTGTAAAAACTGATTAAAAAAACTAAAATGCCAAAGTTTAATAAGGTGAAAGATGTATTATTTTAAGAAATGGACTTAATTTGATTCTTAAAATAACTTTAAAAAGTTGTTTATTTAAGGTCGTAAAGTTTGACCTAAATTACATTTAAAACACATTTTTTACAAGCCGTTCTACTTTTCAGACCGAGTTGCTATTTTATAAAATCTTGGTGGAAAACTTTTTGAAATTTTTTTTTCAGCTGCTTTATTACTCACACTTGTAAAAATAAATATATATTTTAGTTACAATAAAATTTAAAACTTACTCCATACATTGTTTTTTTTTTAACGTTCTTTTTCAAAAATAAACTTGCTCAAATACATGCAAAATTCAAAACTAAAAACTTTTCAAAGCCTCTCACTACAAGAAGTTATAAAACTTATTACATACTTTAATACTATGAGCTAATACCATAAAATTTTAAAATGTTTATTAAAAAAATCTTATGGTTTACATAGAATGTTGAAAATACACTAAATTTAAAAAAACGTTTTAACAAAACATAATTTTATTCTAAATTGACAATGTTTTTTTTTTGTTATAGTTTTTAAATAATGTTTCAAGTAATCAAAACTTATTTTTTATTTCGAAATTGTTGCTTGAAAACTTTTTACATCTAATCACATTGAACTAATGAAAGTTGCGTAGAAAATTCTTTAAAGTAAAGAAACTTTAAAATTTATATTTAAGCTGACTAATGTCAAAAAGAAAAATTAAAATATCAAGTTTAATTTTTTAAGCTAATTGTTTCAAAGTAATATGTTCTCATAACCAACAAATTCGCTGCTCTATCATTTGCTTAAATTTACATAAGATATTTTATAATTCTTTAATTTATAATATATTTTAAGATAAAATTAAGTTAAACGTTTAAATGAGTGTTTAATAATTTTTTATCCTGTATTGCTATATATTTTCTAACAGATATCGAAAGATTTTATAGGGTGCTTGCCTGATAAATAATTCTATCTGTAATAATTGGGCTTTGGAGACTAATATTTTTAGGAATCTATACTTTCTGCCTAGTTGCAAAACCGTTTGTTGCTGTCTGAATCATATCCGGATTCATTTGTTTTTGGAGACTCATTATAACTAGAATTTTGTTTATGCATTGTATGATATTTATTTTTCAAACTTGAGTCATAATCGTATAAGTAACTTTCTCTGTAATTGTTTGGTCTTCCTCTATACTTATAATGGCAATAATTATTACTTATGTAACTATTTTGTTGAAGTCTCTGTTGGATATAGCTTGGCCATCTCTTTGGGGCATACTTGGACCCGTAAACTGGTTTGCCGTTCAGACCTGATACATTTGAGGCCTCTGGCATGTTTTTAATACCCATAACAACATCAAACTGAACAACTTCGCCGCCCTGTGCGACTGATTTTAATAGTTTATTAGGGTTCTTTTTGGTAGTAGTAGTTTGATTGAAAAATATATCAATGTTTGATCGTCACGATGAATAAAGCCGTAGCCTTTGCGGACATTAAACCACACCACTCGGTCAGTAAATCCAGAATATAAAGTCTTTTTAGAGCTTGTGTTAATATGTCTAGCTGTTTTGAACGTTCTAATTAAACTAATTAAAGAAGTTTTCTGGTAGCGGACGAACAGTGTTTTACAATTTTGTCATCATCTTTATGTACGAAAATCTTTTGGTTTTGAGTGTAAGTATTTACATGATGGTTGTTATTTTTATTTATGTAGTTGTATTCATTGCTTTAACTAATATTTCTTTGGTTTTTAACATAATAGTTTGATTTAGATCGTTTTTTATTAAATCCGTTACAATTATAACTTTTATTTTTTGCTTTATCCCTTGTTTGCCTTAAATCCATATCACAAATGTTCATCACATACCTTTTGAAATCTGCCAGTCCTAGTGAAAGGCTATTAGACACCCTATTTTCTAAGTAGTTTGGTACTAAGTGTAAGTATAAAAATTTTTGCAGTACTTCGTCGCTTTTCAAGTCGAGTAAACACCTACTTACTTCAATGTCGAGGTCGTACCCACTAACAAACTCAAATTCTTTCTTTGACAGTAAAACCTGTAGCAAAACTCCATTTTTTTCAGGAGATATTTACGTAAACTTCTAAAGTTTCTATTTTTAGGCGCTTTACACAAAGTTTAGTCTGACATGTCTTTGTCTGACCAATATTCACGAAGCACCAAATATTTTTCAGCATTTTCAATGATGCCATGGTCAGCTAAGCGTTCTTCGAAAAAAAGAAATTGTGCCTTTGAATCATCAATATCAAATTTGAATTACTTCAGCAATTTGAGTCTACTGTCTTCATAATCAATTGATTATGAGTATGAGTTATAATCAATGTTGTAATTTTCTATCTGAAGCATTCTGTGTCGCAAGGTGTTATGGTCTTTTGGGCTAGCTGCATACCTTAGCGTTTCTGTGTAACGAGAGGGTTCTATGATAGGAATATATTGAGGTGGTATATTGTCAGCCATCATTGTACTATTGGCATTTCTTAAATGTAAGATTTTAGTATATCTACATCAGTAGCATCAGAAGGTTGCATACTCATGTTAAACACAGGGTCACCATTTGCAGTCCTAGGCCTGTGGTAGGAACTACCTTTAATTGGGGAATTTCCCCTTTTTTGTGCTAAACGCTTTAAGCGTTTAGTTCCTCAGGCTTTACTGAACTACCTTACTTATTGAATTCAACTTAGTAACTAACAACTATGTAATAAACTTAATTTATATATGTTCTTTAATGGAGTAAGTTTATTGAAAAAGTGATGTTAAAGTAACAATTAAAAAGTAGAAGTAATAAAGCAGCTCATATATAAGTAAAATAAAACTGCGAATATAAACACAGCAAGTAAATACCAAGTTCTACGAATTGCAATGTTTCTTAATAATGTAGTTAAAGTGTCTGAATGTCACAATCTATTAACAATACAGAGTTTTAATATATGTCGTGCTTCATGCACAACGATGGCTAAACTGAGCACAAAAAATACAATAATACAAATAACTATATAGATCTCATAAAATGATTATCATCAAAAAGTTCTTAAATTCAACTAGTGTATTGAGGTTTTAAAATTGGTGTGCCTCTCGCACGGTCTTTTAGCTAACTGAGCGCAATAACAATCATTGTTTAAGTTTTATTGTTTGATGATTTATTAAAAATCATCTAACGCCCCCTAGCGGTCATTAAAAAAACAACAAAATATCATTTTTTTACATGATCACTTCATTTTAAACTATTTATTTATACTTTGTATTAAAAAGAAAAATGTTGTTTAAATTTTTTAGTAGCATATCTGTTAAAATTATATAGGCTTATTTGGTAACAACTTTTATTGTGTAATGATTTTTTAAACATTCGTCTAACGCCCCCTGGTGGTCATTTAAAAAACAACAAAATATTGTTTTGTTACATGACCACTTCATTTTAAACTTTTTTTTATACTTTTTATTAATAAATGAAAATGTCGTTAAAATTTAATAAGCTTATTTGAAAACAATTAAAATATTGTTTTTTACTTTAAAGTTTAGATTTGTTATCAAATTTATTTATAGTAGTTTAACAATTAGACTTTATAATTACTTGCGAGTTTAAAGCAGCTATTGGAAAACTAATCAGTATTTTAGGCTAATTGACTATAATAGTTACTAAACTTTTCTTGCACTAAGTTCTTAAGCCTTTTAGAACTATAAAGTTATTTTACAACTTGGATTTTATTGAAGTTATCAAAAAAAATCTTTCGTAAAAATAAGAAATAATGGTTAACATGAATTTTTGTTTTACAGCTAATTAAAAAGTTTATTGTTGAAATTAAAAAAATGTATATATTATATATCATCGTGTAAACAGTTTAATAAATTAAAATACAAATCAAAAAAATGCAAGCTAATTAAAAATTTAATTTAAAATGAGCTTAAAGAAAAGTTTTTATTTGTTTAATAAAAAAGTTTGACTGATTTGTTATATCATAACTAATTATAACATTTATGAGCTTTTAAATACACTATTAAGTAGAACTTTAAAATATCAATATTGTTTTTTAATTAACATAAAAATATTCAAAGAAGAAAGTTTTACTGAAGCTCGAGATAAAGTATTAATATTAGTATCAACATAAAAACATTTAAACTTATTTTCTTTAATTAAATATGTTTTAAGACAAAAAAAATATTTAGTGAATTAATATGTTGTTTTTAGTACAAATTTTACTGTTACACAATTACATTATAGGAAACCTGACATCAAATATTATATCATCTTCAAAAGAAAACAAAGTTTTGTTAAGTGAAGAACAAGGAAAAGAAATTTACAAACAAGTCGATGATAAACTTAATATTAAAAATTTTGTAGCTGTTTATTGTTTTTATCGACAATTTAACTCATCAACTGTATATAATAATTTGTTGGAGTTTATTGAACGATGTTTTCCAATGTTTGTTGATAATTCGGCATTTTTAGAGTTAGACTTTAAAAGTATGTCAAAAATTTTGTCAAGCAATGAACTAAACATTGATTCAGAAATGGAAGTTTTTAACGCAGTAGTTTCCTGGCTTGGCCTTAAAAAAGAACGTAGTAAATATGCAAAAGATCTTTTCTTAAAAATTCGTCTATCCTTGTTATCGGTTCCTGCTTTGAATTATGTTTTAGAGAAAATTTCTAGTTTCCTTGACGATTTTACTTACTTAAACAGCTTAACTTCAGAAGAAAATAGAGAACCCCACTTGAAAAGATTAAAAACTGTTAGAAGATTTTGTAACCAAAATAAATTTAACATTATTTTTTGTGGGGGTTTAACTTCAAATACCGTTGTCTGTGATGTGTATAGTATTAAAGCAAATAATTTAAATTGTGTTAAAAACTTACCACAACTAGAAGTAGGCAGACAATATTCAAAAGTAGTTTTCATAAAAGGTGAACTTTTTATATTTGGTGGCTATAATAATGATTTTAAATGCATATCGTCTATTGAAAATTACTCAGCGACCACTAATGCATGGGAAATTATAGGTTATGTGCCTGGCGAGCATTTTAATTATTATGCGTGTTCTTTTATGGGGAAAGCGTATCTTTTAGGGGGACATTTTCAATGGCAAGCAGTTAACAATTGTTTAATGTTCAATCCAGCAACTTGTAGCTTTAAAGAAGTTGCTGGAATGAACAATGCAAGAAAAGGCTCAGGTTGTACTGTGTTTGAAGGGAAAATTGTTGTTTCTGGTGGTTTAAATGAAAACAATATAATACTAAACACTGTTGAGGCATATGATCATGTAGCTAATACATGGACAAACATGCCTAACATGGTTGGAAACCGGGATGGTCACAAATCAATTGCTATAAAAAATAAATTGTATATGTTTGGAGGTTTTTTTATTGACACAAGTGAAGTTTATGATTCAACTAGTAAACAATTTGTTTTACTTAAATTGCCTGCTGGTTCCCTTTTGCACAACTTTGATAGCCCAGATGCTGTCGTTTCGATTGGTCATAAACTTGTTTTGTTCAAAAGAAGTAAAAGTACTTGTTTAATTTATGATGTAGAAAACGATACTTTGTCAGAAGAACCATGTGAAGTATGTAAGAATCTGAAAAGATTTAGTTGCGTGAAACTATCTCAATAATTACAACAGCAGTAGAAATACAAGTTATTGAACATATTGTAGTTTATTTCTTTAGACACACTCGGTACCTGTTTTTAGCTAAACTAATTGCATGAAACATTTTTTTTGTAATAAAATAAAACATTTTAAAGTAAAAGTGTTGTGTGTGACTTATATACTTTATATCTATAGCAACAAGCAATAAATATGACAGTTATTAACTTATCTGTTTCTCGTATATATTACTGAACAATGTACTAGTGCTTTAAGATAATTATAGGTCATTTAAAACTAAAAATATCATAAATATAGATTTATTTCCCAAGGTATAAATAGAAATTATAATAATTCTCAACTGACAATAATCTTTATAACTAAAGTTTATATTTTATTTAAAAAAGTAACGAGCAAGGTATAATAAAAAACATTGTTTACGTATAGGTTTTACACAAATAGTGAAATTTTCTATTTCTTAAATGTAAATAAGTTATCTGCCGCAATGGTAAAACAAGTTAAACTATAATATTTTTAAATCAGTTGATGACCTATTATTGAAAGTTTCGATATTGATAAGTTGTTTTATTTTGTAATATAATTTAGTAAGTAAATTAAATTATTAAGTAATTAAGTAAACTAAAGTATTAAACAGAGTTATACAAATTAAATATTTTAGTTGTAAAAAATTGCGACCTATTCAGGCAAAAATAAAATATTAAACTGCACATAACAATGATAGTCATATATCCTGTTATTTACAAACTTATTCATGCGTAAAAAATATAGACAAAAACAAAAATGTTGCATATTCGAAATTCAAGCATGTCAGAGTACAATAAGGCAAAACTGGTACTAGTTTTTAAAACCTAATTGGATTAATATTAATATAATTAGTCAAGGATAAACTAAGTTCAGAGATTTTTTAAAAACAATAGTTATACCTTGAAATTTATCTAAACGGAGTTGAGAATTGTCAATCTTAAGCCAAATAACAACAAAACATTAATAAATGTCGCTGAACATTTCAAAATCTAATTTATCTAAGTTAACGTAGCAGTCAATATTTAAACGGATTTAAGAACAATCTAAAAAAATTCTAAAAATTTAATTAAGTTAAATTAAGTACTGTCTAAAAAACTTTTGATAGTTTTAAACCAAATATCAACAAAAAATTTCAACATTCTATCCATATATAAAAGACAACAACAAAATAAACTACACAAAATCAAAATCAAACCACCCACCAACCATACTCAAACAAATCCAAAAAATGGTAGAGACCAGACTTTTTAATAATTCAAGTATCAAAAAACTGTTTAACCACATCAAAAAAAAACTATATTGATGCTTTAAAGGTAAACGGATACAATTATGAAATGAACTATACAGAAAAATGCAAAAACAAAAAAAGAAACAAACAAAAAAATTATATGGTTTAACCCCCCATATTGCAAATCTGTTAAAACAAAAAAAGGTTAAAATTGTTTTAAAATAATAAACAAACATTTTGGAGAAAATAGTAAGTTAAAAAAATATTTAAACAAAAACAGTAAGCTACAGCTGCACGGCAAACATTGAAACAAGGATAAAAACCACAACAAAAAGTAATAAATAACAATAAAGTAAACAAAGATGAATAATGCGACGGCAAAAAGAAAGAAGCTTGCCTCCTTGAAGGAGGAGAATGAAGGGAAGAGAATGTAATTTACCAGACAACAATAGAATTAGAAAACTCATCAAAAATATACATTGGACTAAGTGCCATCAGTTAAAAAACGTATATAAATAAACATACAATACAACAATAAAAAGCAATCCAAATGACAAAAACTACCTCCAGTATAAGCAAGCAACTGAACTTTCGAAATTAACCCATAGATTAAAAATGAAAACGACAACAACAAAATAAGTTGGAAAATACAACAAAGGGAAAAAATCTAAACCAGGAACACTGACATGCAGATTGTGCTTAAAATAAGCTTTATCAGTACTTGAATCTGGTAGAAATTGCATCAAAAAAGAACGAAATTAATAAACTCATGTAGATTTGCCTATCACAAGAAGCTTGTTGTTATTAATGTTTATGCTACCCTGGATATTAAATGACTTAACGCTTTATAACAATATCGGTGACGGTTAATTAAACGTTTAGAATTGACTTAGCTAAGTAATTTAGCCAAGTCGATTAATGAAATGCGAATTAAACTTAGACTATCATTTAAGATTAGCCTAATCAAGTAGTAGTTTTTTTAATGCTTAAATACTTATATAATGAAGCATTAAACTACTTTATAACTTTAAACAGATCATAAATATATTTAAAGTTTATATTTGTCGGTAATTTAGTTTTATTTGGTTAATATAGTCTAAAGTCCCTGTAAAATATTAAAAAAAATTAAATGAAATTACTGATTTGGCTTAAAAATGTGAAAAAGACATATTAGACAGATTAGACCAGTGATTTTTTATCAGTTTCATAATAACTTTCTTACTGCAAAAGCAAAATACTAGCTGAAAAAAGAGTGTAAGAAGTGCTTAGATTCAGTAAATTATTTATATGACACTTATCTTGTAAAGAAAATAAACGCAAATGTTTTTTTATTGCATACAAAAGTAATGCATAGTAGTAAACTAAAATATAAGTTTCTTAACATTTAAATATTTTGTTTAAAATGTAAGTTATATTTAAGTTTTTTCATTGTTGTTTTGTCACTATAAGTTGTATTTGAGTGTACACAAAAACATTTAAAAACACATAGTAATAAAAGTTAAGTTTTGTTATATTTTGATTTTGACAAATTTTGATTTGTAGAAGTTTTCTGTGCACTTTATTTATTCCTATGCACACCAATGTACAGAGATGTTTTAACTATTTTTGAACATTTTTTTAAATAATATTTACTTTAACTAATTTGAAATTAAGTATAATTTATTAATATTATTGTTTTCAGATGTAACATCTAAGTGTAAACACAGACTAATTTTAAACAGTACGTATTACATAAATAAGAAATTAAATAAAATTATTAATAAATTTTTTTTCGAAAGGTATAAATTCTAATGTTTTTTAACGATATTTTTAGGCAAATCAAACTTATTTCTCTTGCTTTTTTATTTATAATATACATAATGTTTTACAACACCGATGTTTTACAAAGTATATTAGATTCAGATTTAGTAAATTTATCAAGTCTACAAATTGGTAATTGTATTAGATCAAACTCAAGCAATTAAGCAACGTAACATTGCCATAAATTCAGAAAAAGTCAGAGTAATTAAAAGAATTTTCAAATTTTAGGCCAATTTAGGCATTTTTATCTGTACTTAGTTTAAACTGAGTTCTTCTATACTGAAATAACAGACTAATTTCTTGTCACTGATGTTGGCTTTTTTTGTTTTGAAGCGTGGCAAACAAAACTTTATATATTTTGTTATACTCATAGTTTTGGTTTTAGTTATAACATATTTTATATTTTGAGTCTTGCAGCTGCTATAGATTTTATCTTTATACTCAGTAACGTTTATATTTATACGTCCAACAAAACATAAAGTTTCATTCCTTAGTTTGTCGATTATTTTTAACATCAAGCATGACTTAACAACGAACAAGCCAAAAGTAAACTAGAACAACATATTGACTTTCCGCTTTTTTTTTACTATTTTTTAGAACTGTCGGTGTTAACGTTTATTTCACAAAACTAAATTTATAACTTTTATTATTAATTTAGTAACTATTAAACTTGTTGTCTTCGCTCATAATGATTATTGGCTCATTACTAAATGAAGTTAATTGATAAACAAGATAAGTACAAGATCTGGTTTTAAATCATATTACTATAATACATTTAGCAAAAATTGCAGTAGCAATATTGTTTGTGACAAAAACTGAAGATCAACACCCATATAATAGTGCATTGCACCATTGCTTAAAAAGTAGTTTTACCTTTTGCTGTGATTTGCATTAAAACTAAACCTATAAATTATTCTCAAAATGTCAAAGTTAGTAAAAACACCTCTAATAAAAATCCTCAGATGAGCAAAATTTGTTGTATCAGTGCTCTCATCTTAATAGATAGATTTAGTTTATGAAGCTTTATAATATTCAGAAATTTCCTAAACACGACTGTTGTCATTGAAGAAAAACAAAAATATGTTACTACCGCACAAATATTTTTAAAATTTCTTCAATTCTAAGTAGTATCTCCTTTTTGAAAACTACTTTTGCTACTTTATAAATGCCTTTACACTTTTTTCTTTAGATCAGTATGTAGTAACTGGAGATAATTATCTGCTTTTTTGAAATAGCTTAAGCAAGTTATTTTGTGTTTTGCGGTGACTCCTAACTAACAATTTTTAATTCTTTTAGTTCCTCTTTTATTTCACATTTACTCATTTTAAATACAAATGTTTTTCAGATAATGAACCTCTATAATGCTGAATATTAAATTTTTTTTTCTACTTCATTAATAGCTTGATAAATTTTTGTATATTTGTTATAAGTATTTAAGAAGCTTAACTATCGATTCAAGCAGATTTATAACAATACTTCTTAGCTGTATATATGTTATTCTATCTCAATAATTTTTTTTTGTTTTGTGAGCTTTATATCAAACAGGGTTGCCAAACAAATAGGCTAGTTTAAAAACTTTTATAACTTAAACAAGGTTTAACAGGTTTAAGATATTTCACAAAACTCAGGTGTGTGTGAAACTTTTTTTGTACTTTGAGTAAATCTTCGAATTCTCAGAATAGGAACTATGACTTTAGTGTAGTTATTTTATTGTAATTTTTCTATGTAATTTTCATACTATGTACTTTTTAATAATGATGATGTTTCAGTCGGGTATTTAAGCTTATTAACAGCAAGTTTTTAGCTTTTTCATCTTTTAGAAAACTTAGCATGGTTTGATATAACTCAGACATTTTTGTAGTTAAAGTCACAACCATGTAAAAGACTAAAAAATTACTAATAAGCTTTACGAACATTAAATATATAAAAATAAATATTTTAGATTTCTACATTATAAAAAGGTTTTTTGTTTTTGGTTAAGTAATTACTGATCTTTTTAAGAGTGCAAACTAATAGAAATGCTAAAAATGTTTTTAACGTTTAATATTTTTTCAATATCTAAAGTGATTGATAACCAACAAAAAAAATGTATAAAAGTGACCCTTAAAGTTATTCAAGCTTGGTTATCATAGAGAGTTAGGTGGTAAGTAGAATAATGAAAATACTAATTTAGAATTATAAACTGTTTGATATAGTACACGTTTTATTAAGACTTTTTTTTATTAAACAATTTAAATCTAATTTCAAGAAATATTAATATTTTAAATAGGTATTCTACGGGTAGCTAAAAGCAATTAATTTAAAAAACTGAATAAAAGTAAACTAAAACTATTACTAAAACTAGCACGAAACGTTTATTCAACTGTCACTTAAACTATAACTGTGGCCCGCAAAGATTTTTGAAACTTAAAATTTGGCCTGCGAGCACCAAGTGCATGTTCTGAAGCATCCTGATGCCTTGGCCCTTCAGGATCCTAAGATATCTGATCAATTGGATTTTCTTGTGCAACCTGAGTATCTTCCTGTGGTTTTTGTTTCAAAAGGTTCTTGGTTATCTAATCTAGTATTGGTTCACTCTTCACAGGTTCCTGAGAACCATGATCAGGATTATCATCCTGAACTGCAACTAGAATTTTTAATCTCAAACACATCCTAATATGGTTCCACTGAAAATTTTCTCGAACTAAAAATGTGTTTTGTTAAGCTTCGTTTTATTGATCAAAACTTGTTTTGCTGCTGGTTCAGTAACAGAACCTTGTGTCTCTTGTTGAGGAACTTTTTCTTTATGATTCTACAGATTCTTTAAAATAGTAGTTTGTGGGTTTCAAAATAAAAAAATTACTTTTTCAATAAAAGAATTGTAAGTAATTTGTTATTTTCCTTTTATTAGAAATTTAAACTAATTATTTTTAATTTATATTGTTGAAATGTATAATTAATTTTGACTTATAAAATTATGTATGCTTTCAAAAGCTTCAACGAAAAACAGCTAATATAAATCCAAATTAACAACTGATAAAACATAAGATAACAATAATTAGTTTACAATAGTACTTTTAGTCTACTAAATTGAAAAATTTGTACTCAGTGCAGTTGAAATTAGTCATTTAGAAATAAGTTAACTATATTGAAGGTTCAACAACTAAAAACGCGTTATAATATTTTTTAGGCATTTCGTATTAAATGATGGCTTAGTTTTTAAAGCTTCTGTATAGTTTAACATTTGTTTAAGTTTAAGCACCTTAAATTTTTTATGTTGTAAACTTTAATGCACTTAATAAATTTATGTTTATGAAGTAAAAATCTTTTTGACAGTTTAATTTTTCTATAACTACTTATTAAACCATATAAAGATAAACTTTTAATTTTTATGCACAACAAAAGTTCTACAAAATATTTATATTTTAAAAGTGTTATTTTTTTAACATTAACTTACTAAACTAGTTTTAATACAAGAACCGAATAGGTCTGTTAACGATTATATGTATTATAAGTGTATACGAATACTTTTCTTTGAGACTTTAAACAATTTATAATTACTTAATTTTAAACTATATTTCAATAAATTTTGTCATATTATATTTAAACTTTCAGCTTAATAAGAATAGTAGTGAGAAACATCTAGTTTTAGTTTCCAATAATTAATTCTTAGCTATTATTTTTGTTTTATATCATATATATAATATAAGAATATATAATATAAGAAATAATGTAGTTTAGTTTAATTTCACGATGCATTATCTGTTTTATTTAAGTTACAATGTCATAAATATCCTAAATTAAAATGACAATAAATTTATTATATACAAAAGTACTTATCTCCGTTTGATAAAACTATAAAACGTTGGCAATTGTTTAAATTAACATGTTTTTTTTTATCTTTTTATAGTTTTTGTGTGACTTTAAATTTTATTTATCTTTGTTTTTCTTTGTTTTGGAAAATACTATTAATAGCCCTTTTATATAATTTGTTTGAATTGTTTTAATTTTTTTTTTCAATATTTAAAACAAGTTTAAATTATAAAGTGTAAAATGAAAACTCTGTTATTTTTTAGAAAAATTTGCTTTAGATTTTAAAAAAGGTTTAAAGTTTTACTTAGTTTAAAAGGGGTTAAAATACATTTATTGACGAAAAATTAATATTCAATAAAGTCAAGATGATATAAGATAATTATAACTGCTTTATAAAAAATGATATTACAGTTACAAAAAACAACTACAGAACAGAATTTTTAGCCCAAAAAGAATAATCTTACAGTTTTAAGCTTGTTTCACATTTAGATTAACTTATTGATAATGTAACTGACAGACGATTTAGATTAAATTAGTTTATAAAAGCTTTAAAGCTGACTTTACTTCAATAAAAGGTTCTGTGCAAATTAATATTAAGCGCTTATTTTACACTTTAATTCTTCACAACATTAAGGGACAATAAACATATTCTTCAATCATTTAAAAATTAAATCTTTCTGTTGTAATGTTTAAAAATCCAATGTTTTTAGATTTTCGCTTCTTTTTATATTTTACTTTAACCATTTCTACGATTTTAACTAGAATATCTTGTTTTTCTATCTGAACCTCTGAAATAAAAATTTAATTTTCATTACTACTAATTTTATATAGTTACGATATTTATCAAAAAAAAATATAAAAACTCATACGGTTGAATTAAGAAGTTCCATTAATTAAAATAATTAGTTGTAAAATGATAGTTATTAATTATTACATTAATCTATTTATAGATTAACTTTTATGAAAAGTTGACAAATTTGTAAAAAACAAAAACTTTAAACTAACAAAAATAGAAGAAAAAATAATTACTAATACAAAATAATATAATTAAATTAATTATAAATTACATTTAAGAATAATAGAGAGCAAAATAATTTCACATGTATTAAAGGACACGGTATTTAGCAAAATATAATTAAATTAAAAATAAAACTTTACAATTAAAACAAGAATAAATATTCACCCTATGTTATATTATGCGAGCAAAACTTTTTTGCAAACTATTTGTTAAACAAAAATATTTGTGCAAAAAATTTCGTCGTGACGTAGTGAGAAAATTAGACACAAATTTTTGGATTTAATTTAAATATATAAAAAAAATAAAACTAATGCGTATTGCTATTTTTTACGGAGGTTGTTTGACTAAAACTTTAAAGCCCAAATGACCCCGGTTATATAACTAAAACATAGAAATACAATAAATATAACTGTCAATGATTGATAAAAATTTGTTCATGTTAACGAACATAAAAGCATAACTGATAGCTGCTATTAATTTTCAAGTTAAATATATTAAATGGATATTTTTTAAGTAATTTTTTTCTTTTTGTAATGGCAATTAATAGTAGTTTAGTTCTACAAATTTGCAATAGACTTTAACTTCAGTAAAAGTTTATATTTAAGCATTACTTAATGAGTACACATTTTTGAGCAATAATTTTTTTAAACTGTTTCAACAGTAACAATAAATATTTCTTTAAACAAATGAAAAATCTAAAACTAATTTCTGTCAACGGTATTCTTGTTTGTTTCAGACATTACAAATGTCTACAAAATAAAATAACTTTTATAGACATTTTAAAGAGTCTAATTTTTAATAAACATTTTTATCAATGAAAATTATTAGTATATTTCTGACTTTATGATAAAAACCCTTATAATTATCTTTAACTTTTAATTTGACATGCCATGTCAACTTGATAAACGCATGTTTGCAAAACTTAATCATATAAAAAAGTATTTCTTAAAGTAAACAGGTTTTTTCTTTTTTTATTTTCAACCGCATAAACCGGCTAAAACAGTTGCAAATTAATATTGCAAAAAACAATTGTCAGATGCGTTAAATAAAAGTTTCAAATCATCTTTTCGCATTTCATCTCAACTATTAAAATTTTTATTACTTTTAGTTTCGTTGTTTATATAAATTGATTTAAATTTTTTTGAATAATATGATTTTTTTTTTATTTTTACACAAAACATTTTTCTAACTACCAAAGTAATGTACTTATTTTTGTTTCACTAGATTTAAGATAATTTATTTGTAAAAAAAAAATCAAAGACTTGGCAAATTTTTTTAATTTGTGTACAATTTGATAAATTTATTTTTTCACAACCTTTAATAAAGCACTTTAATTTGACACAATACATTAGTTTTTGATACACGTCTTTATTTTACATGAATTTATTTAATCTAGTTATTATTAACTAAATTCTACAAACTATTCTTAATGAATTTTATATTTTTAGAATTCATCTGTAACTCCTCTGGCTATAAATTAAATTCAGCAAAAGAGTTTTCTCTTATTAGGGGTTTTTTTAATTTGTTTAATTTCTAAATTGCCGCCTTGTAAAGAGATGATTAGATGTGTGGCAGCAAAAGCTTGACTTTTCTATGTGCTAAATTGTGAGTATTGTTATTAATCTCTTATTTTTAGTTCTGTCTCTTAAATTGATATATTTCTAATAAAGTTAAATTGAAGTTAATTTTACTTTGGTTTTGCATAAATTTGAATAAATAAACATTGCTGTTGATAAAATTAAATTGAAGTTAATTTTACTTTGGTTTTACATAAAATTGAATAAATAAGCTTTGTTGTTGATAATTAATTAAAGTAGCAAGCAGCTTTTGGTACTTTTATAAATCTCTGAAATTTACAAACCAACTTTAATTAATTTAAAATAAACTAGTGGGCCACACCTAACTCTTGGTATAGCACAATGAGTAACAGATCCAAGCCCACCAAAAAGGATAGTATGTTCTCTAAAGAGAACATACATCATACTTTAAACAAGGTCATCAACCCCCAAAACTCGCTGTAGCCAACGTAATATAAACAGAGGGATTAACAAAAGGGGTGTTGACTCACACTCTTCGCACCGTAGCCAACCTGGTCCATCAGACCAACCACAAGCAACGTGCGAAAGATACATCAACTTAAATTAGTGATACAATTTGTATACACATTGTTTAGTTTTATTTAAGAAAAATAAATTATAATAAATATTAAACCTATGTTCATTTAAGATCATATGTTTTTTAAATTCTTATTTTATAATATTGTACGGTTTGTAGGGTATCATAAAAACAAGGTCTTTTATTGTTTTTAGTATGAAAACCTACTAAATATTTTGTTTATTAGTGAGACTAATAATAAAACAACATAATTACAATTTTTTTTAGCAAATTACGCTACGTAAGCTTGCAAAATTTTTAAACAAATTAATTTTGAGAATTCGAAGACTTATTCAAGTTGTTTGAAATAAAAGTTTCACACACACCTGAGTTTTAAAAAATGCCTTAAACAGGTTCAATCTAGTCTTAGTTTTTCAAATTTATAAACTAGCCTGCTTTTTTGGCAAACATGTTTAAAATAAAGTTTATAAAACAAAGATATAACAAAGTTATTTAACATTAATTTAAATATAAAAAAAAAGTCAGCTAGAGTAGATAATTAAGTTTCTTACATATTTTCAACAAAAGTATAAAATTTTATTAAGTCAATAATTAAGTAATAAAAATAAATTTTACTAATCAATAATACAATTCTTTAGCTGCAATAAACGTATTTTATTAAAAAAAATTAAATGTGAAATATAAGACGGGCTACAAAAATTAAATAAGGTTAGTTTGAAGTTATTGCGAAACAAACAAGAAAAAAAAATCGTTAAAGTCAGTTCCAACAAAGCACATGATTTTCTTCAGTAACTACAAAATGATCAGAAAAAAGTTTCAAAACAAAATATAAAGAAGCAAAATTTATTTCTAAAATTAAATTATTTACAATTTTAATTTATTTTAAAGAATTTGTGTTAACAGTAGTAAATTTTTTATTTATTTTTTCAATGACAATTTGAATTGTACTCAAATATTGTTTTAACTTAATCAAAAACAATGCTTCGTTGTGTTTAACATTTAACTTTTGATACTTTATTTTTCAGACTGTTTTTAAAATTATTTTTTACAAGGAAACTAAATTGGTATTGCTTTTATCAGGACAATTAACTTTTAATTTATTTGCAAACAGTCGAAAAGTGTATCCAAACTATTAATTGAGGTTATTTTTTACTAGGATAACAAAAAATATGATAACTAAATGTTTTATTTATAAATTAATTTTAAGACTCCTGTTCACTGTAGTTGCAAAGTAAAATATGTATAGCATACATTTTAATTTTTTATTAAAACTGAGCTAAAACTTTAGAAAAATATTTGTACAGTTTATTATTTCACGGAAATCGATAACTAAATAAAACAAAAAGTAAAGTGTTTCACCGAATAATAAAGTTTAAAAAGTATACTTTGATTTTTTAATTGATTTTTTTGTTAAACAAATGATGTAAACTTAAGCATAATATTGTATATTGCACTGAAAAAGTGTTATAGAATAATTTATTTTGTATAATATCAGTCAATTTAGTTTTAGTATGTTAAACTAGTTCCTAGCAAATTTTTTTACTTCAAAATATTTCTACCATCATTTTCATCATTTTTACTTACAAAATTATTGATAAGTCTTTTATCTATTAGTTTACTAATGATTAGTTTAATATTATGGTTGATTTTTGAATACTTATCTGTTGCTGTAGGTTAACTTTAATTTAATTAAGTTTATAAAAATTTCTTAGTTTAGTGAATTTTATTGTATAAAACGCATACTTAGTATCTACTATTTGTTGTGAATAATGGAATTATTGCATTAATATATAAGTTTTCGATAACAGATACAACTATTGTTATTTCTTATATTTGAATTGATTAATTATTAAATACTTACCCTATTTTGCTGAATTGTTGCAGCACAATTTCAGAATATTGTTTCTACACGCATATTTTGTGTAACCGTAAATTAATTAAATGTAAAAAAAAACAATATGTTGTAACTTAAGTTAATTCCTGCTGATATATATATATATATATTTTTTTTTTGATATATATATTATAAATCAAATATATTGTATAAGTAAACGTTTAAAAGTACAATTTTTTTTTTCAATTAACTCAATTTTTTTTGTAATATAAACTATTGTTTAATCAGTAAATAATAAAGACAAAACAAATCACAAAATACGGTTCACATGCCAAAAAGGTTTGAAAATATTTAATTTTGAATACAGTTATTATTTAAAACCATTTTTTTAGCCAAAATTTTTAATAGTTTCACTAAAAAATACTTTTTTATTGCTTTAATATTTTTTTTCTAATTAATCATTCTATACAGTAAGTTAAGGAAAGTCAGCTTGAAATTTTATTTGGAATTATGTTACTCGAACTAGCAAGGGTTTTCAAATGTGACGATACAATTTAACTTCAAGTTTAAATTCGTTAAATTGCCTTTGTTTATATAGAAAAAGGGAATACGCTCGTTTGTTTCTAAGTATAACACGTCACTAAGAAACATGTCTCAAAATTAGTATATTCAAAAAAACTTTGCACCAACAATTTTGCTCGCAAAATTTCAATTTGAAGTTTACGTTAAGTTTGTTTTTTTTTTTTTTTAAGTAGTAGTTTTTGGTATTCAGTTTACTTAAGCATTTTTTATTGTTATTGTCTGTTAGTTATACATCGATTTACGTTTTAATTTTGTTGGTTTTATTATTTTTAAATCTTCTAAGTTTGTTAACAAATGGTAGATTTTATGTTTTTAAGCACAATTTTCAAACAATTTTTTCTTTTTTTTTTCTTTTAATAATTTTATGTATTTATAGTTTTTTAAATACTTAATTTAAACATTTATTTTTATTTTAAATCTTAGAAAATACTTAGACAATGTCAAATATAAATCTACACTAGAAATCTTATGTTAAAAAAATTAATTATTTTAGTTTTATTGTAACTATAATTTTGTTGCAACAACTAAAATTTGAATTTTTTAATGAAGATTTAATAAACCGATATAACAGGTATTGAAAAATTTTCAAAGAAGTTGTATTAGCCTTTTGAATAAAATTTTTCTTGCGTTAAAAGTTTTGATGGCGTCGAAATAACCTAGTCAAACTTGAAAATAAATTGAAACAGTTATCATATATGCAAAAACAAAAAAAAAATGTTTAATGTTTTTTAAAGTTTTGTTGTTATTAATTTTATGTAGTTTTCAAGCGTCTACTATATGCTGTTTGCAAATTATGAAAAAATAAAAACTAAAATATACTTCATTGTTCTTTTTTGATGCACAAGAATAACTTAATAAAAAGATATGATTACATGAAACTGTAAAAGGTTTGTTTATACTTTTGTTTATAAATTTTATTTATCTAATAAAAGATTAATTTATTTTAGGAAGTTTAGAAAGAAACTAATATAAAACTTTTAGAGTATTAACTTTTATATATTTACCGTACTATAGTGGCAATTAAATTTTCTAGTGGTATAAGTAATATTTTTACTATTTATAGATAAATTTTTATGGATGAGTATAAATATATTTATTATGGCCTAATATGAAATTTAAGTATTTATGTGTACAAACGTTACTTTAACTTTCTAGTATGAATTAAATTAATTTTTAAAAACATTTTTTTATTAGTAAGATAACCTTTGATGGTTGCAAATTTAGTGCAGTAAAAGTGTAGTCCTAAAGGGCCTGTGGTAGGAACAACCTTTAGTTGGGGGAAGTCCCCTTTTTTGTGCTAAACGCTTAGCGCGTTTAGCTCTTAAGGATTTTACTGAATTTACCTTACTCATTAGGTTTAACTTAGTAATTTCTAAATATGTAATAAGCTTAATATATATAATTTCTTTAATGAAGTGAGTTTATTGAAAACGTGATGTTAATGTGACAATTAGAAAGTAGAAACGATAAAGCAGCCAATTTATCAGTAGAATAAAACTGCGAACATAAACACAACAAGTAAACACCAAGTTCTACAAATTAAAATGTTCTTAATAATGTTCTTCAATTGTCTTAATGTCACAATCTTAAATACAAAATAGGTCTTACTAATACCACTACTAATAATACAGAGTCTTGATATATGTCGTGCTTCATGCACAACAATGGCTAAACTAAGCAAAATATAATACGATAAAGCAAATAAACATCAAGATCTTATAAAATGAAAATAACAAAAAATTCTTATAATCAATTTTGTGCCTCTCGCACGGTCTTATGGCTTAACTGAGCCAAAAACATAAATAAATAACAACATAATCGAGCTGCGCGTAGTGCGCGAGCTACAGGCTAACAAGCATTTGCTTATCGTTATCTTGAAATAAGTACACTATTTCGGCTGACTATAGCGCCAACTGGCGGAAAAGTAAAAAACAACGAAATTGAAAATCGAATTCGTTACAAAAGAAATGAATGTATACTTGTATTGTTAATAGTAGTTTTTGTGGTGTTGCAATAGCATAATGTGAGTTAAATGTGAGTCTTAAATCATTCAAACCTTACGTCTGTAAACTTAAGAAAAATAATTTTTCACATATACATTTCCATAACCGAAATATTTATTTATGCTAAACAAACATTATTTAAAATACACTTATACATTGATTTAATTTATAATTGTTAAAAATATGTGTTGGAATAAATTCAAAATAATCTGAGGAGGTAATTTATAAAAAACGATGCTGTAAAAAAATATTTCTAAAATAATATAAAAAATATCATTTATAAACGATTTTCTTTTACAATATTTTTTGTATATAATTAAAGTTACGTAAGTATTACAAACAAGTCCTAATATTAAAAATTTATTAAACTATTACATTTAAAATGTTTATTCCTTTTATCAAAAGTTTTAACCGGTGTTTATCAGTTGTTGTTAATCATACAAGAAAACAACTTTTTCTTATACTTTAAAACTGACTTTTTCTGTTTAACTATTAAAATGTAAGAAAGTTAAACGAAAATTAAACAACAACTATTGTCAGATTTTTAAGTTTAAGCCTTTGATTATTATTTGATAACTTGATAAATTTATAAACTTATGATTATTTTACTTTTATATTATCCAAATATCAATATTCGACCTTTTCATAAGTTTTTTATTTTGACTTTTGCTATCATATATTTTATACATAGATGCAATCTACACAGGAAAGCTTTTTAAAAATATTAATATTTTGTTGAAACTATAGTTTTGCTGCAATTACTAGACTGTGATGTTTTTTTTCGCATTTAACAGATTTAATAAACTGATAGAAGATGTTGTAGACTTTTGAAGAAAAGTTTCATTAGCCTTGTTTAAAGAGTTTTTCATAAAATAGTAAAAAGTTTTAGTGACATAGATATAACCTATTTGTAAGCAATCAAACTAAAAAGTAAGTGAAAACCTTAATTGTAACAATCATTTCAAATGATTACGTAACTGTTTAGAGTAGTTTGTAATTCGTCAAAATGTTATTGTTTATCTCACAAAATATGACATACCTTGATATTTTTTTTTTATACGTTGTCTGCAAAAAGTTTTTTTTTAACAAAAGTTATGCAGAATTTTTGAAAGTAATCGTTGTAATATAATTAAGTGTAGTTATTTGCCTTATTAAAATGGCTTTCGAAATATCCAAATAGAATAACTGTTAATTAAGGACAATAAAACTAATATAATTGTTTTTCTTTCAAAAAGAACTTTACATTTTTTGAAATTTACATTTTTTTGTCTTTCAAAAGAGCAAATACAGATAAAAGATATCTGAAAAGATAAATTTTAGAATAGATGAACCTCAAAGTAAAGTAACATGAAGAATTAACTTTTGTTTTAAATCAAATTGACTCTCTGTGTTGATAGTTTTAAGATTAAATTCCTGTGGTCAACAAATATACAAAAATGAAAAACTTTTAAAACAGTGACAATAATCTCATTTCCTTAAGTTTTATCAAGAAAATTATAATCTATTAAATCAGAAAAAATAACACAATAAGACAAAGAGCTTGCAACAAGAAGAAAAATTGAAAAACTCATAAATATAAACATTTTTTTTAGAATAATATAAACAAATTATTTTTTTTTATAGAACTTTATTTTTTAATTAAAACTTGTTTTTAGGATTTTATAAATGCTTAGTAAGTTAATTTTTTTATTTTTCAAGATTAAAATAAACAAATTAAAGTTTTTTTATTGTATTTTAGAACTTAATTTTTTAATTTAAACTGGTTTTAAAGATTTTATAAATGCCCACCTTAGTTAAAGTTTTTATTGCATTTTTTAGCAAAGCTAAAAGATTTAAATTGTACATTGTAGCCACACACTCAAAGTATTTTGGATAACTCTAGGATACTTAGAGTTTTATTTTTGAACTCAGGCTGACTCAGTATAGTTTTTTTTTTATCTATGAAAAACTAAGACATTTTAGGTTTGTTAATAATGTCATAACAGATGTTTTTCTAGATTTGAATTAGATTTTGCTAGCTAGTTTTAATAAACTTTTATTTTATAACCAATTTTTTAAAAAAAGATTGATAAATTTGAAAAGTTAGTCTTATTTCAAAAAATAAGAAAAAAAAATTAAAAATAAAACCCTGGAATTGGTGTTGGTCATAGGGTAGTGCTGTTGTAAATACATATTTTACTTGTATTGTTATATTGTTTGTTTTCTATGTATACTGTTTTATTTTATCAAGATTTTTTTCAGAGTTTTTGGTTTTATTCCCAACTTTCAAAGGTTTTTCGTTGTCTCTGTTTTTCTTCGTCTTTATATTAACAATTTTTAAGTAGTTTACAAAATTACAAAAAATTAAGTTGGTACATTTGTATTTTCTAGTTAGCTTTACATTTTGAAAACTGTTTTTGAGATTTATTTGTATTACTACTGTAAACTTGGTACACTATGTGTGGATTTTAACAAACTTGGTTGTTTCACAGATTTCAAAAACTAACTTTAAAAATTAAGTTTTCTAAGATTAAAATTATGCAAATATCATTTGAAAGTAAAACCATCCACTTGATACCATTGAAACTCAAAGCTATTAACAAAGCCAATCAATCTGAAGTTCAGTTTCTTACAATGAGTTCCAGATAAGTACTTCAAGAAAAAGTCTCTTTGAATGATGTTTTCAGACAAATATGTAAAACAAAAAGTTTGTTTTAACTTGTTTTTAAATATA
This sequence comes from Thalia democratica, assembly GCF_965202585.1. NCBI lineage: Eukaryota > Metazoa > Chordata > Thaliacea > Salpida > Salpidae > Thalia > Thalia democratica. Next base: position 31,752,752 of record NC_139169.1, on the reverse strand, counting down.
ACTGTAAATTTTGTTTTTTTACAAGCATTGTTGTTTACAATATAAAGATTTTTGTGTTTTATATTTTCTTTAAATGTATCAAGAACATGGATTGTATATGTTGTTTTAAAATAAGTTTATAAGTTTTAGAGTGGTTTACTAAATTTAAAAAATAAATCAGTTTAATTCTTTTATCTATGTTTAATAAAAAAAAAAAAAATTAAAATAAGTTTTATGTAACTTTTTCAATCTAAGATTAAAAAGAATAAGTTAGTACTATTTTTTAACAAGTGTATAGTTGTATTATAAATTCATAACAGTTTAAAAAAAAACTAATATATTTTATGTTTAAAAATCTTTATGTTTGAATTTATTTATATGTTTCACATTGTATCTGAAAAATATTAATGTATAATATTCAAGGTTTGTTGTTATTTAACTAAGTTGTTTTATTTATGTAATCAAATTTTTTTTTACAGCTTTTATTTAACAGTTGATTTTAATAAAAAAATGTTTTATTCTTTTTTTACAGCTTGAATCTTTATGCTATTAAAGCTAGTAATAACATTTACAAAGACGTGTACTCTACCTTTCTTTATGAATTATTTTTGACAAAATAAAGTAATTGTACATTTTATCTAATATTGTGAACTTTTTTATCTTATATTCTTTTCATTTTTTATTCAACTCCTAAAATTTATGATTTTTATTTTATTAAAAGCAACAATTTTTGCAAATATTTTCTGAAGTGCGGAAACTGTGTTCAAAATTATATAGTTTAGGCCTATCAGTAATACTATTAAATTTAAATTTTTAATTAATATTTTTATTATAAATGAAAGATTTTATAGGCTCATAAAAATTTCAACACATAAAGAATTATAGGGGGTGAAGAGCAGTACAACTTGCCTTGTATTCAGTTATTCATTATACTTAAACAATCTATTTATTTTCAAACTTTTAACAAAACTGCAAACTTCCATATAAAATTAAAGGTAGTTGAAACTACTCTATTCCCGTTGTGACGTCATCACACATTATTCTCGATTTTTTTTTTTGCAGATTCGTAACTTTTTAGAGCTAGCTACGTCCCTGATCAAAAGTAATGCAGATTTTTAGTATAATGTTTTGTAAGTAGTAATAAAAACCTTATTAGTTATTACTTTTACCTCTTTTTTTTCTGTATTTTTAAATTTAAGTAAAACTGACACTCTATGCAAAATTGTATCTGTGCAAAATTGACCCTTTAAGCAAACTTTTTTTCATGCAATTTTGTCATCTAGTGCAAATTTGTCTTTGTGCAATATAGTAAATTTCCGAAATTTTGTCTTCGCGCAATGTTACTCTTTCAAATTGTATTATCTGTTTGTTTCATCAAAACTTTCTAAGGTAAAATAAACTAAAATAATAACTTAACTAAGTTTCTGTAACAATTTATTATCTTTATTTCTCTATAAGTAATTTTTTTGTACACAATTGACGTCATATGTAAATCCCACAAAATTTGACATCAAACTATTTTATTTAGATATTAAAAAAAATTTCACAATTGGTTGTTTTTTTTCTGTACTATTTAAACCGTGGTCGAACGGTACACATAATTAATGTTTAGGTTTAAAAGATTTTTAAAGTTGTACAGCTGATACATAAATCTTAAGAATTGTTCTGCAGACAACAAAAAAATGTTTTACCTAAAGAACAATATAATCTACCGTAATAACAACATAGCGAAATTTTACGTGGGTTCAATAAGCACATCATTAAAAATTAGATATAGTAGCCATAAGGCAAGCTTTAATAACAAGTTAAAACACATAATATTGAATATTAAACTACATGATTGAACTAAAAGACGCAAAGAAAGACTATAATTACAAATGATAAATTTCCTGCAAAACTTAAAATAGAAAAATTATATAGCTCAGAAAAGTGCGAGATTTTAAAAATAAACAAGGAGTCAACGCTAAAAAAACAAAAGATAGACACTTATCCTGTCTTCACAACCAAAATAGGTATTTTAAAAGAAGAAAAAATTTTAATAAATAAACATAAATAGCAACAACAGAAAACTAAAAAAAAGAACAAACAAGACAAAACAAAATATATGTTACTTTGCAAAGAAGACATTTTTTAAGATTAGCTCATTTTTAAGCAAACAAGTTCAAAACAATGCATTATAAATTTCACCACAAAAAATTTCATACTAAAGATGTTTTTATTTTAAAAAAAAACTGTTTTAACGTAATTGCAATATCTAATTAGTTTTTTAGTAATTTATAAGTATAGAACTAATGTTGATGACGTGACGAAGTATTTTGTATTTAAGTCTGTTAAGTATTTCTATAGCTAAATATTTACATTTGACGTCGAAAGTTTGAGACCGTGCAAAAGGGTTTTTAACTATTTAAATTCCGATAAAAATATATGTTTATTAAAATTGCAAGCAACGCTCTTTTAAAAAAAATGTTTAATGTTTGCTACTAATAAATTTGTTAAGTATATATATACCATAATATACCATAATAGTATTATTCATTCAATTCAAAAGCTCAAAATTGCAAGTTGATGATTTTTTTTTTAAATGTGATTCAAAAAAGTATACTTTACAAATAAGATATTTAGTTGTTTTTTACTTTGAAACTCACTTATTTAAAATAAAAAAGTAATTTAGTTCTATTATTATTTTTTTTAAGTGTATAAAAACGAAACTTATGAAATTCATATAAAACTGAAGTAAAATTTTACCAAGTGTTTTATTAAAAAGTTTAGTCATATATATTTTTCTAACTAAACTTTTTAAGTAAGTCCCTTCTTTAGATTTATAGCCGTTTATTAATAGGCCTTAGTGAAAATTAATATATTCTAAATTTTTATAAAAAAATTGATTAAAAACATATTGATGATTTTTATTACGATATATTTTCCGTTAAATGAAAGATTTTGATTTAAAGTTGAACGTTTTTCTTTTTTGCATTTTAGTTTTAAATTTCCAAAATTAATTAAGGATTATAATTAAAAATGACATTGATTGGTACCAATTTTAACTTACAATTGTTTAAACAGGTTTAATTTTTTTCAAAATGACACAGTTTGAATTTTTCTTATCAAAAATAAATAACAGAAAACTATAAATGTAAAGTACAGCTTAAACTAATATATACATTTAAGATCACAACGTTATATAACAATACAAAAATACTTGAACCATAATCTTTCAAATCAGAACCAAGAAATAGCCTTTTTTTTCTACTGTAAAACATTACAACCCACACTTATTAAAAACTGAAAGTAAAATAAGAACTTTATATTAATTTAGGAAAAGAAACTGGCATAAAAGTTAATTCAGCTTAATTTTCTTCATCTAAATAACATGGTCTTACATCATAATTAAGCTAATTAAAATGTAAATTGAGCTTAAAACTTGCAGAAAATATCGTAAGTCAAATAATTAATTTTTGAATTTACTGTTTTTAATATAATTTTTTTAAATTAAATTGTACTTTTTTTACATTTTGTTTTTGTTGCTACCAAACGCTAAAATAAGCGTTTTTAAAATTATAACTCTAAATTGTCAAAGGTTTTTATTTTCTATCTTTTATCTAATAATATACACATTTATACCCAAAAATTTCTCTAGAACAATAATGTGGTTTTTTAGACGGTCGAATTATGATGTAATACTGTTTTCTCTATAAACTTTAACAATTGAAATAAATAATTAATTGAAATATTTTTTATTTGTTAATGAACTTTTTGTAATGACACCATTTTTTAGTCAAAAACAAATTTTTTAAAACTTTCGTATTTATTATAAAAGCTTTTAAAAAAAACCATGAGGTTCGAATTAATTTAGCATCTATGAGTTGTCACATGTTATTATAAAGTATCATAAAATTTTAAACTATTGAGCAATATTTTTGTTTGTGTTGCAAATTTAATTCAGAATAAAACAAAAAATTATACTTTACTAAATAGTATTAGTTAATTATAAAAATAACGAATGTGTCGAAGTTTATAACTATTGTATGTTAAATGATATGGTATTTCAACAGAAAATTTAAACATTAATGTGATCCTTAATTATACAGATTAAAAATAATTATTGACCTTCATTACAAACTATCGCACAAGCGTGTTGTAAAAAAGGTACATCACTAGTTTCCAGGATGAACTTATAAGATATCTATTAAATTGTGACTTCGAATGTCATTAGATATTGTAGTTACTTTTATATTTATTTTTGTTTTTTGACTTAATAGTATTTGTCATTTAATAGCCAACTTTTTTTATAAACAGTTGATTTGTTTGATTAGAATAACAAATGTTTAGTCTAAATTACAGAATTTTCTATCTTTCTATTCTTTAGATTTTGTTTTAAAGCTACTATTTTGAATTAAGTTAAAAATACTTACAAAATTTTTCTTTTTTTATTATTTTTCAGCATAGGAAAGTAAAACGATTAATTATATATCTATTTACTGTGACAAAAAAAGGAGTATTTAAGTAGTAAGCTGAGAAAACTGTTTCAAGTAAACTTATGTTAAAAAATCTCCTTGTCTAAAGATGTTGCTAAATTACCACTTTTTTATGTTTCTAAATATTTTTTGCTTTCTATAATTACAATTTTAGACTAAGTCAAGTATTCAAAGTAAAGATATATTTTCAAAGTAGAAGGAAAGTAGTTGTTGTTTTTATCAATATTATTCTTCATTATTATTTTCTAATATAAAGTGATAAAATAGATTTTTATTAAATTATTTTAATTTACCAAGTACAGTTATGATACAAATCACTTCTTTAAATTAAAAATAATGCAATAATTAATTTATCTATTCAAATGTGAAGCAAATTTTGCTGTTCAAGTAAAATTATTAAACAAAAAGAAAAATTACGCTATAACCACAAAGTACTTATAATATTTAACGTAGAAACATTTCAGCGTAAAACATTTTTACTTTCTCTTAAAAATTTGTAACCTATCATTTAAGCATTCACACGTTTGCTATTAGCATATAAAATATTAGTAAATGTTATAGTTTTTCTAATTAAAGGGGTCGCCAAACTGTGGCAGCGGGCTTGATTCGAAATTCCTTTCAAGTTTATCTTCTTTTATATGTTGATTTACGGTAGTATTTATCTATGTTATTCTAGTACAGGGGTCGGCAAACTGCGGCCCGCAGGCCATTTGCGGCCCGCGAAGGGTAAATCTGCGGCCCGCGAGCATATTATTTTTTTAAATGGAATGCGGCCCGCGAAAGAAAATTTTGTGGCCCGCGAGTATGTAAATGTGGCCCGCTGAGCAAAAACATATTTTAAATTAAATTTTTTCGGTAATTCGATTTAACTTGATTAGTTTTGTTTTAAGTCTCTGTATAATATTTAAAAGTAATTAAAAGAAATTACTGCTTTAGTTTAAAAATGTGAATAAGACAGATTAGCATTCTAACAGGATGTTTTTCTCAGTTTCATAATAACTTCTTTTTGAAAATAGCAAGTAATTATCTGAAAAAAGAGTGTAAAAAGTGCTTGGATTTAATAAGTTAGATATATAATACCTAATTATTAAATAAACTAAATGCAAATGTTATCCATTTTGTACAAAAGTAATGCACAGTAATTAACTAAAGTGTCATTTCTTTATAGCTTAGATATTCTTTTTGAATATTTTTTATACATAAGTTTACTTTATAGATTTTTTATTTGTAAATGTTTTATTTTTCAGTGTAAAAACATTTAATATAACATAGTAATAAGAAATAAGGTTTATTTGATTTTTGTTTTGATACATTTAAATTTTTTAGAGTTTTATTTGCACTTTATATTAATTTCTATGCACCACAACTTAAAAGGATGCTCATATTTTAAACCACTTTTTATTTAATACTTTAGTTAGTTAAAGTTTAGTTTATGCGTAATTTTCTAACATTGTTTTTTCTACATGTAATATCTAAATTATACACACACATTTAAAACAATATATATGACATAAATTAATATAGTTTTTGTTAGGTATACATTTTCATTTTTCAAACATTTTTTTTTGTCAAACTTAGTTAATGTTTATGCCTTGCATATCAATACACACAATTGCTGTTTTTTGGAGCTACCTATTTAATATAAACTAGATTTAGAGATGGTAAGTTTATTAAGTTTGTACATTGTTAATCAAAATAGTTCAAATTCAAGCAAATAAACAACTAAACATTGCCAACGAGCGTGAACTTGGCTTGAATGTCTTTTTTTTTTGTAATTTAATCTTTTAACCAAACTTTAAAACCAATTATAAATTTAAATATTATATAATATATAATATAGTTATATATAATATATAATTAATTAAGTTAAGTATAAATAAATAAATTAATATATAATAAGTAATAAATATATAATAATTATATATAAGTATAAATAAAATAAGTTTAAAAAAATTAGATCATGTATAATATAATATAAATAATTATAAATTTAAGTAAAAAAATTTGAAAAATAAAAATTTTTGGAGAAAAACAATGTAAAGTAAAAAATTCCAAAAAAATATTAAATTTTTAAAGGGACCCCACTACAAAACTAAAACCCCAGTTCGATAAAAGTTATTGTGAAAAGCTAAACAAAAGAACGTTCTTTAGAACTAAAAAAAATTCCAAGTTAGCATTAAAGAAATTAAAAATAATTGGTTTTAAAGTTTGGTTAAAAAATTATATTACAAAAAAAAACCATTCAAGCCAAGTTCACGCTCGTACATTGCCACACACTCAGACTATCACTATTCTAAGACTTTAATTCTCAGGCAAACTAAGTCATTTGTTAAGTCTTTGGCTAGAATTGCTTTTTTTATACAAAAATATCAGGATTGTTTTTGTTAACTCAAGCTGGTTTTTTTGCTTGAAAGATTTGCAAGTTAAACTTATGATGTATGTTTTGCTCAATCAACAGTGTAAGTTTGAGCTATAATATATATAAAATTTTAAGTCTTGCAGCTAATATAATTAAAAATATTATTTATATTATTGTGTACATTTAAGTGTGAACAATCAGTGTTGCCAAAAAACTTGAATCCAGGAAAAGCTTTGAATTTGAAAATGTATGCTTAAAAATTCTGGAAAAAAACTTGAATTTGAGAATTTTTGAAAAAATTTGGAATTTCAAAAAAGTTTTACATGTAAAGTAATTAAATTTCGATCTGACACAAAAAACTTACTAACAAATATTTTTCTATTAGAAAATATATTAAAGTAGCTTAACAGTATTTTTTAATATTGATACATTTGTTAAGACATTTTTTAAACTTTAATTAAACTTTATACTAAAAATAAAAGAAAGAATTGTACTTCCAAAAACTTTGTTTTGGCGTATTGCACCTTTACTTGTAAAATTTCACCGATTGTTGTGCTTCGCTTTTAAACTAAACCAAGAAATTCTACTAAAATGTCAAAGTTAGTAAAAACATCTCTAATAAAAATTCTCAGATGAGCAATAGTTTTTTTTATCAGTGCTCCCATGTTAACAGATTGATTAAAGTCCTAATTTGATTTATGCGACCATAACCTTAATGCATTTCCTAAACACGACTTCTAGTTGTCAATGAAGAAATAAACAAAAGCTTTTCATTACCGCCAACATAAATTATTTAGAATAGTTTTCAATTATAAACGGTATCTCATTTTAAGTAATAAATTTTGCTACTTTATAACTTGCCTTAACAATTTTTTTCTGGTCATTCTGTAGTTACTGAAGATAATTATATGCTTTGTTAAAGAACTGACTTTGGTGATTTGTTTTTTTATCGTTTCTCGCAATAACTCCTAACTAACGTTTTTTTTATTCTTTTAGCTCGTCTTCTATTTGACAATTACTACTTTTAAATGCAATATTCTTATTTCAGATAAAGAATTGCTAAAATGCCTAATAAAAAATAAGTCTTTTTACTTCGCTAATGACTCAATAGAGTTTTATACTTTTGTTAAATTTGTTTAAGAATTTTAATTGTCCATTCCAGCTGACTTATATTTTTTTGGCATGTAATTTATTTACTGTTAATAACCTTCGTTATTTCTTTATGTTATGAACTTTATTCAACTGGGTTGCTACACAAACAGGCTATTTTAAAAGCTTGAAAACTCAGGTGTGAATGAAAATTTTATTTTAAACACTTTAAAGAAATCTTTCAATTCTCAGAATAGTTTTTATGACTCTAGTGTAGTTTGCTAATTGTAATTTTTTCTTGTTTTCTTACATTTTGTGTACTTTTTGATAATGATGATGTTTTAACTAGGTATTTAAGCTTGATTAACAACTATTTATTAGCTTTTTCAACTTTTAATAAACTTAGGCTGGTTTAATACAACTCAGACATTTTTGTTTTATAAGTGGCAACCATGTAAAATACTAATTAGTAATAAGATATTTTATTAAAATTTTCGAGAATAAATTATGTTAAAGAATTTGTTTTAGCTTTCTGGAATACAAACAGGTATTAATTTTATTAAGTTAACTAATTAATAAATTTTCTAATGAGTGTGAATTACTTAACACGCAAAAACTTTTTTTGAAGTAAATATTCTTAGAAATATGAAAAAAGGGTTGATAATATAACATATGTATAAAAGTAACCCATAAGTTAACCTTTCTTTAGTGTGACTAAAACTAAAATCAAAATATTATTCAAATGTCACTTAAACTAAAACTGCGGCCCGCGAAGACTTTGGAAACTTGAAATTTGGCCCGCGACCACCAACTGCCTGCCGACCCCTATTCTAGTATAAAGTTATTACACAAGTTTTTAAAAACATTTTTAAACACAATATTTAGTGAATTTTTGTTTAATTTATTTTCTTTCATTTCATTAAACTAATTATTTTGCTACTAAACACTTAAATACTTAGAAGATAAAAACTATGTGCAAAAGCTAGTAAGAAGTTATAAAATCATGTGGTGTACTACTCTATAACTAAAAGGTTTTCTCGTACACCAGTTCCTTATACCAAACTTTTTGAGTCTTTTTTTATCGTTCAATAAACAATATATTATGAAAATTAAAATTTTAATGATATTTAAATGAAAAAATAAATAGTAAGTATTTCTGAAATACTGCTGCTACTGTTTTAAATGTTTTTATATAACCATAAAATAAAAATAAAAGTAGTTGTACATAAATAATAATAATAAATTTCTACCTTTTTTAGAAATAGCTGCTTAACAACACCTAGAAGTTATAATTATCTACTAAATTAATCAGTATACCAAAATAGTAAAAATTAATACTGCGTAAATAAAACTAATCTAATACAAACATATTTCTAAAAAGTTTATTGACGTTATAACTAACTACCACAAACGTAGCCTGAAAGTTAAAGAATTTAAATAAAATGAATAATAAAATTAATAAAGAAAAATGGTATGACAGATATTATAGTATTTTTTTGCATATAAGGAATTAAATAGCATTTATATTTAAAACAAAATCAGTAAATACATTTCATAATAATACAGTAAAAGAAGGTTTTAATTTACTTGTATAACATTTCTGCTACTTTATATTCTTGAGTTTTATTACAAAGTTTTAAAAAACTCGGTTTTGTCTTAACTCTGTTATGAAAATGATATTTAATTTTCAATTTTTAATCTTGCGAAAAAAAAATGAGTTTTTTATAAAAATAAATGCATTTTCTATGATTTCTTAAAACTTTTTCGAAAACTAAAACAATATTGTTTATTAATTAGGAGTTAATTTCTTTCTGATGAAAAAGTAAAAAAAGAAATTTTATTTGCTTTTGATATAAAATAGACAACATTTTGAAAGTATGTATTGAGATATTGGAGTTCACGAGTTGCCTGAGGTTTAGGAATATTCTAATAGGAATCAGACGCCTAATCCATTAAAAAACGCAGCGAGAAAATAATTTAGATAATTACTAATCAATTTTTTTAACGAGTTTAAAATCTTGACAATATCAATTGCGATAAAGTTTTATTTTGCGAAGTTTTACTATTATAATAGTAAGATAAATTGTATTTTGTTAAAGCAAGTCTACAATTGTTTTACAAGTGTGTAGTAATGGTTTATTGAGTTTTATTTAAAGAGATGCTTGATGTAGGAAATGTTTTGCTAAAAAAACTAATTTAATTGCAGTTATTTGTACTTATACTTTTATCTATGCATTTTTAGTGCTTAGGTGCACAATTTTATTTTCGAAAGAGCATTATATTTCTACTTCTAATTGCACTATATATGGTGCAACTAACATAAGTCGCATAGAAGCGCAAAATTTCGATCTTTTAAGTCAAGTGCTTAATGACTTTTTGAAAATGTTGCTACTAGCGTAAATCATCAGGGAACGCAGTATTTTAGTTCAAAATTGCAACCTATTAAGTCGCCAAAAGAGCGTAAGTATTATTTTTTTAAGCGAAAAAACGTAAAATAAGAACTGCATTAGAATTTAGAATTACAACAACAGAAAAGTTGTTTTCGATAACGTCTAAGTTTTAGTTTATAAAACAAATTTTCCTCTGTGTTTATATCTACTAGTTTATTGTTTTGATGTTCTGAATGATTAATCTAAAATGTAGATTGTATTTTTTAAATCAGAATGTTGGTGAAGTTTAAAAAATATATTTACATGAGTTTTTATCTTTCTAGTCGTAAAATGACAAGTCATTTTCTAATTTTCATTACTCGTTTCAAGTTCTAGTAAAAAGCTGTGTTTAAGTTTTTCCATTCGCAAGAAATCAAAAATAAATTTACTTTAATTTAGGCAATCGTATTTTGTTAAAAAAGTTGCTACTTTTGCATCTTTTTGAACGTTGTTTGATACACATAATTGTTTGTCGTATATTAAGCACAGCTTTTAACCACACCTACCACCTTGCTACTGCTTAAAAATGAGTATATTGTTTATAAGTACAACGATGAACAATACAAGGTATAAATATTACGTGTTTCACTTTGTTTTATGAAGTCACAATCAAAAATTGCTGCGGACTTTGTTTTTACACTTGATCAATGTGATTGTTGCTGATTCTACAAAACCGTTTAGAAGACAGGAAACCGAAGAATTTCTCAAAAAAAATAAGATCGTTGTCCATACCAATGAAGATTGAAGTTTCGTCCCTCCCTTATTAACCACCGTGTCATTTTGTCGTTGTGCTAAAGTGACCCTCCGTGTCTTTTTGTCTCTGCGCCAAAGTGACGCTCCGTGCCAAAGTGACGTACCGTGTAATTTTTTCGCTGCACCAAAGTGACCCTCCGTGCCAAAGTGAAGCACTGTGTCGTTTTGTCGCTGTGCCAAAGTGACGCACCGTGCCAGAGTGACCCACGGTGTCATTTTGTCGCTGTGCCAAAGTGACGTACCGTGTAATTTTTTCGCTGCACCAAAGTGACCCTCCGTGCCAAAGTGAAGCACTGTGTCGTTTTGTCGCTGTGCCAAAGTGAACCTCTGTGCCAAAGTGACGCACCGTGCCAGAGTGACCCACGGTGTCATTTTGTCGTTGTGCCAAAGTGACGCACCGTGTCTATTTGACGACCGTATCATTTTGTCGCAGTGTCATTCTGACCCGCTCCCAAAATAATAAGCTGCTAATAAAATATAACTTTTATAAATCACCAGGCAAAAGTTTTTGATGAAATTTTGCATCATTTATTTTAAGCCTTATTACTCATAGCTGCAAAAAGCTTTAAATATTCTCTTACTATTCAAAGTTCAACAATGATTAATGGTTTTTAAACTAATGAAACACGTGTACCAGTATTTTTGAAATCTTATTTTTCTAATAAGTTATTTAAAAGCCTTTTAAGTATGGGCCAGTAGAAGGTGTTTAAGTTTAAATAACAACCTTATTATATATATATATATATATATGTATATATACATGTACATTTAGGTGTTATATTTTATTAAACAACAACGAAAATGATTTTTAGATATATAAAATTTGCTCAAAATGTTTAGTCCAAGGACCTAGTGTACAAAAATAACTTTGGGTTATCAAGTAGTACACCACTTTGGGTACCTTTTAACGTCTTCTTCACGACTTATAGATAGATAATTAGTAAATTTGAGTTTCTTAAAGTTTAAGTTTATGCTTTGTGTAAAGAAATCTATTGAACTTTTTTACTTTGGTTGTCTCAGCCTTCCTTAATACCATTAAACAAAACAAGGTCAATGGTCAATTCCTCACAATATCAATGGCATATATTTTTTTTTTTGAAATATCTCATATATAGATAATTTTTTCTTTGCCTACTTAAGATTAAATTTTTCTTGCATGATGTTGGAGAAAGATATTTCCCTAGTATTACGATATACAAGTTTAATCTTAAATGGACAAGGAAAAAATATAAAAAATACTTTCTATATACATAAAGAAACTTTTAAAAAGCTTTTCACGTGTATGTAGAACTTGAATGTAAACAGTTTTTGCAATTAATAAAAGTGGGAAAATCACTATACTGTAGTTAATCAATACATTATAAGAAAATAGCCAACATAGTAAGTATGTTTGCTACCTTTTGCTAGATACGTTCTCTACTTTAATCTCGACTTTTGATGCTCAATGTGCGTAGGTTCGCAGAGTTTACTGTGCTTATATTTTTGAATTACTATTTTATTATAATAACAACTTTTGAAATTTTAATGTAATTAGGCAAAGTAGGACAAAACTGCGTACATGTATGCCAGTACTAAAACTTTATTAAAGTTGTTTTCATTGACAGGACTTCTCCTCTTACCTAACAACTAAAACAAAAAAAGTAAAGTATTAAACTTTAACAAAATTTAACGAGTTAATATTTACTTTGGTTTTGCTTTAATGAGTTATTACTTATTGTTAGCACCTTAAAATGTATCTTAAACTTTTATCCAAGTTAATCTCTTAAGCATGTGTTGTTAAATAAATGTGTTTTTTACAATGTTTTGGCTGTAAATTCAATTTTTCTATTAAACGACAAGAAAAACACTTGAACAGTGCAAAGGACCTGGTGTACGAATGACCTGGTGTACGAATGACCTTGTGTACAAATGACCTTGTGTACGAATGACTTTGCGTACGAATTGACAAAAACTAATAGGAATTGTATTTTAACGTTCTGCTTAACTTTTATTCAACAAATTTGAATAATATTTTGTTACAGAAACTTAGTAACTGTCCTGAATTTGTGATAAATATTTTAAACTATTGATATTGGCATAGTAAAAAGATCCTTTTTTTCGGTGAAAGACTACTAAAATTTATTAACTGAAGTTTGTATATAAAAAATTGATGAAAGATTTTTTTTAATTGTAATTGTAGTTTTTGAATTTTAAGTCACATATTTTAAATTAATAACTTTTTTAATCCTAATGCTTAAGTTTTTCTTTGTAAGAATAAAATTAGTTCAATTTTAAATACTAATTAGGAAATTTTCCTTGTACATAAAGATAAAGGTAAGTATTATCCACATTAAAAGTTGTAGTTTATAGTATAAATATTAATTTTTTATTAGTATCTTAAAACATAAGTATTTATTTTGATAAATTATACTAGGATGTATAAAATAGACAAAATTTAAAAATCTCAACCATTTATAAATAATAAAGTAGCTTTTTAATATAGCTTTAGAACCTATAACAAAAATTTTTAAGTCAATGTTGACTCTAACTAAAATAGTTTGAAAAATACTTAGAAAACTTAACAATTGATATTAAATTTACCTAAATCCTTAATTTAAAAAAAAAACATTTAAAATTTTCATATATTTATTATGAAGTTTTAAATGATTACCATAATCTCGTTTTTAATTTTAATGCTTCTACTTTTAGCGTTTTGCTAACCTAAAAAATGCTCATTATATTTAATAACAGACTAATATGGATTTTGATTATGTGCCTTTATTTTTGTTTCAATCAAACTATATAACAGGTAGTTATTCTTTGTTCTCAATGAACTAAAAACTGTTCAGTTGTATAAAAAAAATTACAAAAATTATTATATTGTCTTTTGTCTGATTATATAACTCAATATTTTAATCTTTAGCTATTAGTTTGTTTTAGACTTTTTTTTAGTTTCATGATTTTTGGTATTGATTATTGCTTTAGATTCTTTTATTAATTTTTAGTTTATCATTTACCAAACTGGTTTAAGAAACCAGGTAAGAAAAGTTGATTATGTTTAATTTTAGGTAAGCAATTTGGTTCAATATACAGGAACTTTTCAGATTTAATTTCTATCATTTTCAATTTTATATTTTAATTTATTCATATTATTTATTTTTATTACTGAATGTAATTTTAGCTGGCACCTTAGGTGACTCTTCAATTGTATATAACAGTTTCATTTCAACAATGCGACTTTTAAATTTCTTTGTTTTTTTTAGTACTATGGTTTATGTATGTTACATATCAGTGTGAACTTAGTATAAAAATTAATTCGTTTTGTTAGGCTTTATTTAACTCAAACAAAAGTGTCATTTCAAATTATATTCTACATTATTAAAACTAAATTTTTTAGATAAATTAAACAAAGATTTTTAAAACAAAACGAATTAATTTTTATACTAAGTTCACACTGATATGTAACGTACATAAACCATAGTACTAAAAAAAACAAAGAAATTTTAAAGTTGCATTGTTGAAATGAAACTGTTATATACAATTGAAGAGACACCTAAGGTGTCAGCTAAAATTCCATTCAGTAATAAAAAAAATTAATATGAATAAATTACAATATAAAATTGAAAATGATTGAAAATAAATCTGAAAAGTTTCTGTATATTGAACCAAAGCATGCTCACCTAAAGTTAAGAATAACCAAAAATTTTCTTGTTTAAATTTAATGTATCTTAGAAATATATTGTGATAGTTCTGTGCTCCTTGACCCATTTAATTAAATTCTTAAGTTTTGTAGGTAATTATAGTTCTCGTTATAAACAATAAAAATTTCATTATAACTTGTAAAACCTCTTTTTATTAAAAAAAATTAACAATTGAATAAACTAATACTTAAAAAAATACTCATGTTTAATAAAATCTCTAAAATTTGTTTTATTTAAGTATCAAGAACAGTTACAATTAGGTAAAATATTTTTTAAGCTAATAGATTTTATAAATTTATAAAGACTTGAACTCAAACTTTATATATATATTAATTTTGTAACAGTTTAAACAAATGCTTGATAACTGATAAAGGAGCAAAATAAAAATAACAAAAAAGGAACTATTGTAGCAAATAAGAAATAAATTGCTTATAAACCTGTTAGAAAATACAACTGATTGTTAGCTTTAAAATAGAAAGAAAAAGTAAACAAATTACTCATAAAAATTTACTATGTATTTAGGATTTATAAATAGTTAAAAAACATATAGTTTTTTGAATTTTTAAATTTAATACTTTATTTATTTAAATCAGGGTTTCCAAAATTGCCGTAGTGAGCCATATGGCCCATAAGCAGCCAAAGGGGATTGGGGAGTTAAAGACATTTTTTTAACTTAAGTTATAAATTCTAGAGGTAATGGTTATAATAAAAAAATTAGATAAAAAGGTTATAGGTATATTTAATGGTGGTTTTTCGAGAACTCTTGTCGTAGGAGGTTTTTCATATTTTTTTCTAAGAGGCTTTATAAATACTATATGGAAAACCTGATGAAGACCAATTGTTACTGTTTCAAATTAACTTTATTTTGTATTAAAAACTCCTAACAAATCAAGAGTTTGTAAAACAAGCCAGCTTAGTTTTTGAACTATTATTTTGTAAACTTAAAAGATTCTACATACTTTAACTTAAATTTTTGTGTTAGATTATATGATTACAGTTGGTGATTTAATTAATTTATTTAAAATTCTTGTAAACATTAAACATTTTTATTAAAAATATCATTAATAGTTTACAGAGTCTGTAAATTATTTCTTCTGATTTGAAAAATAAACTAAATAAGTTTGCAATATTATCAGGGTTGCCACACACTCAGGGAACTCAGGGAATTCAGGGAATCTCAGGGAATTTTCAAACTGTAGAAAATCTCAGGGAAACTCAGGGAATCTCAGGGAAACTCAGGGAATTTTGGCATTTTTCTTTTAACTCAGGGAAACTCAGGGAAGTTTTGATTTTTTCTCTAAATTTCAGGGAAGTTTTTGAAAATCTCAGGGAAATTTTTTTCTAGATGTAGAATGAAGTTTAGTTAATCCAGTTTCAATATTTTGTTCAAAAGTAGTAATTTTTATTATTTAAGTGGTTATTTAGAATTTTTTTAGCCTTGCGGCTAGTTCTTCAATATTCTTAGTATTAACGTTGTAGTTTTTTTAAGTTTTAAATATATATTTACTTAAGTAAAATAATGAAGTTATTATGTATGCATTTAAGTGAGTTCTTCATGTGAAATTATTATTATAGTATTATTAAATTTTGTCAATTAAAATGTCAAACAAATTAAACTTTATTCTTTTATGTAGAATGTTAACTAACAAGTTTACACAAAGTTGTGCAAAAATTTAGTTTTTAATTTTTAATTGGTTTAAACCTTTTAAGATTGAGTTTTTGAAAACAGTTTTTTTCATAAATTTAATGCAGAAGCATATACATACAACCTTCCTTTTATTATTAAAGAAGAAAAATGAGAATGAGGTATTAATAATTTGTGTTAGAAGAGAAAATTTTTTTTTTAAGATTTAAAAAATACTCAGGGAAACTCAGGGAAATTTAAGGTTACTCAGGGAAATTTTTGGTCACTCAGGGAAGATTTTTTGGCTCAAAGAGTGGCAACCCTGTATTATTAGTGAATAAGTTTTAGTAAAATTTTTGAATTTATTTTTTTGAAAAATTTTGGTCATAAATTAAATTTAATTCTGAACAAAACAAACTACATACCTTATGTTTCTGTAGATATGAAGCAGCAATTCTAATAAGATGAAAATAAAACAAAGTCAGTACATTTCAAAAATGTTATATTTAAAATGTATCATGATTTAGAATTGAAAATTTTTTCCATTGACCATTTTAAATAATACACTTTTAACAGGGTTGCAACAACTCAGACTACTCTGGATAACTCAGGCTAGTTTGAATTATTTATTCAACTCGGACTAATTTTGGGCTTAATTGATATATATATGCAACTATAGGCTAGTTTTGATATTTTTTTTAATCTCTAACATTTTGTAAATTATTAAATATGTTGTAAAAGCTTCTTTTGTAATGTTTTAACGTTTATAGGGTAATATTAAATTTTTCTTAGTATATATTAAAAAAGAAGTTTATCACAAACTCTAGCTAACCAGCAAGCTTTTAGGCCTTTTTCAGACTAAATGTTTGTTAATCAGGCTCGTTTTCAGCCTAAAAGAGTGACAACACTGTTGTACTTTATTAATTCTTTTCGTTATTCTTATATAATTTTTAAATATTTGTTTATTGACAACTTAAGGAGGCCATTAGGTTAAAAACATTTTTCCTACAATACTTAGCATTGACTTTTTTTATAAAGCTTGTAGTATGAAATTAAGGTAAATTTTTGAAAAAATATTTTTTGTTGTGAAATCATAATTTAACAAGATTTCATTTATTGTCAATTTTCTAAGAATTCCACTTACAAACTTACATATAACAAGTTTATCTCATTCAAACTTTTAGAGCTTTAACAAAAACTTATCTACTGAGAACTTTTGAAAACAAAAACCTATTGAAAAACAGATTAAAATGTCAAAAAATAAATGAATACATATCAATTAAAAAAAGGGACTCCCTGTGATTTAAACAGAGAACTTCTGTGAAAGCTACAAGATTAGAGATTATTTTAAACTTTGTTCTTATTAAGAAATTTATCCTGTTTATATATTATACATAGTTTTAACTTAACCTAACAAATTTGAAATATAAAGAACTTATTTCGATTTGTTATCATAACATAAAAAAAATTTATATTATTAAGTAAATACTGTTTACTGATAGTTAAGAACTAATAAAGAATTTGTCAAGTGAAATATGTTTTAAATTTATAACAGGAATTCCCTATTTAAATACATATCTTACTGTTTAAAAAATTAGAGTTCCAAGTTTTATTTAATGTTACTGACAAACTAAAACTAAATCTATTTAATTTACTGGTATGGTATCCATTAAATAGTCGCGTTTTTAACTTTGGGAGTGAATTTAGCAACAAAACTTGAAGTAAAAGAATTCCAAGTTTCATAGAATATACCAACACTTGCATTTATAAGACTAAAAGTAACTAAGTTGTACTTTTATATACAACTGATGTAAATATTTAATTAATAATCACTGTTTTACAGAAAATAGTTGAACTAGTATAATTTTTTTTTCACATTTATTGTATATTATCTACTTAAAGACTTATACAGTTTTAATTTATTTCGTCTTAAAGTAAGTATAGTCGTGTTGTTTTAATAAACATTTTTACACACTTTAAAAATTAGAAAGAAATATTAAGTTGAAGTTAGAACATAATTATTAAACATATTGATACTACCCTAGTGTCAATATTTTAATACTTAAATCAAACTTTGTTTTAAACATTTAAATCTAAAAAAACTATGTTTTTTAGTCGTTATAGTGGTCTTCATAATGTCAGATGAAATACATTATTTATTCTCGTTACTTTTAGGCTGCAGCAAAAACAAAAATGTCTACAGTAAACCATTAAAGTTTAATTATTGAGCAGTATTTAGCCGTAGTAGACTACTTTTGTTAAGTTTATTGGGTACACATTCGACCATTTTAGTTTTTTGCATTTAAATTTAATTAATTTAATTTGAGGTTCAGCAACATTTTATCAGCAATATAAAACAGCAATTCACACAGGGTTTTCTTGAATTTTTAATTAAAACTGACAAAAAAAGGTAACTTCAACCTACTTACAGCCACTATAACTGTCTCAATAAATTACAATTCAGTGTGTACAACTGTTTTATGCAGCTTTTTGTGCTCGTCTTTTTATAAGTTAAAGACCACTAGTTTAGCACACTTAAAATTAATATTACTAATTGAAGACAGAACAAAATTGGCATGATTGCAAAATTTTTCTTAAATATGTTCATACCATGGAATTGTTACTTACGTTTTGCTGTTTGAAGGTATAAAAAATATAATGTATTTATTTTTTCACTTAGAACTAAAAATTTAAATAAACAAAATAAATCAAAAACATTTTTAATAGTTTCCACTCACTTTACCACTCGCAATGACAAAAAAAACAGTTTTGCTGTATTTAAGAATTTATTCAACAATGTTTAATTTTAAATTTTTAGGGTTGTTTAATTGGAAAAATTTTTTAATCGATCCACGAAAGCAAGCAAGGAAGTTGAAGAAAACTAAGCCTCGTTCATCGGTTTGTAATTCACTTCTTAAAACTGCTAAGTTGTTAGTACTTTAGTTTAATTTATAAATAGCACTACCGAACTGCTACATTTTTGTCTTTTTTTTTGTTTAACTGTTTCAAATTTTGTTATCTATAAGTTGCAGTAATAACATTTTACATGCTTAAATAAAAAATATTTTATTTTTTAATTTTTTAAAAAGTTTTTACACTATAAGTATCAAGTTCCTGTTTTTATTACTGTAATAATTTTTCTTTACTTCAAACATCTATAAGTTTTACCTTTTCTTTTATTTTATAAACTTAAAAACTATAAAATAACCAAGTAAAGTAACATATTTTGTTGTTTACTACTTTTTGTTTAAGTGAACGACAGTTTATAAAAGATTATAAATTTAAGATTTAAAATACTCTTTTTACCTTTATTTTTATTTAAATTTAAACTATAAAATGCCTGGAAAAACTAATACTTTTAATAAATTAGGTTTATAATTTATTTTTTTTTCAATCATACCTTCTTTTTGTTCGAAGTAACTTATCAAAAAAGGTGAATTTTACATTTAAAAGCTATGTGCTAAAGTTTAATTTAGAAAAAAAAATCTAAAAAAAGTATTAATATTTAATCTTGAATTATTATACAAGGTTTGGGTGGAAAACTTTTCTTTTAGATAGGATTTACAGAAAAGACTTCTTTTTTTTCTGTTTAAATTTATTTCGTGGCTTTATAATTTTTCAATTCAAAGACAAAAAGTTCTATAAATTGAAAATTTTAGAGAAAATGTTGCTTATTAACCACTATTATGTAGTAAAAATACATTAAAGACCACATGAAAAAAGTTTATAAAATAAAGGTCAACATTATTTTCTTGGCACAAGTAGTTTTAAAGCTAAACTATATGACTTGGATAGAGTTTCAAGCTTACCATTCCTAGAATAGGGACTATATTATTAGCTCTACGGTTTCATTTTTAATTAAAGAATGTGATGGTAATTTTAGGGATATATTTTTTAATTATTATTTTTTTTTTTTGTTTTATTAGCAACAACCGAAGTTTTCAACTTGACTTCAATGAGATTTTCTTTTTTAGTTTAATACAAAGAAGGTTTAAGCTTATCAAAAGACTTTTTATTTTATTGTTTCTTTATAAAAGCTATTTCTAAATGTAGTGTATACTAATTTAAATTTAATTTTATTATTCACATTTAAATTTAGTAGCCATAAAAGAAAAGTCTTTAAATATTAGTGATGAATTCTATTGATCTTGATTAGTGTGACGACTTTTACTTATGTTAATTATCCTTAATATTTTTTCTAATTAATACCCAAACTTTTGATATTATTAATTAAAGAATTTATTTAACAGTCCTGCCTAAACTAGCTTTGAATTTTTCACTAGTCATCAAAATTTTATTTTTACTTATTTAAAGATAACTACCACAACATTATTTATAAAATTCTATAAAATATTTTACTTATGTTTCATATATGTTTTGACTTCAAAACAATAAAGTAAAATTTAAATAAGATACAACTAGAGAAGCATTGGTTTGTAAAAATTAGCATTAAAGACATATTTAACTAAAAAATGCAACTGATCACTGCTACTTTACTTAAATGCTTTTAAACGAGGGCTTCCCAAACTTTATTTCAAATGGCTCCCTTTGGAGAAATTAAGTATGTAAGTTTCAAAACTACCACTAAAAACACCTAAGACCTATTTTTTGTTCTTCATCAACAACACCAGAATATCTAGTGTAAGTTTTAAATGACTTGATCGCCCCTGTGGCTTCTTAACTGCACATGGCCCCCTTTTGGTCCCTTTGCTGCACATGGCCTGCTGAGTATCCGACATGGCCCCATCGGCCTATTTTTGGATACCCTGTTTAAAACCATTTACACTTTTCAAAATCTCTCTGGCTGCTACTACAAATCAGTTTAAACGTTTTGGAAAATAAGAATTTATATTTTTTAACTGATTAAATTAGTAACCTAAAAGCGCTTGAAGTTATAGATTAACTTTAAGTGCGGTTTTCCTTATGTTTTCCTTTATTATATGTTTAATAATCTGAATTATAGTATTTTGCTGCTTAACTAAACAAAGATTAAGTTAGTTTAATGATAGTTTCAAGCGTTATTGAGTTTTAACTCGTTCTATGCGTTTCCATTAGAAAAATGGTACTCAGACATTTTACATATGATATGAAAAACTAAATATCATAAAACTATCGTTTAATATGTAAAGTAAATGAGAATTACTCTCTATTAAAACTTTTAAAATTTATGAAATTTAATTTCGTTATAACAATTCATTCTTCTTTTATGCAACAACGACTCAAAATGTCTCCTTGTACAGCTGCTTCATCAAGGCTTCATTTAACACAAAGAATTTAACAACTTGTTTTAATAAATTGACGTTAACTTATTTCATCAGGCTTGGCACGCTATTGATCCCGCATTGGTCAGAAGAGCGTTCGACAGAAAAGACTGGAAAGCTTACTGGGCGATAAAACACCCGAAGAGGGCGAACGACAACAGCAAGAAGTACAAGTACGAATCCCCAAACGGGGAAGTGTTCCGGTGTGTACAATAAATATTATTTTTTCTTTAGAATTCAATTTTTAATAGTTTAGTGTTTTTCTTATTTGTTATTGCTGAATATAATTATAATGATAATCAATATGTTAAGGTTTGAATTTGTTATATATACTGTTGATGCTGAATTTAAAAAAGAATTGATTTCGAGTATTTTGACACGTAATTGTATATGTACAAATGAAACATCTGTTAGTTAAAAAGTTTATAATGTACTGGTTAAGTAAGTAATTTATAATGAGGTTTATTTGTTTGTAAAGCTTCAAATTTTTGATAGAAGTACACTAAACTAAAGCAAAAAACACACAGTTCTCTAGTTGGCATCATTGGAATGTACAAGATTGAAAATCTGAAGCACTTTGCTGCGGATTTGCAGAAAAGGCATGCAAAGAAAACAGTGAAGGAGTGCGACAACGAAATTTTTGCAAGTTTAGCTAGAAAGAGAAAAAAATCAAATGGCGGCAACGTCGCTAGTCGTTCAAGCGTGACAAGTGGACCGAAAGTTGCAGAGGAGCATTGCGGAAGTGTGGGAGCCGTTGATAACAAACCTTCCGATATCGACAGTTCAGTAAAGAAAGTTCCTGGAATTTCCTATTCAACTCAGACTGATGATAGAGCCAGTCAAGGTGATGAGCTCACAACTTCACGTTTGGCGAACCAAGATGATGAAGTCAACGGTTTCATTTCGCGTGAGTGACTAACTAGTTAAAGTTTAATGATGCGTTTTCTAAGCAAGTTTTTATTTCAGACTTTAGTTTCTCATTTTATTTACCAAATAAATTATTTAACATTACAAATACTATTTGAAATAAAATAGAATTTTCAACTTTTGTAACTTCAAGTTTTGGTATTTGTAAAGTGCTAAAAGTTATTTTAAGTTACTCTTGCAGAAGAAGTAGCTTCAGTTTTGAAAAAAGTTGTTGATAAAGTTGCCGGAAGTGATGGAGATAGGGCCCAAACAAATGCCAATTGTTCCATCAACGAGGTTTTACTTGAAAAAGAAGACCAAGAAGTTGAAGGTTTTTTAAATGTTTTTTGCTACAATTTACAACTTGTAATATTAAGTTTTCTCAAAAAAGATTAATTCTGTAAGTCTATTTCAAACTCTTGAAATGCAGTTTATCTTTCAGATAAAGTAGTATCAGTAATGAAGAATATTCTGGAAATTGTCGCGGCTAATAGTTGTGAAAACGAAGAAGCTAATGTGTCTTTGTATTTCAAAGAAAAAAATCAGCTCCGTGTGAAGTCCCATGTTCTCAGAATCAGCCTGATTTTATTAGAGAACTGATGGAAATGAAGAAGACGAGGACAGGATGGGAAGACTTCACCGAAGGGAACTACTACCACTCGACTCCTTCTGATTACCAACATCTCTATTAATGGTCAGGTGTTTTTATGGCTTAACACTTGTACGCTAATGAATATTTAAATATTTTTTTATGAATATTATAGAGATCTAAAGTTATTGTCAATAAATTGAAATTATTTTTTTGATCAGAATATTTTTTAATAGATGTAACATGTTTATAAGTGTTTATCTAAAGTCAAGCCTACAGTATAAAAGAAGTATTTATTTTTTAATTTCAGAAGAACTGATTTTACTACTTTAATGATGTATTGTTAAATATGAATGGATTTTAAATTTTAGATGAGCTACTTTATATTCCACTTTTTTGTAAAAAAATTATTGGAAATGGATTTTAAAAATGTTTGTTTCAATTGAATTAAATTAATTATAAACTCGAAAAAAAATTACAGTTACGAGAAGTAGATGTTTTATATTAAAACATAAATTTATTGAAAATTGTTACATTTTGTACCAATGATATGGAACGATAAAGATAAAAAATGGTTTATGTTAAAAATACAGCCAATTCACTCAGATAACAGATCAAAAATATAAGATTAAGTTTTTTTTATAAAAAAGCGGAACACGTTGTAGCATATTTTATAAACATTTTGTATATCGTTTTACTTTGGAGTAATTTAGTTTTAAAAAGTCTTGTTTTGATTATCATTTTTAGAGTAAAGTTAACATTTACACATCAATAATTATTTAGAGATGTTAGCTTAAAAATTACTTAATTGATAATCACGTATTAACCGAATCAGTATTTTTAAAGTTAAATTGAACTAAAGTAAGCTAATTTATTTAAGTTAAACTAATTATGTCGACTAATTATAAGTACATTTTTTTGCAATTGCACAATAAACATTACACTGAGCACAATGAAGTCGTAAGTTATCTCGGAATCTGTTGTTGATGGCCGTACGATGTCAACGCTTAGAGTAAAGTTTACTGGCATAACTTTTAGTTCAGATCTAATTTGTCTAAGTACATCATATCAGTTTATAAAAGATTTTAATTCTTGTTAAGAACTTTTAGTTTTAGTCATTTTAACATTGCGAAGTTTTTTAGTTACTTACTTTAATAAAGTTAAAAACTAGCTAGTTGAAGTAAAGTGATGCGTTACTTGAAAAAATAAGTAGCTAAAAAGTTTTTAATTTATATTAAATACTGAGCTTTTTTGATTAGTAGAAAACATCTAATTATTTTAAAATGCAGGATCTTAGCACTGCCATTTTTATTTTGCAGATATTTCTAATTAACTTTTTCATGCGACCTCTTTAAAAAAAAAATAGTTTATCATTGTAACTGACTCTTTATAAAATCAGTTTTAATTCTAAGATTTACAAAGTGACAATTAAAATAACTGTGCAATTTCTAGCATTTTTATTTTGAGAAAATGATATATTATTTTAATGTTAATAACATGCATTCACGTAAGATTCTCATAAATAGATTTATTTTAGAATTTGAGAATTTAAACAATTGACAAGCATAAACTATATAAGACTTTCCTAGTTATAAAAGGTGACACAGTAAAACAGTATTAACAATGAAAATTAACCTGTACGATTCAGTACCTACCGGATTAGTTGTAACTGCGTAGCATATTGATAGTTAATATTTTTTGTAACTTTTTTTTTTCTTTACTAAAAATTACTTAAATTCTTACAATATCTCACATGTAATTATACATATTTTCTGGTTTTGAGGGTCAGTATGAGCTCTTTAAAACTCATAAAACAGTTTTTAAGTTTTAGCTATAAAACAAGACAAAATAAATTAAGTATTTTTTTTATTTGTATAGCTTTTAACGGTCTTTTTTTAACATTCTATTTTACTCAACGTAAAGTTCTTTAAATCGCCTCACGCCCTCCTAGCTTTTGTTGTTGCCGATTTTATTTATTCTAACGTCCTAAACGCGCAAAAGTTGACTTTTTTTGGATGTTATTTTACGTAGAAAGTCTTTTTATTGAAGAAACATGAATCCATGCATAAATATACAAGCTGAAAGATAAGTTAATCCCAAAAAAGGAAAACAAATATTAGTTTTTTTGTTCAGTACTCAATAAAGCTTTGAATACCGAGGTTCGCTCATTAGTTATTTCTTTGTTGCAAATATATTTCTTAGCATTTCCCCAAAATTATTTACTCATAATTTTCCAAATTACAACAGCCTGCTAGAACTTTGTATAATAACTTTTTTTCAATAGTTCTGGTTAGTTTATTAAAAAGGAGGGCAATAAGGTATATTGATAACAAATAAGAAAAAACAAATTTATTATGGTTTCAAACAAACTAAGCAAACAATGGTAAAAACTAAAACACAATTTTAAAACTTCTATTTACAAAACAAACTACAAAAAACCTCACTTAAAATTGCAAAATACGTTATCAAGCTAGATATAATTTTATGATTAATTTTTTGAAAAACTTAACTATATTATAAAATTAACTTATATATAACAAACTAAAAACTGTGTTGTAAAAATGTCTAGAAGTAAATTTTAATGCAAAGTGAGACATACTTTACTGAGTAGAGCTTAGTGCTGTAAACCAAAAGTTAAATTTAGTTGTCCTTTTCTTTTTGATGAAGCAAATTAAATTGCTCTTTTATTGACATACTTATCCATGTGTCTGCATCCACAGAAACTAACCTGTTAAAGCAATAATGTACTATATACTACACAACATAGTAACAAGTAAACTATTATAATTTAAAACAAACAAACTCTTTAAATCCTTCAACTGCTTTATCAACATCTGGTAGCTGATGACAATTATTTGGATTCAAAAACTCTCTAGGTGGTTCAGACGATTTCATTGTATCTTCTGAAGTCTTATCTATTACATTCAACTGTACATCTATTCCAGTTGTATTTTTATTACCAATTGTTCCTTCATTAGCAACTTTTTCATTTTTATTTCTGTTGTCAGCACTAGGACTACTTACTATATTTTGATTTTCAGCATTATTGCTGATTAAATATATTAATATATTGAACAACATAATGTCAGTACAAAAAATTATATCAAATAACCATACACATTGTTTGTCAGGGGGGGGGCGACAAAACATTGATATTAAATAATCAAACTTTATACATACCTTTTACAATTATTTCTTTGTAGTTAGCTCTACACCGTTAAAGAGCTAAACGGGAATTTTACACAAAACTTTTTTAGGTTTTTACTACATTAGTACTATATACTTCACAACAGTGGCGTAGCGTGGTATTTTGGTCAGGGGGGGGCGCAATTTTTTTTCTAAATAAATCCTCATAATTAAAACTTTTGTAATTAGCTATAAAAAAACTTTTTATAAATAATATAATTGAAATAAATTTATTAAGTAAAATAAGTTCGTTAACTGTTTAAAAAAATATTTATATATTACAAAATTAAACAATTAAATAAAAGTATAAATTTCATTAGAATTACTTATATTTGCAAAAATGTAAACTTACTAAATAAAAATTGTTTTTATTACTGATAGTAGACTTTATATCTTTAAAAATTCATATATTCAAAAAAACCAAAGTATCTGTTTTATTTACGAAAAAAATATCAATCTCTTTAATATACAATACAACAGTGATAAAAACACCTCATTGCACATAATTTTAGTAAAGTTACACAGAAGTTAAAATAGACCAACTTTATAACTGTTTTTACAGTTTATTAAAACTTTGTAAATTAGTTAAAAGTATACTTTTTATATTCAATTCATTTGATAGTATTTGTTTAAAATAAAAATCACAAACAAAGTTTATTTCTCATAGACCGACACGCTCATATTGTATGTTTACAAAAATAAAGTTCAGAAAACTAGCAGTAGTCTTAACAATGTAGCATAAAAAAAAAATTGTAAAATTGTTTAATTTTTCTTTAAGCGTGACGTATTTTTGTAAACTTTTTGTAGAAAAATAACCTGCCATAAGGTTATACTCCAGCGGTGCGCTACATTAATTGCGTACTTTTTGAGTAAAAATTCTTATGAAGTTAATAAACTTATAAAATTATTCCTTATGGAGTTTTTCATCAACATCAGTGCGCGTTTGCAATTACGCACCGAATTAGTATATTGAGTAATAACATGGACTTTCCTAACTTGTCACTAATTGGTATTCAAAATTTCGTTTAACTTTTTGAATACTTGATAAACATAGTTGAAAAAAGGCAAATTAAGCAGAAAAATAAACTATAAAGGATAAAGATATTACATTCTTTTTTTTTACATTTTTCTTTTTTTGTGTGGCACGCATGCGCCAGTGTCCATCCCCACGCTACGCCCCTGCTTCACAATGTAATAATATATAAACTATCATAATTTAAAACAAACGAACTCTTTAAGTGCTTCAACTACTATATCAAAATCATCTGATAGCTCATGGCAATTATTTGGATTCACAAGTTCTCCAGATGGTTCAGACGATTGCATTGTATCTTCTGAAGTCTTATCTATTACATTCAACTGTACATCTATTCCAGTTGTATTTTTATTATCAATTGTTCCTTCATTAGCAACTTTTTCATTATTATTTTTGTTATCAGTGGTAGGACTATTTACTACATTCTGATTTTCAGCATTATTACTGGTGACCTTAGATATATTGATAAATTGAACAACATAATATTAGTACAAAAAATTATATCAAACAACGTAGTTTTATAACGATATACATAGTTTGTAGAAAATTATATGTACAGTGAACACCTTAATTAAACTATTACATTTAATCTTACTATTTTATCAAACAAGAAAACTTTTTCTCTATGCAGCCAAAAGATAAAAAAAAACGAAATAAATTAACTTACCACATCTTCAAAATCAGTCTTTGAAATTATATGCATATTTTTAATTACTAAATAACAATAGTTTCAAAATTTTTATATATTAATAGTAAGTTTAGATGAGTTTTTTATGGCATTAAATAGTATGTTTATAATTAAATATATATGTATATACATAAAAAAAATTTAAAAAATATAAATAAATATGTTAATAAACTGTGTTTTACCATAAGTTTCAAAAAATGTTTACTTTTGTTTTATTATTTTTCCTCCTTTTATTCTTCTTTTTCTTTTTGTTTTCTTTTTTGTCACTTGCTACATAAATTACAACGTCATCTTCGTTAATTGTTTAATATCTTATAACTTTTTTAAGACAATAAAATTTCAATTTGAAAAAAAAAGCTGTCGTTATATTAAAATAATAAAATAAAATAAACTTTAAAATGTTCTAATCCTCTGAGTTTATTTTTAAAAATTTATCTTTATGTTTTAATACTGTTTAATCGCTAAAGTTATAATATATTTATATATACTAATAATGTCAGTTTAATGAAGAGTTTCCCACAGTGGGCCATAGGCTGCAAAAAATGGGTCGTGAGCAGTAAAGGGGTCAAATTAAAGCCTTATTTAGAGACTTTCACTTGATCTGCTTAAGTTGGAAAAATGCAAAAAAAAAATATTAGGTGTGTAAAAGAGTAGTTTTCAAACTTATTCCTAGATATTAAAGGAATGGAAAACTTCAGAAATTCAGACGGCAATAAGCTGTAAAAGAGGGGAGCAACTAAGCCTTAAATTGAAACTTACACTAGACATTCTTAATTTGATGACGTAAAGAAAAAAGATATTGAACGCTAGTTTTTTTTTGAGAAATCTTGTCGGAGGGGGCCATAGCTTTTTAATTTATTCAAAATGGGTCTTATGAAAATAGTTTGGAAAACTTGGTCTATGCTATAACGTGATGAAGTATTACAAGTCAGGTTTAGTTTAATCAATTTTTTGAATAAATCTATACTACATTTCACAATAAAAACTATAACTGATCTATTAAAAAAAGGGAGGGAGGGAATTAAGTTGAGAAACAATACTTATTTTTAAACCCTTTTAAATCAAACTAAACAAACCAGATTTATTGTCTGTATTGAATTCAGATTCGCTAGCAACGTCATTGGAAATGTTTTGAGAACAATCCGGTTCGGAAGCACTACTGGAATTGCGTTGGAGTATGTCTTCATCATTCTTATCTTCATACAGGAAAGTGCCACCTGCCGCATCAATAGCTTTTTCCACTTGTTCATGAACATGTTCTGTATTCAAACAAAAGTACAACAGGTAGCTATAAAATGGTAAAAGGTTGTATTTTCTTACTACTTATTTAAACGATGAATTACTCAAAGCTGTCTCAGCTTATTTTTGTCTAACTATTTTAGTTTTTGGTTTAAAATACAGAAAATTAGTAAAAAAAGCTTACTTTATTGAACGTGTAAGAAATTCATAGCATCACTTTAGCACGGACTGAAACTTTTACACGGAGTGACAATTTAACATGGAGTGAGTCTCTAGAACAAAGTGACACTTCAGCACGGAGTGACGTTTTAGCACACAATTTATTTTACAATATTTTTTCTATCATGTTTAAAAACGTAAAAACGAACTATGCAACGTGTAAACTAAAAGTTAACAAACATAAAATTAATAAAAATTTAGCTTTAACTAAAGCTAAAACAAAAGTAAATTTATAAACTTAATTAAACAACTTTACTATATAATTTTAACTTTGAATTTATTGATGCTTGATTTTAAGTTTTCAATATTAAGCCATTTTTATAATGATTAGCAATACATACAAGCTCTAAGATTCTTATATAAAAAAGGTTTAACTTAATTTTGATAAGGTTAAACTTTACAATGAATTTATATAGAAAAGATAAACAAAAGGAAAAAAGCTCACTTATTTCATTTTTAAAATGCCTATAGTTTTAAAAGTCATAATACATAAAAATTTTAATATTTAAGTACCTCTTGTTTCTACATTCACGTATCTCTTCATTTTTATTATAGTTATGTTAAAATTATGTATAGACTAGTAAAAAGATAAATAATCATAATTGAAATAATTTTCTCCCTGCTTACCTTTAAACTTTTTTATTGTTATAAAACATTAAGAAACAGTTAATTTAAAGTGCACCTAGTAAAAATTTTAAGTTTTAAAGACGAAACTTTCGAAAGTGTTACAACTAATTTTAGAATTTTTTTTTGCTAACTTAATAATTATCAAATAAATACCTATTATATAAACCAACATTTTAAAATATTTAAAATTATTCCGTGCAAAAATTACACTCCGTGCTTAAGTGATGCCGTGTCAAAGTGTCATCCCGTGCTATACACACTCCGTGCTAAAGTGACACTCCGCGCTAAAGTGACGCTGTGTTTTTTCTTAAACCTACCCTTTCGTGACAAAGAAACACTTCACTAATATGAAAGAAAAAATAAATATAATTTTATGTAAGTATTGTTTCTTTTTAATTAAACAAAATGCCAAACTAATTCTTTATAAGCTTGAAAATGAATTACGAACGTCACTTTACGAACGTCACTTAAAGACTACTTTTATAAAGTTTGTTAAACTTTTTTTATAACTAATAAAATAAATTATCTATTTACCATTTGAATATCCAAAGTTTTTTCCCTCCTCAAATTTCCAATCAATAAAATCAAATTTTTTTTTTTAATATTTCATATCTTTTTTCATTTCTTTGAACTCATTTGGGTCAAATTGTTTTTTAAGATTGTCTCTTGTCTTTTTTGAATATGCGTCTATTGTATTCGCATTACTTTCAATTGTTATTTGTTTCGATTGACCTAAAAATATACAACAATTTATACTAAGTTTGTTGAACAAAGACGAAATACATAAAATACGAAATTGCTTAAAAACACTTTCTTCTAATTATTTCGGTCTACGAAGATTCCTGTCAGTGACATATGATCGTTATACTGGTTGATACATGTATAATCGCTATATACATGTAACAAAATTAATCAAACGATATAATTAAATATCGTAACTATCTTAAGATTCTTAAATCTAAGTTATTTATTGTATTAAAGGAAATTCTGTGTACAATATTTCTCATATCAAAATAAAGTTTCTGTTTAAATTTAGATTAAAATATGCTTTAAATTAATATTTTAAAGTTTTTAACAGTTGGTAATTTACGCAATATTTTACACTTTTAAAACTTTTATAAACTTATTAAGTTCAATACTTTTAACATAATACTACCTTACCTGAATTTAATAAAGTAAAATCGTAGCATTCAAATCCAACCAGCAGTTCTCGAAGTGCCTTTATTGCGTCAAGGTCTACGTCACTGCCTTTTTTGTGTGCTTCGCAACGCTTTTTCAAAAGTCTTGTAAATCTGTTTGAGATTTCTGTTTGTAAAAACTCTTTTTTAAAAACGTTGTGACCAAGTGTTTCGATGTCTTCAACATCTTTATCGTCTTCTTTGGCATCTTGAATCCATTGATCTAAATGCTCAAAAACCTGCTTACAAGCTGCAATTGATTGCCTGTATCTCAACCATATCAAGTTTAGCTCCCCGAGTATCTTGTCGTTGTTTAAAAATTTTAATTTTTACATAATGTTCTTACAGTGCCTTGTTAGCTCTTCTTCTAAAGTTTTTTAGAAGTCCTCACCCTTTTGGTAAAGTATGAAAAAGTAGCAATTCGTCCACAAATTTTCTATGCCTATAGTATATTGGTTATCTGAAAAATTTTCTTTCAAATGATGCCTTATGCCTTTTACCACTATATCCTTATATCTTTTGTAGTTGCATTCATACCTTCAGTAATATGTAATATTTCAAAGCGGCTTTTGCTTCTTGCTTTCGTAATTGGTTTTCATCGCAATTTTTGACATTTTCAGTCATTTTATTTTGCATTTTTACGGCCTAATATGTATTGAAAACAATTAAATATAGATTTCTAGTTACAGTTTAAACAATAGAACAACTACAAAGTTTTTAAAAATGTATAAAAATGTTTTTTTTTTTCTTATTTTTAGAAAAAAATTAGAGCAAAATTTCAAACTTAACATTAAACTAAATAGTTTTAATTGAAATAAAAAGTACTAAATACATTTTGTTCTTAATGCAAAATTTCAGAACTAAAAGTTATTTTGTACAAAACTTTATAGCAGAAACAAAACAAAGATAACAACTGTATATTTCAATAATAAATATTACATTAAAAAATAATTTCTAAATAAGCCAAAATTTATGCAAATAATTAATAAGAACTCAGTTTTTATTGTAATAAGTAAAAATGTCTACATTATTTTCTTAAACTTTTAAAGCCTCTAGTCTAAGTTTAAATTAGTTTACTAAATTTTTTAAATCAAAGTCAAACTATACAAAGTTTTACTTAAGATTTAAACTTATTAAACCACTAAAAAGTATTAAGTATTTATCCGACCTATAATCTTATATTACAATAAAAAGTTTATAGTGCAAGACTAAACATTTTTAAAACCACAGCTATCACTATTAGTTGTACACAAAACTATCTGAGGCTTATAACATCCCTTATATGAAGAATCAGATTTAAGAGCTATCTAGTTATATACACATAAGTTTCTAATACTATTTTAATGTTTTGTCTTGTTTTAAGAAATGAATTTAAAACTACTCTGGTGCAGACTTCTAAAAGTATATAAGTTTTATAATTATACCAGATGACTTAACTGTAATTAATAGTTTATAACTTGATACTAATTAAGTAAATGTGATCGAATTTTAAGAAAATTTTATTCTTGTCATAAATTATCAAGCTAAAACTATTAAGTTGTACCTGTATAACTTAGTTTTTACGTGTTAATAAAAGTCCCAATAATATTAAAAATTATTCTATATTAAAAGAAAAAAAGGGGTTGTTAATACAAATATATATATATATATATATAAGTTCTTTTAAAATATAGTCATTTTTTTTTATAGAAGTCTAAAAAAGTTCTTAAAATAATTTGTTTTATTTGAACTTAGTACTTCTAATAAAATGTTGAAATTTACAAAATTTATCAGCATCAAGGAAAATTTTGTTTTATTCATTTAACTTTATAATTTCTACATTTTTAATTTTGGTTTTGATATGTCGTGGACACATCCTGAATAAGACACTAAAATGTACTTCATAAATCCTTAACAAGTCTTGGGTACAAAACTGTATCTTTTGTGTATGACTGGATAACCGTAAAAGTTTTTTCTGCAACAAGTCCTTGTACCAAATTTTTTCGAGCTCTTATTTGTCGTTCATTTTAATATGACTTGATTGAAAATTTTAGTCACTTGCAAAATTTATACAGCAATGCAAAGTATCTTAAAGTATTCAGATAACTGAATCATAGTTGCTAAAACTTTTTAGTTTTTTATTGCCCTCCTATCAGTTATATGGTTAAATTGATGTGTAAACTTTCTAAAATGTTATTTGTCGCCTAAAAGCTGTTAGTGACTGCCCTTTAACTATCAATCTTTGATTGAACATTAAACAACAAAAAGAACTTTTAATAAGCTTGGAAAATCTTGGTCAATTTATATTCCAAATACACCTAAAAGGTCACTTAAAATGATTATTTTGTCAAAATAAACTAAATAGTTAAGAAAGTGTCTTGAATTTAATAATACTGAAATGCTCTTAAAGTAACTAAATTTCTCCACATCTGGCCTGCCAACTAAAAACGTTGTCCATTCCGGTACTAAAACAAGACTTATTTTTCTTATATTTTTGGTACTTAACTTTATTTTCTTTTATTGACAACAATATATTTTACGGTAATTTTTCATTTTACCAGTTCATTAACAACCAAAAACATTTATAAACCGTTTTTAAAACGATTAATATCAACGCACTTAACAGTACACTGTTCAATAAAGTAAATCTGAATGCTTAAACAAACTTTCCCTATTTATTCTTTTGATCCTGATGGTTTTAGATTTTAAAATAGTATTTACATGTTTACATTTTATTAGTATCTTATCCAAAAGCTAAAACCTGTTATAAACTAACATTCCAACCACTAATTTTTTATTCATATAAGTATATATATATATAAATAAACAGATATATATATATATATGAAGGTTTTATAAAATTTTTAGTCAATAGTGTTCAACAAATTGAATTAGAGCTAAGTATTTAATTACTTATATAAAAAACAATAGTTTAGACAGCTGTTTCGTATATGAAAATAAAACTTCATGTACTCCTCAGTAAGCGAAAGTTTATTACAGAAATAAACTGAAATTTAGATATTGAAATTTTTTAAAATAATTATGCAGTAGTAATGATACAGTTTATTGTACGTTTAGATGAATTTGAAAAACACGCTGTGCTCGTTAAAAACACGAATAGTTTAAAACATTTATCTATCAGTTTAAACATCTTTCTAAAATTTCAAAACATTTTTCTAATATAACCTTTTCCAAACTTTCTAAAATGCATAAATTCACAAGCACAGCGTATTTTTAAAATTTAGCTAAACGTACAACAAACTGTATTATTACTACGTCATAACTATTATTTAAATTTCAATATTTAAATTTCTGTTTATTTCTGTAATAAACTTTAGCTTACTGAGGAGTATATATTTCATGTACAAAACAGCTGTATAAACTATTGTTTTTTATATAAGTAAATAAATATATATATATTATATATTCATATATAAATATACATATATGTATGATATTTGTTAACCATAAACATACTTTTAAAAAAATTAATAAAGAACAAAGCACGCGTTTACCGGATTATGTCTGGAACTTTTTTCAAAGGTACGGTAAAAGGCCAAACATTGAGTGGAGTAATGTTTCAAAGATCAAACATGCATCCAACGGAGTAAGTAGAATTTGCCCAACTTGCAATACAGAAAGAGCAGTAATTGCAGCAGAAGATAAAGATCTACTTCTGAACAAGATTTATCCAATATTTAACCTTACAACCGACGATTCTACTTTAAAAAACTCTGTCTACTTATGCACTTATTTATTTCACAATATTTTCATACACAATCACAAACATTAAGTTAAATACTACATGTATCCTCTATTTTATTATATACCGTGTATATTGTACTGTATAAATATTTTAAATTTAGTTTAAATTTTTAGTAAACATTTTGCCGCATATTTTGTTTTTAGCTGAAAAACTTATTGATGAATTTGTTATATTTGTTTTGACGTAACATTTCTGCACAATTTAATTTATGTTTCTTTTCAAAGACCTTGCCTATTATTAGAGCGTTTTTGAGGTTAATACATGCGTTTATTAAATTTCTAGTTTTTGTAGACAATTTTATATGATTTTTTTTTCCAAACTTTAATTTTAAACCATAAAGTTCGTTTATAGTTACTACTTACATAAATATTATACATAACTATACATGCTATTTTTTCTAATGTTTGTTAATGTTTTATAGACTCCGTAGATCTGTTCTTAAATTTATTTCAAAGCAGTGTAACGCCGTTAGTCGGAATAAAGTTTTAACAAAAAAACATCTATGGTAAACATATATATTTATGTATTTTTATTATATAAAAAAACAATAGTTTACACGACCGTTTCGTATATGAGATATATAACCTCATATACTCATAAGTAATCTAAAGTTTATTTACAATGTTAAATAGAAGTTTGTATATTTTACAATTATTATGAAGTAGAAATAATAAAGTTTATTATACAGTTAACTGAGTTTGAAAATACGCTGATCTCATTAATTTAAAATTTTATGTCTTTTGAAAAGTTTGGAAAAGGTTGTATTAGAAAAACTTTTAAACTTTATTAGAATTTTTTTTTAAACTATATTGAAATATGTTTTAAGTTATTCGTGTTTGCTTCTTAATTTTACTTTGATTTAATATTTAGTTAGTTTTAATTTTGGTAAAATATATTTTTGGTAATGAAAGCACAAATTCTACCAAAAAGACTTTTTTTCCAAAATTAAATAAAACAAAAACAGCTTAAAACTTTCAATTAAGCTGTTTAAAATGTAATAACATTATTCAAACTGTTTTAAAGAAAAATAAATGTTAGAAACATCTTTTTTCAATTAAATTGAGAAAAATTTGTAGAACAATTTTATTGATATACGTAACAGCCATAAATAGTTTTTTTTTTAATCTAGACACTGAAAACAGTTTTTAACTAATTTTTTTAATTTATATATTTTAGTTGTTAATTTATCAATTTAACCATGAAAAAATTAAAACTTTTAATATTTATGTAAGTTTTTGAAACTAAAAGTTTCAGCAGCATTAATAAATATACGATACTGTAATTTTTATGTAGCATTACCAAGTTAGTTTTAACAATTAAATTCGTCAGAGAAGCTTGTAAATTCATTATCTCAAAAAGATGTTTCAAGTAGTTTTGCAGTTTTACAATAAGACTTATGGTTTATAAAAATGTAGAGATATAACAACAACTTAAACAAAACAAATACTGGTATATTGTGATGAAAAGTAACTTATTGCAAACTAATTCTACTGATAATTATTGTTTGTAACAAAACTCTTTAATTCCGTTAATTTAAACTGCTTAACGTATTTGGAATATTAGTTATTTTGTAAACATTTAATTCGAGTAATAGTTAAAGTAATTTAAAACACTATGGCATATATATTTATTAGTTTGCAAAATCTGATTTAAACTTTAGTTTCGATAATTACTGTAGGTTTCTGCTTTTCTAATAAGTTTTTACATCATATTACTTAGAAATCAGAATAAATGAGTTTCGTTTTTTATTTTTGTTTGATTAGAAAATTTTAAAAATTTTGTTGGTAAAGAAAAATTAAAAAATAAGTTATTTAGAATTAGTTAAGTTTTAATTGAACTCAACGTTTTTAATTATTTATTAGCTTATTTTTCTTATAAAATGTAAAATTTTTAAATAGTGTAAACTATTAGTATTTTTTAACTTATGAGTTTTATTAGTGCTTATTGATAATATAGTTTATAAACTACTAAAGCAGAAAATACATTGTAAAAAAGTATAAAACTATAAATGTAGAAGAAAACTAAAAAAAAATAAGATTTTTAAAGAGAAAAAAGTTTAAGCAAAATATTTAAATTTTAACTCGTGTTTTTATAAACGTTGTTGTAAAGCAGGGGTCGGCAAACTGCGGCCCGCGGGCCAAATGCGGCCCGCGAAGGGTAAATCTGCGGCCCGCGAGCACGTTATTTTTTTGAATGGAATGCGGCCCGCGAAAGAAAATTTTGTGGCCCGCGAGTATGTAAATGTGGCCCGCTGAACAAAATAAAATAAGTTAAATTTATTTGATAAATTTAGTTTAAAGTTCCTGTATAACATTTTGTAAAATGTAAAAGACTTTATTTATTTAGCTTATAAATGTGAATAAGACAGGTTAGCATTCGACCAAGTTATTTTTTTTTAATTTTATAATAACTTTCTTCTTACAAAAGCAAATTATTTTCTGAAAAAAGAGTGTAGAAAGTGCTTGAACTAGTAAGAAGTTATAGAATACCTATTTGGTAAAAACTAAATGCAAATGTTTTCCGTTTTGTTCAAAAGTAATGTCCAGTCCAGTAATTAAGTAAAATGTCATTTCTTTACAGTTTAGTTTTTTCTACACGTTTTTTATACATAAGTTTCTATTACAGATGTTTTATTTATAAATTTTAAATCCTAGTTTAAACAAAAAAATTAAAAATAACACCATAATAATAATATTAATAATAATAATAACAAAAATAATAAGAAACAAGGTTAATTTTATTTTGGTTTTAACACCTTTGATTTTTTAGAAGTTTTCTTTTCATTTTAAATTGATTCCTATGCACACCAATAAACAAATATGCTCATATTTTAAACCACTTGTTATTAAATATTTAACGAGATAAAGTTTAGTTAATGCACAATTTTCTAACACTATTCTTTCTACATGTAACATCTAAGTGTGTATAGACACATTTAAAACAACATATATGATATAAATTAAAAACGTTTTTGTTAGGTATACTTTTTGATTTTTCAAACCATGTTTTTTGGCAAAATAAGTGTTTATTTTTATACGTTGCATACTAATATAACTAGTTGCTGTTTTTTGAAACTACCTATTTAATACAAACTAGATTGAGGAATGGTAATTTATTAGGTTTGTACATTTTTAATCAAAATAGTTCAAATTCGATCAAATAAACAAATATAAATTGCCACATACTCAGACTATGACTATTTGAAGACTTCAAATCTCAGGCCGATTTAGTCATTTTTCAGTTTTTGGCTTGAATTGCTTTTTGTATGCTAAAATATCAGGCTAGTTTTCGTCACTCGGACTGACTTTTTTGCGTTAAAGAGTGGTAAATTAAATTTTAGATGTGTGTTTTGTTCAGTGCACAGTGTTGATTTGAATTAAAACATATTCTAAATGTTAAGTCTTTCAGCTGATATAACTTGAATTAATATTTAACTAATTGTTTACATATAAGTGTGAACAATTAGTGTTGCCAAAAAATCCTTGAAAAGCTTGGAATTTGACAATTTATACTTGAAATCTGAAAAAGCCTTGAAATTGAGAATTATTGAAAAAACTTAAAATTTTAAATAATTTTTACATTTAAAGTAATGAAATTTCGATTTGACACTAAAATGTACCATATAAATATTCTTTATTAAAAAACACATTTTAAGTATCTTAACAGTATCTTTTAAATTTTTCAATATTATTTAAGACATTTTTTATTACCTTTAACTTAATTATATACTAAAAATAGAAACAAAAAGTTGTACTTTTAAAAACTTTATATTGGTGCATTGCACCTTTGCTTTTAAAATGTCTTTACCTATTGTTGTGCTTTCTATTGGAACTAAACCTAGAAGTTCTTCTAAAATGTCAAAATTAGTAAAACCACCTGTATTAAAAATTCTAAAATTAGCAATATCTGTTGTTTCAGTTTTCGCATCTTAACAGATTGGGTTAAGTCCTAATTTGGTTTATGCGGCTTTATAATCTTCAGACATTTCCTAAACACGACTTATTCTTGTTATTGAAGAAATAAACAAAAACATTTTACTAACGCAAACACAAATTAATTAAATAAGTTTTTAACTCTCAAGGTATCTTTTTTTAGTAATTACTTTTGCTTTTACTTTTACTGAAAATGATTATGTGCGTTGTTGAAACTGACGTAAGCGATTTTTTTTTCTCGCAATAACTCCAGACTAACGTATTATAGTTCTTATAGCTCGTCTTATAATTCACATTTGCTCTTTTAAAATGCAGTATTTTTATTGCAAATAAAGAATTTCTATAATGCTCAATAAAAATAGGTTTTTCAAATTCATTAATAGTTTAATAAGTTTTTATACATATGTTAAAAAACTTTTACAAACGTTTAAAAACTTATTTGTCCCTTCAAGCTGAACTACATTATTTTTTTTAATTATATAATTAATTAACTGTTAATAAGTTTCGTTATATCTTTATTTTGTGAACTTTATTTTAAACATGGTTGCCAAACAACATGCTAGTTTTTTTTTTTTAATTAAGACTAGGTTGAAGTTGTTTAAGAAATTTTTATAAAACTCAGGTCTATCTGAAACTTTTATTTCAAACACTTTGAATATGTCTTCGAACTATCAAAATAGTTTTTATGACTGTAATGTAGTTTACTGTTTTAATATTTTGTCTATTTACATATTGTGCTTTTTTATAATAATAATATTTGAGTTATGTATATAAGCCTGATTAAAAGAAACTTTTTAGCCATTTTAAGTTTTAGTAAACTTTGAATATAACTTAGATATTTTTGCTTTAAAGTGGCAACCGTGTAAAAGGCTAACTAGTTATTAATAAGGTATTTTATAAAGTATTATTTTCTAGCTTTAATTATGCTAAAAATTTATATTTACCTTATCTACAGTATAAATAGGTGTTAATTTTCTTAATTAACTAATTAATGAATTTTCTAAAGAGCGCAAACTATTTAAAACGCAAAAAATATTTACTAAAATTAACATTTTTAAAATATGAAAAGGTAGTTCATAATATATAAAATGTATAAAAGTGACCCATATATGTTTTCAAACTCAGTTTTTATAGAGAGTTAGGTGGTAAGTAAAATACTAAAATTATTTTATTAAGTTTAACTTATTAAGTATTTAAGAAAGTACATATTTTATAAAAACTTAAGTATATTAAACAATGTAAATTCTATTACAATAGATATTTATATATTAAATAGGCATTTTATGTGTAGCTAAAAGTCAATTAAAGTAATTAAGTGAATAAAAGTAAAACTATCTCTGGTGTGACCAAAACTAAAGCCAAAAAATTATTCAATTATCACTAAAACTAAAACTGTGGCCCGCGAAAATTTAGCAAACTTGAAATTTGGCCCGCGAGCACCAACTGCCTGCCGACCCCTGTTGTAAAGTATTAAGTTAAAAAAAAACTTAGGTTTCGTTATAAAATTTTATTAGAAATTGTTTATAGATATACTCTAGCAATGACCTTAATTTTGCTGATTTTCATTGTATTAATTATGTCTAGTTTTTATATCACAAAACAAAAAATATGTACCATATAGAAACAATATTAAATATCAATCGTTATTAAAATCAGTATTATCTCAAAACCAGAAATATTAAAAATAATTGAGATACATTTGTAAGAAAGCTACTTTGTTTAATTTTTTTTTAATGTGGTCCAAAAAAACTTTGTTCTATCCTTCAATTGTCATTTTATTAGTACATATCTATTTATATAATATATTTAAACTCAAAAAAATCATTTCAATAATAAGCAAGTTTTACTCTATCGTGTTTTAAGTTATAGATATATGAAGCATTTTGATATTTTTCCGTTTGTACAGATTTGATACATTATGTTTTAAAATTTAAATGTTTGACTTCAAAAAGAAC
Source organism: Thalia democratica (assembly GCF_965202585.1). NCBI lineage: Eukaryota > Metazoa > Chordata > Thaliacea > Salpida > Salpidae > Thalia > Thalia democratica. The sequence goes on along the minus strand of NC_139169.1, from coordinate 31,711,803 downwards.
ATAAATTTAGTTTAATTAAAAAGTATTAAAATTTAAGACAAACCCTGAACGAAACATTTACATATAAAAAACAAACTTAAAGAAATTAACTAGTACGGTTTAAAGTATTACTGAGCTATACAGTAAATGTGCATGCTAAATAAAATTGAGATATAGAAAGCTTTAAGTGTATTTAAATACCATTTTATTACAAGACACCAGAATTTACCATTTTAACTTTTATTAACAACTTTAGCGCTTTCGGAATTCACAAACTCACTTGTTAATATTACTTAAGTTTCACAAATTAACAAAAAACAATATAAACAGAGTTAAACTAAACGCTAAGTAAAAACACAATTAAGTAAAACGACAAGTAATTAACAAAAATCAACTTTTAAACAAAAAATAAATCAAACTAAAATGAATTATCTAAATATATTAAAAATTACTCTTGATCCTTTATCAAGACCGGAAATCAGTCATTTCATTTCCCCGTTAAAATCCAACCTGGTCAAATCCGAGAACCGCTCACCGACCAAGGGTAAGGGTTAGGGATTACAAACATAGTAAAAAATAAATAAATAATAAAAACAAAAAAATGATATTGAAAATTATAGAGGAAAGTAAAAATAATTAAGACATTTTTGAGTGGGAATTGTGCGCAGGTAGGATTTGATCGGGTGGATTGTGGGTAGAAATTGTCAGTTTACCATCAGGACCAAGCTGATTATTTAAGTTTGGTTGATTTTTTTAAATTAGTAAAACTTCTGTAGATCATTATATGAGCTGCACGTTTTAAAGATTTCAAGACAATTATAAATCTCGTTACAGTTTGTACAAAATAATCTTATTTCGATTAAAATATATTTTTACTGCTAAAGTAAATTTGAATAAAAAATATTATCAATAAATTAATAATAAGTCAAAAACTTCTGCATGTGGACGTGACAATTTTTTTTCCAAAGGTTTAAAAAATATGTCAAAGAAACAACTTTTAATCAAAATTTAACGGAAGTTATAGTTTAACTTGTCAGTTAAACTTTTTCAAAAGTTCAGAAAATTTAAAGTTAATTAACCATTTATTTTAAAAAATCAAGACTAGATTTGAAGTACTAATAATAAACTAAAACAAATAAACAGAAAAAAACAGTACTTTCAAATTTCTCCCAGCTAAACCATAAATAAGTTATTGGTAAACTATAGTTTTCGAAAAGCCTTTTATCAAACTAGAAAACAAACAAAAAAAATACTTAATCAATATAAGTTTACACAAATATTCTCGATTTACTATCAAAAAGTAACACAAACCAGTTTAAATTCATATAAGTTGTAGCCAGTTTACTCAGTTAAGTTCTCCGTTTATTAACTTATCAGGTTGCTATGCTTTAAATATCGTTAAAACAATTTAGAATAAATTTAGATGTTTTTGTTTTTCTATTAATTGATATGCGACCTTACTTAAAAGCTTTTTCATAAGTAACCTGATAAATAAAGGAAGTTTGTCATTTACTTACAAATATTGAATTAAAGTCAAATTACTTATGTCTTTCACTTACCTATTTTTAAGATGTATCATAAAGTTGTCAAAAAAAATTGTTACGAGTAAATTGAAATAAAAAACACTAATTTTTGTTGCATCATGCTAAACTTATAATTAATTAACTTCTTTAGTATTATTTTGATAATATTTTATTTTCTTAACTGTAATACTTTTTTGGAAAAAAAAACTAAAATTGTTTTTTAACTAGAAATTAATTAAAACATGTTAAAGTCTTTTTAAACATATTTATTTACACAAAATAGTATTTTTATATTTAAGAGTTTTTTATAAATTGTTCTAAATTATAGCTATATACAAAACAAACACTTATATAATTTAATTTATTTATTTAACTGACTATAAGTATTTTTTAAATCTATGTCATTGTGGTTTGTATTTATATTAAAGTAGAATTACTTTATAATCTTAAAATATCAACATAAACACTAAAAATTCTAAAAGCATTTGAAGTAATCGATTCATGTACTAAAATAAACTCCAAACTAAAACTTAATTAAATTAATTCGTAGATCTATTTATTACTGAGCATTACATTTGTTATCTTGTAATTATTCTATTTATTTATTGAGTAGGTTTTAAATTAAAAGTTTTTGGTAGAAATATTCCAAGTGTACATAACAAAAAAACCTTTCATACACCATTTAATGCAATTTATTGTAACAAAAAAATGTAAAGTTTCTTTATTGTATTTATCCAGCTATCATTAAATAAAATTTTTAGTTTTAGCTTTTCAAATTTTTTAAGACAGTGATCTTATCAAAAATTCAAATTCAATTCATAATAATTAACGCAGAAACTGCAAACACAAACTTGGGTGAACATAACAAGTTTAGTTATAAAAATTAGTTTGAAGATAGTTGATAAAAATTAACTGAGTTAAAACTTGAAGACTCTTGCTTTTATTAAATTTAAACCCATGTGCTGTAACCTTAGTTGCTTTCGCTAAACTTTGAAAATTTATTTTGAAATATTATAAAATAAGCTTAAAAAACATAACTCTAGAACAGTAGAAAATTAACTAATGTTAAACACAAAACAACTATATTATAATTTTAGTAATTATATAATAATTTATTTGAATATTAAAGATAATTTATATACTTTATATTATATTTTATTTTGTTTTAAATTTTGAATTTTATATCAAAACCTATAAAAAGAGACAATTTTTTTTTTAATAGTATACTTATTTTCTATCAATTACAAACTATTTTGTTTTTTATTCTACATAGCTTAAAATATTAGAAACATTATTTTAACGCAATATTTTGCAACGATATATACTACTAATGAAAAGTCTCAATGCAATTAGTGTAATACAATTACTTTTTACACATATGTACCGTTAAATAGTTACATAAAATTTATAAGTTTACTTATGTAATAAATATTTACGACACTTTGTAGTTAAATTGAAACAAAAAATTTAAGTCTAAATTTAAATACATAGTCCAAAATAAGTGATTAACAAGATGCATTTAAACTTAAAGCTACAGAAGTTTATAACTTTTATTAAACAGTCTTAAGCAATTACTATAGAATTAGACGAATATTTGTGAAAGTATATAATTGGTTGTCAATGTATATAAACCTTTTAGATTTTTCGCAAAAAATTACGACTTTAGTTAATATTTTTACGAAATAACAATAGTAAAATGAAAAAAATTGAATGACGGTTGCATGTCATTTAGAATGTAAGTTATTTCATTTTTGTATATAAATTATATCAAAACAATAAAATGATTGTTTCATAATTTTTTTCAACTTGTTAGGTTTTGTGACGTAGATCGTTATTTAGTATTGCAAGATTAATATCGGATGTATGTGAACATTCAAATGTTTAAGTTGACAAGTTAAGTTTTATTTAACATTTCAAAGTTCAAAGCTAATCGTTTGTTAATAAAGATCCTAATGAGGCAAGTTCGCTTAAATAAAAAAACTGCGCAGTACTTCTTTTGTGAAACTGACATACTTTTCTGTGTTTTAAACGAGTTCATACACTACAACGAAGTATTGTAAAAAGACAATATATACCACTAGAAAGATAGAAGCTAAAATAAGTGAGTATGTCTATTAACGACAGTTAAGCATAAACAGTCAAACTATGTAGCACACTATGTGTTTCTAATATTTATTATTAACCTGTAAGAATTATGCTTACTTTTACTCCGTTAATTTGTGTAAACTGGTTTAGCAAACAAAATCATATGTCAGTTCAATAATTGCAGCACTGCGCAATTTTTTTTATTTTATAAATTGTCTAAGCGATTAATTACTTTGATTTACACGTACAGGTTTTTTTTTTAAGACACATTTTTCGATATTATACTCATAGTACAACTACCTGTAACTAGTGCTATATATGTTATTGTTTAGAATTACTTTCTAAATTTAAACTATAAAGTTTAAATGTTGTATCAGAAAATTTGAACAAGATAGTTTTATACTTACATTTTACGCACATTGGTTCTTTAAAATTCTTCATTGTTTGGTTTTTTTTAATGAACTTGTCTTTAATTTATTTTTTTGCTAGACCATTTATACTTAAGTGTTAAGGATTAGAAAACAAGTTAGTTATGTAACATACATATGTCAAACGTAGTGTAAGGAAGTAATTCATAGAAAAATTAGAAACTAATATGACTTAGTAGAAAAATTATCAATAGTTATTTACTATTTATAAAATATTACACATACTGTAAATAGACTCAGTGGCTACTATGCAACAAGATATAACTATCTTATCTTAATGCTGATTACTTTTTATCATGCTGTAATTCACTATTTGCATACTTTTTCAACAAGCATAAGTTTGTATTGAAAGATTAAGCTGTAAAACATTATTTTATTTTTATTGTTGTAAAATCAGTTATTTTCTGATTTATAACTTTACAGAGGTCAATTTCTGGTATATTCAAAACATTTAACATAAAACGTTTTCTCTGAAAAATATGCTTAAAAAAATGACTATATAAGTTTTTAAAAAAAGCTTTAGTAGCGTTTGAAATATATACTGAACATCAGTTTTTTTTCCTCTTATTAGGGCTGATTTGTTGTAAAAAAAACAATGTAACTTTAGATATCTAAAAAATACTAAATACTTTAGATAAAGGTTTTATAATCAACTTTGTTAACAAACTATTAACTATTGTTTATTTTAACAGTTTATTACTAACAAAACTATGTTTCACTCCTATATTTGCATATAGGAGATCCTCAGTTGTTGTAAACAAATCTGAAAGAAAAATTTGAACAAAATAAATGGAAGTAAAACAAAATTAAAGTATTGAACTAATGGTTTAACAACAAAAATAAAACTTAAAGATACTAAGCTTGAGTAAAAACTTAATGCTAATGTTCAGTTTTAAGAATTTTGTTGGTAATAACGACTAGAAAAAAAGTATTATACACGTTAAAACAGTAATCAAATATGACTCACTTTAAAATTAGTTGCCGAAAAAATAGAAATAGAATAATAATCACAACATTTGCAACTGATAATGATATAAACAGACTGTTGAAATTTAAAGCTCAAAGATTTTAACTGGTGCTATGTTTCCGTTAAATTCACTTTAAACTTAGTCAAAATTTCCCGTTTTCTTTCTGTCTGTTTTTTTAATTTAAAAAAAAGTCTTTTATTTCATTTAAAGAGTTAGGTTAACATTTCTTTTTGTTTTTAAAGATAAATTAAATTTATACTTACTCTTCAACAAAAATTGATATTTTTCTAAATTAATAGTTAGGGCAGGTAGAATTACAAATGATGAATTTTACTTGCTTAACCCATAAAAAATGTATACAGTTGCAGAGGGTTAGTAAGTCTGATGTTTTTCTACTATAGAAAAAAATATATTAATTAACCTTAAGTTTAGCTTTTATTATTTTTCATTTTCTTATATATTACTTACAATTTCTATGTATTTGTTTTTACCATAACACTTTTATTATGCATTGCATTATATGCAAAAGTTATATTAATATATGAAAGAAATTAGTTTTTGTAGTTATCCGAATTTTTAGTTATCCGGACACGTTTACAGAAAAATCTTGCCCAACGTGTCCGGATAAGTGAATAAGAACTGTACTTCAAATTGTTCACTGATTTAAACAACAATATAGTTATGTCATAAATATAAGTTAAAAATGTTCAGCTTTAAATTTCAACAGTCTGTTTATAACATTATCAGTTGTAAATGTTGTGATTATTATTCTATTTCTATTTTTTAGGCAACTAATTTTAAAGTTAGTCATGTTTGATTATTGTTTTAACGTGTATAATATTTTTTTTCTAGTCGTTTTTACCAACAAAATTCTTAAAAGCGTAACATTAGCATTGAGTTTTTACTCAAGTTTAGTATCTTTAAGTTTTATTTTGTTGTTAGACGATTAGTTCAATACTTTAATTTTGTTTTACTTCCATTTTTTTGTTCAAAAATATTTTTCAGATTTATTTACAACAACTGAGGATATCCTATATGCAAATATAGAAGTGAAACATAGTTTTGTTAGTAATAAACTGTTAAAATAAATTATAGTTTACAGTTTGTTAACAAAGTTGATTATAAAACCTTTATCTAAAGTATTTAGTATTTTTTTAAGATATCTAAAGTTACATTGTTTTTATTACAACAAATCAGCCCTAAAAAAAGAAAAAAAATGATGTTGGAACATTGTTTTGTTAGTAATAAACTGTTAAAATAAATAATAGATTCAAATCTCCTTAAAGACATTTAAGTCGAGAACTTTGAATTTTTTGATTAAAAACAAGTAACAAACCATAAACTATATTATATATACGGTTATAAAAATATTAATTATTAACTAATTTTTTTATCAGACAAAGATTTAAACACACAAAAGTATTTAAACACATAAAGTACGTATTACAAAAAGCTATCAATATGTTATAATTATAAAAGTTAGACAAACAAAAACGTTTACTTATTTTACAATGTCAAGAAGTTTAACATTTAATTTTGTATCATAAACAAACTGTACAAGGTTATACTTTTTTAATCAATATTGTTTAAAATTTTTAGTCATTATCAAAAATTAAAGATTATTAGATTAGTTTTCTTAGTTTGTTAACGAAACTATACCTAAATATCTTGCCATAACAGTATATTTAACAACTTGCGATACAATGATTAAATACTTGTGTCTTGGAAGTTAAAGCTATACAAATATTTTAGTTAACATATTAATAGTGATTTAAAAAAAAATTATATTTATATCCTATTAAATAATATATCTGCATTTTTAGTTTTTTTTTTCAGAAGCGGGTCAGAATAGCACGGCATCACTTTAGCAAATTGCATTACTTAAGCACGGTGTCACTTTAGCACTGTGCGTCAATTGTGCACGGTGGGTCACTTTTGCACGTCGTCATTTTGATACGGTGCGTCACTTTAGTAAGGGAGTCACTTTAGCACGGCGGCATTGCAACAGTATCACCGAGCGTCATTTTTGCACTATTTCTTTCTGTTCTATTTTTACTTGAAACATCTTATTTTTTTCTTTTGACTGAGCGTCATTTTGGACAAACCAAACCTTTTAAAACCTTCGTTTAAATAATTTTCGATAATATATTTTAGTTATAAATATTAAGAATTGTATAATATATAAAACACCTGTTTGAATATAAATCGAAAATTAAAAGTAAACAAGCATTAGATTCGTAAAAAATTCAAACTTAATTTACAATTTTGTTTTGGAAGTATTATAATAACTTTCAAAATTTAAAACTAAGTAAAACTTTATCTAAAACAAGCTTATTTTGTACGAAACTAAGCTCAAACCATTTAGAAAATATAGTTATTTCAAAAAAAAGTAGTATAAAATTTTTAAGTTTTTTGGTCGATTAGATTAAATTTATAAGATTTATATAAATTAAATACGGTAAATACTTGAAATCTTTTCTTAGTTTTACTGAAGTTTCTAAAATTAAATAAATAAATTGAAAACTTTAGATTGTAAAGATTATTCTACTACCATGCAGGGGCGTGTTTAGCCATTTTTCAAAGGGGGTTCACATTTTTTTTTCCTTTGTTTGCCGCTTAAGTACGCATTTCTTAGGTATGCACTGCCAGTTAAGTACGCATTGTGCGTACTACGCAAAAATAAAAACTCTTTGTTTAAAATTCTTTTCTCTGCTGAGAAAAAAAAAACATATAAGCAGTAACTGAAAAATATTTTTTTTGTTTGTTATACTTATTAAATTTAGATAAATTAAAACTAAAAATAAACAGTAAAAAGTTATGAACTTACAAATTGTATATCAAAATTAAAATCCGTTATTTAAAACAAATATATTACATTACTTGGAAAGAGAGTCAAATCTAATTTACATAAATAATTAGTTGTAGTTGTAAATTAATTATATCCTTTAATTTACACAGAGAAATAGTAAATAAACCTAATCTTTAGAATATCTTACTTTCTTCTGTAAATAGTTATTTTTATAAAGTTTGTTTTAGTTAATCTACAATATTTTTAATAGACTGTATTATCTTTAAAAATATAAAAAACCTTACAATTAAACTTATTATATAAACCTAATTATTTTCATGTAGTAAAATTCTTGTTTCAAAATTAAACTAACATACCTACTTAAATAGTTAAAACCTCAGCCATAAAATCAAATGACCCATTTTTTGATCAAATACTTTGACCTTTAAACAGAAATCATGGGATCAGATATTTTTTGCTGATAGGGCAAGTAGTCAACCAGCTTTTTCTGTTAAACCAACTGTTGTTGAATTTTTTTACCTTGGGTTTTTTTTTTGCTAGGATAATTTTTTAAATTTTATATTTAAAAAGTTTGTTCCAGATTCAACTGAACATTCCATTCTAAAGTTGTTACATTAGCAGAAGTTAGATCCTATATGCAAACTATATATATAAGTTATTTTTATCGGAGAAGAAATGTATTAATATAAAGTCTTATATTCTATTTTACATATATTTCTTTGAGATATTCTAAACACTTTTTCAAAATTTTTAGTATAAACATGACAGTTTCAATAATATATCTTTAGTAAAAAAAATAATTATTTTTAAAGTTAATTTAAAATTCTTTTTATTGAATTATATAAGCCAATTGGTTGAAACCTTGACCAAACCATTAACTTTAAATAAAATTGTAATTTTATATTTAATCATTTTTTAAAACATTATTTTGAATACCTTTGTTGTTATTATACACTGTTTTATTTATACATTAATAAAAGAATTTTTTATTATTTTAGTATTAAATCATACTGAAAACTGTTATAAAAATAGATTTTGAATATTTCTTAAAATCAAGAATCAACTTTGTTGCGAAAAGATATACAATAATAAAATAACTTAAATAATACAGTAAACTCTCACATCTTTACGCACTCTCACTTAGTTACGCATTTTAGAATTCTAAAAAATTCCAAAAATAAAGATTTTAATTCTTTTTTAATATTGCACAAACTAGGCTTATCAAAATATCCATTAACACATTTTCAATACTATGCAAGACAAGTTTATTCTTATGTGGGCAAAGGTCAAATAAAAAAAAGTTGTAGTAACATAAACAATTTTTATTAAACATTTTCTTTATATTTTATATATTTTTGTTCAAAAGAAGAAATGCATTACAGCACCAAATGCGTATTTTTGTAAAAAGCTATAGAAACCAATTTTAATATAGACACCAACGATTTCTCGATTGTAAACAAATGCTTAATTATAAAATGAGTTTGCTAAGTAGAATAGAATATAAATGTTAAGTATCAAATAAGTCACATATAAATAAGGATAAAGATAAAATCTACTTATTATCAAAATTAGTAAAAATTTTCTACAAGTATTATTATTTTTATAAATTTAAATCTTTTTTTCTAATATATGTAAAGCTTTATCTTTTATTTTCATATTTATAAATAAAGTAAACAAGTTGTTAAAAGTAGGAAAGTCCCCAGTCTGGTTTTAACTAGAAGCAATATCAAAAAACAGCAATTATAGTAAGTATATTTGGTACCTCTCGTATCTTTACGATCTCTCGTATCTTTACGCAATTGTTCTTTGGACACACTGTGCGTAAAAAAGCGAGAGGTTACTGTAATATTAAAATACCATTAAATGATGAAAGAATAAATTTTAGTTAGTGTAATGGTCTAAAGATGATTTTGAAAACTCTATGAATTGAAATTTTCAAGATTTAAAAACTTCACACATTATTATTAATCAAATAAGTAAAACAAAACTTTGATGAATATATTTGAAATTTTTAAGTAAAATTGTACTTACTAGTCGAAAAAAAATACTTTATCAAAAGTTATTTACTCTAAGTAACAATTTATAATGAGAACTAAGAGCATCGAAGTAAAAAGTTTCCTAGAAAAAAAATGCTTTTTTAAAACTTTTAACTATTATCACGTCATAATTAAAATTATATTTGAAATCTATTTCAGCTGGGCAAAAACGAGTATTTTTTGTGAAGGAAAATTTTATAATCTTTTAGTGTGATAGATTCAACGTTCATTATCCAACTCATTATAATTTATCAAATAACCAAAACAAATTCAATAAACAACGTTTTTAGTGATGTATAAGAATCTGTTTTTCTTTTTATTTTCTTTTTTTTCTGGGAAACAGGAAACCATTCAAAACACGCACCTGCTACCATGTTTTATAAAGAATTAAAAAACATTATACATTAGTTACAAATTCAATAAATAATAATACACTGAAAGCATAGAAAAAAAAGACTTTAATTTGTTTTCATAAAGTTTTGATACTTTGTATTCTTGAGTATTTTTACAAAGTTTTGAAAATTCTTCGCTTTCTTTTATTTTAAAAACATTTTATTGAATAGTTATTTCTTTACTATCTTTTCATATACTTTATTATTTATTAAGTTTTAAATAAATACGATTTTTAAATAACAAACTTTAAAAATTTCTAATGTTTGATTTTAAACAGTGTTAAAGTATTTGTTACTATTACATCTACAAAGTACTAGAAAATATAAAATTAGATTTTCTTAAAAAAACTAATAGACAAGTTAATAAAAGAATTACTTCAAGCTGAAAAATTCTACAAACCTGGAATATTAACATTTATTCTTCATCAGTTCTATAAAAAGTTTCCTAAATCCTCCTATTGAAAAGATTTAGTTCTTCCAAAAATATAAATCCGTGAAAAAGAAACTCCCGTACAAAAGTTATGCCGTGCAAAAGTAACACACCGAGTAACGATGACCCACTGTGCTAAGTAAACACATTATGCTAAATGACACCGTGCAAAAGTGATCCTCCGTGCTAAATTGATGCCGTGCGAAATTGACGCCGTGTAAAAGTGACGCCGTGCAAAAGTGGCTCACTGTGCAAAAGTGACCCAATGTGCTAAAGTGTCGCATCGTGCTAAAATGACGCTGTGCCAAATTGACGTCATGCTGAAGTGACGACGTGTAAAAGTGACCCACTTTGCTAAAAAGTTGCATCGTGCTAAAATGATGCTGTGCAAAATTGACCCCCGTGCAAAAATGACGTCATGCAAAAGTGGCTCACTGTGCAAAAGTAACCCACTGTACTAAAGTTCCGCATCGTGCTAAAATGACGCTTTGCGAAATTGACGCCGTGCTAAAGTGACATCATGCAAAAGTGGCTCACTAGCAATAGTGACCCACTGTGCTAAATTGTCGCATCGTGCTTAAATTGCGCTGTGCGAAATCTACGATGTGCAAAGTGGCACACCATGCTACAGTGACTCCTTAATAGAGTGACGCTGTGTAAAGTGGCACACTGTGCTAAAGTGACTCCTTGCTAAAGTGACACCCTCCCTATTTTCAGCCGTTATAAATGCCAAAATCAAACAATAATCGTTTAGAGTAGGGGTGGCCAACGTACGGCCAGCGAAGTGAAAATGACTGGCCCCAAAACCTTTTAAAGTTTAAATGGAATCCGGCTCGCGGACAAAATTGATCCGGCCCGCGAGTAGATGATCCGGGCCGCTAAGCATTTTCAAAATTTAAATGAATTCCGGATAACCAATGTAAAGTTTACAAAATTTGTACAAAAAGATTTTAGAATTATTTTAATATAACAATAATGTAAGACTTTGACTCTGAAAACGTTTGTATAATTGATTTTTTAATTTGGTGGTGATAAAAACACTCTTTTGTTAAAGTATCTTTTTTGAGTCAGTTGAAGTAATCCTTTCTCAAATTATCCAAAAACAATTGTTTGCTGAACGAACTTTGATGATCTTACCAACCATAATATCTTTCATTAAAAATCTATGTGCAAAAATTTGATGTCTTTCCCAGATGTGTAGTGGGTTTTTGTTATACTTTTTTAGAAAAGTAAAAAAAAAAACTTTTTAAAATTGACCGTTATTAAGTCAAACTGCTTAACATTAAATTTTAGTAGAATATTTTAAGTTGAAACTACAATTTGCACTCGTTTCTGCTATTGATTTTTTTTATTAATGACTTTTTGATTGATTATATGGTAAAGTTTAGTGATGACCTACTGATGACAGTAGTTTCACTTGATAATGAGTTTGGTCGTTTGTAGATTTTCAACAACCAATAGAAGAATTTGAAATTGTGTCATCTTAGTTGACGTTTGATACCGAAAAAATATTACTAGAAATGTACAATTAGAACTACTAAACTTCAATATGGCAGTACGTTAAAAAAAGTTCAAACCTTAAAAGTTTGACAGATTTTATGCCCTACTTAACAAGTCAAAGTTTGTTAATTTAAAAAAGATGGAAATGAAGTTATTTTTTTTGTTTGTGTCTACACATATTTGCGAACAAACATTCTCAAGCATTTATATAAACAAAAGTTTGCTGCGTTCAAATCTTACTGATACCAATCTGTAGTCATTACTGAGAACATCTACTTCGAATATAGTTCCAAATTTTAAACAAATTGTTAAAAACTTTGATGATCTACAAATGTCTTATTGACTTCTTTTTAGTGTAATTATTCTTGCTAAACTCATTAAACTTTATATATAACATATAATATGACAGTTTTATATGTTAGTTTTTAGTTTAGTACTATTTTCTCTAGTGAAACTGATTTTAATCTAAAAGTATGTTTAATTAATAGGGTTATCATGTTTAATTATAAATTAATCTCTATTTTTAATTTAGTATTTCGTTATTTTATGTTAGTACTTTTATAAAATTATTTTAGATGAATTGTTTAATAATATTATTTTTTGGATACAGAACTTAGTTAAGTTTCATAAGTTGATCATTACTGTTTGATATTTTGAATGTAAAAGTACTAAAATTTAAAGCAAAAGTAATTTTTTATCTAAGTTTAACTGTTTTTTTAAATATGTTCATATGAAAATTTGAATCAAACATATAATTTCGGTTGCTTTTAGTAGATTTTTAGATAGATATTTATGTTTTATTGAACTAGCCAAAGTTTGTCAACTTCAATAGATGACCATGAAACTAGTTGTTTTGTTCGAGACTTCATACATTTGAAAACAAGCACTTCTGGCCATAAACATTAACAAGGATAAGCTAATTTCAAACCTAATCAGTATTTCAGTGCATTTGCAGATTTTCTAAATGATTTTAAAAGTTAAGTTTCTTAAAGTTTAAGTTTATGCTTTCCGTAAGGGATCTATTGAACTTTTTTATATTGCTCTTATTTTTAGTTGTCTCAGCCCTCCTTGATACAATTAAATCAAACAAGGTCAACAGTCAATTCCTCGCAATATCTATGGCATAAAGTTATTTTAACATAAAAATATTTTATAAATAGCTAATTTTTTCTTTGTCTATCTAAGATTAAATTTTTCTTGCATGATGTTAGAGAAAGATATTTCCCTAATATTATGCAATACAAGCTTAAACTTAAGTGGACAAGGAAAAAATAGAAAATATACTTTGTATAAACAAAAAAAAATATTAAAAAGCTTTTCACGTGTATGTAGAACTTGAATGTAAACAGTTTTGGCAATTAACAAAAGTGGAAAAGTCACTATACTGTAGTTAATCAAATACATTATAAAAAAATAGCCAAAATAGTAAGTGTACGACAAAAATGACGCTTAAAAAGTACGAATGACCTAGTGTACGAATGACCTGGTGTACGAATGACGTGGTGTACGAATTAACAAAAACTAATAAAAGTTGTACTTTAACGTTCTGCTTAAGTCCCATTTATCAATTTGAAATTTTGTCACAGAAATTTGGTAACTCTCTGAATTTTAAACTATTGATATTGTTATAGTAAAAAGATCCTTTTTTTGCGGTGAATACTACTAAACCAAAATTTTCAAGTCAATGTTTATTTAAACTAAAGTAGTTTGAAAAATTACTTAAAAAACTTAACAATATACATTAAGTTTACTTAAATTCTTAAATTAAAAAAAAACATTTAAAATTTTAAATGATTACACTAAACTCGTTTTAATTTTTATTGATTTTACTTTTCATGTTTTGATAATGTAAAAAATTCTGTTTGTTATTAAATAACAGACTAATATGGATTTTGAATATGTGTCTCTATTTATGTTTCAATCAAACAATATAACAGGTAGTTATTCTTTGTTTTCAATGAGCTAAAAATTGTTCAGTTGAAGTTGAATGAAAAAAATACAAAATTTAATTTGTTGTATTATATATGATTATATAACTCAATGTTTCTTTTTTAATCCTTAGCTATTTATTTGTTTTATTATTTTAGTTTGATGGATTTTTGGTATTGGTTATTGCATTAAATTTTTTATTTATTATTGGTTTATCTTTTACTAAATTGGTTTCATAAACAATGTAAGAAAAGTTGGTTATGCTTAACTTTAGGTGAGCAAGCTTTGGTTCAATATACAGGAACTTTTCAGCTTTATTTTCAATGATTGTTAATTTTATCTTTAAATTTATTCGTATTATTTATTTTTATTGCTGAATGTAATTTTAGCTGGCACCTTAGGTGACTTTTCAACTGTATATAACAGTTTCATTTCCTAAATGCGACTTTTACACTCTTTTGTATTCTTTTAGTATTATGGTTTATGTATGTTACATATCTGTGTGAACTTAGTATAAAAATTAACTCGTTTTTTTTAGTCTTTATTTCACTCTAATGATAGTATCATTTCAAGTTATATTCTACATTATTAGAGCTTAATTTATTAAATAAATTAAACAAAGTTTTTTAAAACAAAACGAGTTAATGTTTATACTAAGTCCATAAACGATACATACGTAACATACATAAACCATACTACTAAAAGAGTACAAAAAAGTTTAAAAGTCGCAGAGTTGAAGTGACACTGATATATACAGTTAAAGAATCACCTAAGGTGCAAGCTAAAATAACATTCATTTATATAAGTTCATAAGAAGGGCGAAGCCCTGTTTATGTACTAATTTACAAAATAAAGTTGAAAATCACTGAAAATAAAGCTGAAACATTCCTGCATATTGAACCAAAGCGTGCTCACCTAAAGTTAAGCATAACCAATAACCGAAAATCTTTATTGTTTAAATTTAATGTATCTTAGAAATTTATTGTGTTAGTTATGTGCTCCTTGGCCAATTTAACTAAACTCTCAAGTTTTGTAGGTAGTTTATAATAACTTGTATTTAGTTTATAATAATTTGAAAAACCTCTTTTTATTAAAAAAGTAATAAACAGTTGACTAAGTTAAGATTTTAAAAATTACTCATATTTGGTAAAGTCTAAAGTTAATTTTATTTAATATCAAAGAAAAGTTACAATTAGGTAAAATAACTTCTAAGCTACTAGAATTAATCATTTTAAATACCTGAATTACAAATTTATATATATTAATTTTGTAACAGTTTAACTAAATTATTGATAACTGATAAAGGAGCAAACTAAAAATAAAAATAAAAAACAATGTAGCAAATAAAAAATAAGTTGCTCATAAACCTGTTAGAAAATACAACTCATTGTTAGCTTTAAAATATAAAGAAAAAAAACAAATTACTCTTAAAATTTTTATATATTTTTGGATTTTTTAGTAGTTAAAAACATATGATTTTTGAAATTTAAAACTTTATTTATATAGGCCAGGGTTTTCAAAATTCCTGTATTGAGCCATATGGCCTATAAGCAGCCAAAGGGTAGGGGGGGTTAAGGACATATTTTTAAACTTAAGCTATAAATACTTGAGGCAATGGTTAAAATTAAAAAAATAGATAAAAAGGTCTTAGGTTTATTTAATTGTCGTTTTTCGAAAACTCTTGACGTAGGAGGTCATAGCTTTTTAAATTTTTTTTAAAGGGGCCTTATGAAAAAAAGATTGGAAAACCTTGATTTAGACCAATTGTTGCTGTTTCAAGTTAACTTTATTTTGTACTAGAAATTCATAGTAAATCACGAATTTGTAAAACAATAAGCCGGCTTTGTTTTTAAACAAATGTTTTGTCAAGTAAAAGCTTATACATGTTTTAGTTTCCATTTGTGTGTTAGATTATATGATTATAGTTGGTCTAACAATTTATTTATAAATTTTAATAAATATAAGTGTTTTTACTAAAATTATTATTAAAGGTTTGCAGAGATTGTTAAAAATTTCTTCTGAATTAAAAAATGTAAACTAAATAAGTATGCAAAATTGTTAGTGAACAAGTTTTAGTAAAGTTTTTTAATTTTTTTTTTTTGAAAAAGTTTAGATACAAATTAAATTTAACTATAAACAAAACAAACTACATAATCTATGTTTCTGTAGATATGAAGCAGCAATACTTTTAAGATAAAAATAAAACAAAGTCAGTACATTTCAAAAATGTTATATTTAAAATGTATCATGATTTAGAATTGAAAATATTTTCCATTAACCATTTTAAATAATACGCTTTTAACAGGGTTGCAACAACTCAGACTACTCTGAATAACTCAGGCTAGTTTGAAATATTTATTCAACTCGGGCTGATTTTGGGCTTATTTGATATATAAACGCAACTATAGGCTAGTTTGGATATTTTTTTTAATCTCTAACATTTTGTAAATTATTTAATATGTTGTAAAAGCTTCTTTTGTAATGTTTTTGCTTTTATAGGGTAATATCGAATTTTTCTTATTATATATTAATAAAGAAGTTTATCACAAACTCTAGCTAACCAGCAAGCTTGATTTTGTCAGGCTAAATGTTTGTTAATCAGGCTGGTTTTCAGCCTAAAAGAGTGACAATACTGTTGTACTTTATTAATTCTTTTCGTTATTCTTATATAATTTTTAACTATTTGTTTATTGACAACTTAATGAGGCTATTAGGTTAAAAACATTTTTACTACAACACTTTGCATTGACTTTTTTATAAAGCTTGTAGTATAAAATTAAGGTAAATTTTTGAAAAAATATTTTTTGTTGTGAAATCATAATTTAACAAGGTTTCATTTATTGTCAATTTTCTAAGAATGCCACTTACAAACTTACATATAACAAGTTTATCTCATTCAAATTTTTAGAGCTTTAACAAAAACTTATCTACTGTGAACTTTTTAAAACAAAAACCTGTTTAAAAACAATTTAAAATGTCAAAAAATAAATTAATACATATCAATTAAAAAAAGGGACTCCCTGTGATTTAAACAGAGAACTTCTGTGAAAGCTACAAGATTAGAGATTATTTTAAACTTTGTTCTTATTAAGAAATTTATCCTGTTTATATATTATACATAGTATTAACTTAACCAAACAAATTTGAAATATAAAGAACTTATTTCGATTTGTTATCATAACATTAAAACATTTATATTATTAAGTAAATACTGTTTACTGATAGTTAAGAACTAATAAAGAATTTGTCAAGTGAAATATGTTTTAAATTTATAACAGGAATTCCCTATTTAAATACATATCTTAATGTTTAAAAAAATTAGAGTTCCAAGTTTTATTTAATGTTACTGACAAATTAAAACTAAATCTATTTAATTTACTGGTATGGTATCCAGTAAATAGTCGCGTTTTTAACTTTGGGAGTGAATTTAGCAACAAAACTTAAAGTAAAAGAATTCCAAGTTTCATAGAATATACCAACACTTGCATTTATAAGACTAAAAGTAACTAAGTTGTACTTTTATATACAACTGATGTAAATATTTAAATAACAATCACTGTTTTACAGAAAATAGTTGAACTAGTATAAATTTTTATTTTCACATTTATTGTATATTATCTACTTAAAGACTTATACAATTTTAATTTATTTCGTCTTAAATAGTCGTGTTGTTTTAAACATTTTTACACACTTTAAAAATTAGAAAGAGATATTAAGTTGAAGTTAGAACATAATTATTAAACATATTGATACTACCCTAGTGTCAATATTTTAATACTTAAATCAAACTTTGTTTTAAACATTTAAATCTAAAAAAACTATTTTTTTTTAGTCGTTATAGTGGTCTTCATAATGTCAGATGAAATACATTATTTATTCTACGTTACTTTTAGGCTGCAGCAAAAACAAAAATGTCTACAGTAAACCATTAAAGTTTAATTATTGAGCAGTGTTTAGCCGTAGTAGACTACTTTTGTTAAGTTTGTTGGGTACACATTCGATGATTTTAGTTTTTTGCATTTAAATTTAATTAATTTAATTTGAGGTTCAGCAACATTTTATCAGCAATATAAAACATAAATTCACACAGGGTGTTCTTGGATTTTTAATTAAAACTGACAAAAAAAAGGTAACTTCAACCTACTTATAGCCACTATAACTGGCTAAATAAATTACAATTCAGTGTCTACAACTGTTTTATGCAGCTTTTTGTGCTCGTCTTTTTATAAGTTAAAGACCACTAGTTTAGCACACTTAAAATTAATATTACTAATTGAAGACAGAACAAAATTGGCATGATTGAAAAATTTTTCTTAAATATGTTCATACCATGGAATTGTTACTTACGTTTTGCTGTTTGAAGGTATAAAAAATGTATTGTATTTATTTTTTCACTTAGAACTAAAAATTTAAATAAACAAAATAAATCAAAAACATTTTTAATAGTTTCCACTCACTTTACCACTCGCAATGACAAAAAAAACAGTTTTGCTGTATTTAAGAATTTATTCAACAATGTTTAATTTTAAATTTTTAGGGTTGTTTAATTGAAAAAAATTTTTAATGGATCCACGAAAGCAAGCAAGGAAGTTGAAGAAAACTAAGCCTCGTTCATCGGTTAGTAATTCACTTCTTAAGACTGCTAAGTTATTAGTACTTTAGTTTAATTTATGAATAGCACTACCGAACTGCTACATTTTTGTCTTTTTTTTTGCTTAACTGTTTCAAATTTTGTTATCTATAAGTTGCAGTAATAACATTTTACATGCTTAAATAAAAAATATTTTATTTTTTAATTTATAAAAAAGTAACATATTTTGTTGTTTACTACTTTTTGTTTAAGTGAACGACAGTTTATAACAGATTATAAATTTAAGATTTAAAATAATCTTTTTACCTTTATTTTTATTTAAATTTAAACTATAAAATGCCTGGAAAAACTTATACTTTTAATAAATTAGGTTTATAATTTAATTTTTTTCAATCATACCTTCTTTTTGTTCGAAGTAACTTATCAAAAAATGTGAATTTTACATTTAAAAGCTATGTGCTAAAGTTTAATTTAGAAAAAAATCTAAAAAAAGTATTAATATTAAATCTTGAATTATTATACAAGGTTTGGGTGGAAAACTTTTCTTTTAAATAGGATTTACAAAAAAGACTTCTTTTTTTTCTGTTTTAATTTATTTCGTGGCTTTATAATTTTTCAATTCAAAGACAAAAAGTTCTATAAATTGAAAATTTTAGAGAAAATGTTGCTTATTAACCACTATTATGTAGTAAAAATACATTAAAGACCACATGAAAAAAGTTTATAAAATAAAGGTCAACATTATTTTCTTGGCACAAGTAGTTTTAAAGCTAAACTATATGACTTGGATAGAATTTCAAGCTTACCATTCCTAGAATAGGGACTATATTATTAGCTCTACGGTTTCATTTTTAATTAAAGAATGTGATGGTAATTTTAGGGATATATTTTTTAATTATTATTTTTTTATTTGTTTTATTAGCAACAACCACAGTTTTCAACTTGACTTCAATGAGATTTTCTTTTATAGTTTAATACAAAGAAGGTTTAAGCTTATCAAAAGACTTTTTATTTTATTGTTTCTTTATAAAAGCTATTTCTAAATGTAGTGTATACTAATTTAAATGTAATTTTATTATTCACATTTGAATTTAGTAGCCATAAAAGAAAAGTCTTTAAATATTAGTGATGAATTCTATTGATCTTAATTAGTGTGACGACTTTTACTTATTTTAAATATCCTTAATATTTTTTTCTAATTAATACCCAAACTTTTGATATTATTAATTAAAGAATGTATTTAACAGTCTTGCCTAAACTAGCTTTGAATTTTTCACTAGTCATCAAAATTTTATTTTTACTTATTTAAAGATAACTACCACAACATCGTTTATAAAATTCTATAAAATATTTAACTTATGTTTCAAATATGTTTTGACTTCAAAACAATAAAGTAAAATTTAAATAAGATACAACTAGAGAAGCATTGGTTTGTAAAAATTAACATTAAAGACATATTTAACTAAAAAATGCAACTGATCACTGCTACTTTACTTAAATGCTTTTAAACGAGGGCTTCCCAAACTTTATTTCAAATGGCTCCCTTTGGAGAAATTAAGTATGTAAGTTTCAAAACTACCACTAAAAACACCTAAGACCTTTTTTTTGTTCTTCATCAACAACACCAGAATATCTAGTGTAAGTTTTAAATGACTTGATGGCCCCTGTGGCTTCTTAACTGCACATGGCCCCCTTTTGGTCCCTTTGCTGCACATGGCCTGCTGAGTATCCGACATGGCCCCATTGGCCTATTTTTTGGATACCCTGTTTAAAACCATTTACACTTTTCAAAATCTCTCTGGCTGCTACTACAAATCAGTTTAAACGTTTTGGAAAATAAGAATTTATATTTTTTAAGTGATTAAATTAGTAACCTAAAAGCGCTTGAAGTTTTAGATTAACTTTAAGTGCGGTTTTCCTTATGTTTTCTTTTATTATATGTTTAATAATCTGAATGATAGTATTTTGCTGCTTAACTAAACAAAGATTAAGTTAGTTTAACGATAGTTTCAAGCGTTATTGAGTTTTAACTTATTTATACGTTTACATTAGAAAAATGGTACTCAGATATTTTACATGTGTAATAAAAACTAAATATCATAAAACTATCGTTTAATATTTAGAGTAAGTGAAAACTATTCCTCTATTAAAACTTTTATAATTTATGAAATTTAACTCGTTATAACAATTCATTCTTCTTTTAACCAACAACGTCTCAAACTGTCTCCTTGTATAGCTGCTTCATCAAGGCTTCATTTAACACAAAGCATTTAACAGCTTGTTTTAATAAATTGACGTTAACTTATTTCATCAGGCTTGGCACGCTATTGATCCCGCATTGGTTAGAAGAGCGTTCGACAGAAAAGACTGGAAAGCTTACTGGGCGATAAAACACCCGAAGAGGGTGAACGACAACACCAAGAAGTACGAGTACGAATCCCCAAACGGGGAAGTGTTCCGGTTTGTACAATAAATATTAGTTTTTCTTTAGAATTAAATTTTTAATAATTTAGTGTTTTTCTTATTTCTTTTTTGCTCAATTTTATTATAATGATAATTGATATGTTAAGGTTTGTAAAATTTGTTACATACACTGTTGTTGCTGAATTTAAAAAAGAATTGATTTCGGGTATTTTTGCACGTAATTGTATGAGTACAGATGAAACATCTGTTAGTTAAAATAAGTATAGAATGTACTGGTTAAGTAAGTTTATTTTTTCTTAATGATTCAACTTTTAAAAAGAGGTACACTAAACTAAAGCAAAAAACACACAGTTCTCTGGTTCGAATCATCAGAGTGTACAAGATTGAAAATCTGAAGCACTTTGCTGCGGATTTGCAGAAAAGGCGTGCGAAAAAAAGAGTGAAGGAGTGCGACAACGAAATTTTAGCAAATTTAGCTAGAAAGCGAAAAAAATCAAATGGCGGCAACGTCGCTGCTCGTTCAAGCGTGACAAGTGGGCCGAAGGTTGCGGAGGAGCGTTGCAGAAGTGTGGAAGCAGTTGATAACAAACCTTCCGATTTCGACGAGAAAAAGTTGAAGAAAACTAAGCCTCGTTCTTCGGTTAGTAATTCATTATTTAAAACTGCTAAGTTGTTAGTACTTTAGTTTAATTTATAAATAGCACTACCGAACTGCTACATTTTTGTTGTTTTTTTTGTTTAACTGTTTCAAATTTTGTTATATAAAAGTTGCAGTAATAAAATTTTACATGCTTAAATGAATAACTTTTTATTTTTTAATTTTTTAAAAAGTGTTTACACTATAAGTATCAAGTACCTGTTTTTATTAGTGTTATATTTTTTTTTAATTTAAAAAACTATAAGATTACCTCTCCTTTTAAATTATAAACTTAAAACTTATAAAATAACCAAGTAAAGTAACATATTTTGTTTAAGTGAACGACAGCTTATAACAGATTATAAATTGAAGATTTAAAATACTCTTTTTACCTTTATTTTTATTTAAATTAAAACTATAAAATGCCTCGAAAAACTTATACTTTTAAGAAATTAGTTTTATAAATTATTTTTATTTAATCATACCTTCTTTTTGTTCGAAGTGACTCATCAAAAGAAAGTGAATTTTACATTTAAAAGCTATGTGCTAAAGTTCAATTTTGTAAAAATTCTAAAATAAATGTTACTATTTAATCTTGAATTATTATACAAGGTTTGGGTGGAAAACTTTTATTTTAGATGGGATTTACAGAAAAGTCTTTTCTTTATCATTTTTTTCGTAAGCACTGTGGTTTTAAAATTTATCAATTCAAGGCAAAGACTTCTATAAATTGAAAATTATAGAGAAAATATTGCATACTAACCACTATTGTGTACTAAAAATACATTAAAGACCACATGAAACAAATTTATAAAAAAAAAGGTTAACATTTTCTTGGCACAAGTAGTTTTAAAGCTAAACTATATGACTTGGATAGAATTTCAAGCCTGCCACCCTTAGAATAGGGACTATATTATTAGCTCTACGATTTTATTTTTAATTAAATAATGTGATGGTAATTTTAAAGATATACTTTTTAACTATTTTTTTTTTTATTTGTTTTATTAGCAACAATAAAGTTTTCAACTTGACCTTATTATTTTCAAGTTTTATTTTATAATCTAATACAAAATAAGAAAGTTTAAGCTTACCAAAAGACTTTTTATTTTATTGTTTCTTTCTAATAGCTATTTCTAAATGTAATGTTTACTTATTTAAATGTAATTTTATTATTCACATTTAAATTTAGTAGCCATAAAAGAAGTCTTTAGTTTTTAGTAATGATTTCTATTGATCTTAATTAGTGTGACGACTTCTACTAATGTTGAATATCCTTAATATTTTGTTCTAATTAATACCCAAACTTTTGATATTATTAATTAAAGAATTTATTTACAGTCCTTCCCAAACTAGCTTTAAATTTTTCACTAGTCATTAAAATTTTATTTTTGACTTATTTAAAGATAACTACTACAATATCGTTTATAAAAATTCTGTAAAATATTTAACTTATGTTTCAAATATGTTTTGACTTCAAAACTTCAGAGTAAAATTTAAATAAGATACAACTAAAGAAGCATTGGTTTGTAAAAATTAACATTAAAGACATGTTTAACTACATTTAAACCATGCAAGTGATCACTGCTACTTTACTTAACTGCTTTTAAAGCAGAGCTTCCCGAATTTATTTTCAAATGGCCCCCTTTTATGAAATTAAGTATGTAAGCTTCAAAACTACCATTAAAAACACCTAAGACCTTTTTTTTTTTGCTCTTCATCAACAACACCAGAGTGTTTAGTGTAAGTTTTAAATGACTTGATGGCCCTTGTGGCTTCTTAACTGCACATGGCCCCCTCTTTAGTCCCTTTGCTGCACATGGCCCGCTGAGTATCTGCCATGGCCCCTTTGGCCCATTTTTGAGAAACCCTGTTTTAAAACATATACTCCTTTTAAAATCTCTCTGGCTGCTACTTCAAATTAGTTTGAACGTTTTGGCAAATTAGAGTTTATATTTTAAACTGATTAAATTAGTAAACTAAAAGCGCTTAAAATTTTAAATAAATTTTATGTGTAATTTTCCTTTTGTTTTCGTTTATTATATGTTTAATAATCTGAATGATAGTATTTTGCTGCTTAACTAAACAAAGATTAAGTTAGTTTAACGATAGTTTCAAGCGTTATTGAGTTTTAACTTATTTATACGTTTCCATTAGAAAATGGTACTCAGATATTTTACATGTGGTATAAAAACTAAATATCATAAAACTATCGTTTAATATGTAGAGTAAGTGAAAACTATTCCTCTATTAAAACTTTTATAATTTATGAAATTTAACTCATTATAACAATGCATTCTTCTTTTAACCAACAACGACTCAAACTGTCTCCTTGTATAGCTGCTTCATCAAGGCTTCATTTAACACAAAGCATTTAACAACTTGTTTTAATAAATTGACGTTAACTTATTTCATCAGGCTTGGCACGCTATTGATCCCGCATTGGTTAGAAGAGCGTTCGACAGAAAAGACTGGAAAGCTTACTGGGCGATAAAACACCCGCAGAGGGTGAACGACAACACCAAGAAGTACGAGTACGAATCCCCAAACGGGGAAGTGTTCCGGTTTGTACAATAAATATTATTTTTTCTTTAGAATTAAATTTTTAATAGTTTAGTGTTTTTCTTATTTCTTTTTTGCTCAATTTTATTATAATGATAATTGATATGTTGAGGTTTGTAAAATTTGTTACATACACTGTTGTTGCTGAATTTAAAAAAGAATTGATTTCGGGTATTTTTGCACGTAATTGTATATGTACAGATGAAACATCTGTTAGTTAAAATAAGTATAGAATGTACTGGTTAAGAAAGTACTTTATAATGAGATTTGTTTGTTTGTAAACCTTCAACTTCTAAAAAGAGGTACACTAAACTAAAGTAAAAAACACACAGTTCTCTGGTTAGAATCATCAAAATGTACAAGATTGAAAATCTGAAGCACTTTGCTGCGGATTTGCAAAAAAAGCGTGCGAATAAAAGAGTGAAGGAGTGCGACAACGAAATTTTAGCAAATTCAGCTAGAAAGAGAAAAAAATCAAATGGCGGCAACGTCGCTGCTCGTTCAAGCGTGACGAGTGGACCGAAAGTTGCGGAGGAGCGTTGCAGAAGTGTGGTAGCAGTTGGTAACAAACCTTCCTATATCGACAGTTCAGTTAAGAAAGTTCCTGGAATTTCCAATTTAACTCAGACTGATAATAGAGCCAGTCAAGGTGATGAGCTCACAACTTCTTGTTTAACGAACCAAGATGATGAAGTCAACGGTTTCATTTCGCGTGAGTAACTAATTAGTTAAAGTTTAATGATGCGTTTTCTAAGCAAGTTTTTATTTCAGACTTTAGTTTCTCATTTTTTTTACCAAATAAATTATTTAACATTACAAATACTATTTGAAATAAAATACAACTTTCAACTTTTGTAACTCGAAGTTTATGTATTTATAAAGTGCTAAAAGCTATTTTAAGTTAATCTTGCAGAAGAAGTAGCTTCAGTTTTGAAAAAAGTTGTTGATAAAGTTGCCGGAAGTGATGGAGAAAGGGCCCAAACAAATGCCGATTGTTCCATCAACGAGGTTTTACTTGAAAAAGAAGACCAAGAAGTTAAAGGTTTTTTTAATGTTTTTTGCTACAAATTACAACTTGTAAGATTAAATTTTCTCAAGTAAGATTTATTCTGTAAGTCTATTTCAAACTTTTGAATCACATTTTATCTTTCAGATAAAGTAGTATCAGTAATTAACAAAATTCTTGAAATCGTCGCTGCTAATAATGGTGAAAACGAAGCAGCTAATGTGTCTTTGTATTTTTTTGAAAAAAATTTTCAGCTCCGTGTGAAGTCCCATGTTCTCAGAATCAGCCTGATTTTGTTAGAGAACTGATGGAAATGAAGAAGACGAGGACAGGATGGGAAGACTTCACCGAAGGGAACTACTACCACTCGACTCCTTCTGATTACCAACATCTTTATTAATGGTCAGGTGTTTTTATGGTTTAACACTTGTACGCTAATGAACATTGAAATAATTTTTTATGAATATCATAGAGATCTATAGTTATTATCAATAAGTTGAAATTAGTTTTTTGATTAAAATATTTTTTAATAGATGTAACATGTTTATAAGCGTTTATGTAAAGTCAAGCCTACAATATAAAAGAAGTATTTATTTTTTAATTTCAGAAGAACTGATTTTACTACTTTAATAATGTATTGTTAAATATGAATGGATTTTAAATTTGAGATTAGCTACTTTATATTGCACCTTTTTTTAATAAATTATTGGCAATGGATTTTAAAAATGTTTGTTTCAATATAATTAACTTAATTATAAACTCAAAAAGTTTTACACTTACGATAAGTAGATCTTTTGTATTAAAACATAACTTTATTTTAAAATGTTACATTTTGTACCAATGATATGGAACGATAAAGATAAAAAATGATTTATGTTGAAAATATAGCCGGTTCACTCAGATAACAGATCAAAAATATAAGATAGAAAAATTTTTATAAAAAGCGGAACACGTTCAAGCATATTTTATAAACATTTTCTATATTGTTTTACTTAGGAGTAATTTAGTTTTTAAAAGTCATGTTTTGATTATCGATTTTAGAGTAAAGTTAACATCTACACATCAATAATTATTTAGAGATGTTAGCTTAAAAATTACTTAATTGATTATCACGTATTAAACCGAATCAGTATTTTTAAAGTTATATCAAACTAAAGTAAACTAATTTAATTAGAGTTAAACTAGAACTTTGTCGACTAATTAGAATTAGATGTTTTGCATTTGCACAACAAACATTACAATGAGCATAATGAGGTCGTAAATTATCTTGGGATCTGTTGTTGATGGCCGTACGATGTCAATACTTAGAGTAAAGTTTATTGAAATAACTTTTAGTTCAGACCTAGTATGTCTAAGTACATCAAATCAGTTGATAAAGTATTTTAATTCTTGTTAACAACTTTTTGTTTTAGTCATTTTAATATTGCGAAGTTTGTTACTTACTTATCTTTATAAAGTTAAAAACTAACTAGTTGAAGTAAAGTGATGCGTTACTTTAAAAATTAAGTAGCTAAAACGTTTTGAGTTTATATTAAACATTGGGCTTTTTTGATTAGTAAAAAAGATCTCATTATTTTTTAAATGCAGGATCTTAGCAACTGACATTTTTATTTTGCTGATATTGCTAATTAACTTTTTCATGCGAACTCGTTTTAAAAATAATAGTTTACTATTGTAACTGTTTGTTATATAAATCAGTTTTAACCGTAATATTTTTAAAGTGACAAATTAAAAAATGTGCGATTTCTAGCATTATTATTTTGCGAAAATAATATGTTATTTTAATGTTTATAACTTGCATTCACGTAAGATTCTCAAAAGCAGGTATGTTTTTTTAGAATTTGAGAACTTAAACAACTGAAAAACACTAACTATATCAGACTTTCTTAGTTATAAAAGGTGACACAGTAAAACAGTATTAACTCTCTGCCAAAATTAACGGGATATTTGAAAAGTACACTAAACTTTCAGGGTTTGTAACGAGAGGGGCAATCATTTTATTAGTTTTTTGAAAACGAGCTTTGGAAAAAACCCTGATTAACAGTGATAATTAATCTGTACGAGTCAGTACCTACCTGATTACTTGTAATTGTGTAGCATATTGATAGTTATATTTCTTGTAAGTTTTTTTCTTAATTAAAAATTACTTAATTAGAAACAATAGTTCACATCTAATTGTACAAATTTTCTTGTTTTGAGGGTCAGTGTGAGCTCTTTAAAACTCATAAAACAGTTATTAAGTTATAGCTTTAAAACAACACAAAATAAACCAAGTATTTTTCATTTTTATAGCATTTCACGGTCTTTTTTTAAACATTCTATTTTACTCAATGTAAAATTGTTCAAATCGCCTCACGCCCTACTAGGTTTTGTTGTTGCCGATTTTTAGTCAACGTCCTAAACGCGCAAAAGATGTGTTTTTTTGGGTGTTATTTTACGAAGAAAGTCTTTTTTTAAGAAACATGAATCCAAGCATAAATATATAAGCTGAAAGATAAGTGAATTCCAAAAACAAAAACAAGTATTAACTTTTTAATTCAGTTCTCAATCAAACTTTGAATACAGAAGTGCCCTTATTAGTTATTTCTTTCTTGCGATTAGATTTATTAGCATTTCCCTTAAACCGTCTACTCACAATTTTCAAAGTTACAACGGACTGCTAGAACTTTTTATAAATAAATTTGAACCACATTTTTTTTCAATAATTCTGGTAAGTTTTTTAAAAGGAAGGCAATAAGTTATATTGATAACAAATAAGAAAATATAAATTTACTATGGTAACATTGATAAAAACTAAAACACATTTATAAAACTTATATTTATAAAACAAGTTACAAAAAAGCTCACTTTAGCTATCTAGCTAGATATAATTTTATGATTTATTTTTTGGAAAACTTAACTATATTATAAAATTAACTTATACATAACAAACTAAAAACTGTGTTCTAAAAATGTATAGAATTAAATTTTGATGCAAAGCAAGACATACTTTACTGAGCAGAGCTTAGTGCTGTATACAAAAACTTAAATTTAGTTGTCCTTTTCTTTTTGATGGAGCAAATTAAATTGCTCTTTTATTGACATACTTATCCATGTGTCTGCATCCACAGAAACTAACCTGTTAAAGCAATAATGTACTATATACTACACAACATAGTAACACATAAACTACTATAATTTAAACAAACAAACTCTTTAAATCCTTCAACTACTTTATCAACATCTGGTAGCTGATGACAATTATTTGGATTCAAAAACTCTCTAGGTGGTTCAGACGATTTTATTGTATCTTCTGAAGTCTTATCTATTACATTCAACTGTACATCTATTCCAGTTGTATTTTTATTATCAATTGTTCCTACATTAGCAACTTTTTCATTATTATTTCTGTTGTCAGCACTAGGACTACTTACTATATTTTGATTTTCAGCATTATTACTGATTAAATATATTAATAAATTGAACAACATAATGTCAGTACAAAAAATTATATCATATAACCATACACATTGTTTGTAGAAAATTATATGTACAGTGAATACCTTAATTAAACTATTACATTCAATCTTACTATTTTATCAAATAACTAATCTTTTTCTCTATGCGGCCAACAGATAAAAAATAAAGTAAATTAACTCACTACATCTTAAAAAACATATTTTGAAATTATATGCATATTTTTAATAACTAAATAACGATAGCTTCAAAATTTTCTATATAAAAATAGTGAGTTTAAATGAATTTTTTTATCGCATTAATAGTATGTTTATAATCAAATATACATGAATATAGAATATTCTTATTAAAATGTTCATAAACTGTGTTTTAAACGGAGTGACAATTTAGCATGGTGTGATTCTCTAGAACATAGTGACACTTCAGCACGGAGTGACTTTTTAGCACACAATTTATTTTACAATTTTTTTTTATGCTAACTATCATTTTTTTAAACGTAAAAACGAACTATGCAACGTGTAAACTAAAAGTTAACAAACTTAAATTTAATAAAAATTTAGCTTTTACTAAAACTAAAACAAAAGTAAATTTATAAACTTAATTAAACAACTTTACTATATAAATTTAATTTAAAATTCTTTGATGCTTAATTTTAAGTTTTCAATATTAAACCATTTTTAGAATGATTAGCAATACATGCAAGCTCTAGGATTCTTATATAAAAAGGTTTAACTTAATTTTGATAAGGTTAAACTTTAACGTTATATTTATATAAAAAAGATAAATAAAAGGTAAAAAAGCTTACTTATTTTATTTTTAAAATGCCTATAGTTTTAGAAGTCATAATACATAAAAATTTTAAGTGCCTCTTGTTTCTGCATGCACGTATCTCTCCATTTTTATTATAGTTATGTTAAAATTACGTATAGACTACTAAAAAGATAAATAATCATAATTGAAAAAATTTTCTCCCCGCTTAGCTTTTTAACTTTATTATTGTTATAAAACATTGAGAAACAGTTAATTTAAAGTGCTCCTAGTAAAATTTTGAAGTTTTAAAGACGAAACTTTCGAAAGTGTTAGAACTTATTTTAACATTTATTTGTTTGTTAACTTAATAATTATCAAATAAATAACCCATTATATAAACCAACATTTTAAAGTACTTAAAATTATTTCGTGCAAAAATTACACTCCTTGCTTAAGTGATGCCGTGTCAAAGTGTCATCCCGTGCTAGAGACACCCCGTGCTAAAGTGACACTTCGTGCTAAAGTGACGCTGTGCTTTTTCTGAAACCTACCCTTCGTGACAGATAAACACTTCACTAATATGAAAAAAGAAATAAATATTATTTTAAGTAAGTTTTGTTTCTGTTTAATTAAAGCCATGAGGCACCAACATCCACTGCTTACAATGTACTAAAATCAATTAATCATAGATTTATAATTACCATTTAAACCATAGAGCAACTACAAAGTTTTTGTAAATGTATAAAATTGTTTTTAACTTTTCTTATTTTTAGAAAAAAAAAATTAGATCAAAATCTCAAATTTAACATTAAACTAAAAAGTTTTAATTGAAATATAAAGTACTAAATACATTTTGTTGTTAATGAAAAATTTCAGAACTAAAAGTTATTTTGTACAAAACTTTATAACAGAAACAAAACAAAGATAACAACTGTACTTTTATCACTATTAGTTGTACACTAAACTATCTGAGGCTTATAAAATCCCTTATATGAAGAAGCAGGTTTAAGAGCTATCTAGTTCTATACACATAAGTTTATAATACTGATATAATGTTTTGTCTTAGTTTTGTCATTTTATTTTGCATTTTTACGACCTAATATGTATTAAAAATTTGAATATCGAATTATAGTTAACATTTAAACCATAAAGCAACTACAAAGCTTTTGTAACTGTGTAAAATTATTTTTTAATTTTCTTATTTTTAGAAAAAAAATATAGAACGAAATCTCAAACTTAACAATAGAGTAAGTAATTTTAATTAAAATAAAAAATATTAAATACATTATGTTGTTAATGGAGATTTTAGAACTAAAAGTAATTCTGTACAAAACTTTATAGCAGAAAGAAAACAAAGATAACAACTGTATTTTTATCACTATTAGTTGTACACAAAACTATCTGAGGCTTATAACATCCCTTATATGAAGAATCAGATTTAAGAGCTATCTAGTTCTATACACATAAGTTTATAATACTAATATAATGTTTTGTCTTAGTTTTGTCATTTTATTTTGCATTTTTACTACCTAATATGTATTAAAAATTTGAATATCGAATTATAGTTAACATTTAAACCATAGAGCAACTACAAAGCTTTTGTAACTGTGTAAAGTTATTTTTTAATATTCTTATTTTTAGAAAAAAAATAGAACGAAATCTCAAACTTAACAATAGAGTAAGTAATTTTAATTAAAATAAAAAATATTAAATACATTATGTTGTTAATGAAGATTTTAGAACTAAAAGTAATTCAAAACTTTATAGCAGAAACAAAACATAGATAACAACTGTATTTTTCAATAACAAATGTTCCATAACAAAAAGTAAGTTCTAAATGTATAAAATTTTACGCATATAGTTAAAAAAAACTTTCTTTTTATTGTAATATGTAATAATGTTTACAATATTTTCTAAAATTTTTAAAGGTTCTAATCTAAGTTTAAAATAGTTAATTTAAGTCTTTAAATCAAATTCAAACTATACAAAGTTTTTACTTAAGTCGTAATGTTCTGAAAGGAACTAAATTCCTCCACATTTTTAAATAGTTGACTTAAGTATTTAAACCAAACTCAAACTATATAAACTTTTTAATTAAGGTTTAAAATTATTAAACCACAAAAAAATATTAAGTATTTATTCGACCTACAATAATATATTACAATGAAAAGTTTATAGTGCAAGACTAAACATTTGTAAAACCACAGCTGTCACTAATAGTTGTACACTAAACTATCTGAGGCTTATAACATCCCTTATATGAAGAAGCAGGTTTAAGAGCTATCTAGTTCTATGCACATAAGTTTTTAATACTGATATAATGTTTTGTCTTATTTAAAGAAATGAATTTAAAACTACACTTGTGCAGACTTCTAAAAATATATAAGTTTCATAATTATACCGAATGACTTAACAGTAATTAATAGTTTATAACTTGATACTAATTAAGTAGATGTGATTGGAATTTATGAAAATTTTATTCTTGTCATAAATTATCAAGCTAAAACTATCAAGTTGTACCTGTATAACTTAGTTTTTACTTGATAATAAAAGTCCCCATAACATTTAAACTATTCTAAATTAAAATAAAAAGTAGGGGTTGTGAATATATATAAAAAATTCTTTTAAAATTTAGTAAACTTATTTTATAGAAGTCTATAAAACTTCTTAAAATAATTTGTTTTATTCGAACTAAGTTCTTCTTATAAAGTGTTGAAATTTACAAAATTTCTCAGCATCAATGAAAATTTTATTTTATTCATTTAGCTCTTAACATTTCTTCATTTTTATTTTTGATTTTGATATGTTGTGGAAAAATCCTGAACAAGACATTAAAAAGTAATTCAAAAGTCCTTAACAAGTCCTGTGTACAGAACTGTATCTTTTGTGTACGACTGGATAACCGAAAAGGTTTTTTGTGCAATCAGTCGTTGTACCAATTTTTTTGAGCTCTTATTTGTCGTTTAATTTAACATTAATTGATTGAAGATTTTAGTCACTTGCAAAAGTCATACAGCTTGCATATATATAAGCTTGCAATGCAAAGTATAAGTACCTTAAAGTATTCAGATAACTGAATCATAGTTGCCAAAACTTTTTAGTTTTCTATTGCCCTCCTATCACTTATGGTTAAATTGATGTGTAAGTTTTCTAAACCGTTATATGTCGCCTAAAAGCTGTAATTTACTGTTCTTTTACTACCAATCTTTGATTAAACCTTTAAAAAACAAAATAACTTGTTTATAAGCTTTGAAAAGTTTTATACTTACTTTATACTTTAAACTATTACGAATTTCCATGATACAGCGGAAATTATTACATTAGTTTGAAATCTTCGGTTGTTTAATATCCACAAAATAAATAATGTATCAAATTTAATTTATTGTTAATTTTCATGTGTTGTAAATCTATTCACTAGCTATAGCTCTGTATAAAAAAACTTACATATTTTTTGCTAATCTTTATCGATAAATACAACTATATAAAACCAAAAACTTTCATTTATTCTTTTCTGTTCAGACTGGTTAAAAAAAAATTTTCTTACTACTTAAAATTTACACCTAAAAGGTCATTTAAATTTAATGTTTTTTCAAAATGAACTAAATAATTAAGAAAGTTTCGTGAATTAAATAATACTGAAATCCTCTGAAAGGAACTAAATTTTTTCAAATCTGGCCTGCCAACTAAAAACGTTGCCCACCCCGGTACTAAAATAAGACTTATTTTTCTTAGACTTTTGATCTCCAATTAATTTTCTTTAGTTGTCAACCATTTATTTTTGGGATTTTTTTATTGTACCAGTTCTTAACAAACAAAAACATTTAAATATTATTTCTAAAAAGATCAACGCACTTAACAGTATACTGTTCAATGAAGTGAATCTGAATACTTCAACAAAATAAAAGATTTTCGACTATTACGATAATAAAGCATTTACGACTAAAGTTCTACTTGATATTAATTCAAAACAGTATTTTTATACTACTAAGAAGATGATGTTTTATGAAAATAACTTATAATTAATGCTGAACTTACTGAAACAGTACTTATATCATAAAAAAAGCTATACATTATAATTTAAAGATAAAATTTAAATATTACACAGTTTAGCAACAAAAATTACTCAAAAAATAAATGTAAAAAATTAGTGAGACACTTGTGGATTATAAAAATGTTTAGTAAGTTTTTCAAAACAAAGAAGAGTATTTGCTATTGCTTTTAGATGTATTTGAAAGTAGCTTGTTTTTGTTTTTGCTCACGGTTGAGAATATTTGTAAATATGAATAAAGAATCTATTTAAAAAAGTATGTTTATGTATTTAATGTTAATTAAAAAAGTAAGAAATATTTCTATTACAACAGGTAAAGCTTTAATACAAAATTGAGCAGTACTGTTATCTTTTCGATTAAAATAATTTTTGTTTAAATTAGATAAACAATTTTTAAAACCAAACAACTAATTTATTCTTAAATCATAGTTTTTATATAAACCTAAAGTAGTATAGAATAAAAACGAACATAAAACAATTTTTCAAGTATAAATGTGGAAAAACTTTAATTTCCTATTCGTAAATTTCCACTATAGTAATCTTCACTGAAACTAATACAAATGCCGATTACAATTATTTACTTTGTTTTGCATCCTATTTTAAAGCTAAATTTAACAAAATAAACAAAATTAGTATTTGTCATATCTTACATTCATATTTTTAGAATGCATTTGTGCAATTATATTTAAATCTTAATTAAAATACCATTTTTTTAATGAGTAAGTTTTTCAACAAGAGTAGTTTTTAGTTTTTACTTAACCTTATTGTAATATATAAGTTAGGACAAAACTACAGACCATAAGTAAAATCATTTATTAAAATTAAGACCATTTATTGAAATTTATTTTGCGTGCCAAATTTTAAATGTTAATACACGACAAATTTACTTTATTTGCAACAGAGGTGGTTGTAATTTGGAAATAGGCAGTTTTTATTAGTGTAATTAAAAAATAAAACTATCAACTCGTAGCTGTTTCATATCAATATCAAATAAAATATTTTTTTTGCGAATTTGTGTGTGTGCGTGATTTTATCTGTAGAAAATTATAATTTTTTTTTTAGTTTACATAAATACTTAAAAGATTTATATTTATTTTTTTTGTGTTCATAAATGTAGTTTACTATTATATGTTTTAGCTTTTTGAAAATAAATAAAGAGATCTCGACTACTGGAGGATAAATAATGAATTTATTCTTTCAAGAATTTATTTTACTAACTAAGTTTCGGTTAAAGACCTCGTCATTGCTTAAATAAATCTTATTCATATAGAAGTTGGTTTACTTAAGAAATAACTAAAAAAGTATTACCTTACTAAATTAAGTAACTAAAAATTCAAGTTAGTTAATTTACAACAAGTTTATTCATGTCTCTTACATTACTTGTTTGTACATTTATTTAGTACCAAGGCCAAATAGTAAAGAAAAAAAAAGTTTAGTAGATAGTATTCAAGTATTTTGAAAAGAAAAAGCTTTTTTAGACGATAAGAAATAAACTTTTAAACTGCTTTAAAACATTAAACATAACTGTTATGTTTATCAACTATGTATTTTTAATAACTTTGTTAAATATAAAAAGCGTTTAAATATAAATTTAAAGTTATGAAAAAATAGGTGATAAGTAAACCTTAAATAACTTTATCTAAATTTTTTTTTTTCTAAAATTTTTAATTTTTGTTTTCAACTAAGCGTTAATTTATAAAAAAATTTTGTGATTTAGTATTACTACTTTTAAAACAAAAAAAAGATTATTGTAACTTTCTTTTTTATGTCTAAAATTTTTTTAAATAATACACACTTTTAGTTAGAATGAGTTTTATACTGACGAAAATTTTTATTGGTAAGTATTAAAGGCTGGTAACACCATCTATTATAATAATTTTTCATATATAGAGATTCCAATTAAATTAAAATTAAGTTTAAGTTTAAAGTTTAGTTTAAAAGTATATTTTCTTAATTGCTGGTTTTGCAACTTTTAATCGATTTTTTACATAATAAAATGAAAGTTATTGTAGACTGTTCTTAAAAAAGTACAAGTAACTAACAAATTAATCTCAAAATTCTAATGTTTTTTATCTTTATTTCAAACAAAGTTAATTTATTGAATATTTATTTACTGACTATCTGAGCTATAACATTTTATCTTTTTTACTTGTTTTAGTTTAGCTTTGACATAAAAGTTTGAATGTTGAGCACTAGAGGATTCATTTACTTTCCAACTGTGTAAATAAAACTCAAGAAGGTCAATTAATTGAATATCAAGAAAAACCTTAAATTTAGGTGACATTTTACATTTCAACATAAGAATTAAAGTACAGTTTTATTGTTTAAGAAAAAAAAAGTTATTGTTTACGGTATGAAATTGATATTTAATTTGATAAAAAAATTATTAT
This sequence comes from Thalia democratica, assembly GCF_965202585.1. NCBI lineage: Eukaryota > Metazoa > Chordata > Thaliacea > Salpida > Salpidae > Thalia > Thalia democratica. The sequence goes on along the minus strand of NC_139169.1, from coordinate 31,675,863 downwards.
TTAATCATACTTATCTCAATAGTTATCAGATATCCAACGACTCCTTTTACATTTTGGTTACTTTATTTGTTAAAAAAGATTGCTAATTAGCCAGGAATATCAGAGAAGCTTTCATAACAATTTTGCAAAAAAAAGTTTTTCACATTTTTATATCTAATAAACATTTATTTATGTGTAAGTATGACTTTATTTTAGTCAGGGTTAAACTAAATAAATCGTTTATTTAATGCTACAACAAGAACAACTTTACTTATAACATTATTTAATTTGATTTTTGCTGTATATGTGTTAACCACAGGTTTTCAAACATTTGACGAAGACAGTTTTCAATTTTTTATTAACATCTTCACACTATCTGGCTACATATTTTGTTACTTGTTTTGTTTTATAATACAATTTTTATTTTTTTATTTTTATTATCTGATTATAAAAATTAAAGAAAACATTTTACAATTTTTGATCATATCTTGGTGATAAAAGCATATTAAATTTTAAAGTTCACCTTAATTGGTTGGAGAATAGCTTTTTTTTTGAAGTGTTTTCTCATATTGGTTTAGTACTTGAATAACTTTTTTTTAAAGGTAGAAAAACATCATAACTCACTCTCCCTTCTACAAAAATAAACATTTTCTGAAGGTCAAGCAAGTGAGATTAAGCTCATCATATGTTAATTCACCTGCCCTATCTTTAAATTTTTCAAAAAAAAACTTTTTAATGAATTAAAACTCAACTAAATCTGTCTATAAACAAAAACTATATAAATAAAAACTATTTCTGCCTCTTTATTGAAAAAACCCTGGTGATACTCATTTGACAAACACTCACAAGGTTTAAATCTTAACACCTAAAACCACCAAGTGTGGTAAAATAATGATGCTCAAATCCCCAAGTAAGTATCCGCTGAAGGTACAACAAAAAAACACATCAACAATCCAAATCATGTGATCTTTGTCACCAGTGACAATCAGCTGTTGCAAACTCAATTAAACTAAGATCTAATTCAAAGTATTAAGTTCTATATAAAAATAGAATAAAGAAATACTGTATGTAGTAAAAAAGAGATACTGTTAGTATTAAAAATAAATATATATATAAATTAATAGTAAAATCAATAAAATAATAAGTTTTTTATAAATTTGTTAGTATTAACTTGACATAAACTCAAAAATAATAGTAAATAAAAATAAGTCTTGTAATTAACTTTATACTTTTACCTCTAATTTCTATTAATAAACTATTTTATATCTAAAACAGTAATGAAAAGATAACAAATAAAATAAATTATGGCCATAGGGGGGAGGGGGGGTAAGACATGTTTTTACAAGTTGATCTTATTTTACAGATTTTTTCTAAGCTTCAAGATGCTTTTTATCTTTTAAAAAAATTCAAGTTATATTTTGATATATGACCAGTCAAAGTTGGGCCACATAATAGGTTCCCTATGAGAAGGGAAAATTAAAACAATGAAAAAAGACTACTTTATTCAAAATCTATCTCCTTCTACATTTTTCAAGCGATCTTCTTTAAACTTTCACAGTCTAATCTTTTTATAATAACAAAAAAAAAAGTGTTACTTTGGATTTAAAAAAAATTTAACGAAAAATTTAATTTTCAAATTTTCTCATAAATTTTCTATTTTTAAATTTTATAATTCATGAGAACCATTTATTTCTTTTAATATAAGAAACATTTCCTGACAATTTGAAGAAGATTGCATGAAAAATGAAGGAGGAGATAAATTGTTAATAATTTTTAAAATTTCTGAGAAAATTGACCTCAAATAATTTTTGGTCCATATGTTTGTTTGAATTGGAAACTTTACAAAAAAAATAAAATATCTCAAAAGTTTGATAATATTTTTGAATTCTATAAAAACTGACTTGTAGTTTTTAATTAAAGCTTTCATATAAAAACCAAAGTTATTTTTTGTAAAAAATAAAATTTGGCCCCCCCTATGGCCTTAACAAAAGAAAAAAAAATTCAATAGTTTATAACAAACACTCTTTCAATACCAGTACATTCATAAAATAAAAGACCCACACATCAGACTCTGATGCCCATATTACATGAATCAAATCTAAACACAAACAATACATACATGCAGAAGCACTCTAGATCTACTCCTTTTAGTTATTTAACATAATTTTTATATATCTAAATTTAAAATAACCTATTTTTAAGTTTTTTAAAGTTTCGGAGACACTAGACCAAAACTTGTGACCCAAATACCTAAAGCAGTTTAGGCCAAGTCTTGTTCTAAGTCTTTTGATTATAAAATTCATTTTCTTTGAAAATCTTGTGTTGTGTAAATGAACAGAACTAGCAAGTGTACATCTATTGTGCTTTACATCAAACCCTGTTATAATATTACACATCAATTTACAAAGTTGCAATTTATACACATAATTTAATTTTAGCACATCAGTTTTTTTTAAACAGAGGGTTTGTTGTTGTCAAAACAGGCTAAAGACCAACATACCCGTTTACTTTTTTTTGCATACAAACAATTGGTTTTTAGTAACAATCAGCAGCACCACCCCAAGCATTTACATACAATACTGGATATGCAGATAAAACAAACTATAATATATAATATACCGTTTTAAGTGTACATGTGTCCAAATAATATCTCAATTTTGACAAAACATAACAACTCAAGTGTTATGTTTGTGAGAACCCAAGTGTTTCTTCCTATCAGCTTATCATCCAAAACTACACCTAAGTATTTTATACTAACTCTGCTCAATAAGAAAATAATTATTCTTAACACTTAACTCATAATTTTTTGAAATTTTATTAAAAAGCAAAAATTTTGTTTTTGAATAGTTAATAAAAAGTTTAGTAGCAGGCAACCATTTAACAACTTAAACCAATTCTTATTAATAACTTGATGTAAATACTCAGGATCACTATGTTGGTAGCTTAAGCAGGAGTCATCAGCAAACAATCTCAAATTAATCTCAGTAGAGGAAAAAATATCTTAAATATTCACCAGAAACAACAAAGGACCCAAACAAGAACCTTGTGGTATTCCAACATTCACAATTTCACGCTCAGACACAACATTATTTATGACAGTTGATTGGCTTCTGTCTCATAGATAGTCATTTAGTAAATTTAACACAGAACATTTTATATTATAACTTTAAACTATAAGTTATAGTTTGATATAAAAAATTTATTATTACTTGTGTTAAATGCTTTAACCAAGTTCGATCTCACCAGCCTCAATTATACTCATGATAATATTTACTTTATTAACTGACAGGAATACAATTAATTTTTTAAACTTTAGTTGTTGAATGATGCAAACAAGAAAATTTTACCTGTAAATTATAATTATCAAGACAAAAAAGAAATTATTTTAATGTTATTGTAATAGTATCATGATATTTTTTTTCAAAATTTTGTTAAGTTATTTTGATTGTACACAGGTATAAAAAGTATCTCAGTTATAAAACTTTTATTTTAAAGATAAAAATTAAAAGTCTCAACTTATTTTTTACAGTTTTTGTTTGATACTCATGTTTATTCTTATTCATATATTTAAAGACTAAATATATGTTTTTATTTTTCACAGCTTTTTTACCACTTCTCCCTTTTTATGATGTTATGAAACTTTATATTGCATTTTTCATGGTCATTCTTGTAAAAAGAGTAACAAAAAATGTGAATGTACATGATTGTAAAAATTGAAATCTTAGGGAGGAGACAGTGTGGTGCCTATGGTAGACTATGTTTTCCATAGTCAATATTGGCAGAAACAAGTATAAAATAAGAGTGCACACCAATTTTTTCTTTAAAAAAAATAATTTGATTTGATTTAGATAATAATACTATTAATAAATAATAACATTGATTTTTCATTGTTCTTAAATTTCTTTCTTATTGTATTAATTAAAACTGTTCAAAAAATGTTTTAAAATGTATGGTCTGAGGCTTGAAGACCTAAAGGTCTTTTCCACACCAATCCATTGACCATAGTTGTGAAGGTTCACATTTTTCTTTTTAACTTTTTTGAATTTGATTTTATTACTGATAATCTCATTTTTTGAGTGGAACATTGTTTTGAAAATAAAATCTCAAAGAATTGAAAAAATTATTTTGGTTTGAATGATAGTTATAATTCTGTATTCTAATAAACTTTGGCCAATTTAGGCTAACTTTATTTAACTCTGGTAAGTTCTTGGTTACTAGTGGATGTTTTGCCCCAGGTAGTGGCAATCCTATTTTTTTAAGCATTTAGTAAGTTCATATTTATTAAGAATTGAAATAGATACTTCATATGTAGATATTAAGACTATTTCTGTTACACCAATGCTATGTCTTTAGATAAAATTTGACAAGTACAGGGTTGGTACACTTAAGATGACTCAGAAAGTTATAAAAAATCGAAAACCTCAGGATAGCTCAAAATATCTCAGGATATATACTTTTTATAAAATCAGGGATGACACAAAACCTGGAATTTTCTGGAAAATCTGGAAAAAATGGAATTTTAAACAAGTTTACATTTTAAGTAGTAAATTTTTGATTTAACTTAAGAAATTTAATTTATACTTTAGATAATTTTTTGTCATTAAAAAACACATTCAAAATAGCTTTACAGTATCTTTAAATGTTCTTATGGTACTTAACATTGTTTTCAACTTAAAATTTTAAAACTAAAAACAGACCCAGAAATTGTACTTTTAAAAATCTGGCAGAAATTCAGAAAGCCTGTAAAAAAATTCTCAAAAATTAAAGGCAACCTTGTAAAACACTCAAGATAGTTTTAAAATTAAAAACTATTTTAGGACACATTTATAATTTATTTTATTATTATATTAAGTTTCATTATGTTGTTCTTTTATAACAAATTTTCTCAAAGAGCTTTCTAATTGAAATCCTAAAAAAAAAATATTTTTTTTATAATTAAAAAAAAAACTTAGGATGACTCAGGGACAGTTTTAAGGTCACTTAATACAGTTTTTTTTTCAAAAAAATTGGTAACCCTGCAAGAATTGTAAAAACCTTGGTTTTTAAATATTGGAAATGTTGCAATATAATATACTACATTTAAAAAAGTGGTACTGTACCCTCTCAGGCAATTCTTCTAAAAACCTATTTACTCACAAGTTTTATTTTCATTAAACAATGAGTAAAAAAAAAATGCTTTAAAAGTTCTGAAAAAAATTCATAATTAATAAATATGATTTGTTGTATTTTAATTAAGTCAAACAAAAATTAAGGTTTAACAATGATTATAAACAGATTTGAAAAAGCTCAGGATGACTTTGGATAGTTTAAGATCACACAGGACAGTTTTTATGACTAAAAGAGTGGCAACCTGGTTATAGCATATGATTAATTTTATGTGTATCCTTTTTTCTTGTATAAAAATTTTAACAGGAAGTTTTTAACATTCAATTAGCGTTCCAAACATTTCATGGTGTTTAATATTATAAATTTGACTGATATAGTGTTAGCAATATACTAATGTGTTTTAAAAATTTAAGTGTCATTTCAATCTATTGCAATTTCAGTATCAAATTGAATTTTTAATATAGAATAATAATTAAACATTTTCTAGCTCTTAAAGAAATACAAAGCTAAATTAAAAAACAATACTTTTTTATCATCACAATCAGGCAGACATGCTTGTTTACAACAAGTTTGCACTGTAAGGCTAGTTTAAACTTGTAAAACTTCAAATAGTTATGTTTTTTTTAAGAAATTAAACCTAGTTTTTTGGGTAGCTGTCAAATTTGCACAAGGGGACAAAATTGCATGAAGGTACTTGTGCACAAAGACACTTTTGCAAAGAGGGAATAAAATTGCTTGAAGATACTTTTGCACAAAGGTTCACTTTTGAACAAAGACACTTTTGCACAAGCAGACAATTTCGCATGGGTTAATTTTTTTTATTAATTAAAAAAAAAATCTTTTAATTTTTTTTACTTTTACTGTTACCCCTAGCCTTTACCCTCAGTTGGTAAGTTATTTTTAAATCTCTAGTTTTTATTTTTTTACTATTGTTGTTACCCTTAGTTAGTAGCTTTTTTCTTTTTAATTATATTTTTGTGTTTTTTTGATAATATTTTTTATTATTTTTTCCTTTTATTTTTACTACCACTGTTACCCCTAACACTTACCCTAGGTCATTAACATTTTCTTTTTTTAATTTGTTTTTGTTTTTTCTGTTTTTATTTATTTTTTTTGTGTTTCTTACTCTCGTGCAAAAATGTAACTTGTGCAAAGTTGACCCTGTGTGCAAAATTGTTTTTGTTCAATTTCCTTGTGCAAATTTGGCTTTGTGCACTTGTGCAATTTTTCCCCTTGTGCAATTTAGTAACAATGTGCAATTTTGTATTTGTTTAATGAAGACCCGTTTCCAGGTTTTTTATATATCAAATTAATTATTCTCTTTCATTTTTTTTGATGTTTTCAAGTTGAAATGTTTTATGCTATTATTTTCTTAAATTTTCAGTGTTTAGTTTAATTTTAACATATTTTCTTTTGCTTTGCATCTAGCTCTACTTAAAAACAAAGGCATTTTTCATTGACATTACATACATGCAAACTGCTTAGTTCCAACCAACGATCAATTTCCACCAGAACCACTTAAATACCAAGGCTTAGGGGTAACAGTGATAGCAAAAAATAAATAGAACAAATATAAAAAAAAACAGCAAAAAAAATCAAAAAAAGAATTTAAAAATAAAGAATGAAATAAAAATATGTGGATGGGAATTGTGTGGGTGAGAATTTTAAGTATTCCATAAACATAATTTGAAAGCAGTTTTTTTAATTTGTGCTGTTAGTGATTTAAAAGTCAAGTATAAGAAAATATAAGCTAGAGGGATTACAAATCTTAATCAAAACCTTAAAACATATGTGCACAATGAATAATTGAGAAAAAACTTGTGCTAAAAATACTAAAAAAGCCAAAAAAAAAATCCACTAAAATTCTTTCTCCTACATTTTTATAATAAAAACTTCATATTTTCAGAAAATTTTCCTTAAATTAAACAAAAAATACCATGTAAGGAAATGTTAGATTTTTGACAATTTCATTTTCAAAACTGAACAAAAAATGAAGGTTTTTGTTTGTAAATTTTTAATTTTTATTTGAGTTAATGACAAGAATTTTTTTAAAGTATTGCAAGAAACATTTCCTAAAAATTTGAGGTGCTTATCTCAAATAGTGTAGAATATGGAGTTTAAGTAAAATAGCTTTTTTGCATTCCCACTAGGAACCGAGTGTACTCGTGTGCTTGATCTCGAAAACTGTTTTGAATTTTAAATATCTGTAAAAAGCAACATGAGGCTTAGTTAGGATTCCACAAAAAAAGATCATGTTGTAAAAAAAAAGTGATTAGTCTTCGCTATGGCCTTAAAAATGTTGAATTATTGAATGTAAAATATTTACTTTGTTTAAAGAAAGCAAGTTAAATACATTGGTGTAAATATTACTCAATACTAATTTAATACCTTACAAACTACTCTATACAAAAAAAAACAGGCTTGACATATCGAAAAATATAAATAAAAAGTGTTCTAAAAAAGTAAACTAGTTAATTAAAACTAAAACAACAATTAATTAGAAATTAATAAAAAATCTAACTTGTACGGTTTTTGAAATAACTATCTTAAACTTTCTAAAACATTCCTTGCAATATCTAGAAAATTAAATCAGAAGAAAATTTGAAAAACTTTAAAAATAAAAATTGCATGACAAAAAAACAAAATAATTTTTTTTTTGTAAGATTTTTATTTTTGTTCCAAGAGATTTTTTTTAATAATGTAAGAAACAATTTCTAAAAGTTTGAGGTAGTTATCTCAAAAACATAGGTGAAGATAGATTTTTAGTGAAATAGTCTTTTTTTGCCATTTTAGTTTGAGCGTCCCTTAAGAAACCTATTGTTACCTCCAACTTTGACCTGCTTACCTCAAAAATTAATGTGAACTTTTAAAATCTCTAAAAAGTATTTTGTAGCAAAGTTAAAACTCTATAAAATAAGATCAGTTTGTGAAAAAAAAAAGATTTATCCCCTATACCCTTAAGTTTTATGATTTAAACTTGATATGTATAATTAAAGCATTTTCCTCAGTTTATTAACCTTACGAGCACATTAAATAAACTATTTACTTAAAATTGTACAATGATAGCAAACAAACAAACTCAAAATTTTATACAATTTTCTACCAGAAGTGTATTTAAATAAGATCGTATAATGTTGGGAGTCGTGAGCAAGACATTGGTTGCCAGGGGAGTTACTTCCATGACGACGAGGTCCATGCAGAGGGTGACCAGGCCCCAGTGGTACCGTGACAACCACAACAGGTACAAGTACCTCAGGATTGTCGAAGGATACAACAGATTTGTTAGTTTTTATATTGATATTACGTGAGTTTTGTATTAGATAAGTTAACTGCAGTTGTTTTTTTGTGACAAGGATAAATTGACCTTAAACTACAATATATCAAAATAAAAAAAGCATTAAGGGTAGTTTAGAGTCAAAGTAATATTGTTCACAAATATTAAGTTTTAAAATTAATTTAACAATAATTATTGTTGTTATATTGATTTTAAAACTTAGCTAAAATTTAAACTTTACCTTAATTTCAATCTTGATATTAAAATTTAATTTGTTTAGTTTTTCAAGTAAAAATTTTGAGTAAAATTTTAATTTAATTGTTTAAGTGCTATTTATTTCTTCAAAATATTATAATACATGTTTATGACTTTTACATTGTATAGTTTTTGACACTACAATGTACTCTGTTTATAACTGTTATAGTTTTGATTCAAAAAATCTATAGATGTTTGATAAATAAAAGTTCTATTTATAAATAGTATTTAATAAATCAGTGAACATCAATTTTATTTCTACATTTTAAATTTTCCATAACAGTGAAAAATTTTATTTAGTATATATATTTTTTCTTATTTTTGTTTACTCTCACCATGTTTATTAAGTTAGTCATCTGGCACTATCGTTTTCTAAAATTTTAATAATTATTTTTCAATATAGTTGACATAAATTTCAAAACTTACTGAAACATATATATTCTACCAACTATGAATTATATATTTTCAAACTTTTTTACTTCATAAACTTTATTGTTTTGGCCTTCAGATCTATTTAAATTTTATTCCAAGTTATTCTTGAGAATGGTCATTAAAATAGCTTTAAAAGAATTTGATATCTATAGTAACCATTATGAAAAATAAATCTCTAAATAGTTTTAAATAAATGTTTCTATGTTTAAACTTGCAACTAGATTTTATTTACAATATATTTTTGTTAGACTGTTCTCAAATTTATTACTAATTTACAAAATTATATTTATTTATAGTTAGAACTTGAATTTGACAAATTTAAAATAAAAGAAGTTCTTTAATACCTACTATTTAAAAACAACTTTACTTTATATACTCATGAAAATATTTGTTTTGTAATTTTGTGGTTTATTTTTGAATTTTTAAATTTTTTTTCCGATAAATTTAATTTGTTTTGTCACATATGCTTATTTAGACACAAATAGTTTTTTCTTTAATTTTATATACTCTATAATACTGTTGCTCTACTTTGTCTATAATGTACTGAGAATTTTTTATCAAGTATAAATATATCAATGAATCATCTATTTCATTTTTATATTTAAGGAGTCATTTAATCTTGATTTCAATTTAAATACTCAATTAGCAGTTTAAAACATTTACCTTAAGCTACATCATTTTACCATTACTAACTAAAATCTGAAAAAGTTAGTTTACATTTTTTACAGACTTCTTTTGAGCTCATTTGAATGTTGTTTACTGATAAAAATATTTTAAGAATATTGTTTTTCACACTTTTTAAAATAAAACTTTTTCGTCAAAAAAAGTTTTAAGCTTGAAATTGTTAACTTTGTATTGGTATTAATTTTTATGCTTTGAAAATCCTTGGTTTAAAACTTGACATTATTAATGTCTTAATTATTTGTTACTTAAAAAAGCTATATTATAAATCATAGTGAAAGTGTAAATTTTTTATTACCCATAAAAACTTTTACTAGTCAATAGTTTATAAATTCTCAATGAGTTCTGTATTAAACCTTTTATTGCTAAGTAATTATCATTTTTATCAGTAATAAAATAGTTTAATTAAATGTTTTAAAGGATATATCTGCAAAATAGTATTTGTTAAACTAAAAAATGAATTCTAAAAAATATATTATAAGTTTTTAAAAATTTAATGTACTTTATTTATTTCTATGATTTAGTTATATTTAGTGGTAGCTCATGTGGGCTAGGCACGTTTTTAATATTTCAAAGCAATACTGTTCGTTTGTACTAATATTTATTTATGTATTTGTTTATCATTAACTATAACAAGGGTTGCCACCTTACCTGGAAACCTGGAAAAACCTAGAATTTGACAATTTAGGCTAAAATAACCTGGAAAAACCTGGAATTTGAGAAATTTTGAAAAAAAACCTGGAAATTTGATCAAAAAACCTGGAAAAACATGTAATTTTTAATAACTTTAACATTTTCAGTTGTAGAATTTTGATGATGACAAAAAATCTATCATATAATTAAGATTTTTTGTCATCATCAAAAAAATTTTTTATCTAAAAACACATTTAAAGTAACTTTACAGTACCTTTTCAATGCTTTTATTCTAATTAATACATTTTTTAAATAGAAATTAACTTTAAACTAAAAATAGACCGAAAAATGTGTACTTTTAAAAACCTGGAAGAAATTTGGAAAACCTGGAAAAATAGTTTGAAAAAATGAGTGGCAACCCTGTATAACGATTAAAGTTGACTAGAAAATATCACTTTTATTACTTATTCTCACGTAATTATTTTTTATAAAGTTAATTGAAACTTAAAAAAAAACCTTTTTATTTCAGCCTAAAAATAGTATACCAAGTTATGCATACAAAAATATACCAGTTTTAAATGTATGAAATTTTTATTGCAATATCAGGCAGGTTCTCCGCTGAATAGATTATCATATTAAGATTCTGCAATAAAAAATGTTAAATTGGTTAACAATGTGAGGTTCGATAAGATTAGTAAGACAAAATGACTAAGTGCCCAATTTTAGAATAAATGTTGTTTTTTAATACATGAAACATCAAGTTGAATTATTTCATGTGTTGAGTCTGTTTTAAGCATATATTCAATACCAGTTAAACTAAAACACCTTATCATTTATTAAAATAATTACATAATATATACAATAAAATGTAATATAATTAACAACAACTTTATCACAGGACTACTTCAAGATGTCAGCCATGGCACTAGCAGCCTTATTCACTCCAGCACTGGCCATCTACTACAACAATGGACAAATTCGCCCCAAGGATTAAATCACACGTGTTTTCTATTTCCCAATATGTTGTATATTTGTATCAAAATTTTTTGGCTGGTAATTAAATTTTAAGACATTTGTCATTGTGTTTTTCTTGTGTCTTTCTTGTTTTCAGTCAATGTTTTTTTTGGTTAGTGTAAATTTTAAAAGAGTTGTATTATTTTTATACTTGCATCTACACACAACTTTTTTTTTTTTTTTTCTAAAGATTTAAATGATTTATTTCTAAACGTGTATATCAGGGTTTCCCAAAGTAAACCAATTGGCTCCCTTGGGGGTCATTACAGAAAATTAGTTGGCAATAACCAGCAAATGGGCTAAAGTTAGAGGGTATGAGTAGTAAAGGGGCCTTAAGAGGAAAGGGCCCTTATTTGAATCTTATACTAGATATTCAGAAGTCGATGATGAAGAAAAAAAAAGTCTCAGGCGTATTTAATGATAGTTTTGAAACTTTTACTCGATATTAGTTATGGGAAATTCTAGAAATTTAGTGGCCACAACCTTTAAAAGGGGAGCCACAAGACAATAAATTTGAAACTAGATATTCTGGAGTTAATGATGAACAGCAAAAAATAAAAAAGAAGATGTTAGGCGTATTTAATAGTAGTTTTCTGAGGAATCTTCTCGGAGAGGGTCATAGCTTTTTTATAAAATATGAAGAGGGCCTTGTAAAAAAAAATTAACAAACCCTGTTATTTATAATACTAGTTGTTGAAAAGCATAGTTGTCCAATTTTTTGTATTCAAATTACTTTAAATAACTGTACTCTTTATAAATTGAATTGACTATATAAATGTTTAACCAAAATTTAAGACCTAAAAATCTTTACTCATGTAGGTTTGTTTTCTACCATTTGTTTTTTTCTACATACAGTTTGATAAAAATTATATTATAGCTGTTAAAACAAATAACTATCTTTATTCTTACGTCAATTGATGCTTTTAGTATGGTAATTTCAGAATTGCTAGGTGTAATTTGAAAGGATTGTTTTTTAATTAATTTCAAAATATATAGTTTAGGATAGAATCATTTTTGTTTTTACCTTGTTTACAATACTCCACTTTTTTGAGATACATTGGATTGTTACTAAACTTTATCTTAAGTAAACATAATATTGGATCAAATTGGTACGTATAGTTTTTGTTGATGGAATCAAGACAGCGTAGTTTAAGGCTTGATATTTAGTGTAGCACACATTAAACTATTTAAAAATTATTAGTAATTATTCCTTTACAACAAATTAAACAAACATAGTCTCAGCTTATAAATAAGAGATTAAAAATTACAAAAAGTGTTTTGCCCGTAAAGTTCTTAATTTATAAATTTAAACATAACGCGAAATATATTATAAAACAAGAGGATGAACATAAAAAATGTTTTTTATGGTTTAAAATATCTTAATAAACTAAGTAATGCATGGTGGCCTAAAAACTTGTAATTTGATTAATTTTTACGTAATCGGGATTGAAACAGTTTATACATGAAAATTAATAAAATTTCGGTTTGACAATAAAAGTTTTCATGTTAATACTTTTTTATTAAAATTCACATGAGGTAGCTTGGTACTTGAGGTAGCACATAATATTTTTCGATTTTGAAATACTAATTAGGACTCATTTTTACCTTAAACTTTATCTTACTTTAAAAATAGATCCAAAAACTTGTACTTTTGAAAACTCTGAAAAACTTTTAGCAACCGTAATATTAGATATACAAAAACTTAGCTAAATTTTGTTAGTTAAAACTTTTTTTATCAATTTCCTCCATTTATCTTTTTTTTTCGGATAAAATTGAAACTGAAGCGATTAGCTGGGACAAAATTTAGAGGTTTATGTGACATAGTTACAAATATTTAATATGGAAAATGAAAGATTTAAACAAGGCCAATTCTTATTATAATATCTTAATTAAAACTTAAAAAAATAACATTCCTATCTCTAAAGTTTTTAGTGAGTTGATTAATGAAGCATAGTATGAAAGTAAATATCCAATAGTTTACAATTAACAAAACTAATTCCAATATTTAAATCAGGATAAAAAAAGTTACCAGGTTACCAATCTCAATAATATCTATTTTATGAAAAAGTAATATACAACAGTTTATATAGATTTTTTGCTAAAAATAATATTTTGAACAATTACAACTTGGTTTTCAAGAGAGCCACTCTACTACCATGACTTTGTTAGAGTTTGTAGGTGTTCTTAACAGGTTTGACAAGGGAAAAGCAGTATGTGCGGTATTACTTGATTTAAGTAAAACATTTGACAGTGTTTATAGCAGGATTCGAGTGTGCGGCTCGATAACCGAAAGGGTTTTTTCGTGTACCAGATCTTAAGACCAAATATTTTGAGCGTATTTTTGTCGTTCAATAAACTATACATAAGATAAGCAGAATTTTTGTTTATTTATAAACAGTTGACTAGTATTAAATTTTTATCTGAGTAGGTATTTATATATTTGAGTATGTTGATCGGGTTTAAATAGCCTTGGTCCAGTCTAGCTTGTAGAAAATTGTAGTATGTTTTTTTTTTAAGTGTTTTTTGTGCAAGTTTACATTATTTTTTGGTTTGGTTAAACTCTTATACTTAAATATTTGTTAAAATTTGTAAAAAAATGATAGTTTCAATTAAATGGGTATATTTATTTTATTATTTTTATTTAGATAAAGCGTAGAATTTTTTAAAAAATTGAATACAACTTTATTTTACTATATTTTTTTCAAATATTCCAGATTTGTTTGTTATTTAATTTTTTAAATGTTTTATTATTTTTTTGTTATTACTTATATTTCAATAAGTCAAAATAAGTTGATAGTAGATTATAAATTCTTAAACATCATTTTTAATATTTAAAACTTATTTATTTATTAAACTTTTTTAATTCATATAAAATGTATAAAAGGTTAAATCATCTTTTAAAGTTGTTGTTAAATTCAAAATTAAAATACATTTCAGATTAAAACTTTACTTTTTACCGTAGAGTTCAATATATATTTTATGTGTATTTAATATAAAATACTACTGTGTAATATTAAATCATTTTTTGTTTAGAAAAATATTTAGTTTAGTAAAGTTAATTGTCTCATTTTTGTAGAGTTTTTTGTTTTAGAGTTTAAACTTTGACTGTTAAGTTTTTTGTCGTGTTTTAGTAATAACTTTGCTTAAAATAGGGTATGCAACTAAATGACTGAGAGGTATTTTTGTGTACCCAGGTCCTTAAACCAAAACCTTTTGAGCAATCTTTCGTTTTTTCTCAATAAACTAATATATTATCATTTTTGCTGCAAAAAAAGCCAAAACCGACATAAAGGACAACTTAAATAAATGGTGAGAGCTCTTTTATTCCTGCCCGCACTTCCAAAAACTTCACTTAAAAAATTAAGTTGCCCGTAATACAGATTTTATGCATGCTCTTAATAAATTTTTTTGTAGCTATAATTTTCTTGAAACTAAAATATCTTTTTAAAAAATCATTCAAGAAAAATTTCAAATTCTCGTATATATTAAAAGTACAAAATTACTTAAATTTTCAACAGTAAAGTCACAATGAAAATTAGCTAGAATAAACTGCATCTTAACTTAAGCTCACTTAATACTATTAACCACATTTTTATTTAAGCAATGTTTACTTTGAAAGTCAACTAGAAGAAAATAGAAAGCTACATACAGATTATTATTATTATTATTTGTGTTGTTCTTTGATTTTGAAACTTAACTAAAATTTAAACTTTACCACAAATTTAATCTTAATGTTAAATCTTAACTTGTTTTGTGTTTAGGTAAAAAATTTTCTAACTATAAGTTTTTAAATAAAGCATTCGGGTGGGATTTCAAATTTTGATAGCTATTACAAGCACAAATTATTTATATTTTCAATAGTTACGTCACAATTAAAATAAGCTACGTTAAAATGCATCTCAACTTTAAGCTCACTTTATTCGCTACATTTTTGCTTAAGCAATGTTTACTTTGAAAGTTAACTAGAAGAAAAAAGAGAGTTACATACAGCTTTTATTATTATTATTGTTGTTATATTGATTTAAAACTTAACTAAAATTTAAACTTTACCTTAAATTGAATCTTAGTATAAAAACTTAATTTGTTTAGTTTTTGAAGTAAAAATTCTGAGTAAACATTTGTTTTTATTATAATTTAATTGTTTAAACGCTATTTTCTATGACTGTTACATATCTTTTAATATTCATTTTAGCACTGACGAGGTCTTCGACAAACTTAGTTTGTAAAATAAATTCATTATTCTCCTCAAGTAGTTGATAAGTTTTTATTTGTTTTCATAAAACTAAAACGTATAATATATTTATTACTATCACTAATACTTAACTAATCTAAATACTTAATTTATAATAATAAAACTGTGTATGATAATAATAGAAAATTATATCTGCCAGAATTTTTATTGTTTTTCTAAATCTATCAACTTTAGACTTATTTACTTACATATTTAGTAAAACATCAATACTGAATAAAAAATATTTTAACAAAAAATTATCCAAATAACTCTTATTTTTTAAATAAAAAACCAGAATTTTTTAAATAAGAAGAAATATTTTTTTAATTTTAATTTTTAAATGATCATAAAAGCAAACATAAAAAACAAAAAATCCTTTTTTATAGAAAGAAAGAAAGAAAAATGTGAACGCTCACAACTAAGGTCGATGGATTGGTGTGGAGAAAGACCTTTCGGTCATCGAGCTGCACACCATTTACTTGTAACTATTCTTTGAGCTAACTTTAAAACAATAATGAAAGAATTAAAACAAAAACTTAATAAGTAACTGTATATACAAATTTTTTTTTTTTTTAAGTTTAAAAATGGTAAGCACCCTTTTTTAACTCATTACTGCCAATATTGACCATGGAAACCATAGTCTACCATGGGCTCCACACCGTCTCCTCCCCTAGATTTCTATTTTTATGATCATGTACATTCACATTTTTCTTGTTGCCCTTTCTACAAGAGCAACCACAAAAAATGCAACAGATATCTCAAAATTGAATAAATGGGAAGAGTTAGTAATGTCAGTATATATAAAATATTCAGTAATGTCATAAAACTGAAAGAGCGCCATGTATTTTAAAAAAGTGTCTTTAAATTTCTAGTATATGTGTTTGTAGGTAAATAAAAATCGAGCAAAAAAAAAAACCTTGGTCTAACTGTTTTATAGATTTGTAAACAATTCAGTTTTAAACAATAAAATCTAGCACTAATAATTGATAGAATTTGTTTAAACTACTTAAAATAAAATCACTTCTAACAATAAACAGCTGAATTTAAAAACAAAATAATAAAGTAATAATAAAAGTATTTAATTGAGTTAAATAAACTGTTTGTAAACCTAAAACTAATTTTTAACAAATAAAATTAAATAACCAGAATGTCTAAAAAATATGAAGTTTTTACTTCTAAATTTAAAATCTCAATCTTCTGAAACAAATTGACAATTAATATATAGTAAACAAAAAACTACAAAATAGAGTTACAAAAGTAAAATAATACATCTACTCGTTAAATCACTCTGTCTATATATTCTCTGGAAAGTAGTTTTTTGATTTTAAAATTAATTTGCTTACAAAATGTGTTCTTTACATTAAAAGATTAGCAATATTATGTAAAACTTGCTCTATAAACTTGTAACATGTGTCTCACACAAAGCAGTAAATAATACAAAACAGAAAAAAATAACACTAAAATTGATAAACAGCTCAAAAGTTTTGTTTAGGACAAACTTAGGTTTTTCTTTGTAACTACTTTAGCTTTTGATAGACATGACATGCTTAGGTATATGTTTGTTATTATTAAATGTTACCACCTGGAGTTTGTTTTACAAATTCTATGCTTTGTCAGACTATTTTTTTTATCATTTAAAAAAATATTTAATATATAAAAAATTAGCTTTTAAATTTTAATAACTTCTGTTACATTTTTCAAGTTACTTGCAATAGAATATTTTTTAAAATATCAAAACTTTTTTATTTTATGAACTCTTTAAAAAATATTTATATGGTTTTTTCTTGTTTATTAGATATTCAGTATTACTGTCATTATGTCTTACGTTTCAAACTTGCCATAAAACAGTTTTTAACTATGTCTTGTGTTTTACATAAAATATTTTTGAGCACCCTTTGACCAAAATACAACGCTACGGCTACGTCACTGCTTTATATTATTAACATTTTTTTGACTATGTACATAGAAATTATTAAAACTAACAGTTTGAATAAATCATTTTAGTCTGAATAATCAAAGTTAGATATTAACAACTCTTGGACTGTTTTCAATCATGATTTCATATGTATTTAGAAAAAGTAACTTAATCTATAAATATACTTTAATGTTATAATTTACTACGAGTGATTTATCGACCAGCACAAATAGTTAAAGTCACACACTAAAAGCATTGTTTTAGAGTGAGCCAAATATTTTAATATTACAGTGTTGTAACAAAGGTAAAAAAAGTTTTCAATGAATAAATCAGCCTAAATATAAAGCAAATCGTTTGGTTATTTGAATCTATAATTTTATTTTTAAAATATACACAACAAAAAGCTTCAAGTTTTCGAAATTAAAACGGTATACTTTTTTTTCTTGAACTTTTTGCAAAATCTAGTGTACTTCAATTGATAATCTGTGCATTTTATACTGCTTTATGTGGAAGCGGGTCTAAATTGCACGAAGACAAAATTGCACGAGGGGACTAAATTGCGCGAGACCAAAATTGCACGAAGACGATTTTGCACCAAGAGTCAGTTTTGCACGAGTTACATTTTTGTACGAGAGTAAAAAAAATACAGGAAAAAAAAAGCAGAAAAAAAAAACTAAAAAACAGTTCAATAATGAAAAAGTTAGTGACCGAGGGTAACGGTTAGGAGTAAAAGTAATAAAAAAAAAACAACAACTAATAAAAATTACTGTCGTGAATGTTTTGGTACTTTCCCCTCAAAAAACAATGTCAATAGTTTTTTTATTTTGTAAAATAAGATGCACAAATGCATAGCTTTTACCTTCAAAAAGAAGTTTCCTGTAAAATTTACTTCTTAGATATTAAAATTACCAGAAACAGCAACAACACCTTTTTTACTTCTGTTTACAGAAAAAAAAAAGTTAACACTACATTTTCTGGAACTCGTTTTGCCCTACCAAACAAAAATTGAAGATCATACAATGCATAACCAACAGACCTATTATAATTTGCACGGCCGACTGTTTGAATTTAGAATTTGAAAACATTTAGAAACTTTTTCTCTCATTAGGTTACCCCGAAACAGTCATCAAGAAGACAATTGAGGCAACTCAGTTCAAAATGAACCACTTATCCTCTTTCGGCCCAGTCTACCTCCTTGTTCCTTATATGGGTGAAAACTCAATAAGACTAGCTAAGCAAGCTTCATTAGCTATAAAAACCAACTTTAATAGCGTTTCGCTACGTGTTGTGTACAACACAAACCGCCCGATAAACGGAATTGTGAAAGATGCCACACCTACCCATGATTTAAGTAATGTAGTATATATATTTTAATGCCATTTCGGAAATGACTACGTATGTCGAGTATCACGCGAGAGCAGCATGTCACGAAAAAGCTAAAAAGTTTTATTTTTAATGGCGACGTGAAGCCAAAAGGTGAACAGTCATCTATCCATGAGCACCTCCTCAACAACCCTGTGTGTGCTGAGAAGTACCTAGATAGTAGGTTCAAAATTCTATCCATAGCGAAAATCACTTTCCATTTCTCAGTTCTAGAATCTTTGTTTATTAGAACTTGCAAACCAAAAATTTGCAAACAAATAGATTTAAAAAATTTAAAACTTTATAACTAGCGTGTTTTTAGTATTATTATTTTTTGTCGTATTTTGTAATGTGTTTTTATTTTGTTTGATGTAATTTAAGGTTAAAGAAAAAAATTCTACTATCTTGAATATTTTTTGTTTTAACAACTATGTCTTATAAATAATTTCAAATTAGCTAAGTATAACTCAATTCTAATTTAAACGTTTTAAACAGACTTTTATACATTATAACGTAACCATTTTTAGCTAGACATTTCAAAACTGTTGTTTGTAACTAATTTAAACTATATTATTATCAGTTTTTAGCAAGATTATTCTGATGATGCGCTAAATAAAATTAGTTAATAAACCTTTTTAAAATGAGTGACTTATGTCTAAATTTTTTAATTAAAAATTATTATACAAAAATCAAAATAATTAAAAAAAAGCTGCCGACCGAGTGTAAGGGTAAAGGGTAACGGTGATAATAAAAAAAAAACTAACAAAAAAAATAAAAAAATCAATAAAAATAAGTTTAACGCGTACAAAAGTGACCCTTCGTGCAAAAATATCTTCGTTCAATTTTATTTTCCTGCATAAATATCTTCGTGCATAAATATCTTCGCGCATAAATATCTTCGCGCAAAAGTATTTCGTGAACGTTGTACACTCGTGCAAACAGCTACCCGGTTTATGTAGGTATATTTCAACACACTTTTCTACCGTGTTTTAAAACTTATCCTTGATAAAAAGATTTAAACCGTTTGTTAAGTATGCAAAAAGTTACAACACCACTAAATATACAACTCATTGCCGATTCATAAAAAAAAAAATTGCATATTCAAAAATTATGTTTTAAGATTTAAATAACTTTTTGTAAAAGTTGGGTCAATTTTATTAAAAAAAATACGGTATTAGTTGTTAAAAAGTCTTAGCAGGCAGCGTAATTTAACAAATAGAAGTACCTAACCTATAGAAATAATTCTTTAAAAGTAAATCTGTAGTAAAATAGTCACCAATTAAGTATAACTGTAGTATAAATGTCAAATTGAGATCATAAGTCAAAAGTGCTGCTAATAAAAGCTCATTTTTTTATTTTGTATGTTTTTAAACTAAACTACATGTCGGGAAAGGACTTCAAGACCTAAAGATTTTGTTGGCGAGCTGGGTTCGACCCTAGTGCCGATTTATCTACTCATTTGCCAAGCTACAAAAAAAATATTATGTGCCAATCAAGTAATTCAAAAATATCTAGAATGCTTTTTTGTACCTTTAGTTTAAAAGAGAAGTTTAATAAATCTAGTTTTAGAAAGTGTTTTAGTTATATGAAGAGTTTTGCAGTGTAAAATTAACTATTAAGTATTTAAACATTAAAATATAAAATAGTTTTTTAAACATAGACCCCAATTAAAAAAAAATTTTGATTAAAAAAAACTTTATTGTTTTATATTGAAACTTTGTCTATGTTATAAATTACCATTGCCTTTTTAAGGTTTTTAAATTGTAACAATCATTTTAAGGTCCTGAAACAATAGTACCTGGAAAGTTAACATTTCAGGTAAGGGAAATTTTATTACAAACATAGTAAGTTTTAGTAACCAAAATTTAAATAACAAACTATATGACATTAAATACTACTTTTTCTTTTAAAACTAAGATTTGAAAAATATTTGGGAATGTTTCTTTTAACTGTTTTAATGGTTTTATCATATTGCTTGTTAATAAAACTTCATCAGTTTCAAAACCAGTCCAACAAGTTAAAGCTTGGTGCAAAAGCAAAAGACAAAGTTTTAGTTGTGACAGCCCACCCAGACGATGAGTGCATGTTTTTCTCTCCAACAATCATATACTTCAAGGAGAAAGGCCTCGAAGTAAACATACTGTGTTTGACTAACGGTGGGTTCGATGGTTTGGGAAAAGAAAGAGCCTATGAGCTTTACAAAAGCTGTGAGAACTTCAATATACCATTGGGCCAAGTGTCTATTTCTAATAAGTTTGATGACAACCCTAACGTTGATTACAATGCTACAAAAGTAGCTGAAGTTATTAAAAACCAAGTAAAAAAGCATGAAATCACACATGTCTTGACATTTGACAACTATGGTGTCTCTGGCCACAAAAACCACCAGTCTTGCTTTCATGGGGCAAAGATCCTAGAAAAACAAAAAACATTTCCGCACGTACAGTTCTATGCACTTGAGAGCGTGTCAGTTTTTAGGAAGTACATTCAGGTGGTAGATCTTGTGCCATCTTTGCTGGTTTCAAAGATGACAAGCAGTGGTGACAAGTTGATATTGGCCTCCCCTGCTGGATACTTTCAAGGATACAAATCCATGCTCTGTCATGCTTCACAGCTGGTCTGGTTCAGAAGACTTTTTATTATTCTTTCAAGGTACATGTTCATTAATAACTTTGTGGAAATAAAGAGCTACTAAAGTTTTAAAAGCTAGTTATATTATGTTTTTTAATTATTAAAAAGTTAAACATTTTAAATTTAAGTTAAATGCAATACAGTAATGCAACTTGACTTTTTACAATTTATTTTTAAAGTTTCATAACAACTCTATG
Source organism: Thalia democratica (assembly GCF_965202585.1). Lineage (NCBI taxonomy): Eukaryota > Metazoa > Chordata > Thaliacea > Salpida > Salpidae > Thalia > Thalia democratica. The sequence goes on along the minus strand of NC_139169.1, from coordinate 31,654,153 downwards.
ATTGTAAACAAAAACCTATTGTAACTTATAATATGAACCTGATTTACTTAATGTATGATATTAATATGCCAAAGTTTAGATATTTGAAAAAACTTTTTTGCTATATATAAAACATAATCTATGATAAACTGTTGTTAATGAAATAGAATTTTATAAGTGAAATAATTATTTAACTTAAAATTTGTTATGATTTACTTTTTAAATGTAATAAACTCAATAACTGAGTACTGAAAGTATCACAATTTTTCTGTTTGTGACTAAAATTTAATTATTTGTTGTTTTGTAGTTTTTACAAGTTTGTCTTTGCTGCTATCTTAACTTAGATAGTTTGTATTTTATTTTGTTTATTTTAGACTTGTGTATGGAAGTTTACCTTAAATATTAAGTTTTGTAGTTTGTATGTAATATTTTTAGAAAAGTGTTTGTGTTTTAGTAAAACTTATAAATGTAAACTTTTCTTGCTTCATCCATTTACTATATTACTATATAAAACTAAATACTTAAAAAAAAATGTTGTTACCTGTAAAAAATGGTTTTCTAAATAAAGTTTTAAACTAAAAGGTCAGAGTGTTTTTTAGCTATTTATAATGGTTTATAAGTATTGCACATAATATTTTAGTTTATACAAAACACTTTAAAATTTTAAGTCTGTTATTTTTCATCTACTCTACTGTATTTTGAATATTTATTAAAAATATTTAAACTTAACACAGACTTTGTTTCTTAAATAAAAGAACAAGTTTTATGATTTAAAAACTAAACAGAAACACGTTTTGATAATTAATTATTTTAGCAGTAAATTTCAAACTGTATGAAATGTATTATATTTGCAGATGTTTTAAAAAGTAATCTAGTTAAAATAAGCTATGAATTTTAATAATCAACTCTAGATTGGATGCAACCAAGATTTAAGTGAGTTGATATTTTTCATTATTCTAAGCTTGTTTTTTAATTTACCTGAATTTTTTGAATTACATATCAATGAACACTTGTTAACCATGAAAAAAATGTTTAAAAAATCCATGAACAATATTGAGTTTTAAACATAATAAAATTGTGTATTGTTTACATATTTTTAATTGAGTCTTGAAAAACTATAATTTTATGTTATAGTGTTAAGAAATCAAACTTAATTAACAAAAGGTTTAAAAAAGCAATTATATAACAAATAATTAATTATTCTGCACAATCCTAAATATTTTTGATGTTAATTCTAAGTTTAATTATATTTTTAAAGAATAAATCTGTTTTGACATTGGTATTTCTTAAAATAGTCTATAATGGTTTTAAGTTTTGCTTAGTTGTAAATAAACATACAAATGTGTTGTATAACTTGTAAAGCAAATTTACAAAGTAGTTAAATATATTAGGACTTTTTAACACTTATTGAATTTGTACAAAAATAAACTATTTGTTATCTCAAACAAGTTTTTCTGGATATTAAAAAAATATTAATTCAAATTGAAACTGGGTATCTAAATAGATTTTTTACTAAAAGAACAATAAAAATGATTAAGTGAATGAAAATATGTACTAAAAAATTAATCATTTAACATAAATCTGAAACTTTAAAAATAAAAAAAACATGTTTAAACAAGTTTCCTATTAGTTTTTAGTGTCTCTTTTTTTCCTTATTAAAACACTTTTTAATAAAAGTCAGAAAACGTTATACTTTAGTAATAATTTGGGAAGCATACAAACAATCAATCAAACTTTTTTTATAGTACAATATTTCGTCCTATTTAGATTGTCTGCTATGATACTATCTATTGATAAAAAAATATTATAATTAACAATTTCAAAATAGTGCATTGTATTGTATTAAGTTAATATGATTTATGCTTTTACATGAGATCAAATTTAGAACGTTAATTATATTTTGGACAATTCAATATTTTATTACCTAGTTTTTTTAAGTGGAAAAAAAATAAAACATAAATAGTAGGATTTTAACCATGTTTAAAATGTTCCTTTTCCAACCTCTGCATTAAGTGGTGGTATTGATCATATGAGATTGAAAGTTTTTGCTTTATAATCTCTTCAGAATCTATTCAGAATAACAGTTACTTAAATTTATTGTCCCTCTACTAAGATAGATTTCCTGTAAACTTTACTACTTGGTTGTTTGTATTGAAAACTCTTTGCAATGATAACTGTATAACAAAAAATATTTAAGATTTTATGTTGTTTGAAAACTGACTTTTATTTTACACATTAAGCTTTTTTACCAGAAAGCAATGTTTGCTTTTGTGAAAAATGAACTTACTTTTCTTGGCCTTTATTTTTTATTTTGTTTAAAAAAAAAAGAAAATATTGTAGTCACATTGAAATTGTTTAAAAACCGAAGTATTAAAATTAATAAAATATATGTTTGAAGAGTTTTACATAATTTAGTTACATATTATTAAACTAAACAGTGTTGCCACACACTTAGGACACTCAGGATAACTCAGGATATTTTGAAGTTTTTTAAAATCTCAGGATGACTCAGGACAGCTGAGGATAATTTAAATTTTAATTTAAACTCAGTCTGACTTAAGATAGTTATAGTTTTTTATGAAAAACTCTGGATAACTTTAGTGTTTTTTAATAATCCCAGGACATATTTTTTTCTCGATTTTGAATGAACCTTTTTGATTTAGTTTCAATTTTTTGTACAAACAATATTGTTTAAGACTATTTTTTTATTTATTCTGAAAATTTGAACATTTAAAAAAAATGTAAAAAACTCGGCAAGAATCAGGACATTTTTTGCTTTTTAAGAACAATATTTTGACATAAATAGTGGCAAACCTGACTAAGTTTTGATTTAAATTTAGTTGTAAAAACTTTAAATGACACTTTTTTGAATTCTTAAAATTTTGACAAAATTAAAGGATAATAAAACCCATTCTTGTGATTGTTTAAATAGTCAAAATAACCTTATTTTTGAGTATTGACTACAGACTACTTATAATGAATGTCTTGGTAAATATTTTAAGTTATGTAACTCAAACAAAACTTGAATATTAACTAATTTTCTTAAAGAGTATTTTATAGTTATGATTTGATGTAACATTTATACTTTTTTATAAGACTTATAAGTAAGTTTAAGGATTTTTAAATTTTGAGTTATTTGTTAGTTCTTTCATTTAAAAAAGTAGAAATTATCCTATGACTTGGATAAATTATAAAAGTCTGTTAACAGTAACTAGAATAAATTTAACTTTAACCTTGAGATGTGAGACAAAAATTTTAATTATTTGCGTAAATCATATTTTTTTGAAAATATGTTGCTAACCATATAGCACTTGATCAAAAGCTGTGAAGTTTTGTTTTAAACAAAAAAATTTAATACTTCATTTAAGAATAACAATAATTTATTACTGAGATAAAAAAATTATTTATATAAAAAATATACTTCTTATAAAAAGAAACAATTATTCTCCTCATACACTGATAACATGTAAAAAGTTGTTATTTTAAGGTCATCGGGGTCCACCATCTTTTTTTTTGCAGCTTAATCTTATTTTGTAGAGTTTTATCTAAGCTATCAGACTTTTTTAACTGCTTAACAATAATCATAGTATCTTTATGATATAAGCGGTCAAAGCCAAGAAGTTCAATAGATTTGCTATGGATGGTACTAACCAAAGAAAAAAGACTATTTTGCTAAAAATCTTTCTTCTTCTGTATTTGTATTTCCTTCTTTAAAGTTTTAATGCACTTCATTAATAATATTTTGATTTTTTTAATGCACTAAGTATTTTTATTACATTAGCTTTACATTTTTCAATTTTTTATAGTTGTAAAATTCCAAAATGTAAAGTCCTTCCAAAGAATTCTCCACTAACATTTTAAATAGAAAAAGTGAAGGAAAATAGATATTTTTAGTGAATTTTTAATTTCTGAGAATTTGAAAATAAAAATTTGTGGCTTATACATTGGTGTTAACTTTTTTCTAATTACTATAAAAATTTCATCCCATAAGTTAAAAAAATTTTTATGTTTTAAAAATTTGTTTTATTTCAGTATACGGTTTTAGCTTTCAAATAAGAGTTAATGTTTGTATTTGTAAAAAAAATTCTTTGATTTCCCTATAGCTTTAGTTATATAACTATCTTATTTACATTTGAAATATTCAAAACAAAGTTTCAAATAATCAAAGGTTTAACAATCAGAAGTTATGTTTAAACTTTATAGGAACTAATAAAAATACTTTTCTACTGCATAGCAAGAAAAAAAAAACACCCAGTTGTAGCAACAGTAATAACATTTTAATATTTTTTTTATATTTACTGTAAATACATGCTTTTAATTCTATTGCAAAAGGGTTGTTTTTTTTCAGTTGTAAATGTAAACAACTTTAAAAAGATTAAATAGTGACTATTTTAGTTCCAAGAGGTAGTTTTAGACTCTTATTAAAAACATAAAATAGCAGCTGTCATAAGAAACAACATGAAATAATTTTTACAAAAAAAAATTGGCAGCTACACCAGCATTTCCTTGTTCCACTTTAATAATTGCTATTTTGGCAGCATTTTAAAAACTATTTTATCTCCTTATTACTAGATATTTGTCCATTTACTTTTTAGTAACCTCAAAAGTTATTGCCCCATGGTAGCAAAAGATGTCAAAAGGGGATTTATTGTATACCTTGGAAGCCATATACAAAAAATACCTTTTAGGTGTTATTTTGGAGGCTCTTAGAGTTTTAACCAGGTAACCCATTTTCAAACACTGTATAAAAACTGTATTAATTTCACACAAGTATAGCAGAAATATTTAAATAGAGTTCCCAAAAAGTATGAAAATCTTGAATATGATTAAAAACCATGGTAGTATCATGAGTAATTTTTTGTGAAATCCTTAAATTCTTATTAAATTTCTTATCAAGTCTTTATTAAATCTTTGGAATTTTAAAGTTATTTATTATAAAATTAGACTTTTTATAGCAGGGGTCAGCAACTGTAAACTTCTCCCAACACCAAGTGTGGCCCTCAATGCAAAAGTCTGTGGTCTACAATTTAGTTAAGCTCAAAAATATACTTTTAGTGAAAACTTATAACAAGTCTCTAGATTTAAGAACTAGTTGTTTTTAGTTCTCTGTTACTGCATAAAAAATCTATTTTTTGCTTAAATTGGTATTCTTTGTTGATTAATGCATTATTTTAAACTGTTTCTACATACAAAATTCAAAAGAAAATTGGTCCATTATTTTAAAAAACAGTCAATTTTGTGGTTTAGAGCTTGAAAAATCTTCAAGATTTTATTTAAATATAAGAATTCGACCAATTTTAATTATATTTCTCTCACATGTTTAAATTTCCATTATGCAATTGAATTGATGTATAAAATAACTTTTCAATCTTGACAATAAACTACTAAATAAAGCTAAACTTTAAACATAACAAAAAAATGAATTTTGTAGTTTATGTTTCTCTGCATGCTCTATAAACCACCACACATCTTCCTTGTTAACAATTTTACAAAACTGATACGAACAAGTGAGTATTATGTATGTTTTAAAAAGTTTTAACATTTATATTGTTCTCTTTTAAATGCTGGCGTAGCTAAATACTTAAAATTAAATAATTTGTACAAGTTTTGTATAAATATTTTTTTAATATTGTAAGCCTTGTAATACATTTAGTTGAGTTAATTTAATATAAGTATTATAAATATCAAATAAAGTAATGATATTTTTGTACTTAAAGGTTACTAGTACTATGCAATATTTACAAACCAATAAAAGTTTACCAAAATACAGGTATAATTTTTTTTCACTTGGTTTTTATATTTAATTTACAAACAGTAAACACAAAAACTTAGAATGGTACATTTTGTATAGTTTATTAAACACAGATTGTTGAACTTTTAATAGCATAATAACAATATTAAATTCAGAAAATATTAATTCATCTTGAAATCAGACATCAATAATTCTAAATTCCTACATTCCTCTTATATTCATCATGTGTTTTTCAAACCTACCTTTCAAATGTTCAAAGACCTAAAAAGTTTTCATACTTAAAATATATAATTGTCTAAGGTTGAACTTTTTTTTTTAATTAATAATGTAAAACTGTTTGATTCGTGATATGATTTACATTGATAATCTGTATCGTTTATAAAGGTTAAAGTAGCTAAAGTCAAACTACTACATTTTAATAACAGTTTTGGCTTCTTTTTGGTAAAAGTTGTATGTTGTACATCTATATCATATTATATATTTCAGGTATTTAAATATAAGTTTAATAAAATAAATATAAATTTAAGTGTTTTTCTTAGTACTATTTTTATCTGTAATAAACAAAACATTCTTGTATTGTTTATTTAGTTTGCCTCTGATATCAAACATTTTGTTCTAGTTTCATTTAAATTTAAAGTTTTTTGTAAAAAGTATCATTCAGTTAGTTAAAAAAATAAGCCTTTTAGTAAAAATGACTACTTATGGTACTTTTGCTTATTTTCTGCTGTAATGTAACACTTTTTAATGACAAGTTACTTTTCAGGTGTATTGGATTAAAAAGTTTTCATAACACACAATCAAGCAGAGGAAAATAAGTCAAGCTGATAGCACAAAAGAAAAATGTTCCATTGATCACTTCAATAATGTTTCCAAAGACATAACTACAGCATGTGAAGACACAACTACATCATGTGAAGACACAACTACAGCATGTGATGACATAACTACAGCATGTGAAGACACAACTACAGCATGTGAAGACACAACTACAGCATGTGAAGACACAACTACAGCATGTGAAGACACAACTACAACATGTGAAACACAACTACAGAATGTGATGACACAACTATAGCATGCGTAGACACTACAACAGCATGTGATGACACAACTACAGCATGTGAATACACAACTACAGCATGTAAAGACACAACTACAACATGTGAAACACAACTACAGCATGTGATGACACAACTACAGCATGCGAAGACACTACAACAGCATGTGATGACACAACTACAACATGTGAAACACAACTACAGCATGTGATGACACAACTATAGCATGCGAAGACACTACAACAACATGTGAAGACACAACTACAACATCATGTGATGACACTACAACAGCATGTGATGACATAACTACAACATGTGAAGACACAACTACAGCATGTGAAGACACAACTACAGCATGTGAATACACAACTACAGCATGTAAAGACACAACTACAACATGTGAAACACAACTACAACATGTGAAGACACAACTACAGCATGTGAAGACACAACTACAGCATGTAAAGACACAACTACAACATGTGAAACACAACTACAGCATGTGATGACACAACTACAGCATGCGAAGACACTACAACATCATGTGATGACACAACTACAGCATGCGAAGACACTACAACAGCATGTGAAGACACAACTACAGCATGTGATGACATAACTACAGCATGTGAAGACACAACTACAGCATGTGAAGACACAACTACAGCATGCGAAGACACTACAACATCATGCGATGACACAACTACAGCATGCGAAGACACTACAACATCATGTGATGACACAACTACAGCATGCGAAGACACTACAACATCATGTGATGACACTACAACAGCATGTGAAGACACAACTACAGCATGTGATGACATAACTACAGCATGTGATGACACAACTACAGCATGTGATGACATAACTAAAGCATGTGATGACATAACTACAGCATGTGAAGACACAACTACAGCATTGAAGACACAGCTACAGCATCTGAAGACACAACTACAGCATGTGAAGACACAACTACAGCATGTGATGACACAACTACAGCATGCAAAGACACAACTACAGCATGTGATGACTTGAAGTGTTTGTTGCAGAAATTCCTTATGCTCTCGAAAGTCTTTTCTTCTCAATTCGTTGATCAACAGACAAGTGTGAGATCAGAATCTTGCAAAATCAAAAGTATTTCTGATTTTTTGTAAGTTTTAACCAGATTGTTTTTCATAAAGCTTTTATAATTTACAAATAAGATAAGAGTTCGTGTTATACAAAATGTAAATTTAGTCTTAATTTTTAAAAAGATCATTGGAGCTGTTATTTGAATTTAAAATGTATATTCAATATTTTTTGCTACAGTAAGTTGCTAAAACATAAAGTTTAGGATTTAATTTAGTAGTAAACTGTGTTTATTTTGCAATGTGTAAGTCTTTGAAATAATTTTAGCACAACTGCTTATTTAGATAAACTTAAATTTTATATTTAACAAAAGTAAAAAATATTTTTTTTTAAAAATCTTTCTTTAAGTGCCTTAATATACCACTTTCTCCTAAATTTTTAAACTTCAAGTTATAAGCTGCTTTTACGATTATTTTTTATACTAAACTGCTTTAGTTTTTATATTTTATTCTTTTATCGTTTTCTGTTGTTTAACTTTGTGAAAAAGTTTTTCATTTTTTAGTTTTATTAAGTTTTATATTTATTTAATGCTCATTAGTTTTAAATGCAGCTAATAATCAGAATACTGGTATTATAAAATTGTTTAAACTTTTGGTTATTTTTATTTAGTTTATATGCAGATCAATAATTTTTATTAAAAGTAGCAAAAATCTTTAAATTTAGTTAAAAATTGAATTTGGATTTAAAATTTGTAGCTTTAATACTAAAAATTTGGCTTCAAAGCAAAAGTTTACAGTCATCAACTTAATTAAACTTTAGGGACGAAGAACCAGTGTCTTTCATTATGTTAATACTAACACAATGCCCGACTTACGTCTCGAGAAGCAGTTTTGTACACTTTCAGCGAAGATTTCTTAAAGACCAAGTTGTTCTGCTCGTAGAAAAATCATCAGCAAGTTGGTGCGCTGCGAAAACCTATAGAGTGCCTGATAATATACAGCATGGCCTGATAACATTAGCCTGATGTTATACAGCATGGCCTGATAACATTAGCCTGATGTTATACAGCATATTATTCGGATCGCAGACGAATCCGAACGCATTTCCAGCGCGACGTTGAAGGCCAGCGAATTGATTGAAAACATGCTGACGTTAACACATCTGATTAGAACGGCCATGTTGACGCGCACGGGCTTCTTCAAATATTTCTCAAACAGGGGTTTTCCCCACTTTTGGGTGTTCAACGAGCAAGAGCAAAAACGTTTTGTCTGCCACACAAAAGCGGTACTGTGGAATATCTTTCGCGAGAAAGAAGAGCTGATGGTTGTTTCAGATCGACTTGTCGCGGGGCTGGAGGAAATAAAGTGTCATCTCGTAATGTGACCGGTGAGCACCAGCTGCAAGGAACGTTCCACTATTTGCATTGAAACAGTTCGCGCCTGCCGTGAGTTGTTATTTTCAAGCGAGTCGTTAATTGCAAGTACGGGTGCGAACAAACCCGCGTGTTTTACGATCATTCTTGCGCCCTCGGATTCTTTTAGCCAGACGAATGCGCTTTTTGCTCCGCACAGTCCAGTGAGGCAATTTTAGCATGGGTAGGGAGAACTGCCATCACCTCAAACATTAGTTGTACAGCGAAGAGGTCGAGGTGACGAGGAGAAAACAACCAAAACCAATCAAACACGGAAACCATGTATTCTACAGATGGTGTGTGGCTAGCTGAGAAGCGTGTTAGACAAAATATCTTGCTACTGCTTTGTCAGCCTCGACACAATCGAAGGTGACAAGGTTGCGATGTACACTTTTGTATTTTGTGTGTGTAGTTCAAAAAACAAAAAAAATCTCTAGCTGCTGTTGAAATAGTTTTTTTAACTTTAGAATATTACTTAACAGTAGATAAACTTTAAATGATAAAGTTTAAAAAAAATGCTAAAATTTACGTGTCATTGAAAATATGTCACTTTTATTATACTTGCATTATGCATCATTGACTATATAAATATGTGGTATTTTTCATTAAATATTTAAAGAACAACTAACTTTTTTTTTTGTTTTTGAGGTTCTTGACTGTAAACTTTTTTTTTGTTTTACTTTGATTAGTTTTTTGTTTTTGAAGTGTTTGTTTTACGCTTGTTTATATTTTGATAAAATTATTATAAATAACAAATTATACACGATAACAGCTTTAAATTTTACAGTTAAAGAAAATTTTACTTTTTGCTTACAATTTAATGCTTTTCCATAAGTTATTTTTGCTGTTGACATAAAAGTTATAACCACTAGTAAATCAGTTAAGTACAACTTTTAGTTTAATTTTTAAAAGCTTTTTATAAATCAATAGTATTATATAGTGTGTGGACTGTGTGTACTTAATTTATTAGTACTACCCATCAAAATTAAATCCTACCTTATTTAATCACCATACTTTATATAAGTTAGACAAGACAGTTTCAGCAAAAAGTATCTATTATAACACTATTACAAATAATCTATTTCAAAAACATAAGTTACTTTTATAACTCGTATAAATCACTTGGAAAAAGTGCAAGCTTGATAATAAACCAAGTTTTAGTGCAGTAAACTATATAAAACACTTAAAGTATATAAATATATTTTAAAAGACTTAATACAATTAACTATTGTTTATAGAAAAACTTTTAGTGAGCAATAAGTATAAAAGGCTTAATAAACTTTAAAACATTTAGATCTTTGTTTTATTTTTTATCTAACTAAAACAGTTTAATTCAATTAACATACACTTTAATTATTAACTCTAGGTTTAAACAATACCTGCAAAAACAATTAAGTTCTAAGTAAGGTTACTGTCAGTAGATGATTCACACAGCTACCACAACACACTAATTGCACACATGAACATGTATTTTTTTGTTTCTTATGATGCATTTCATCAGTGTGTTCGAATATGGCCATTTTTGTCTGGCTCTCATATTCAGGGTTCAAACAATGAACAATGCAAGTAGTTGCGGCACTTCCTCCTCTCCTCCTTTTTGACAGAGAATTTTCACTCTACCATCTGCTTCCCTCTTGCCGGCAGAGTTCAAATGTGTTTATTGACCTAAATCTAATGGGTAAATAGCAAAAGAAAGAACATTATAAAGCATACATAAATTGAATCTTATTTAGTAAAACATTGATTAGATTATCAATGAGACAAAAAAAATAACTGTTTCAATAACTTATTTTTTACTGTTTACCAGAAACAGAAATTTGTACCAAAATAGTCAACTTGAAAAAAAAAACTTTTGGACGAAAACATCATGTGAAAAAGTTAGGATGATTTAAAGAAATGTTCACCTTGACAGAACTCAATTTTCTGAAAACTAAACAAAATAAAAACTGTGTTGGACCCAAAAATGCTACCTTGAAGTTTTTAGCTGGAATTTTTTTTACATGTGGTAACTATCACATAAAAACTGTGTGCATTATTTAGGATGATTTACAGAAAGCTTTATAGAGGCAATTCTTAAATTTATGTATTCTTTATCATTTTCTGTAAGTTTTCTTGAATTCCCAGTTTTATTTAAAAAAATCAAAAAGTCCCACCATATATGTTTTTGTGATAATTTCCACATGTAAAAAAGTTTCCAGCTAAAAACTGCAAGGTCTCTCACAATTTAAATTTGGTTGGTTTTTAGAAAATCGAGTTCTGCTAAGGTGAAAGTTTTTTTAAAAAATTTAAAATTTTGCGCAAGGTGTTTTTGTGCTACTTGACAAAATTTATTTTTTAGTTTAAAACTTAAAACTGACGTATTTATAAGTACCCTAATGCCCATGTTTGTTTTTATACAAATATTAAAAGCGAAATAAATTTCTATTTATATTATATATTACATAGGGTTCTATAGCAAAAATTTTGAATATAACTTTCATAAAATTTTGTACTAAATTAGGGATTACAAAACTTTTTTTCAAAAGGCACCTTTTATAGAAATGAAAAAAGCTATGGCTCCCTTCAACAAGGTTTATCAAAAAACTACCATTAAAAACGCCTAAGACCTTTTTTTGCTCTACGTCATCAGTTTCAGAATATCCTAGTGTAAGTTTCTAATTATGACCACTTGGCAAACTTTTGGAAACCCTGCACTAAATTAACATAAGCTTTTATAATAAGTTTTTTGGGTAAAAAATAAGTAAATAAGAATTGTAATTAACACATTTTAGTGAAGAAGACAAGTTTTAAATTTGTCTCTTTAAGCATCACACTTGTGTCATTGGTAGACTGAGATCCGAGTTTCGTTACTACTTTAACTCGTCAAACGGCCGTATCCGAAGACAGAAGCCTTCGCAAACGTTTCATTTTTGATTATAAAAACTAGCGTGCCCTTTGTGTTACCATAGTGAGATATGCATTTTACAATTAGACAAGCAAACGTCACTGATAAATCCGCAGCTTTGTGGCAACACATGGTGACTGTTTTTTGGTTGAAGACTAAAATTGTTTTAGGTAACGACTTTGAATAACAAACCTTGATGCATTTAAAATTATAATGAATTATATAATATAAAATATATTTCAACAGATGATGTTTTTAACAAATATAGAGCTCGAAAAAAGCTTGTTCTACTTGTATCGTTAGTAGTATGTTAAACTGTATTTTATACTTGTTGATGAAAATTGGCAACAAAAACCAGAGTGTTGTAGTATTGTAAATAAATAAATAAAAAAAATTCCAATATAGATACCGTATTAAGGAACACTGAAGATAGAAAATTATCAAAACTACATCATTTTGATAAATACAAAGCTGTATACAGTTTATTGTCTACATTAAAAAATTGTGTAACTTTTGTGGTCTGTTGGCCAGTTTTACAAGTACATTAAAAATATTCGGGTGACCCTATTGTAAAAAGTAAACGAAAAGTATTATCTATATAAAAAAATTTTAATGAAGTAATATTTAAAAAGTAGCTATATATACTGCAAATCAAGTATTGCAACTTTTAAAACTTTGACAATAAAATACTTTAACTTTATTTGTTTTTGCACAAACTGTTTTTAAACATAAAAAAGTATCAAGTCAGAGTTTTTTGCTTGGCGGACCGGATCTAACCCGCCGGCCCTTCGTTTAATATCCTTTATTTATATGTTTTCATGAAGTAACTGACGTATTTGAAGTTGTTAGATCAGTAATACATATTGACTAATAAAATATAGCATCATAAGAATATAGTAATATTTTGTATAAGTCAAAAACAAAGTGATAGGTAATTCACAGATTTGTCTATATAAAAACAGCATTAGGAGTTGACCACCCATTTGACGAAGCTTCATTAATAGTTTGTTAATTGCGCTCCAAATGTAGTATATTTTATTTTATTATGCGCACTTATGGGACTTATGAAGTGAAGTCTTTAAACAAAATCAATGTTTCGACTATCTATCAGTATAAACCTAAAATTCAGGAACCTCTATAGATGTATTTCTACAGTCTAATATATAATAAGATATTTCAAAAACCAACTCTGTTTTTTTGACTTAATAATTTAGATTTATGTTTAAAATAGCTGAAGACGGTATAAAAGCATTTCAACTTAAGTAAGATTAATAAAAAGTCTTTAGTATCGTGGTGTACTAACTTAGTAATTAAAATTTAAAAACAACTAAATATTTTATGGAAGTACAAGTTTAAGATAGATTGGTTAAACCCTTGAATTTAATCTAACCCTTAACACCGAATTGCTAAATTTCTCTGGGTGTTTTTAAGTTCGTTTTTAAATTTTGCATTTTTAAAGTTTCATTAAAAAGTTATGCACTGTAAATAAGTTTACTAGTTTGTTGTACTATTATCGAAATTTACCTTTTCAGTAAAACTATTTTAAACTTTAAAACTGTTTGCATTATATTGTTCAACGGTTTTTACAAAAAACTAAATTTACATTACATTTTTTTTTTTTGTTCACAGCAATTGCTTTAACAGACGAATGTCACTTTCATCAAGTTACAATAAAACAGTGATAACAAAACCAGATTTGAGCACCTTTCTTGTATTGTATATAAAAGTTTACTTATGAAGTATAAATTTCAATACAGTAAAATGCGAAGCTATCCAAGTAAATCTATCTTTGTTATAAAGCCAACTGTTATCAAGTATTCAGAAACATAGCAAGTGTTCGTAATAGTCTAACTTACAAAAAATTTTAGGCTAGGTTTTAACTAAATTTATAACATTGCTAGTTAAAAAATTTACAGGTATTTTTAATAGATATAGACATAGACAAATAAATAGAATAACTGTTTTAGTAACATTTTACTTTTTTTGTTTAAATATTTTTAAGTGTGTGTAAATTAAATGTTTCAACTTTCTTACTAATATAGATATTCTTTGTAAAACTTTATAATTTATTTGAAAAGTTATCAAGATATATAATTTAAAACTTTTGTTTCATTTAATTTGTTAAGAAAATATCTTAGGTATTCAAAAACTGATTTTGAAAATAACAATTAAAGAAGTGTAATTTGTGATAGCCAAATTGCTCTTAGCCCTACAAAATTACCAATAAAATGATCGTTAAAAGTAATTATATAGACTACATTACTTTTATTTTAGAAATTAAATAAAAAGGTAGTTTAAGTATTTTATAGATTTATTTTTGATTTTTTTATACCTTTTAAAATACACTGAAAACCGTAGCATAGTTTCAATTTACTCATTCCTGATTAAAAAACTGACATCTGCTTGACTTTATACTATTAAGACGATACCATATCAAGTAAAAATTATTTATAGATCTTACCATACTGACTAAAACTAAAAGACGATCTTTCGAATAAGTGCAGTTTAATGTTAAAGCAATGCATGATCCGAGTTAAGAAAAATTCTACTAAATACTTAGTAGTCTATTTCAGTATTCTAAATATTTCTATTTCAAAGTATTGATTTAGAACAAAATTTATACTCCGCGACAAAATTTAAATTTTAGAACTTAACAAACTTTGAAATAATTTAAATTTTCTATCTTTTGTTCCAACAAAATACTATATAAGTTACATTTAAAACTTTTAAACCGAAAAATTATTTCAAAAGTTTTTTGTTTAGTTTTATTTCAAAAGTTATTTGGACCATCTAACTTTGTTTTGATTAAAACCGATATTACATTACATACATAAGAACCTAAAAAATAGTTTGTACTAAAAAAGATAAATTACGTTATTTTTAATGAGATAACATCAAACATTTGTTAAAAAGTTTTACAAGTACAAGCAAAAGAGCTAGCTGTGTTAAAAATAGTAGCTTTTTTAATTCCTTGAAAGTTTAACTTTTAGCCGTGTTTTTTATTTTTTTACTTAATTGGTAAACCTTAAGTTATTTTATTTTAAATTCCATTGAAAAATGCAAACTTTTACCTTAAAATTTTCCAAATAACTTGTCTGGCAAAAATATATGTAAAATAAAAAACGTGGTCGAATAGGGGATTACGGTTACAAAGAACAAAACAACATTTTAATTTACATCGCAACTTTTTTTATTAAACGCAAAGCACAATGAAAAATGTAGAAAAGAAAAATAATGATTGCTCAGCACAATAGTAATTGAAAGTACAATAAAGTTCAAAAAGAAAATTTAAACAAGTTTTTGTACAATTAAGTATACAGCAGTATGTGTTTATATGAAAAGTGTAGCAATTATTAGTGTTTAGTTGTACAACGTTGTTTTGTTAATACATTTCCTCTTAGTATATGTTTTCACAAATCAATAACTTTTGTTATAAACTAAAGTGTATAAGTTTGAAACTATTTTGACATAACGAAATAAAAAACAAAGAAATTGAAAATTTTGTATTTGTATTAGTTTATACATATGAAATTTAGTTAATATTTTATAAAGGTTAGTTTTCTAAAAATATTAAATAATTTTTGATTGAAATAGTAAAAATGTTACTCTACAAGTAAAAATGTTTTATAAAAATGTTAGTTTAAGTTATTTTTTCACTAAGTACATAAAAAAGTTATTTCAATTAAAAAAGAAAAGAAAAAAAAAATTTCAAAGCCACTCGAAGTAAGAAAACTAATTTTCTAACAAAGTTATTTTAAGAAAACCATTTCAAGTATATAACATTTGGCACTTTAGTATAAAAAATACTTTTTTGAAAGAATTTATTCTAATTTTCTATGGTTCACCATTTTATATTACAATAAAAAAACTTTATTTTAAAGACAGTGAACAAACTTAACCAGCTTTTATTTTCTTTACTTTTATAAACCTTATACATCAATACAGATTCCTCAGACTTAAAAGCTTTAAAAACGTATAATAAATATACTTTAAGGCCACTAAATTAAATTAAAAGTTATATTTTTGAAAAAACATTTTTATTTATACGCTGATTTCTTTAGGCTATTAAACCACTCTTCAAGACAACTCCTTTTTATTTACACACGTTTTACGACAGTTTCATACTTCTTCTGTTTTCAATGGCTTTAAAATTTCTGACTCCTGTTGTGTAAAGTATGTTTATAAATTTTACTTTCAAAAGTAGTTAAAACTTTAGCTATATGATTTTATTTATATGAATTTATTTATATGAATTTAGTTATTATAAAAAAGTTTTAACATTGTAGCTTTGTAGAATTTGAAACAAAACTTTTATAGTTGTTGCTTGTTAGTTTTCTAGCTGAGTTAAAGTGTTTGAACTTAGATAATCTTTATAACTAATTTAGCCTCAATTATATATATTCATCCTAAGCTAGTCATACCTGGTATTATTGATGTAGTACTAAGCTAATTAAAGCTATAAAAATTACTATTTAAACAATAAAAAACAAAAGTATATGTTTTTAACAAAAAACTACAAGTATAAAACATAGCTTGCTTAGATTTTGGTACCTAAGTATTAAATAAATAATAAATTTACCTGGTCATTAGGCTTGGCTCGGTCAACGTTTGAATTTTTCTTGTTAGAGTTCATGTTTTGATATATCTGTAAAAAATCCCTCGAATTTTAAAAATATTGCAAACTTATACTAACTTCTTAATATTGGATTTTTTTGAAATTAATGTCAGAAACAGTTTTAATCGAAGTAAAATGTGAGTAACAAAGTATTAGTTTACAAGTAACTGTTAAAAAAACTATGTTACTTCGAATGATTGGTATAGTTTAGTTATCAAATGTTACTCAACTAAATAATCAGCTTAATTAAAAAAAAAATTTTGGACCGCTAAAGTTTTATAGTTTTTAAAGAAAATCTTAAACTATATGCAACCAATTAAAGCAGAAATGAGTTTACATTAAACTACATATAGATGTTTATAAATTTTAAGCGGTTATAAAAAAAAAATTGTCAAACGAAAGTAGTACAAACATATCAAAACATTTTGTTAAACCACCTTTCTAACAACGAGGACGGTTGTCATGGCGACCAGCAGCAAAACAACGGGAAGTAGGACCATCTGTAGCAAGAAAGTTGTGGGAGTGGCCACCGTTGTCACTGGTAAGTAATCAGTGGTTGCCGTGGTAACATCTTGTTGTTGTGAGGTTGTCAAGGTTGAAGTTTTGGTTATAAAGGAGGATTCTGTGGTCGTTGTTAAGGAGTTAGTTGTTGCCATGGTAAAAGTTGTGGTTTCTACTTCAGGTTCTTCAGGTTCATAGTCGGGGCCCATGGGGAACCAGTCCTCGAAGTTGTCAGGAGCTTCTTCCAAATCGACGACTGAATCTAACAAAATAAACTTGTGTAGGACTTTCATTTAAAAAAAAGTATAAATTTCGATGCAGTTTGTTTTTGGAAACCATAATACAAAACAAAAGCATTCTTGTTTAGAAAAATTGATTAAAGAATAATTTTTGATCCATTAATTACGTTTACGTTTAAGTTAAATATGTTAACAATTAAAACACTGTTTACAAACATTTGTTTATAAAACAGAGAATAAATATTATTTAACGTACAAAACTTTCAAAACAAGTAATGCAAGGTATTTTAAATTTAGATATCTAAAGCCTTCAAAGATTTTAAAAACAAAAATTTCATTGCTTTTGTACAGATTTAATGACACAAATGTAAAAAATATTTAAAAAGTGTCATTCACAATATCTAACTTAAAAAAGTTCAACATTTAAAAATGACTAATTATTTAAACTTTAGTCATAAAGATTTCACTGCAATTATCTACTTATTAATCAAACAAAAAATTGTTGATAAATATCACCTCTCCGTCTTATATAGCTTTGGGCTATTATCAAATAAATCACACTTTACAAATACATGCGGTAACTGGTGATTTTTTACGCATTGTTTCTGTTCACCGTTAAAAATCGTGGTTGCACCGAAATTTTCAGATGACCTTTCTTATGTTTTTTTTACAAAAATGTTATGTTCTAAAAACTTTTTTAAGCTTATTTGGGCGTGTTTATTATTATTTTCTTATTAATTTATTAAAAAAATGTTTTTGGTTTCTACAAAAGTGCAAATTTTCACCCATAAAAATTTCCACAAAAAATGCAATGTGTTGTGAAATGTTTTTAGTTTATTAAACTTTATGTTAAAAAAAAAACGTTCGTGAAAACTTTCTAAAGCTTTTTAGGGTGTGTATGTTATTAAGTTTTGTTAAAAATTTTTAAAAACATTTAGTTTTTTACAAAAGCGTAAATTTTTACTCACAAAACATAAACTTTATTGTTGAAAAAGTTTTCAGCGAATTTAACTTTCTGTCTTAAAAACTTTATATTTTAATTCCTGACAACTAATAAATTAAGTAGAGTGCACTATTGAAGACTAAAATGTAAAATAGTATACTTAAATTTTTAAGCAACTTAAGCTATAAGTATATAATCTAAAGAATACGTAACAAAATACTTATATCATCATTCAGTAAAAAGCATTTCTTGGTTTTTATTATAAAACTAAAAATCAGTCTGCTTAACAGTTTTTAATCTTCTTACACTTTTTCGAACATTATTTATTCTTTTTTAAGATTCAGTGCTAATAGAGTTTAAAAGTGTTAACTATTAAGTTTTTCCAAAAAAAAAAATACCAGGGTCTCCATAGCAGAGTGGTTCATTTCCGTTCAGATCAAATTTAGAAGAACAGGAACAATTGTCAGGAACACATTTGGCGTTGGGGAAATTTTCACAAGGAAACATACAAAGTGATTCTACTTGACAATTAGGTACACAATTATCGTCTGAAATAAATTGAAAACGTTAAAATAACAGTAAAAAATAACAGTAAAAAGTAGGTTATAAATGTATTTTTGTTCGGTTAAAATGTAACATGTATTTTAGCTAATACCTTTGTTGATAAAGAAAACAGGTGATTATGCAAATGCCATTGGTTATTTAGAAACGTTGTAAGAAACTTTGGTAAAATCAAAGGTAAAGTTTAAACAGTATAACTAATGAGTTTAGTGCTATTAAAGTATAATTAGCATAGTATTTAAGTTAACAAGCTTTATTTGCATATTAGTTTAATCAAGATTTATTCTTAGTAGGTCATAAGAACATGTGTTTTTATAGCAAATTGCATACTAAATCAAAGTTTACTTAAAAACAGACTTTCAAAATCGAATATTTTATATCATATTCAAAAAAAATATCCTGTAAAGCAATAAAAGCATACAAGTTTTATTTTGTACACATAACTACTTGATAAACTACATGAAAAAGTACATGGTTTTTAAGACTATCAGAAGTTTGACATAATAAACTTTCGAAAAACTTTACGTTGTATGCAAATAAATTAAAACGTGTAAAGTTAAGCATGCATTTTCTATCATTTTGTGTAAAACCTTTTTAAGCCGTTTTTAAAAATGATAGAAACAATTCATTCAACAGAAATTCTGTTTGACTGCTGGTTTGTAAAATTATGAGGTTTAAACAGTTTAAGTTGAACTATCAAACTTTTTTGACTGCTTGTTGAGAAAAGGTGTCTTTTTCAAATAGTCGCGACTTTAAATCGAAATTATGTAATTAGAAAAAAAGTTTTTTGAAACTGTCTTAATTAGAATTTTATTAATAAACAACTTTTTGACGTATAAAAATTAAAAATAAGTTTTAATTTTGTTCTTAAATGTCTCTATCTTCTAAGGTGATATTAAAACATTGTTTAGCTTTAATACTCCCTTAGAATACTTCATAAGAACTTACTTTAATTTTGAAATTTTTTGACTGCTAAACGTTTCATACTAAACGTTTTGCACTCTCTTACCCCCTATACCGCACATAAATTGTTTACAAGAAAATTCAAAACACTCGATTTAACGCGTCTTGCGGTAAATCGAATTTACCAAACAAAAAGTAAAACCATACCGAGAATCGATGAAATCAATTTGCGTGAAAATTAAACAAAAATATTAAGTATTTTTTTTGACACGAAAAAATTGCGCTCGGTAAAATTTTCCACGACGAATTGTTTATGACGTCACAATAGCGGCGTTTTGTTCGAGTGAAAGGCGATAAAGGCCCTCATTTTACAAAAGCAACTCGAGTGTGTATGAAATTGACGAATCGCTCGAACAAAAGAACAAAAAGTTGAATCACACTTTAAAAGCTTGGAGAGTTCATTTGTAAATGTGCGTTTATAACTCTCTGCACGGTATTCAAGTATTGAATTGCATAGACGACTCGAATAAAATCGCTCATATATGCTTCGCTTTGTAGAATAAAATTGCCTGAAATTGGTGAGATTTACAAAAAAAGAAAAAATGCACCAAAACTTTTGTTGGTTCATACGAACTAAAATTTTATCAAAGAAATAAGATGCTACTAGATCTCAAACTGGGTTAAAAACTGTATAAAAAGGTTGTATTTCAGACTGTCAAATTGATAAGTGACATTTTATGAAAATTAACCTGTTTTTGATTATTTCATGTTGAAAATACAAACGTGCGTTTGTCGCAAAAAAAAAAAAAAAAAACTACAACAACTTAGTATTTAGAATATATTCAAGCAGTTAATGCAACGTAACCCAATGTGTTATTTAAAAGTTTAAAACCATGGCTGGTTATTAAGTATAAACTTTTAATAGTTTATATTATAGTGGTAAGACATAAACTATAAATTCTTTAGTTAAAAACACTTTTATAACTTGAAAACATATTCAACAACTACGTAAAAAAAAAGTACCTGTGAAGTTAAAACAACATTGCGTTTCGTATTCTACCTCAAAGTATTTTTTTATGCATTTTTTAAGTATTTTTTATTTTAAGTATTTTTTTAAGGCCGTGATTCTTGAGGAAAGATAAACAAAAGAGAGGTGATAAAAAGTTTAAGATCGTGATGAAAAATTCACATATAAGTTTAAAAAAACTTTCGAGCGATGAGACTTGATATGATAAGTGATTGAGTTTCGTGCATTTCATATATCGATTGCAAACCTCATATTATCTTTGCTGCATTCATTTTAAATGGAGCGTTGTAAAAGCTTATCGTTTTCATAAATCTCACACAAGCGTTAAAGCTTCTATTGAAAATATTTATTTTGAACCGTTTTTATTTTGAAAATCCTGTTTTTTTGTTGTTAATTTCAGAAATGTATAACTTAACATTAAAAAAACATCAATAACAGCTATTTTTGTTGTAGTTTAAGTGAAGATACTTTTTCTGAGTTCAAATATATACACTTAAACATGTAAATAGTTTTAATTATTTTTGTTATGTTTAATGAAAAGTTATTAAATTATAAATAAAAATAAGTTGAAATCGATCTATTCACAGTTTAGTACAGTTTTGTACAAAAATGTTTTTACTTGAAGAATTCTGGTTAGTAAGTAGAATAAATAACAAAGAAATTGACAAAAAAAATGTGCTTGTATTCTAAACTAAATAAAAATAGTGTTAAACCTAAATCTATAAGTCTGGTATTATAGTAACTTTAAAACTATAAACGTCCTATTTACATTGATCACACCTAAGTTAACATTAGAAATACAGTAACCTCTCGCATCTTTACGCACTCATGACGTTACGCACTCTCGTTAAGCTACGCATTTTAGAATTCTATAAAAATCTAAAAAATAATATTTTAGTTTTGTTAACATTGCAAATATTAGTTTTTTTGTAAATTTTTGTTTTAAAATATGTTTTTAAATACTATCTCACCTCTCTATATCTTTAGACTTTGTAAAATTATGTTCCTTGACTAATTGATAAACACTTATTTATACCTCAGTATATTAGAGATTATTTTAACAATAAGAGATTAAATAAAAATTCTGAAAGAAATATGAATGTGTTAAATAATGAAAGTATAAGGAAATAATGAGAGTTTAAAACAAAAATAAATAATACAGCACTCCTGCCCTATATATAAATAAAGCAATACAAATTTTAATATAGACACCACACCATTTTTTAATTGTAAACAAATGCTTAATTATAAATTGAATTAGCTAAGTAGAATAGAGTATAAATGTTAAGTACGAAACAATTCATATTTAAATATAGATAAAGATAAAATTTACTTGTTATAAAAATTAGTAAATTTTTTCTACAAGTACTATTATTTTATTTTATTTTTATAAACTTTATGATTAAAAAATATGTGTTTATATAATAAAACTGAAATTTCAACAAAACTTACTTTACACAAAACTCTTAAATGTATTTTAAAAATTTAATTTAATTGGTTATTAAGTTGTTATTGGTTTTAACAAAAATTTAACAATTTTGAAATGTTATTATTAAAACGTATAATAATCATTAAAAACGTAGTAAATAATTTGTTATTGTACTTCAAACAAAAACAAGTATTGTTTTAAATTTTGGATAGTCTTTAAAAAGGTGTTTATTAACTTCATTATGGTTTTTCACTTTGTTTATAAACAAATTTTAATAATTTTAAACAGTTGTTTTTTAGTAAGTAAAAATAAAGCTACAAATTAAAATTCTACCTTAAAAGTTTATACACAAACTCAGTGAATATATTTTCTGTAAAATCACCTTTATTTACGCTTAAATAAGTTATAAGGTTTCTTAAGTTTTTTATATGGTCTGTCACCCGTTTATTTTGATAAACCATGATAATGAAAAGCTTTTGTTTATAAATGAAACGTCAAAAAATATTAACAAATAAAAATCTTTCCATCAATGCGCGTTTGACGTTTTAAAATATTCGAGCTTATCGCCTATCAATTTTCAATTAAAATTTGTTTGTTTAGTATTTTTCTCTGATAGATGTTATTGTGTGCATGTTTTAATTGATTGTGGCTTCTAACCATAATTTTTTGTGTTTCAATCAATACAGGTTTATTCCATTTTTAACGATAATGTACCAAGATAAATAAAAATTTACTATAATTTTATAAACATTCAAAGCATAAAACTTCTTACAATTGAATTAAAAAGCAACAAACTTCTTTTCAAGAATTTTTGTTTAATAAAAAGTTAAAAAAAAACTTTAGCAGCTTTTTAAAACCCAAAGCAAAAAACTTAAAGTATGCAGCGATAACTTATAATCCTAAATTTAAAAGTCCTTTTTGTTTTCGCTTAAAAACCGAACCGCAACAGTTTGATTGAAAAAAAAAAACAACACAAAGTAAAACAAACAAATTTTTACCGCTGCAGGAGATTTTTATCGATCGTTGGAAAAATGAAAAAAATCGCATCGATTGTATTTCTCCGAAGATAATGATAAACTAGAATTGCAAAATGTGCCATCTAGTTGCTAGGCAACAGATGTTTCGTTGCCAGGCAGTAAGCTGCGTGAGTCGTCAACATTCCGCTCGTGACTGAGCGATACGCGCATGTTGCTTAGCAACAAACAAATATCGTAATCAGCATTAGTCACGCATTGCTGCACACAGCGCAAGTTTATCTTGAAATTATCGTAAATTAGTTTTAAGCCTTTTATTTAGCTGTCAAATATACTTTGTAAAAATTTAAATTATTTGTTGTAGATTTTGTTTAAAAATATAGTTTTGCCGTTTTAAATTAAAATAGCTTTTTAATTGATTAAAAAAAAGTAGACGTTAAAGGTAAAAATTTATAAGCAAATTTTATAAAGTTTGTGAACAAACTGACCTTCATTACTATTTTCTTCATTATTTTCATCTTCTATCGGAGGTTCGAAACCTGAGAGTTTTAGATTTAAGGATCAAAAAAAAAGCATTATTAAATACACCAGAAACATGTATTGAAATAATTTGTAAATCACTTAATATTTTTTAAATAGTTTCTCTAAAAAAACAACCATTTATAAAGATTGCAAACAATACTCCGAGTGAGTAAATAGAATAAAAATTTAAGCAAAATTTAAATTTATCCTTAAATCAAAAATCTTTTTAAAACACTAATCAAAACAAAAATTTGCCGTAAAAAACAAAAAAAAACATTTAATTAAAATATATTTAATTGCAACACCAACCTGTAAGGTAATCCTCAACAGAAGCATCATTCGGAGCCAGACCTATTAAATTAAAAATTTTAGTAACATATCTTGATATTCTTAACAACTTGATTTATTTCAACTAACCTTCTTCTATGTTCCTTTGCATTGCCATTTCTGGAGTTATTTTGATGTCTGAAAAATAGTTACCAAAATTCAATCGTATTTTAATTTATTTTTTTACTTTTTCTTTTTTACTCAAGAACAAACAAAAAACAAAGCCGTCAATTTTAACAATAGTTTTGTAATGTGATTATTGATTAAAAATTATTTGTTAAGTATTTTTAAAGTAAAGAAAAAACACGGCAAACGGCCAAGTAAGTTAAACTTAAATAGAGAAAATAGTTTTAAATTTGAATAATTACATTTTAATTTCG
Organism: Thalia democratica; assembly: GCF_965202585.1. Taxonomy (NCBI): domain Eukaryota; kingdom Metazoa; phylum Chordata; class Thaliacea; order Salpida; family Salpidae; genus Thalia; species Thalia democratica. Next base: position 31,629,577 of record NC_139169.1, on the reverse strand, counting down.
GTTTAAAACATGATTCATTTTTCATCAAATTTTTAAGTAAGTAAGTTGTTTTATTATTTATAATAAATAATTATTGACTGATTAACAGTTTAGCTTTTATTTTAAAAATATTTGTTTTTTTACTTTAACAAATAAGAAACTAATAGTAAGGTCATTAATTGATAATATGTTTTATTTCAAGAAATTTGTTATTTATATGATATTTTTTAGTCTGTACAATTTAAGATCTAAGTTTATTATGATTTTGTTAGTTCAAAGCATTTAAATGTTTTTAAGAAATAAATTGACCTCACAGTATCTGAATAGCAGAAAAATAAATTTACCTTGAAAACTATTTTAAGTATATGAATTTATCATTGAAACTTCATAAAACAAACTAACCTTCAACACCTTTAGGTGCATATAGACAAGCATGTCCTTTTGGAATTCCACCTTCACTGAATCCTTGAGCCCCGCAGTATTCGTTTTCACTGCATTGTGAGTCCTAAACGGTTAAGTAAATATTGGTATCATTTTAAATACTTTAGATTTTATCATAGTTTAAACTCTGCAAAAAACTATAAATTTTTTGCTATTTTATATTCATAAAACTTACTGTAGAGTTAATTGATAATGTGTTTACAAAAAAAAAAACTTATAATTAAAATTAAAAATAAATTAACTTCTTTATTTATTTTTAAAACAGAGATACGAAACAAAGTTCAATTTCTTAAAAACAAAATTTAAAAATTTTGCTCGGATTAAGTCTCAAAAAGCAACATTTTTAGAAAAAAATGGTAAACAAAACGTGTGAGAAATTAGTCATACATGGTTGCATGTATTTACCCAAAATTTATGAAATTTAGGTCAAAATCCGTAATTAGCTCGAGTTTTTAGTCACACATGAGTGATTTTACAATAATTGCATTCTAAGCCAAGCGGACACTCTCTATCTTAAGCATTTTGATTAAACTTGAAATTGTAAATTCTATCTACAAGTTGACAAAAGCACAACACAGCACTTAAGTGAGTCAGTCTAATAAACTTTGAATTACTAAAGTTTAATCTTAAAACTTAAGCTCAATTAACTTTTTTTTTCCAAATATAACAGAAATCTGATTTGAGCTAAAAACGTTAATACTTTAAAACTAAATAATGTTTTATATACTTTTGTATTCATCACGATTTTGTTTTAAATTAAATTTGTTAGATAAATTTGACATTAGTATGTTGAATTTTATAAAGATTATAAATTTAACAGAGTTTGCTGACATAATGTATGATAACAGAGTTGGAAATAAATGAGTGTTTAAATTGACCTTAATAACTTTAAAGTAAAACACAGGAGGGTTTATAGTTTATTAGACGCCGTTTCGACTTTCCATCAGTCGTTATCAATAAAAAAACTGTGAAAAATAACTAATTTTTTATTTTAATAAAATTTAATAATTCTTTTTATATTGATAATGACTGCATACTTTATCTCTTTAAAATGGTATTGAGTAAATTGTCTTTAACTGTACACGTCTTACAAGCTGTTTCATTTTAATCAAAATACGAAAACTAACAGTCTCACAGGAACATGAGCATTTTGAACAGTCAACAGATGACCAGTGACCACTCATGCATAACAATGTTGAATTTCCACATTTAGAACACTCGACATTGTTGCTTGATATCAGGGATTCGGTGGGAAGGCTTGTTGATTGTAACACAAGCAACAGTAAAATGAACAGCCCTGAAAATAAATTGTTTGACGTTGTTGATATGAAACAAAAGGTTTTAGTTACTGTATAGTCTAACAGTTTACGAACTATTTTTCATTTTTTTGTTGTGGGCTAAAGTTTTAAGCCATTAAAAGTACTTTGAGATGAACTAGAAATCTTAAAAAACAGCTTAAACACATTACTTAGATTAACTTAAGTTCAAATCAATACTTAAGTTTCTTCTAACAAAAACTAAAAGCATACTACGGGACAGCTTTTGTTTAAAATGTTAAAATGTTATTTAATCTAAATTAAATGTAGAATAACTTATTAACTTTTTAAAAAATAGAATATTTTTTTATTGTGGTGTTATGCTTTTAAGAAGAACTGTGCATTAAGATATTTAAATGTATATTAAAATAATTCATATATCAAGATTGCTGTTGTATACTAAAACATTTATAGATAAATATATAATAAAGTTTGTTTACATTTTCATAAATATTTTTTAATTACAACTTAATTAACTTGTTATTTTAACTCACTTTGAAAAAATACTTTTTATTTTCGAAAACTTATTATTAAGGTATGTACTTTAAAACGTTAATCTCATTTTTTTCTAGCAATACATTAAGTGCTTGACTGCTGTCTTACTCACATATTTCAAATATTTCAAGTACTCGTTGCAGTTAATAACTTTTTACGAAATTAAGTTATATACTTATGTACAATATATTTTGGTTTTTGAACTGAACTTTTTCATAAAATTATTTTTCAAGTGTTTTTTCGTGAAAAAGACCTTGTTGCTGTTATGAAGGAGTTTTCCAAATCAATCTTTATAGTTTCAGAATTGAACTTTGAAAGAAAAACACTTACTGTTACCATAAAAAAGTTCAACATAAAAGCTAGAAAAAACTTTGACAAAAGAATAAGACTTTCACGTTTTATATAAAAAAGTAAATATAATGTCAATGTTTTGAATTTAATTTATTAATACTGTTTTTTATAAAAAAAAACTATTAGAACTGAGACATTTATTTCAATTTACTATATTTACTATTAATACAATTTTATTTACTGAAAATGTTTCGTCCAAATTAATTTAAAATGTACATAAAAAAAGATAAACTTTTTAGTTGTAAAATTAGTTATTGCAGTTGTTATTTTTTTCAAACATTTTTGCTCTATTAAAGAGCTGAGAAAGTTCTTATTAGTTCGCATACAAATAAGCTGTTGGCATATTGTAAAAGTTCTAAAACTATGATGTCATTAGATACTACTTTGCATATGATTTATCAACTTAAAAATTGTAAATGTCACCAAAGCAATATTAGTTGTGACGGTTATTGGAAGCCAATGGTTATGCGGTTTACCAACAATTTGAAATTTGTTTAATTCAAAATAAAAATATATAGTAAAAGTTTTATTACCTTTAAATGCTACCTTGCATATAACATATCAACTTAAAAAGTGTAAATACCAGCAAAATAGTTATAATTGTGACAGTTATTAGAAATAAATGGCTTGTACAACCAACAATCTAAAGTTTGTAATAATTTGCAATAACCATAAACCAAATTTTAAAATTATAGTTTTTGTATATGGTTGTTGTTTTTTAAGTTGTATAAGTGTGAGCTGATTTATTTGTGAAAAGTTATTGGTATTTGTTTAGTTAGCTTATTGAAACACTTATCACATAAGTATTTTTCAAAACAAGTTGACTGTATTAAACTTGTTAAAATGTTAATTTAAATTAGACAAAAATTTTTTTTTAGACTTGTTTAGTATTCTAACCAATTACTTTGCTATTAAACTTTATTTAAAATGCTCAAACACATAATATGTACTATAATAGTATTCTATGTATAGTAGTATTTATCAAAAATCAAGTAAAAATCAACAAAAAAAGTTTCAAATGATTTTGTTAACTAGAACATTAGTAAGTTACTTATTTTAAAAAGTAACAAACTTACTTTGATAGATTTCTCTCCAAAATTTTCCCATTTTTATTTAACTAGTGTCGTGAAAAAAACTATATCTAAAACAAATTTGAACCGTTTATCGAAAACATTTACAATGTTCTAAGATTATAAACTTACGTTTTTACACTTATAAATGTAATAATATCATACTTAGCTATCTTTAAACTCATGAATTATAACAGTGCTAGCTTTTACAACAAAAAACTGCATTAATTTGTATCTCCTTACAATATCATCTGCATTAGACTTGTTACTTGAACTTAGTTAACTTTGCAAGCATGTTTTTGTTACAACTTACATGTACAAAACATACAAGATGTTTCTAGTTTAAAAAAACATTAAATTATAAAATCTGTGCAGTGAGTTTAAAGTTTTCCGACATTGCATTAATTTTTAATATTTGTTTGTTTATATTATAAAGTTCAGGCAAAGTTTAATCATCGAAAAAATACTATTTGTGGAGTAGAAAAAGGCTATTAAGCCACTTAGCATCTGTATAACAAGCTTTTTTATCCCAGTGATTATTGTTGTAAGTTTAGTATTACTTCTCCTAAAGGCAGGTTTTACTTAAAAATGTAAACTTGGAAAATGTTTAAAACTATAAAGGTTGATGTTCGGTTAGGTCTCTAAATAAACTCCGATTAAAAACTTAATATAATCATATCCTTTCCTTTACATGCTTTGTTCTTAAACTCCTATTTTGAACAAGTAATTTTGGTTCTGATTAAACATTATTCAACTTGGCAGTTTATTGAAATTAATCTAAACCTAAATAAAAAATCTAAATACTTGAAGTTGGTAAAAGTTTATAAGTTTTTGAAACATAAGTTTTGTATTTATAGCTAACGACAAAGTACAAAAACAAAAGCTTAAAAAAACATTTTGTAGAAAGTCTAAACTCGCTGCTTGCAAATAAAAGTACAAAAATGTAAACACAATTTTGTACTGTTTGAAAAAGAAACTAAAAAAAAGACACTTGTTAAAATTTTCACTCACAAACCCGGTCGTTAAACTTATCACATCAAACCGCTTTTTATCAAATGCTCTATCTCGCACTTTTATCAAAAAACGGGTGAAAAAACTCTCGACTTTTTCGTATAAAACATATCTCTCTTCTCTCCAAAATCAATCTTGCGGAACGCACACAAAAGTAGTTGAATTTCGCCGAAAACTTTTTCGATTACGAATTACGCCTTTTTACGCCGTTTGCGAGAATTGATAATTATTTTAACGATTTTTTGCCGGCCTTTTTCGCTTTTTTGTTTTATTTTTACCTTTCCGTGAAATGACTCACTTATTTCTGCTTGGAAACGACACTTAAGCAACAATTGTTTAAGTCTCAATTTTTTACTAGTATAATGCTTATATTACATTTACCTTATGATAGAGCTTATATTTTTTATTTTGTAAACTAGTTTAAATGTAAAGAAGCTTTGCAAATTAAAAAAATAGAGCTTTTTATTTCAATAATGTGATAGTTTAAATGCTGTTACCTCTTTAATTTAATTCTAACTGTTAATTACTTTTTGGCTAGTTTTATAAAAGTACTAATTTGAAGCAATACGAATTATAGTCTCGTGAAAAAAATACATGCTACATCTAATGTATTTAGTAACAGTTACTAAATGTTATTTTTTACCGGGTGATCAAGTACATGAAAAGTTTTAAGCTAAACTGTAATTAAACCATTTGTTTACTGTTTAGCAAAACATTGATTTTGAAATTCTTTCCCACGAAAAGTTACACTCACTATAAATAGTAGTTTAAAACTTACTATTTAAACATTATAAAGTAAGAAAATACTACTTGCGTTTTTTTTTTACAGAATTATGATAAAATAAAACTTAGACTTATAGCTATATAATAACAATATCAGCTTATTGTAGTAATGAGCTGTTTAATGTGAGATTTTGATGTTTATTCTAGATAAGAATAAAAACTTTAATTAAATCAGCAGTTTAACAAAACACAAACAATTTATTTGACAAAATATAAATCACAGTGAAAAACGAAAATAAAAATTCGTAGATGATTGTAATGCACAATTTTTTGATAAGGAAAAATGTTAATTAAAAAATAAAAAGTAAGTAGTTATATCAAAGATTACCACGTTTAAGTAATTATATGTTTTAAAAATGTTAGTGTTCCTAAGTAGATGTAAAATAAGCTGAAAGGTTTAAATATTCAATTTAAAAGAAACTACATTTTAATTATAAAAATAAAGCTAAAAAGAAATTAGATAAGAACAGAAAAAACAGTTCGTAGTTTTTGTAAAACTTATACTTATACTTGTAGCGACAGTTTTGAAATTAATCGATTCTTACTAGCAAAATTGCTGATTTTAAGATCAAGTTTTTTATATAGCCAGATCATCGTACAATAGGTTATTTACAAAAGACAAATTAAAACGAATTTGTATGTATAAACCTTAATTTTTGTATAACTAAAACAAATGCTATGATTATAAACTATAAATGATATAAAGTACATTAAACTTTTAATTGTGTTAAATAAACAAAAAAAATAAAAGTATTTACGAAAAATTCCGAAACGATTATTATGATTAAGAAGCGAAATGAAACACAATTTTGAGATCTATTAATTCTATGAAATGTGTAGAGAAGTTTTGACAAAATTATACAGCATAGTTTTAATACGTACTGTTTTACTTCTTCATCTTTGAATTGATATCAAAAATTAATTATTTGAATCGACTTCTTCGTATTTATAAATATTTTACGATTGTTTTATACTTCTTCGGTTTTCAATGGCTTTAAACTTTCTAACTCCTGTTTTATTTTATTTGTACTTTAAAAAAACAGAATTGAGTTGAAATAACATTAATTAATTTTAAAAAAACCTATGCTTTGAAATAAGTAGTATGTATAGCTGAAATTTACTAAAAATTTTGTTTGTTCTTCTTAATTTTGCTTTAAAAATCAAATAAGTAATGCTTAATCTGGCAAAAAATATAATTAAAGATACTGTTAATGAAAAGTACTTTATTGTTTATTAATAAAGTACTAATGTGATATTTTAATTAAGTATTTCAAACTATCATTGTCACCTGATCATTGGGTTTGTTTTCTTCTCTGTCAGGAATATTTTTTCTTAAACTCAATTTGTGGTGAATCTATAAATACACAAACTTTAAAATTAAAATAGTTGTCCAAATTATTGTCTAGGTCAGGGTTTCCCAAAGTGGGCGATATCGCCCCCCTGGGGGCGATTTTAGTATTTTGGGGGGCGATAATTAGTAAGGGGGCGAAAGGGTGGGCGATAACTAGTAAGGGGGCGAAAAGGGGGCGATTTTAAAATTTTTGGTTGTCATAAGATTTTTACTTTTTTTCTTGCTATTTTACTATTTTTAGCTTGCTATTAATTGTTTGACCCTGAGGTAAAACTTAAACAAAAAAGTTTATTTTATTTATGATAAAAAAGAAAAAAATCTAGTGCTTATGACTCCTACTTTCAAGTAAATGCTATATTTTCATTTATATATTTCCATATTTAACAATTACATATATCATAGACGATTGGAATCCCTCTCACTATTTTATAACCTGACATATATGTTATTTGGGGTTATAAATGGTTTGTAAAAATCTATGTTATTTATTACTAACTATCACCTCATGATATTTCCAGTTGTTTTTTGAAAAGTCACTAAGTTAGACTAACAAATAAAACTATACAGGGTTGCCAATTTACCTAGAAACCTAGAAAAACCTAGAATTTGACAATTTAAGCAAAAAAACTTGGAAAAAATCTGGAATTTTTAACAATTTTAACATTCTAAGTAGTAAAATTTAGATATGACACAAAAAAGCTATCATATAGATAAAAGTATGGATCCCTTCGAGGCAAATACTTTTGAAGTAAACGACTTACAGGAAACCTTCTCAGACTTACAAACTGACCTTAAACTTAAAGTAAATTCTTCCTAAGAACGATATGAAAGCTTTTGAACTCAACAAAAACTAAGGCAAAAGTATCCAATCATTTTAGAGAAGTTTAGATTGTTGTTCATAGCTTTTCCTTCTAGCTATGTTGTTAAGAAAGCTTTAAGTTCTGTTATCAACATCTTGAGCAAAAGGTCTAATCTAGATATTTATAAAGGAGGTGACTTAAGGCTCTATTTTACTAATTAAGAATTAGATTAGAAAAACTTGCAAGCAGTCATATTCCTCATCCTTCGCATTATATTACACTTCAGTAGCAGACATTATTTTATGGAAGTTTTTTAATTTATTTGATTTTTTGAAGTATTTCTTATTTAACCTGGTTTGTGTTTTATTTAAGTAGTCTTTTTGTAATAACAACTTTATTAAGCTATTTATTCTACAACAGGTTTGCATAATGCCTAATAAATATTATTTACGGTAGACTTCCTCTTGAGTTCGCACTTTTTACCCAAAAAAAAGTGCAAGTTTATATTTTCTTAAATTTAACTAAGTAAAGTCTATTACTTACTAAACATTAATAAAACAAAATATATATAATATTTAATAGCTTATATAGATCTAGTTTTTTTTAATGAAAGTTTGTTTTATGTTTTAGTGGACTTCATGTTTATTCATAACATCATTGCATATAACGTATTGAAATTTGTCATTTTGTAAAAAAAAAATATGGTAATAATTTTTTGAGTTTGCACTTTTTGATTTTTTTCAAAGTGCGAACTCAAGCGGAAGTCTACTATATTTATTAAATGGTTTATGTTTTAAAGATTTTAATAATTTTGTTTTGACCTGGTTAATTTTGTAGTTGATATTCGTTGTTTTACAATACACTAAAAGTTTTTATAGCATAGTGATTAAAATATTTGTTTGAAAGACCTTTATTTGACAGGTTTTTGTTATTACTAGTTTAATCTGTATACAACTTATATCACTATAAAACTATTATCTGATTGTAATATTTTGACAACCATTAAAGTTTTTATTTCTAAAAAGTTTTTTTTGGTTTTAAAAGAGTATAAATTTGAGGTCTCTATTTGAAATGACTTCTACTTTTTCATTTAAAAGTTTCTTAAACACAATTTTATTTTCTAACTTGATTTATTATTGTTCAAAAGTTTATTATAATATAAGGAGTTTTAAACTATTAATACAACTGTTTTTTGTTTTATCTGAATTCAATATATATTAGCAATTAGAATATACTTAGTTTATTTTAATACTTCAACACTAGCTTTTAGTTTTTCACTATTTTCCTCTGTTAAATTATTGTAGGCTAATAGCTAGAAAAAAAAAACTTTTTAAACAGAATTAAATAAGCCATTAAAAGGACTGCTACAGTTACAAAACAAAATTTAAACTTAGTTAAAAGTTTTTTTTAATTGATTACTTTCTGTTCACAGAATTAACTGTAAAACATTAGATTTTTTTTTGAATTTAAATAAAGAAAAAAAAATTGTTAGAATTAACGTTTAGTTCCCTAAAGATTATTCCAAGTCAAATGCTTTCTCATGGTATTCTACTACGAAAAAATAGTTTAAAAAGTTAAAAATTAAATTTTTAACCTTACAACTAACTTGCTTACAATATATCTTAGCATTAAAATTAGTAAATTTACTGCATTAACTGAAGCTGTTGATGAAACCACTTTTCATGTGAGATAATCAACCAGTCGGTTAAACTTCCTTTAAATAGATCAGAATTAATGTTTCAATATTTATTTCATTATGTGTAAAATAAACTGTTAATTCTTTTATAGTTTTTTAATCTCTGGTATAGATATTTAAAAAAAAGCCTATTTATAAAGTAATTTAAATATTTTGTGCGGCTTAAATAAGTTACTTAGTATTAACTTCTAAATGTCCGAAATTTGTTATATGAGATATTATTAAAATGTCAGGTTTAAGTTAAGATTTCAGGTGGGTAACGTACGGCTTAGATCCAGTCGCAGATCCAGTCGAATTTCGACCCGCTAAGTAAATTGAAAACTACTTGTGCAAAATAAATAAAATTTAGTTTTTTGATATTTAATATTTTGATATATGCTTTCATTTCGTTTTCAGTTCACAAAAAAATTTCATAGATCACAATAATACTAAATCATTTTATTACAATTTTGCTTGAGTTTTTTAATTTTCTTATTTGTAATTTTTCTAAATCATGCAGCCCGCAATTACATTTTCTAACGAGTTGAAAATAGAAAATATTTTTTAGTAATTATGAATTGCTGACTACAAAAGTTGTCCACCACTGACGTAAAAGTTTCAATAGTTTCAAAGCAGATCATATTTAAACAGGATTGATTACAGATTACTCAAGTCTTTTTAATAATTAAGTATTTCGATACACTTTACTGGGCTTCTAAGAAAATAACTGTAAATTATTTTCTCAAGCCGTGTAAACTACTTTGAAAAGTGCGTGCATAAGAAGTACAAGACTAAATTACATTTCGTACGCAACTTTTTTTAGCTCAAAAGTTTGTACTCAAAAGAAAAACTACTTTGTAAAATCGTGGGGGGCGATTTTTTTTCAAGTTACTGAAAAGGGGGCGATTTAGTAACTGAGTTTGGGAAACCCTGGTCTAGGTTGTATAATTTGTTAAAATGAGTTATTATCTATTTTTACAAAATACTAGTTTAATAGTTATTATTTAAGTATTTTAAGTAAAAAGTACTGTACAAATGAATTTATAGATCTAAAATAAGTTTATACAAAACAGGAAAATTAACACTCAATATTTGATCAAAAAATTCTAACTCAATACTATAACACTACTATAAAGTTTAAATGTATATTAAATAGAAGCAAACTTAGTTATGTGCCAGTAAAATCCAATCAAAGTAGGTTGTGGGAATATAAAACAGACATGAAATACGTCACAAACAAACTAAATAACCTTTCTAACAATGAGGACAGTTGTCATGGCGACCAGCAACAAAACAACGGGAAGTAGGACCATCTGTAGCAAGAAACTTGTGGGAGTGGCCACTGTTGTCGCTGTTGAGTAACCAGTGGTTGCCGTGGTAATATTTTGTTCTTGTGTAGTTGTCAAGGTGAAAGTTTTGGTTGCTAGGGAAAGTTTTGTAGTTGTTGCTAGAACTATGGTAGTTGTTGCCATGGTAGAAGTTGTAATTTCTACTTCAGGTTCTTCATATTCATATGTTGGATCCATTGGGAACCAGTCTTCCACATTATCAGGAGCCTCTTCCAGATCTACGTCTGAATCTGAAAAAGAAGAGTATTAATATTTTTAAAAAAGAATTACCATTTTGTGAAGATGACTAGATATTTCTTGGATGGCTTATAGGTGTTCACAACAAAAAAAAAAATTAAACAATGAAAAAGCTGTTCAAAGCACAAGTGTTTAATTTATGTAACTTCTACTTTAAAGAAGTAATAGACAGTAAATGTACCTTGTTACAAAAGTTTATAATAGTGTAACAGTGTAATGAAACTTAAAGATCTTTTATTTCAAGGTATCTGTTTAGTTAATAGTTAAAAAAGCAATTTCTTTCGACATTGTCCTATAAAACTTAAACAACTTGTTAGCAATATTGAAGCAAGCTAAAGTTAGTATTTCGAAACTTTACAAACCAAATTGTACATTAAATTGTTTAATTTTTTTTTTTACGAAGATAAAACTATAGCTTTAAATTACTTAATGCACACAAGAATGTGCTATAATTATCACCTTTCAATCTTATATGGCTTTGGGCTATCATGAAAAACATCATTGTGGTAAAGCAAATACTTGCGGTAAAGTGGTTAGCATTTTGTGTATTGTTTCTGTTTGGCGTTAAAACTCGTGGTCATACTGAACAATACAATCATTTTTAATCTAGCTCTACAGTATTTTTTTACAGAACAATTTTGTTTATTCTTTTAAACTTATGTATGTTGCTTATATTTTCATGTTTTTAAAACAAATCACACTTACTTTAATTTAAATAAAAGTACCTTTTAACTTGAAAGTATATCTGCGTATTTTAGTTGAGCAGCAGCTTAAAATAAAAATCATAGTATCTGATACTATTCAAAACTTTTATTTAAGTAGAATTAAGCAGCAACATTATTGACTAAAAACTAACAGTTTTAAGCTACTAACTTAGTATAAAATCTATCAAATATCATATTTAAATATTAAAGTTGAACACCAGCTATGTTAGCTACGGTTTTTATTCACTATATTTATAAAAATAAGATACCTACAATGAATACTTGTTTAAAAAAACTTTTTTTTTTAAATTGGGAAAAAGTAAGTATATAGTAGAACAACTATATAAAACCAACCAGGATCTCCATAACAGAGTGGTTCAGTTCCGTTCAGATCAAATTTAGAAGAACAAGAGCAATTGTCAGGAATACACTTTGCATCAGGAAAATTATCACAAGAAAAACCACAAAGAGATTCTACTTGACAGTTAGGTACGCAATCATCATCTGAAGTAAATTAAAAATAAAACAAACACAGATAACTATTTTATTATACTTATAAACAATTTTGTAAAAATTTTATAGTAATAGTTTGTAAAGATTAAAAAAAGTAATTCATTAAAACCACACGCTCTTTAAAATATAAAAAATAAACTGCAGTAGTAGTCTGAAAAAATTAAATTTTTAATTCTACTGTAACAACCTGGTAGTTAGGAAAGTTAAAGTCAAAAGACAAGAAGAAACATATTAAAGTATTATGATATCCAAAATTATAAGTGATTAGAGAGGTGTAACGTATTGTAAAAAAAGCAAATGCTTTTATTAAAAAAAAAAATTAAAGTTATCGTTTCTTTGTATGAAAGTTTGTCTTAAAACTTAATATTTACTTAATGTGAAAAAAATATTTATAATACTGCCTATTTTAGCTTAGAAACCATAAAAACATTTTTTTACAGTGTAGTAGAGCACAATAAGGAAAAACAAAAGTTGTTTAAGTTTTGAAACTTTCCAAAAAAATGAATTAATTACAGTTTAGTCCAAACGACAAATAACTTTTCATTTAAACACCGGAAATTTTTACGTTTTCTACAACTCTGCAATTGACGTTAAATTACTGAAAGGAGCTCCTTGTTAAAAGTTATTTATAATAAGCGGCTTCCCTTTATGTAACGTGAATAAGCGGATTGTTTTCCTAGCAAATTGCTATTTAATTTACTCAGTAAGTTGCACTTTTTTAAAATTATGTCGTTTGTGGTCTTTCAAGTTAAATAAGATTTAATGTATATAATTGAACTTTCTTTAGTTTACAAATTTTTAACATGACCTCAATGATAAAATAAGTCTTTGAGACTTTTTTATTTATATATCAGGTATAACATTAGTTTTGAACGTTTAAAGAGAATAGAAATTTAATTTATTTAGCTATGAATACAAATAACTTTTTTTATCAGGTTTAAAACTTTACTAGCTAATGATATCATAAAGTAGTCTAAATTAATAAAAAAAATATTATAAGTAGGTGTTTAATTATAATAGAATTATTGAATATTTCTCTTAAAAAATGTAACTATACTTTTACAAGCAAATAAAATAAATTTTCCTATACAATTCTCACACTCTTTTACCCTTTTCAAATGCAAATTATTTACAATAATTTTTAAACATTCGATTTCACGGATGTCGTGCTACACTGATTTCACGGTTGAAAATAAAAATCATTTCGCAATGAAATCAATTTGCATGTAAGCCGCATACAGAGTATTTATTTTTCGTGTCCCGAAAAAAAAACGAGTTCACGAGAAGATTTTCCTGTGACGTCACAATAGAGACAATATGTTCGAGTGAACGGCAATAAATGCTGTTTTCCGAAAAAGCAATAACTTGCTCTGAGGTTGGGAAAATAAAGCGAAGTATGTTATTTTACTTCAAATTTTTTTATAGTTGTAAAATTTAATGTTATGGAAAAGAATATAATTTAAAAATAGTAGTTAGCAGTTTTAAATGAAAAAAAAAACATTTTAATTAAAAAAAAGTCTAACTATTACTTTTAGTAAAATTTTGTTTAAACTTTTGGGTTTAGTCGAAAGCGTTTGAAGTTTGAAAATAAATTAAAGTAATATTAAAAAGTAGTGAAGCTGTTTTATAACCTAATCTTATGTTGTGCAAAACTTAAAAAAAATAACTCATAAAAAAGAGATTAAAATACTTTTTATGAACATGAAAATTTAAAGTTTCAACGAGTCAAGTGGATATTTTATCTCTTATGTTTGCTTTCAAGAGCTCTTAAAGAGCATGAAGTCACGAGAAAAGTGTGAGAAAATCTTTAAGTTTGCATAAAAGCTCGAATAACACTCGGGTGCTGAGAGCTGGTGTTTTAAAGGATCGAGTTTCGCACTCGAATTTTTATTGATTGAAAATCATCTATCTGCTGCATTCAGTTTAAATGAAGCGTTGCGAGTTTTAAAACTGTTCTGCAGATTTGAAATTTTATAAGAAGAAGTAACTAGTAACATTTGTAATTTAGTTGGAATATGAATGGTTTAAGCAAAATCTAATAAATAACATTTTGAAGCAGTAACTCTCAAAAGTAACGGTAACTTACATTTAATTCATAAAATTTAGTAAAGCTTTTCAGCAAAAAAATATTTCAATAAAATACTTTTAGGGTTTAAACTAGTTGAATAAAAGTATTAGAACAAAAAAAAACTATTTTAGATGTCTTTGTACACTAAAAATAAAATTTTCAAGAAAAACCGGTAATAAAGTTTGATATGTAAACAGAACGGGAAGCAAAACTAATGTTTCAATGTCTGTTTACTTAGAGTATGAGACTTTAAAAACCTTTTTGTCTCAAATATGACAAAATATGATACATTAATATGTATACGCATGTTAATTAAAAATGACTAAAAATTGTTAAATTACAAACAAAATAAATGAATATAAAATAAAGATAATATATAAGACAAGTATATAATAAACACTTAGGTTGACTAATTATAAATCATCGTAGTTTGACGTTTAAAATTATGTTTAAGTACAATTAAAATAAAAAATATTAGTTTTATTGAATATCAATGATAAATCAAATTTTAAAAACAATGATTAGATCATAAAATTATGCAAAAAAGTGAGTTGTTGATTTATTGTTTTTCCACTAATTTTTGGACGTAAATCCGTATACGATATTTATAAAAAAAACTAAGATTTTTTTTTCTTACATTTTAACTGATTGGAAAACTTGTACTAAAATTGTGTCATATAAACATTTACATCTCATATTACACCACTAATATTGTAGATATAACTAAATTATCTGCTTTATCTAAAAATACCATTTGAGTGTTAAGCATCATTAATTTCATATATGCTTTATGTGACTTGTCACCCGTTTATATTGATAAAGTATGCTTAATAGAAAGTTTTTGTTTGTAAATTATACGTCAAAAATGTCAACAAAGAAATCTTTCCATCAGCGAATAACAAAAGTCTGTTTGACACTTTTGAACCTCAAAGATTATTAACCTTTTTTTATTTTTTTTTATACGGATATTTTTGAGTATAGTTTTCAACTTAGTTTGATGTTTGTTTTGATTGACTTTTTTATGTGTATTTTAAAAGCTGACTCAAGTAACATACAAACATTCAAAATATTCTAATAAGTATGCGATTTATCGGTAAATAATTATTATTCATTATTAAATACTGCCATTTTTATGGCTAATATATTTATATTCATGATAGTAAACAAACAGAGTTTGAATTTAAAAAAAAATTAACTAACTAACATAACTTTTGTCTAATTTAATTTTTTTAGAAAAAATAGCCATACTTTTATAACAAAAACTACAATACACAATGTCACTATAGGTTGCCAAACTAGCTAAAATAAAATAGTCAGATTTTAAATACTTTCAATCAATGACATTGTTTTTTGTTCGCTGATGAAAGTAAAACGTGATAAAACAATCTCAAATTAAATTTAAAACGAGGGCGATGCATGACTCTTTATTGATTTAAACAAAAAAATCGCATCGATTGCTGTTCTCCGAAGATAATGATAAACTAGAATTGAAACATGTGCCGTTTTGTTGCTAAGCAACATATGTTTTGTTGCCAAGTAAATACTTGCCTGAATCGTCAATATTCGATACATGTGTTTAATTTTAAGCAAATACAAGAATTTTCTGTTAACGACAAAAAAATATTCATTTAATTTTTCATGCACATTGGATATAAGACGTTATAAAGTTAATTTATAACGTATTATTAATTAAATTTATTAGTATTTAAGCTCACCTTCGTTATTGTCGTCTTCCTTGTTAGTATACTCATTTGGAGGTTCAGTTATACCTAAAAATCAATTTAAATAAATGTTGTTGCAGAAAATGCTCAAAAAATTTAAAATTTTCAAAAAGTGTTGAAATTTTATAAAAGTTGTTTACTAAAGAAAAAATTCAGTTAGCCCGTTTTTTAACTTAATTTAATCAATTAAATAGATCGAACCTTATAACTAACCTAAAAAAAGATAATAAATACATTGACATTAACTACATTATAGTTTATAAATTGATTAATCAAACTTACTTGTGTAGTAGTCATTGAAATAAGTTTCGTTTGTCACAAGACCTGTTAAAAGTAAAACTAATTTTTAGGGTTTTCTTATTGTTGGAAAATAAGTTAACTAAATAATTTTAATTTACCTTCTTCTATGTTTCGTTTCATTGCCATTTCTGGAGTTATTTTGATGTCTGAAAAAAAAAAAAGTAAAAAAAAACTTATGAATTGAACTTTTTATAATCATGATAATCAAGCAGTTCATTTTTTTATAAAAATATAAGTTAAAAACACTAAAAATCTATGTAAGATTATTAGTTTACGATATTCTATTTGCTTTTTAGCATCATTACTTATTGTATATAAATAGTTGAAATTATACAAAAAGAACAAGATGTATTATAAAAAACTATAACATTTTTTTTTTGTGAATCCGTTAAAATTTTTTATAAGTTAATCGTATTGAATATTTTATTTGATAGCAACTAAAAACTTTTTCTACTTTAAGTAGCAACACTAAACTAAAAAACGGCATGTAAAAGACACATACAAGAAGTCAAGTAGTTAACTATAATTTGTAACTAGCTGCTAACAGTTTAAAATTAAAACAACGCAAAACTTATTAAACGATTGAAATTATAATAAACTTATATAAAAATAAAATATTTAGTTTACTTTCTATATCTTTAGGCGCGTACAAGCAGGCATGCTCTTTCGGAATCCCGTTTTCACTGAAACTCTGAGCTCCGCAGTATTCGTTTTCGCTGCACTGTGAGTCCTATGAAAACATTTGAGTTGTATTGAAATACAATGCTTTGGAAGTAAATTTATTTCCCTACAACTTGAATAAGGGATCGCCAGCCTAGCAACGGATCTAATTCCTTAGAGTAAATTCTTGAAGAGCAAATTAAAAATATCCGATGCGGGTCACAGTATTGTGAAAAAGTTTTACTTAAAAAGATGCGTAGAAATATTACATTATACAAGACATGTGTAATGAAACGCAAAGTATGCACCAGTTTGCTCACAAGCCAATAAATGATGACGGGCCGCGCATTTGGTTCGGAGGACGCATTTTGCTGACCACTAAATAGATTTTATGAAATTCTTTAACTATTTCGTCTAAAGTACTGTAAGCTTAAAGTTATAAGAAACAAAAGTAACTTATAGTGCCGGATTTAAATTTTTTAAAGTTAATGATTTGAATAGTTGTAGTATTTTTGTTGATATATATTACAAACTCTTAACGTATACAAATCTTGTCAATGCTTTTCTTATTTATTAAACTGAAACGTTTTGTTGTACAGCGGGTTATTTTTTACAATTAAAAAAGAAAACTATAAAAAAAATAAATAAAGTTGTAGCATATTTTTATTACTTGATTGACTTCAATCACCAATCATTTGTAAATATAGGTCAAAAATGTAATTGACGCATACTTTTAGTTTTATTCACGGCTAATTGGTTTAATCGCTAATTACCGTCTAATCCAAACGGACGCTATTTGTCTGCTTTTGAGGCTTAATTAAATTAAACTTGAAAATGAAAGTTCTGTTTATAAATTGGCTTCATTTCAACAAAGCACTTTATCTCGCTAATCTATTTTGTTGCTTACTTAAGGTTTAGATTTATAAACTCAGTAGCGGTTTCTTAAACTTGTTTGGAATTTAAAACATATTTAAATTATTTAAACATTTAATGATATTTACTATCAAAAATTAGTTTTCAAAAAAAAAGTTTAAATTTTTTACTTTGTAACATTTTAACGTTTTTAACGCATTATGTAACTCTAGTGAAAGTTTAATCCTGCAAATTATACAGATAGCACAATCTAATAATCAAAGTACAAAAACTAACAGTTTCACAGGAGCATAAGCATTTTGAACAATTAACAGATGACCAGTGACCACTAACACATAACAATGTTGAATTTCCACATTCAGGACACTCGACAATGTTGCTTGATATTACGGATTCGGTGGGACGGGATGTAGATTGTAGTACGAGTAAAAGTACAACGAAAATACCTGCAATTAAGTCTTTGCATACAAGTTGATGGAAGTAAGTTACTTTTATTTCAAAATGAAAAACAAATTTTCAATTTGTAATATTAGTGTGATTAAATATACTATTTTTATTAAAATGTTTTAGTTTTGTCAAAATATATTTCAGTATTTTTTATTGTGTAGGAAATAAAATATATTCTGTTCCTTTGTTTTTGTCTCGTAAAAAGTTTTACAGTTTAATTAGCAACTTCTTGATTTCTAAATGAATAATTTTTTATTTAGAATATATAAATTTTTTAATATTTTTTTTGTATCAAGTCTGTTAAAAGCAGCTTTAAAGTTTGAAACTGTTACTTGAAAATATTTAAAAAATATAAAAGAAAATTATTAAGTTCGTAGGAATAAAATAGCTTTGATGTTGACTTTATTTATTTCATTTGATCTTTATATGCAAGCTTAAAAGTAAGCGAAAGTTTATTTTAAAGGTTTATAAATATTTATAAACATAGAAATAAAATTTCAAACCTTCAAATAAGAAATTAAAAATAAAATTTCTCGTATTTTTTACGATTGTTTTGAACTTAAAAAGACGTTTTAAATTTGTAGTTTTATATTTTTTCTCGGTTTAATAGTGTTATTGTTTTTTAAATAAATAAATAATTATAATTAAATGTGTATGAACTTATACATAACAAATTTTATACAGTTCTAAAGTAAAGTTTCAAAACTTAAAGCTAAAAACTAAAGTATATAGAAAAAAGATTATTTAGAAAAGTTATAAAAGCTAAATTATAAGTCTATTAATGTGACAGTCAAAAGCCATTTATATCAAAATTATTTTTAGTTCTTTTCTTAAAATGCTAGTTAAAGTATTGTACGAGTTTTATTCATTTATTACTAACTACTAAATTTAATATATGATAGTGCGTGAAAATATTTTACACAGTTAAGTAAAAATGAACAATTAAAAGATTTATAAGTATTCAAGCTGCAATTTATTGAACGCAAGCACCATATTGCTTTGTATAATTTCTAATTATATATAAACTTTTCTTAAATTGTTCTAAACTTAAATTACTATGTTTTTGTTAAATAAACTTAATATTTGCTATTCCGGAAAAATAAAAATTGATTTGTAAGACGTTTAAATAAGTGTACTAATTATGCAACTATGTTTGTATTTAAAAAGCTTAACTTATGTTTTTTCACATAGTCATTAGCTTGAAAAGAATCAAAAAACTTTGAATACTTTAAGAAAACTGTCTTATGTGTATTTTCTTTTTTAGCTGACAAAAGATTTTGTTTGACAACTTATAATGAAATTTAATTATTTCTTTAAACAAAACAACAGGAAGTTTTATTTGCGAAGGAATAAATTAAGCACTTCAACTTCTGCATTACTGAAATATTTCAACTACTTCTTGTGATTTTAATGAGACATTTTGGAAATAAAATCCATGATTAAATGTTTAGTTTTGTTTTACAATTAAGACATATAAGAAGCTTTTAAAGTAAATTTCTTTAATAAGTTGAGTTTTTGTCACTGCACATAAAAGATTGATATAAATTTACATATGTTTTAAAACCACTTTTTAATATATAGCTTTATAAGCTTAACTTCTATAGTTTAACAAAAATAGGCAAAAGTAGTTATATATCGGATTTAATGTAGTTATTTATTTAAAATTTTAATCCTAGGGCTTTATTAATCTATATACTGTTTCCAACGTTTTAGAAATTTACAAACTATTCCCGTTAGTTCGTTCCTTTACACAAATTAAAATAAACAAAGCTGTAACGCAGATTATTTTTAAATTATAAAAAAATTTGCTTTAAATAAATAAAATACGTTTTGTTAATTAACTGTTTTGCTGAAGCTAAACAGTACTGTATAAAGTAGCTTTAAAACTGTTATAAACAAACTTACTCCAATTGTTGGTCTCAAAGTAGCTTTTCATTTTTTACTTTTATAGCTATCTGACAAAACAAAAAGTGATTATAAATGTGAAAGATAAGTTAAAGTTTTAGTTTGTAAGTATAACTTTTTAAGCTAAAAATTTGTTAAACAGTTTTTGAAGTTTTTTGAGCACTGTACATAAAATTTTGTTTATGTTTTTTACAAGCTTTTATGTCCTTAAAACTCGATATTTGAACTTTACTACATTTAAAACATGTTTTTATCTTGTTTTAAATTGTAAACAATAATAACGTTATATTTTTATGTATGTATATAACCAAGTTAAGTAACATTTTGTTATCTTTTGGGTTTTTTCATGAAACTTATTAAATATTTATAATTTTTCGCTCGTTTATTTAAAATCGTTCATGCAAAGTATAATGAAAAAAAAACTACTTTATAAGTAAAACAAATGTTTTTAAACTACTTCTCAGAATTTTGAAAACAGTATTTATACAAAAATAACAGCAATAATGTTACATCATTACTTTTAAATTAAAATATTATTAAACATTAACCCACATAATATTCTGTTTAATTAAAAAAACTTTGTACAAACTAGATTACAAGCTATAAAGAGTTAGAGTATTATTTTGCTAAAATCTATCTTAGTCACAAAAGTAAACAGAATAATTCGCAAAAAAGTATTGGGTGAGTCACTAGTAATACTTTGTGTTGACTTTTTATGTGGAGATTACTTTAATGAACCGAAAAGTAATACTTTTAAATATAAAAAAATAAGGTTTGACATCACTTTTAACAAAAACAAATAACATATCATAATTAAATTAATTGAAGATAACTGTTTTTTAAGTTTATAGACGTTTAATCTTATATTAAACAATAGTATAGTTTTTACAGCTTTATGAATTAAAACAATTTGATTATCAACATATCCTTTTATTTTGTTATAAAACTTTAGCTTGCGTTTTTTAAACTTTATTAATACTAAACAAAAAAAAAAACAAAAAAAAAACATCATTTAGCAAATTAGCAATATTCTAACAAAAATTTCCTACATTGCAATGTATAATCTGACAATGCTATCAAGAAACGGGTTAAAAGTACCGCTTTTTTTATAATAAATTTAATTTTCTCTCTAAAATTAATCATGCAGAACGATTGCAGCAAACAAAAAAAGTGTGAAAAATCGAAACTTTTGACCTTTTTTGTTAAGAATCGTACTTCATGTTATTTAGTATTTTACGCCAATTTTCGAGTTTTGATTTATAAGTTATTTGAAAGTTATGGTTTTTATTTTAAAAAGACTTAACAACTTAATTAGTTGTTTTGCTTTATGTTTAAAGTTAGATTTATTATTGTGTTTTAAAACATAGCATCAAGATTTTTTGAAAGTTTTAATGTGTATAACAATAAAAATTAAACTAGAAAAATTGACTTTTCATTTGATTAATTACATAAATTTTTGAAACGATAAATACAAATTTAACTTTACAGTAACCTCTCGCTTATTTACGCACTCTGTGTCCACAGAAAAAGTGCGTAAAGATACGACAGGTACCAAATATCTTACTATAATGACTGTTTTTTGATATTACTTCTAGTTAAAAGCAGACCGGGGACTTTTTCACTTTTAACAGTTGGTTTACTTTATTTATAAACAAAAAAACAAAAGATAAAACTATACATATATTAAAAAAAAAGGTTTTAAATTTATGTAAAATAGTAATACTTGTAGAAAAATTTTACTAGTTTTAATAATAAGTAGAATTTTGCTTTATCTTTATTTATATGTAACTTATTTATTTCATAACATTAATATTCTATTCTACTTAGCAAATTCATAATTAAGCATTTGTTTACAACTTAGAAATGGTGTGATGTCTATATTAAAATTCGTTTCTGTAGTCTTTTGAAAAAATATTCATTTGGTGCTGTAGTAGATTTCTTCTTTTGAACAAAAATATATAAAATATAAGAAAAATATTTAATAAAAATTGTTTATGTTACTAGAACTTTTTTTAATTTTACCTTTGCCCACATAAGGATAAACTTTTCTTGCATTGTGTTAAAGATATATTTACTAAATGTTTATCAATAAATCAAGAAACTTGAATTTACAAAGTCTAAAGATATAGAGAGGAGAGTTAGCATTTAAAAGCATATTTTAAATGGTAATTATACAAAAAACCGAATTTGTGCAATATAAAAAAAAATTTTTTTTTTTTAAATTTTTTAGAATTCTAAAATGCGTAACTAAACGAGAGTGCGTAACGTCACGAGTGCGTAAAGATGCGAGAGGTTACTGTATTTTATAACATATGACTCTTTTTAGTCTAAGAGCTTTAAACGAATATTTATTTTAAGTTTTTGTAAAGATCGTTTTGCATAAATTCTTTTAATGTAGTTAGTTACAAGCAATTATTACATGAATTAATTGACTTTGCTTGTCTAGTGCATGCATAATGGTATTTATTTATTTTAAAGTCTGTGCACACTAAGCTACTGGAAAATAATTTCTGTGCACAATAGATTATAAAAACAAAATTTATAAATAGTACGTTTTTGAAACAATTTGAATTGCACGAGGTTATTAAAATGAACGAGAACAAAATTGCACGAAGACGATTTTGCACCAAGGGTCAATTTTGCATAAATTATATTTTTGCATGAGAGTAAAAAAGTACAGAAAAAAACTCTAAAAAAAAAAAAGAATAATTAAATTAAAAAATTAAATAAAGTTACTGACTGAGGGAAAGAGTTAGGGGTAACACAGTGATAATAAAAATGAAAGTATAAAAGTAACTAATAAAAGAAATTATCTACCGAGGGCAAGGGTAAGAGTGATAGTAAAAAAAAAACTAAAAAGAATAGATAAAATTAAAAAAAAAAAAATTAGTTTGTGCAAAGTTGTCTACTTGCAAAATTTTATGCTCGTGCAAAAGTGTCTTCGTGCAATTTTAGGGGACACGTTCGAAATCCACCCGCGTTCAAAATCCAAAAAGGTCAAGTTCAAAAACCGCTTACCAATCGAGGGTAAGGGATAGGGGTAATAGTGAAAGTGAAAAATAAATAAAAATAAGTTGAATAAATGCAAAAAAAAAATATAAAATAAATAAATTATCTATAAAAGTAATAAATTATGAATAAACAAAGAATATATTTAAAAAAACCTGGTGGATTTCGATAGTACACCCAATTTTATCCCCTCGTGAAATTTTGTACGCTAGTGCAATTAAACAGCTACCCTAAGTATATATGTAAAAAGTTATAAACCGTTAATTTATATTCAAAAAAGCGTTTTCTGATAAATTGTTTTATCCTTAAATATGTTCCTTAAATTGTTTTCGTGCTTTACTGCAACCACTGTAAGTTTTTTTCTGAGTTTAATATTAAGAATTTATTTTATCCGCTTGTGTTTTAAAAACATATAAATACGGAAACAAAAGTAGTTTTTATCTACATTTAAGTTTTAATCCGCATTAGAGAGAGTCAGTACAAATTATTGTTTTATATATCTTTTTTTTTTTGAATTTTGAAGTGCAGAAATGAATGTCAGACATCAGAAAAATATAAACTAACTACAATGTGAAGTTAAACATACGTAGTGAACTATAATAGAAAAATTTAATTTTTAGTGGTATTTTATTACCTTTAAACGTACATATATAATAATTTTAAGTTTAAAGAATATAAATAATTCAAAATATTCACACATGATTTACATATCTGGATTTTGTTATAACGAAAGTTAGGGTTTTAACTTAAAATAAGGTTTGAACTCTTAAATAGATAAAAACAAATAACATTACAAATATATACTTGTTTTTTTAAAGCCCAATCCTGTAACAATCAAGAAAAAGTGAAATACAAATGTGCCTTTAAGAAAAGTGTTGCCTTTGTAAAATAGTTTTACAAAACAAAATACAGTATTTACATTAAACTAAAAAAAAATCTAAGAAAAAACTATCGTAGTGTAGTCCAAATGACAAATAATTTTTTATTTACCACCGAAAGTTTTTACATTTTCGTAAAACGCTGCAATTGACATTTAATCACGAATATAAGTCACTTATTAAATAAAAAACAATAAGGGACTCGAATTGAAGAAAATTGCTTTGTTTTTTCTGTATATATTTATAACAATCGGTCAGTAAATTCAACTGGTTTCTTCCTAAAATACAGCTGATTAATTTTTAGAATCTAAACTTAACTAAGTCTTCAAATTTTACTTTTTGAAAATTTTTGTTTAGCTTTCAATTAAAATTTTTTACCGACTAAATGTTTCTTTTAGTTTTTGCATTATCCTAGTCTAGTTTTGTTTTTTGAAAGAAAACTTTTATTACTATAGTAATTTAATATATTTATAAAACTTATAGCAGACTAGCTAGCTCATTGTATTTTGCTCTATATACAAAACAATAAAATAGTTAATTTATTTTTTACGTTTATTGCTTAGGTAACTAGTTTAGATTTAAAAACTAAGTTACTATAATTCGATGGTTAATTCAACAACATTATTTATTATAAAGCTAAAAAAGATAAAACAATATAATAGTTAAAATATTTCTAATCTTTATTGCTTGCTTAACTAGTTTGGGTTTAAAAACTAATTTACTATAATTCGAAATATACTTCACCAACATTATTTATTGTCAATCCAAAACTACTACATTCAAAGTCAAACTAACAAAATTTTTGAACACATGGGCGACTAGATTGGTACAATTGTCAATTGTTATTGATACTAATAAAAAAACATGGTTAATTAAAATGAAACGATTTATAAAACAGGTATAACCATAGCAGGGGAAGTTCACTATTAAACTAACAAAGAGGCCGTTTAATGTGTTTTACCTTGAAGTCAACTTGTACAAAACAATTACTACTTTTTAATAAACATGTACATCTTCCATCTAATTAGATAATGAATAAACGATAGTGCTAATAAACAATCATCACTCAAGGTTTTTTATTTTAACTACATAGTTACATCTTTAGTATACCTTTAAGAAATACAGCGCCCCACTAAAAAAAAGTTAAACTAACCTGCAAATAAACTACTTCAAAAAAATGATATTTTGCTTAAAATACCTGGCAACCACATACTTATTTGCTAATTTTCTCTTATAGTGCTAGGATATTTTTTATTCAAATATGTTTTGTTTCAATAGAAAATATGCCTTTACTTTTTTTAAATAATTTTATTCAGTTTCGAATTATTTGGGAAGTTAGGATTCGGCTGTATCTAAAATTAATAACTGAAATCTACAAAACCTAAGTGTGTGACTATTCAGCTTTTATTAATAAACTTTAAGATAAGATTATTTTCAAATGTCAGATAGACAATACGAATTTGCTTATCATTCTTAAACCACAACTTGTTTAACTTTTAAATTTTATAGTTTTTAGAATGCAAAGGTAGAATCCTTTTCATAAATAAGCCGTGGAGAAATACAATAATTTCGTCACGAATTATTTTTGGCTTTGTATAAACTTTTTTTGTTCCTGTATTGTACATTTGAGCGTTTATTTTTAATTGGTTAAGTAATATTTTCAGCAACGAGCTTAACAAAACATCTGATATTTTTTATATTGATTTTGCATTTCAATATAAATTTTTTAAATTACACTACAAGTGGGCTCTATGAAACTAAATTCACTTAAATAAATATAACAGTATTATATACATATACTTATATATAAAATTAAAATACACAAAATAAACTTTTGCTTGGGACAGCTGTTTCTGCGTTTAATACGCGTCTTCAGCCAAGTTTTATTCAGTGAAAAGCAAACTTGTTAGTACAGCAATAAAATTATACAAAATTAGGTATTACGTAATAAAAGATAGTTGATTTTAGACAAAATTATTAACAGAGTTTTTAGATAAATTGTTTACGATAATGTATGCAGCCAGTTTGTAATTCGTTTCTTTGTTTAGAGATTCTGATTTATTAACTTTTAAAATTTCGATTTTATCCGCATTACACAATTTACATCCGTTTTTTAAACTGTATTTATTTTTCGATCTTGTTAATATTTTCCAATGAATTTTAAAATTAACTTCGTTATTTTTTAGTTTCCAAATGTACTGCGATAAAGTTGTCGTGTTTTTATGTTTTTCGTGTTTGAAGATGTACTTGTGCTTTGTGTAGCGATTCTTGAACGATAGTCCAAAAATTATTTTTTGCATTCACACATTCGCCTCTCTTTGTCCTGCGTGTCTAATATCTTTCGATTGTGTGCCATAATAAGTAGTTTAATGTTTGGCATGCAGGAGTAGGACGATTTTAGTGTCTTCACTATATATACATATATCTTAATATATATATATATATATATATATATAGTGAGAAGAAACAGCTGTCCCAAGCAAAAGTTTATTTTGTGTATTTTAATTTTGTATTTGGCACCTACGAAAAGTGGAGAGCCTCTCTCACCAGGGTGGGTGTCAGAATGACACAGCGACAAAATGACACGGTGCGTCACTTTGGCACGGTGCGTCACTTTGACACGGAGGGTCACTTTGGCACGGCGACAAAATGACACGGTGCGTCACTTTGGCACAGCGACAAAATGACACGGTGCGTCACCTTGGCACGGTGCGTCACTTTGGCACGGAGGGTCACTTTGGCACGGCGACAAAATGACACGGTGCGTCACTTTGGCACAGCGACAAAATGACACGGTGCGTCACTTTGGCACAGAGGGTCACTTTGACACAAGGACAAAACGACACGGTGCGTCACTTTGGCACGGAGGGTCACTTTGGCAAAGCGACAAAATGACACGGTGCGTCACTTTGGCACGGAGGGTCACTTTGGCACAGCGACAAAACGACACGGTGCGTCACTTTGGCACAGCGGCAAAATGACACGGTGCGTCTTTTTGGCACAGCGACAAAATGACACGATACGTCACTTTGACACAGCGACAAAATGACACGGTGCGTCACTATAGCATGGATAAACAAACTTTTTCAGTAATATAACTATTAATTGTAAAACTTTCATAGTAATCAGTTAAACAAAAGATTTATTATATTTTTTCCAAACTATAGTAGCTTGATACATTTGAAACTATATATGATACAATGCTTTAAAATTTAAGTCCAAGTATAAAAACAAAAATATTCTTAAGTTTTACTTTTTACGTTTCACAACTTTTCATATTTATGTAATGAATAAAATTTAGTATTTTTTGTTAAACGTTTAATTAATTATTATCAGGAATTGTTATAAAAATTAACTAAGATTTAATTTTATACAGTGTTATTTCGTTGTAAGAATAAGTCATGCGTGTTTTAACTCTAGTTTTTGAAAATACAGAATTTAGCTGCTTTTGTAGTATCTAGCCAGTTATATTAAATATGTTTAATATTTTAACCTAGTAGTTTGTTTAAACATAAAAGTTTTATTATTACTGTTTTTTAAACGACAAAAGGTTATCGCTGGAAAAGTTATACCAAAGAACATTTCAGTTATCGAGTCGTAAATCACTTGCTTTAACAATCTATTACGTGCAGTTAAAAATAATTTTTTTTAAAGTTAAGTCCTAAATTTCCAAAAACATACAAAAAAAAAAATTCAACAAAAGTTAATAACTTAGGATGTTTACTTAAAACTCTGTATTGAAAATGTATAATAAACTTGTCTAAAATCAAATAATTAAAATAAACGGTCCTTGAGCCTAAATTTTTGAAAAAGTTAAAAATAGTATTATGAACAGTTGAGAGAAAATTAAGAGTCTGATGCAACCATTCATGCGCATTTATAAATTTATCACTTTTAAGAAAATTAAGCACTAGAGGTTATACAACTTGAGTCCTAACAAATCAAAATTAGTTGTTCTTAAAAATAGTGTATTAAATGTTAAGTTTATCGTCAATTTAGTTAATTCTAATAAAGTTAATACTTCAAGTCTTTTTAATTTTTACAAAACTTTGTAGCCTAAAATATCAAGAATTAAACTTAGAGTATGACAGATATTATAGTATTTTTTTTGCATTTAAGGAATTAAATAGCATTTATACTATTAGTTTTAGTATTATAACAGTAAGAAAATTGTACTTTGTTAAAGCAAGTCTACAATAGTCTATTACAAGTGTGTAATAGTGGTTTATTGAGTTTTATCTAAAGAGATGCTTGATGTAAGGAATGTTTTGCTAAAAAAACTAATTTATTTGCGGTTATTTGTACTTATACTTTTATCTATGCAGTTTTAGTGTTAGGTGCACAATTTTATTTGCGAAAGAGCATTATACTTCTACTTCTAAGTGCACGATATATGTTGCAACTAACAAAAGTCGCATAGAGGCGTAAAATTTCGATCTTTTAAGTCAAGTGCACAATGATTTTTTGAAGATGTTGCTACTAACGTAAATCGTCAGGAAACGCAGTATTTTAGTTCAAAATTGTCAGCTATTAAGTCGTCAAAAGAGCGCAAGTATCACTTTTTTTAAGCATAAAATCGAAAAATAAGAACCGCATTAGAATTTAGAATTACAACAGCAGAAAAGTTGCTTTTGATAATGTCTGAGTTTTAGTTTATAAAACAAATTTTCCTCTGTATTTACATCTACTAGTTTATTGTTTTGATATGCTGAATAATTGATCTAAAATGTAGATTGTATTTTTTAAATCAGAATGTTGCTGAAGTTTAAAAAATAGGTTTATATGAGTTTTTATCTTTTTAGTCGTAAAATGGCAAGTCATTTTTTAATTTTTATTACTCGTATCAAGTTCTAGTACAAAACTGTGTTTAAGTTTTTCCATTCGAAAGAAATCAAAAATAAATTCCCGTTAACTTTGGCAGTCGTATTTTATTTAAAAAGTTGCTGCTTTTGCATCTTTGTGAACTTTGTTTGATACAAATAATTATTTGTCGTTTACTAAGCACAGCTCTTAAGCACACCTTACACCTTGCTACTGCTTAGAAATGAGTATGTTGTTTATAAGTACAACGATGGACAATAGAAGGTATAAACATTACGTGTTTCACTTTATTTTATGAAGTCACAATCAAAAATTCCTGCGGTCTTTGTCTTTAAAGTTAATCAATGTGATTGTTGCTGATTCTACAAAACCGGTTAGAAGACAGGAAACGAAAAGTTTCGTAGAAAAACAAGATCGTTGTCCATACCAATGAAGATTGAAGTTTCACAACAAATTGTTCCCTCCCTTATTAACCACCGTGTCATTTTGTCGCTGTGCTAAAGTGACCCTCCGTGCCAAAGTGACGCACCGTGTCGTTTTGTCGCTGTGCCAAAGTGACCCTCCGTGTCAAAGTGACGCACCGTGTCGTTTTGTCGCTGTGCCAAAGTGACCCTCCGTGTCAAAGTGACGCACTGTGTCGTTTTGTCGCTGTGCCAAAGTGACCCTCTGTGCCAAAGTGACGCACCGTGTCATTTTGTCGCTGTGTCAAAGTGACCCTCTGTGCCAAAGTGACGCATCGTGTCATTTTGTCGCTGTGTCAAAGTGACCCTCTGTGCCAAAGTGACGCACCGTGCCAGAGTGACCCACCGTGTCATTTTGTAGCTGTGCCAAAGTGACGCACTGTGTCATTTTGTCGCCGTGTCAAAGTGACCTTCCGTGCCAAACTGACGCACCGTGCCAAGGTGACGCATCGTGTCATTTTGTCGCTGTGCCAAAGTGACGCACCGTGTCTATTTGACGACCGTGTCATTTTGTCGCTGTGTCATTCTGACCCGCTCCCCTCTCACCATCAACAGACTTCAAAAACCAAGTAAGAAATTTCTCGCTTTTTTAATTAAACTGAGTCTCTAAAGTTTTAAAGATGATTAAAAGTATACACGACTTAAGACCTATAAACTTCAATTATTTATTAAAGAGCATGATAATAAGTAGTAATAATAAGGGTGGGTGACACTTTTGCACGAGCGTCACTTTTGCACGAGCGTCACTTTTGCACGAGGGGACACTTTTGCACGAGGGTCACTTTTGCACGAAGGGTCACTTTTGCACGGCGACTCTTTTGCACGAGCGTCACTTTAGCACGAGGGGACACTTCTGCACGGCGTCACTTTTGCACGGAGGGTCACTTTTGCACGAGGGGACACTTTTGCACGGCGACTCTTTTGCACGAGCGTCACTTTTGCACGAGGGCACACTTTTGCACGGCGTCACTTTTGCACGGAGGGTCACTTTTGCACGAGGGGACACTTTTGCACGGCGATTCTTTTGCACGGAGGGTCACTTTTGCACGAGGTGACACTTTTGCACGGCGTCACTTTTGCACGAGGAGACACTTTTGCACGGCGACATTTTTTCACGATGACAATTTTTTACGACAGCATTGTTGCACAACGTCACATTTTTACAATGAAATTTTCGCACAGCGACATTTTGTCATGATGACTTTTTCGCACGAAAAATTAATTTCGCATGCAGGCCGATTAACAGTTTTTTAGCTACTACCAAGTCTGTAACATAAAAAGAAACTGAAAACTAAAATTTTATAATATACCTATATTAAAGGCAAAAAATGAGAGATCTAAAATCTTAAAAAGTATAAGTTAATGTTAGAAACAAACTAACGAAAAGATAAAATAAAATTATTTATAAAAGATTCATACCAGGGACAATAAAGTTAATTCATTTAGAAACTAGGATAAAAAATACTTTAAGTGTAAGTAAGTTGTTCTAGCTTATTTTGAATTTTAATATATTAATCAACAACTATGCCTTTTTATATATTTTACTATACGGCTACAAGTTTATTATTCATATGATGAACCTAGGCATCAAAACCTAGACCACTTAAACTGGAAGACACATTAAGAAAAAATAAAATAACACATGTAGTATATTTATTATAACAAAAAAAAATATTATATAAATTTTATAGGTTAACATAAAAAGCAAAATTTTAACCACAAACTTATATTTATTTACGCTTTGATGTAGAACGATCATCATCAAGTATTTAAATGCATTGACTAACAACAAAAATAAAAACCTAACGCTCCAAAGACATTAACGTTAGGCTCTAATTGGCTTATTTCATGATCATGGATTGCTGGTGTAAGCATCTCTTGATACTTTTGATGAACATAAGTTCAAACTTCCAAGTGTTACTCTCTCATTGGCTTATCATGATCATGCAACATTATTGTAATGAAATAATCTAAGTTTAAATCATGAAAAATGCGCTATTTTATTACTTTTTTTATTCTCACGCTAAATTAAAAAATAAAAATAAACATCAGGTAAAATATGAAATACCTTTACACTTTATAAACTAACTAAATCTTTTTTTTTTAATTTAACAATTGTTTGAAATAAAAATAATTAAAAATATTTTATTAACAGCTATATAATGCTAACTATAACATCAAGAGAAAATAAGTAAAAATAATACTCAAAATTCGTGTTTTAAGCCTTACTAAATTAAGTTTATCTTTCTGTTTAAAAAGTAATAAATTTCAGATTATTTTACTTTAATGTATTCAAAATTGCTTTTTTTTTTAATTAAAAATGTGTATTCAACTAGTTTATTTAAATTAAGCTAATAAATATAAATTAATGAATTGTGGTACGTTATTATATTGTTCTACGTAAAACTTCAAAAAAAACTTTAAATTAAAATTTCATTTTAAAACTACCACATTTTAGTTATTTACAACAACTTGCGTTTAAAAGCGAGTATTATTTACGTCGAAAAAAAAAAAAGAAAATTTAAAAAATTCGCTGTGTAAAAGTGTCACCTCGTGCAAAAGTGACCCTCCGTGCAAAAGAGTCGCCGTGCAAAAGTGTCCCCTCGTGCAAAAGTGACCCTCCGTGCAAAAGTGACGCCGTGCAAAAGTGTGCCCTCGTGCAAAAGTGACGCTCGTGCAAAAGAGTCGCCGTGCAAAAGTGTCCCCTCGTGCAAAAGTGACCCTGCGTGCAAAGGTGACGCCGTGCAAAAGTGTCCCCTCGTGCTAAAGTGACGCTCGTGCAAAAGAGTCGCCGTGCAAAAGTGTCCCCTCGTGCAAAAGTGACCCTTCGTGCAAAAGTGACCCTCGTGCAAAAGTGTCCCCTCGTGCAAAAGTGTCTTCGTGCAAAAGTGACGCTCGTGCAAAAGTGACCCGTTCCCAAAAATAAAGAGTTCAAAATTAAAATGTACGAAAAAGTAGATAAACTGATAACTAAAATGAGATGGAAAGCATTCCATTTAAGGGATGAAAACACAGAAGCTAAAGTTTCAGATTATGACGGCTTATTTCCACAAAAAAACGAGCTCCCGAGGATAAACTTTTAACAAATTTTGAAAACGACGTTTACGAGTTAATAAATAATTTAGAATTCCAAAAATACCAAAATTCTTTTACACGCAAACTTAACAAAGACTTAAAGGAAATAAGGTCCACCAAAAAAATTTTGTTTTTGCAGATAAATCTCACAACCTATACAAAATTAGTCCGGATAAATATAAGAAATTAATTACAGAAAACATCACATCTACATACAAAAAATCGGAAAACAGTCTCATCGAAAAAATTAATAATGAAGAAAGGAAATAGTTTTGGAAAACAAAATAAAAAGTAAAATTCCCAAACTTTCTCAACAACAATGTTACTTACATTACTTTAAAAGATCATAAACCAAACTTCCGAAATAAACTAAGTTATAGAATAATTAATCTGGCAAAAACTGCAAAAACAAATTTAGATAAGATCAACAATTTTATAAGAACAAAAAGTAATTTAATACAATGGAAAAATACTTATGAGGTATTGAACTGGTTCAATAACTTAAGCAATAAATCAACTTCAAAGTTTGTCAAATTTGATATAGTGAGCTTTTATCCAGCCATCTCAGCAAGAATTTTGGAAAACTCTTTCAAATTTGCTGCATGCCTAACTAAAATCACGGAAAATGAAAAAGAGCTAATCAGACATTGCTGTAAATCAGTACTGTTCCACGCAAATGGTCGAAAAAGCATAACAAGAACAGCTTTGATGTACCAATGGGAAGCTTTCACGGCGCAGAAATTTGCGAACTGGTTGGCCTATATATTTTAGATATATTGAAGAAGGAAAATATCTTTAGAGATGGTAACTTTGGTATATACCGTGACGATGGTTTAGCAGTAGTGGACATTCTACCGGGACCAGATATGGAGAGAAAAGTCAAACATCTAAGAAAAGTCTTTAAAAACATTGGTTTTGATGTCACCATCGAAGCCAATCTGTTTGTAACAGACTTCTTAGATGTTACTTTAGATCTTCAAAATGAAAGTCATAAGCCGTATAGAAAACCAAATGCGCATACGGTTTATGTGAATAGCAAGTCAAACCATCCTGAGCATGTGTTAAAACATATACCGGTGGCAGTGAATAACCGCCTCCAGAAGATATCTAGCAGTCAAAGCATTTTAAGGAAACAACCCAACAATACCAGGAAGCTATAAGAGAAAGTTAGTTTGAATATAAATAACTAAGCATACTATTAGTTATATAGTTTTCTTTAATTTATAGATGTTTGATAGTTTACTTCATTTACAATTATATTAGAACTAATATTTCTCATTTAAAGGTTAATTATTAAAAAAAATAGTATTTTTGTTACAAGCTTATGTCTTGTTATTGTCTAATTTTTTCAATATTAATGAATTTTGAATATATACTTTTTAAGATAAAATTTTCGTTATATAATCTACTTAGTCTTCAACAAAACTTTTCTATTAGTGTCTGTCTTTTTGTTTTAATGTTAGTTTGCACTGGTTTATTGGTTTTACATTGTTTTAGTTTATTGTTTATAATAAGGTACTTTTTTTTTTGAGCATTTCGATTAGCTTATAAAAACTTAGACTAGTGTGAAGTTAGCTTGTATAAAATTTAAAAAAATGTGCAAACTATGGATCTAATTATTTTCCTTATCTTTAAAGCTAATTAATTTTTTTTTTTCTACACGGTCCTTTGTATACAATTGAAAAAAAATCATTGGAATGGGATTTGGTTTTTTGAGTAGGGTCCCTTAGAAAAAGTTGGGTTTATTTAATATTTATTTTATTTTATGAATTTAAGTAAAAAAAAATGATAATAATGTTTTTTTTTTAAATCTTTTTAATAATATGGATATAAACGGCTATAATGTCTTTTTAATAACCAATAACCATCTGTATTTTTCACAACTTAGCCTTAATTTGGTTTTATTATGAAATTTATGAATTATGAACTCAAACTCATAAAAAAAATAAAATAAATAACACTCTGTTAAGGCCAAATTGTGCATTTTATTGACAGTTACTAAAATAACCATTGTAGTATCATAGAATACTCAGTATAACATATGATGTTTTGAATTTTTTGAAAAATTGAGGATGACTTAGAATAATTAAGGATAGTTTTGTTTTTCTAAAAAACTAAAGATAGTTTAAATACTTGTAAGAATCTAAGTTTATTTTTTCTAGATTGTAAAATATAATTAATTGTTTTTACTTTATTTTTTGCAATACTTAAATCATTTTAGCTGAAAACTTTTTTCAATACAATTTGAAAAGTTTACTTTAAATTTGTTCAATTGTACAAAAAAGGCTTATAATGATTCTAAGACTATTTAAGGTCACTCAAGACAGTATTTTTTACTCAAAGATTGGCATACCTAAATTAAGTTTTAATATTTGTTGTATTTGTTAAAAAGCCTCATTGTGGGAAAATTATAATATATGCAGATATGTACAGGGTTACTAAAATACCTGGAATCCTTAAAAAACTTAAAGTGTGAAAATTTTTGAGTATTAACCTAGAATTTTGAACACCTAAAAAAATCTGGAGTTTTAAATCATTTTTACATGTAAAGCATGGTTTCCAAAGTGGGCAAATTTGCACCTTAAGAAACCATGTCAGATACTAGGCGGGCAATAAGCAGCAAAGAAACCAAAAAAGGAGCCATGAGATCATAATTTGAAACTTATACGAGATAATTTGTAGATGATAAAAAAGAGCAAAAAAAAAAGTTATACATGTTTTATAAGGTAGTTTTTTGTGTAATGTTGTTAAATAGGGCCATAGCTACTTTATTTTCTTTAAAGTGGGCCATTTGAAAAATGTTTTGGAAATTTTGATGTAATTTTATGAAAATTGTATGTGACAAAAATATATCATTTAGATAAAATTTCTTGTTGACAATAAATTTATTATTTTTATTTGAAAGCATATTTAAAGTATCTTTACAGTATAATTTCAGTTTTTTTAAACTATTTAAGACAGTTTTCTACCTTAGAATACATATAATTCTAAACATAGACCCATAAACTTGTACTTACGAAAACATAAATGAAGTTTTTTTGCAACCTTTGGCAACCCTACATATATCAATTTTTTTGTGGCCTAAACAAAACAAGTTTTTTGCAAAATGTCAAAAAATTGTTTTACTTTCTGAAAAATGGTCAAATACTTTTGTCACTTAAAAGAATACATGAAAATTTTTTATATATGTGCATGATCTAGTTAATGACTACTAAATAGTGTAAGACTTATTGAGTATTTTGTTTTAAAGTCATAAACTTTTTATTTAATTAAGATTTAATATGAGGTCATTAGTTGTTAACTATTTAGTTAAAATTTTAAATTGATGAAATATTAAGTAGTGAGTATGTAAAAGCTAACTTAAAGCAAATTGTGCATACGGCTTTTATTTAAATTTATCAGGTTACTTAGGCTTTGATTTGTTGGATATTTCATCTTATTAACTTGATAACCATTTTTGTTGTAAAGTAAAAGTAACGCTTCCTGAAAGTTCCTGTATCTTTTCATATATAAATTCAGAACTTTTTTAAAAATAAGAGTAGGTATTACAAATACTTACACATCTTCTACTAATTGTTTTCACATTATAAAATGCACTACTGATAATAAAACGCATGATCCCAGTTCATCATGCACAGTTTTTAAAGTATTTTGTGTTTGTTTTTTTAGTAATTCCTACATTTTTTTAACCAAAAGGGTTGTAACATATTAAATCATAAAGTATATTTTGCAAGCTTTTTTTTTGAGTCATGCCCTTAGTGAATTAAAAATAAATCATACTTATTTCAGTCTATGAATACAGTTTTAAGCCTGCTAACAGGATTTATTGTTTTTGACAAAGTTAAACTAAAATCCACTAAATAAAGTATTTTGATAATGAGTGATTATTATATTGTTAAATCTTATTGAAAAGACATTTAAAAGATGAGATGGGTTGTTGTAAAATAAAAAGTTAGTAGGCAAAATGAAATGAATTTGCAATGCATCCTTCGTAATAAGAAGTTTTATGATAACCAAAATGAAACTGAACGTCTGATTACTAAATAAAAATATTTCCAATTTCAAGTCACTTGTAATAAAGTATAAAATGCATCCTTGCAGATGAAAACTGAAAAATTACAAATGGCTTGCAGTTAATTCACTGCTTATAGGAACACAGGTTGTATACTTAGCTTTGAGTAGTTTTATTAGTTCATTTATTGCTGATTTGTATATGAATTAACTGCTTTGATTAAATCTACTTGGATTTGAGTAGTTGTTTAAAGGTTTTGTTGTTGATATCTTAAAATTAAAAGCATTTATTATATAATTTTCTACTAAGTTCTAAAATTTTTACAAGTTTACAGGTTTGCCACACACAAAAAGTACTCGGGATAATGTAGAATATTTTGAATTTTAAAAAATATCGAATGACTCAGAATAATTTAGGACAATTTAAATTTATTTGTCAAACTAAGACTCACTCAGGTTACTTTTGTTTTTATAAAATATTCGAGCTAGTTTAAACAATTCTAGGAATCTAAGTTAATTTTTACTAGTTTTTAAAAGATATTTAGTTGTCTAATTATATCATTTTATATCTAAAATCATTTTTGGTAGAACAAATAGTATTGTAAAATTAAAAAAAATATTTTTATTGTATTTAATTGTTTATAAAAGTTTATAATGACTAAACACTATATATGGTCACTAAAGAAAGTTTTTTTTGATTCACAGATTGGCAAACCTGAATTAACTGTAAGTATTTTATGTTATTTATTAAAAATTCTTATGATGGGTAAACACATGTTTAGGAAGGTTTTCATAATAATTTGCAAATATATAAAGGATTTCTACAATACCTGAAATGCTGAAAAAATTTTAACTGTAAATCATTTTGAAAATTAGCCTAGAATTTGAACAAAAATAATTACAAACTTAAAAAAACCACCTGGAGTTGTAAACCATGTTTACATGTAGAGCAGGGTTTCCTAAAGTGGGCAAAGTGGCCCCTTATGGGGGCTATGTTAGATACTAACTGGGCAATTAGCAGCAAAGGGGCGATAGAGGCGGAGCATGAGGTCATAATTTGAAACTTACACGAGATATTCTGTAGTTGTTGATGAAGAGCGAAAAATAGGACCTAAGTGTTTATAGTATAAGTTTTTTAAGTAAAGTTGTTAAGGGGTACCATATATTTTTTTATTTCTTTAAAGGGGCTATATGAAAAATAAATTTTGGAAATCATGACTTGTAGTAATAAATCTTAGGGACGTAGCTAGCTCAAAAAATTTACGAATCTGCAAAAACAAAACATCTGAAATAACTCATGATAACGTCCTAGCGGGAACACAGCAATTTAAACTACCTCTAATGTTATTGAATTTAATCTGAATAAATGCAGTTATGTTAATACATCAAAAATGGAATGTTGAGGTACGAGTGATAACTGTATACAAAGCAATTTAATTTGCTCCACATCCCCTATGACTCTTTATGTCTTGCCACTTGTGTAAACAAAGAAAACATTCACTAAACGGTAGGAATTTTTATAGATAGTTTTAAATATTGGGTATTTTCAATTGCAGCAAGTTTGCAAAAAAAAAGTACAAAATATTTTGATGACGTCATTAATTTTACTTTGGGTAGTTTTGAAGCTTAAACTTGTAAAAAAAAAACAAAATTGCTGTCTAGGCCTATGACAAATTCACTTTTTTAATCTTCTAAAATATGAAAGTAATCATATCTGAAATAAAACAATAGAATAATATTAAACATTTCCCTATGTTAACAAAATTATAGAAATACTTTTTGTTAAAATAAAGTTACAATTTTAAATTCAACCACAAATTAAAAAAAATGATTAAAAAATTTTTTTTTTATAGTTTATTGATGAATTTAATTCATAAAAAAAAATTGAACTAATTATACATTAGTTATAAACTTCAATAAAAGCTACCTTTTTATAGTTTGAAATAAAGTTAACAGGGTGGCCACCAAACTTAAATGCTTATGGGAATCTTGGAATTTTATATATAATCCTAGAATGACTTGAAATTCTGATCACTAATTTTGTCTAGAAAAGTAAGTAAGACTTGAATTTCAAAAATA
This sequence comes from Thalia democratica, assembly GCF_965202585.1. NCBI lineage: Eukaryota > Metazoa > Chordata > Thaliacea > Salpida > Salpidae > Thalia > Thalia democratica. Next base: position 31,591,194 of record NC_139169.1, on the reverse strand, counting down.
TATTAAATTTTGAAAAATTGAAAGAAGTTTCAAAAAAACTTTAGGAGCCACCTTGGGTACTGGGAAGGTGTAGATCACTTTTATTACAAGTTAATATCACTTTATGAAATTTAAACTAAACTACAAGTATCTTTATACAGATTTTTTATACAAATTAAAATTTTTGATATAAAACATTAAAATAGGAGAGTACAGTAGGTTTTAATTGTCATCTTTTACTATTTTTTGAAATGTTTAAAGGAATACTTCCTTAAAATTTTGGCAGGGTTGCCAAAACACCTGGAATCCAGGAACTTGACAGTTTAAACAAAAACTGGAAAAACCTTGAACTTTTTAAATTAAAAAAACTGAAAAAATCTAGTGTTTAAAAAAAATCATCACACAATCTGTAATTTTTAAATTTCTTCTACATGTAAATAAAGAATTTTTTATAAAATATGATTACTTAAAGTCATCAATATTCTGTAAAAAAAAATTTTCAAAGTCAATAGCTTAATTTGTGGTTGAATTTAAAATTGTAACTTACACAAAAAATATCTAGGTTGAAAATTATTTTTTTTAATTTTGTTAACCTATGGAAATGTTTAGTATTGTTTTATGTCAGATATGATTATTTTATATTTAGAAAAATAAACAAAGTGAATTTATCATAGGCATATATAACAAATTTAATTTTTTACAAAGTTTAACCTTAATAAAACCCAAAGTAAAGTTAATGACATCATCATAATATTGGGTAATTTTTTTTTGCAAAATAGGGGCAATTAAAAGTACAAATACTTAAAACTACCCACTACCCATAAAAAATTAAAAAGTCCTACCCTTCATTAAAAATAAGTATAAAAAGTCACCATTTTACTCAAAAACACTTATACTGTTTTGAAAATCAAACATTTAACGTAGTCAATAGTAACAACAAGTTATGCAAATTTTTGTAACATAAAATTGGGAGTACATACATGTCAAAATTATCTCTCAGGAGAGCAAAGCTAAAAAGCTATGAAAGCAGAGTCTTTTCTTTGCACATAAGTATACGTTTCTGTAGATTTGCAGAAACCTACCAAGCTACATCCCTGGATGTGACACAAAAAAAATAATGTTTTAGATAAAATTTCTGGTTATCAATAGTTTTATTATTTTATCTAAAAAACGTGATTTAACTACATTAATAGAACACTTTTAATTTTTTTAAACATTTTAAGACAGTTTGTTTTACCTTGAAATTTATATAATTCTAAAGATAGACACACAAACTCATGTTTTAAAAACTAAAATAAATTTTACTACTTGTTGGCAACCCTACATATATCAATTGTTATGGTCTTAACAAGTATATTTTATGTGAGTTTTCAAAAACTTTTTTTATCTTTCTGCAAAACGGTCATATACTTTTTTCACTTTAAGGGACCCATGAAAAACTTAATCGCCTGATTTGATATAACTAATGACTACTTAATAGTATAACACCTATTAAGTATTTTGTTTTTGAGTCATAAACTTTTAAATTATAAATAATTTAATATGAGATTAATAAGTTAGCAATTATTTAGTGAAAAATTTAAACTTATGTTATATTAAGTCGTGAGTATGTAAAACTTTAACTTAAAAATAATGCTATATTATGCTATAACTTAAATTTCTCACGTTAGTTATGATTTTGATTTGTTGGTTATTTTATAGCTTTAACTTAACAACAGTATTTGTGGTAAAATTAAATTAACGCTTCCTGCAAGTTCCTGTTGCTTTTAAAAACTCAGATTTTTTTTTTGTACATTTCGGTTTATTCGGTTTATAGTAATTACAAAGACATACACATCTTCTGTAAATTTATTTTAACATCAAATTAAGGTGTACTGATAATAAAATGCATATTCCCAGTTCATCATGCACAGTTTCAAAAGTATTTTGTGTTAGTTTTTAATTAATACTTATTAACTTTAAACAGAAGGTTCTATAACATATTTAATCATATAGCATGTGTTGCAAAACTTGTTTTCAGTCATACTCTTAGTAAATTGAAAAAAAAATCATATTTATCTAGTTTATGAATACAGTTATGAGTCTGCTAACAGAAGTTATTGTTTATGAAGAAACTAAAACCCACTATTTTGAGTACTTTAATAATGAAAGTTGATTATGTGGTTACATCTGTTTAAAAAAAACATATAAAAGATGATATGGGTTATTGTTAAAATAAAAAGTAAGTAAGGAAAATGTGATAAAAAGACAATGCATCCTTTGTAATAAGTAGTTTTATAAATACCAAAATAAAACTGAACGTCAAATCACTAAACAATGAGTTTGCTAATTGCTAGTCACTTGTAATTTAGTGTAAACTGCATTGTTGCAGGTGTTAATTTTCAGGTTAAAAAAATTTTAACTGACCTGCAGTCAATTAATTGCTTTTTGGACCACAGATTGTTTTTTTTTTCGTTTTGTGTAGTTAAATCAGTTAATTCATAGCTGAATTTTATTTCAATTTACTGCTTATTTCAACATAAGTTTTACATAAGCTCTGATTATTTAAATTGGATCCCAGCACTTTGCTTCCAGTTTAAAGTAAAACAACATTTTAAACTGCTTCTATATACACTTTAAAAATGTTTTATGATAGTATTAAATACGCTGCTAAGTTTTATATTTGATTACCTTGCCAGTTCTCTATATTTGAAATTATTTGTATTGATTCTAAAGCTATACAAAATCGTTATTTAGCATTCCTGCATGTCTTGATTTTGTTCATTGGTTGAAATTATTTAAGACCCAAAGCTATATTTATTATACACCATAATTATAAACCCCCATCCAATCTGGATAGCTGTCAAAACTGCACGAGTGCACAAGTTTGCACGAGTACAAAATTGCATGAAGACAAAGTTGCACGAATTTACTAAATTGCACGAGCGCACAAATTTGCACGAATACGCTTTTGCACGAGGAGATAAATTTGTACGGAGAAATTTTTGCACAGTTTTTTTTCTTTTTACTATTAATGTTACCCCTTACCGTAGGTCGGTAGCTTTTTTTAATTGATTTTTTTTGTAATTTTTTTCTATTTCTTTTAGCTATCACGGTTACCCCTAACCCTTACCCTTGGTCAGAGTAACTTTATAAATGTTTTCTGTATTATTTTACTCTTGTGCAAAAATGTAACTCGTGCGAATTTGTATTCTTGCAATTTTATGCCCTTGTAACATCAAGTTGGATTTGATTGCTACTTATATTTGATGGAAAGTTTTGAGCTAATATCGTTGTTCATTCAAGCAGTTAAGAGAAAGCTTGCAAGGTCAAGTTTTATACTGATGCAAGTTAAATGCACTTAACACAAAGAAAAATAAAGCGAAAATAAAAAATTACTGATGTAATGTTGCAAAAAGTTAAGAACGTATCTATATAAACCAGCCAAACAAAGTAGTTTAGGGTCCTAGACACAGCCTGCTACAGTAAACATGTTATTCATGTTGAATAAACACTTATACTATTTTCTTGTGTTATTTAAAGTATTTGTTTTTAACAATGTTACTTTTTATATTAAATTTTATTTAAATCCTTAGTAGTTGAACCTTATTCTTTTTTATACATTCTTAAAGTATATTCCTGTTAGATTGATTCGTGTGTAAAGTTTTGACTACATTTAAAGTAGTTTCTAAAGTATGATGTTATTTTTGTACTTGTTAGTGTTTGCAATTGTTCTTTAATACAATACGTTCATTTATTGTCATGCCTAGTTTTATATAGAGTAGCCCTAAGTGTTTTTGAGTATCATTATTTATTATAGATTAAGTTTATTGTTAAAGATACCTATATCCATAGGTTACAATTCGCCTCCTCATTTCTTAAAGAATAACCACTCTTTTAGGTAACAGTTAATTACTACCAGGACAATATTTTACCCACATAAATTTTACAAGTATTTTAAATTTTTTTTGGAGGCAGTATCTTTCACAATTTTATCTCAAATTCTTATATTTTTGTTTTTTTATTATATATTGCATTTTATTAATAGTAGATTTAGAGAAACTTCACAACAAAGTGTGAATTTAATTTTCTAGATGCAATACTTAAAGTTACTGGATGCAATACTAACGTTTACCATATGATTATCTAAAAGCCTTTGAGTTTGTACCTATAACCAAAAAAGAATAAGGAATTAGGAAAATTAAAAAGTCAAAATTGAACTGATTAACTTCGAGTCCACAAAGTCGAAACTGCATTGAAAAAATTATTTTCCAAAAAGTCAAAGTAGTTCTGACAAGATTTATAACTAAAAGTCATAATTTAATTGATAAAATTGTAGTCCAAAAATTCAAAGTAGATCTGTTAAAATTTAGTACAAAAAGTCAAAATTGAAGGTATAAGTATTAATTAGTCTTAAAAGTGATTATCAATTTTAATTGTAAGTGAGTGATATTGAATTTATGTAAGGCTCTTAAATTTTAATAGCCCAATAGAAAAAAAGAAAATATCTATTAACAACTAAGACAACAAAGACCAGTAACATGCTGAAATTTTTAGGAGTTTGTATCACAGCGATTTGTATAGGTATGAGATATAAGTGATTATTTTTACTTTTGTTATTTAACTATTTTTCAATGCTGCAACCTTTATAGTAGAATGTGACACATGTTTATTTTTTTTTTAGAATTTGATAACAATTTTTGAAGCTAGAAAAACACATTTACATTTTTGTGATTATTTAAAGTAGAATTCTTTTAGAACTGAATGACCATTTGTTAACAATTGTTTAGTTTTTATATTTTCTAGTTTGCCTTAAATATTGTATGAAAAACATGAGTAAATTTGAGACTAATTTAATTTTTTTTCAACAAAGATGTAGAGGATAAGTAGAGTGACAGTTCTCTTTCAACAGTGGAAGAAGAGGAAGTGTAACAGGATCCAAGTTGCATTTGATTACTGTTTAGATTTGACGGAAAGTTTTTAGCTAACATTGTTGTTCATTCAAGCAGTTAAGAGAAAGCTTGCAAGGTCAATTTTTAGACTGATGTAAGTTAAATACAGTGAACATGAGAAAAATATAAAGCGCAAATAAAAAATTACTGATGTAATCTTGCAAAAAATTAAGAACGCTTCTAATAAACCAGCCACAAAAAGTAGTTTAGGGTCCTAGACACAGCCTGCTATAGTAAACATGTTATTCATGTTGAATAGACACTATGCTATTTTCTTGTGTTATTTTTAATATTTGTTTAACAATGTTACTTTTTATATTAATTTTTATTTAAATCCTTAGTAGTTGAACCTTATTCTTTTTTATACATTCTTAAAGTATACTCCTGTTAGATTGATTCGTGTGTAAAGTTTTGACTACATTTAAAGTAGTTTCTAAAGTATGATGTTATTCATGTATTTGTTTATGTTTGCATTTTTTCTTAAATGCAACATGTTCATTCATTGTCATGCCTAGTTTTATATAGAGTAGCCCTAAGTATTATTAGTATCATTATTTTGTATAAGATAAGTTTATATTTAAGGTACCTTTATCCATAGATTACACCCTCTTGCAATTTTGTCTTGTTCAATTTAAATACCTCTTGCAATTTCGTCTTCGTGTAATTTAGACCTTTTCCCCTCATGCAGCTAATCAACCTTCTAGAAAATCCTCTACGCGGTTTAGCACGGCCACTTATGTGATCCCCACACCCTGGGTATTCCCCTCCTGAATTTTACTTTCAAGATATGTTGAGTTCGACGCAGAAAAGTACGTGTGGTCAGAAAAATTCAAAAACAAACCTTTGGTAGGGAAAAATTATCCTACTGCAGTTGTATTAAGTCGCAAATGTTTTAATTTTGAAAATGTTTTGTACTTTTCTCTAGATACACGATGTATTTTTTTGTTAATTGTTGCACAGCTTTTTATTGTTTATTAAAAGAGATATTATGATCTTGAAGTTATAGAATTTATAAAAAGGTTTAATGCTGTTTTTAGAACAATATAAGTTAAAGACAATTATTTAAAACATTTTTATTTTGTCTTTTACGACTAAATGTTATACCTTTTTATGTTTAAAATTCTAGAAAAAAAACAATTCACCTAAACTTATTATTTAATAGTTAAAGTAAAAACGAAAATTTCTATTAGTTATAAAAAAAATGTTTTCAGAATTAAATTCTAAAGTCTTTAATAAATGTGTTCTAGGTTTTGAGGTTAGATATATCTTAATTTTACAAGCATTATTTAATACCTCTTAAATTTTCACTATTTTATTATAGTTAAAATTATCAACAAGTATTTTTTAGTTATCACTAGTAATTATAATAATTCAGCCAATAAACGATTATAAAAGTGAATAAATATTGTAGTTTTATTACGAACTATTTACTTAAAGCCTCACTACATTAGTAAAGTGTTGCTACATCATATAAAGTATAAAAAGAAACTAAAATTAGCGACTGTTAGCGTTTTCTGATGTACGAATTCTTTTAAATTATTTTTTTAAGGCTTTGTTATGTCCTGGACATGACAATAAACTATTCTGGTGTACGACTTGATAACCAAAAGGTTTTTTCGAACACTAGGTCCATGACAACAAACTTTTTGACGGTGTTTTTTGTCGTTTTATAAACAATACTATTAAAGTTTATCTTTGTGCTTTTCATTTAGATGTACATCGTACGTTTTTATTTATGTTTTATTTTTTGTTTTCATTTATTGTTTCACATAAGAGTTTAATGCTATTAAAAAGTATACTAAATTATAAGTGACACAATACTTTAAATTAATTTTCATATTTAAAAATATTTTAAATCAGATAAAATCAAATCGTTCAAATTTTACTTAATATGATCAAAAAATTTATTTTTTAAAGCTATGCATACTTGTAGTATAGTCTACTTTTTGATTCATGATAGTTATCTATATTTTTTTTCAGTAAATATAAATTTTATATAGTATGGGTAAAAGAAAAAGACATAGTAACAATACATCGAGTTATTCTCCAACTGTAATGGTAAAAACTAAAAGTTCAACCGTGAATGACAATGAACGTGAAAAGCTGTTAAATCATCTTGACTCATTTCAGATAAACGATGTAACATATGGAACAATTAAAACTTACAAACACAATGCCACAACTAGAATTAGCAGTAAAACTGCACAAAACTTTCTGAAGTTTTATGAAAAAAGTTTGTTCTAATATTAAAAACAAATGTTTTATAATTTTTAATGAATGCAAAACTTATTCATTTGTTAATTAATAACTTTGCCTTAATAATATATCATAAACTTAATTTATTTTTTTGATTTACAAACAGAAAAGAAGAATTTAACAAAAGAAGAAACACTTAATTTGATAAAGTTTGGTAAGATTTTTAACTCTGCCGTTTTAAAGATTGTTGATTTCGATTTAGTTAAAACATCAGTGAACGTAGAAAATGCTTTTTGTTATTATGAAGTATCAAGTCTGTTTAATCTACCACGTTTTCAAACTCGTGCAATTAAATGCGTTGAAAGATGGTTTTGTTATTTAGTTGCGAACAAAAAGCACTTCGATTTAAGTTTTGACTCGTTCAGAAAGTTGTTATCCAGCTCAGAACTAGATATAACAACAGAAATGGAACTTGTAATTGCTGTTGATAGCTGGATTAAACATGATAACGAGCAAAGAGGTAAGTTTGCCAAGGAACTTATAAAAAAGATTCGCCTCCCATTGTTGTCAAAAGCTTGCTTAGAAAAGTTGTTAGCAGATTTCAGCTTGTTTTCAAATTGCACTGAAAGTGAAAAGTGTATAACAAATGAAATTGATAACAAATCGATGGATAAACATTACGCGAGTTCAATTGGCTACCAAACTCGGTGTTGCAGCCAAAAAAAATTTAAGATAATACTCAGTGGAGTACGCAGTTTGTACAAAATTCATAATAGAAAATCATCAAACGTTAGTAAAAGAGTTAAAAAGTTGTTGGACCTTGATCCTAGTAGATATAAAAGCATTTTTATCAACGGAGTCATTTATTTGATAGGATCTAACTTTTTATACTCGTATTCGACATTGACGAATGAATTGATTGAAAAGAAAGGATTTAGTGGGGAACTCATAAATCAACATGCGCGCATTTGCAATTTCATGGGAAAGATCAATATAGTAGGCGGATGGCATGCAAATGGCAAAAAATTGACAATCTACGATCCCAAGTTAGATACCTGGGAGGAAAAAGCAGAAATGCCAGCACTTAAAAAAGATTTTGCGCTTTCAGTGTTTTGCGGAAAACTGGTAGTTACTGGAGGCTGCATAGGTGACGAGTTCGTGCACACAGTGCAAACAGTTGAAAGTTATGATCATTTTTCGGACACGTGGTCGGCAATGCCCCAAATGGTTGAAGTAAAATATGATCATGACTCAGTTAGCATCGGAAGCAAACTGTACGTAATCAGTAACAGGGGTCATTGTGAGGTGTTTGATTACCTTAGCAACGTTTTCGTTCGCATTCCAAAAAAAATGCCCTGTATCTCTTGGTGGCACAGCGAGGTGAAATGTTTGTCAATCGGAAACAAGATTGTAGCTTTCTCAAGTCGCTACCTTCACATGTATACTGAATTTGATCTGGAGAAACAAGAATGGTCGGAAGTGTTTATAAATGTTGATATGGGAGAAGAAAACCAATTCCTATGCAGCTGTATAAAGTCACCAATGTATTAAGTTTGTATGAAAGTTCTTAATTTTTTTTCGGAAACATAACGACCAAACTTTTTAATTTTTTTAAAGTTAAAATTGTAAAACCGAATTAATTAGACATAAGTTATATATATAAAATAGTTACACTAGAAAAACTCTGCTTATTAATTAAGTTACAAAGTTGTTTTTTCAATTATGAAAGCTTTTCTTAAAATATTTTAAGTTTCAATTTTTGATAACTTTAATACTTTGACAAAATTTTTAATACCTCTCACTTTTTTGCATTTTTTTATACTCAGTTTTACCTATATTTTGCTATCTTATAAGAAATAAAAAGAATAATCTAAAAAAACTAGATTACTAAAGAAGGCGACTATTATAAGGCTTGCGTTATCTAAAGTCTATTCAGTTAGCAAAAAACATGACAAAAGGAGTTTTATTGAACTTATATTTGTTTATAATAACTTATTAACATTCCTTTAATTTTTTGCCAATTAAGTTTACATCGTACCTTTTTATTTGTGTTTTACTATTTCATTGTGTTCGTTTCTGCTTTCGTTTGGTATTAAAACGTATTTATACAAGCCTGTCTAGGTGTATAAAATAATGGTGTATTTAAACTAGCGATCTACCGAGTCCAAAAATTTCGGATTCGGCCGAATCCGAGTACTCGTTTTCAAGTTAGGATTCGGCCGACGAGTCAAAATCCAAGTCCGAGTCCAAATGAATTAATTATTTTTATAAACTTTTATTGCTTTTGAATCCTTAATGTCCTAGAGTTTCATAGACTTATAATCATCAAGGCTAGTTTGCCTGATGTTTTAAAGCTTTCTTTTCTTCGGATGTTTGGTCGCAGTACAACTTTTATCTTTGTCTAAAATTTTTTTTTGAGACTTTTTGTAACTCTCGATGTGTTGAGTTTTCAAGTGCTTGTGCGTAGAAGAGGTAGTATAGGACTTAGACTTGCTACTTCCTCTTTTCATCTTAGCTCCGCAGATTTTGTATGCTGCGTAGGGGTTATCTTCTTTACAAAATATTGCCAGACTATTGAAGACATTATTAATACTGTAAAACAAAAATAACTATAGAATTATAATATGATAGTATTATAAAATTAAAATGCACATAATCTTAATTCTAAATAGAAATTTAATTTCTATGTTATGTAAACTATATTTTGATAAAGCTGTTAATATAGGTCGTAATAGTTTTGTTCTTAATTTATACTTTCATTTTAGAAAAAACAGTTTATGGATACAAAAAAACTGTATTTTAAACTACTATGAAAAATTTGATTTTATTTAATACAAACCAATATATCTTCAAATAACTATTAAGCTTATGCTATCAAAAAGTTCAAGTTTTCTTTATACTGACCTAGAGAGTCAAACTTATTTCATGAAATTAACAATTTAATTACATTGTATTTTAAAATTTGCTAAATTCACATTGTTATCAGAATAAAAAAAGAAGTAATTAAATACAAGCATAACCATATAGAGCAAAAACTTACGAAAACCTGCTTCTTTATAATTTTTTTTTCTTGTCTTAACGATTAAGTTTATTTATTTTTCTTGGCATAAATGTTTGACATAAAGTAAAAAACTTTAAATATAAATAAAACATTTCTAAAAAATATAACAGAATCTCAAAAAAAAAGAAAAATTAACAAATTGAGCTTTTTAAAGTTGTGAGAATATATAAAGGTTATATTCAACATAAACAAACTACCAACAACATTTACATTGTTCAGGGTTGTTACTCTTTATGTCAAAAATTCTGCCTTGTGGTTAAAGTGTCTTGATTCACCTCCAGATTTTTCAAATACTTTAAATAGTATTAAAATCCTTTCGACATCAATAAAAATCAAGTTTTTAACAAATTTGGTTATAAAACAAAGAATTGAAACTAATTCAACTAAATTTTATTCAATATATGTGAATACTAGCCTAAAATTTTTAAAATATTAAAACTACTCTAATGTATTTATTAAAAATTAAAACACACTGATTTTCCCTGATTCTCCAAGAACATTTCTAAATTTTTAGAATACGCTATGTTTCCCTGAGTACCTTGAGTGTTTGGCAACTCTTGATTGCTATAAATAATAAAAGATAATAAACAATTATTTAAAATATATGTTTTTTGTAAACTATACTTCTGCACTAAAAACATTATAAAATAAGCCAAATCATTTATTTAAAGCTGTTGTCTATAAAGATATATAACATTTAAAGGTCTCCACTTATTACTAAGGACAAAGTTGCTAAATGTTTTTGGCAAATTTTCTCCAGGGTGTCGCTATCCACGAGGCTGTTCTACTTATATACTATTATTGGCCTGGTTTATAACGCAACGTGCGCTCTAACTTATATAGTAGATGCCCCAAGATAACGCTTAAATTATAGTTGGCTTAAATAAACTAATATGACTTACTTACTATTTACTAAAGGTTTAATAAATCAGTTACTTATAGTAATTTGAACTTACTTCGAATCTGTGATAATGATTATATTTACAATGAATTTGCGAAACGAAAAGATGATAAAATACTGCACAACATTACACTAATAAATCAAATTATCAATTATTTTAACAGACGACAATACTCGAATCAAAGAAACTAAAAACTAAACGTTTAAACCAAGCTCAAAAAGTCTTCTAAAATCGAAATAAACTCGACAACAAGATTGAAACCATTAAAACTTAAGTGCAGCGAAGCTGCACTGACTTCAGTCCGCTGCAACGAAGCAGAAACTTAAAAGTCTAAATTACGCGCGATATTCTTAATTTATACTCCCTTGAGAGAAAAGAAGATAATAAAAAAGAGAAAATTACCACTAGAGTGGCACAAGGGTTTCAAAAATTCCTTCACGTTTTCAAAAATTCATCAATTTTTCAAAAGTACACATTTTTGGTCATTTTTTGGTTTAAAGTTTATTTTAAAGTTAAAAACTGTATTAAATTGTATGCAAACATTCGAAAGATACTGAAAGCTCCTTTAGTTTATTATTCTATAAAAATAATTGTTATGATAGTAAAAAATAAATATCTATATGATAGATTTCATTGTGTCAAATCAAAATTTTACTACTTAACACAAAAAAATTGTTAAAACTCCAGGTTTTTTATTGTTTTTCTCTCAAAATTCCAGATTTTTTCTCCATTTCACAAGTTCAAGGTTTTTTTAAGTTTTTTAGTCTTAATTGTCGAATTTCAGAGTTTATGTTTTTTTTTACAACCCTGTAAAGAGAATGATATAACTTTAGTTATTTTAAGATGTTGTTTTCATAAAAATATTTTACTTAAAACATAGAACACCAAAAAAAGTTAAAAAAATTAAAAGTTTGTGAGCTATGGATGTTAATCTACCAAAATCTGAAGTCTCAGTTGCGTCTGGTTGATCGTCTGTGGGAAGATTGTCAACCTGACCAGGCATGGTAAAATTTGAAAACCACTAATTACAGCTGTTTTTATCTCTATAGTAACTAGAATGCTTAAGTAACAAAATACAGCTAATTTTTTTCTCTTATACCTACATTCGATAAAATTTCACAAGTTAACCTTTATTACTTTTGTTATTATAAACTTACTATAGTGTTAAATTACTTAAGTTTCAATTTACAATGTACTAAAATAATATTAACAACTTGATTGTAAAACTAAAACAGATTATAATAGTATTTTTCATACTACCTTAATTTTTTTTTCAAAAACAAAAACAAAGTTGTTCCCAAATTATTTTTAGAACAAAGTTTAAAAAACTAAATAGAATAAAAAAACTATAAAATATAAAATAATTTTAATTTGTAACTTAATCTTTTATTCAACATAATTATTTATTAATTATTTTTTATGTATAAATTTTTTATAAAGTTAATTACATAAGTTCTTCAAGGTACATTAGACTTAAATGTTTTAATATCTTTATTAATCAATAAAAGTTAAAAACAATATTTATAGAGAAATACTTTAGTGTTATATTTAGAGTATATAAACATAAGTTTTGTTTTGTGTATGCTTTGTCCACAAGTGAGAGTTGTAAATTATAGGTTGAATTGTTCTAAAGAAATAACTATATAGTTGTAATTTGAGGCTACAAAATAAATCAAAGGTTCAAAATTGAAACTAAAAAGATTATAGTTAAAATTAATTTTAATATCCTCAGTATGAGAAAACCGATCTTAAGAATATAAATTAACTATTGTAACTATTTCTAAAAATTTTATTACATTTGAGATTAAAAAATCCTACTGTCGGGGATTTTTGATAGTGATATATTTAATTTGCGACGCTTGTTACGTCTGGTTGATCGTCTGGTTGATCGTCTGTGGGAAGATTGTCAACCTGACCTTTTTGCCCATAATTTTCAAGCAGTCGGGGTGACTTCTAGCACATTTGAGCTTAGGACCCTCTGCAGGCAGTTTGGTATTTGTATTATCTAAATCAGACATAATAAAAAAAAACAATTTTATACTAACTCTTTATAATGTATAAGTGGATTTTATCTATCAATACTAAAAACTATTCTAGACTACTTTAAATAAATTAGGCAATATAGTAAGGGTATTTTTTTTTACTAAAGAACCACGCTACAATTTTATAAAATTTCTTATTCAAAAAATATAAGCTGCTTTCAAAACTTTTATAAATCACTAAGCAAATGTATTTTATAGAATGTTGCATCATTGATTTTAAGCCTTATTTCTCATAACTGCAGCAAGCTCTAAATATTCTCTTAATGTTCAAAGTTCAAATAATAAAGTACTTGCAGTAGTTCATTGCAAATGAATTAAAATTTTATTGTTAACCGACTTTTTTTACTTTTAGAACATTGTTTTCAAAATAAATATTGAAACGTTTGAAGTTATAACATATATATCCACAAATTAAGATTATTAATTAAATAAGTATTTAAATATTATCAAAAAATATATTAATAAAAGTGTTCAAGCATCTGATTTAATGTTACATATTTAACTTGCATTTTTTGTTTGTTTAAATAATGCACAAGTTCATAACAATAAGCAAACATAAAAAATCTAAACATAAGATAAATACATAAAAGCGGTTATCCGAAAAGCTGAGGTTAAACACCTTAATTGTTTACTTAGATTTATTTGAGAGTCTAACAAAAATAATATACCATAGTTTTTATACTGTGTGAAAAACTCTAAAACAAAGTTAATAATGCTTTTATAAGTGAGAATGCCTACTTAATTATCCACTCAAGCGTGAAATCATTAACTAGTTTAACATTTTATTTTACTTTTGACAAACATTTAAGTAAAATTCTAAGAGTTTAAAGTGGTCTACCAAGTCCGAATCCGATTCTTTCTTTGAAATTAGAATTCAGTAGATCACTAATTTAGACTACTTTATAATTTATTTCATAATTTTGTAAACGTTTCTGCGAAAGATAACACTAGTTATAAATTTTGCACATTTCGTTACTGTATAATTTAAAAAAAAAAGCAATTACATATTTCAGAACCACCTTAAAGTAAGTAAATATTAAATAAATAAAAAACTTTTTTGAAAGGTTAAAATATGCAGAAGATATTAAGAGACATATTTTGCTCGGTTGGCTGTCAATTTTGCATAAGCACCATTTTTCACGAGGGGACACTTTTGCACGAGCGTCACTTTTGCACCAGGATACACTTTTGGAAGGCGACTCTTTGCACAAGCGTCACTTTAGCACGATGGGTCACTTATGCACAGCGTCATTTCTGCACGCAGGGTCACTTTTGCACAGCGTCACTTGTGCACGCAGGGTCACTTTTGCACGAGGGGACACTTTTGCACGGCGACTCTTTTGTACGGATGGTCACTTTTGCACGCGTAACTTGTACATGAGGATACACTTTTGCATGGTTGTCATTTTTGCACGCAGGATCATTTTTCACGGCGTCGGTTTTGCACGACGATATTTTTACACGTCAAAGCTTTTGCACGACGCTACATTTGTATGGCGACATTTTTGCATAGCGTCACTTTCGCACAGTATTATTTTTTCACGGATATACTTATAAATTGTGTAAATTTTTAAAAATCAGTTAATTTTGATCGAAGCTTCACTTTTGCACGCTTCTAAATTTTATTTGTCAAATAACTGCTCAAAATATAGTTTTAATTGTTTGCTAACAAAAGATCCTAGTAAAGTAACTTCACTGGAATATAAATAAAAACAAGTTATACAGTAATCTTCCTTTATTCTACCAACATATGTTTCTGTGTGTCAACGAATCAACACACTTCAACTGGGTTGTTAATAGGAAAGATAACTCTATCTTTCCTATTAACAACCCAGTTGAAGTGTGTTGATTCGTTGACACACAGAAACATATGTTGGTAGAATAAAGGAAGATTACTGTATAATTTGTTTTTATTTTGTCAAATAATAATTTAAACAAATTAAGTATTTTTGTTGTCAACTTAAATAATATTCGCTTTTAAACGCAAGATGTTTTTAAAGAATTAAATGTGGTAGTTCTTTAATGAAATTCTAATGTAAAGTTTTTATTTGAAGTTTTACGTAAAACATTATAATAACGTACCACAATTATTCAATTCATATTTATAACCTTTATTTAAATAAACTAGATGAATACATTTGTTTTTAACTTTGAATTAAAACAATTTTGAATACTCTAAATAAAAATAAACTAAATTTCGTTAAATTTTAAACAGAAATATAAACTTAATTTAGTAGGGCTTTAAAAAACGAATCTTTCAACTTATTTTTTTTTTTATACTGTCATTATGCTGAAATTAGCATTATAAAGAATAAGTTTTTTTAAATTTATTTTAATTTTAAACAATTGTTAAATTAAAAAAAATATTTAGTTAATTTATGAAGAGTAAAGGTATTTTAGATTTTACTTGATGCTTATTTTTTAGTTATAATGAATAGAAAGAGCAATAAAACACCTCTTTTTACATGATTTAAACTTAGATTATTTCTTAAACTTATATTCTCTTAGCAATTTAGTTCTCTCCCTAACCGATTGTTCTTTTTTAAAATATTAGATTGCTAACACTCTTGGTTTATATCTTTTTTAAGCAATAAATCTATTAAGTTATTTATACAGAGTAAAAGCTTTTGAGTCTGTCTCTGCATTTGAAAAAATTAAAACATTATCGCGATGCAAAATTCATAACAGTCTTGTTAATTAGCTGAAAAAGTTTAAATGATGTAGCTTCAGCAGTTGATGTTAATAGCAACATTAGCCGCTTTGCAGATGACAAAAAAAGTTTTATCTATCGAACACAACTTTACAATTTTCCTTAGATAAAATTTACGATTGGCTAAAGTAAAGCAAATTAAAACGAAAACCCTACTAAATGTCAAGTTCTAAATGTTTAAAAAAACACTGCTATTCGTACTTTTGACTTAAAAAAAAGCAATATTAACTTATCTCCAACTAAAGTGTTTAAAGATCTTTGAGTTTTTAATGCTAAAAATTGAAATGGAATCACCATATTAATTACGTTTACCGAATTGAATCAACTACATATTTTTAAAGATTTCAAAAGCTTAAGTCTCCAGGTATAAACATCTTTAATAAGTGTTTTTCTAATTCAAATTCGTCCTAAGTTAAAATATAACACACCAATCTGGTCTACACAATTAAAAAAAGATAATAACCATATAGAATAAGTTCAAAGAAAATGTATCATATTAGTCTTCAACCGCTGCAATATTTCTGATATGTCTACTTTGATAGACCAACTTAATTTAATATTAAATCATTAGAATACAGGAAACTTGAATTTGACCTCATTACTTTATTTTTCAAACTAGTTAACGGTAAAACTACAATTAAAATACAATCAATTTTTGATCCTTAAAGAACTAATTTCTTATGAGAAAAAATAGCACAAAAATTACGTACAAACATTATTTCAATTGTGAGGTTTGGCATATTTTTTTTTTAAAGCTGGTCGAAATATTGAACAAACTTTCTTATGAATTAATACTTGCAAAAAGTTTAAAGAACTTCAATTAAAGTTAAAAAGAATTTTTTTGAATAAAATTTTGTTAGTAACACTTATAAGTAACCATTATTAACCGTTGATTTAATTTTAAGATTTAGCTCAGTTTATAGTTCAATTTTATTAGCAGCACCATTACTCTATTAGTGATGAGTCCTTTTCACTGTGTTTAATGCTTATTCATCTGGTCAGTCTATTATTAGTGTCCTTAGAGCGTTAATTTTTTAATTTTATTGTTAGTCAATGCTTTGAAGATTTGTTCATGCATGAAATAAAAGTTTTACACACACCTGAGTTTTAAAAATGTTTTAAACAGGCTTAACTTAATCTGAGTTTTCAAATTTTTATACTAGCTTGTTTGTTGGCAACCCTGTTTAAAATAAAATTAACAAAATAAAGAGATAGAAAAGTTTATTATTTATAAATTAAATATATTAAGAAATATATATTATGAGTTAGCTTGAATGAAAATGAAGTTTCTTAAATACTTTTAACTAAAGTGTAAAAATACTCTCAGCAATAAAGAAGTAGAAAAATTATTTTTTATTGAGCGTTATAGCAATTTTTTATCTGCAATAAAGTATTGCGTTTAAAAAGAGTAAATGTGAAATATAAAACGAGCAATTAGAATTAAAAAACGTAAATTAGGAGTTATTGCGAAAAACAAAATAAATAAAATACATATGGCCGAAGTAAGTTTAATCAAAGCACACGATTATCTTCCTGTAACTACTAAATGATTAGAAAAAATTGTTAAAGCAAATTATAAAGTAGCAATTATAATCATTAGAAAGAAGATACCGTTAAGAATTTAAAACTTTTTTTTAGAATTTTTTTTTGCGGTATAAAATATTTTTGTTTATTTCTTCAATGACAACAAGAATTCGTGTTTAGAAGATGTCTGAAGATTATTTAGCCGCAAAATTCACGTTAGGACGTTAATTAATCTGTTAAGATGAGAGCACTGATACAACAGATACTGCTCATCTGAGAAGTTTTATAAAAGGTATTTTTTGATGACTTTGAAATTTTTTTTTGAATTCCTAGGTTTCATTTAGTTGCAAAGAACAACAATAAATAAATAAATAAGTATCTAAGGTATTTTTAAGTTTAAATGTTGCAACTGCAATTATTGTTAGAAACATGATAGTAATATGATTTTGTCTAAAACCAGATGCTTTACTTATGAAGAAAATTTTCAATTAACTTCATTCAGTAATAAACCAGGAATTATTATCTGCGAAGATAACATGCTAAAAAAATATGATAGTAACAATGTAAGTAGTGAGCACAATTTTGTCAAACAAACTTTGCCACCGACAGTTTCAAAAAGTTGTAGAAAAACGATAAGTCAATACGTTGACTTAGTTTACTTTTGGCTTGTTCTTAGGTCAAGTTTTTGTTTGATGCTTTAACGAGTTTATGAGTTAAGAAATGAAACTTAATCTTTTTTAAAAGTAAAAGTATAAACATTACTGCTTTTAAATATAAAATTTTGATACATGTTTATCATTTCTGGTATGTCTTAATTCGCAACAAAAAAAACTTACTTGGCATTACAAGATAAAAAAAAAGCTATGTTATAAATATGGTACAATATTACAACTTTCAAAACAAATTTAAGACTATGGTGTTTTCAGATAAAAGAAAAACATTATATAAAATTTCACAACCTTTTAAAACACCAAACTAAAAACAGTTTCAGAATTTTTAGATGCAACTAAAAACTTATCAGACGAATTTTTCATACGACTTTCTGACCTTGCGTTGATAAAAAATAAATTCAGATCCTATAAAACTTCCATAAAAAAGTACTTTGTCAAAGTGTCAAGTGAAAACGTGGTATATTGAATAAACTTGATACTTCAAATCGGAATAAAGCAAATTCTATTTATGCCAATTATCAGCAAAACTTTAACAAAACTCAAAGTCACTGAAAATTTTAAAACCTAATTCGGATTAAGTTGATTTAACAGTCAAATTTAAACGAATATAGGAACTATCTAAACTGAATAAGTTTTAAAATAATATTAAAGAATTTATTTAATTTAATCAAAAATACTACAAAAAACATTATTTGTTATTTTATGATAGTTGACTTTATAGCAGTCTATTTAATATAAAACACTAAAACTTTATTTGTCACAGCTGGTAAAAAATGATAACTGTCGAAATTGAAGCACCTACTAGGAACAATAAACAAAAATACACTTCTAAATAGAAATCTGTTCCTGACTTTAAAGATAAACTAGTTGATTATTGCTTTATATGATTAAAACTTATTTATTAAATACAGAATATGATTTTACTAATAGACTGGATTATGTCTGAAGTTTCTAGTTTATACCACGCAAGGTGTAGATATTGTAAGAAGAGAATGAAAGCGAAATGCTTAAGTCTTAAACACCATGCTAATACTGGCAAACATTTGAAAAAAGTTAGTTTTAACTAACCATCCTACAAAAAATTTTGAATAACAATTAAAAACATGTTAAGGGCATAGAGATGTAGATCACTTTTTTTACAATTTTGTCTTATAATATTGAATTTTAACTAAGCTACAAGTTGCTCTTAACAAAATAAAAAAAATCAAATTTCTTTTTGATATATAGCAGGTCAAAGTCTGAGGCAACAATAGGTTTCTTTTCGGGAGGGGCAAACTAAAACAGCGAAAAAAGACTACTTCACTAAAAATCTATCTTCTACGTTTTTCAAGATAAATGCCAAAAACTTTCAGGATATGTTCCTTGCAATTTTTAAAAAATTGTGTCGGAATAGAATTTAAACAAATAAAAATAAATAATTTGTGACAAAAAAACAAAAAAAAAACTGTTGTTTTTTGTTTATTTTTTTATAATTTTATTAAAAAAAAAAATTCTGACAAAGTTTTAAAGTACTTCAAACAACATAACCTGAAAGTTTGAGGTATTTATCTCAAAAAACGTAAGAGAAGATAGATTTTTAGTGAAGTAGTCTTTTTTGCTGTTTTAGTTTGCCCCTCACAAAAGGAACCTAGTGTAGCCTCACACTTTGACCTGCTATATCTCAAATTTTTTTTTTTATCATTAAAATCAGTAGAAACCATGTTGTAGCTTAAAAACTCTATAAAATAAGATCAAAATGTGAAAAAATTGCTTAACCCCCCTCTGCCCTTAATACTTTTATTACAATTTGTTAGCATTTCTTGATTTTAAAAATAACTAAGTTAATTTTCATACTGCTCTACTATTTTCATGTAGTTTTTATAGATATTCATGATAAAGACTTCAGTAACAGGTTAATTCATTTTTTTTTTTCATAAATGGGCCTAATTATGCATGCTTGTTTTCTAAAACATTATCATTTTGTATAAACTTTACCTGAACGCAGTAAACTGAAAACTGGTTAAAGCGGCCATTGGGTATAATAAAATAATCTCGCTGAAAAAAAATTCTACAAAGAGTTAAACATAGTTTAACAAAGTTTGATTTCTTATTTTTTTGAATTGGTTTTGTTGTTTTTCTGCTTTAAGTATTTAAGAAATTATGTAAGTTTAAATCCAATTAGTTTTTGCCTATACAGTTTTGAAACTACTCCATATTCTTCATAGTTTTGAAAAAAATTACTTGCAGAATGTTAGAGAAAAATTTCTGTAAGAATAATTTAGAGAAACTTTTATAGCGTTTTTGTTAACCTTTGTTGAAATAGTATTGATAAATACAATAAGTTATTTATAAATTTAAAAGTCTTAACTTATTTTTTTATTTGATATTTCTTCAAATAAAAAAAAAAGCAAACAGACATCAGGATGTTGCTTGTATAAACCTAAAATTAGTTAATTTCCTAATGATTGTTTTATTTTGTAAAATTGTATATAGAATTCTTATCGTATATGCTAAACATAAAAAAATGAAGATATTTCAGCACCGAGCAGTTGAAATTTTCTCTTTTAGAAATACTTTGTAGTATATTACCATAAATACATAAATGAAATTTTCAAAAGAATATCAGTTGTTTTAATAAGAAAATATACCTTTTTTTCAAATTTTAGAAGAACTCAGACATTTTTTAACACTAAACCGAAGAAAACAAATTACCTAATAAAAAATTTCTATATAAAAGCTTCTAAGGTATTTTTTGGTAGTTGCTGTTGGCCTTAATTTTGACATAAATTTGAGGTTTTTCAATAAATTTTCTATATAAAAAAAGTAAAAATTTGCTATATTTAATCTTACAAAACGTTTATTAAATTTCAAGCTAAATAGAATCTAAGCCAATTTTAATAAAGGAAGTCTAGCTATTAATAACTAACTAAATCTCTGGGTTTAATTTTAAAGTTACTAAAATGTTCAATAGCCATTTGCCAGCCCATGTGCTGAATTTCTTTATAATTCTAAAAATATTATTAAAACTGTAATGATTTTACAACATAAAATGAACATAAATAAGAAGAGTTGATGTTTTCTAACAAGATTGGCTTAACCAAAAAAATTAAATTAAAAGAAATATATATATTAAAGAAAAATTAAACTTAAAACTTTATTAAAATCAATTAACTAAGTTTAAATAAATTGACCTGTAAGTAAATAATGAAAACAGAAAATATTAATTTTCAAACTCCCTAAAAATTTGTCAATTATTTTTATTTACAAATTATTTTGACAACAAATGCTTTTTCACAAAAATTATTGAAGTTTGAATTTTTGTCATTTTAATAGAAATCAATATATAAGCAGATTTTTGAAATAGAGTTCTTATTGATTTACAATTAGTTACAGTAGACTACCGCTTAAGTACGCAAATTGAACCCGACCAAAAAATGCGTACTTAGCACGGGTATAGCGTACTTTTTGACGACATAGTATAATATGAAATTTAGTTGTTTGTTTTCTTACTTACAACTAGCCACCAAATAATTAAGCCAATTAAATAAGTCTTTTTACTTTAAAAAAAATTTGATACATAATTCTAATCTGCAAAATTTTTTAATACATTTTAAAAAGATTTTTTTTCTTTAAAAAGTTTCTACATAATGTTAGTCAAACTAAGTTTAATTTAGTTAATACATTTATTATAATTTTCCGTTAGCTAAAAATTGTTTGATTTTTTTTAATTAAAGAAAAACTTTTCAGGACTTTTTTTGTAAGAAAGTTTATATCAGTAGAAAAATTTAAAGTATACGTGCACAATGATAAGATGCTCATTAACTATTTTTTTAACTTTAGTTTTTTGTTGTTGTTGCATCTTTTTATATATTTATTTTTACTTTATGCAAATTGTTACTAGTTTTTGTGGTTAACTAGTTTTGTATTATGTCACATTAAAATTAGCCTTTCTTTTGCAGATATTCTGAAAATTTCTAAATAATAAAAATTTAGAAGTTTTAGAAAAAATTAGAGAAATTTAGAAAAATGGATGGAAAGCGTCAGAAAATGACTCTTTAGAACAAAGTCTTTAGAATAATCTAAGTCTAAGAAAGTTTAGAATTTTTTTGTCTTTCTAGGTAAGTGCGTACTTAAGGCGAGGTGCGTACCAAAAAAGTGCGTACTTAAGCGGTAGTCTACTGTACTTGTATTGGAGGCTTATAAACACCAGGTTCCTTCATCTTCTACAACGGTTACAACAAATTACTCAACTCAGGCTAAGCTACTTGAAGCAAAACTGGCCATGCACTTAGCTATGCATGGTACAATGGTCTCAAGTACCTGCTTGCTCAAGTACTTGAAGGAAAGCATAAGTAATGACGAGGTTGAATCAGCAAGTTTGGGGCGTACCAAGTGTACAGCAATTTAAAAAAAATCATTGGACCAATGTGTAAGGATTTGCTGAAAAAGGACATTGGAAATGGACCTTTTTCCATATTTGTTGACGAAGCAACAGATAAGGCTGGCCACATCAGCTGTTTTGGTAAGAATTAAAAAAGTAAACCTATTTTGTAGATACAACTTTATCAAAATTTTAAAATATTATACATATTTTTGTTTGTTAGAACTTTATACAAATAAGTTAAAATAATTCTTTTAAGGAGCAGCAATAAGGTATGTTAGTATATTTTACAAAACTTTAAAATCATCGTTTCTAGAGTTAAAATGTATTAACAAATGTAAAGGACAACTAATGGCCACGGCAGTGGAAAATATTTTACTGAATTTTGATTTAAAATTTAAAATTTAGTTGGTATATGTAAGTTCATTATTTTTATTTTTAATATGATAATAAGATATTTATATAACAATACTTTTTTATTTTTTTTTTTACTGAGAGATTATTTCTTCCAAAGTGTATTAAAATTTAAAATCTGGTTTTCATTTATTAAAAATGTTTAATATAGAAGAATAATGTACTTCACGTACATTTTTTGCATTGAAAGCAATTTAAATCTTACTCAATTATCTTCGAACATTTTATAAACATGATAAACAGTATTATCAGTAAATATACAATTATTTCTAGTAAACTTTTAAGTTTGATAAAATGTATTTTTATTTTTATCAATGTTGTTTTTTTATTTTTTATTTAACTTTTTAATTGAAATATTTGTACAAAATAATCAATTTTTAATGTTTTATACTTAAATAAATTTTATAGCTTCCTACACTTAATAATATTTTTTGTTCAGTATTAAATGTGTTTGTTCTAGTTCAACCCAATTTATTTTAAAAATATTTTTGAATTAACTGGAATTCATATCACTTAAAGCTCTGATTTCACTTAAGCCAACAGCAAAAAGTTAGTTAAGATTTCGAGATAATGTTCCAATTTGATAGAGCCTGTCAAAGTTGCAAAACAAATAGGATTTTATTGTCCCAGGAGCACTCATCTTTTCTAGTTAGTTTTTGTTTTAATATTTCAATTATTCTAAGTAACTCAATAATGTTTGTAAATTATCTATTTATTTATTTTTAGACCATATTCCCTAGATAAAAAGCTACTTTGGTTTTCAAGCGAGTTAAAAAAAAGTTTTTTACCTTTCAAAACTTTTTATTTTATTTTACAACTTAAATAAAAGTACGATTCCAATTTTTCCACTTCATAATATTTATATTATTTTTCTAACTCTTCGTTTTAAAATCTTTAATAACATTATATTTAAGCAAAATTAATTTTAAAATATTATAAATAACTTTTATTAAATATAAAAGTTATTTTTGAGTAATAAACAAGTTTTTGAAATTTAACTTTTTCTGTAAAAGTTTCAAAGTTTCTGTAAAAGTTTTTCAAATTGTTATGTAAATTATAACATGTGTAAAACATAACTTTTGCAGTAATATTTTAAAAGTTTTAACTAATTTACATAATTTTTCTTATGTTCTTAAGCAAAGAACCTTAAATTAAAAAAAAAAATTGCGATTAAAAAAAACATGATATATATCAATTAAGCTCAGATATATTTTTACTAAAATGCAAAAGAAAATCAGCAATTTTAAAATTTTTATATAAAGATTTTTATTTTTATTAGAATGCTAATCCAAGTTTCAGTAAACATAAGAGATTGTAAATACTCAAAATGCTTTATTTTCTGTTATAATTTGCTCTTGCTTTGTGGCATGTAATACAACTTTCTGATCAAAAGAACTGTAGTTTTTATTTTTAGTTAACTTTCGTATTACTTCATAAATACTGTATCGGTTAAATTGAAGTTTAATAGATGCTAAAGAATTTTGAAAATATGTATAGCTTGATCTTACTTTGAAGATTTTTAATTAAATTATATTTTGTTTATTTAATTTATTTTAAAAAATTTGAAATATAGCTGTTTAAAATAGAGAACACATTAATTTTTAAAATATTTAACATATTTTAAGTTTACAATGATAGACAATAAAATTATTTAGAAAAATATTTGAACTAGAAGAAAAAAATTTGAATTGGTTTTATATATGTTTTGTAACTATAAATAAATGAATCTTTTTTATTTACCAAGTATTTCATTTCCTAATTGTTTGCAATGTTATTTATAATACATTGAAAATAACATACATCACTGCATTATTTAAAAACAACATACATCAAAAAAATAACAAATTAGGGTTACTTTAAGTAATTTGTTCTAAATGTTTTTTCAGATAAACTTCAAAGAATAGTTTTTTTAACCTTTTTAATTTTTAATTAGTTTGGTACATATTAATTTATTACTAACAGTTTTATATAACAAATTTTGCACTTAAGTAAATTTAGTTGTATTCAAAATGTTCACAAAATGTTGTTCTTGTGTTTTTTGAAGTTATAGAACTAATACTTTCATCACTAACTGTTTTGTAAAACAACTTAAGTAGTTATATAAACTACTTCTTTTTTTATTAAAGTGTGTTCAAAAAAATCTTTTTTTTTTGTTTTATTAGATCTTTTAAATTTATTTAATTTTGAACAAAATCATAGATTTTTGGTTATTATTTATAGTCATGTTTATTAAAAGATCAAACATTTTGAAAGTTATATACTGTAGCAGTTAACTTTTTAAAGCGATGTATGTTAAAAGATTAATAGTTTCAATAAAAAATTCTTCCTTGTGTTTTTCCATTTTTTCCATTTTGGTTTTATTTTTTAATCAGAAAAATTAATCAAATGACTTAAAAATAAAAACAGTTACTTTTTAAAGCAATTTGTTTTAATTGATTTAGAGTTTTTTTTATGTTTTAAGCCAACTTTACATCATACAATGATATTACTGATGTTTTTTGTACTTATTTTTATTAAATAAGAGTTGATTTAGTTTTAGTCTTCTAAGTCTATTTTTTACTTTAAATGTAAAAATTTACCAACTTAGTATACTAACTTTATTAAATATTTTCGAAATAGTAAACAGTTTTTTATTTAGTGTGTAACTTATGAATTGTTGGTTTTGTTAAAACTTATTTGTCCTGTTGATTTCTGATTTACAAGATTTTAGAAATCCTTTAAAGCAGGGGTCGGCAGGCAGTTGGTACTCGCGGGCCAATTTTCAAGTTTCCAAAATCTTCGCGGGCCGCAGTTTTAGTTTTAGTGACACTAATAAAAAACTTTTGTTTTTATTCAGTTTATTATTTTTAATTACTTTTAGCTACACAAAGAATACCTATTGAAATTATACACATTTAATGGAGTAATATTTTCATAGACTAATATACTCAAAACTTAACAAACTATGTACTGTCTTTAAAAGTTAATAAGAATAACTTGATATGTTTCTTATTTTACTTACAACCTAACTCTCTATAAAAACCAAGCTTGAAAACCATCTATAAGTCACTTTTATGTATTGTTTATAATGTCAACTACTTTTGCATATTTAAAAAAATTTAAACTCTTAAAAATAGTTTTTGCTTTTTAAATAATTTGCACTTTTTAAAAAGTTCAGTAACTAGTTTTATTTTTAAAAAATTAGAACTTGTATGTTATGTAAAGAAGTATAAAAAAAACTTAACACAATAAATGCTTAAAAACTTTAGTAAAATACCTTATTAAAAATTAATTAGAAAAAGTCTGAATTACATAAAACCAGCCTGAGTTTATTAAAAGTTGAAAAAGCCAAAAATTTGCTTTGAAGAAACAAAAGCTTTAATACTTAACTAAAGTATCATCATACAAAAGTACAAAATATTCAAAACGACAAGTAAAAAATTATAGTTAATCAACTTCACTACAGTCATAAATACTATTCTGAGAATTCAAAATGTTTTAAATAAAAATTGTACACTTGCACCTAAGTTTTCTTAAATGTTTGAATAGGTTTAACCAAGTGTGAGTTTTTCAAATAGTTTGTTTTGCAACCCTGTTTTAAATAAAACTCACGAAATAACGAAGTTTTTTGACAGTGAAATTAATACATACAGCAAAAAAAATATTGTTGTAAGTCAGCTTGAATGGACAGTTAAGTTTCTTAAATATTGTTGACAAAAGTAAAAATTTATTAAGCTATAAATGAACTTATTTTTTATTAATAATTGTAGCAATTATTTATTGCTTTATCTGCAATGAAAATATTGCCTATAAAAAAGAGTAAATTAAAAATATAAGACGATTTATAAGAATCACAAAACGTTAATTAGTAGTTGTTGCGAGAACCGAAAAAAACAAATCGCTCAAATCAGTTTTAAGAAAGCACATGATTATCTTCAGTAACTACATACTAAAGAGAAAAAAATGTCAAGGTAAGTTATTAAGAAGCAAAAGTAAATACTTAAAAGGAGACACAGTTCAGATTTCAAAACTTTTTTAAAGAACTTTTGTTGGTGGTAGTAAAAGTATTTTATTAATTTCTTCAGTGACAAAAAAACGCTTTTAGGCAATTTCTGATATTTCAAAGTGAAATAAATCAAATTGGAACTTTAATCGATCTATTAAGATGAAAGCAACAACAAATGCTGCTCATCTGAGAATATTTATTTCAGGTATTTTTACTAACTCATGTCCTATTTAAAATTGTGGTTTAAAAATAAGCATCTCTGTACAATGGGGTGGTTAAAAATAAATTTAAAATACACACAAAACTTCTAAAAAAATCATAACGTGTGAAACCAAAATGAAATAAACACTATTACTTATTATTGTGTTATTTTAAATATTTTTGTGTACACTCAAATATAACAAGTAGTGTTAAAACATTTATAAGAGAAACTTAGGTATAAACTACATGTCAAACAAAATACTATTGTAATTTCTGTATAAGGTTTACATATATTTATAAAGAAGGTTAAGAACATTATACTGCGAAATCATATGAATCTGATTACTTACAAGGGGTGTTAAAGATAAGAAAATTGAAACAGTTGGTCATTATACTTAAAATTACCATTATAACATATTTTGTAAAAAAAAAGTTTTATTATGGTGTTTACACATAACATATGTCAAACATAAAATATTTGTGCTATTTTTAACTCTTAAAAAAGAATGTAATCAGTTTCAGGGTTGCCAAAGGTTTTTAAGAATTTTTTTCCAGGTATTCTGAATTTCTTCTATCTTTTGAAAAGTGCAAGTTTTGTAATCTAATTTTAGTATGAAATTAAGTTTAAAGTAAAAAAAACTGTCTAAAATATTATAGCAATATTAAAAAGATACTGTTAGTCGATTTTAAATGTGTTTTTTAATAAATTAAATTGTTGAGAAATCTTTTGTATAAAGTCGAAGTTTCATTATTTTACATGTAAAAGCTGTTTAAAACTCAAGGTGTTTTCGAAAATTCTCAAGTTCCAGATTTTTTTTGCCTAAGCTGTCAAATTTCAAGTTTTTTTTTTTAAATTCAAGATTTTTAGGCAACAATGATTGTTTACATTTGTATGTAAATAATAATAAAAATAATACTTCCATTTATAGCAGCTGCAAGACTTAAAACTTAACATATATCATAATTAAAACCAAAACTGTGAAATGAACAAAACATACATCATAAGTTTACTATGCCAGTCTTCAAAGCAAAACATCCTGCCTAAGTGATCAAAAAACTATCCTTATATTTAAAAATAAAACTAACAACTTAAGTCAAAAACTTAAAAATGCCTAAACTGGCCTGATATTTGAAAAGTTTATAAACTAGTCTGACTTAGTCTGAGTGTGTGGCCGTTTTTTGTTTATTTGCTTAAATTTAAATTATTTTGATTGATAATAAACAGACTCAACAAATTTATTATTCCTAAATCTTGTTTGTATTAAATAGGTGATTCTAAAAAAGAACATCTGTGTATATAAGTTTGCAATGCAAAGAAATTAACTTAAATTTCCAAAAAGCTTTGTTTGTAAAATAAAAATGTATACTGAACAAAAATAATGTGATTATATTATATTAATTGTTTCAAATGTGTCTGTACACTTTTAGATATTTTTTGTAAAAACAATTATTATTGAAAATTATGCTTAAATTGAACTAAATCTAACTTAAATAATGTTTTCAGAGTGGTTTAAAAATAAACTTCACTGTACATTAGTGTGCATAGGAATTAACTTAAAGTACGCAGAAAACTTATACAACATTCAAAATATGTTGAAATTTAAATAAAACAAACCTTATTTCTTTTTATTATATTACTTTTAATGTTTTTATGTACACTTAAATACAGTGATAAAATATAATAGGTATAAGTTACGTATTAAACGAAATGTATAAACT
Organism: Thalia democratica; assembly: GCF_965202585.1. Lineage (NCBI taxonomy): Eukaryota > Metazoa > Chordata > Thaliacea > Salpida > Salpidae > Thalia > Thalia democratica. Next base: position 31,562,499 of record NC_139169.1, on the reverse strand, counting down.
TTAAAGAAATGACATTTTTGTCAGTTACTATGCATTACTTTTGTAAACAAGGGAAAACATTTGCATTTTGTTCACTTACTTAATAGGTGTTGTATAAATAACTGAGTCCAAGTATTTTTAAGACTGCTTTTTCACATCATAATTTGTTATGGTAAGAAGAAAGTTATTATAAAACACAGCTCGAAGGCTAATCTGTCTTTTTTACTTGTTTAATCCAAAGGAGTGAAGCTTTTTAATTGTTTCAAAATGTTATACAGGGAGTTTAAATGAAACTAATCAAATCTAAACAAATTACAGCATTTTTACTATAAAAAATTATACTTAGAATATATTTTTGCTCAGCGGGCCACATTTACATGCTCGCGGGCCACAGAATTTTCTTTCGCGGGCCGCATCCCATTCAAAAATTAAACGTGCTCGCGGGCCTCAGATATTCTCTTCAAGGGCCGCAATTGGCCCGCGGGCCGCAGTTTGCCGACCCCTGCTTTAAAGAGTCAGTTGTATAAACCAAGCTTATGTAACATCTTAAAATATTTTAAAATTCAAACTATATTTTTGATTAAACCTCTATTTTCGTTTAGATGTTTAAAAATAATTGAATTCTAAAACTGAGTTAAATTTTTACCTTGTACCTTGGAAGTTTTGTTTTTAATAGAACATTTTTATACTCAGTATTTTTGATGTTAAAATGCGTTTTAAGCTGTATTTTTCTATTAATTTTCTTTATACTAAATTTAAAGTTATTCATAATTTTTTTTTTATCACAGAAGCTTTTATAGAAATGAAATTTTGAAATTATAAATGTAAGCTCTACTTTTTATGTGAAAACTACCTTTTAGAAAACAATAGTGTAGAAAATGTCTTAAATCTATTTGATTAGTCTTTTTAATTTCACAGTAGATTGTTTGATGTTTTTTGACCTTTTTCTTATTAATTTTTCAAATTAATACCTTAAATAATGACAGAAAACAGTTAGTTATGAAGCATAAATTGTATTACCTAATATTTTTATGGTTTAGTTTTAAGAAGTACCAATAGAAGCAATTTAATTCTAATAGCTTTAATCCATTTGTTTTTCATTATTATGATGAACAAAAAAGATTAAAAGACCAGCTTAAAATTTAAAATAAATTTTTCTATGTGTTTTATGTTGTAAAATAAGTTTTACTGTTTATAAGATGTGTTTTTTAGTTATGTAAATAGTTTTGTTTTATTTTAGAAGTGAACTATTACAATTTCTGCAATTATTATTTCTGCAACTACTTTGATTTCTTTTTATTATTTGTATTATTTATATGTTGACCATGATAATGCTTTAGTTTTTAATATTAACTTTTTAGCTAGTTTATCGCATATTTTTTCAACAAGTTACTTAATATATTTCAAGTATTGGAAAAAATACTTAAATTAGCGACAGAAATTATACTTTAAGCTAATGAATGTTTTACATTTAAAAGTTTTCTGTATCCTTTAGGTAAGTGTACTGAATTTGTATACGTCCAATTATTAGAAAAGATATCATTTGTTTATTTAAGTTAATCAAAAAATTTTGTTCACTTTAGGAATATGTACAAACTAATAAATTAAAGAGTTTTTCGTTTATAAATTTTATTATAAAACTGATAAATAACATTTTCATTAAATACACTTACTCAATTTCACTTTGTATTCAAAATAAAAGTCTAAAACTATATAAATTTTAGTGTTCAGTACTAAATTAATATATTTTATAAATTACTATATAAATAAAAAATAAAAAAAAGCTTTTATCCACTATTATCGTTAAAATATAAACTAACATTTATTACAAAAAGGTTACATGTTTTGAAGTTATTGTAAATTATAAAAAAAAAATCATAGTCTAAACGTTAAGTACAATTTCATATACAGATTTTTAAAAGAATCGGCTTTTAATAAAAATTTAAAAACAATCTTATAAATTACTTTTTTTTTTTCAAAAAATTATGTTTATTACTGCAATTTTGAAACTGAATTTACAGAAATGTAAAATTAAAGTTTTCAATTAAGAAATGATATCTTTGATTAGAACATTTAGTACATTTAAAAATTTTTACGTTTCGTTTTTCTTTAATTTTCTAATGTTTCTATATATTTAAATTAATAATTAAATAATTTATAAATTAGAAAAAATACTCATTTTATAATAATATTTTGAAGCATGTATTAAACTCAGATTTAGTTAACTTAAAATTGAAAAAGTTACATATTTAGCAATTTTTTAATTTTAAACCCAAACTTAAACAGCAGTGCGAACTCAATATTTGCAAATTTAACCGACTGTGCGAACTCAAAAAACGCGAACCTAACTGATAGACTTCTGCATTTGAAAATTTTGAGTAAGAACAAAAAACTGCAAGCAACTTTTAAATCAGCTAAAGAATGATACCGGAATTTGTACTTTTAGTTTGCAAGAATTTGCAAAAAAGTAAAAAAGAATAGCACTATAGTATAGTGTTTTATTTGTAGACTAATTCATTTACTGAAATTAAAGGAAAGCAAAACTTAGCTCTTGGACAATACTTAACGGTTGAAAATTCATATATGTCAATTTTTCTATAGAAGTTGAATGAGAGCATAAGTAGCCGAAAAGTTCTGGCAACTATGATGACAACAGTCTAAATACTACAAAATTTTCATACAGCTAGACATGATTTTAAGGAAACTTTATTATACTGAAACTAAAGAATAAACGAACACAGTAAAAATACTAAAGTAAACGTAAAAAAAGTACGATGGCAAATAATGAGAGGAACAAAATAGTCTCCTTCTTCAGAAGTATTTTTTTAAGGTTTTTATGCCAATTTCTTATGAGATAGATTATATGAGACATGGCAACGCTTTATTCACTTGAAATGAAGATACTAAATTAAAACAAACTAAAGTTTATACACTTAAGTGCTGAACTACCACAGTAACTATTAGTATTTTACCATCTTCGGATAGCAACTTCAAGGTAACACTAACTATGTAGAATGTTCAAAAATGTGACAGAGATAAAAATTTATTGATCTTATAAAAGTTATCAAACTGTAAAACTTGGAATATTTTAATATATAAAAACTTTATAAATAAAATAATTAGCTGAGCTTTAATTGATTTAACCAACATATAAAACATTTATATCTGACTTTATCGACTAAAAGAATTTATAAAGGAAAATAAGAGTTAGTCAAGTTATTTCTAAAGAAAAGTTAAGTATTTGTAAATTTAACACATGGGTGACTTAATACAATTGTAGAAAGTTTGATGTTCTTTACCTATCCTTATACTTTCGAAAGCTTCCGACCATTCTTGCTTCTCCACATCAAACTCAGCATTCCTGTAAAGGCGGTCTTTCGTGAAAGCTAGAATCTTGTATTCAATTGACAAAAATTTCAATTCGAAGTTGCTGTGCCACCATCCGAGACGAGGCATTATTTCTTGAATGCGAACGAAGACGTTGCTAAAATAATCAAACACTTCACTAGTACTCCTGTAACTGATTATGTACAGCTTGCTTTCAATGCTCACTGAGTCATGATCACTTTTTACTTCAAGCATTGGAGGCATTGGAGACCACAAATTGGAAAAATGATCATAAATTTCAACTGTGTTTGTAAAATGTCGAACTTGACGTTGGTCTCTAATGATGCCTCCAGTGACTACCAATTGCCCGCAAAACACTGATAACGCAACATTTGTCTTGTGTACTGAAATATCTGCTCTTTCCTCCCACATATCTGACTTTGGATCGTATATTATTAATTTTCCACCATTTGTATGAAATCCACCTACTATATTAATCTTTCCTATGAAATTGCATGTTTTAGCATGTGAGTTTACATGCTTTCTACCTAATACTTTCCTTTCGATAAACTTTTTTATCATTGTTGAATTAGAGTATATATAGTATGATCCAATTAAATAAATGACTCCGTTGATAAAAATGCTTTTATAAGTACTAAAATCAGGTTTCAACAAGCACAAATGTCTTTTCCTTTCGTTGGATGACTTTCTATTACAAAGTTTGTACAAGCCGCGTTCTTCACTAAGTAAAATATCAAAATTATCTTGGCTGCAATACCGAACACGGTAATTCTCGGCGATTGGGCAACATTTGTTGGACAATCCTGAGTGTGTTAAAAATTATAAAAAGGACAATTTTTCAGTCTTAGTGAGAGCGGAGAACTCTCTTCAATTGCATATTCTGGAAGCCTTATGTATTCAATCTTTAAGGCCCAGTTTATGTAAGCAGAAAAAGTTCGTTTACCAAACTAGACTTTTCAAATCCTTATATTAGTAATTTTAAAGTAATTAGTTTCTTGTTAAACTTTATTTTTAAGCATAGTTTTGATTTAAAAAAAAATTATCGCTTCTTTATTTAGATTGTTTTAATTCTACCGAGTTTTATTAGTATACCATATTAGTTTAGCATTAGCACTTATTTAATTTTTAACATTTGATTATTTCGTCATTTTATATCTTAAAACTTTAAACTGCAGTATAATTTTATTTCAATTTGTATTTATTCCAATTAAGTAGGAAAATATTTCTGACGAGTCCTACTTGAAAGTACTTAAATAAACTTAAAGAAAATGAAATGTATTTTGTTATATATTTTTAGTAAGTTATCAAAGAGTATTAAACCACTTGCACTTTTACATTAAGTTATACTTTTGCTTAAAATACAATGCTTCTTCTACCAATGTTTATTAAAAAAAAGATGATGTCTAAATTTAGTTTACTTATTCGAAGTAATTTATTATTAATTTTTTTTGAACAAACAATTATAAGCCTTATTATTAAGCACATATAATTTTAAAAATGGTGCTTTTTCAAAAGTAGTAAGACTATTCATAGATACAAAAGCTGTTGAACCATTAAATTTATTTATTTCAACTTTTTTAAAGTTTGAATTTACTGAGTTAGGTTGCATTTTACAAGCTTACATACTTGTTTGCAATTTAACTAAAAACTAAATGAAGTTTATACGACTGCATTTTTACAAGATTTTTTGAGTTCATTTTGGAATAACTTTAGTAAGTACAAAGTTGTACAAGTTTTTAGTTGCTACGTAACGATATAAAACGCGCATAAAAAGGTCAATAAAAGTTCAAATGGAGTTTTTGTTGTTCTGTAAGCAAAAAAGTGAGAGAAAATTCTCATTAAAATCCTCTCACTCTTTCTCGTTGTTAAAAAGATTTAGATGCTTATTTCCATAGCGTCTAGTAGAGGGGTCGGCAAACTGCGGCCCGCGAGTAAGTTTGTTTTTAGAATGGAATGCAGGCCGCGAATTAAAGTTCTGCAGCCCGCGAGCATGTAAATGTGGCCAAAACAATTTATTAAAAAATTTTCTTTGTACTTTTCTATAATTCGGTAAATTTGATTTTATTCCCTGGGTAACATTTTAATACCAAAAAATATATTTATTGTTTAAGCTTAAAATTAGAAAAAAATATAATTTATTGTTCTAGCAGTGATTTTCTCAGTTTGAAAATTAACTTTCTTTTTACAACAATGACTGGTGAACTAAAAAAAGATGTTTAAAAGTAGTTAAACTAAGTGAGTTATTTATAAAATACTTATTGAATAAAGTTAATAAACGTATATGTTTTTTATTGTGTATAAAAGTGTTGCTATGTATACTTGTATAGTCATTTCTTTACAATTTAGGTATTTTCTTAAGCGTGAAATCTTTACCCAAGTTTTATTGAATAATTTTTTTAACTATATACGATATTTAAGTGTATGCAGAAAAATTTGAAGCAACGTAATAATAAAGCAAAAGGTGTTTGAAGTCTTTTGTTTTACTTTTGACACACTTTGATTTCTTTTAATAATTTTTCTGTGCACTTTAATTTAATTCCTATGTACCTATATATTTATACCAATACAAACATATGCTCATTTTTGGAACCACGTTAAAAACTAATGAGATAATGACATAAGGTAATATAATTTTTGTTCAGAATTCTTTTTTTTGAATAGATTTTTTGTGCACCTTAATTTAATTTTTATGCACACCAGTTACACAGGTTTCTATTTTCACATTTTAACTATTACATAATTAAGGTTAAATGTAATTTAAGCATAGTTACTTATTATAGTTCGTTTTTCAGTGCATATCATATTTAAATGTGCTAAAACACGCTTGTAATCGCATAAAAACATGCAAAACTTTTATTTTTAAACCAAAATTTTTATTGTTTTTTTTATGTATAATGAGCTATAATAAAGAGGAGTATGAGAAATACTGATGTTAATTGTAGTAACTACAACGACCATAGACTTTCCTCATAACATAATTAACTTATTAATAATTTTAAAGCAATTTTTTTTATGTTTAATAGAACTTTTCTTTGCATTAAACAAAATAAATTTCAAAATATATTCGGGCTTATTTTCGACGCCAAGGCCCTTCAAAAAATGATTATTTTAGCATTGTTTTTGTTTTTGTCAAAAAAATACCAATTTTTTTTCTTTAATTAAAGTTATTTGTTTTATCTCCAGGTTCTGTGTTATTTTTTTAATTTCATCTTCAAATTAAAGATCTAGGCAAAACAATATTTTTTTTGGCAGCGCTTATGACAACACTATTTGTTTGCCAAATTATGACTCAAATATTAAAAATGTTATTATTATTTTTTGCTTATTATTTAAGGTTTAATTAGAAAGTTAATGTTTTTTGTTATAATTTGATGTAGATTGCCTTATACGTCCCTTAATAGTTAACCTTTTTTAATTTCACTGTTTATCATCCATATTTCCAGAATATTGATGTATTTAATAAGTATAATGAAGTAATATGACCCTTGAATCTAAAGACGTGGATTTAATAAAAGTAAAATTTATATCATATAAATAACTAATTTCACTATAGGATTAGGTTTTAGATTTATGATGAAAAGGGCCTGAGATCATATTAACAACAATTAATTAATTTTTGCTTTTGAATATTAATAAACTATTTTGATATTAAACCACTACTATTATACATTCGTAATAATTAAATGTAAATTTATCTTAATAGTAGAGTATTAATATAATATTACTATTATCATTATTTATAAATTTACAATTTTTTTATTGTTATCATCGTTATTATTATAATTTTCATTATTAATGAAATTGTAATAATTACAATATTTTTTTTATTATAATAATATCATATTTAATCTCTGGTATGTCACTTAGTAGTAAATAATTTACTTTTAAGGGACGTATTTAACGAACTACATCAAAGTAAAAAAAACATTAAATTTTTGATTAAACCTTAAATAGTTAGAAAAAAAAAGATTTGATGTTTCAGTCAAAATTTGGCAAACAAATAGTGTTGTTATAAGCGCTGCCAAAAGAAAAAACTTATATTTGTCTAGATCTTTAATTCAAAGATGAAGTTTAAAAAAAAAAAAATTAACCTCAAGAATACTATGCCAAAATACTTAATTTGTCAAATAGAAAGCTCAATCGAGGTTTTTTGAGGAGAATGCTAGCCTGGGTGACTGTAGACTATATTAAGTTAATCAAGGTAGTCTTGATTTGAATTTTAGTTAATAAAAATATTAGAAAATACAACTAATATTTGCTATCTGGCATAAATGTTACCTCAAATACATAAAAATATGTAAATAGTATCAAAAAAAGAGAATTTAAGATTAAAAAAAAGGTATAGCTACAAAATTAAAAACTTATCTAAACATACCAAATTAGCTACAAATAAAAACTATTCTGATTCAAGCTGAAATTTTGCAAAATACAAACTAGGTTTATTTGGCTTGAGTTAAAAAATGTTTATTATTAGTTTAAGTTACCCTATAGACCTAAGTTTGTATTAATTTTTGTTGTTATTTAAATAAAAAACACCTTAACTACAAAATTGAAAATTCTACAACAAAAGAAAATTTTTAACTTTTTTTAAAGTAAACTTTACCTACCTTATATTTGAGCAAGTGACCTGCATTAGATACCACTTCATAATTCATGGAATATAAATTTTCATCAGAAGTTCCTTTTATTTTACTGAGTTGTCAGGAGTTTTGATTTCTGGTGAAACTTTACTTATATTTTAGAGTAAATGTAAAAATTTTGACCATGACTTGTCATAAAGCATAAAGAATGAACTAATAATAACTATATATAATATAATTATATTGAAAAAAGCAGAAAAAAAAATAAAAAAATAAGAAGCATGATTAAAAAGGAAACTGTCCTCAAATACTTTTAACTCTCTTAAGTAAATGTGAATTTTTATTTCAAATTTAAATGAAAATTTTGAAGCATTTAAAAAAATAAAAATCTTTTTTTTTTTACAAAATCGTTTATAAACTATCAAAATATTTAATCTGAGTTGAATAAATATTTTTGAAAGTTTACTCATAAAAACAGCCTGAGATTTGAAAAACCTTGAAGCTTGCCTCTTTTTCAAACTTAAACTTTTCCAATTAAAAAAAAATAAGATATAAAAAATCCTAAGTTATAATAAATAATCCTGAGATTTTCAAATTTTCTAAATATCCAAAGTATTTTTAAAGAGAGGCAACCCTGAGCTTAAGTTGAATTGAGATTTAAAAAATCTGAGTTACTATTCTTCAAGTCCGAAAATCTTTCCTGAAAGACTATAAACAGTCCTGTAATCCTGAGTTTTCAAAATTCATTTAAATAAAACATAATTTATAATATAAATAGACTTTTCAAAAAAGTTCTAGTTTTTCTCAAATATTGATTACATAGTATTAAAGTGTTTAAACTTGAACATTTAAGTCTCATCTAAGATCAAATTTAAAATGAATGAAAATTAAAAAATCTAAATAAACTACCCTGAGTTTAAAATAGTCAAACTGCCCAGAGTCATACAGATATATTAAAAATTTTTAATTTTTTAGCTATTCTGAGTTTATCAATTGTCTCATGGTTACCAAATGATTTTCAGGTTTGAAAAGGTACAAGTTATTAAGTCTACTTCTAGTTTAAATTTAAATTCATGTTATAAAAATTTGTCTTAAATAATATTAAAATATCAAAAATTAAAATTACTACACAATTTTTATTAATAAAAAGACAAAGTTTTTGTAGACATTTTAAAATAAATTTTTAATGATATAATTCAATGTCTACACAAATATTATTACTACAAATTACAAATCAAAAATTAATTTCTTGGTTTTCCAGCTTTTTAGTGATTTTTGTTCAAAATTCAAAAGTTTATAAATATTTTAAGACTAAATAGGCAAATTCTATATGTATTCAGTATTTTAGGTTTTTTAGCAACCCTGGTATTCTGAAGGTGTGAAAACTTTCAAAATTTTAAGACTATACTGAGTTATTCTGATAGTCCTGAGTTATATTGACTTTTTAGTTTTAAACTTTTTAGAACTAAAGTTATTTATATGTATGTTAAAATAGTTTTGAATTACTTATAAGTATATCATATATTTCATTATAATAGTTTTTATTAATTTTATTTGTAGCACAACCTTTAGAATAATAGATTTGATAAAATTTATAGGTATATACTAACCATTTTCATATGTAACTCTATGAATTCTACTTTAAGAAGATACTTTGGGGATTTCTAGGAGAGTAAACTTTACAATATTAATTCATTTAGATTGAAGGTACGAAAGTGGTCTTTTTTACAAGTTATCAAAAGATGAAAAAACTATCTAAGCTATCAGAACTTTAATTAGCTTTAATATCAAATTTCATTATAATTATTTTTATAGCTCAACCAGACAAACTCATCCACTTCAAAATAAGTTTTTTGTACTGTAATAGTTTTGTGGAACCTTTAATAAATTTCCTTTACACTGATGCGCACCAGTGTAAATTTTTAAAATCACTGTTTTAAAGACCAAAAAAGTTAAAAAGCTCCTATTAAAAACACTAGTATTAGATATGAATAGTATTTGTAAGTTACTATTTAGTGTTAGTTAGTACTAGTACACTCAACAATGTACTATGGTTATTTAAAAAACTCAGACTAAGTTATTACACTTAAAGAGAAAAGATTTAGAAAAATAGAATTATATTTTTTGTTCTTTAATTTAAAAAAACTATTTTTACAGTAGTAAAGGTTTATTTAGTTTCATAAATTGAACACAAAAATCAGATTTGTTTTTTATTTCTCTGAACTAACTTGTGTAATTATTTTTTTGATTGAATATGTTTATCCCATATTCAAAATAGTCATGCTATTTTTAGGAAAGACAGACAAAGTTTTTCATTATAAATTTGTAGCTGAAGCAATTTGTATGTAAATAAAAAAGGCTAATAAATGTTTCTGGCTTGGTAGAGCAAGCTTTACCACAGTTGGCCAAATGGCCCCTTTTGGAGCCATGACAGATACATACATAGGCACAGGGGGGCCATGAGGTCAAAATTTGAAACTTACATTATATATTCAAAAGTTGTTTATGTAAAATTAAATAAAAAGGTAAAAAAGGTATTCAGTAGTCTTGTTGATGAAGGCCACAGTTTATATAGTTTATTTAAAGGGAGCTATTTGATATAAAAGTGAATCCCTGTTATAGAGTGATATAACCATAAAAAATAACACTAACAAAAAAAAAAATATATTCAAAATTAAGTTTAACTTAAATAAAAAAATGAAAAAAATGGCTTATTTTTTGAGTCATTTCAGTTTTATTTAATTAAAGATTCATTATCCAATTTTTTAGTCTAAATTGAAATATTTAATAACTAAGCCACCTTAATTATTAAATAAACACAATGTATTAAGTAAATAGATTTTTCTAGGAAAGTAAGGTTTTTCAAATTAAAAAGTAATAACAGCCACATACACACCTTAAACACTTACTTATTAAAATCACAAAATTATTAGTTAAATTAAAACTGAACTTTTCTAAAAGTGATAATAACCAAGTATAACAGCTTATAGTTACAATTTTTAAATTTGTAAAGTATAGTAGTAACCAATTTTATTATTTTTTTCTGCATCATTGTAGGTTTAACAATCTTTTCTAAGGTGATACCAGTCAACTGAAAAAATTATGTAGAAAAGTTGTTTAATTGTGTTACTTTTAATTGACACTAACATGTGTTAGCACTATTTTACACAAAATTAGATAAAACTACATACAGTTTTATTAAAAGTATCATACTTTCTAAAAGTGTTAAATGGGGTTAGTCTGTATTAAACTTCAAACAGATTACATAATTTTCCTAAGTCTTTACTTGTATAGTTTAAATTATATGACCTAAAATATAAGCAGGGCTGCCAAAAAGCCTGCAAACCTGAAAGAACCTTGATTCTGGGATAACCTGAAAATCTGAAACTTGACAATTTAGTCTAAAAAACCTTGAATTTGAGAAGTTTAAAAAAACACCTGGAAAAACCTGGAATTTTTAAATATTTTAACATGTTCAGTAGTAAAACTAAGACATGATATAAAAGTTTTATAATATAGATAAAAACTTCTTAACCATGATCATTTTTCAGTTAAAAAACAAATATAAAGTACAAATTACAGTATCTTTTTGATGTTTTGTACTATTTAGCACAGTAAACAAAAAATAGACCCAAAAATGTGCGTTTTTCAAACCTCGTGAAACTTTGAAAACCTGGAAAAAATTGCCAAAATGTTTTTTAACCCTGTATAAGCTAGTTTTATTGACTTTAATTATGCTAATTTTAATTTTAAATAATAGAAGTAATTCAAGGTGAGTTAGTGAATAATAATTTATTATACATATATAAAACTATTATAAATAAAGAAATTATTTTACTTCCTAGTTTTAAGCATAACAAAAATAAAATATGGAAGGCCAAAATTCTGACAACGCAAAGCACAGTTTGTGGGTTGGAGGACTTCACCTTGATGTGAAGGAAGATGACCTGAGTAGCACTTTTACCAAAGCTCACAACATCAGATTATGTAGGGATATCTCAAGCAACGTGTCGCTCGGACACGCCTACTTGAACTACCACCAAGAAGCTGATGGTAAGATTTTTAGTGACACTTACTTTTTTTATATATACTGGTTTTAAATCTTTCAAACTTGTACTTAATGTTTTTTTGTTTGTGTAATTAATGTAGTTATTAACTTACACATAATGAGGTTATGTGAAGATAATATTATAAAGATATAAAAGGTGTAATAATAATTTTTAAATGTTTGTAATATTACAGCTGAATCAGCCATTGAAAAGTTCAATGGTAGCATGATGAAAGATCAGAAGATTAGAGTGATGTGGAGCTCCCACACTCTTACGTCAGGTATGCACAGTTGCAATGTGTTTGTGAAGAACTTCCCGAACAATTACGATGAGGGCAAGCTCAAGGAAACCTTCGAGGTTTACGGTGTTGTGCTGTCCTGCAAGGTATGAACTTTCATATTATGCTATTAGTTTAAATTAGAATTTGGTTTGCGTTGCATTTTTAGGTACTATTTTTGACTAGTTTAAATGAAACGAACTTTAATTGCAACATTGGCTTTTATACAAATGAATGTAATTATATTTAGTATCGTGAAAGCTAAAAAGCGTTCAATACTAATTGTTTTGTTAAAAAAATTTTGTTACCACAAACAGATTGAACAAGGACATTACCCAGACGGTACGCCATCGCAATTGCACGGCTACGTCCAATTTCAAAAGGAAGAAGATGCTTCTAAGGCTATTGAGAGTTTGAACGAGACTGAACTTGATGGAAATAAGGTTTGTTTTAAGACGTTAAAGCTCCACATCTACATATATTAACTGTGAAGCCAGACTATTCAGCTACTTAGATACTTTCTTTAAAAACTCAAATAAGTTTTTGATAAAGTAAGAATGAGATTGCATGATTAAAATATGTCTTTTTAAATCATTATGTTTTTATTAGTTTTCAAATTTTTGTCTGTTTTTTTTTTTTTAAGTGGCTTTTGCATTTACCTTTTCTTACATACAACTTTATCATTAAATATGATTGATATATATAAATGAAATAATAGTATGATTTGTATTTTTAATGGGTAAATGTTAGGGCTTATTACTTAGTTTAGCCTATTTTGCTACGACTGAGTTAGTTATGTACAAATTAAAATACATGTATGATTATTATTTTTTTGCGAAACTTTCTAAATTGAGTATTATTATATCAAGAAAAAGTCTAATACCTACTTTAATTTTGCTTATATATATACATATATTATATGTCTTTATTCTATTGGCAATAACTTTTACACTGTTACTGTTACACAGTATATCTTGTTTTTTTTGCCTTTTGTAAACACAGTACAGAATTGCTTCAAATATATTAGCGAGATTTTTAAATTATTCAAAACTTTAGTTTTTTTTTATTCATGTGACTCATCTAAAACATAGTTTATACACTTTTGTAGGTTGTCGTTTGCCAATACAAACCTAGGAAGAGGCGAGTAAACAACAATGACGAAACTTTCACCAACTGCTTCGTCAAAAACTTTGGCTATTCTCTCACTGAAGAGCAGTTGAAAGAAAAGTTCGTGGTAAGTAATTTGTTATTTAGCTCAAATAGAACTCACAAGCTATTTATATGCTTATAGCAAAAGTTTTAAACTATAGCAAACACTTTAAGCTATTTTGTTTTATATTAAGTTACTATTTAGTTTAGTTCAGTTTCAAAATGTGTAAGTTTAAAACAAAACTTATGATTTTAGAAACACGGAGAAGTGACAAGTGTTAAGATCATGAAGGACAATGCAGGCAAGAGCAGAGGATTTGGATTCGTAGATTTTAAAGAACATCAAGCAGCAGTTAATGCAGTGAGAGTTCTTAATAACACTTATGTTGGAGGTTTGTTGATTATTTTACTTAATACAGTGTTATAAAACGTAGACAGCTTTTTTACGCAAAATAGAAAGAACCAAAGCACACTTTTAATATTTTTTCTTATTTACTTGTACCCTTTACATTTGAATTCAATCAACAGTCAATCAATTGTACGTTGGACGTGCGAAGAAAAAGACCGAGCGCAAAGTTGAGCTGACGAAGCAGAACGAACAGACGAAGATCAACGCAAAGCACTGCACGCTGTTCGTGAAGAACCTTGTGGCAGGGACGGAAGAGCACCATCTGCGACCAATCTTTGAAGCTCATGGGGCCCTCATTGATATTAAGGTTTGTCCAAACAGCTCATTCAATTAAGTAAAAAAGAATAATTTCTATATTTGTTAACTAGGTAAAGTGATTTTGTTAATGACATAATAAGATTAAAACTTTTTACCTTGAAATTATGAAATAACGTGAATAAAAAGTATAAAGATGTCTTTTCATTATATTCCAGAAGCATGTTTGCTGTAATCGAAAAACTAATTTGACATCTAATACAAATGAAACTAAGTAGGAAATTTCAATTTTTAGTTTCTAACACTAAACATTAAACAAGTTTTAAAGTGTTTTTTAGTCTTTCATTTATTAAAATTTATTAATTTAGGTTTTTTTTTCCATTTATCAAAAAATAAAAAATCATGTAGGTAAAGGTTAGAAATGGCAAAGCAAGTTTTGCCTTTGTTCACTACGCCTCGCATGACGCTGCTAAAGCTGCCCTCACAACAATTAACAACAGTGCAATGAGCATCAAAGTCGAAGCGTACAAGACAAGAGAAGAGGTGGAGCAAAGCAGGGCTGCAAGGCAGTTGGAGGCAGAACAGCTGGCCCAAACAATGGGTAACATGGTGAGTCGGGTTGTTGTGTTTAAAATAAATTTAAACTATGTGGGTGTCAGGATGATAGTTTAGAAGCAAGCAGTTCCTGTTACACTTAATAATCAATAAAGCTCGTACATGCTTCTAAATCGTTCTAACAAAAATAATTAACAATAGCTAATCTGTTAAAATTTCAAAAAGTTACAACCAACGTTTTATTTTTGCAACCAGAACTTGAACGGACGGCAACAAAACTACCAAGTGCACCTGATGAATCCCATGTACCCAGGGAACATCGCAATGAACCAGCAGCAGTACGTCGTTCAAGGGGGCTATATGGGACATCCCGGCGGACAAGTTCCTCAAGACGGAGTCTACCGTTATTAGAATCTCAAGCGCGCAGCAACTAAGCGGTTTAAACACCAGCGTAGAAGATGCTGTACATAGACAATTGGCGCATTTTTATCGCTTAATAAACTCTAGATAATAATATTAAAATGTTTTAATCCACATAATAGTTAAGTTGTACCTAACATAAGGCAGAAAAAATAAAGTAAAATAAAAGATATTGTATGAACTAAAAAGTTATATTTAAAAGACTGTAAAGTTGTCAAATTTCCATTTATAAGACTATACTTCATGTATGAGCTTCAAACATTAAGGTCTTCAATGTCAGCGTGAACTACGCACATATAAAAATACTATGGTTATTGCCCATTAAACTTATTTTATCTAAACCACTCTCAAACTTTTTAGATTTAACCACTCTTTACTAACCTATATATGTTTAAAGTCTAGTTTAAGCTCTACACTAGGGGTAAGCAAACAGTAGCTCACTAAGCAAATATTGACTGATTCCAGGCTTCGGCTAAGTAGACTTTCGCCGATGTTTTTGTACATCGCGTTCAGTACGAGTGTAACAGTTGTCTTGTCTAGTAAACATTTTATCTATTATATTGGAGTTTAGAACAAACGAACAAAAGCTATTCAAGCCGTTTTCAATGCTTGAAAATGTAATACTTTTGTACGCAAATGTTCTCGTTACGAAGTAAAAACTGAACATATAAACGGTAAATTTTGATTAACAACTAAACTTTTCCTTAATTAAGTTAAAAAGTAAGATCATAAATATGCTGTGAAATGTTGTGCATTTACTAGTTACAACACTTGTTAATTTATTTTGTAATTATGTTGTAACTTGATATTACGTTATTAATTGTCCGCTCGGAGGGCCTGGTAGCACAAGCGGAAGAGGTACTGCCTTAGAGTCACTACGAATAGCTACGTGAATATCAATCTGAATATCAATTACAATAACAATTGATACACCAATTATTTTAAATAAAGCTTAATACTAATTAATACACGAGTGTGAAGTTAGCTTGACCTCGTTTTATAGGAATTTAAAAAAAAATCCTAACTTTGAATCTAATTATATTCCTTATCTTAATAGCTAATTAACTAATTTGTTTTGTTAACTAGCGAACGGTCCTTTGACTTAAAAAAAATCCATTGAATTAGGGATTGTTTTTATGAGAGGGGCATTTTAGAAATAAATGGGTTATTTTATGAATTTTTATATTTTATGAGTCTGAGTAATACAGGAAAAAAAAAGTTATTATTTTATTTTTACTCACACTCATATAATAAAAAAATCAAACCTGTTACACAATACTATCTGACACGAAAAACTCAAATAAAGACTTATTTTGGCGGTCATAGTGTTTTATGACTATTTTGTCCTTTTTGGAAAAATAGCCTAACATTTCAACATGTTCAAGCACTTCGTTTGTTCTTAGGTTTCTCAGAATACTTTAAGGATTTTATTTTGAGTTCAAAGTACATAAAAAATTTTTATATAAGTTCAATCTTAACATGAAAAGCTTACTAGGTTTAAACCATAATTTAGTCAGTAGTTAAAAACTAGAACAACCAACTGTTAGGTTGCAACATTTAAATTACTTTAGCACTAAAAACTGATATAAAATTCATTTATATCAACGTGTTACCATTAAGTATTTAGTTTAAAAGCTTCCAATTTTAAAGCTATCAATTTTTATCCAGCTTCATTACTTCAAAAACCATCAGTTAAGAGAGCTACCAAAATTTGAAGAAGAGTATTTGAAAAAGTTATAGCAGTATTTTGAGCACCTGTACTTGCACTATGAGATCAGCAATAAAAAAGAAAAAAAAAGTAATTTTCTGAAAAATATGATCTTTAGATTTATAAGAAATTTGAATTTATAAAAACTTATTTTTTGCAATCTTATTTTTTGGTCAATCGTTTTTTATTGTATAAAATTTAAAATCGTTAGAATATATATTTTAAAACTTATAAAAAATAAATTTTTTCATTGTATAGTTTAAATTTAAACCTAGATGTTGTGATATTGTTTACTTCTTTTAAGCGTTTTAGATGCTAACGAGAAAAAAAAATTAGAGAACACTTGTAAAAATGTACTTAAAAGTAATTTAATTTTTCGCGATAGTTTGTAAATTAAATTATGAAAGCTGTTATAACTTTAAAATATATACAGTTTTCCCAAAAAATAGTCTATATACAATATAAAATGATTGTTTATTATACTTACAATAGAAACATGCAATTTAAAAATCTTTCTAAATGACTTAATTAAATTATAACAGTTAAAAACCTACCAATGTTTTTATTTCAAGGTTAAAACTAAAGTATTCGGTTCACACATTTTAATTTAATATTAAACTCTTTAATTAAAAATTAAAAAAAAGAGTAAAAAAATTTAAATGTCTAAAAAGAGCCAACAACAGTCTTAGTTATTTATATTGTCATGATTAATGAAGTACCATAAAGTTGCAGGAATGTCACAAATTTACAAATTTTTTTGTGTTGCAAATAATTCATGCACAATATTTATTAAATATTTATGATCTTAACTTTTTAACTTGTAAAAAAAAAAGTTTGTTGTTCATTGAACGATTTATGTACAGAAAAAGTTTCATTTACTTAATGATGTACAATAAATAAAATAAACAGTTTTCAGCAAAAGAAATTGCTTAAATAGTTTAAAACTTAAGTATAACTAGCTTGATATAAGAAACTAAAACAGTTGTTAAGTACTAGTTTCTATAACTTTTTATATCGTTTAAGGTTCTAATAATGCTATCACTAAACTTGCATATATTACTATTTTATACTCCGAAGCAGGGGCGTCGCGTGGGGTGTTGCACTGCCGCAACTGCACCACCTTGAAATTTTGTAAGAAAAAAAAAAGTATCTGTAGCGTTTTCGTTATTTTTTAGAACGAAATCTCTTTTAAAACTCCAATTTTGAAAACGACCATTTTGCCCACTTCACTGCCGCAAACTCTTAGCTGACTGCCGCAAATGAACTCAAAAAAGCAAAATTTCTTGTAGAATTACCGCAAAATCAATATCTTGCGGTAAGTAAACTAAGTTGAAAATTCCCTAAAACAGGACATGCTTAAGTGTCATCTACAAGCTATTGTAAACATAAAATAAAAATAAAGCTAAGCTACTGCAAAGGATTAAACTTGAGTTTATATACCCACATGGTTTTTTTAAATTTAACAGATCACTTCTATTAAAACTGGACAATAAAAGAACAAAACTTGTCATGAATTAAATGTTTTGAAAAAAAAAAGATAAGAACCTTAAATCACTAAAGTCTAAGAAATTTGATTTTTTGCACTAAAAACCTTTCGATTTTAGAGTCGCACACCTCTTGGATATCTTTTAATGTCTTGTACAGGAGATTATATAGAAGAATTGATTTGTTCAATTGTTATATTTTTATCAATAAGCGTTATTTAAGATTAAAGTCAAAATTAATACAGGAAATATTTTACGAAATTACTTAAAAATGTTGAAAGTTGTTTATACTTTTGTTTTTGACTGAAACAAATCATATCTAAAATTAAAGATGATTGAGTTGAAAAATTTGTTTAGTGTTTGTTCAAAGTGCGTACCTAAACGGTATTTACTGTATTTTGACTTTAAAGTAACTTAAATAATATTTATGGACGAAATTAAAAAAACTAAGCTATTGTTTAAAGACTTTTTGGTTTAGTCTGTTGCTTTTTTTCCAAAGTTAATAATATTTTATTTAGAAGTAAAATCAAAACGAAAATGCTGTATAACTGGTGCGTTCCAGATCCAAAGAGAAGAAGTTAAATGGTATCCGTGGTGTGCGACTCGACAACCGAAATGTTTTACGTTCACCTGGTTCAAAGACAAGAGCTTTTTTTTTTTTAAAAACTATATGGTATACATTATTTGTTATTAACTTATTGGTCATTTTGTATTTTGTTTTTTATTCAGAATAAAATATACTAATGTGTTTTCTATAAAAGATATATAATCAAAGTCATTTGAACCTTAAGTTATAAGCATAAAAATGTATTAAAGAAATGTTTAAGAATAGCTTAATATTTCTAACTAAAAAATTAAAGAATGTAAAGTATATGCGTAACTTTAATTATATTTAAAATTACCAGTAGCAAAAAGTTTTAATTTTCGAATATTTTTTATTTATCGAAAATTGCGAATATTGGCTTACAGACTTGTTCAATCAAAGTGATACTCTGAACTCAGTTAATAAAATAAAAAAATGTTAGTAACAGTTTTTTTGGTGTTTTATAAAAGAATTAGAAGTATTTAAGATTATGAAAAAATTAGATTCAAGCAAGGTTAATGGTTATGATATTATCTCAGTTAAATTTTTTATAAGAAAAATAGTCCTGTCTCTAAAACTTAAGTGAATTTATTAATCAAGCATATAAAGAAAGTAAGTTTCCAAATAGTTTAAAGTTATCAAAAGTAACTCAAATATTCAAATCAGGATCTAAAAGTTACCGGGCAACTATAGACCATTCTCAATTTTATCTAACTTAAATAAAATAATTGAAAAAGTATAAACAATCGTTTATATAGTCTTTTTACTAATAACAAAGTTTTAAACAACTCACAATTTGATTTTCAAGAGTATCACTCTACTATCATGACTTTGTCTGAATTTGTAGAAGGTGTTCTAAACAGGTTTGATAAAGGAGAAAAAAGTATATCATATATTACTTGATTTAAGCAAAGCATTTGACAGTGTTGATAGAAGGATTTTGCTAAACAAATTAGAATGCTATGGTGAAAGAGGGAAAATGCAATTGTTAATTAAATCTTACTTGACTGAAAGGGAACAATATGTTAATTTTTGTTGGTATGGATCAAAACGTGAAAAAAGTTGATGTAGGAATTCCACAAGGTTCAGTCCTAGCACCTCTTTTATTTCTTATAGAGATTAATGAACTACAAAAAAATATTAGCCTAAAATTGTTAAATTTTGAAGACAATACCTTACTGTATAGAGCCTTTATTAAAAACACATATTTACAAGACAGTGACAACCTTAATTTTGAACTAAAAAAATTCTCAAATTGGCTCGAAGAAAATAGATTTAAATTCAAAATAGGTAAAATTTGAAGTATTCTATTTCATTCAGTTAAAACAATTTTTTGGAAAAGTACAAAATTTTGTGTCAAAATAAGTAAAACAGTAGTCAAAATGGTAAAAAGTTACAAGTACTCAGGACAGGAGTAATAATAGATAATAATTTAAGTTGGGCGGAACATATTGAAATGGTAAAAGGTAAACTATTAAAGGCAATTGGCGTCTGATAGAACAAGGTACTATTTAAAGAAAAAAAATATATACTTAATTTTTAATTCACTATTATAAGTCATATAAGGTATATTCTATTATGCTCAGGCAGAACCAATAAAAGAATTGTTAATTAAATCGATGTAATCTTCATGAAGCACTCAAGTGCAATCATTGTAAAAAGTACAACGAGAGTGTAAGAAACTTGAAAATTACAAAAACGTATTAACTGTTGAAAATTTATTCAAATATGAGTTAGGAGTTTTTGTATCCAAATTTTAACATAATTATTTACCAGTAAACTTTATGCGTTACTTTAAAAATATATCTAAAATACATACCTTTCGACAAAGTCCTGAATTTAGTTTATTTCTTACCAAGATATAAAAGCAGTAATGGTCATAAATTACTAGCTTATCAAGGTAGTAAACTTTGCACAGACCGTTTAAAATTTGAAAATAACAAAAACGTATTAACTGTTGAAAATTTATTCAAATATGGGTTAGGAGTTTTTATATTCAAATTTTTACATAATTATTTATCAGTAAACTTTATGTGTTACTTTAAAAATATATCTAAAATACATACCTTTGAACAAAGTCCTGAAATTAGTTTATTTCTTTCCAAGATATAAAAGCAGTAATGGTCATAAATTACTAGCTTATCAAGGTAGTAAACTTTGCACAGACCTACCTATTAAGTTAAAAGACCAAAGCAAGTTTGGAAGGTTCCAGGTTGAATTAAAGGATAATTTGTTAAATGATCAACTAATTCAATAGAGTTTACATAAGATGAACAGGTCCCGTTTTGTTTTCTGTTTTAAGTTGTTTATAAACATAAGATCAGTATTCATTTTTCATCTGAGTAGGTATTTATAATTTTTTAAGTATATTAACTGGGTTTCAATAGCATTGGTTCAGTATAGTTTGTAGAAAGTTGTAATATATATATTTTTTCTGTTTGTAGATAGTTAGTATATTAGTAAACAACTTCATAGTTTTAATTTTATCTGTGTAAACAAAAAAAATAGTCTCTAAATTATTTTTTTTTCTAGAAAACAAGGAAAGTGAAATATTTAAACTACGAGCTAAAATCATTTATAAAATTTAAAACTGGTAATAGGTTGACTTATTTTATAATTAGTAATGTTTTTTATCTTATGTATTTTATTTTATTTTTTATTTTTTTCAAAGAAAAAACTTAATTACTATTTTAAGTGTTTTTTTTTGTGGTTGTTTACATTATTGTTTTGGTATAGTTAAATTTCTATCTTTAGACATTTATTAAAGATTGTAAAAACTGATAGTTTTAACTGGAAGGATATATTTATTTAATGCATTTTACCTAGTTTGAGCATAATTTTTTTTTAGGATACAGCTTTATTTTACTTATTTTTTGAACATGCAGCTTAATTTTATATATTTATTGTCATTTTGTTTTTACTTTTTAAATGTTATAGCTTAAATTTAATGTTGCTTTTTTTTGATAAGTTGACAATACAGTCTAAACTCTTAAACATACTTGAAAAAAAAAACAGTTTATTTTACTAATCAACTTATTTTCTCTTTTTTCACTCATATAAAGGTTTAACTATTTGCTAAAATTATTGATAAATTAAAAAAAAAAACTGAGATAGAAACTCTACCTTTTGACAAAGAGTCAAATATATATTTAATATATAAATAATATTAAGTTTATTTGTGTATAAAATTTATATAATTAAAAAAAAAAAGAAATATTTAATGTTGTAATGTTTTATAGTTTCATTTTTCATAGAGTTTTTTCTTTTAGAGTTTGAATTTTGACTTTAAAGTTTTTTTTACTTTTTTTGCTAATTATATTTCATTATTATTTTGACTAAGTTGGGTACGCAACTCGATGACCAAGAGGTCTTGTTGCGTATCCAGGTCCTTAAACCATGACGTTTTTAGCAACTTTTGCTTTTGTTCTATAAACCACTATCTATATAAATTTACAACTAACAAATACTTTTTATTTTGAAAGGTTAGAAATTTTCACTTTTTTTTTATTTCTTTTGAAAATTTTATAAATAAAATGCTATTTGTTTTGTTTTTAATTTAACATTGATAAAAGTAGTTTAATAAATAGAATAGGTTTGAAAAAAGATGTTCATAAATAAATATTTTACAAGTTATAATCAAATAAATACACTAAGTTTAGATTATTTCTATTTTATGAAAAAAAATTTCATATTTGAACAATAGTGTTTTGGCTTTAAACTAACTTGATTAAGTTTGTATAGTTCTTTTGTTTACTAAGATAGTTGTTATTTTTATTTTTTTAAATACTGATGCTTCAGTTAAGCGATCAGTCAATATCGTAGTTGCATTGCGCTTTAACCGCTGTTCTTAATAGATTGGTAAGTTATGTCAGTTTTAAATACTGTGGTATTCAACTTTAATAAATGTACATAGATTGAAAATAAGTTTAAGTTACATCAAGTTTAAATTTTAGAATACAATGTTTTATAAATAAGTTAGACTATTTGTTAGAGTGAATAACTTAAGTTAACTTAAAATTACAAAAAAAAAACTGAAATTTTTCATAATTGTCAATGTAGTTTTTTTTAAACTTTTTACTTTTGAAATATAACTAATGTTTTCATATGTTAAAGATAAATAAATATGTGTAAATTAAATACTTTATTTTCAACCAGGTTTCGGTGACAGAAAATTGCGACCTCTTTAAGTAAAATAAAATAGTACCTGCACATAACAATTCTAATTTAGAATTGATTAAATTATTAGTAAATTTAAAAGCCTACAACTTTAAAAAAATACAGTAAATTTAAATTAAAGATATTTTGTTAGTAGCTCGCAATAATATGTTACAACAAAATTACAAGAAAAAAAAGGCTATATTCTATATTTGTAAAAATAAAGCGATTGTCACAGTTTTAAAAACAAATTTAAGTAAATAACTATTTAAGAAAATTTTTTTAATTTCATAAAATATTTCAATTTGGTGCTGAGAAATTATAATAAATAATCTTCAAAATAGAAAAAAATTAAGACACCGAATAAATCAACAAAAAAAAACAAATTCAGTTAAATTAACATTTAAGTCAGCTTAATAATAAAATGATACAAAAAGTTAATAACAACATTTTTTTATGAACTCAAATCCTTTTGTATCAAGTATCATTTACTTTTTCAAAGACAGAATAGAAAGCTTACTAAATGTATTAAACAAAGAATAACTTTTTTTTTCTGTTTTATTTTTGTCATCAAATTTCTAAAGGTTTTAATTAAATTCTGATGAAAACATTGCGTTTTACAGATTGATATTTAAAGAATAAGAAACATTAACAGTGATAATTATAAACGAATTTCAATAAATTTCATAAATGTGTTTTGTTTTATTTATAATTAATCAATTTATTTATGAAAACAATCTATATCTTTAACTTGAAAAGGATTTAAAAGGTATTAAAAAATAATTATAACATTCTTCATATTAAAAAAGTCAATGTTCAAATGATGATTTTTGTTATCACAAATTACGTGTAAACAAAAACACATAATTGTTCAAATCATAGTTTTAACTGTCGTGAAATTTATCAATGATATTTCTATTAACAATGGAAATCATGTTTTCATTGAAAATAACGGTGTGTATAGCTCAGCTATATTTAATCAAAACAAAAGGACGACTTTTTTATATCATATTTTACAACTATTTTCGTAATTCTACAACAAATGTTTGTAAATTCAAAATTTATATATTGAACTACTTTAGCCTTAATTATTAAAATATATATATATTTTAAACTGTTAATCCAACATAAACCAAAAATGTACTTTAATTGAAACTTACTCTAACCTTTATTGTTTTAATTAAATTTTTTAAACAATTTTTTTAAATAAAAATTTGTACCCTTTATCTTAATTTTTAATGTTGTTGTTGAATGTTGTTTAAATACAGAATAATACGAGAAAATTGTTATAAAAAGGTATCTTTCTTTAAGTAACAGTTTGTTTAAAAAGTTTGAATATGTATAATGTATTTACGAAAGTAAAGAACATTGCAACTGACATTTTGTACTACATAATTGAAGCTTAAATGTAAAACGCGTATAAAAAAGCGAACCTTTTTGAAAAAGGACATGTACTAATCTTAATGTTGGTAACTAAAAATATTTGGTATATAAAAACCAAAATGTATTGGGTTTGGTACGCAACTTTGCACTGTGTTGGTTACTTTACTTATATTTAAGATTTACTTAAATATATTTATGGCTAAAATTTAAAAACTATAGCTAGTGTTTAAATATTTTCGGAATTCATTTATTACTTAACTAAGGAGAAGTAATTTTAAACACTAAACTTTTTCAAGTAAGTTCAATTTGTCTAATTATTATTTTTGACTGAAACTTAGTTTGAATTATCTATACGGTAGAAAGTGTTGGTAATGAAAATAAAATCTTTATATATTACGAATTGTTAGAGCTTTACTTGTAAAAAAAATAACGAATACAACCTTCGTTTTATAAAATGAAGTAATACCCTTTATTTGTTCACATTTAACTGGAAATATCAATATCTTTACGATTTTACGGTAGTTTATAAAATAAACCAAAATTGTTTAAGCTAATACTTGTAAGAGATTAATTTGTGATTATATTGTAAAAAAGTATAACAATTATTGTACTGTAAGATTGTAAGATTTAGGAAGCTAAAACTGTTTGCTTCTTTAAAATAATTTGAAATGTTTAGAGTTCTTTAAAGTTTTATAAAAATTAGAAAAACATTTATTAGATACATTTTTAAAAATTATTTTAACTGCTTTCTAGCATTTACTGTAGATTTGATTAATAAAACTATATAAACCAAGAGAAAAAAATAGTTTTAAACTTTCAATTGGTTATAAAGATACTGTAGATTACTTTTCTTTCCAATAATTGATCGTGCTCATTTTTTTGAGCTAAGAATCTATTAAGAGAAAACAGTGTTTAATTTCATCACTCTTTTTATGTGCGGTAACTAAAATTCAGATTTTAAATCTCTAACTTACTTTTAGTTTAAATTCATACGACACAAAGCAAGTGAAGCTTGTGTATCTAAACTTTTAATAATGTAAACACTTTTATTTCTTTAGTAAACTTAGTGAGATAATTAAAGTTTATAGAGAATTTTTTTTTTCCCATAATTTTTTTTTTCTGTAATCAAGCCATTATAGTTAAATTTTTCAATACAGACTGTTATATATTAGTAGTAGTTCTAAAATTTTATGTGCACTGTTTCATTATCTGTAAGTTATTTAGATTTAGCAAACTAACACATAAAAGTTTATTCTTATATAAGCACTTTTAAATGTTTTAATATAGCTAAACTTAAATGCTAAGTTTAAATTGTTTTGATGATCTATTAAATCTAATTGAATGATTTTGTATAGGTTTATGATACAATACATATTCCTAATTAACAGTAATACATAAAAAAAAGTTTAAGTTGTCGTTTTTTTTTTTGTTTAAACTTGTTTAGTTAACTCGAGGAATTTTTCAGGTTGTTTTTAGTTTTACTTGAGGTACCTCGTTTGATATTTATTGTTAAAAAATGAAAAGTGTATATCAATAAAAAGATCCTCAAATCAGTACACCTCCTGATGATCAATCTACTTATAATGTTGTGTGGAATACTCAAGGTTTAAAGACGCCTTTAATAAGCATGTAAGTTATAAATGATGTACTCACACTAAAACAGAATTTTTTTTTTTAACAGCGAAATATTTTTTTAATCTTAAACACATTTTGTTTTAATGTATTATCAATTATTTTAACTCAGTTTAGTGTAAATCAAAGTTTGATAGCAAAATTTAAATTATATTTTTTGACTAATTATTAATATCCTTTAAACAGATAATATATCCTTGAATTGTTTGCTGAACTCCAAAATAATGTCCCCAATTGAAAACTTTTGATTCAGAGTTTAAACTGATTGGTCTTGTATGCTCCCTCTGCGCTGTCTTACTGAAATGCTCTTTTTATAGCCTATGCTTTACTGTCTCGTTCATAAATAGTTGGTGGTTTAATAGGAAAGTTGTTGGCTGGTGTGGAATCTTCAAATATGTATTAAAGCTTTTTTGTGTTATTGTATTTCAGTACTTTTTGTATACATGTTTTTCGTTTTTTTTTTCATAATTTAGCTATCAATGATAGTATTTATTGTAAAAGCTTTTTGCTATTATGTTTGTTATCTTAAGTTTTATGCATAACTTTTTTGTAGATTTTATTAGTTTAACTTTGTTTTTGAAGCTTTTTAGTTGGTAATAGGCAAAAATATGTTTCAATTAAATTTCAAAAAAAAATATATATATTTAAAAGCTCTAGTATAAAAAAGTTATCAAACAGAGTCAATAATTTTATAACAAAAAAATATTATTCATCTTAAACCACATAATTCTGCTACATATAATTTTTGTAAACAATTTTTACAAAATAATTAATGGCTTTTTAGTCTACCTAGACCTCTATAATATGCTGATATAATGTAAGTAAACGAAACTAGTATTTCACAATTTGCCAAAGTTGAAAAGTACAAAGGTTAATTAACAATAACAATGTTTTAATCAACTATCAATTATTACTTCACAAAACCAAAAATACAAAAGAACATAATTTTAGTGTTTTCTGATTTGTTTTAAAGAAGAATTTTTCAAACATTTAATTTTAATTTTTTTATACATGATTACAATTTACATAGATAGTACATAATTATTTAAATCATAGTTTTAACTGTTGTGAAATTTATCATTGATATTTCTATTAACAATGGACACCTTATTTTCATTTGAAAAAATAAAGTATGTGGCTTTGCTTTGTTTTAGTAAAAAAAGGACGAAATTTTCTATATCATATGTTTTATTTGTTATAACAAATGTTTGAAAATTTTAAACTGTGTATTGAACTACTTCAGCCTTAAAAAATAAAAATATATTTATTAAAAATATATTCTAAACATATTTACTTGAAGTACCTTGTTAAAAACTTTACTCGATTATATTATACATAATATTTATTTTTAGTAAAAACAAAAATGAATATCTTGTATATGTTGTATTTTATCTATACTTAACTTAATTGTCATTTTGTTCTTTTTTAAGCATTCAGCATTATAAAAAATACTTAAATATTATTACTCTTTTTTAATAAAATTTATGTAATCCAAGTCAGTTGTACCTTTTAACTCATTAAATAAAATGAAAAAAATTAAATATAAAGATCTTTGTATAATTCAAATAAAATTTTAAAGATTGCAAATATAGAAACATGATTATATTTGAAGCGACCAGGAGCAAATTATTTAAACGCTTATACTAAACAATTTACTTTCAAATGTTTTTCAATTTCTTAATGAAGTAACTTTTACACTTTTTGAAAATTCTAATTATAAATTTTATAAGTAGAAAACTAAATGACTTGATATTAACTTAACGATATGAAAATTAGTTTGATGAACAGAATAATTTAAAAAAGAAAGCATTTAAAAGGTATTATTCTATTATTCTAAATTGAACAAACACATTTATTATGGATTTTTTATTCGGATTACTGACCAAAGTCTTTCATATTTTAATATTAGAGAATTTTTACTCTAAACTAACTTGATTAATTTAGTCTACTTATTTTTTTATTTATGATAATTGCTACCAACTTTATTTAAATGCTAAAGTTTCAAATAAGCTGTAAGTCAGTAATATAGTTACGTTGTGCTCAAACTTCTAGTTAAAATGGTTTGGTTAGTTATGCCAGTTTTAAACATTTTTTTAAACTTTAGTTTAAACGAATTTCAAACATATAAATTTCATAAAGGTTGAAGTTGTTTTTTACATTGAAGTAGTCATTAAGAATGGAGAGTGATATAGAAGTCAAACACACTACTTGTTAATGTGTATAACTAAATACTCATTTATAAATTAAAACAATTTTTAATTACTTATTACCGCTGATTTTTTTTCAAGTGTCAATGGAAATTTCTTTAACTTGTTAACACTTTAATATTCTATAAAATGAAACTTATTTGTATCACATTATCAGGTATGAATAGTTTTCTAATATATTGAAGTTGTTTTAACAATAAATTTTTTAAAGAGCTTCACAATTAAGGAGCCTTTATACAATTATGACAAAAGTTAAATTGTTAAAAAGTTTATTACTTAACAATTGTTTCACGCTAGTGCGATGATCACAAGTAAAAGTAAACAAACTAATAAGTTGCAACGGACAAACATTTTATATAGTTTTAGATAAGTAATTAGTTGATTAGGTGATTAGTTGACTAATTGAATTTTAGTAATGTTCAGCAAGATAAATTATAATTAACGTAAATGCAATCATAAAAAAAATCAAACGATAAAAACAAAACTATATAATGAAAACAAAGGTAGATTAAACTTAAATCTAGCAAATTAAGACTTTAAATAAAATTTTGTAAAGTGTCTACATTTACCCACCAGTTCTGATCTCAAGTTTAAAAGTTTGTTTTTATCCGCAAATGCGATTTCAAGTCTTTCTAAGTTACATAGGGTGCAAATTTTACTGGGCTTGTTTTGGTTACTGCGATGAACAATTTCCCATTTTATCATATTTCTCCAATCAGGGTTACTATTCTTTATTTTGTGAATGAATCTACTTAATCTTGTGCTTTCTTTCTTCTTTACATCATTAAAGGATTGTGTATGTTCGTAAAATCTATTTTTAAATTGTCTCCCAGTTGAACCAATATAAATATGTTCTTTTTTGTTATACATGACTGTTGCTTTGTAAATAACTCCTTTGGTAAGACATTCACCTTTAACTGGACAATTGTTTTTTGATCTACAATTGCATAATTTGCGGTTTTTTTCATTTGTATCATTTGAGTTTTGAAGTAGTTTCTGGTTGTGATTGGACAATTCTTTTTCCAAGTTGGACATGCAAGAATATGAAATCTTAATTGTGTTTCTATTAAATATAGAACCATAAAAGCCTGATTTGGGAAAATGTCTGGATACTAATTTTAGGAATTCTTTCCCTATATTCGTCTTTATAGAATTACTAAAAGGAGGATTGAAGTAAAAAACTTTCTTTTTCCTTAATTTTCTTCTATTTTTTCCAATAGGATTACTGTGAACATATAATAGTTTTGTTTTAAAGCCACTGTTTTCTAAGGTTTTTTCATACGGATCTTTTATCTTGTCAAATATGTCTTTAGTTTTGGATAGTGATGATAACTTTTTTTGTATCATTGATGGAATTTCTTTTTTTATTGGGTATGGATGGTTTGAATTAAAGTTCATATAAATATTCTTAGCATTTTCTTTTCTAAATGGAAGGTATTCGTCTTTTTCCAGGTCCATAGTTATGTCCAAAAAATCCACCCTCTGTGTGCTGAGTTCAATTGTCACTTTTAAGTTATGTTGCTGAAATACTTTCGTTAGAGATTTTCTCAGTTGATCAATAAATCTTGGTGATCGTTTTTTCACTATAATAAACCGTCATCTCGATAAAGGCCGCAATTGGATATTTCGATCTTCTTATCATTAATAATCTCATTTAGGATAAATAAACCAACCAGTTCACAAATCTCTGCTCCATGAAAGCTTCCCATTGGGATGTCAAAAAGATCATGAGCAGTTTATTGTAGATCAAAAAACAATTGTCCAGTTAAAGGTGAATGTCTTACCAAAGGAGTTATTTACAAAGCAACAGTCATGTATAACAAAAAAGAACATATTTATATTGGTTCAACTGGGAGACAATTTAAAAATAGATTTTACGAACATACACAATCCTTTAATGATGTAAAGAAGAAAGAAAGCACAAGATTAAGTAGATTCATTCACAAAATAAAGAATAGTAACCCTGATTGGAGAAATATGATAAAATGGGAAATTGTTCATCGCAGTAACCAAAACAGGCCCAGTAAAATTTGCACCCTATGTAACTTAGAAAGACTTGAAATCGCATTTGCGGATAAAAACAAACTTTTAAACTTGAGATCAGAACTGGTGGGTAAATGTAGACACTTTACAAAATTTTATTTAAAGTCTTAATTTGCTAGATTTAAGTTTAATCTACCTTTGTTTTCATTATATAGTTTTGTCTTTATCGTTTGATTTTTGTTATGATTGCATTTACGTTAATTATAATTTATCTTGCTGAACATTACTAAAATTCAATTAGTTAACTAATCACCTAATCAACTAATTACTTATCTAAAACTATATAAAATGTTTGTCCGTTGCAACTTCTTATTAGTTTGTTTACTTTTACTTGTGATCATCGCACTAGCGTGAAACAATTGTTAAGTAATAAACTTTTTAACAATTTAACTTTTGTCATAATTGTAGTTTTCTAATATATGTTCTTATGTACTATTGATGGTATTAACAAAATCAATTATAAAAATAAATTAAAACTTTAATTAACAACATTTCAATCATATTTATGTAACTGATAATAATATTTTTCACACAGAAACTATACCCCTGAGTTGTTTGATAAAATACAGAAAATAATGCCCCCTTTCTTAAAGCCTAAAACAAATATAGATCTTTTTGTATATATCTTGTGCAGTGTCTGGCTGTATTTGTGGTCCAGTGTTTGATTACTGGCTTATAAAAGATTGGTTGAGGA
Organism: Thalia democratica; assembly: GCF_965202585.1. Lineage (NCBI taxonomy): Eukaryota > Metazoa > Chordata > Thaliacea > Salpida > Salpidae > Thalia > Thalia democratica. Next base: position 31,531,589 of record NC_139169.1, on the reverse strand, counting down.
AAATTTTTGGCTGGCAAAATGAAACCCTAAAATTTGACATGCTGTTTGTAAAATATGTTGTTGAATACAACCTGACTGCAGGTTTTGTTATGTTTGTTAGTAAGCTAACTTAACAATAAGAGTGCTTTTTCTATAATTGTTGATGTAAATCATGAAAGGTTCTTTTGTATTGGTTTAATTTTTTGGTTTAGTGCATTAGTTTATGTTGTTAATTTTGTTTAGTTGTTTCTTTGCTTTTGTTTAAATCTTTTTTGTAGTTTGCAAAATATTTTTCAATAAAGGCAAATAAATAAAAGAGTTTTTTCAAACATATTGGTAAATTTTATCTCGACAAGCTAAAAAGTTAAATTAGTAAAAAAAAAAAAAATTAAGCTTATTAATAAGTAAGTAATCTTTAAAAATCATTATCTATTTAATTTTTGTAATTAATCTTAAACAAAATTTCACTTGGTATTTAGTATATTGAGTGGTGAAATAAACAATTAAAACCCGAAAAAAAAACTTAAACCTGATAATTCGGAAGTAAAAAATTTTTATAGTTTCCCTAATCTTATAATGATACAAATATTTATAAATCTTAAATTTTAAAGAATTTAAATTCTGTTTTTATTGACTTTCAATGCTTTTTCACAAAAACAGAACTCAGGTAAATGCATTAGAATATTAACATAACAAAGCTGTATTTAGTTTTTAACTTTCTAAAATAATTATTTCGTTATTCAAATGAAAACATGTTTCTTAAATTTACTTTAGTTATTTTTATGGACTGTAAGTGATCAATTGTAAATATAAGTTCATAAAATTTAATTAGAAGATGCTAAAAATCAATAAATTGTTTATATAAACTCGATTTTTGCTACATAAAATTTTAAATTAATATCCTGTTAACACATACTAAAGTTTTTATACCGATAGAAAACTACATCTTAATAAAAATTAGCTATTTTAATTTGTACAGACTGTTACATTTACCTGCCATATTTAGCCAAATTGTTATATATGTTTGTTTTTTCATTGACTTTATATTTTCTGCAAAATGACTTCTTTTCTATGTTCGTTAAAAGATTTACTTGTTATTTAAGTTTATTGCAAAACTTAAGTTTATCATTCCAATTGATCAACAAACAAAATAAATATATTTTTAAATTTTTTCAAGTTTATGGTATTTAAAACAAAACCGTTTTTATATATTTAAGACTAAAAAATAAGTTGTGTAAAACTGTTTGTAAAAATACGCTTGTAAATAACTTTATTGTTTTAGTTTCATATACTGATTCGTAATTATAAAAAAAGCAAGAAAGGTGTTAATGTTTGTATTATCAGTTAATAGATAGGAAGTTTCGTCGATATTTAACATTGCGATATTTGGATATAGAAAGAAATGTTATAAAATTTTACGGAATTGAAAAGGTGACTTCTAATCCATTTGGAATCCTGAAACTTTAAAGGATTCCTCTTCAGAGGTTCTAATTATGTGATTTGTTTTCATTATAAAATATTATCAAAATTTTTTTATATAATTATGAATTAAATCTACATACTTAAACGCAATATTAACGCTAGCTAGCCTAATAAAAACTATTTTACGAAGCTTTACGGAATTGAAAAGGTAACTTCTAGTCCATTTGGAATTTTGAAAACTACAGGATTCCTCTTCAGAGGTTCTATTTATGGATTTGTTTTTATTTGAAAATTTTATTGAAACTTTTTTTATATAATTATAATTTAAATCTACATACTTGAACGCAGTATTAACGCTAGCTAGCCTAGTGAAAACTATTTTATTAAGCTTTACGGAATTGAAAAGGTAACTTCTAGTTCATTTGGAATCATGAAACTTTTTAAAGGATTCCTCTTCAGAGGTTCTTTTTATGTGATTTGTTTTTATTTGAAAATTTTATCGAAATTTTTTTTATATAATTATAATTTAAATCTACATACTTCAACGCAATATTAACGCTAGCTAGCCTAGTAAAAACAATTTTATTAAGCTTTAAGGATTTGAAAAGGTAATTTTTAGTCCATTTGGAATCCTGAAACTTTTTAAAGGATTCCTCTTCGGAGGTTCTATTTATGTGATTTATTTCTATTTTAAAATTTTATCGAAAACTTATTTATTTAATTATAGTTTAAATCTACATACTTGAACGCAATATTAACGCTAGCTAGCCTAGTAAAAACTATTTTATGAAACTTTATGGAATTGAAAAGGTAATTTCTAGTTCATTTGGAATCCTGAAACTTTACAGGATTCCTTTCCAGAGATTCTATTTATTTGATTTGTTTTTATTCTAAACTTATTTTTATTAATTATACAAAAAATAATAATTTAAAATTTGATTGTTTATAAAATTTGATGGAAAGTTTTGAGCTAACATCATCGTTCATTCAAGCGTCAAAGAGAAAGCTCTCAAAGTCATATGGTTTACTGATGCAAAATGATCACAGTTAAAATAAGGAGAAAATTAAGTGTACACAAGAAATTACTGATGTAATGTAGCAAAAAGTCTAGTAAATTTTTTTTTTAATTATAACAAAAATTTGGTAGAACTTTAATGAGTTTTTATAACAATAATTCAAGACTAATACAACTTAACAATTGTTTTAACATCTTAACTTTTGGTTTTTTATACAAGAAAAAGTTTAACCGACTGTTTAACGAAACATTAATAAAAAAAACAAAGGTATAATTGAAAGTTTTTTAGTAATTGAACTCATGTTTAATTCGTTAATTGTAATCACAGCACGTGCAATAATAACAAACATTGAATCTAAAACAGGTACTCAAAATCAGAGCATGTCTTTTTTTTATACCTGTTTTTAAAAGATTATCACCAAAATTGCATCTTTTAAATAACTTTTAATTTTTAGTAAAAAAACTAGATTTTTAACCTTTAAGCTTATTAATTATAAAAAATCAAAACAAATATAAATTTATAAAAAATTCAATAAACAAATATAAAAAAATAACTGTTAACACTAAGTAATAAACTAAAAATACAGTTAATAAAAAAATAATTACATAACATGTAATAAAGATTATTTTCCCACTAAAAAAAGGAATTTACCTCCATGGGTAAATTTACCTTAGTTTAAGAAATGCTGCTCTAGTTGTACTATATACTTTTCAATAAAATGTTACACAATAATTTTACAAAACACAGAAAACTTATATACTAACCCATTTAATTTCATCATTAAGTTGCTTTTTTTTTTCCTAGGTAATACCAAAGACATCTGTAGCACTGGTTGGCGTTTATGACTATAAGTAAATATTAATTAGTATATTAATTGAACGGTTTAAAATTTTTATTGTATTAATAAAACTCAGTAAACATAACTAGTACTTATTCGTTGTAATAATTTTTTACCTCCTTCCTTTATCAGCATAGTTACCACTTCCCTTCTTTTGCTACAATTTTGGGATACTCCGGTAGATAGATGAATTCTAGTCGGAAGCAACGGGTATGTAAGTACAATTTGTTCTGCAGCCTAAATTATAGATAAATATTTTAAAAGTTAGTTGTAATTAAAATATTTTTAAAATGTTATAAGTTATTAATAAACAGATTATTTTCATACTTCAATGACATAAATCCTACAGCTTATTCCGTCTGCCTGCGAATTGTTATTTATTCCAACTGCTTCAAATGTACTGAATTTATCTAACAAACTTCCTTTTTCTATTTGTTTTCTACATTGACAAAAAATGTATAGAGAAAACTTTAAGTTTCTATTTACAAAACTTATATCTAATCTTTTTTAAAGTAAATTAAAACAAAACTAACAACTTAGACACAAAAATTGCTAGCTTGATATTAACTTATATATTGAAATAGCCTATTGATATTTCATCATATCAAAAAAAAAGTTCTTAAAACGATTGGTCGAAGGACGTAAATTATGTTTTTCTTGCTAGTTATTCTGATTATTATCTTTTTTAACAGCTTAAAAGATAAAATATCTTTCAAATGACTGTTCATTTTTTATTCTATTGAAACTTAAAATAGAGATTACTAGAAACATATAAAATAATAAAAAAATTATTTTGGATTTAAACAAATATAAGTTTACAATAAATACATTATTTATCTTAAAAATAAAAACGGCGCTTACGTCATATTTGTCAAAAATATCTCTCCTTTTTTATTCTTCTTCTGAGCTCATAATCGGGTCGAATTTTTTTTTTCTTTACAATGAACTAGTAGAAAACATTCCCAATTAAAGTATTGTACTTAACTTTAAATGAAACAATTAACTGTAATCATGTTTCATCAGTAAATCACATGACTTAGAGAGTTTTCTCTTAAACGCTGTAATGATCAATGATGCAAGCTCAAAACATTTCATCAAATTTATTAACTAATCAAGTTTTAAACTATAATTTTTTTGTATAATTTAAAAATACAAGTTTAAAATAAAAATAAGTTATAATTTTTAAATTATAAAAATAATTTGTAAAACAGTTTTTACTAGGCTAGCTAGCGTTAATATTGCGTTCAAGTATGTAGATTTGAATTATAATTATATAAAAAAGCTTTCGATAAAATTTAAAATAAAAACAAACCACATAATTAGAGCCTCTGAAGAGGAATCCTGTAATTTTTCAGAATTCCAAATGGACTAGAGGTTACCTTTTCAAATCCTTAAAGCTTAATAAAATAGTTTTTACTAGGCTAGCTAGCGTTAATATTGCGTTCAAGTATGTAGATTTAGATTAAAATTATATAAAAAAGTTTTCGATAAAATTTTAAAATACAAACAAATCACATAAATAGAGCCTCTGAAGAGGAATCCAGTAAAGTTTCAGGATTCCAAATTGACTAGAAGTTATCTTTTCAATTCCGTAAAGCTTCATAAGATAGTTTTTACTAGGCTAGCTAGCGTTAATATTGCGTTCAAGTATGTAGATTTAAATTATAATTATATAAAAAAGTTTTAGATAAAATTTAAAAATAAAAACAAATCACATAATTAGAACCTCTGAAGAGGAATCCTGTAAAGTTTCAGGATTCCAATTGGATTAGAAGTTACCTTTCCAATTCCGTAAAGGTATAAAACATTTCTTTCCATATCCAAATATCGCAATGTTAAATATCGACGAAACTTCCTATCCATTATTAGTTATTGCATTATAGTATAAGTATTACTTAGTAATTGCAAAACCGTATAATTTTTTTCTATACATTAAAATAAAAACAGTAAATGTTATAAAATATTTTAATTTGAATTAGAAACTGAAAATATGCAAATATGTGCGGAGCCAGATCCCAAAAATAAACTATTTTTAGTTTTTTAGTAAGTACTTTATATTTATTTTTTTAATTTTCATGTTTTAGATTATCACAAATATTTCTCTATTGTTTTACTTCTAAGCTTTGTGAACCAGAAAGTAGTTTTTTATAAATTTTAACTGTCATTATTAAACTTAACTTAAAGTAAAGGTTGTAATAAGGTTAAGTACAAAAAAATACTTATAATATGTGTTTTTCAAGATAAATTTTACTAAAAAATATTGAATATAAATGATTTGTTTTTTCTTGACCTTAATCTTTTATATTCAATATAAGAGAAGAATGACGTTAGACTAATTTGATTACACTAGTATAAGAAATATTCGATTTAAGATAACTAATACCAAGTTCATTTAAACACTCAAGTTTCAGTTATTCTATCAGTCATTATATAGTTACCTGTGCTGAAAGTACTGCTTTAAATAGGTTAGTAAGTTACGTCAGTTTTAAATATATATGATAATACACAGTTTTCCTTCTAAGTTTATAGGTTAAGTATAAGTTTTTATTGCATTAAATTAAAAGTTAAGAAAACTGTTTGTTTAAAAATCTGACTATTTGTTAATGTGAATAGCTGTAAACTTTGTTAAAAACTAAAATGCATTTTAAGTACTTAGAACCATATAAAAGTTTAAATTTTTTCTTTTAGTACTACTGATTTTTAACACTTTTAGTTAACAACTCAAAAAATACAACTAACAGTGCAGAAATGATATTAAACTGTTTTGGTGTATTTGTTGATAACCTAAAGGTTTTTTCGTACACAAGTCATCAAATAATTTTTTATGACCGTTGTTTTATGGTCGCTAATTAAACAGTAACATGTTAAACATTTTGGTTATTAATTTTTCTTAATTGTATTTATTTCTAATGGACTAATTATTACTTTAAGTAAATTTAGTTTTTAAAAAAGTTTGGTAACAAAACTTTATTTGTATTTGTGTGCCTAATTGTTAACATTCTTTTAACAGATACTAAATTTCTGATTTGTTTGAGTTTCAGTAAAAACAAATCCCGTTTAAAGTAAACAATCTACGTAACTAGAATGTAAACACCATGTGCTCTGTACCATGTATTTTGTGGTATATCTTCTTAACATTTATAGTCTAATTCGGTTTATAGTCTAATGTTTGGTTTCTCAAAAGAATGGTTCAATAAAAAAGTCGTTGGCTGATATGAAACCTTCTTTCAAGCATATCTCAATACTTACTGTTTTTAGTTGTTTTGTCTTCAATGTACAAGTTTTGTATGTGAGTGTTGGTATCACTTTAAAAAGATTACATTTATCATATTTTCTATATTTTGTTTCGTGTACAATACTTTTGAAAAATTTTATAATTTATTTTTTTGAAGCTATTTTGTTAATAGGTAGTAAAAATTATGTAACAAAAAACTGCTAGAAAAAAAGAATATATAATTGATTTAAACATCGAAAAATGAAGTTTTCCATGCTAATTTTAAGTAGAAATCCAGTAACTTAATTACAGAGTAAAATTAGTTTCCTAAACCTAACTGAATACCTTTCCGAGAGTTTTGTAAACTTGCTTGAACAAAAAAAAAATTAAGTCTAGTAAGACGCTTAATAACTGTTTAAAAGCAAAATTAGTGGCACATCGGACGAAAAAAATAATATTGTATAATTCACCAAATAAAGTGAAAAGAATCTTCTTCAATAATATGTATAAGTATTGTTTAAAATCTTTTAATCCTGTATCAATCAAATATCAATAACACTTTTACAAAACTTGAAATAAAGTGGAAAATTTAGCTTTATATTTTTTTTAATTACTGAAATGTTTTCTAATCAACGATTGTCAACTTAAGCTTACGCTGTTTTTCTTAAAAGGATCTTTAGAGCTTTTATAAATGACAATAAAATTATACTAAGCACACAAATGTATTTAGTGAGATGAGGTAATGAGAAAATAGTTAGTTAGAGCTAAATAAGTCTTATCAATAGGATAACATTTTTGTATTCTTTCTTGTTTCTGAAAACAGAAACTTAAAAACAAGTTATAAGTAATGTTTATAATTATAAAAGCTATTAATTGGAAGTATTTTCCATTAAATTTGTTACATCTGTGTTGTAATCGAAAAGTTTCCGTTAAAAACTATTTATGCTATCTTTAGACTTAAAGTTTTAAAATTAATAATATAAAACAATTTATAAACGATTAAAGTCAAATCTCGTAAAATTGACCCTTAGTATTGTAAATAGTGTAAAGAGTTGTTATTTAACTATCGTGAAAATTTACACTGATATATTCGTTATTATTTGAGACCATACATTTATTAAACAGAAAATTATAAAAAAAGTGAAGTAAATGTAGCTGAGTAAAATTATAAAATTGTATTAACAGAATATCTTATTTTTAGCTTGTAATTAGTTTTTGAAAAGTTTTCAACTTAACGATTTAAATTAACTTATCTGTAATCAAAACTTTAACATTGCTAGCCTTGAAACGGATTTGCAAATGCTAAATTATTTAACGATTCTTCAAAATTAAAATTTGGAAACAACTTAAAAATAACAATTAGATTTTTTAAGTATAAGAGTTTGAGTTTTGATGGTTTTTAAAGTTAAGACAGTGTAAAATAAATTAAGCATAGTTATAAAGATTATTAAGTAAATAGCTTTCTTGTAAGTATTGTTATTTATAATTTGTTAAATTAAACAAGATAATTTAAACACAAAATGCTTTATGCAAAGTTGCAGCATGAAACTAATTAAAGTTTAATTTAGTGTTTTAATTATTAAAAATGTACTGATTACTGATAAATAAGTAATCTATTTTAAGTATTTTTTTTAATTTGTTAATAAAAGTTTTTAAGTTCATCAAGTTTTCGGTACTAATTATTTGAATAAATATATTTAAATTTATTAAATAAACTGTAAATTACTATTTTTCAACTGTAAATGACTCAATTGTACATAAAAAAGTTATAAAAAAATTTATAAATAAGATCGATAATTTATTTCTATAAAAATAAACTTATCTTACAAAACATAATGTACAATATATAACAATTACAATGTACTTCCATAACCATTTTTCACGCATTAAAGTTTTTATACAAACTTAAGTTAACATTTAAATAGACAGTAGTCAGTTAATAGTGTACAGATTGTTTTATTTAGTAGCCATTTTCAACCTTTCATTACAAAATACTACAAAAATATGACCACATCTCATCTGCAAACAGACTTATGTTAGACTTTTTGATGGTTTTTGCAGAAATTTTTAAATATTAATTTGTGTAAACAAAACGTTGTTTATATATTTTAGAAAAAGGTGTTTTGTGATGTTGTATGTATAAGTTCGTTTTGACTTTAAAAAATCGATTTTTCTTGTATACTGTTTTATCTTTGTGGTTAAAGCTATTAAAGTATTAAATTTTGTATTCTAGCAACTGTATTGATAATTTTTTATCGTTATACATTAGTGAAATCAAAATGAAAAAATTACTTACAAAAATTGTATCAGTAGGTTTAAATGTACTTTTTTTAGTTATATTCTTTATGTTAATTATTTATAATCTTAGAAAAGAAATAAAGAATTTAATTTTAAAAAACCGACTATTCAGTTTTTAACGGTTCAAGTTCTACAACTTTTCTATGTTTTAAGCAACATAATACTATTTCTTTAATAACCAACTAAGTATAATTAAGAACTAGTTTTGTAGATATATTTGTTAGAAATAAAAAATTGATAAAAGTAATTTTAAACACTAAGTTTTTTTTCATACAAGTTCTATATGTATAATTACAATTTTTTACCAAAACTTAATTAAATTATTTATACGGTAGACAATCTTGGTATTAAAAAAAAAATTATTCATATATGACGAATTGTTAAAGCTTTTCTTGTGAAAAAAAGTAATTCAACCTGGGTTTTATATAATGAAACAAAAACCATTTTTAATTTCTGTTTCAGTTTGAAATATCAATCTCTTTACATTGTTACTTTAGTTTATAAATTTAAACAAAAATGTGAAAGCTACTATTTGTAGGAGATTAATTTGTGATTACTTTGTACAGAAGTAAAATAATACTTCAATTATCTTTACTACAGACAATAAAATTTTACATAAGATATAGAAAGCTAAAACTATTTACTCCTTCAAAGATAAAAGAATTGTTTAAAAGTTTTAAAAGGTCTTTCAATATTAGCAAAACTTTTTTTTATATATTTATTACTAGAATAGATTCTTCTAAATTTACTTAGCTACTTTCTAGCAATCATTGTATAACTTATTGGTCAAAATTTTTAAACCAGTTGAATAAAATACATTTTAACCTTACATAGAGATACTAATTAACAGTAATGAATTGTGATAATTTTTTAAGTTAAGAGTTTACTTAGAGAAAAAAGGTGTTTAGTTTGGCTTTACTTTTTATATGTTGTAATGGAAATTCACTTATTATATTTAAATTATTTTTTAGTAAGAATTTAAAAAATAGAACTTTTTTGCCTAAGAGTTGTAAAAACAGTTGAGCTTATATCTAAATTAATAAAAGTGTTAAGTTTTTTGTTTGTTGAGTAAACTTCTTGAGATATTTAGTTTATAGAGCAATGTTTCTTTACAGTACCTCGTTTGTTTCTCTGTAAAAAAGCTATTATATATATATTTTATGCTGTAAATTATTTAGTTTTTAGTCAATAAAAGCATTCAAGTTTAGTTTTAAATAGAATTTTCAAATGTCCTAATACAGCAACACTGGATTCTAAGTTTAAATTGCTTTGATTACCTATTAAAAATTAATTAAAAAGTTTTTTTTTCAGGTTTATGATACACTACACACAATTTTTTATTTAAAAATTTTTTTTTTAGTTTAATTTAAATTTTGTTTTTAATTTCACTTGTCAACTCGAGAAATTTTTCATATTGTTTTTAATTTACATAAGGTGTAACGTTTGATATTTATTGTAAACAATGGAAGATGACGGTCATCGAAAAGATTTTCGACCTCAAATCATTACTCATGATGATGAACTTGCTTTGAATTTTAGGTGCAATACTCTGGGTTAGTAAATGTATTAATTAAAACTTTTTATTAGAAAATAAATACAACATAGATCTAATAATTAAACTAAATTAAAAGTAAACAAACAATTATTTTCTTTCACAGCCGAATGTGAGAAAAAGAAGAAATTTCAAACTGAAGATCCAGACCGAAAGCAGCAACAACAACAATTATTGGACGACGTTGAAAATGATGTGTGCAATACTAAAGGTTAATATAAGTCTTAAATAAGTTTTTATATTTAAAATTATATAGAACATAGATCTAATAATTAAACTAAATTAAAAGTAAACAAACAATTCTTTTCTTTTACAGCTGAATTTGAAAAAAGGAAGACGTTTCAAGTTAAAGATCCAGACCGAATGCAGCAACAACCACAACAACAACAACAACAACAACAACAAGAATTACCTGTTCAAAACCAGCATCAACAACAGCAACAGCAAAAATTATTGGACAACGTTGTGAATTTTGTGTGCAATACTGAAGGTTTATATATGTTTTGTATAAGCTTGTAAATTTAATAATAGATTTAATCCTTTTTTGTAACAGCGGAATAAGAATAATAAACGAAATATCAAACTATTAAAACTCAAAGTTATTATATGTATATGATAAGCTTGTAAATTCAAAATATATAAACATAAATTTTATTATTATTGATATTGTATTGCTAATGATAAACTTAGGCATCAAATCTTAAGTCTATTAAACAAGACGCACATTAATAAAAATAAACAGAAATAAACATCAAACATAGTTAAAATATTAAATACTCATAAAAAAGCTTTAATTGAATGCTATAAAAGGCAATAATTTAGTACTCACAAACACATTAGTACAAAATTTTTAAAAAATAATTAGTGTTTTGTTAATGCGGAGGCGTAGGAAAAAATTAACATATTAATATTACAAATATAGAAATGTCTAATTTTCGAAAAATTAACTCAGCTATTTTTTAGCAATCATTGTATATTTGACTAGTAAAAATATTTCAACCAGTGAAATAAAATACCTTCCATCTAAACAGGACTCGCTACACAACAACAGAAGCTGTTGAATCACCTAGAGCAACTTTTAATACAAAATCAACAACTAAAACTTATGTTGGAACAACAAGATAAAATACCAGTAACACATCAACAACCATCATCGGTTGAAAATGAACAGGAACTCTTAATTGACAAACAAGTAAATCCTGTTGATACTAATATATCATTATTGACCTGGTTTAATTCAGTTTTAAAATTATTTAATACTTTAATGGAATTCCTTTATTACAGTCTTGTTTATAGTAACTTACTTGTTAATAGTTTGTTTAGCGGTAAAATTGTTTTTTGGTTGGGAAACCTTTTTCTTGTAGTAAAACTTGTTTTTGTTGCAATGATGTTCTGTTTTATTCTTAAGTTTTTAAAACATGTTTTTTTTTTCTTGGACTGGCTCTAATTATTAATTTTTAATTACTTATATAGCCTTTGTTTTTATCATTGTGTCAACCTTTTGTTTTATGCATAATTATTTTCTCCTTTTTTATTTTAAAGCTTTTTGTTTTACTAAATTAAACTTGCACTTAAAAAATGTTTTTTAATGCTCATAAAAATGTTCATTTAGTTTAATATTTTAAGATTTAATTAATTACTTGATTTAAATTATTTAATACTTTGTTGCTAACAACCAAATAGTTACAACTTTTTGTAAATTGTCATTACACCTTCTATGCGATTTTTTTTGTGAAACTTTTTAAAATATATTTTTGTATCATCAAAACATATTTAACAAACATTTAAAAAAAAAAAAATACTTTATAGAATACGAATATTTTATATTAAATTTTACTATCATAATTAACTACTGAAAGTTTAAATCCAAAAATGTTATATAAAAATAACAGTGTATAAAAAAAAACTTTACAATAAACAACAATTAATACAAGTATTGAACTACATTTCTACAGCAGCAAGGTGGTCTGATATCAGTCCACAACTATCCGAGGCTCTGTTCTTTTTTTTTTCAAAATTAGATCAGGTATTACATATCCCCTTATTTTAAATGTATTAAAAATGCTTCAGTAATTGCAAGCATCTAATACTGGGATTTCCCCTTAAACACAAAATGGCTTAATTAATACAAGTTAGGAGGTAAAAAGCAACAGAAAATAACAATTTTATTCTTTTTAGTAGTGAAATGAAAAATAAAAATGTCAGACAAAACTGTAAATTTTATTTTATTTCATTATCTATAACTTTTTAAAATTTAGTTACAGTTAAAAACTTTGATAAGTTGTTATTGAGGTTAATTACAAAACAGTATTAAAATGAGCATTAAAATTTTAGGACTTGCCCTGTATATACTTATTTCTAATAAAAATTACAAAATGGATTTTTAATACAATAATAAATATTTTAAGAGGTCCTTTGATTTAAAAATTTTTGAAACTTGTTAGTTATTTTTTAGATTTAAGTTTATTCCAAAAATAAATATTAAACAGTTTTTTTTTGAATAAAGTTAAAAAGTTTATGAAAAGCATTTAGAATTTAAAATTTAAAACTAAAATTTATCATTATCATATCTTTAATTTCTTACCCTTAAAAATATTTTTCATCTTACTATTAGATTTTTTTTAACTATAAATTGTTGAAATAAACTGAAATAAAATATATTAAACATGTTTAGTAAATTTCACAATATATTTAAAACTATAATTCTATACTGTAATAACTAATTAGATAACATTTATTAAATATTAATAGCTCATTATGCTGTATATATATAAAGTTTGTACTTATTTTTGTGTTTAAAACAGTATATTGCATACAATTTAGTATTTTTTTTGTCATGATAAAAAATAGTTTATTTAAAGTTAAGTAAGTAGTTAGACAGGTTAGCTTTTGTTTAATCATGAGATTTAAATACAGTCAATCAGATCTTTGAGATATAAAGTGCTGAGTTTTCAGAACTTAAAGACTGTTTTACATTTTAAATATACATAATTTTTCAAAAAGAAAAAAAAAAGAATTAATTTGACTTAAGTGGATTGTATATACTTAAACTTATTATACAAAAACAATTAAAATTTAATTCATTGCTTATAATATAATAAATTTACAAATTCTAGTTCTAAATAAAGAGTTTAAATCAACAGTAAAATATTAAACATTAAAATTATTAGTAAGATATAAAGTATAATTATCAAACTACCATTAAAATATTCAAAACTTAGCAAAAGGTATACTAAATTAATTAGCCAATGAGATTTAAGACTTGTGAAGTCAAAATTATATATTTTCAAACAAATAAGAATATTTGTAAAATTTATACCATTTTCTGTTTATTTCAATTAAACTATTAATTTGCATGTGAATGTTTTAAAAAAACGCTCAAAAAAATAATTTTATAGTTTTTAATTAATTTATCATGGTGCATGCTTTTTGTAGTTATTTAGTACAGTGTAAAAACTAAAGTAGACGGCTAATTTTTATTGCTAAAACTTATTATATTTTCAACAAATGTAATTAAAGTTTTTACAGTTTCTAAAAGATCAATAAATAAAAGTTATTTCTTTTCAAAATGTGAAGTCCTTAAAGAAATCCTTTATACTTAAAGTTTGTCTTTTTTAAGGGCATAGGGGGTAAAAACTAATTTTTTAAATTTAGTCTATCCTTTTACATAATTAGATATGAATATATTTTTTCAAGAGATTATTTTACAAACTAAGTTTCCGTCAAAAGCTTCGTGGGTGCTTAAAAAAATCTTAATCATTACATTAATTAGACATGATATTTGTTAATTTTAACCGCATGTTGAAATTAATGAAACTTTTGACATTTAAGTGAACAAAATTAAAGCCTTCACTAGGTTATATATGGGTGGTGCAAACTCTGAATGTAAAAATAGCCTTATTATTTCACTAAGAATTTATCTCCTCCTTCAGGTTTTAAACAATTGCTTTAAAACTTACAAACAATTTGTAGGAAACAGGTTTTATAATTTAAACTTTCTTTTTGAAATTATTTGCACTTTTAATTGCATTAAAGCTTAAAAAAAATCAAACAAAATTTTTGTGAACTTTTTGTTAACTTTTTTTTCTGAATAATTTTAGTTTTTATATTTTTCTTAGCTTAGAAAATTATATACTGCTTTTTTAAAATTCTTATTTAAGTTATTTCTAATGTTTTTTAAATCTGTTGTTATTAAGGCTGCTTTAGTTTGTAAATCTAAAATTAAAGATAAAATAGTTTATCACATGGTTTACTCACATCAAGCAAAACAGGCTATCTCTACTGTTTTAAGTTTGACGGTTACATGCTTTGTTTGATTTTATAAATAGTACTTAAACTTTTTTCAGAAATTTATAATATCTGTTATAATGACTACTTTAGCTTGTAGGTTTTGAATTAATGAACAATATTAGTTTTAAGTAAAATGTTTCAACACAATAAAGTTACACAGGCTAGTTTGAAGTTCTTTTTGAAAATCACAGGTAGATTCAGAATAGTTTGGTTATTTTTCTTATTTATTAAGTTTAATATGTTTTTTAAACTTCAGGCTATTTTTTGCTAGGTTTTCAATAAATCGGATCTGATATTTTAAATATGCTGATACTTTATTGTTAACATAATATTTAATTTTTTTTATTTTACAGTATTAAATTTACATTTACAGAACCTTTTTTTGCTTTTAAATACAAGTTGTTGAAGCATAACTTTACAAATTGATTTTCATGTTTCAAAACTAAAATGCAAAAATAAGTATATTAAAAAATTTTAAGAGTAGATTAATTACTTTAAAGTTATTTAGTTAAAAATATCATTTTAAGATTTAATTATCTTAATAGTTGCATTAAATAAGAAAGTTAAGAATAAATTAAAATCATTTTGAACTGAAAACAACACTAATAACAAAACTTTTTTTTGAAATTATATAGTGCATAAAATTAAATATTTTAAACTCTATTAGTTTCGATTTGCATACTAAAGTGAACAATGAAACATCTTAAAAAAATTGTGGTTTAGTCAAGTTTATTTCAATTTTTTCTAATAAACTAAATTCTGTAATCAGAATCAATCAGGTTTTTAGCTTTTGTTAACAAGTTGTTAAATAATAAATTATGTACTTCACCACACGACCAACAACAACAGCATCCGAGACAACCTACGATCTGTTTCATCCTTATTAGGACTCACTAGGCTGGTATAGTTGCGAGAAACCGCTTTGAAAGCTTATCAAGCGGGCTTTAGTACAAAGTTTGTAGGTGAATTTGAAGTACTAATGAGTAGCATAGCAATCGTGTTAGCAAAAATGTAAAAACTAGAATTTTTAACTTACTAACTATCTAAAGAGATGTTTAACAAGCTTTAAGGAAAAAAATGGTGAAACTAGTACTTAAAAGGTTATATTAGAATTTATAATAACATTTTTTAAATTTTTACACTGTTTTGTTGTTTAGAAAAATGTTAATTGCTAGATTTAGTAGTAATTATGCGGGAATGTGCTTTTGTAAAAATGATTTGCTAACGAAACTAATAGTAGAAGACAAAACATTACTTAAATAATAAGAAAAAAATATATTTATTAACTTTAAAACTCATTCTTATTAATTCCTTCTTGTTACTTTTCAACTCGGTTAAGTTTATAGTTACTTATCATAAGGGGATAGATATTTTTAATATTAACTACTACAATTGTTTAAAAACATTTTTATGGTTAGGATTTTTGAAATATAAAAACTTTTGTTTACACAGGTTTAAAGAAAATACAGTAAAACTTAAAATTAGTTGTACAGTTGTATAGGTTTGTCTAAAATAAAATTTTAAAAAGTCGCTCTTTTCCAACTGTTATGAATATTTTGAACAAAATCAGATTATATTTATTACAACTGCTTTTTTTTTACTTTTCTGTATTAATTTCAGAAATAATATTTATAAGGAAGATATAAGTCTTATATAGTAGAAATATTGTTTAAATAACTTCCTTCCCTTATCTATAAATGCCTAACTTAAGCCTTTTTTGGTTTTCGTAATAAGAAAGGCATTAAATTGTGAATGTGAATGAATGAAATCCGTTTTAAAATTCGAAACGTAAAAATAAAACGGATTTATAGTAAATTTAAGTTGAAATAATTTAATTGCGAGCAATGTATTACAAAATTGGATTTTTTTAAACATACTAATTAGTTTAATTATTATAATTAAAACAAATATAAAAACTTTAAGTTTAATTTATGTATAAATAGCTAAAACTTTTTGGTAGTGTTAGTCATGTTTAATTTTTATATTTCTGAAATTTTGTTTATTATCCTTAAATATTTTCTATACCTGAATTGATTTAAGCAAGCAATTCTGTATAATAACTATTAGCTTAATAATAACAAATATTTATTTCAAAAACATCTAGAGAACACAATTATTAAAAAAAAAGAAATGTATTTCCCAAAAATCAAGAAAAATGATGAGAAATTCATACTGGAAAAAATGGTTTGTTATAATTTTGATTACTTGTTTTTTTTTTTTTTGAACCAGTTTAAATATTAATCAAAATAAAAATAATTTATTTTAAAATAAAATGATTAAAATGTAATTAATAAGTTTTAGCTTATTTTCAACACAACTTTGAACAATAAAATTAAGGTTAACAGATTAAAACTAAATTAATTACTTTAGGCAGAACTAACGAAGAAAAGAGAAAATTTTCAAAATGAATTTAAAAAATTTCAGGAAGATGCCGAGAAAAAAGAGGTAAAATTATATAAGTTAAATAAGTTTGAGTAAGTTCTACAAACTTTTAACATGTTCATGTATTTAAAATTAAGATGATTTTGACTCTTAAAATGGCAAAAACATATTAATGTTAAATTAAGTGGATAGTTGTATCTCTAAATTAAACATTGTTCTTTAAAAGTATTTTGTGATTTAAAGTATTTAAAAAAATTTCACACAGCTTGAGTACAAGTTGAGAGAAAATTTCCACAAATACCAACACCAACAGTATAGCAAGCTTGCAGCCATAACTCACAGAAGAATAAAGGAGGAGCAAATCAATTTATTTAGAAAAATATTTGGAATTTTTACTCTATTTTTCTTTATATTTACAGTTTTTTACATCAGGAGTAGCGAAAAAGGAGAAGGTGTCATGTGGCTTATCCTAGTAAACGTGTTAGCTATCACAGTGTATACTAGTAGCGATCCAGACAATAAACATAACTGATCCTTACCTATTTTTATATGGTTTTTTGAGTCGCTCTCGGCTGGTTTAGCTAATATTAGTTGTAATAATAAAGTAATGAAAATCAGTTGTTTGTTGTTCTATTAGTAAAAATCAATGTTTAAATTAAGTTTTCAGCACAAAGTTTTAAATTTGTTCTGAAAGCGTCTCTTTGAACGATATTTGGTCTTTGAAACAAGTATATAAAATTGCTGTAAAGAATATCATTTCAACTAACTTATACACTAAAGTCAATTTTTATACAATAAAAATAGTTAACTTTTGACATAGATGGTTGATAGATTAATTTAAAAATGTATATTTTAGTTTTCCTAATATATAATGATTTTAACTTTCAGGGGTAGTAACTTACTTAAAAAAACCTAGCTAACAAGACAATTATCTAATAAAGGAAGTTGTCAAAATTATAATTTACTAATTGTATCTGTCTGCTCAAACAAATTTTGTTTAATACTTTTCTTAACTAAAAGCTTTCAGTATTCTACTTAAAAAGATGTTTTATAATGTCAAAACAATATACATTCTGACAATTCTCGTGAGGACTATTTTTTAATATTTCCGTTTAGGGGGGCGATTGTGTAAATGAAATAAAAAATTGCTGATCTAAATAAATATAGAACTTAGTAAGAGTAAAAATGTTATAATAACATTAAACAAAATTAATTAAAATAAATTACTGCTTAGTTCATTTCTTGTAATCGTTTAAAACAATATAATTTTTCCAAAGTTGTGCAGAGTATATATATAAAAAAAAATGTTCACAATAACTACATACTGGGTTGCCACTTTACCTGGAATCCTAAAGAAACTTAAAAAAGCATGGAAATTGACAATTTAGGCAAAAAAATAACTTGAAAAACTTCTTGGAATTTTAACATTTTTACATGTTCAGTAGTAAAATTTCAACTTGACTCAAAAACTCTATCATATAAATAAAAAAATCTAATCATCATAAAAAGCAAATTTTATTTAAAAACATATTTATAGTAGCTTTACAGTATCTTTTAATGTTTTTATACTATTTAATGCAGTTTTTTACCTTAAACTTATTTTAACTAAACATAGACCCTAAAATATGTACTTTTGAAAACCTGTGAGAAATTTTGGAAAACCTGGACAAAAATTTGAAGTAACAAGTGCTAACCCTCAACATAGTTACTAACTACTATTTGAAGGCACAACTTTGCTTTCTTTGACCTTAGTAGTGTAAAAATCGCGTGTTTAAAAGTATAATCTTATGCTATGGTTGTTATACCTAATAAAAAAAGATAAGGTAAACGTCTTTATTATTTTCATAATTAAATTTTCTGTCCACAGTAAAATAATACAGACTGAGAAACTTACTGGTCTAAGAGCATGCTGTAAAATATTTTGCATATTTACTAAGTTTAATATTTTTTTGATTTCTTTAAGATCTAATGTTGTAAAGTTATTATTTTATTAACTACATAGAGTTTTAATTAACACACATACAATTCAAGACCTCTACTACTTACTAAAGTAAAAGGTTTTTTTTTTCTAACCAAGAGTATGAAGTCTTTATAGGAATCACAAGTTCTTTAAATTTACCTATCTTAACAATTTTACCTAACTGAACAGCTAAATATTTAACATTTTATAAGTGCAACATTTCAGTAGAAATTTTTGTTTACTATAAATAAAACAATTGTTAAACTTGAGATTATATTTAAGAATAACAAACCTTAGTACAAATGCAAAGGCGTTTTTTACTTGATATTAATAACATGATGAAAATACGTGCTTAAAACTTGCAGAAAAATATAAAAGGATGAAAGAATATTTATGTTGCAGTTTCAAATTTATAATATTTAATTTCTTAAAGAATATTATTTAAAAAAAAACATTTTATAGTCTTTTAAATAGTAATTAGCCATAACATTTTCTAAATAATGTCAAGATGTCCAGCAAGTCTAACATAATGGTGTTTACCTTAATTCTTATCTAACAAGTTGCCAAACACTCAGGGTAATTTTTTTTTAAATTTAGACGACTCTGGCTAGTTAAGATATTTTTTAAAGTTATTGCTAAATATTATTTAAATTAAATTATTAATAAATAAAAACAATACATAGATTTTTGTACAGGGATGCTTTTTTTGTTTATCTAGTTTTTCAAAATTTCTTTAAGGTTTCTAAATTTACACATTTTAGGGTCTACTTTTAGTTTAAAATCATGATTAAGGCAAAAATTTATTAAACAGTATAACAGCAAATAAAATATTGTAAAAATTCTTTAAATGCGTGATTTAAAAAAAAAATTATGATGACAAAATATTTTTATCTAAAGGATAGAATTTTTGTGACTAATCAAAACTTTATAAAAAAATTATTATAAGTTTTACGTTTTTTTAAGTTTTTAGTAATTTTTGTTCAAAGTTCCAGGTTTTTTTTCATTTTATTTTTAAAATATATATTTTTTTTTCAAAATTTTTCAAATTGCAGGTTTTTACAGGATTCTGGGTGTTTTTTTTTTGTAACCCTGTTTGTATTAACTAAAAAAATAACATTAACATAAAACAACCAATTTAATATCTTAAAAATTCAAAACTTAATAAATTATAATTAGGTCCAATGGGGCTAATTACTGGTATTAAAAGTAAATCTTACTTTTGACGTTATTGACCATGCTATCAATTGTTTTTATAGTATATAATGTTCACAACAATTAATGACATATCAGCAATCATAGCTTTATATTCTGATATTATCATGTGTGTTAACGGATTAACATGTTTCTATGTGTTAATCCATTTACACATAGAAACATGTCTTAGTGTAATAAAAGAATGATACTGTATGATTTGAAATAAATTTATATATATAACAACAATCATGTTTAACACAGAATACTGTTAGGTATACTTCTACCTATTAAATATTAACCTGGACAAGATGTTAAAAGGTATCCATGGTGTACGTCTCGATAACCAAAAAGTTTTCCGTACACTAGGTCCTAAGACTAAATATTTTGAGCGTTTTTTTATCGTTTAATAAACTATTTTCAGTTTTGCGAAAACCTTGGGATGCAAAATATGTTGATTGTAGATTTCCTTTAATGTTTAAAATTAAAAAATAATAAATACCTTCTACCACTTTTAATTTTGGTCAGTATGAGGAAACAATTCTTTAGGCCATAGCGTAGGGAGGGTGACTTTTTATTTCAGGCTAGATTTACGAGAAATAACTTGTGTGAGTCAGACTTATTATATACTTGTTCTAAATAATTTTGTTAAGTTGCACAATCAATAATAAAAAAACTCTTTAAAAGTAAAATTGGAAAAAAGTAACCATTTAAGCAAAATTTCAAAAACTTTTTTCGTAATGCCACTACGATAAAATAAAAGAAGCAATGTTCCCTCCAATATAATTTTATAAAAGAAATACCGTTTTAAGGTTTTGACTTTTTGTTTATTCTTTTCGGTATTCAATATTAACTCCAGAATATTTGGTTTAAAATTCAGAACATGACTAAATGACACCCCTGTGGCCCACTTACTACTCACTTCTCTCACCCATTTTGCTGCTTAGAGCCACCTAGTTTTCTCAGATGGATCCCAAGGGAAACCATGATTTAAAGCAGGGTTTCCCAAAGTGGGCCAAGTGGCCCCCTAGGGGGCCATGACAGATACTCAAGGGGCCATGAGCAGCAAAGGGGGAAGAGGGGGGGCCATGAGCAGTAAAGGAGCCACAGGGGGGCTATGAGACCATAACTTGAAACTTACACTAGATATTCTTGAGTTGCAGATGAAGAGCAAAAAAAAAAGAGGTCTTATGTGTATTTTATGGCAGTTTAGAAACTTACACTAGATATTCTCGAGTTTCAGATAAAGAGCAAAAAAAAAAAAAAAGGTCTTATGTGTATTTTATTATAGTTTATGAGTAATCTATATGTTGAAGGGGGCCATTACTTTTTCAAACTCTTTAAAGGGGGCCATTAGCAAAAAAGTTTGGGAAACCCTGATTTAAAGGCATAATGGGGTTAGTTAATTTCTTACTTAAATTTACTTTAAATAACTTATAAAAGCCTAAAATGCCTAAACTATACACTACAAGTCAGCTTTGAAAAGGAGAAAAAAATAATAAATAAATTCTTCAGATTAAGTAAATTTTACAAAAGTTTTGTACTAAAATTTTTAAACATACATTTCCACCACATCGTCTTAATGTCAGATTTATAAAAAATAAAACCATTTATAAAAAAATTAAATAAAAAATATAAATATAATAAAAAAGTAAACAATATTTAATAAAACTTCTAAAAATATTCAAAATTTTAAAATAAGATAAAAAAAACTTCAACCGTAATAAAATAGAAAAAAATAGTATCTCTACTTTTCTTAATCAAAATTATTTCATTATTAGTGATGGAAATACTGTAAAATTAAAAAGAAGTGGTTAAAACTATGTATAAAAAAAGATTTTTAGTGAAAAACTGGGTTCCACTTTTAAGGCATATATAGTTGCCTAATTTGACCTAGTTTTTGAGAAAAAAATGAAACAATTGTTTATCCAAACCAAATATTCTGTAAACAACATTTAGTATTGCAAAACACTTAAAATTTTCAAAGTATTAACACTTAATTTTGATTTAACCTTTATTTGAAAACATATATTTATAGCTAGGGATAAAAAAAAGTTTTAACTGGCATGATCTTAGACAAAACTAATTTGCCTGAGACAGTGAGACTTTTTAATTCATTTCAAACCAAATCAGTTATCTTTAGTAGTCTGAATGTGTGAGATTCCTGGAAAAAGTATTAAGTGCAAACTAAAAACTGTTTTTCAAAATTTTTAACAATTAATTTTAAAATAATTAATAATTTTATTAATGGTTAAGTCGAAGATTAAAATCAACTTTACAGGCAATCTATAAAAGTATAAGTCATCTTATAGTTGATTAACTGACAGATTGCTGATTACAACTAATCTAACAAACAAATGTTTATTTTTTACTGCTATACTGTATTTCTTACTGCTTCTAAAAATTTAATTTATATGAAATTAATTTTAATATTCTATTAGCTAGAAATTTTCTTTTGCTAGATAGGGGAAATTTGAAAACAGTATGCTCGAAAATGTTTTATTAAGCATAACGTCGTCTACAGACAGAAAAGTAGTTTTGCAAACCAGAAACAGTACTAGTTAAAAATAATTAATGCATTTTACTTTGCCTATTTAAATTTTTTATATCATATTTTTACTTTGTAAACAAATTAAGTGTTTTTTTTTATATGTTAAGTGACTTTTATTCTCATAGAGTTTAACTTAATCATTTTAAGACTTTTTCCATTTATTATAGTAGTTTAGTATAAAACTTAGTTTAAAATATCTTGAAAAAATATATTAAGATCAATATTAAAATCAATATTAAAATATTAAAATATATTTCGTCTAAAGTCTACTATAGTCAGTTTTAATATTGATCTTAATATATTTTTTCAATATATTTTAAACTAAGTTTTATACTAAACTACTAATAGAAATTGCCTCCGTGTACAAAGATTAACAACAATACTTTTATTTATTTTTACTTTATAGTAAAATAAAACCAACCCACAAAAAACAAAAGTTTAATTATTTGTATTTTTTTTTTCCTTCAGTTTATATTTAATAAAGACTTTATACAAGATATGTAAGTTTAAGACTAAATAAGTTTTATTGTTACCACTAAAGGTTGAATAAAAATTTTTGGTTTGTATGTTATTTTTGATTTCAAAGTTTTTTATTATGGACTACTAAAGGTCTTTATTTTTTATGCTAGGTAGTTTTTACTATTTTATTAATCTTAATTGGTTATTTTTATTTATTTATACTTGTTTTACTTTTTTATGTTAAGCCTAAATGTCTTTCTTCGTACTAATTTTATAAATTTGTTATAAATAAAGAAAATCAGCTTTATTCATTTTTAAATCTAATAAAAATAATATAAATTGAAAACTGTCTAATTAAAAAAAAATTAATGGGTATCTAGTTAATGCTGCTGCTAACCATCAGAAATAATATACTAACCAGAGATGTTAAATCGCAGAGCACAAAATCCCCGCAGTAGAATAAAAAAATAAAATCCCCGGCAATAGAATTAAAATTTCTTATGAAAGAAAAAGCTGTATTTTACAAGTTGAGAACATAAAAGTTTCATATATTCAATTACACCAACATATTTAAAACCATATTGTTTTTATAAATATGAATGCCTTAAATGTAAGTTTATGTTTTTTATTTTCATAAGGTCAATTTTAGTCACTTTATTGTTAATTTAATCATAACTACCTTTTAACCTTATAGTTGTAGGTAATGTTTGGTTAGAAAAATTAAAGAAAAGTATCTTCCACTTATTTAAATGGTTAATAAACTAAAAACATTGTAGCTTTGGAACTAATTGATGTTAAGTTAATTTATTATTTGATTTTTTTTTCCAAAAATTAGATGAAATAGACTTTTTTTTTTTCTTATATCCTACTTTTATCAAATTATTTGAATTTTTAAACTTGAAAATAAAGTTTGATTATTATAATTTTTTAAGATTCATTATAAATTATTTTATTAAGACATAGATTTCACTTAAAAGTAATTTGAATATAATTTATTATTTTTGTTTACAAACTTGAAACTACTATTTGCTAAGTAGAAATCTATTTAAAATTTTTAATTTTTAATGTGGCAAATTTATTGAGTCTTTTTTTATTATAATTAGGTAATTTATCTAAAAAAAAATTATACCTGAAAGTTTTAGTGTACAACTCAAGGTTTTTACAACTAGTTTTGTAAATTAAGCAGAGTTGAAACAAGGTCAGGAAAAGTCAGAAAACTCAGGAAAAGCAGAAAAAAAAGACAAATAACAAGAATAGTAAGGTTTTTTTTTAACAGTCAGGAAGTTTAACTAAATATTAAAAAATACCAAAATTTGTCAGTTTAAATTTACTGAATTCCTTATATTCAAAAACAAGTCTTTGAATGGTAAAGAATTAATTAAAATTCTTTAAAGTGTGATTAAAATTGAAAAAATTTCCAAGAATTTTACAAAATTACTTAATTATCAATGCCTTCATCTTGTAAAATTAAATGAATATCCTTTATAAAACTGCAAAATGTTTCTAATAAAATTTTGTTAAACTACCCTACTTGAACAGACAGTTTTTGTAGGCAGTATGATAATCTGTAGCATTTTTTAGTAAAACAATGATAATACACAAGAGTTTATCTAGCATACTTTAGAATTGAATTGTTTTTTGTTTAAGTAAATAAATAATTTCATTCTAATTAAACACTAGGTTTAGTGTTTTGGGTAATAAGTTTATGTGTATAGTTTACCTGTTTATAATTTTTTCAAAATTGTTTATATTTAAAAAAAAATTATAAAAGAGGTGAATTTCATAGTTAAGTTTAATTATTTATAGTATATTGTAGAATAGCTGTCTTTTAATATTTTTACATAAATAAGGGTAAAATATTCACCTCAATATGTTACATGCAATGTTTAATCTTTTCTCTAATAAATAGAACTGTTCTAGATTTTAAAATGTAGTTTAAAAATAAATAAATTTAAATTAAAAATTAATAATTTGCCAAGGTTTATGTTGCACTAATAACAAGGATGAAAAATAGTTTCACCATTATATTGAAAATTTTATTTATAAAAATAATATATATTATTAAATTTTAACTACATTTAAAAATCTAAAAACAATTTTTCATTAACAATAAACTTGTTTTTAAAGCCTGGCGTTGGTTTAATTGTTCTATTTTTATAGATTGAATTTAACCAAAACTATTATGGCCCATTAAAAATTGTTGTTAATGAGAAATAAAAGAAAAAAAAAAAAGATTTTTAAGATCATAGGAGGATGAATATATTTTTTAACATTTTGATATTAATTTTTTTTTTATTAAGTATAACCATATCATTAATATTTCAAAGAACTTTTCCTGAAAATTTTTAAAATTTAAAATTTAAAAACTTTTATAAATATATTAAGATGTTGAAACATTTAAATTTGTGGTACCTTGAAGAAATTATGTATTTTTTTTAAACACATGATACAAAAAATTATAGTTAATAAACAAAAATGTTAATTAAAACTTGAAATCACAGAAAATTTTTTTTTGTACTTTATAAGTTTTTTTTTTTTAAAGCATTAAGCTAAAGAACTTTATCTTTGTTATAAAAGAAAGAGCTTATGTATAAAATTAATATGATATACTGTTTTAATTTTACAAACAAAATGTTATAATAATAAAGTACAATGTAAATTAAAAATTTTAAAAGTTAACTTTTTACTAATTTTATTAAAACAAAAGTAAAAAAAAAAAATAACTAATGAAATTTTAATATAAGGTAAAAAATGTGAAAAAGTTAGCTACAAATTGTTACTTTAGCATTTTAGTTGCTATAGTAAACAGCTGATATTAACAGCTGTAATTAACTGGCATCTTGATTATAACATGACTGATACTAACAATTAGTTTGTTGAAGCTAGTTTTATATGGATAAAACTTTGTTTTTACTATTCACCTAATTATTTTACATTTTATCAAAAACTTTATATTAATAAAATCTTCATGAAATTATTTTTGTGACTTCATTAATTACAGCTATCCTTAAATACAATATTAGTTAGTAATAACTAAACTTTTTCAAATTAATCATAAAAATACTACCTTTTTGCAGCTGAACTTATATCGGATGAATCACGATCATTTCACTCTCTCAAAACTGTTAATGCTTTTACCCAGCAAGAATATTTGTCTTATGGTTAGTTGAATTTTTTTTAAGTTAAATTAGTTGTTTTTAAACTTTAGACTTACTTTTAGCTTTATTGTTTCATTTGCTATTAAAAGTTAAACTATAAAACTAATTTTTTATTTGCTAAATTAATGAAAAAAGATTTTTTTGTTTTAAGTGAAAATAATATATTTTATGGTCATTTTCTTCGTTTTGTTTAATAATTTTTAAAGGTTTTTTGTATTTCGATGAAAAAAAGCTATAATTTTTTTATGGTTCTAAAGTTTTTTAAGGCGTTAACAAATTAGAAATGTGAAAGAGATTTAATCATTTTTATTTTTTACAAATTATTATTTACAATTACCCATCATTAAAAAAAACTAATTTTTTTTAATATAATTCTAATGGAAACAATGTTTAGCAAGCAATAAACAAGAAACAAATGGTATGCTTGGACAAATTTCTTCAGAGTTATGCATTCTAAGTTATTTTTTAATTTTTTAACCGTTTTTAGACCGTAGTATAAAGATTTTCGTGTCTAAATATAACAACTGTAAAGGTTTACTGTTTAAGATTGGCTTATGTTAAAATTATTGTAGTCACTCGAATTACGATAAGAACCAACTTAAATATAGCTACAACTACTTACTTTTTAATCTTACAGGAAGAGTTCAAAAAATTATAAAGCTAACGATTTAGTAAATTGTATATTATTAGCGATAAACGTCTGTTAAAGTAGATTAAAAAATCAAAAAAAACACAAAAGTAAAAAACTAATTTATGTGTAGATTAAAAAACAACAATGAAGTTATGTGTAGACTAAAAAATTAAAATGAAATAAAAATAAATAAAATTATGTTAAGTTATAAATAAAAAAAAAAATCTCTTAAAATACTTTTTAATGTAAACATTAGAATTTTTATGTCTTTCAAAAAAATAGAATTATTTTAACAACTTTATTAAGACTAGTTTGTTTTTGAATGAAATTCAGCTTGAAAAAAACAAAATAGTCAAGTTTTTACTGAACGGGTTAGAAACGATGATGTTAGAAATGATCGGGTTGGAAGTGATCGGATTAGAAATTATCGGGTTAGAAATTTTTGGGTTAGAAATGATCGAGTTAGAAGTGATCAGGTTAGAAAAAACCTGGTTAGAAATGATCGTGTTAATTGATTGAGTTAGAAATAGTCGGGTTAGAAGTAATATCGGGTTAGAAATGATTGGCTCCGTTACTACAAAAAAAATTATACATAATTGTCCATACCTTAGCTTTATCTGTCGTAAACTTTATGAATGATATTTTTGTTAACAATAGATACCATGCTTTTTTAAAAAATAAAAGTATTTAGCTCAACTATGTACAAGTAAAACAAAAGGTTGGCATTTATATATCATATGTGTTACTTCTACAACAAATGTTAGAAAATTTAAGATTTAAACATTGAACTACTACACTTTGAAAAATTAACACAATTATATTTAAAAAAAGTAATCCAAATATATAACCGTAGAGTATTTAGTTAAAAGTCTTCCATACTTTTTTGTTATTTTAATTCAAATTTAAAAACAAAAATTTGATTTTTATATTTTTTTAATGTTGTTGTTAAACATTGTTTAAATTCAGACTGAGTTGAAAGAGAATCTGTTTTAATGCATCTTTTTAAAGTTTATTTACAAAAACTGTATGTAACTGACGTTTTTACAAAAATATAGAACATTGCAATTTAAAATTTTTATGTTTCACAATTAAGCATAAGTGTAAAAAAACATAAAAAAAAAGATATTAATGAAAATAAATATGTATGTTAGGCTTAACGTAGGTGTTTAAAGACTAAAGAGTTTTGGGTACTTACTTTCGTGCTGGGTCTAAAGCGATAGTGTAACAAAATGTATATTTTGTTGTTTTTAAATAAACGCCAGGGGGCGTTAGACGATTTTTTATCAAATCACACAATAAAACTTTATCAATGTTTGTTATTGCGCTCATTAGCATCTAGCACGCGCAAAACGCGCAGCTCGATTATGTTGTTAAATATTTATGTTTTCGGCTCAGTTAAGCCAGAAGACCGTGCGGAAGGCACACCAAATTTTAGACCTTAAGATACTAACTGAAGTTAAGAACTTTTTTATGAATTTAATTTTGTAAGATCTTTATACTTATTTGTATTGTTGTATTGTTTTGTGCTCAGTAAAGCCATAAGACCGTGCGTGAGGCACACTGCACTAATTGATTATATAAACTTTTTTATTATTTTCATTTTATAAGATCTTGATGTTTATTTGCATTATTGTATTGTATTATGCTTAGTTCAGCCATAAGATCGTGCAAGAAGCACTTTAACAATTTAAGACTCTGTATTATTAGTAGTATTATTAGTAAGACCTACTTTGTATTTGAGTCAAATTCAGAAACCGCTTACCAAACGAGGGTAAGAGTTAGGGGTAACATTGATAGTGAAAAAAAAAAATAAAAAGTAAATAGAAAAAGTTCTAAAAATATATAATATAAATTATTAAATAAAGAAAATGTAAAAAAGAAATCAGGTGGATTTTGAACGCAGGAAGATTTTTGATAGTATACCTAATAAAGAATTAGGATGTAATTCTACTGTAAATTTCATGTGCCTTATTTGGTTATTTTTGGTTCAACTATTGGATACTAGTTCCTGAAAGAGTGGTTGTAAAAGAAATTTGGTTACCGGTATGGATTCTTGTTTATCTTGGGCTGATCCTTTGTTTTATTGCATTTCAGTACTTATTTACAGCAGCTTTTCTGTTGATGATAAATGATCACATTATACACTAATATTTTTCAATAATAGTGATGATATAAGTCATTAGAGCTATTTTGTTATCATATTATAAGTTATTTGTTTTGTTAAAAAGTTTAGGTTTTATAAATTAAAAACTTCATTTTAAAGATTTTTTGTTACTTGCTCGCAATAACAAGTTACAATAAAAATTTAAATTGGTGCCAAGAGTTTTTAATAAATAATCTTATTTGTTAAAATTTGTCTAGTACGTCAAATAAGTGATTCAAAAAAAGCTATATTATTTAAATAAATGTTATTGTTTGATTAACTGTAGAATGACACAAACTATTCATCAATAACGTTCTTTTAATTAATTTAAATCTTTCTGTTTCAAGAGGCTTCAAGAGTACAGTGGAGAACTTAGTTAAAAAATAACAACATTGTTTTTTGTACTATTCTGACATCAGAAATTTGGACGATTTATACAAACTTTATTCAAAAAATACGTGTTTCATTTTGGTAAGTAAAAATTTGTATATATATATTGACTCTATTAATTACAAACAAACTACATCGGTTTTAGTTGTTTTAACATATTTATTTACAAAAAAAACTTAATTCAAAAAAACCCAAGTTTTAACTGAGATGACTTAAAGTAAACTTATGAAAACAGATTTTTAACGCATTTTAAATCAAAATTTGTATTAATTATTTTTTTGTACAACTTAGGTGTAAATAAGAAACATAATTATTAACTGTCGTCAGATTTATCTAAGATATTAGTTACTAAATATTAAAATATTGGCTTGTATGGAATTCTCATTCATGTTTTACTGATCCTCTGCGTTAATTAACTTCAGTATTTATTAACTGCTGTCATTTTAACTTGCATTAATAAGCTTATTCTAAAGTGTAAAGAGTTATTATTTACTATCGTTAGTATTTGCACTGATATATTCGTTAAGAGTTGAGACCATACATTGGTTAAACAGAAATATATCAAAAAATTGAAGAAAACGTAGCTAAGAACAATTATAAAAAGAGATTGAGAGAATATCATGTCTTTAGCTTGTAATGAGTTTTTTAAACATGTTAAAACTTAACCATTTAAATTAATTAATCTATAATCAAAACTTTAACATTGCTAGCCTTGAAGCGGACTTGCAGGTGACAAATTAATGAAATATTTTTCACATTGAAGAGCTAAAAATAATTTAAAAATAAAAATCTTTTTTTTTAAGTATAAGAGTTTGGTTATTGATGGTTATCAAAGTTAAGACAGTGTAAAATAAATTAAGCATAGCTAGAAAGATTGCTAATAAAAAAACTTTCTTATAAGTATTGTTAATGATGTTATGTTAATGTAGTTTAATAAATTTAAACATGCATATGCTGTGATCAAAGTCGCAACCTAAAACTAATTAAAGTATTTAATTTTTTTTAATAATTAAAAATGTACTTATTACTTTTCTAATAGTAATCTATTTAAAGTATAGTTTTAAATTATTTAATTAAAGTTTTAAAGGTCATCAGGTTTTCGGTACTAAGTATTTGAATAAAATTGATTATGATTTTTAAATGAACTGTGAATGATTTAATTTTACAAAAAAGAATTAAAAAACAACTTATGAATAAGATCGATAACTTACTTATAAATAAAAAAATTTATCTTACAAAATTTAGACACATTTAAGTTTTTATACAAACATAAATTTACATTTAAATAAACAGCGATTAGTTAATTATGTTCAGACAGTTTTATTTAGCTGTCATTTTCAATCAAGCTAATACAAAATTACAAAAATTTGACCACATATAATCTGCAAACAGACTTAAAAATAACGTTTTACTGATTTTTTCATAAATCTTTAAACCTATGTTTGTGTAAACAAAACGTTGTTTATATATTTTAGTAAAGAGCAGTTTTGTTATGTTGTATGTTTAAGTTCATTTTGACTTAAAAATGATTTATTTCCTTGTATAATTTTTGTCTTTGTAATTAAAGCTATAAAAGTATAATAGTTTGTATCCTAGCAACTGTAATATTAATTTTTTTATCATTTTATATAAGTTAAATCAAAAAAAAAAATTACTAACAAAAAATGTATCAGTAGTTTTAAATGTACTTTTTTTAGTTATACTCTTTATGTTAAATATTTAGAATCTGATAAAAAAAATGTTTTCATTTTAATACAAAACATTGACCATTCAGTTTTTAACGGTTCAAGTTCTACAACTCTTCTATGTATTAAGCGACATTATACTATTTCTGTAATAGTTTACAAAATATAATTAAAAATTAGCTTTGTAGATATATTTATTAGAATGAAAAATTGATAAAAGTAATTTTAAACTCTAATTTTTTTAAAATAAGTTCTATATGTATAATTACCATTTTTTAGCAAAACTTAATTTAAATTCTTTATACGGTAGACAATGTTGGTATTAAAAAAAAATTATTCATATATGACGAATTGTTAAAGCTTTTCTTGTGAAAAAAAGTAATTCAACCTGCGTTTTATATAATGAAACAAAAACCATTTTTAATTCTTGTTTCACTTTGAAATATCAATATATCTTTACATTGTTACTTTAGCTTATAAATTTAAACAAAAATGTAAAAGCTACTATTTGTAGGAGTTTAATTTGTGATTACTTTGTACAGAATTAAATAATACTTCAATTATCTTTACTTCATACAACAAAACTCTATATAAGATATAAAAAGCTAAAACTATTTACTTCTTCAAAGGTAATCGAACTGTTTAAAATTTTTAAAAGGTCTTTCAAAATTAGCAAAAAAATTTTTTTTATATATTTATTACTAGAATAGATTGTTCTAAATTAACTTAGCTACTTTCTAGCAATCATTGTATAACTTATTAGTCAAAATTTTTAAACCAGTTGAATAAAATACATTTTAACCTTACATAGAGATACTAATTAACAGTAATGAATTGTGATAATTTTTTAAGTTAAGAGTTTACTTAGAGAAAAAAGGTGTTTAGTTTGGCTTTACTTTTTATATGTTGTAATTTAAATTCACTTATTATATTTAAATTATTTTTTAGTTAGAATTTAAACAATACAACTTTTTTGCCTAAGAGTTGTAAAAACAGTTGAGCTTATATCTAAATTTATAAAAGTGTTAAGTTTTTGTTTGTTGAGTAAACTTCTTGAGATATTTAGTTTATAGAGCAATGTTTCTTTACAGTACCTCGTTTGTTTCTCTGTAAAAAAGCTATTATATATATATTTTATGCTGTAAATTATTTAGTTTTTAGTCAATAAAAGCATTCAAGATTAGTTTTGTATAAAATTTTCAAATGTCCTAATACAGCAACACTGGATTCTAAGTTTAAATTGCTTTGATTACCTATTAAAAATTAATTAAAAAGTTTTTTTTTCAGGTTTATGATACACTACAAACAATTTTTTATTTAAAAAATCTTTTTAGTTAAGTTTAAATTTTCTTTTAATTTGACTAGTCAACTTGAGAAACTTTTCATATTGTTTACTATTTACATAAACTATAACGTTTAATATTTAATGTCAAAAAATGGAAGATAACGATAATCAAAGAGATTTTCTATCTCAAATCATTACTAATGATAATCAATTTGATTTGAAATTTAGGTGCCACATTCAGGGTTAATAAATGTATTAATTAAATCTTTATATTAGAAAATAAATGCAACATAGATCAAATAATTAAGCTAAATTTACAGTAAACAAACAATTCTTTTCTTTCACAACCGAATGTGAAAAAAAGAAGACATTTCAAATTGGAGATCAAGACCGAAAGTAGCAACAACAACAACAACAATAACAACAACAACAACAACAACAACAACAACAACAACAACAACAACAACAACAACAACAACAACAACAACAACAACAACAACAACAACAATTACCTGTTCAAAACCAGCAGCAACAAATACAACAAAAATTATTGGACAATGTTGTAAATTTTGTGTGCAATACTGAAGGTTTATGTATGTTTTGAATAAGCTTGTAAATTTAAAAATAAATTTAATCCTTTTTTATAACAGCGGAATGAGTAAAATAAACGAAATATCAAACTATTAAAACTCTAAGTTATCATATGTTTATGATAAGCTTATACATTCAAAACATATAAACATAAATTTTATTATTATTAATATTGTATTGCTAATGTTAAACTAAGGCATTAAATCTTGAGTCTATTAAACAAGACGCGCAATCAGAAAAATAAACAAAAATAAACATCAAACATAGTTAAAATTATAAACACTCAACAAAAAGTTTTAATTGAATGACATAAAAGGCAATAATTTAGTATTTACAGACACATTAGTACAAAATTTATAAAAAATAGTTAGTGCTCTGTTAGGGCGGAGGCGTAGGAAAAAATAAACTTGTTAATATTACCAATGTAGAAATGTTTAAGTTTCGAAAAATTAACTCAGTTATTTTCTAGCAATCATTGTATATTTGACTAGTGAAAATATTTAAACCAGTGAAATAAAATACCTTCCATCTAAACAGGACTCGCTACACAACTACAGAAGCTGTTGAATCACCTAGAGCAACTTCTAATACAAAATCAACAACTAAAACTTATGTTGGAACAACAAGATAAAATACCAGTAACACATCAACAACCATCATCGGTTGAAAATGAACAGGAACTCTTAATTAACAAACAAAAAAATCCTGTTGATAGTAATATTTCATTATTAATCTGGTTTATTTCTGTTCTAAAATTATTTAGTGCTTTAATGGAGTTCCTTTATTACAGTCTTGTTTATAGTAACTTACTTGTAAATAGTTTTTTAGCGGTAAAATTGTTTTTTGGTCGGGAAACCTTTTTCTTATAGTAAAACTTATTTTTGTTGCAATGATGTTCTGTTTTGTTCTTAAGATTTTGAAACATGTTTTTTTTTCTTGGACTGGCTCTAATTTTTCATTTTTGAATAACTTATAAAGCCTTTGTTTCATCATTGTGTCAACCTTTTTTTTTATGCATAATTATTTTCTCCTTTTTTATTTTAAAGCTTTTTGTTGTTTTAAATTAAACTTGCACTTAAAAAATGCTTTTGTATTATAAGTAAAGCTTAATGAATATTAAAATTATTAACTGGAAATATATTTATTTGAGTTTATCACTGGTTTGAATTAAGTTTTAAACAGTTTATAAATTTGTAAAGTCAAATCTTTGAGGTATGACTCTTTCTATTGTAAATATTGGTGAATATACGTTTAATAACTGTTTAAAACTTAAATTTAATTGTTTGCTATTATAGGTATTTTTACAAGTGTTGTTTGTTTATGAATTAAACAAGATAATTTAACTCCAAAATGCTCTGAACAAAGTCTCTGGTAAAAAAAAATAATTTTTTGTTCAATATTTAAATAAATTGAAATTTACTGAGTACTGTAATGAGATAAAAATATATTTAAAGTAATATTACTTTAAGTAGATAAAAAATATTTTAAAGATATCATTTGTTAGGTTATAAATCTTTCAAAAAATATATTACTAGTTATTTTTTTAAACTTTAAATGGTTTAATTGTAAATTCTAAACTATTTATAATAACTTAAAGCAATTGCATAAAACCGAAAAAGAGTTTGCTTAGATTTTATTTTATCTATGTTACAGTTATAGTAAAATAGCCACTTTACACAATTTTAGTTTTGAAACAAGTATAGAATTATATTTAAATAGACAAAAGTCAGTCCAATGAGTCAAAATTGTTATTTTAGTGGCCATCTTCAACCAACTTATTACAAGTTTTTATAAATTGTAAGTAATTTGGTAAATGATTTTTTATATTTTATATACTAATGCTTCTTTTATACATTAAATGAGACGTCATTTAGTTTAATATTTTAAGTATTATTAAATTACTTGATTAAAATTAGTTAATACTTTATTGCTATCAACCAAATAATAACAAATTTTAGTAAATTTTCACTACACCTTCCTTCTATGCAATTTTTTTGTGAAACTTTTCAAAATCTATTTTTGTATCAGCAATACATATTTCACATACATTTGAAAAAAAAAATCTTTAAACAATATTAACATATTATATTAAACTTTACTATCATATTTTATTACTGAAAGTTTAAATCCAAAAATAGCATATATAAATAACAGTGTATTAAAAAATACTTTACTATAAACAACAATTAATGCGAATATTGAACTACATGTCAGCGGCAGCAAGGTGGTCGAGAATCAGTCCACAACTTTCCGGTTTAAATTGCTCTGTCCTTTTTTCAAAATTAGATCAGGTATTACATATCCCCTTATTTTAAATGTATTAAAACTGCTTCAGTAATTGCAAGTATCTAATACTGGGATTTCACCTTAAACACAAAATGGCTTATTTAATACAAGTTAGGAGATAAAAAGCAGCAGAGAATAACAATTTTATTCTTTTTAGTAGTGAAATGAAAAATAAAAATGTTAGATAAAACTGTAAATTTAACTTTATTTCATTATCTATGGCTTTTTAAAATTTAGTCAAAGTTAAAAAAGTTGACAAGTAGTTATTGGGGTAAATTACAAAACAACAGGAACGTAGATTGGTACGTTTCTGCGAATCTGCAGAAAAGTAAACATTTGTGTTCTTTCGATTATTCAGCTTTTAAAACCTTGTTTTTTTAGCTTTAAGTATTCGTTTATACTTGGTTTTGCACTCCTGAGAGATAATTTTAAATTAACTGTACTCTCTAGCACTTTTAGTGTCTTAAATATTGAACAAATTGACCAGATCTAAATTGTATACAAATAGGTTAGTGTAGCTTTCTGTTTTTAAATAGCAAACTATGGTAAAAAAATCCATTTGAAAGCTGTAGATTCGGTTTAAATGATGTGAGAAAATAAGAAAGGTATGTGTGAGAAAGGATCTTGTACTATTGAAATTGTTGTGGTAAGTCAAAAAGAACTTAACATGTTTTGAAATTTAGATTTTTTGTGTTACAAAAGAGCAAATACAGGTAGAAGATATATAACAAGATGAATTTTAAAGTAGATGAACCTCAAAGTAAACTAACACGAAGAATTAACTTTTGTTTTAAATAAAATTGATACTCTGAGTTGAATGTTTTAAGATTAAATCTCTGTGGTTGACAATTATACAAAAATGAAAAACTTTTGAAACAGTGATGAGCATGAGAGTATCATTTCCTGAAATTTTATCAAGGAGACTAGAATTTATTAAATCAGAAAAATTACCCAATAAGACAAATAGCTTGCAACAAGAAGACAAACTGGAAAACTCAATAATATAATATTTTTTCAAGAATAATATAAACATATTATAGTTTATTTTTTATATTTTAGAACTTTATTTTTTAATTAAAAGTTGTTTTGAAATTTTATAAATGCTTAGGTTATTTAAGTTTTTATTTTTTCAAGATTAGTTTAAACAAATTATAGTTTTTTTATTTTATTTTAGAACTTTTTTTTAATTAAAACTTGTTTTAAAGATTTTATAAATGCTTACCTTTAGTTAAAGTTTTAATTGCATTTTTTAGCAAAGTGGAAAGATTTAAATTGTACATTGTTGCCACACACTCAAAGTATCCTAGATAACTCTAGGATATTTAGAGTTTTATTTTTTAACTCAGGCTGAGTCAGTATAGTTTTGTTTTATTTATGAAAAACTTAAGACATTTTTAGATTTGTTAATAATATCATAACAGATGTTTTTCTAGATTTGAATGAGATTTTGCTGATTATTTTTAATAAATCTTTATTTTATAACCAATTTTGTATAAAAAACATTGATAAATGTCTTTGATAAATAAGTTAGTCTTGTTTCAATGATATAAAAAAACTAGGACTTTTCACACAGTTAAAAGTCACTCAGGACAGTTTTTTATTTTCTTAAATTGACATGGTAGAATTGTATGTTTAGATATATCTTAACTCTAAGAGCTAATTTTACAGTATCACTATCATTTATGGTGAAGTTTCAAAAAACATCATAATGAAATACTAAGAAAAAAATTTATTTTTTACTTTAGACAGATTGTTTTGTAGAAAAAATGAGTGATTTTAGTTTTACAGAACCAATGACAGTTGAAGAATTAAAGGCACTTAATTTTGACAGGTTAAGTAAGCAGGAAAAATTGAATGTCAAGTTACTAGGGAGGCAAACACCAATGATTCAGTAAGTTAACCTTCTTCTAGTAATGGAAAAAATATATAAAAAGTTTTAAGGAAAATTTGTTCAGGAAAAAGATTAGCTTTGTTCAAGTAAGGTGGGTAATTCTTTGTATTGTTTTCCATGTTTATTATTTAATAAAGGTGCTAAAAGTAAATTTGTTACGTCAGGTTTAATTGGTTGTATTGCTGTAAGGATGAGGGAACATGAGAGTACTAAGGGCCATATAGATAGTTTGGTTAGTCTTAAGCTTTGATCCAAATCAGGTATTTCGGAAAGTTTAGGATTTGCTCAGAATAAGTCCATTTCTGATTATAATAAAAAAGTAAAAGAAAACTTAGAAGTTTTAAGGTATGTAATAAAGGTTATAGTTTTTTAAGTTCTCATAAGTTGCCATTTAAGGGAGTTAACGAAGGGAATTTTTCAGTAAACAAGGGGGTATTCTTAGACATGTTAGATCTCTTGACAGATGATAGCCCTATACTTAAAGCCCATTTAAATAGTAGCTTAGGTTCAAATTGTAACTTAACCTCCCCAGACACCAAAATGAAGTTTTAGATAGTATGCTTCAGGTATATAGGAGGAAAGTTATTTTTGAAATTAAGTCAGGCTAAATATTTAGCAGTGATAGCGGATGAAAGCACTGATATTTGTGGTCAAACACAGTTAGTTATTATTTTTTGGTTAATTAAGTTATCAGGTGAGGTTGTTGAGCGTTTTTAGGGTTATTTTTGTCCAGAATTAGTAAATTCAGAAGGTATTTCTAAATGCATTTTGGAGCAGCTTTAGATTGAGCTACAGGAAAATCAGGAAAAACTTATTGCTCAGACTTTTGATGGAGCAAAGGTAATGGAAGGAAAAGAAAAAAGAGTTCAGGCTAGAATTAAGAATGTTTATATGAGGGCCCACTACATACATTGTTATTGCCACCAAATGCAGTTGGTCATTAAGAAAGCATGTCAGCAAAATGAGGAAAATATTGAGTTTTTTGAAAACATTAGGAAAATTTCATCTTCTTTAATAATCAGTTGAAAGTAAAATAAATGAAAAGAAATTAACAGTAGGAAGTTTACCAACAGAATCTGATACCAGGTGGAGTTTGTTTAGTAGAACTTCGAAGAGGTTAGTTTTCTACTACAGTCAGTACAAAGCTTGTTTTCAGGAAATTTCTACCAAAAGAAAAGTAAGAAAAACTTTTTTTACAGCTAAGAAGTTTCAGACTCTTTTTAATAGTGAATTTTTGTTTAATTTGTTAAGTTTTTTTCAACCTTTTTTTTCCGAGGTAGAGTTGATTTTTCTTAAGTTACAAAGTGTTAGATCTACAGCAAGTTCCGTGAGGAGCAGCTTTAGAGATTTAAGAGAATATATTGAAGATCTTAAAATAACTGAAATTCAATTTGAAATTCAGGAAACAGCTAGTGAGGTTATTAGTAAAATTTTAGTTGAGTTGGAGGAAAGATTTTAAAATGTTGTGAAGAGTCATTTAGTGGCACATAAAATATTTAGAAAAGATTTTTATAAAAATTGTTCTGGAGTGCAGTTAGGTGAGTTTTTTAGTAATATTTCTGAAATTTATCCTTCAATTAATATTAATAAACTTAAGCCACAATTTAAAATTTATTACCAAAGGGATAGCTGGTGAGAAGAATCATTGAAAAAAATCAAGGAAGAAGGTCTAGATACTATTTTTAGTGAAATAATGAGTTTAGGATAAATTATTGTTACAACCCCTTTGTCAACTTCGGATGCTGAGAGGAAATTTTCTTGTATGAAAAGGATAAAAAACAGGTTAAGAAGCAGGATGAGCAATACCAGGTTAAATACATTATAGTTACTTACTATGGAAAAGTCTATGATTAATGAAAAGGTTCTTGCAGGAAAAGAAAGTTTTCAGGAAAAAGTTTTAGAACATTTTTTTAGGCAAAAAAAAAAATTTACATTTTTTTTACAAAAGAAAAAATACGGTCTTGTAATTTTTTTTTATTATTTTATTTATTTTTATTTTTCTCAGCTAAGTACTAGTTTTTTTTTAAGAAAAATTAAACAAAAAAAACCTGGAATTGGTGCTGGTCATAGGGTAGAGCTGTTGTTAACACCTATTTTACTTGTATTTTTATATAATTTGTTTACAATGAGTTTGTTTTCTATGCATAGTGTTATATTATATGAAGATTTTTTCAGAGTTTTTAGTTTTATTCCTAACTTTCAAAGGTTTTTCATTACCTCTGTTTTTTTTCATCTTTATAAAAACAAGTTTTAAGTAGGTTACAAAATTACAAAAAAATAAATTAGTACATTTTTAATTTCTAGTTAGCTTTACATTTTGAAAAATAGTTTTTGAGTTTTATTTGTATTACTACTGTAAACTTGATATACTATGTGTGGATTTAAACAAATTTAGTTGTATTACAGATTTTTAAAAC
This sequence comes from Thalia democratica, assembly GCF_965202585.1. NCBI lineage: Eukaryota > Metazoa > Chordata > Thaliacea > Salpida > Salpidae > Thalia > Thalia democratica. Next base: position 31,491,960 of record NC_139169.1, on the reverse strand, counting down.
TAAGTTAAAAAATTAAGTTTTTTAAGGTTAAACTTATGCAAATATAATTTGAAAGTAAAACCACCCTTTTAGTACAATTGACACTCAAAGCTATTAACAAAGTCAATCAACCTGAAGTTCAGTTTCTTACAAAAAGTACCAGATAAGTACTTCAAAAAAACGCTCCTTGAATGATGTTTTCAGACAACTATGTAAAATATAAAGTTTGTTTTAACTAGTTTTTAAATATTACTGTAAATCTTATTTTTCCACAAGTGTTGTTGTTTACAATATGAAGGTTTTTGTATTTTATATTTTCTTTAAAAGTATCAAGAGTATGCATTGTATCTGTTGTTTTGAAATAAATTTTATTTAACTTTTTCAATCAAAGATTAAATATAATAAGTTAATATTATTTATTTTAACAAATGTATAGTTGTATTATTAATTGATAACAAGTATAAAAAAAAAATAATACATTTTACGTTTAAAAATCGTTATGCTTGTATTTATTTATATGTTTTACGTTGTATTTGAAATATATTGATGTTTAATCTTTAAACTTTCTGGTTATTTAACGTAGTTGTTTTATTTAACAAATTTGTATTGTAGAAAAAAAAAGTTTGATTTTTTTTTCAGCTTTTATTTAACAATTTGTTTTTAGTAAGAAAATGTTTTATTCTTTTTTACAGCTTAAATCTTTATGCTACCGAAGCTAGTAATAAAATTTACAAAAACGTGTACTGTTCCTTTCTTTATGAATTAATTTTGACAAAATAAAGTAATTATACATCTGAATTTTATCTAATGTTCGAACTTTTTTATTTTATATCACTTTTTTTTTACTCAACTCCAAAAATTTATGATTTTTATCTAATAAAAGCAACAATTTTCGCAAATGATTTCTGAACTGGGAAACTGTTTTCAAAGTTATATATTTAAGGCCTATCAGTAACACTATCAAAGTTAAATTCGTAATTAGTATTTTTATTTTAAATGAAAGGTTTTATTGGTTCATAAAAGATTCAACACATAAAAAATTAAAAAAGGTCAAGAGCAGTACAAATTGCCTTGTGTTCAGTTATTCATTATACTTCAACATTCATATTATTTTTAAACTTTCAACACAACTGCACACTATCTTATAAAATTAAAGGTAGTTAAAACTACTCTATTTCCGTTATGACATCATCACACGCTATTCTTGATTTTTTTTTGCAGATTCGTCCTTTTTTTAAGCTAGCTACGTCCCTGCAACAGAGTAAAAACTACAAAGAATAAAATAAACAGAAACAAGAAACTCAAAAATAATTAAGTAAAATAAGTTAAGACCGAGGGTAAGGGTTAGGGGTAACAGTGATAGTAAAAATAAAAAAATAAAATAATGTATTTAAACTATAAATAATATAAATAAATTAAAACTTTTTAAAAAAACTTACCGACTAAGGGTTAGGGGTAACAGTGATAGTATAAAAAAATATTATAAATTTGAAAAGTAATAAAAAATAAAAATTTGAATAAAAAAAATTAACCCGTGCAAAATTGTCTCCGTGCAAAATTTTATACTCGTGCAAAAACTATGTAAATTAAAAAACTTATAAAATAAAAACAAACTTCATAATAAATTTGATTTCTTTTTTTCTACCATTAAAATAATTTTAAATATACTTAAACCATGCTTTTAGCTTCTACTCAAATATAAACAACAACAAAAATGTTGCATATTCGTTGTTTTTGTTTATATTCTTCACGCATGAATAAGTTTTTAAACAACAGAATAATTAACTAACACTGTTATATGCAGTTTCACATTTTATTTTTGCTTGAAAAGGTCGCAATCTCTTGCCACCGAAACAGGTCGCGAAAAAAACATACAATTTGCATAAATCTATTTAAATAAGCTCTTTACATCCCAGTAAATTGAGCATTCTTTTTTAGTTAAGGCAAATAAGTATAAAAACATTCTTGGTAAACTTATCTTAAAAATAGTGTTTATTAAAAACACTACTTTACTGAGTGAGTCTTAGTTTGAAATAACAAATGTAAAATATCCTGAATTATTCTGAGTCCTCTGATATTTTTAGAAACTTAAAAACATTTTAAAATATCCTTAGTGTCATTAATATCTTGACTATCTGTTAAACTATATCAAAATTAGATTTTTGTTAAAAATAGAATAAACAATTTTTTTTAAACTCTGTATACCAACAACAAAACATTTAAAGGACAGTATGATTATTAGATTAAAGATATTAAATTTACAATACCTTAAATCACATTAGTATTAAATGCAATAAAATAAAACTACTCACCTTTGTCTTTGTCTTCGAATTATACTTACCTTAAAATTATTTATTTTTAAGGTAAACTTAAATGGTAGTCGGTTTCAGGTTAGGTAAATACCCTGTTTGTATTGTTTATATAACTGTGATATTGAGGTAAGTTTCAAATTTGCACAACTGGACAGAGTTGCATGAGAAAACTAAATTGCACTAAGATACTTTTGCACGAAAACAAAGTTGCACAAAGATAGTTTTGCACGAAGGGTCACTTTTCTACGAAGGAATATTTATGCACGAGCAGACAATTTTTGACTGGTTTAATTTTTTTTTTCTTAATTTATATTAAAAAAAATCTTTTTTTGTTTAGTTCTTTTTTTACCATCACTGTTACCCCTAACCCTTACCCTCGAAAAGTAGTTTTTTTAGTAAGTTTATTTTTATTTATTGGTTTCTTTATTTTTAAATAGTAGTTTTCATATTTTTTTATTTTACTTCCAATGTTACCCTTAACCCTAACCGTCGGTCAGTTACTTTTTTCTTTTTGTGTTTATTTTGATTTGTATTTTGTTTTTTCATGTCTTTTTTTATTATTCTCGTGCAAAAAACGACCCTCCGTGCAAACTTCACCCTTGGTGCAATTTTTTTTTCGATTAATTTTATCCACTTGTGCGAACTTGTCTTCGTCCAACTTAATCCTCTCGAGAAAGTATGTTTTCGTGCACTTTTCATACGAAACTTGATATTGATATCATATTTTACAAATTTATACTTAAAATATTTCTATATTTGGGCATGAACTTAAAATTAAAATTTCATAAATCTATTTATCAAACGACTAAATAAACACTCGAAATTTTTGGTCCTTAGACTTGATGTAAGATACGAAGAACTTTTCGGTTAATAAGTCGTACAAGTAAGATATACTTTATAGTATATAACTTTTTTATATAACTATAGTTATTATGTATTACAATGGTACATAAAATACATTAATAAATAAATACATTTGTATTTAATTTAACTTTTTTTAAAACCGAACAAAAAAAGGATTATTTTGCTGGAAAAAAAAGCTATATACACAAGAACTTAGTTTCAACATTTTGATATGAAAGCAACATTAACAATTAACTGTATTTTTGTTATGCAAAACAAAATAATCATCGACTTTAATAAGTGCTTAAAGCAGAAAACAAATCACAAAAAAAAAAAAACATTCTACGTTTAACTTATAATTTAGTCTTTGTTGTGACAATAAACGATTTAGAACATTAGTTTTTGCAAATGTTCATACTTATAAAACAAAGTGCAATTGAAAATAACATGGAGCCGTAATAGATTGAAATATAACACTAACTATAATAAATTCTTAAAAAATAGTAGGAGTTACAGTTGTAATAAAAGGTTTTTAAATTCCACTTAGGATTAAACTTTTACCATAACAATAAAAATGAAAGTTTACCTAAACAACTTTTTAAAAATATAAAACGAACTACAATCAGAATAAATGTCTCTGTGATACTAATAAAGACTATTATATTTGTTTTAAAGTGTGTTGGAGATTTAAAAGCTTTTCGCCGTCTTGGGATGCAAATTTTGCTCGTTTAAGTAACCAGCTTCAGAAAATAATTTTTCTGAATACACAGAAGATGATAGTGCATCAAGATATTTCTTCGCAGGCAAAGTGTGAGTATTTTGTCTTGTTCAAGTTCCGCCAGTTTAAAACGTTATCTTCTTCTTTATTGCACTTAAATTTTCTGTAGCAAAATATGCCTTTATATCTGCTCTAATTTTTTATCACTAAAATCTTGTTCATCGTCCTCCTGTGTAGCTGCGTTTGATTTTTTTTAAACAAAGAACAGTAAGTTGAAAACATTTTCGGATCACAATTTACACACGGTTGTAGTTTTGGTTTCTTAGGTGGCAAAATAGGAGAATCACCACTCTGATCAGTCTCAAAACATATATGCATTTTAACATTTAATTTTAGCTGCTCGTTAATACTTTTTTTGAGGTAAGAATATATTAACATATTTTTAAATTGTATAATACGTATAATTGTAAATACGTACTTATCGTAACTGAACCAGATTGAAACATACCCTGGACAATGTTGTTTATGTTCAATTCAATTGATCTTTCAAAATTTAAAGACTTCTATAAACTTGATTTTAAAAAGCATAATCTAAGTCTAAATTTTTAGATAAGGTTTATCTGATAAAATAATGTTATTTATATATGTTATCACTTTTATAAAACTTGAACAAAATATGAGTTGATTAAAAAATATTCTACCAAAGGTTAGCGATTTATAATATAAATGAATTCAAGTTAGTTATAAATACTTGTTCACCGTAACTGTTACGGCGTAACACAAATGTTACTTATTGTTTAACGAAATGATTATGTCCAAAATTGTTTTAAAACATGATTTTTCAAATTAATTTTATAATAAAAGATTAAAGTAGATCATTATTGATTTTTTAAAATTATTTACGAAATGATAACTTGCGGTATAATAATTTGTATTATTTGTATGTTTTATTAAAACTATATGTTTAAAATCAGAGATAACTAAGATTTATAAACTATTTTAGTTTACAGTATTTTTAACAAAAAAAAAATAACTAAACATTTTTATGACGCTTTGTAACATTTAGTAGATATAAACTAAGCTTTAATCAAAAGCAGATTTTTTTTATAACAAAACGTCCATTTATTATTAACTTGCATTATAGCTTAGAAAATGAGTTGCTACAAACTTTTAAGTTTCAAACTATCATCATTGTATAAATTTATCTTCGTATCAAACACTTAAAAATTACATTAAACATGTCGATCTTTTAAATCTTAGGTTGATGTTTATAAATGCTATTTAGCAAAATACATTTAATACAGACTTTTAAATATATGCTCCTTAACTGATAACCACAAGTTGTTTTTTGTAAACTATTTATTTAAACTTGAAAATTGGTTATGATACAAAACAAGACTCATTTACAAAATTACTTCAAGCAATATTGTTAAAAAATATAAGTTAAAGAGAAAAAACTTATTTAATTATATTTTATTTAGAACATAAAATTAAAAACAAGTTTTTTTGAACTTCAGGGATTTCTTTTAATATATTAAATACATCAATCATTTGTTGTTTCACTGACAGCTCGTCTCAAACCTGAAAAATGTAATTGTTTTAAAAATAGCTTATTAACTAAGAATCATAGTAACAAAACAGTTGGAAGCTCAACGTAGATGAAATCTTAAAATTTTATTTATATATTACAGTTTCTTGTTAATAACAAATTATAGTTGTAAAGACGATAGAAAATACTGAATAATAGTTTCAGACAGAAAAAATAGAAGATTTTCAAACCTGATACCTGATATTTTGATATTTTTCACGTAATTGTGTATCACCCTTGGTTTTTCTATATATCCTCCTTTGACGTCAACCACCATAAACTGAACTTTGCTGTTGTTGAAATCCATGGTTGCATTGTTCACAGTCCAAGTCATTGTGTATTTTATGGTGTTGTGATCAAACTTTTTGTTACTGTAAACAATTGATGATTGTGTAAAAAGATGTCTTATTTGCTTTCGGGTAGCTTACTTTTGAAGTTAGTACACTGGAACGTAAAGTTGCAGTATGTGTTTAAAAAACATGTTTTAGTATAGTATACTATAATAAAAACGTCAAAAAGTCAAAAAACTAGTATGTGTCATTAATTAGTCGGTTCAAAAAAAAAAATTTCTAAAATTGTTTTTTTTTTGTACCTTTTGGTCGATATAGTTTTTTTTATCCTACTTCAGACTTAAATAGTAACTGATAAGTATAGTTTAAATTAAAAAATAATTATTAAATAAGTGTTCATTATCTAAAAAATGTGTTAATTGTTTTCGGCTAGCCTACACTTATACTTAATTTTACTAGTGATGTGGTATGTATTGAAAAAAAGCTCAGTGTAGTAAGCTAAAATAAAAAGATCAAAAAATTAGTATTTTTCAATAATATCAATTGTATCTATAAGATTTTTTTTTCGTACCGTTAGTCGATATAACTTTTTTATATCTTGATAAGTATGTTTTAAATTAAAAATAATTAGAAGAAAAATACTGTAATATATAGTAAATTTAAAGCAGTTTGAAAACAAATTAACGTAACTTCAAATAATTTTTTTTAATGATAAAATTTATATTCAAAGAAAGTATATTAGAAACTTACCGGACTATAGTTCCATAGTTATTTGGATCAATTTTAAACCAATCGTATTGTTTATTCATATATGGGGAGTAAGCCGCAATATCAGTCTATTTAAATAGTGAGTTTAAAAAAAGGTTACTAAAAATTATGATGATTTCTTTAGTCCTAAGGCTTTTTAATCGCAGTTATAAGCACTTTAAACTAATGTATACAATTTAAAATTGTATATTCTTGAATTTTATTTTATATAACGAAATTATTTTTTTTACAATTCATAACAAATTAAAACTTTTCAAAACAAACCTCATTGAACTTGATAAGAAGTTCCATACCAAACTTTGGTCTTTTTACTGTTATAAATTTAAACTTTATTATGTTTTTTTGTCCTTTTTTAATGAATACTGTTTTAAAATCGTATGCTCTGTCTATTCCAAATCCTGTTATTCATAAATAAGTTATTAAGCAAAACAGTGATGCTCTAATAACATTTAAAAACTTTAATTTGACTCTACTTAATATTTTTACATTAATAAAGCATGTTATACGTGGAAAATTGTTTTTAAACATTATTTACATCAACTTATTAAGTTATAAAAGTTACCCTTTTTCCTTTTCAGATGTTTTTTAACTAAAATCGTAAAACTTTATGAGCTTAGTTACTGTGTGTTATTACTTTTGTCATCTGTAGTACACAGCCATGTTGTGAATATAGACTAGTCAAAAATCAGTTTAGTAAATTAACGAGCAAAAAGCAAAACAAACTAGATATGCATTTTGGACATTTGAACTGATCAGGCCACCATCCTCCTATCTGACACTCGTTAATCTGCTCATCCTTCTCAACCGAGTATCTGTGTTCGCACCACTGTTTCGACTTGCACTTATCAAGCGCGTAACATCTGTCACCCTTATGTTTCATCATCGTGTGCCTCATTGGCAGACTGCCTCCGTATTGATGCTTGCATTCGGCCAGTGCTCTATTTTCACTGCAGTCTGTCAGAACACCGATTAAAATGTACTTTAAATTCACGTATTTTGGTAATTAATCAAATAAGCCTAGTTCAGTAAATACAACAAAGAGGTGGCTGTACGCACTTTATACAAGATGCCATTAGCAAAAGTTTATGAAATAAATAGAGTACTTTAACTAACTAAAATCTTTTAAAATCATTACTGTGTACTTAGCAAAAGAATTGAAAAATGTTTTAATTTTTTTGCTACGATGTCTTAATTAAATCTGGGTCAAACCTGAAATCTACAATAAACTAACGTTTATGTAACTCGAATACACGGTGAACTTCTACTGAAGATTCTCTGTGTTCGCAATAATACCGCTCCGACCACACCAAATTACCATCATCCCTTGTCCTCGCTTTTACACTGATCAGCACAAACGCTTTGCGATCTGAAAATTAAAATTGATCCTTAGTTTAGACTCGAAACTATTTTAAATGGATCTTTAACTTAGTAAATTGCTTTTGTTAGATAACATTTCTACCTTTTTTAAATAATTTAGGACAAAAAATGATGTGTATGTTGTAGAAAAATTAAAAACACATTTGTTAACGATTTGTTTTTGCAAAATGGAAAATGATTTACTGTTTTTTATAATCTTGTTTTTGTGTTGGTATCTTTTGATCTTAGTTTATTTGTAATTTGAGTTTAGGAACAAATGCAAGCATCATAGTCCAAGTTTTCATTTTCAAATTTATATTACATAACTTACATGCAGTGAAGGGGCATCCTCTTTCATCATCAATGATCCGCTCACTCGTGTTCTGATGAGTTCTCGATCCGAGCCTTTCAACATAATCGATCCATTCTTGTTTCCAATGCCACGGCCACGTTGAATCCTTAATCGCAATTATCACTAAGTTGTTTTCCTTTACTCCTTTCAAGTAGTCTATCATCTTCTTTGCCTTGATAAAAAATTGTTTTTTTTGCTGGTCAAAAATACTGATGGCCTTAGTTAGATTTCTAGGCTTAAATTGATGTCTAACAAAGTGCTAAACTTTAAGCACTAACAAACAAAACACAAATTTTGCAAAAAACGTCGAGATTAATCTTAAACTATTCGTGCTTCAAGATCTTTTGATGAAATCCTTAAATTAATAATGTTAACGAATTATAGTCAACATAACACATTCATACTCATAATAAGTTCATTCAATTAAAACAAACTTCGTCTTCACTCTTATAAGTGTCGAAATTTACAGATTCATATTCATTTTTCACTTTATCAATCACAACTATATTGTGTCCTCTCTTGTTCTGACAAATATTGGGGCTTCCGTTGATCACAATTTCACAGTCTTTTCCTTCTGAGTAAGCAGAAGACTTCGCTCTAATATCATACACTCCTAATTTAGTTAAAATTATTCAGCTTAATTCTTTTACTAATGTTCAAATTAAAAAAATTAAAAATTATTTTGATATCGATGTCCTACAATTTAACAAAAATTTTAAACACTCTTTATAACAACTATTTAGATGACTTAAAGAAACTATTTATGTTCTTTTTAATTATTTTAAACAAATTTCTGTAAGCCTTTTATTACATAAAGTTGTTGTACCAGTATTTTCTCAAATGTTTCTTTAGTTTATATAACATACTTATTTTGTTTAGTTTTACAAACTTAACTGTTTAAAAAATTACCCAAGAACAACTTAAAAACTTTTGGTTCTAATTTTTTTCTAGTTTAGAAATTTTTTAAATGTTTTTTTTTTGTTTAAGTTTCTAGTATAAGTTTGTTGGTAACTTTTTATAAGAAATTTATCACTTAGAATTTTATATATTAAAAATTCTTGTGTTTCCTAGTTAGGAATGATTTTATATTTTTCTCGAGTATACAACTAAGATAAAGCTTAAATATTGTATCGAAATATAATTAATCTTTTATTACTTTATTGATTTCTTTAAAAGTTTAACTTAATAAGCAGTTTATAAAAATTGTATACTTACTATGTTTCAATCGAGAAATTTGCCCAGTAATGTTTACCCTGTAGATTTGTTACTAGTAAAAAAACTTGTAAAACTGTGTATAGTAAGTTAATAGAACTCAAAGTTTTTACAAAAGTAGCTTATTAACTTATTAAGAATTTAATTACTTTTACTGTATCACAACTATTAGCAAACACATAAAGTACTTTAAAGCTTTTTTATTATTATTTAATCTAATTAGTCATGATAGAATATTTTGATATTATGTTGTGATTGTGAAACAATTTAAATATTCAAAAAATACTTTTAACAAAAAAGCTAACTATTAACTTTAAACTAAAAAATTGCTTAACTTACGCATTTGTCGAAAAAATACAACACACCAATGCAAAACATAAAATTCGAAAATTTATCAAGAAAATCATTGTTCTGAAATATATATTTGATTAATAATTTAAAAAATCTAATGGTATGTGCTATGTATACTTTATAAACTAGTTTATTTATTCACATTTTATATGTAATTTAAGAAGTAACTTGTAGTTTAAATAGTTTAAATAGTTTTTTGATTATTATTATTTGTATCTAAATTAAAATATACTACAAGCGATAAGTAAGCTTGTTCAGAATTTTTGATTTTAATCAGTAAAATGTTAACAATAGCCTGGTTCTTACTGTAGTATTTACAATACTTTTTAAAAATTAGGAAAATGAAGAACTTTCTAAACAAGTTAATAAAAGTAAAGTTCAAATTCGCTCATTGTTTTTAAAAACAGTCAAACCTGAAACTATACTAACTTTAAAGCTCATTTGAAACACAAATAATAAATAAATTGTTCTAAAAATTATTATTTGAAAGATTATGTTTTATTTTATATTCCTGTGAGCAAAATACAAAAATGTAACAAACTATTTAATTTTGAATTTACATATTTGTATATTTTTAAGCTAACTTTTAAGAAGCCAGTGAAAGTTTAATGTATATATATATATATATATAATTTCAATGGTTGTCTTATTAATTTGTGCTATACATAGATTATAGTAGTATTGATAATATAATCTAACTTAAGTGAACAATTTAGAAAAAAAATATTAGAGTAATTGTTGGAACGTCACAACAAAAGACTAACAACACGTTTCATACTATAAATTTAAACTAATCGAAACATTTAAAATTCTTAGTGAAACTTATAAGATTAATTTTTATTATAATCTACCGTTTAATAAAACAAAAATGTGTTTTAGATTTAAGAAAAAATTACTTAAACTTAATATAATAAAGTTAATCTTCTTACTTTTATATTTTAAACGAAGTATTTTAATATTACGAAAATTTTGTTATTGTAGTTTAATATATTAATAAAACTTATAGCAGACTAGTTAGCTCATTGTATTTTGCTAAATACGACAAAACAATACAATAGTTAATTTATTTATTAAATTTATTGCTTAGGTGACTAGTTTAGATATAAAACTAAGTTACTATTTTTTGAAAGATAACTCACCAATATTATTTATTGTCAATTCAAAACTACTACTTTTGAACTAACAAAATTTTTGAACACATGGGCGACTAGATTGGTACAATTGTCAATTGTTATTGATACTAATTAAAAACATGGTTGAATTAAAATGAAACGATTTATAAAACAGGTTCATATCAGGAGAAGTTCACTATTAAACCACCAAGGAGGCTGTTTAATGTGTTTTACCTTAAAGTCAACTTGTACAAAACAAATACTATTTTTTAATAAATATGTACTTATTGCACCTAATTAGATAATGAATAAACGATAGTGCTAATAAACAATCATTACTCTTTTTTTTTTTAATTAACACTTCAATTAATTACTTACATTGAAACAAGTTACATCTTTAGTATACCTTTTAGAAATAAAGCGCCCAACTAATAAAATTTTAGTTTGAACAACCTGCAAATGAAATAGTTTAAAATATTTGACCTTTTACTTAAAATACCTAGCGACCACATAGTTATTATTATTTTTCTCCTAATGGCTAGTGTTAGGATGGTTTTTATACAAATATGTTTTGTTTCAATAGAAAATATGACTTTCCTTTTCTTTAAATAATTGTATTCAGTTTCGGATCTTTTACGGAATTAGGATTCGGCTGGATCTAAAACTAATAAATAAAATACACAAAACCTCAAGTGACTATTCAGCTTTTTTGAACTTTATTTTTTTTTTAAGATTTTAGATTGACAATAAATTTTAGCGTTTTTGTTTAATTACAACTTGTTTAACTTTTAAATTTTGTATTTTTAGAATTTAAAGGTAGATTTTTTTATCATAACAAGCCTGGAGAAAACCAAAAATTTCTTCTTAGTGTTTTTATGGTTTTGTATAAACTTTTTGTTCTTTTATTTTACATCAGAGCGAGAATTTCTAATTTATTAAGTAATAGTGGTAGCGATAAGCTTCATAAAACATTTGATTTTTTTTGTATTAAATTTTACACTTTAAAGTAATCTATTTAAAATACAATACAAGTGGGATCTGTAAAACTAAATTCAGTTGAATAAATATAATTTTTTTATGTATATATATATATATATATATATTAAATTCATCAACGTGATAAATTTATAAAATAAAATAAAAAAAGAACTAAATGTTTGTAGTAAAATCAATTGATAAAATCTAAACACCTTAATTAAACAGAAATTTGCTTGTAGACCTTATTTAAGTCGTGCATAAGATACAGTAAAGTAATCTTTCGCTTAAGAAGCAACTTTGGGCCTTGATTTTAATGCGTTTTAAAAAAGAAAAGATTGCTGTGTTTTTAAGCTGAATAAAAAAGAAAAATAGACAACAAGAAGCTACCGCTAAGTAAAAAGTATGTCTATATTCAAGTAAGATTTTTTTTATGTTTTGTTTATGTTTTAAGTACTGAGAAACAACAAAACAATAAATTTTAGATATTACTTAGTTTAGCTCGTATTTATTTTAAATTTAAGTCATTGAAAACAATAGATACTCAATTTGAAGCTCAAAATGCTAAAAAAGTTATGAAGTAAATTATGACAACAGTCTAAATACTACAAATTTTTTATACAGATCGACAGGGTTTTAAAGGAACTTTATTATACTGAAACGAAAGCATAAACGAACACACTAAAAATACTAAAGTAAAAGTAAAAAGTACGATTTAAATCTAAGTGGCAAATAATGAGAGGAACAAAATATTTTTTCTTAGATTATTCTGCCAATTTCTTATGAGATAGATTATATGAGAGATGGTAAAAGGCAACACTTCCACTAGAGCACGAAATTACTAAATTAAAACAAACCAAAGTTTATACAGTTAAGTGCTGAAATACCACAGTAACTATTAGCATTTTACCATCTTCGGATAGCAACTTCTAGGTAACACTATGTAGAATATGCAAAAATGTGACAGAGATAAAAATCTTATGAAAGTTATCAAACTGTAAAACTTGGAATATTTTAATATATAAAAACTTTATAACTAAAATAATTAGCTGAGCTTAAATTTTATAACTATAATATAAAATATTTATTTCTGACTTTTTTGAATTTAAAAACCGATTCAATAAAAAGTATTAGTCAAGTAATTTCTGAAGAAAAGTCAAGAATTTGTAAAGTTAATACATAGGCGACTTAATACAATTGCAGAAATCTTGATCTTCTTCACCTATCCCATGATTTTCGAAAGTTTCCGACCATTCTTGCTTCTCCATATCAAACTCAGCATTCCTGTAAAAGTTGTGTTTCGTGAAAGCTAAAATCTTGTTTCCAATTGACAAACATTGAAGGTCTGTGTACCACCATCCGAGATGAGGCATTCTTTCTTGAATGCGAACGAAGACGTTGCTAAAATAATCGAACACTTCACTACTACTCCTGAAACTGATTACGTACAGCTTGCTTCCGATGCTCACTGAGTCATGATCACTTTTTCCTTCATGCATTGGAGGCATTGCAGACCACAAATTGGAAAAATGATCATAAATTTCAACTGTGTTTGTCAGATGTCGATCTTGACGTTGGTCTCTAATGAAGCCTCCAGTGACTACCAATTGCCCGCAAAAAACTGATAACGCAACATTTGTCTTGTGTAATGACATCTCTGCTCTTTCCTCCCACGTATCTAACTTTGGATCGTAGATTATCATTTTTCTGCCATTTGCATGCCATCCACCTACTATATTAATCTTCCCCATAAAGTTGCATATTTTGGCACGTAGGTTTACATGCTTTCTACCTAATCTTTTCCTTTCGATAATTTTTTTTGTCAATGTTGAATAAGAGTATATAAAGTGAGATCCTAATAAATAAATAACTCCGTTGATAAAAATGCTTTTATAAGTACTAGAATCAAGTTCCAATAAGCTTAAAGGTCTTTTCCTTGCGTTGGATAACTTTCTATTATCAAGTTTGTACAAACCGCGTTCTTCACTAAGTAACATCTCAAAATTATCTTGATTGCAATACCGAGCATGATAACCAATAGAACTCGGGTCTAATGTATTTATTATCTTGTTATTAATTGCATTATTTATGTTTATATTACTGTCTACGCAATCTGAAAATAAGCTGTTATCTGCTAACAACTTTTCTAAGCAAGTTTTTGACAACAACGGCAGACGAATCTGTTTTATCAGTTCTTTGGCAAAATTACCTCTTTGCTTGAAGTCATGTTTAATCCAGCTATCAACAGCAATTACAAGTTCCATTTCTGATGTTATATCTAGTTCTGAGCTGGATAACAGTTTTCTGAATGAGTCAAAACTTAAGTCTAAGTGCTTTTTGTTGGCAACTAAATAACAGAACCATCTACAAATGCATTTCATTACAAGTGTAGAACCTTTAAAAGATTGTAGACTAAACCTTATTGATCCTTCAAATACGCATAACGCATTATTTACGTTAACTAATGTTTTAACCATGCCTTGACCAACTTTTTTTAAATCTTCAGAGTCAAGTAACTTACCAACTTTTATAAAACCAATTGTTTCTTTTTTTGTCGAACTTTTCTTTTCTGTTTGTGAAATAAAAAATCAAATTAAGTTTTTGGTACATGTTTAAGGCAAAGCTATTAATGAACAAAAAATAATAACTAAAAAATAAATTTGTGTTCTTAAAACAAACCTTTGTTATAAAACTTTGATAAGTTATGTACAGTACTCCTCTTAATTTTACCGGTGGCATTGTATTTGCAAGTTTTAACTATTTTATCTCCTACATCATTTTTCTCACAAGACTCAAGATGATTTAATAGCTTTTTGCGTTCATTATCATTAACAGTTGAACTTCTAGTTTTCCTCTTTTCAACTGGAGAATCGCTTGAAGCTCTGTTACTTTGACATTTTCTTTTTCCCATACTTATATAATAAATAATTGCTGAAAAAAATTATAGGTCATTATGAATAAACTTGTAACGTTCATTTTTGTTCAGTTTATATATTTTTTAAGTATTAAGTTCAATATAAAATCATAAAATAAATGACAAATCTGTTACAAAACAGAACATTAAAAAAATCGAAACAGTATTGACTCAAAAACTATTTTTTTAATTTAAATTGTGAGACATATTTACTTAAAATTAGATAACAGCGTAATTTTGTATATCATTTAATAATCTCTAAATACTGCAAATTTTTATAAATTTATAAATACAGAGGTTTCAAAACAAGGCGATATCGCCCCCTTTGTAGACATTTTTTTGCTATGAAAAATTTCAAGTAGAAAGGGGCTAAAAAGCAGGCTGGTAATTAACTAGAAGAAGAAAGACATCTAATAAAGAAAGGTAATTTTTTTCGGTCAAGTTGGTAAGAAAATTAATTTTTTGAAACCTTGGTTTAAACCCTCTACTTCTTTACACAAAACTCACTTTTTTATTAATTAACAATAAATAACGTTTGTTTTAGGTATCATTAAATATTGTATCCAAGCCTTTATAACCAAATACTGCAGTATTGTATAGACTTAATAATACAACGGTTGCCACGCTAAATCTTGTAAATTTAGCCTGCCATGTCAAGATTTTGACCTATTTAGCCTGAATTAGTACGCATATTTTGATGAGTCTGTACTTTGAGTACACATATTTTGACAAGTACAGAAAACATAAAAAACATTTTTTTTTATTGCAGAAAAATTTATATAAAGAAGTAAACTTAAACATAAACTTGTTATATAAAATACTAAACTAAGTGCTTAAATATTAAGATGTTATTAACTTACTTAAACAAAAAAAAGAGTTATATTTTTAAAATTTATAAAATAGACTTTTGTGTATGTATGAAAGTTTTAGTAAGGAAGTGTCCTTGCAATAGACCACTAAACCTAAAAAGATTCAACCACTTGTTCAAAAAGGGTAATAGTATAAGATGTTTCTAAAAATATTTTGCAATTGCAATCTGACTTTATAAAGGATTCTTTTTTTTTTACCATTTGAAGGCTTCATAAGTTAATGATTTTATAAGTAAATTTCTGGAAAAATTATAGTTAATTTTTTTTTTAATATTTTTCGTTTTAAGGTTTTTTAAATTAAGGAATTTATTAAATTAGAACTGAAAAATTCTGACATTTGCCATTTCGATTCTTTTGCACGCAGACAAATTTGTACGAAGACAGTTTTGTACCTAGGGTCAATTTTGCACGAGTTACAATTTGGATGAAGGGTAATTTTGGCACGAAAGTGAAAAAACAGAATAAATATATATTTAAAAAAACTAAAAGATTAATTAATAAAAAAACAAAAAATTAACGAGAGATGGTAAGGGTTAGGGTTAACAGTTATAGTAAAAAAAAATTGTGAAAAATTATTAAAATAAATAAAAAATTCAACTTGTGCGAAATATCCGTGGAAAGTTTTCTGCTCGTGCATAAGTATCTTCGTGCAAAAGTGTCTTCGTGCGATCTTATCTTCATGCAGTTTTATCCCCTCATCCAAAAGTGTCTTCGTGCGAAAGTACATTTGCTCAATTTCGTTCCTTAGTGCAATTTTGTGCCCTTATGCAATTTTGTCCCCTCATGCAATTTTGTACGCTCGTGTAAATGAGGCAGCTATCCATAAAATCGACTTAATAAAAAAAAAAAAAATAGAAATAAGTAAAACTTAAAGTAAAAATAACTAGAAAATATTTAAACGAGCCTAAATTTTGTAGCAAGAAAAAATGGCCTAAGTCGCCTTGTAGTCTGCAGTCTAGACTTTATTTATAGGGATAATGCAGCAATATCTGCGCTTTGTTGTCAATACCTAGCTTGTTTATTAATGGAAAACTTCCACCAACTTATGCACTTCATTATAACTTCAATGTTATAAGTTATTTCATTAATATATTTTCACAGCAATACTCTAAATTATCGCTCAATTCTTACTTTATAAACCGTAGAGACTATAACAAATTTAAAAATACTTACAGAATTTATGTAGAACCCGGCCAAGAGAGGTATGACTTACATTAGATATTCTAGGAATTAAAATATATACGATAAAATCTCAAGTTTAATTTATGAAAATAAAAAAAACTTCATAATTAAAAATGGTCATATTAAATTATAACTTTGGTAAAAAATAACTTACCTATTATCGTGTATCAAATGAAATTTAAATACTCTGGCCAATTAATAGTAAAAATTTTCCACATATGTTTCGCTGAAACTTAAAACTTACCCTAGCTTAAATAACATTTCAACAATTCAAATGGTACTTAGTTATACTAGCATGCATAATTTACTAATTACTATGCATTTAGTTTTTGTTCACTTTTATTGTTCATTCTTATTTTGTATAAACAAAAACAATACACTTAAAAAGCAGTTAAGCTTAGTTCGTTGAAAGCTGTGTTTTGCAGTCATCTTTTCACATTTCTTTTGTGCCAAATGTCCTGGTCTGTTTATCCGATGCTGCGCTGATATGATGTTTCTCATTCCGTTTCCTATTTGTAAGTTGTTGTAGGTTTTGCATTTTAAGTAGTATCAAGTTGAAAAATAATTAGTATTATAGTTATAAGATGGTAATTTTACAACTTAAGTACATGTGAGGAAAAAATTACATCTACAATCAATGATTTTAGAAAGTTTTAGGAATTTTTTAGAGGTACTTTAATAAACATGTAAGCTCCTTTTTTTCTGATGCATTTAGTTTTTTTATACAAAATAACAGGACTTAATATATAAAAGTTAAAAAAATATTAAATTAAAAACTGTTTAGGATATTTACGATAATTATCAAAACTGACCTGTGTTTTACAAAAAAAAAACCAAACAAGCCGACAATTTTATAAAAATTTTGACAAGTCTTAGTTATACTGAGTGTGTGGCAAACCTGTTTGATAATATACTGAATGACTTTAAACTTTAAACAGATTTGTTTTTAGCAATAAAAAAGATATTAAAGTAATGAAAGCCATAAGTTTAAAACTTTTATCTAAAATTATCTCATTTAAACAAAAATAAGCCTTAGTAAGCCTGAATTTTATAAAACTAGCCGGAATTTTTGAAAAATCAGAATTTTGTTTTTGAGTCAAAAAAACAATTTTAAGTAACTTTGAACTGTCTTAAGTCATCCTGGGAGTAAAAAGTCTCCAAAGTTCATTGTAAAAAAAAATTCAAGGTATTTTAATTATTTTAGAGTATTCAAAAGTACATTTTTTTCGTATATCTTTAGTATGAAATAAAAGAATGTCTTCAACAGTAGAACACCATTACAAAGATAACGTAAAGTGACTTTAAATTTGTCTTTAAATAAAACTAAATAGTTTTAAAAATATAAATCTATATATATATATATATATATGATGAAAATGAGCTTTCGATGTATGTTTGCGGCCTAAAGCGCAAAAACATTGATTTAAATATTAATTTGGGAGGTGATAAAAACAGCGCAGCTATTAGCAGATGATAATAACCCTGTTTGTAGGCTGAATTTATACTTAGTGTTGAACTTATTGTTTAAATTAAGAAATGAAATAAACTTTATCTCTTTTATACACCCTAAAGTTTTTTAGTGCCCCAATAAAATTTTTGTGTACACTAGTGTGCACCAGTGTACACCTTGACAAACACTATCCTAGATAATAAAAATGGTATTATGAAACCAATGTTACTAAGCTAAACATTTATGGTGTAAACTTTTAATAAAGACAAAAGCATGTGTAATGTATCATAGGAGCTTACAATTTTTTTTTTATTTACAGTAGGTGCAATAAGGCAGTTGTTTCCAAGCTCATAAAATTCAGTGCACACTAAACTGCAAAACATTATTCTGTGTACCTCTAAACTACGCCGCTAGTAGTAAGAATACGTAAATAACTTTAATTTTGTTTATGAAATACTGCAGACGTTTATGCGCTTTGTTGTTAGAACCTAGCTCATTATTCATAAAAAATTCCCACAATTTCATGCATTTATATATATTTCCAATATCCAAAATTGTTTCTATCGTGTTTTTTTTTATAAAAATACCTTTATTGTATTGCTAAATTCTTACTTTGGGAACCACAGAGAATATAACCATTGTGAAAATGCTTACAGAATTTAAGTGGAATCTGCTCAGGAGAGGTAAAACTTAAATAAGATATTTTAGGAATCAAAATTTATACAAAAAACTAAAGGTTAACTAATGGGAAATAAAAAACTTCATAGTTAAAAAAGGTCAAATAAAGTTAGCATTTTGGTAAAAATAATTTACCTTATTTCTTGTACCAAAAAATACTTAAATGTTCTGACCAAACAATATTTAAATTTTACTAAATCTGTTCCGCTGAATAAAAACCTTTCACACCCCTAAATTAAATATTAATTTAGCAAAAACATTTCAACAATTCAATTGGTATTAGTCATCTTAGTATGCATAAATAACTAATTACTACGCGTTTATTTTTTATTTAGTTTTTTTTTTTGTTGATTCTTATTTCATATAAATGAAAAAGCTATAAAAAAGCATTTAAAAACCAATTAAACTTGAGTACATTGAAAGATTTATTTTCTGGACATCTTTTCACTTGTCTTATGTGCCCACTGTCCTGGTCTGATGCTATGCTGATATGATACTTCACGTTCCGTTTCCTAAATGTTAGGTGTTGTAGTTTTTGAATTTTATATAATATCAAGTTTAAAACTAATAGATGTTTAAGTTTTAAAGTGAAAACAGTTTTACAACTTCAGTACTTGTAACGAAATAAATACATGTAAAATCAATGATTTTAAGATATTTTTTTACTTCAATAAATAGGTAAGCTCTTACTTTTCTGGTGCATTTTGTTTTCTAATACAATGTAACAGGACTTAATACATAAAAATTCAAAAAATAGTCAATAAAAATTTGTTAGAATATCAAGGATAGTTATCAATACTATCCTGTGTTTTACAAAAAAAAACCAACAAGCCCATAAATTTATTCATGTTTTAACTAGTCTTAGTTATACTGAGTATGTGGCAAACCTGTTTAGTAATAAACTGAATGTCTCTACCTGCTTTAAACTTTAAACAGATTTGAAAGATTATAATACTTTAATTATTTTAGGAATAAAAAAGATATTAAAGTAATGAAAGCCAAAAGTTTAAAATATATATCTAAAAACATCTAATTTAAACAAAAATAAGCCTGTGTAGGTCTGAACTTTATAAAACTAGCCTTGAATTTTGAAAAATCAGATTTTTGTTTTTGAGTCAGAAAAACTATTCTTAGTGACCTTAAACTATATTAAGTCATCCTAAGATTGAAAAAAATTAAAATTTCTTTTTACAAATTACAAGGTTGTCAAAGGTCTTTTCAATAAAGGTTATCTGATTTTTAAGGTTATCTGAATTTCTTAAAGGTTCTCAAAAGTACATGTTTTTGGTAAATTTATTAACCTGAGTTATTTATAAAAAAAAACTTAAAAGTTCAGATTAGTTTACAGTTGTGGCAACTTTGTATAAATTTAACTTACAACCTATTTTTCCAAATTTTACATTCACTAGTTAAAATCAGAATAAACACACTCATGTAAATAAAGTATTTTTTGATTACAATTTTCTAGAAAAGATGAGCTAATTTAAAACATTAGAAAAAACAACAAGTCTGAAAATACACCAAGTGAAAACCTTAAGAATATTTCTTAGAACATATTTACAAAGTAGTGTTGTTATAGTCCAAATAAAATTAAAAGCTCAAAAAAACCACTATTACAAGGATAGTGAATTTAACTTTAAACTGTAAGTAAAATTTAGTAGTTAAATAATTTTTTTATAGCTATGATATTTTTATAACAAGAGAAATCAAGTTTTAAAAAAAAATTGGTGATAAAATATCAAGTTTTTAAACTAGTACAACTAAGACTCATTCAAAATTAAAAAAAAAATATTATTTAGAAAATAAAAATAACCTCAGTTTATAGTAAAATAACCAAGCTGGCCTACGTTAGTACAAAATTTTGAGCCAGCTTGAGTTATCCTGAGTAGAAAATTTTTCAACCAAATTGATTTCTGCCTTCAGGATACTATAATGGTCAATTAGCAGAATAGCTAATAAAGTAAATTCAAAACAAAGCATCAGGGCTGAATTCAAATTTAACGTTTAACTTATCGTTTAAATCAGTAGTCTTCAAGGTGTACACTGGTGCACACTAGTGTACATGAAACTTTTCTTAAGGTGCATGAGATTTTTGGGTGCATGAAACTTATTTTGAGGTACATGAACTTTTTAGTTCGCGCAAAAACTAAATCAAAGTTTTTTTTAATTCTTTATACATTTAAGACATATTCAACCTTGATATCTTATTGACCATTTTGTTGTTAATAAAACGACCATTTTTGTACTATACTAGTTAGATTCTGTTATATAATGTAAAAATTCTTCCATCATAAGCAACCCAAAAAAATCCATAGTGAGCAAATCTTATAGATTTTGAAAAAATAATAAAAAGGTTAGTATTCTGTTAATGATTAGTTTTGTTAACTCTTATAGTGTAAAAGCATTTTGCTATATTAAAAATCACTATATTAATCAGCTAATTCAAATAATATTTGAACTAAAAAATTAGTTTGGCCTAATTAATTCAATTATGTTTAACTTATAATAAGTTAATAATGCAAAAAGTAGCATTCACATCAGGGCTGTCACAAACTCAGCCATTTCAGTATATTGAAATAGAGTTTATATATATAAAAACACCTAGACCAACTAAGGCTAGTTTTGATATATTTACAAAAACTCAGCATGACTGAGGCTAGTTATAAATTACTTGAAGAACTTGAGTTTATTTTTATATCTTTTTTAAATCTCTAAATGTTTCTTTACTTGATATTTTCTAAATTGTAATTAGTTATTAATATTCTAAAAATTTAGTTTTTATAAATGTCTAAGTTTCATTGTAATTTATATCAGTTTTTTTCTTATACATACCACTCTTTAAGGCTAGCTTGAAATTGTGACTAAAACTTATATTCTGACTCAAAGAGCGGTAAATATCTAATAGTGTCCAACTTACTTGGTAAATTTTAAATACTAAAATTCTGTTTGACCAAAATTGATTTCAAGTCTCTTGTATAGCTTGCCTAGTTTGGTAATTTTTCTAAAATTTCATGCTAGTTTTTATGACTTTTTTGATTATAACAAGTTTTAGTCTTCGAATTTTTTTTACAAATATTTTTCTATTTTGGATATTTGTTGACAGTATAGTTTTTTTATTCTAATTTAAAAATAAAACAATAATGATTAAACCTGTACTTGTTCACTGAGAAAGAATTTTTGCTTTACTCTACTGAGTATTGTTAGCCTTGAGAGTATTAATTTTACAGCGTTGCCAAAAAACTTGGAAATCTGGCAAAACCTGGAGTTTGACAATTAAGGCTAAAAAACCTGGAATTTGAGAATTTAAAGAAAAACCTGGATATACCTGGAATTTTGAACAAAAGTCACTAAATATCAAAGTTTTAAGCAGTTTTTAAGTAAAAAAATTTGATTAGGCACAAAAAATCTGCCATATATATTAACTTTATTTGTCATAATCAAAAATTTTTGTATAGCACGTTTGAAGTAGCTTTACAGCATCTTTTCAATTATTTTATACAATTTAACACAGTTTTAACCGTAATCTTAACTTTATATTAAAAATAGACCCAAAAATGTGTACTTTTAAAAATCTAGAGGAAGTTTTGAAAACCTAAAGAAAATTTTTCAAAAACATTTGGAAACCCTGTTAATAGCACTTTAAGTTATTAAGTTTTTTTAACCACAAACATCACAATATTTTAAGTATAAGTTGTTATACACTTCAAAGTTAAGTTTGTTTCAAAGTAGTTTGTACTTTTCTAAAGTAAGACTTCCTTGTAAAAACTAAAAGTGTTAGGAGAACTCAGGATAACTTAATTAAATTTAGACATTTTACAAAATATTTAGTCTGACTGAGGCTAGTATTAATTTTTTTTGTATTAAGCTTGATATAAAATATTTTTTGAATATCTAGCCATAATTTATACGTTAAATTTTTTCTTCTCAACTTGTTTAAAGCAAGTTATTTTGTAACTGTCATAGGATTTTAGGTATCTCTAAGCATCAATAATAGTATTTTGTAAGTAATTATTGTTAATAGATAAATTCATTTGTAACCAAACATTTCAAACATTATGTATAACACATGAACAAAATATTATTTTAAAAAGTTACAAATTTAACTTACTTAGATATCGTTTCACATCAGTTTATTCTTATAATTCTATTATTTATACAACTTTGTCATTAAATTTTACTTAAATAGGTCATGAAATAAATTTTAAAAAAATAGGCTTGAAGAATAAATACAGTGTTGATACACATTGTGTCTTAGTACTGTTACCCTTATTAATGATAAGTTTTAGTATTCATGACGTTTGACACATAATTAGACTTCTTTTTAAAGTTAGGTAAACTTAGACTTACTTTATATTTGATTTTAAATCAAAGAAGGGCAGGATTGTAAAGAAACCCAGGTTAGTTAAGAATATTTTCTTAATTTCAGTATCTTAAATATTTATGAGACACATGAAGTACATACTATTTTTTAGTAATAATAGAATTGTATGTATTTAAATACGTTTTTGTTTAAACACAAACAAGACATTTATACCTATCTTGCAGAAAAGGGTTTTCTCAACTATAGCTGACATCAAAACCAAAAAAAGAATAGTAGTTACTGAAGATAATTATTTGCTTTGTTAAAACTGACTTGAACGATTTGTTTTTTTTCGTTTCTCGCAACATCTCCTAACTAACGTTTTGTGATTCTTATAAATCATCTTATATTTTTAATTCACTCTTTTTTATAAGGAATATTTTCATTGCAGATAAAGAAACAAATAATTTCTACAACTATCAATAAAAAAAAACATTTTTCTACTTCATTAGTAGCTTGACAAATTTTTTTACTTTCGTTACCAATATTTAAGAAACTTAGCTGTCCATTCAAGCTGATTTATAATAAAAAAAATTTTTGCTGTATATATTTATTTCACTGTCGAAAAACTTCGTCATTTCTTTATTTCGTGAGTATAATTTAAAACAGAGTTGCCAAACGAACAAACCGGTTTAAAAACTTGCATTTGGTTAAACCTATTTAAGCCATTTTAGAAAACTTAAGTGTACGTGTGAAATTTTTATTTTAAACACTTTGAATAAATCTTTGAATTCTTAGAATAGTTTTTATGATTGTAGTGAAGTTTATTAATTACAAATTTTTACTTTTCGTTTCAAATATTTTGCACTTTTATATGATGATACTTTAGTTAAGTACTAAAGCTTATGTTTTTTTAATGTAAGTTTTTGGCTTTTTTAACATTTATCAAACTCAGGCTGGTTTTATGTAATTCAGAAATTGTTGATTTTAAAGTTGCAATCATGTAAAGGACTAATTAATTATTAATAATTTATTTCATTAAAGTTTTTAAGCATTAGGTTTGTTAAAAAGTTGTTATTTTTTATATAATATATAGATATTATTATCCTGGGCATGACGTTAAAATGTTCTGGTGTATGACTCGATAACCGAAAGGTTTTTGTACACCAGGTCCTTGGACCAAAACTTTTGAGCGTATTTTTGTCGTTTAATACACAATATTAAATTTATTTAGTTAACTAGTTACTGAATGTTTTATTAAGTGCCGACTATTTAAAACGCAGAATTTATTTTCCGCAAATAACATTTTTAAAAATATGAAAAAGTGGTTGACAATATAAAAAATATATAAAAGTGACTTATAGATGGTTTTCAAGCTTGGTTTTTATAGAGAGTTAGGTTGCAAATAAAATGAAAAATATTTTAAGTTAATCTTATTAACTTTTAAAAATAGTACATAGTTTATTAAGTCTTGAGTGTATTAGAATATGAAAAGGTTATTCCATTAAATATGTATAATTTAAATAGGTATTTTATGTGCAGCTAAAAATTATTAAAATTATAAACTGAATAAAAATAAAAGTTTTTTATTAGTGTCACTAAAACTAAAACTGCGGCCCGCAAAGATTTTGAAAACTTGAAATTTGGCCCGCGAGCACCAGCTGCCTGCCGACCCCTGTATTAAACTTTTAAATTTATGTAGTTAGATTTTGATACAATTAATCTAATTACTGTTTAATACGTAAAAGTTAAATAGCTAAATGTCATTAAATAACAATAAAAAATTTGAAAAAACTCAAATATAGAAACTTGAAAAATATTATTGATTACACCCTCAAAGAAAACTGGTATGTATTAAAAAATTCAAACCAAAAACAATAAGTTCGAAATTTAAGCTCCTATACTTTTTACATAAACTTGTATTCAGAAAAAATTTAAAAGCACAATAGTGGTAAAAGCTAGAAAGCTACTTTTTTTTATAGACTTTTTTTATGTGTTTACCCAAACTAAAAAAATTCTCATGCTAATAAAAAAAAAGTATTTCGAAGGGGCAACAGATGTACCTCCGAAAGCAAGTGTTAACCGGAGCTACAACAAAAAAATCACACCATAAGTCTTCCATGAGAAAGAACTCACATTGAACTGTTTAAAAGATACATTAAACTAGTATTATAACGAATACATTAGCATTGAATAACTAACTTAAAACCTAATAAGTAACTATTATACTGAAACGTTGCTCAGAAAAACAAATAGATGATATCAAAGTTAAAGACCTTTTAGAAAAAATGTAGTTTCTGAAGATATTTCTACTTTAATTTAAATCTAATAAAACTAATTAAGTTATGCAATAGTAGTCAATATGCGCAGCTTACAAATGAAAAACAAAAAAAAACTGGAAAACAGCAAATAAACATCAAGCATACCCATTTAACTACCTTTCCCTACCAATAGATCAAAACCAGCCAACCATAATCAGAACAAACACACAAAAAATGACTATACCTATAGTAAGATAAACAGATAAAAAGTACCAACCAAAATAAATTTAGTAAAATCTTCTGCATGTAACACAAATTACTCTACCAAAGCACCTTAAACCTACTCAATATACTGACTCAACAAGAATTTTTTGCTAACTATATTAAACTGAACCTTTTTGAGATTTTGAAAAAAAATTGTAATACTATAATACAACTTGGGACCCATAATCCTTATATGCCAAGTAATAATATGCCAAGTCCTGTTCTAGGGCTTTTGACTAAAAATTTCATTTACTTTTTAAATGTTTTATGGTGACAATGTAAAGTACAACTATACTATAAAGCATAACTAAATTTATATTTAACTTAAACTAATTGCTGCTTTTATAAAAAAATAATGCTATTTTATATAAAACTAGGTATGACATCTTTGGACATATTGTATTAAAGAAAAATTACAAACACTAACAAATATATAAAGAACATCATACTTTAGAAAGTGCTTTAATTTTTCACACAGATTTAATCTAACAGGAATGTACTTTCAGAATGAAATGTGCTTTTAGAATGTACGAAATAAAATAAGATTTAACCATTTGGAATGTAAATGAAAAATACTTATAAAACTAGCATTAATAAAAATACTTAATATAACACAAAAAAAAAACAATAATTATGATTTTTCCTAGAACAACATGTTTACTGCAGCAGGATGTGGTCAGAATGCTTCCTGCTCCAAATTTTGAGAGTTAAGATGTGGCTGCAATACAGTAATGCAAACTTGCATCAGTAAACTAGTGACAGCTTATTATTTTTTCCTCATCTAAACTTGCATCAGTATAACACGTAGCCTTAAGAGAACTTCATATTGCTGTTTATAGTTATAAATTAAAGTTTTGGTCCCTTTAGTATGGGACTGTGCCTTTAGCTATACATCTGCTTATTTTCTTTTTTTTTGATACGTTATAAAGATTTATTATAATATCATACAAAAGCATATTTTGATTTTAAGTTATTGCAGTTAAAAATTTTCAAGTTAAAGTTAATATAAATGTTTGAAGTATCTTTGCACAGTAAAATAAATTTGTAGTAATTTATAAACTCTTTAGTAAAACTATGTTCTTTTTTATTAAAGATCTCATGGTTACTCCTAGTCGTTATTGTAAATTTTTATAAGTTTTTAATTTGATAAAGTTTTAAATAGTCTTTTGCAAACGTAGAGTTTAAAAGTTTATTTTTACTTTTATGCAATTAGTATGTTAAGCTATAAGTATAACACATTAAACTATTCAATAATAATTTAAAGTGTTTATTTTAAACATAGTTATAGTATTTTTCATCCATGAATTGTTTTTTTTAACTCTCTGAAGGAATTTAAAACAATGGGTTTTAAAATTTTCAAAAATACATGTTGGTTAATCTACATTAGTATATTTGGAAAAACTTACAACTCGAAAATTTAGGCAAAACTATCTAGTCATTTTGAAATTGATACTTTTTGTAACAAAAGTTGAAAAAAAATATAAATATAAAATAAATGATCTTTTTTTACTTAAGATTTTGAGTTTTATTTGTTTAAAAACACATTTAAAGTAAAGTTTTAATATTTTGTAACTTTCTTCTGCTTACTTTTAGTATCTTTATTATTCTATATAGTTATAGCAAGTTATTAATATTTTTACTAAAACTAATTTTCAAATTAAACTGAAAGTTATATAGCCCACACATACTTAACTTTCAAGAAAAATAATTAAACACGACGAATTTAAATTATTTGCTATTAAATTACACATAAATACTTTTAAGCAAGTAGCTTTTATAAATATACGTATATAGTTTATTTTAGTTTAAAAACCAAGCAAGTCATTTATAATACTTTTTTGTAGACGATGGAAATATATTACTGGTTTAAAGTCTAATGTATGAGGTTAAAATCCATGTATGACATAATACGATTCATCCTCAACCCATTAGACGAGGATAACTGCCCTGGTGAAGTGCTGGAAAGCTTCCTTGTGCTTTCCATTTCGCTATTCGTGCTGCTTGTGACTAAATTGGGAGCAATGTCAGTTGTAGATTACTTGAGTGCTTAAAATGATGACAATTTGTTTTAATTTTACAAGTTACGTTATGTTAATGAATTTACCTATTTGGCTATATTATTAACATATGTTAATAAAAATATACAAATAAGGCAATGTAAATATATTGAGTTTAATGAAAAAAAAATGACATTACAGTTGAGCTGTTTTCTTATTTTCTTCTTATAGTGAGAAATTTTGTATTTATTGTAAATATATTAAAACTGTTGGGGGTTGCCCCGTAGGCGTGACAATGTTAAACTGCGGTGAAGGTTTTCTGGTGGGTGTCTGACGGGGGGTTTATATTTGGGGTCCGTGTTCTAGATAAAATCAATAATTTAATATAAATTCAACCAAAAAACAAAATCAAGACAAGCAAGCAATGTTGAATAACGAGTTTATTTAGCTATTAATTCAGTAAAAATAAACACAAACCTAGATAATTGGAAATTTAATTAAATAGAATATTAATGGTAGCAGTGTAATAGTTTGAATTAATATAAGCCCTAATTAATTTCAATATAAAAATAGTTGAAAAATGTTATTACAGTTCAAACTGGGGTAGTACTAAATGTTAAAAAACTACAGGGTAGTTTTATAAAATATGGTCTGGTCAAAAAAAGTTTATTTAGCTGTACTATAAAAAAAAACTTGATATTTTTTAACTGAATAAATTCTTCTGAGTATAGTGTATGATATTTGAAGTTAGCAGTAGTCTTGGAACAGTAGCAGTAGTCTCGGAACAACTCATTTCGGTGCGCGAACGTGTGCGTGGCACTTTCAAGACTAATGCCTTTTTTAGGGGTTTTAAGGACATAACTATATAATTTATATAATTAAATATAATAAAACTAAGTAATGTTGTTTTATTATGTACAAATAAACGCAATGACAGCTCACAATAAGTCTAAACACTTGAAGTTAATAATTAGAAGGGAAACGTGCTCTGGATTCCCTCCTTGACGTGTCACTTGTCTCCGGTCGCTCAGTTTCTGGCACTCGACGTTGGTCCGTCTTGTTTACAGAATCTTGATGAACGTTTGCTTGGTCTTCTTTCGGTTCCTTTCCGTAATCGGAGCGTGGCAATAAAATACAATATTAAATAGGCACTACGATATAAATATGTATAAATATTACAATACAAGTACAATAGTGAGTAGATAATATATTATAAATATGTATAAATATTACGATAGAATTAAATAAAAAGTACGAAAACAACTTGTTCGTAGAAGTGTAGCTAAGGTTGACGCCACAGTCTGTGTGGATTTACTTAAATAAGATGAATGTTCAAGTTTGTTTCCTTGAACGCTGTGGACTCAATCGTGGAATTCAGTATAGAGTTATTTGATGAAAGAGTACTTGCAGTACTTAGATTCTCGATGCCACAGAATGCGTGGGCTTCTTCGATTAGGTGGTTGTTGAAATCTTCTTGCTTGAAGATTGGCGGTAAATATCTTCTACCAAAGATGGCGGCGGCTGCAATTTCTTTTGTTGAGTAGAATGTCGCTTCGTGCTTGTTTCGAGGTAGAATGCCCGCTTTACGCTCTGATTGGGCGTATTTATAGTTTTTTGATTCTTTTTCTAGAATTTCCGTAAATCACGCGATCCCTCATTTGATTCTCTCATTTTCCTGGACTTTGGACTGTAGATCACTTGATCTTTCATTTGATTCTCTCTTTTTCCCTTAGCCAACACCCACAAACAAGTTATTTCCAGTTCAATCAAGAAATCAAAAACAAAAATCATTTCAACTAGCACTTATTTTGTTTGTGAAAAATAGTTTTTTTGGGAATTAGTTTTACTTTATTTATTTGTTGTTTTTTTAAAGGAAAAATATAATATCAAGTTAAAAACATTAATTTCTTTAAATTATCAAAATTTGGACACAAGGCAAAATAAGATTTTGCATAAGTGTCCAACATGTACACTGTTTAGATCGACTAAAAACTTTAAATAATTCACAGTAAAACTCAGTCTGATTTATTTCAGTCTTTCGTAAATTTTTAGTTACTTTTAATCATTTTGCAAAATCTCAGGCTAGTTTATTTTTAGACATTAAAAATATAATTCTAGAAATTTAAAAAACTCACTAACTGGGTAGTTTATACAGTTAGTTTTAAATTTTTTTGAATGTTCAGATTAATTTGGTGAACAGTACATACAAGTTACAGGTGCTATATTTTAGTTCTAATTTATTAGCTATTTACTATTTTAATAAATCTTTATACATCACTAACCCGTTTAAAAATAAAACAGACTAAAAGGTAGAAATATTAAAGGTTAGGTAGCATCATTAGTCATATTT
This sequence comes from Thalia democratica, assembly GCF_965202585.1. Lineage (NCBI taxonomy): Eukaryota > Metazoa > Chordata > Thaliacea > Salpida > Salpidae > Thalia > Thalia democratica. The sequence continues at coordinate 31,461,839 of NC_139169.1, read as the reverse complement.
TCACAACTTACCCTTGTGGTATTATAATTAAAAATAAAAAAATCAGGATGGCCCCTAAACTCTGAATTATGAAAAAGCCTGGAGTTTTTATCAAAATTTTTTTAAAAAAACCTGAAAATTTAAACTATTTCTACACGTAATTTAAAAATTTATTACATATAGTCCTTGACAAGACGTTAAAAGATATCTCTTGTGTGCTACTCGATAACCGAAAGGTTCTTTAGGTCCCAGGACAAAATATTTTGAGCGTATTTTTTTTGTAAAATGTTTTGTCATCATCAAAAAGATTTTCGTTAAAAATAAACATTAAGCCTTACAGTATCTATTTAATGTTATATTACTATTTGTCATAGTTCTATACCTTAAACTTAACTTAAACCTAAAAGTAGACCAGATAAATGTACTATTACAAGCCTTGAAGAAATTCAGAAAACCTTCAAGAAATTTGTCAAAAACCAATGGCCAGCCTGATAATTTTTTTTTTAATTTAGGGTAAGTTGAATTTGTTATTGTTTATTTAGATTAACTATAAACTTCAATAAACATTTTATACAAATTCAAAAAAATTAATTATTTTAAAGTTATTCGTAAATCTTTGGTTAATTTTATCAGGGTTTCCCAAACTTTTTTTCAAGTGGCCTCATTTAAACAAATTAAAATAGCTATGGCCCTTTTTAACATAATTACTCAAACACCTACCATTAAAAGACGTAAGACTTTTTTTTTTGCATTTCATCAACAGCTCAAAATTCTTTATTTTTAGTTTCATGTTATGACCTTATGGCCCTTGTGGATCCTTAAATGCGCTTGGACTCCCCTTTGGCCCCTTTGCTGCTAATAGCTCGCTGAGTATCTGTCATGTCACACTTTGGGAAACCCTTGTTAAGATGTTTTATAAAATACCAGACTAGTGTTTTGACATTATAATATATGATTACCTATATATTTGAATTAAGTTTGTTTTTGTTCTGCATGTATAAAAATACGCTTACTACAATTAGGCTTTATTGAAAACGGTCTTATCATCCTACTGCTACTTAAATTGTTTTTAACGATTGAGCTGAAGTTTTTTAAAGTTAAGTTCTATAAAACTAAAAAGCGAATTTTTATTTTTCTCTCCTTACTTACAATTAAAATTTTTCAAAAGTACTTCAAAAATTTTCAATGATAGTTATAAGTATTTACTTAATAAATGGAAAAATAATTAAAAAAACAACTATAATACTAAATTATTATAGTTGGATGATTTCTATTTGAAACTCCATTATTAATTGATGATTGAAGTTTGAATTAAAACAGACAAAATTTTATCCAGTATTCAGTATTTGGAAGATTTATGGCAGCTCTAGTACTTTTAAGTTTAACTAGCTGTTAAAATATTAGTTTAAATTCTTTATTTTATCAAATGTTTTTTTACTTAATATTTTAAATGGTTGTTGAAATTTATCTTGTTTGACTTTCTTTTCAGATTAGAAAGTAGATTTTAACTTAGGTAAAAACAAAAATTATAAACACTATTTTAAGTCCCTGCTTAAATTTCAAATGAAAATGAAATATCATTTTAGTTGATTACTCTAGCATGATAGATAAGTAGTTTTTTTTTTTTGTTTTACATATAATAAGTACTTTAAATTAGAAAAAAACTCTGTAGATCAAATTATAAGAGTAACTGAAGCATTAAATTAATCTATTCCTGTAGTACATCCAAAACAATTGTAAATATTTTTATTTTGAATCAGGAGCAATCAGAATAAGTTTAAAAAAATAACAGATAAAAGAGGGTCTGTATGTGGCTTGTAGTTGATGAAAAATAGAACTAATTGTTAAATTAACAAGATAGTTTTATTAAATATGGTCTAATCATAAAAAGTTTTATGAACTCTTCTATAAAAATACAACTTGGTATTTTCTAACTGAATAAGTTCTATTGAGAATAGTGTATTACACTTAAAAATATCAGAACAATTTTAAGAGATCTATTTAGCTTTAAAATAAAACAAAATGTTATGGTAACCTAAGCCTTAATACCACTAAATTAAAGTTAAAGTAAACTACCACTAATTTTTTTAATGAACTTTTTTTAGACCTAAATTTTTTTGTTGTACTGTTTTAGAGCTAGTATACATAACTGTCAGTCTAAGTTGATAGAATCTATAAAAAGAAGCCAGCAAAAAGGGAAGTTTTGTTTTTAATTTTACTTTTAATATTAACAATTAATTTTTTTTTTTAGATATGCTTGAATAAAGTGGTTTAAGATAAGGGTAAAAATAAAAAAAGTCATTTTAAAATTTATGACTCAGTTTTTTTTTTGTCTATGCTGACCTTTTAGTATATATTTCTTTTCTTAGTTTTATATTTTGAAATATATATTTTGTAAGATTATTGTTAGGCTTCGGAAACACTCTTTTTGATTAAAAAAATATGCTTTCATGAGTTTTAATTAAAGACTTCTAACTCAACTGAATTAATTATTGAAATTATTATTCACTCTACTGCTTATAGGGCTTGCGCATGAGAATGGCTTGAAAACATTCTTTAATGTTTATACTTGTTTGAAGATAGTTTTTTGTACTAAGTTTAAGTTATATTTAGTTCATTCAAACTTTGTATGACCTCATTTCTATAGATATAAGTTATTTCATTTAAGATTTCATTTAAGTGCTTAGGCTAAATTTACGGTTAACAATTTAAGTGCTTAGAATAGATTTTCACATAGCAAAAAAAAACAAAAAAATTGAGTTGCAACTTTAATTAACTATGAGAAAAAACATAAGTTGATTATTATGTGTTATTAAGTGTTATAAATAGTTCACTTGGTAAAAGTGACATAAACTAAAACAAAAATTAAATAAAACTGTTTCCAAGCCCAAGGCATGCAATAAAGTCAGTCAATTAAGCTTAAATGGTAGCATCAGATAAATAAATTTTATAGAAGTCAATATATTCACTAAATGGTTTATTTTAAACAGTTAATTTTAATCTATACAAATGTTTGGATTAGTTAAGTGAACAGTACATAATAGTTAGAGGTGCTATATTTTAGTACTTATTTATTAGTTATTTATTACTTTAATAAATTTCTTATATATCACTATCCCGTTGAAAAAAACTGACAAAAGGGTAAAAAATGAAAAGTTAATAAGCATCATTAGTCATATTTTCCGGTTTCATCACTTACCTTGATGATTTAAAAATTGTTAAAAATAAATTAGGGTGGCGCTTAAACCTGGAATCCTGAAAAAATCTGGAATTTGAGAAATTTATAATAAAAATTACTAAAAAAACTAGAAAAACCTAAAATTTCAAACAGTTTTTACATATGAAACAATGAATTAGTTATGACTTGAATTAAAAAATCTTTTGTATTGGTAAATAAATTTTGTCATCATCAAAAAAATTTTTTTTTTAAACACATTAAGCTTAACAGTTTATTTCTAATGTTCCTTTATAGTGAAAACCTGTGTGTAAAACTTACTATACTTTAACCAAAGACTTTGATACAACTATTTTTAGTTAATTTAGACATAGAATACAACTTTAAACTAAAAAGTTGAATACAATTCACATATATCGGTTAAAAAATTATTTTATAAATTTATTTTAGATATTTATGTACATTTAGTTATATTTTTTATTAATTATTTACTTGTTAAAATAACTTAACTTTATTACTGCGTTTAGTGTTATCTACTACCCTGCATAAACCTGATTATTAGATGATAAAGGCCTAAAAATGAGGTTTCATAGATATAAATCGATCATACTTTGAATCTTTACTATATACCACAGTAGTTTTCAAAATCTAATTAGATAAAGATTATTTTCAAAAAAGGAGGGTATAAGTTGTGGTATCAAATTTGCCCAGATAAAATTAATAAGTTTGTACGGTTTTTTTATATAACAAATTTTGAAATTTTTTTTTTTTCATTATTTCATTATATTTTCAGATTTATTTTTATAATGCTTTTCTCACTACCCTGCGGAAACAACCAGCCTCATTATTTTGTGTTCTTCAAGTTTGTTTTATACACGTTGATTTTATATAGCATTTTTGGCCTAGTGATGTTCATAGTTGTAGCAGCAGTATTGATTTGATATTACCTGATCCAATTGCCAACCAACTCCAACGGTCCTCCAAGGTACCGCCCAAAAGGCACAATTTAATTTGTAAATGGTGAAGTGGTGTACTGGTAATTTTTTGAGATAAATTGCGCAAGAAAAAAAAAGAGATTTAGTCAAAAGTTGTTTTCTTCGTATCCATAGAGAATTTTATGTATGAAAATTTAAAGGTGATATTAAGTGTATAGCTAGTAATAATATAAGTAAAGCTATATGATTACAACCACAAATTTTAATCTATTTACTGAATGTAAACTGGTTATTCAAACTACTTTTTATGTGTTAAAAAAACAGAATACAAAATAATATTACTACTTATAACCTTCATATTATAAATTATTTAAACTTTATACAACACTGTTTCAATTAGAAGTATCAACAAAATAGATTAAAAAATAAAAATAAAAATTCTATCGATTACAGATGTAATTGTTCTGTTAATTCTTAGGGCAAATGCAAACTTTTATTTAGAATAAAGTTATCCAAATGTATTTAGTGGTTTGATAGGTTTGATGAAATATATTTTATTTTAAAACGTGAGTTGATAATAGAAAAAAAACATTTTTATACTACTTATCCTATTTTTACTACAAGCAGTATTGTATTTTTTTACCTTCATTATTATTTAATTTAAGAGAGTCTTTAAACTTTTGAGTATAACGTTTAATAACTATGTAACCTTTTTTTTTTCTTTTATGCGACTTATTTTTTATTGTTGTAAAATACATTTAGAGTAGAGTTCTACAAAATAACTACAAAAATTAATTCTTATTAAATTCTCCAGCCGACTGTAAATGATTTCCACAACTATTGTATAACAACAATAAGAAAATATTTATAAAACTATATTTTGTTCAAATTAAAATTTATTTTGGATACTACTTATTACCAGGGATGACGCGTAGTAAGTAATGATGTTCCTTTTTTAAATTAAAGAAGTAATGAAAATAATAGTTTAACAAAATTTATCATTTTTATCCTTCAAGCTTGTTATTTCTCTGCTAAATTTAATACTTACAAAACTGTGTTTTTTTTTTAATTTTCGTTCTGAGAGACATTGAAAGTGTACTTTTTCTTAGAAAATTATACAATGCATAGAAAAACTAAGCTTATTTCATATGTTCAAAGCTATGTTCAAGCTCCTTGAAATTAAGAACAGAAGGAGCTAGAATAGTTAACTGGTTTTTGGTACTAAAAGTATAACAATTAAGTTTTTCCAAGAGAAAAGTACAAACTTTTTGTAAACAAATAACAAGCTAAATTTATCTTATGAAATTGGCCAAGTAGTATTAATAAGTTAAAAAAGTATATACATTATATTCTAAAGCAGTGGTCGGTACGCTAATCAAAAGCTGTGTACACTAAAATGCAAAAAAAAAATGGTTCACCCCAAGATCTTGTTTTAATAAGCGCTGCTAGTGGTGGAATTACGTAAACACTTTTACTAATGCGTTCTCTGAAGGCAAAATTTTTGTTTATAGACAATTAAAATTGTTTAAAAATTAATTAAGAGACTTTAAAAGTAATGTACTTTTGAAAAATAAAAAAATACGTTTGTAGGTCTTATTAATATCTTCAGGCCTTTCTTTTTTTGCGAAGTTTTTATTTATTTAATTAAATATATAACTAAATATATAACAAAAAATTACTATTTTTTAGTTTATTTTATCCATATCTTAAAAAATTAAAAAAAAATTCAAAATACAAAAACAAAAATTGTAGATTAACTTAATTCAAATAACCTACATAGATATTTTTTTTTGTTTAAAATATAAACTACTTTAAAGTTAAGGTCCTTTGAAAATCTTTTAAGAATTTGAATTGTTCGAATTTAATTTGTCGTGCACCCGAAGTTCTTGAAATTTTATGTAATGAGATATGTTTTCATGGAACCCAAAAAGTTTTAACTTTCATTTTAAAAAGTCATAACTTAGTTTATATTACATGCAAACCTTTTAATAACTTATTACAAAGTTAAGTGCTGAAACTTATTACTAAAGGATAAAGAAAACTTTCGAATGTAAAAAAATCTATTAGTTTAAATTTTATTTTTTGTAGTTAACTCATGTATTTTATTTAAATGCTTGAATTATATAAAGTAACTTGTTGAAAAAATTCTCGGTAAAAATGCTAAAGAGAATATAATTTAAACTAAAAGTTTTTTTTATGGTAAATATTGTTTCCATTAAAACAGCAACAATTAAGTTAAAAAAACTTATACATTTTTACTGGCAGAAGCATACAAAAAGATAATTTAAAAACCAAATAACTCATAAGCATATAATTTTCATCGAATTTTATTATAAATATATGAAACACACTAAAACTATATAAAAACTTAAAAATTTGACTAATCATAGTATATAGGAGATTCAAGAATTACACAACTTAATTTAAATAAATTAATTTTTTTAAAGCACTAAAATTGATAAAGTAGTAAAAGAGCTATCAAATAGTTGAATACCTTGTCACAAAACTTTTTACCCTGACAGAAATATTTTTAAGCTTAATTTTGTTGTCACAAAAAAACAATAATCAATAAAAAGTATTTAAAAAACTTCAACACAAAACAAGGTTGCCATTCTTTGAGTAAAAACACTGTCTTGAGTGACCAAAAACTGTCGTAAGTCATGCTGTCTTTTTCCAAATGAATATAATACAAACTTATAAAGTTAATAAAATTAAAGTTTTTCTACAAAATTGGCTATATAAAAACAAAATATTTAAACTAAATTACCTCAGTTTCATTCAAAACTTTTTTAAATCTGTTATGAGCTTTACAAAAAATCTTTCCTATAAAAAATATCCTGAGTTTTCTACATAAAAACAAAACTACTTTGAGTCAGACTGAGTTAAAAATAAAAAAATTAAACATCTAGAACTATCCTAAGATTTTCAAAAACTTCAAACTGTTCTGAGTTACCTTGAGTATACTGAATGTGTGGCAACCCTTATAAAATAAAAAAGGTAATCAAATTAATTACATTTTAGTTTTTCAGTCAAAAAAATAAGTTCTAAAGTAAGTATATTTATTTTAAAAGTTAAAGTGTTTAAAAATGGTTGCTTTTAAAACTATGGAAGTTAGGAGTTCTAAAATAGTTTATTTTGCAATTTGTATTGATATTTTATCTAACTCTACGATTTTATATCTTTTTATAGTAGATTCTTTTTTTTAAATATAAACTAAATTGTATGTTAATAATATTAGTTTCTGCAAAAATAAATTTAACCGAAAAAAATTGGATGTTCTTATCATCTTAGTTTTAATGGCCATATTTTTCCTTTTTTTTTGGTATCATAGGAATAATAAATGCTTCAAAGAGACTTCTATACTCCAATTTAAATTCATCGAGTTTTTAGGTAAATTTTTTGTAGTTATTTGTGTTGTATGAATCAATGACCTAGAGAACAGCAGGTGCTTGGACTAGTTTTATTTTTTTTAGCTATTTTGTTTCTGTGTACACTTACTATGATTAAATTTGGTGGAAACTTATTATGATTATATATAAAAACTAATTTTCACAATATTAATACTTTTTGTGTATTAGTTTTCAAAATAAATGTCCAAATGCTTTTAAAACTAATGACGGCTATTGATATGGGTTAATATGTACAACTTTAATAAAATTTTGTTTAATGTTAATGGCAAAGACAGGGTTGAAATCGTTTTGTGGAAAAAAAGCTATCCTTAGTTATCCCAAGCTTATAGGAAAAACAAAAAACAAATGAGCTTAAGTTTGAAAAAGAATATATATTTTTTGAAATTTATTAACCTAAGATTAACAAAATAGTGTAAAGTATTTTAATAAAAAACTATTATTAGTTATACTTATAAAAATTTTGATACCAAAAGAATAACAATTTCTAATTTATTTTTCTAAAAGAGAAATTAAATTTATTACTAAAATTTTATTATTTTTTTCGAACACAATTTCAAAAGTACTAATCTAAATAACTTTGAAAGAAAAAATGTTTAAAATTTGTAGAATGAAATTGATTAAAAATTAAATGGTCTTAAGTAGGCATTTTGTTTTTTAATATTTTTTGAAAGGTAATCTAAAAAGTTCCAAAAACATTATTTCATAAACTAAGTAGAATTTTAAAATTACATTAAAACAGTTAGCTTAGTTTTTAAAAATGACAATTACAGTTTTTTAAGATATGAATATTATGCCCTCATATAGTCATAATAACAATAGTTAAAAGTTTAATTTGACTATTTAACTTATTTATAAATTATCAACTATTTAACTGAGTATTTAGGTTTCTATTTAGTTTTAAAAGATAACAAGTCCTTTAAATTAATATGATATAAGACAAGTTAAAACTATATGAAAATTAAAACTGCTTAACTTTATCATAAAAATTTCTTAATTAACTAGCATGTTTAAATATTAATATATTTTTGTATTTAAAGAGTAACAAAAGTTGTCAAGATAAAACTTTAATTAGAAAGAAAAAGCATAGTGGTGAGTTCAATTAATCAGCATATACTACAAAAATACAAAGCTTAAAATAAAGGTATCTAAGAGCTAAGACCATAATGTGCATATTATAGTGTTATTATTTATAGTGTTAAACATACTTATATATATTTTCTAATTTGAAAAAATTAATTTTGTAATTTTATTTTTTTTTACACGCATCTATGATCAAGTCGGGCTAATATTTGCCTGCAAGTTAGTTAATATTAAAGCAAGTTCTAGCAAAACTTTGCTACTTTAAAGATTCATTCTGATATTTTGTACTTGTTCATGTTTTTATCTATATTTTTTTAACTTAAATTGTCATTTCAACTATCAATGTCTATAAAGTACGTTCTAATTATAATGATGATTTATTAATTTTAATAGTCAAATAGCTTTTTTGACTTCATCGCTTAAACCTTTGCTAACTTATTTTTCAAAAAGTTTTATATGAAGACATTTAAATTCCGCCTTTTTTCTAAAATTCAAATAAAAAGGTTTATATAATAATCTTGCAGTTGTTGTAAAATAAATATTTTTAGCGTTTAAGCTACATTTAGAATCTATGGGCTCTAGCATCGACCCAATAAACCTGAATTAAATAGAAATATACTTCAATTCATGTTTATCATATAACTATAAATTTTTTTAAAACATATACTTTAAGAAGAAAAAAATTTTGATTTGATAAATTTTTCAATCGAAATTTTTTTAAAAATTTATTTTACTTTAGAATGATTTTCGTTTAGTTAATCTTGATTGTTTAAAAAAAAATGATGTAAGTAGAATTATATAAGTAAAAATATTAAAACAAAGAAAGTAAATTGAAAATATCATTAAATTAAGTTATAATCGAAATTCATCTTAAAGTTATACAATATAAACCTTTTGTTATGTTTGAGACAAATTAAGCTTAAAAAAAAAAAAGCAGCCTTTAAAGTTCTGTTTGTTTTTTATTTTCTATCTTGATTTAAAAAGTGTTAATTTAACAAATCTTTACTAATTAAGTTAAAAATAATCAAATCAGAAATGATCCGGTTAGTTATGATCGGGTTAGAAGTAATCGATTAAGAAGTGACCGGGTTATAAACGATCAGGTTTGAAATGCTAGGCTCCCAAATTTACTTTAAATGTGAGAAATTGAATTCTATTTGTCTTAATAAGCAAAAACTCTATCTGAAAACTAAATGTTTAATGGTGAGTATGCCAAAAAAGCTCAGAAAGTCTTAAAAAGCTTTAGTGCTGTAAACCTCATCTACTAACTAAAAGTAATAATTCAAACAAGTCAAAGAAGGCAAAAATCTTTGCATGTTACGAAACGTGATGCTTAATTATAGATGTATTATTTAAGTATTATTTACAAATATTATTTTACCAAACAGTTTTATATATGAGTTAAAAAAAATCTGTTTACAAACAATTTCAAAATCGACATAAGAATACGTTACTTTTAATTTTTAGTTATTAGAATTTTTAAAAAGATAATTTTCTGTATCAATTAAAGTTCAATTTTTTTCTTTTGTAATTCAGTTATGTTTGACCATGTAATTTTGCCTTAAGATTTTTTGATCTATTAAATATAGATGATAGTAAGCCTTGCATTTTTATTAATATTGCATGTTGAAAACATAAAAAACAGTTCTATTCTTAAGCTAGCATTTTTTGTGTCCAGTAGAGCAATTAAAAGTTTCTAGCAAGACATGGTCAATGTCCAATGTATTAAAAACAGTTTAAACAAAGTGTCTTCAAATGTAGAAGTAAAAAAAAGTCTGTTAAACATTTTCAATGATAAGTTTGGGTTTGTAAAGTTATAAGTTTTACAAGGTTAAAACTAAATGCTAATAACTCATGAAGTTTCAGCCTTTTTCAGTTCATTAATGTTTAAAACTTATAAAAACAAACTGTGATGAACTGGTATTTAAAAAAATTGGTCATCACCAATTGCTTATTTAAAACAATTTTGATCTTTTTTTTATTTTAAAAAAGTTCTGATAATAAATTCTGCCTCTGTGCGGCCTGATTATGAAGGGGTCTTTAAGATGAAAATATTTCCAGTAGTGATCATTCCTAATAATGGTACCACTAAAATCAGCCTCAAGAAAATAACAGTATAAATAGGGGTAGGTAGTACTGCACATTTTTTTGGTCCTAAAGTAAAATTCATATAAGTACATTTGATTCTGATGTGTTTTTGCTTCATTAAGAAGAATCTGAACAAAAAATAAAAAAACTAAAAAAAAAAGTATGCCACCCAAAAAACTAATTTCACCCCCAAAAATCACATACTTTTGGATATTTTGCCGTAAACAGTAATAAAATCCCTTATACATATTCTAGTCTTTTAATTTATGTCTTAAATTAATGCTTATACTTATTGACATATTACTTAAGACATATTAACTGCTTTTGATGTATTATGACCTCATAATCACCCTAAATGTGCAAAAATGTTCTGTAAAATGTAGGGGTAGGGAATACAGCACATTTTTTAGTAATATTGTAAAATTCTAATAAGTACATATGATTCGGATGTGTTTTTGCTTAATTAAAAAGAATCTAAAAAAAAAAATTAAATTTTGCAAAAAAAAAAGTTGCTGCCCAAAAATCTGATTTCAACCCAAATAATCACATATTTTTTTGATTTTTGGACTTAAACAATAATAAAATAACTTATACATATCATATACTTATAATTTATATCTAAAATGAAAGCTTATATTTATAGGCATAAACTAAAGACATTTCAACTGCTTTGTTGTATTATGACATCATTATTACACTAAATATGCAAATTTTATCTGTAAAACTGGATTTTTTTTCTAATATAAAAAGCAAATTCTTCTACCCTTTTACTTTTAGTTTTTAGATTGAGAATATAAAATGTGTCGATTCAGCTAGGCAGAAGGATATTACTGATGTAATGTAATTTCAATTACATGTTGATAGATATATAAAATACATTTTAAATCACTTTCTGTTATTAGAAATCATGATTATTGAGAGCACCTGTCTAAGAGTAAAAGATCTAGACTCATATATCTTAGAAAGTGCATGTAAATTTATTAAAATTAGTGTAAATTTATTCTTTAAATTTAAGAATTTTTGTTTAATTTATCAATAAAAGTTTATCTTAAGTTTTTTTAGCTTTAAGTGTGTTATTGTTTTCAAATTACTATTAGTTAAAGTTTATAAAGTATTGTACATCTAAATCAATTAAAACTTAATTTGTTAGTTTGTTTAAGTATTTTAATTCTCAAATTCAAAGCTTTTTATTAAATCTTTTCTAGTTTTAAACTCATAGCAGTTAATTTTTATTTAATTTACTAGTATAAAATGCTCTCAATAATTATAATTTCAAATAACAGAAAGTGATTTAAAATGTATTTTATACATATATCAACATGAAATTGAAATGACATTACATCAGTAATATATTTCTGCCTAGCAAAAAATCAAAAAACTAAAAGTAAAACATCAGAAGAATTTGCTTTTTATATTGGAAAAAAAAAGTACAGTTTTATGGACAGAATTTGCATATTTAGTGTAATAATGGCGTCATAATACAACAAAAGCAGTTGAAATGTCTTTAAAGGTATAGGAGGGGTCCAACATTTTTTTTACTAAAAATAACATTGGATCTTATATGAAAGCTTCAAGTGCAAACTACAAGCCAGTTTTTTAGAATTAATTTTTTTATTTTAACTTTTGAGGTATTGTGCTTTTTATAAAAAGTTTCCGATACAAATGAAAGGACCAAAGTTTTTTGGGGTCAATTTTCTTAAAAATTTAAAAAATAACTAAAAACCTATCTTTTCATTCATTTTTTGAGATAGAGACCTCAAATTTTCAGGAAACGTTCTTTTTATAGTTTAGAAGACTTTGAATATTACAATTTTAAAAATATTAAATATAAAAAATTTTAGATAAAAGAACTAAAAATATAGGTGGTTTTTTTAATAAAAACTTTATTTTTCAAAATTTTAAAAATTCCTACATTTAATCTTTTTAAAATTTAATAATACACTTTCTTTAAAAATTTAAGAAGATTGCTTAAAAGATGAAGGAGGAGATAGATTTTTAGTGAAATGGTCTTTTTTTGCGTTTTTAGTTTGCACCTTCCATTAGTAACCTATTGAAGTCACCGTCTTTGCTGCTCATATCTCAAAAGTACTTTGAATTTTTTCAAGCGGTCAATAATGTCTGATAGCTCAGATAAAACTCTATAAAATAAGATCAACTTGTAAAAATCAAGGTGGACTCCCCTATGCCCTTAATTTATGCCTATAATTATAAGCTTTCATTTAAGATATAAATTAAAACATGTACAAGTTATTTTATTACTGTTTAAGTCAAAAAATCAAAAAACATGTGATTATTGGGGTTGAAATCAGTTTTAGGGCAGCAACTTTTTTTTTTGCAAAATTTTAATTTTTTTTTATAGATTCTTTTTAACTAAGCAAAAACATTCGAATCATATGTACTTATTTGAATTTCACAATATGACCAAAAAATGTGCTGTACTCCCTGCCCCTACATTTTACAGAACATTTTTGCACATTTAGGGTGATTATGAGGTCATAATACATCAAAAGCAGTTAATACGTCGTTAAGTAAATTTCAATAAGTATAACCTTTCATTTAAGACATAAATTATAAATCTAGGACATGTATAAGGGATTTTATTACTGTTTAAGTCAAAAAATCTTAAAGTATGTGATTTAAGGGGATGAAATTAGTTTTTTAGGCTGCAAACTTTTTTTTTTGAATTAAAATTTTTTTGTTTTCAGATTCTTAATGAAGCAAAAACACATCCAAATCAAATGTACACATATGTCAAGCAAACATTACCCTAGTACTCCCTACCCCTAGTATAAATATATAGTCTTGAGTTTATATCTTTGTTTTTAAATTTAGAAGAAAATACTTAGGAATTTAAAAAGCTAAGAATATTTGGAAAATTTAATTCTGCACTTATTTATATTCAACTTAAGGTTAATCAGATAAATGTCAAACTTGAGGTTTTTTTAATTATCAATATTGATAAAATTCATTATTGATAGAAAAAAAAAAAGAAAAATAAAAATGTGAATGCTCACAACTAAGCTTATTGGATTGAAGTGGTGAAAGATCTTAACATTAAAGATATTTAAAACATCTCATTCAAAACTACTGTGTTACATTCTGATTGCAACTTTTAAGTTGTTTATCAATATTTCATAAGAAATATTTTATATTAAAAAAAAGTAAGAATTTTTCATTTTATTCAAATAAAATATAAAAAAAATAACTTGTATGTAATTACATTTTTCTTTGTTTGTTTTAATAACTTTTTTTTTTGGTTTCAAAATATATATCATAAATAACTTTTCTTTACTGATTTCAAGTCGGAGATTGGCAGCTTAAAATTAGTAGCAGGTCATTTTCCTAGAAAATTTAACTTGAATGCTGCACTGTACAGAAAAATGTCTTCTGCACACAGCTGACAGTTATTTAAAAAAGTTTTAGTAATCGTTATAAAAATGCTATTAAAACCATTTATGTGGTATATGGAATTAGAAAGAACTAGTGGTAACTAGATATTCAACTAAGAGCCTAATTGTTAGTTTTACCATAATTTTTTTAAATGCAAAAAAAATAATTGTTTAGCTGAAAAGTACATTGCAAGCTGCAGTTCTAACCAAACACTACTAAAAATTTTTTAACCTATAAAATTTACTATGTCATAATTACAGGGTTGCCACTTTACCTGGAAACCTGAAATTTGAGAAATTTTGAGAAAAAACCTTGAATTTTAAACAATTTTTACATGTCAAGTAGTAAAGTTCCGATTTGACACAAAAAATTTATCTTTTTTTATCTATTTTTTTTTCAAATTAAAAAACGCATATAATGTAGCTTTACAGTATGGTTTCAATATTTTTATAGTATTAAACTCATTTTTTAACATTAAACCTTAGGGCATAGGGGGGGGGGGGGGGGTTTAAAATTTTTTTTACTAAAATAACATTGAATCTTATATGAAAGCTTTAAATACAAACTACAACCCAGTTTTTATAGAATTAAAATATATTATTTAATTTTTGAGATATTGTAATTATTATAAAAAGTTTCCAATACAAACGTATAGGCCGCAAGTTTTTTGGGGTCAATTTTCTCAGAAACTTAAAAAATCACTAAAAATCTATCTTCTTCTTTATTTTTGAGATAGAGACCTCAAATTTTCAGGAAATTTTTCTTTTATAGTTTAAAAGACTTTGAATATTACAATTTTAAAAATATTAAAAAATAAAAATTTTAGATAAGAAAACTAAAAAAATAGGTGGTTTTTTTAAAAAAAACTTTATTTTTCAAAATTTTAAAAATTCCTGCATTCAATATTTTAAAAATTGAATAATACACTTTCTGTGAAAATTTGAAGAAGATTGCTTAAAAAATGAAGGAGGAGATAGATTTTTAGTGAAATGGTCTTTTTTTACGTTTTTAGTTTGCGCCTTCTATTAGGAACCTATTGAAGTCACCAACTTTGACTGCTCATATCTCAAAAAATACTTTGAATTTTTTCAAACGGTTAAAAATGTCTGATAGCTCAGATAAAACTCTATAAAATAAGATCAACTTGTAAAAATCAAGGTGGACCCCCATTATGCTCTTAATTTCAAACTAACAATAGACCAAAAACGTGTACTTTTAAAAACCTGGAATAAATTTTAAAAACCTGGGGAAAATTTCTTAAAAACCAGTGGCAACCCTGTAATTATATTAACATCAATCATACAATATTCATTCTCATATGTCAAGTAATTTAATGTTTTTTGATAAAAATATTTTAGGGCATAAGAGGTAGAAAAGTTTTATTTCAAGGTTTTTGTTTTTTCATGATTCAGGGTTGCCACAGTTTTGCTCAGGATATTTTGATGGTTTTAAATCAGTATATTAAAAAAGCAATAATGAGGTTTGTACAGTTTAATTTTATATTTTGTTATTTTATAACCAATTTAGTTGGAGAAATTGATTTTTAACTTTGAAAATTTATTTTTTTTTGAATTGTTTTAAAAACTCAGGATGACATGTACATCTTTTTGACTTGAAGAGTGGGAATCCTTGTTCAGGGTTCCCACTTCCCTATAAATTCTTATAAATCCCCATTAATTTGCAATATTCTAAAAAATCCCTAAAAAAAGATTGAAAAATATGTGAAAATATCTGGAAATCCTCATAAGTTCTGTTTTTTTGTTTGGTGATTGAAATTTAAAAGCCAAAACAGCAACACTTGGTGATGAAACAACATTAAAAAAAATTTTTTTTAGAACCAAAATCTTTGCAAACTCAGTACAAAACTGTGACTCTATTACGCCACCTAGCATATGACATTTTTTAATTTTTCTAGCAAATACAATTTATATAAATTTTCCTTAACTAAATAAAATTAGAGCTAAAAAACCCTCAAACTTTTTTATTTTTTATTACTAATACTGTGCGTATAAATGGTTAATGACATATTTTACTATATATACCTTGAAAATATGTTTGTAACGTTTGAAATTCTTTTTTTTTGATAATTTTCATATAAATTTGCTATATTTATGGATTTCCCTATAATTTTTTTAGAAATTATAATGGGAATCCTGTTATTATTAATTAATCTACTAGTGGTTTTTTCTTATCAGTTGAACTTAAGGCCACAGTAGGGGTTAAGTTCAACTGATAACAAGAAAGTTTTCTACAAGTTGGTCTTATTTTATAGATTTTTTCTAAGCTTTAAGACACTTTTCATTGGTTAAAAAAATTGATATATTTTTTAAAGATATGACTAGTCAAAGTTGGGCCGCATAATATGGGAAGGGAAAACTTAAACAGAAAAAAAAAGATTTTTTTTAAAAATCTATCTCCTCTTCCATTTTCAAGCAATCTTCTTCAAACTTTTACAGTCTAATCTTTATACAATAACAGAAAAATGTTACATTGGAATAAAAAATAATTCAGTAATTTTTTTTTTAAATAAAAGGGCTTATTTTAAAATTATTTGTCATGAAACTTTTATTTTTTCAAATTATTCAAGTTCATAATTAATTTTTTTTTTGTTTAATATAAGGATCATTTCCTGAAAATTTGAAGAAGGTTGCTTGAAAAATGAAGAAGGGTATCAGTTTTTAGTGATTTAAAAAAATTGCCGTCTATACGTTTGTATCGGAAACTTTTTACAATAAATATTTTTTCTCAAAAGATAAATGATAATTTTGTATTCTATATAATCTGGCTTGTAGTTTGTACTTGAATCTTTTACAAATAAGTCTAAATTAGTTCTTGCAAAAAAAAGTGTTGGTTCCCCCCTATGGCCTTAATTAAAATAATTAATGAAAAAGTCCTGTATAAAAAGTGCAAACTAGTTCTAAAGTAGTTAAAAGAGGCTATTTACTACAAATCCAGCAATGTCTTTTAATATTACTTAGTCTAAATTAGAAAAAAAGTGTGAACAACTTGTAAAAAACATACATTCCATTTCTTACTGTTTTTTAACATAATAAATGAACTGAAAGGTATTATTATTTCTTAAGTTTCAGTAGTAAAAATGTTTTAAAATCTGCATTTTAAAAGTTTTTTTTTTAATTAATACGGTTGCCACAAATTAAAGATACTAAGATAACTTAGGACAGATTGATTGTTTTTTTTTAAACTCATAAAGACCCAAGCCAGTTTGAATCTTTTTATAAAAACTCAGGATAGTTTTTATAATTTTTAAAAAATCTCTGTCTGAGTCTTGAATGAAATTTAGTTGTTCAAATCTCATTTTTTTTTATATTTTATAACAGGGTTGCCAAAAAACTTAGAATTTTGGAAAATTCCAGAAATATCTGAAGTTTACTACTTATGCAAAAAAAGCTTAGAACGTAAGAAACTTTGAACAAAAATCACAAAAAACCTAAAATTTTAAACTATTGTTTCATGTAAAAGAGTTAAATTTTAATTAGAAACTAATAATCTATCATAAACATAAAAATGTGTTGTATGTTTTAGAACTTTATTTGCTTTAAAAATCAATTTAAGTAGCACTGTCATATCTTATCTATTTTCTTTACTACTTGAAATAGTTTTTATGTAAGTTAGTTTTATACAAAAATTGAGAAAAAAAAACTGTACTTTTTAAAACCGGAAAGAAATTCAGAAAAAAAAAAAAAAAGCTTGCTATCCTGTTATAACCAGTTATGCTCAAAAACTTGATTTTTATTGATTTTTTTAAACTGATTAGTTTTTTTCTTAATATTTTTCATTTAAATTTGCAATATTTTATGGGTTTCCCTATCTTTTTTTAGAAATTTTAGAAGGATTTATTCAAGTTTGTTTATTTATTTAAGATTATTGTAAGGATTTAAATAAATCACAATGACTCAGCATAACATCACTCAGGACAGTGTTTGGTCACTGAGGATGTTTTTTGACTCAAAGAGTGGCAACTTGTAATAAAAAGCAAATTCTTGAAAATTTTGAATTAATTTACTTGAGTAAAAGAATGAGATATATATAAAACAAATGATATACATATATTTTTATTTATAACTTTTTACAAAACTGATTATGTCACAATTTTTTTTGCCTCTTGTAAAGTTAGCTTTATAGGATATATTTAAAGCTCTCGAATATTGAGAAACTGTAATTTTGTAAAAATAAGTGTTGGAACTCCATATGCCCTTAACTATTTTTACTATCAAAAATATATCTTTTAAACATTTGTATGTTTGAGATAAATCTACTTCAAGATGCTAATAGCCTCAAGTTAGCTATTTAATTCAAAACTCACTTAAAATTTCAAGTAAAAGTACTAAAACAAATATTACTAAGTAACAATTTGCATACTAATAAGTATACTTGAAAAAATTAGTAGCTAGTTAAAATTATAAAAAGATAAATTAATTACTTTACAAAAATAACTGTGTAATTGCTAACATAATTAAGACCATAATAAAGATAATTAAAAAAAATATTATTAACTTATTTAATTTTATTTTTTATTAACTCAGCATTGAATTGTTTCTAATGTTTTCAAAAAATTATGAATTGGTCTAAAGAAACTTTATATTTTAAACATTATTTTTTAACCACATGTGTTACCAAATTTTTTGAAAAATAAAATCAAAATCATGAGATTATAATTGATGGTCATTTAAATTTAATTGTTTTATTAGAATAAAGTGTTTGAGTTTTTACTGAATAGTGCAAGTAATTTTCCCTAAAAATATAAAGTATCCCAGGGTAGTTTGTAGTCAAAAATATTTTTCTGTCATTCAGGCTAGTTTTTTACCTTTCATATATAACCCTCTTATAACATCATTGGTTCAATAACTGATGTACAGTACAAACATTTAAAATTGTGAAAATAAATGTCAAAAAAGGTCTAAATATACTATACCTGAGTATTAAGTAAAAAAAAACAGGAATTTACACAAAACATAACATTTTAAAACAAATTTAGTTTTTATATAACTTTTTCAAATTACTTATAATATTAAATTTTTTTGTGTATGTGCAGTTTTATTTGAAGTTACTGAAGCTCTTTCAAAATCTTTATAACTCTTATCAGATAAACTGCAGGCAAAATTTGGTTTTTGTAGTTTTTTTATTTTAGCTCTCACCTTTAATTTTAAACAAATTTAGCTCTCATATACAAGTTAGTAAAAATTTTAAAAGTTATTTTTCTAGTAACAAAAATTAAAAAAATACTTATTAAAGTTGATTTTTAAAACAAGGTGTGCAACCTAAAATACAATTAACAAATTTTGAAATTTATTAAACTTGTGATTATATAATTAATTTTATTATTTATAGAATTAGGTTATTTTTTGTATAATTTTTATAAACAACTCAACAATTGTTTTTAACTATAATATGTATTTATTTCTTCAACATTAAGTAACTTGTTTCACAGCTTTTTACACATGTCATTTTGCCTTCACAAGCAGGCTATCAAATTATTACTATTGTCACTCATCACAGCAAATTTTCTGGTACAGCTCACTGCTCAGTCTGAGCAAAACTCCCACCCGTTTTCTCCAAGAATACTCTGCTCTAAACTGTTAGTTTTATATTTATTTTATTGTTTTTATGTTGTGTTTTATTATAGTATTGATAAAAAAAATAATTTCGGATACTTGCTTTATGTGGTATTTATCAAAAATTTTCAAACTTAAAGCACTATATTTTACATTTATTTGTTATATTTGTTGTAGAAAAGTTTATCTCTAATGAATAAGTCGTGTTAAACTTAAGGCGAAATGTGATAATAGTAATAATGTGTAAAGTACAACATTACAGGTAGTTGTACAATACTTTTACTTAAAATAGGTTTAATTATAGCTTATTTAAATTTATTTTTTAATGCTGTCAGTGCCATAAGAAGGCTGCAAGTCGTTTATCTATGGAGTTAAATATTTAATTTTTATTCGATTTTAAGATCTTTGCTAAAAGTAACTTTTAAAAAAGTTTAAAATCTCATTTATGTTTTGAGTAAGAGTTATTTTTTAACCACAAACATAAGCTGCAGGTTTTATATTTTTATTTTCTCTGAAATTTAAATAGTCATTAACATTTGTTTAATTTTTGAAGCTAAAAATTTGAATTTTCACAAAATATTACTAAATTAGTTTAGAAGGTTTAAAAAGTTGAATTAAAATATATTGTAAAATATTAATGGAAGAAAAAAGTTCATAAAAAGTTATATTTTTTTTAACTATAATAGGTCAAAAGATTAAAAGAGAACTGAGTTTGTTACTTGGGTCTTAGTTTTTTATATTCATTAAAATTTAATTCCTAATATATCAAAGTTTCTTTGCATTTTGTTTATTAAAATAACTTTAATATTGTTATAAATTAAATCTACAGAATAAATCACCTTGTAAAAATAAGGCCAGCTCCCTATGGCCATAACAATTTTTCTGTACTTGCAAGATATAACTTTTCATATTTACATATTTCTTTCACAATTTGTGTTATTACCTGTAGTTTTGTAGCTTGTTCAACACCTTTTTTGTTTTATGTATTTTTAACTTATGTTGTTTTGTAACTTTTATTTTAACTATAAAAAATTTAAAAAATAATTGATTTGAGAATTCGACAAATACTTGTAGAATATAAAAACAGAAAAGATAATATCGGAAATTTTGGTTATTTAAAAAAATAACAACTAATTACTAAAAATAGAGATTTTTCGTTGAGTTTACACACAAAGATTTTTACTGAAAACGACTATATTTAAAAGGTTAGATAAAGTTTTAATTTCATATAAGTGCTTCCTGGGTTCATATAAAAGCTTATGTTACTTTTACTTAAAAATAGTTTCTTCATTTCCTAATGGCCATAATTGTTTCCCAGAAGTCTTACTGTTTAATTTTGTCAAAAGTTTATTATTTTAAGTTTAAAGCTAAGCTATAAAAAATTAAAATGATTTATAAGTTTTTTTCTGCATAATATTATGGATAAATATTATTCTAGCAAATAAATTTGTAAAAATATTAAATGTATACAAGTACTAATAAAATAGCAAGGCTCTTTTATATCTCTCTAGTTATAAAGTTAGTTTAAACTGTATTTAAAATAAGTGTTTTTGAATGCTTTAATTTCATTAATTATTTTTTATCTTATACCTAATATCCATAAGACTGACTAGTTAATTTACAATCTTTGTATCGTTTTTCAGTCCCAAAGAGTTCATAATTTGTGAAGAACCTCAGTTTTTAAGCTCCAACTTTACAACAAGTCCAAACAAGACTAGTTCAACTACTGAATACTGTAAAAAGGTAATTTTATTTTTTGGTTATATAAATTTTTGTAATCATGTAGAGCTTTGTAAAAAGCAAATAGTTTAAACCATTGAATATTTCTTACTAACATATTTTTAATCATGCGGAGATACACGTAAAATGAACACTGTACTTTTAAATACATTTGTCAATTCAATCATAAGTTTCTGCAACAAGTATAAAAACATTTTGTTCAAATTGTGTTTATTATTTTAAACCTTACGAGTTCACAAGATAAAAAATGAAATAGTACTCTATGAAGTAAGATTTAAAAGTTTAGTTTTAATATAAAACAAGACTATGATTATTTTGATGGCAATTTGTAAACTACAGTAAATTAAAGCAACTTAAATACCATAGTAATAATTTTAGTGTAAACAATATGCCAAAATATGTTCTTATTGTTGTGGTTATACATTCATAAATTATGCATTTTGTTATGCAAGACTTTATTTTAATTATTTATGGTTTTTATGCAAAAAAAGTATTAACAAAAATAAATGGAGGTTTTATGTTTGTAAAGTCTGAATAAGAAGCTTTTTAATATTTCAAAAACAATAAAGCTCTCTTGTAAATTGTATTAACAATAATATACAGTAATATTATTTTCAATGCTTTTACTTAATAAATTTATTTCAACGTGAAATTTAAATATACCATATAAAAGCCATTGTACCGGTTTTAAAATAAAAATGTATGTATTTTGCAAATATTGCTGTTTAATATATAAAGCAGCCTTTTATAAGTAACAGGTACATTTGCTAAAATAATTACTCTGCGGGTGTTTTGGAAAGTTTGGCTTAACAAAACATTTTTACAATAAAAAACTGTTTGATTAACATGAAATAAGTAATAGTTTACTAGTGAGCTAGAGAGAGTGTTTTTGAAAATTTAATCATAGTTTTAAAACTTAGCTTGCTTCTACTACTTTAGTTGTTATATATAAAAAAAAACGTCACAGACAACAGTTTTTGCTTGGTGGGCGTTATTTTGCAGGCCCCTGATGTACAGTGTAGAGTAACATAAATTGAAATATACTTTTAGTCTCTTTATGTTATGTATTTAATTCAAAAACTGTGTTTGTATAAGTAAACTTCCTTGTCTTTTATTTTTACAAAATACTAAAGTTCTGATTTTTTAGTCGTTATATTTTGAACTTTATTTATTTATATATTTATTTCGAGATAAATCTATGTAATTTATGTAATTTTAAAACAAATTTTTATTTTAAAAGTTAGCATAAAGTACAATAAACTAATTTAGAGTTCAAAGTATTAGTAGTATAATTATTACGCCAACAACTTAATAACTTCCTTAATTTTGGCTTTACAAATGCTTTGTGTTTTATATATATTTATATTTCATTTCAACTAAAAGTTCATTACAAAAGAACTTAAGTTATGATTAATGAAAATGCTTTTTAATGCAATTACACTTAGAACTTCTAATATATTTTGATTTCAATATAATTTTTCCCAAAAGTAACATAGATCATAAGCTTTATAGTTTGGTATTATGAACAATAAAAAGTATTTTAGATGTTTCTTTAATAAAAATATCACGCTAGTGAGATAGCACTTTAATGAATAAAGCTTATTCCCTATTACTAAATATTATAAACTTTGCTTTACTTTTAAAAACATAGTAATTTTAACTTGTTTTTGTTAAGAAAATATTTACTATTTAATATGTATTATCTCAATAAAAGCAATTGCAATAATTTATTTTTAACTGCTGTATACACTTTATTAGTAATTGATTTCGTATTTAAATAACATTCTTTGATAATACTATTCCACAAAAACTAATTTAACTTATTTGTTAACAGGAAACAGTAGAGTTTTATTAATTTGCAAACATTTTTTAGTAAAAATTCAATTACAATAAATAAACAATTTTAATATTGTTCACCACAGAAACCAGTGACAAACCACTCGTTCGAAGCGACCCAGTTCGTAAGCGTCAAGTGCAAAGTGATTGATAAGTTCATCGAGTGCTCCGGCAGCAGAAACTTCACTCGACCCAACGTCCCTTGCATACAGTACGTGTTATATAGATGCAGGGTTGCCACTTTACCTGGAATCCTGGAAAAACCTGAAATTTGAAAATTTAGGCAAAAAAAACTTAAAATTTTGAACAAAATCTCTAGAAAAACCTGGAAAAACCTGGAACAGTTTCTTACCATAAATTTAACTTTAAGCTAAAATTAGACCCAAAAGTTTGCACTTTTAAAAACCTGGAAAAAAATTGGAAAACTTGGAATTTTTTTTGTAAAAACGAGTGGCAACCCTGTATATAGATGTCTTATGAATCGTAAATGTTTTATCATTAAATATTAATGCATCATAAATGTTTTATAAATGTATTTTAGTATAATGCCGTCTGCTGTTTATAATTCATAGTTGTTGATATCGTTAACTATGTTTGAGTACTGTAGACTTGTGTTTGCAAAAATGAAACAATATTTCAAAAACAGCTTTTTAAAATTATTTCTGATTTTATTAAATTGATTAATATTTTCAGTTACTCGAATCGTTGTTACGTCACAACTCTTCTTCAATCGGTCTTCCTCGGATTTCTGGGAGTAGACAGGTATGGTTTTAAGTTGTTTGTAAACAATACATTGTTGGTTACAATAAAAAAAGTTATACCTTATTGTGGTTGTTATCACTGTTGTTTGGTATGGTTTACTCAAACTTAAAATAAATAAAAGATATTAGAGTTTGTTATGGGTATGTTTTTATTTATAAGTAGCATAAAAGCTATAAAAATTATAGTCATTTATAGTTGGTGCGTATTTTGCGTTTTTGAAAAATCATTAAAGTCTCCGATGCAATAATAGTCTCCAATGTTTTTATTTATAAATACAATAACAAAAAAGAATTATAATTGAATATATACTAAAAAAAAACTGTTAAAATTATATCTTTACATATTTAGTGCGATTTTAACTATTAACAATCGAAAATTATATTATGTATTTATTTATAAATACAATAAAAGCTATTGAAATTGTACCTATTTATAGTTGGTGCATATTTAAGAAAGCATAAAAGTCTCCGATGCAATAAAATTTTAAAGTGTAAGTATAAAAAAAGATGAAAAAAAAAATTATTTGTTACCTTATTAAATCACTAGTTTTTACAATTTTAAGTTTTTTATTACTTTACTACTTTTCACGATTTACAACTTAATTGCTTCAAGAATCTGCTGACGCTAAACCGTAAACAGCAGTTAAAATTTATTTGTTTTTCCACACATACAAGTGTATGTTGTCGAATTAAAATTACTATTAACACTTAAATTGATAAACGATTGTGAGATTATTAAAAAGTAATTGCGTTATTTCAAAATTAATACTTTTTATTTGTTACCGTTATTTTTAGCAAAGTGGTTTTAGTTTAGACCACTGTTTTCCAAAACAGAGATTTTTTTTCAAATTATTGACACAAGTTTTGTGCAACAAAATTATTGTTTTTAATATTGCCTTGCTAGCATGGAAATCAATTGTTTTGATTAATATATATGTTAAAGTTTTAGTGTGCCAAAAATATCTTACTTGAGAAAAAAATTGTATTACTTGAATATTAAGTACAGAAGAACGATTAAATGATATTATATAACTCTCTCTCCATATATATATATATGTGTATTTAGCTCTTCTTTTTAACCATATATATCAAATTGTCGTTGCAATAAAATATTTACAGACTATTTTTATGGCTGTTGCTTTAATTTTTTTGTTCACTCACATCTATGGTGATATTATTTTTGTTTTAGTTTGTTTTGAGGATAAAGTTTGTCTAAGAGGGCACAGAAATTTTCATAACCAAATCTCACTTCTCAAAATGGTTTTAAAATAATATTTAACTAATGTATAACATATTCGCACTAGGCCACATGCCAATATGAGCTTGTAAATTACTAACACTATAGGTTAATAAAATAATATTATAATGTTTTAACATTGCCACACAGATTCGCACTAGGCCACATACCAACAGGAGTGGGCAAACTACTAACACTGGGCGGACTCGGAGTTTGGTGGGCGGTTGACATCGTTTTACTGGTCACTGGCAAGCTGACACCCGTTGATAGCATTTACTGGGCTCAACACTGCTAATACAAGTTGGTTGCTTTGTTTTTTAGTAATAAATTAGTGCTAACTCTTGAATTTTTTATTATAAGGGTTTATATATCAGTTAACAAACATAAAAAAAGCAGGTAAATTCAGTTGTTTAGCTTTATAATTTATTCTAATATTAAATTTTTATATCTCATTAAACAAAACTGATACTTAGCTTAATATTTTTAAATTAAATTATAATTTTAAAACTCTAATTTTTTTCTTGTGTTTTTAATGCTTGATAGATTGAATTTTGAGATGCTGTTTGCTACAAATCACGAGTTTTGCATAAAATTAGAATGTTTATATTTTAATACTAAAACTGTATGCAAAGCTTAGCATTTTTTAGTTGTTTTAGTATTCGAAAAAAAAGACAGTGGTATTAACTTAATGAAAATAACATAAATTTTGATCAAGTTTATACAATGTTTTAACTAGCAAGCTAAATTTGAAAATAGCATCTAGGAGTAGATCGAGCTTTTTCTAACTTTAAACAAATTTTTAATTTGTTTCAAAAAAAGTCTGGTATTCAACAGTACAACCTCTAAAATTAGTTTTTTATAGTTAATTAAAGTTTTGTAATTTACAGTAGTGTGTTCTAATTACCGACTAATTTTGATAATTTGAATATGGGTGCTTTGCAGTTATTTTTATTTTACTTAAATTGATAAAAAACTTTTGCATATGTGAAATTGCACTTGATAGCGTAGTGACATCGTATTACAATTATCACGAGTTTTAACATTGATATTTCGTATATATTTTGAACATTTTATATTTTATCAAGTTATGACAGTTCTTTGTCAT
Organism: Thalia democratica; assembly: GCF_965202585.1. Lineage (NCBI taxonomy): Eukaryota > Metazoa > Chordata > Thaliacea > Salpida > Salpidae > Thalia > Thalia democratica. The sequence goes on along the minus strand of NC_139169.1, from coordinate 31,435,530 downwards.
ATAGAATTGAAGTTAATAAATTTTGGAGTACAGTATTGCTAGTTACTAAAGTTGGTTTATAAATTGTTTGAGGTTTAAAAAAAAAACTAATAATCAATAAAGTAGCTCATATACTCAGTATCTGTATGATTGCCTTCAAATTTCAAAACAACACGTTTATATAGTTTTGCATCTTAGCAACTGTTTATTTACAACTTACTACCAAGTAACTTTTCCGGCAGATAAAATGGCTGAGGAACGCACACTGTCAGCCCACTTCAACGAATTGTGGAAGAAGTACTCGGCGATTGAGGACCTGCCCGGCGAAAACCAGCTGCAGGTAAATGATTGTATCGCTCAGGCGCGCCACCTGATGGCGAGCGTCGAGCAGTTGGATCTGTACTCCGACAACGAGGATTTCGACGAAATCTCAACGTCAGACATAAAGTTCCTACTTTTGCCTGCACTTCTCGGTTGGTTGAACTATCGTTTGTTTTAAATTTAAATTCATAATATAATATTTGAAAAAAACTCTCTGTAAGGTTTCTCACCATGTCGATTGGCTTTTTAGTTTTTTACTGAAGCGTGTTGAGAATAGTTAAATTAAAAAATAAAGTTAATTTAGAATTAGTTTTAGGTTCTATATAGTAGATAAACTATTTAGTCTCTTTATATATGAGAGCAATGATTTAAATTATTTTCAACACGTAATTTTATAAAAATTATTAGTGTCTGGCCGATGAACTTCATCAACATTGTAAAAAAAAAACAATTTAGCATAACTAAATCAGTGTAGAACAGGGTTTCCCAAACTTTTTTCAAATGGCTCCCTCCAACAAGATTACTCAAAAAACTACCATCAAAAACACAAAAGACCTTTGTGTTTTGCTTTTCATCATCAACTAAGAATATCTAGTGTATGTTTCAAATTATGACCTCATGACCCCCTGTGGCTCCTTTGCTGCTTATATTGATGCATATTACTGCATTTATTGCTCCTAATGCTGCTCATGGTCTCCAAGCGGGCCACTAAGACCACTTTAAGAAACCCCGGTGTAGAATATAACATGAGTTAGCAAAGAAGCTTAAAACTGTATTGGTAACTATAAAAATTAAAATAAATTAAGTTAAATAAAATTAATTTTTTTAGGAAAACTGCACCAACTGAGAACGGTGAAGGACCGCACGGAACGACCCTCAATTTTAGAAAGTTCCAGCGAAAACTTCACAAAGTTCCTGCAAAGTTGCGCGCTTTACGGCGTGGGCAACCCCCGCCAGCTGAACAGGTTCCTCACCCCGTCCGGTGGTGGCAAGTTGCCTAGTAACAAGGTGAAGATGGGTAGCGACGGCAACCCGGATCTCGGTTACCTGGTAAACACAAGGGAGGAGAAAATAAGAAAGTACAAGGAAGAAAAAGAAAGGAAAGAGGTTTGTTTGTTATATTTATAAACACTATACTTTAATGGTAATTTATTACACAATTTATTTTTTCAAAATTATAATTAAAAAAAAGTTTTGCCGAATGAGATCGTCAGTAAATTTATATTTTTAATTGAATTTATCGATAATTATTTTAATTTCTGATCTATATATGCTTTGTACAAAAACAAGTAATTACGTAAAATATTGTGTATGTTAAATTGTTTGGTAAAATTTCTTTGTTTTTTATATTATTTTTGTTAAAATAATTAATTTAGGTTTTATATGTGTGTGTACCGTCAATGGCAATAGTTGTTTTTTAACATTTTTATTAAAACTAGATGAAAAAAAGGTTAACAGCATCTTTTTAAAGTTTTAACATATATTTTAACATTTATCCTATTTCAAAAAATTTATATCTTTTTAAAGTAAAATGATTATAAAGAAAGTTTTATTTTTAGACGTCGATAACCCCTAGCGTATAATGTCGTGTATAAAGCAAAACTTTAGGTTATAAAATAAAATTATAAAAATTTGACCTGAAGAGCTGCGATTTGAAATATAATTCCTTGTATCGATATTGTTGAAATTTATGTTAAAACTTTTTTTTTAAATTAAAAAAGTCCATTAGCATTTAATACATAGCAGTTTTTTATAGTTTCGAATTTTAAGTAAACTTAATAACTGCAATAACTTTTTAGCTTTTGACTAAGGTTTTACTAAAGAAATTTATTTCTACAGTTTAGTTTGATACCCCGAAAAATAAATAAAACACTTTTTTTAAAAATGTTTATTTTTTTCGTACTTATTTTAATGTAAATAAGTAGCGTAAAGTCACTATAAAATATTTGTTTTTATTTTATTTTGTTACATCTCAGTTTTATTTACAAATTAAATTAGCGTTTTTGTGCGATAAAACAATTTTAGTCTTTAACATAAATGTGTAGTAAAAATTCTATTTATATAAAAGTACATTTAAAATTTCATTAAATACAAGCAGTTTATTGTTATAAGGTGGTTTGAATATTAAATGATGTATTAGAAATAAGTTAACAATTTTTTCACTGATTATTCTGAAGTAAAGTAGTTCTATGAACTATTCACGAATATTATCGTCGTATTAAATTTGCATTTAAGTTCCTTAATTGTTTATTTTAAAGAGGTTGGTTTAAAGCAGTTATTCTATGATAAAAAATTCTAGTTTTGTTTAATATTTGTATATATATCGTATGACGGGAATAAGAACTATTTTTAAAATCAATTTTTTGAAGTATTTATGATAAATAATGCTTTAGTTGAGAAAATGTTCTCTACCTGCGTCAGAATTTTTCTTTTTATTTAAATTTTAAACGGGCGTTCACATATTAAATGTCAAGTACGTTTGGAAGTCAGATTGAAATTGTATAACGTATTTAAGATAAGAATTGTATAAGTTTGTGTAATGTGTATCTCTCCATATACCAAAATTTATTGAAAAAGTTTTAGTTAAATAAAGGTCTTTATACGTATACAAAAATAACAGCAAATTTTTACACGATACTTTCGTCGTAACAATTAATTATTACTAGGATGTATTGTGCAAAAATCCATCATATAAAGTAATTTACTTTTAATGAATTATTTATCAATGTTTTATTAGCAGATTCTATATACAAAACACCATTTTGCCCGGACGAAACATTGTTTTTTATTTAGGTTCATCTTTCAACAAAATTTTAAGAACTTGCATCCTTGTATCTGTAAAATTTATAATTTGCATGTTTTTTTTTGTAACTTAAAATATAATGCAAGTTGTTTAAAAAATTGTGTCGTTGTCCTCAGCCCGTATTGTAAATGTAGCTTTTAAATTATTCCATAACCTTAATTGTTTTGAAATGCATCACAACTGCTTTACAACTGGTTTCAATATGCTTCCATAACATTTTTATAAAAGTTTATGGTTAGCATAAAACTTTATTGGGTAAATGATAGTCGCATAAAAGTATTACTACGTTGGTTAAATAAATGTTAGATGTAGCCTAGCTAATAATCTAAACTTATGTATATGTTTATAATACATATTATAAAAAAAACTTTAGACATTAAATTTATTTTAATCTAGTTTATTTTGAAAGTTCTAATAAGCTTGTATATATTGAAAGATAAAATTTACATTCAAGTTTTAATAGTTTTTTGTTTTACTTGATTTCGTCATTTAAGAAGCTTTAAAAAATAGTTTTCAAAATATTTTGATCTCTCAAGTAAATTACAAAGTTATTAGTTTTAAAAGAATAAATAATTAAAGCTATTAATTATTAAGGCATTGTTTAACTGTTTAGCTTTGAAAAAATCGATAAATATGTCTGTAAATTTTACCTGTAGTAAACAAAGTTTTAAAACAAAGAAAAGTATGTAATAACAAGGTTTATGTAGGTATTCTTTTTACTTGACTTGGATTAATAAGTTTAATTAAAAGTATTTGTTTGTTGTTAAGCTTAATTTAAGTAGAACTTGATTTAAGTGTTATAATTTACAACACTTGTTTTAATATTTATTCAGCTGCTTTTTACTCAAATATTTTTAATATTATATTTTAAAATTAATTAAATCACTGTATATGGAAATACAAGTGTTTATGTAAAACCTAAAATGTTAAAACAGTTAAAATTTGTTTAACTATTCTCTTAGACTAGTAACTGAATCTAAATATTAAAAAACTCAAAGCTTTATACGTATATTGTATAAAGTTAAATTTTTTAGGTTTTTGAAACACGTTAGAATTTTAATTAGTTGTTCTTTAATCTTTTGTAAATATGATCTAAATATTTACTGAAACTAAACCTCGACATTGTTTGATACATTAAATTTTATTTTTTTTGCTATAAAAATTTGTATACAAATTAGTTGACTTTGTCTGAGTAAAAGTAGGTTAAAACAAGTAAGTATAGCTGATACTAATTTTCAATCTCTAATTCAATATTTTTTATGGTGATGATGATAGATGTATTTTTATAATAACAATAATTTTCATAAACAGCTTGTTGAACTTTTATATTCGTTATTGAAATATAGTGTTCTTAGCTTCTAATATATTAGCTATTTAGTTCGAATAATTTTTTTTTTAAATATTCATTGAAACTTTGTAGATTCCTAAATGCTAAGAATTTACAGTAAATTTTCATATATTCCTTTAAACATATTTGAAAATTGTTATAGTCTAAGCGGCTAGTTGTTTACTATTGAAGATTATTATTATTTTATTTTGAAAGATCGATAATTGTTATTTTATGTACAAAAACTATTATGTATACATAAAGTAACATTTTGTGTTATTAAAAAAAAATATTACCAGAAGACAATCTAACCTTCTAAATGTATTTATTTTTTACTACTATATATTTTACAGCTTGATAGCAAAATAGTTTAATAAAATATCAGCTTTATTGTTAAAGTCATAAATATAATAACTTTTTTTTTAATTTTTAAATTTTTTAATAACAATATTCTATACAAAAAATTAGCAATAAAAAAAATCTAAAAAAGTTGTCACTTACTTTAAGGTTATTAAGTCACTTTAGATTAAATATATTTTTTGAGTTGCTTATTCTTTCCTATTTAAGGCTTAAGTTTGTAAACCACATACATTTCAAACATTTAAAAAATAAATTTGTTCGTAATTTAAACTATTTACACTTTGAAAAGTATACCTTATGGTTTCAATATGGGTTTTGAAACGTTTCAGTATTGCACAATAAGTTTTCAATAAGCATTTATTTCAAAATGTCTTAATTGCCATATAGAGGTGTAAATGTACAGCTTCAACGGTTTGCAGTTTTTATTTTCACCCACAAATTGAAGCCAATTCGAGCTTTCTATTTTCCCAAGTTTTTAGCAAACCTTGGTACATGACATCTTCAATGGAACATAATTGAATTTAATTAAATAGTTTATATCTTATCAAATCACCAGTTTTATACCCGACAGCAAATCAGCTAGGTTTCAATTTGTTTTTAGCAAACCTTGCTATATAATACCTTCAATGTAACATAATTGAATTTAGATAAATATTTTATCAAATTTATATACCATTTGAAACTTAATATCAATAGATTATTCATTTTGTTTTATATTTCTATAAATTTTGTATTTATTTGAATTTAGTCATAATTTAAAGTTATTTTTTAAGCTGTTCACTTGCCAAAAATTTTTTTTAATTTCATTTAAAATTTATCACTTGAGAATGAAACTCATATAGTTTTGAAAAGCTTTGTGTAATAAAATATAAAACAAAATGAATAATCTATTGATATTAAGTTGCAATTGGTATACAGATACGTTCAAAAACCTTCATATAATAATACTTATATTATCAAATAATTTAACAAATTTCCTAACAGCAAATCAGCCAGCTGCAGAAGAACGAGGCCTCGCTGGACGACTCGGACCTGCGCAAGTACTGGAAGCTCCACATCCTCCAGGAAATCCACAGCTCCCTCCAGCAGCTGGAATCCATCGAGGAGGAGAAGAAGATTTTGAAGTTCATGTCCTCCAGGGAGTGCGAGGTTCACAAGAGGGAAAAACCCCTGAGTGGAAACAACAACAAAGGGTTCACCCCGTTCATGCTGACCAAGGACCGCATGCAGGCGCAGGTGTTCGGCCAGGGATACCCGTCTCTGCCCACCGTGACCCTCGACGAGTTCTACGAGCAAGAGGCCGCTCAGGGCAGGATGGGGAATCCCCAACCACAAAACAAGGTGGTCACGGGGAGCAGGGTCGGTATTCCGGCGAACGGTCGGGAGGAGCCGCAGCAAGACGGGGGAAAACCCGAGAGCGAAGATGACGACGACGACGAGAAGGTGATGAAGGCAAGGGAGATGGACGAGTGGAGGGACGAGCACAGGATAGGCGACGGCAACCGGTACAGGAAGGGGTAGGAGGGGGTTGGAGAGAGGGGCGGTCATTGCGTTCAGAAACCATTTTAATTTTTGGAGTTTTCACAGTTGATAAATGTTAAGTGTGTATATGGGATGTTAATTTTTTTTTGAAGTTGTTTTTATTAAAAATGCTGGTTAAATTACACAGTCAATAAATATTAGGTTTATGTAGACTATTAATTTTAAACAGGCTGATGATAAAAGTTGTTATTATAAGCTTACGGAAAGAAGTAATAATTTAGGTTGGGCTTAAACATCTGAAGAGTTGTTTTTAGTCTCGGAAACACATTTTACAGTGCATTTTTATTGGTCTACATATTTTTTTTAATGTACAAAAGCAGTTTTTAGTCCATTTTTCTACCTTATTTTACTGCAAATAAGTGGCCTTAGTGCAAGTATTTTGCTTGTGTTGATATTAACATATTTATTTAATTAAACAATGGTTTGCTGATCAAATGACTGGCCCGCCTTTCAAAACTCACTGAACATCTGGATTGAAAAATTTGAACTGTAGGCTGGGAAAAGACTATTGTTTTTATTTTGAAGGACTTTTTCATTTAGGTAAAATTTGTGATTTTGTTTCTGCTCTTACTAACGCATAATGTTGTGATTTTTTGTTGATAGCGTTTAAAGCGTTTGGTTATTTTAATGATACAGCTTTTAAAACAGTTTTTTGCTTTTGAGACTTTTGAAAAGAGCTTGGTTTTTGCAAGCAGAAAAGAACAAATACGCTTCTTATTGATTTTAGTTGTTTTAAATGCTTCTTTTTCAATATTAGCTATGTTGTTTAAATGCCTTTTGTTTTTATAAAATAAAATTAATAGTACACTAACAATTTCTTAAAACTAGTAATTTAAATACCATAAAGCTTTTAACATAATAATGTGTTCTAGTATTACTTGTACGTATTAGGTCGACATAACTAAAATTCTAATTAAATCAAATATTGCTCTCAAGATGCTGTTAAATTTTTACCTTGACAATTTAAACACTCTCTAATGCTTTCGACTATGCTGTTCTTACTGATTCGAATTGAAAAAAAGGCGTTGATATTAGTGAATGATTAACAGCTAACGTGATATTTTGACAGCCTAAATAAATTTGCGGTAACAAGTAGCGGTTGGAACGAATTGTTTACTCACTGGTTGATGATTGGCAAACTCTTCGGCAAGTATCACACTACGTATAGTTTGCATCGGAAATTTTCGCTCACTTCTGTAGTTAACATGGTGTAAGTTGAACCTTTTTTTTGTTTTTGATTAGAAATAAAGTGTGTTTTGTATAGAAGTACTTGTTTTCGAACTTCTAAATTATTTTTTGCACTAAATGTTTTTAGAGGCAATAGGATTAATTTTATTGTTACTTTATTTATATATATATATATATATATATATATATGATGCTAAAGTAAATTTTGAACTAAATGAAAAGAAGTTTTGGAAGTTTAATGCTTTTATTTCTATTTTATGATTCTTCAATTACATAATAAATGATCAAAATTTTAAAAGTTGTATACATTTAATTTTTTATAAATGCGAAATATACTTAAAAGTATTATTACAATTCAAAACTTTAAGTTAAGGGCATAGGGGGGGGGGGGAGGGGGGTAAACACCCTCTTTTGGTTTTTGATCTTATTTTATATAGTTTTTACTAAGCTACAAGATGCTTTTTACAGATTTAAAAAATTCAAAATAATTTTTGAGATATAGCCGGTCAAAGTCAGAGGCAACAATAGGATCCTTATGGGAGGCGCAAACTAAAACGGCAAAAATAGACTATTTCACTAAAAATCTATCTTCTCCTACGTTTTTTGAGATAACTACCTCAAACTTTCAGGAAATGTTCCTTGCAATATTTAGAAAATTCTGTCGGAAGAAATTTTTTTAAAAATAAAAAATAAAAATTTTATATAAAAAATAAACAAAAAAAAACAGTTTTTTTTTTGTTTTTCTGTTATAAAATTTTTATTTTTTTAAAATTCTGTTCCGACAGAATTTTCTAAATACTGCAAGGAACATTTCCTGAAAATTTGAGGTAGTTATCTCAAAAAACGTAGGAGAAGATAGATTTTTAGTGATTTCTAGTTATTTGACGTTTTAGTTTGCGCCTCCCTTAAGGATCCTATTGTTGCCTCTGACTTTGACCGGCTATATCTCAAAAATTATTTTGAATTTTTTAATCTGTAAAAAGCATCTTGTAGCTTAGTAAATTCTATATAAAATAAGATCAAAAACCAAAAAAAGGTGTTTACCCCCCCCCCCCCCCCCCGACCCCTATGCCCTTAAGTAAGTATAACCTTTGTTCTTATGTCAGTTTATAAATAAGCCTTATTTGTGAGTAAATGAAAAAAATCACCGTTATTTACAGAAAAATTTTAAGTGTAATATTCTTGACAAAATTCGAATAAAACTAATTTTATTTCTAAAGTCAAAGCATGGTTGCTACAGACTATTTTGAAATTTTTCAAGTTTAAAGAAAATCTTTGTATTTTGGCAAATATCATTAAAAACTCAGGCTATTTTTTGGTCACTCAAGCTGGAATTATATTTATAAAATTTAATTAAATGATATTAAATTAAATGAATTCTGCAATTAAATTAAAAGCAAGTGAATTTTGTTAAAATAACCAAAATAAAACATAGACAGCTTTAAAAGAAAAAATCACAAAATTGCTGCGAAATTGATATTTGAACACAGTTTCCTTATTAGTATGCGTGACCAATTCTTTACAACAGATTAAATGTGCAAATATGCAGTTTTATTGTTGCACAATTTAAACTTGTTTGCAGAACGTATTCAGCAGATTGCTTTATTTGCTTTAAGTCACAGCTCGTAAATTAGTTAACAAAACTTAATTATGTACAAATCCTAAAATAGTAGTTATCGTTTTATTTGCTTTTTCATAACCATGTGTAAGTTCATTTCAATTTTTTTGATCAAGATTTTAAGGAATTTTATTACTAAATTTAATATTTAAGTAATGTTGTATTTCAAAAACTTTAAATTTGTTACAAATTTGTTACAAAATTCACATTTGAATACAGTTTCGTTGCAAGCGTGATAACATTTTTTAACCGCATATTTTATTATTGCAAAACTTAAACTTGTTTGTTTGCACAGTTTGCACAGCAATCGTACCTTGCTTTATTTGTTTGTAGTCACAGCTCGTAAAATAATTAACTCAGGCTTCATTCTTTGTACATTTAAAAATATTACTTCTTTGTTTTGTTTGCTGTCCTTTAACCATATATAGATTAATAATAAGTCATTTTAAAAGGCAAGTTTTATTACTAAATCATACAGGAAAGTAATATTAGATTAATTTTTTTTAGTGCTAATATTGTTTCAAAAATTAGATGAAAAATTTAAATATATTTTGGTCATTTGAACTGTTTATACTTAAGAAAATCCTGTAATGATAGACAAATGCATAAAGTTTAAGATTACATTATAAATCCTTGTTTACTCCTTTATATGAAGTTAAAGAATTACGAAATGTTTTGTAAGTTTTCTTTTCAATAAATCATATTGTTATTCTACTAAGTAGCAAAAACATATGTTATAACTAGTATATTTGTGGACACCTTATGCTTGCTTTGTTTAAGAATAAGTTATAATTTTAATATTTTAATACTTATATGCTAGCACAATGTAGATTACCTAAAACAAGTGCCAGTGTTGCCAAAAAATCTGGAACCCTGGAAAAACTTGTAATTTGACAATATAAGCTAAAAAAAACCTGTAATTTGAGAATTTTCGAAAAAATCCTGAATTTTGACCAAAAATCACTAAAAACCTGTAACTTTTGGCAAAAATCACCGAAAAACTAGGACAAACCTGAATTATAAACAATTTTTACATGTTAAGTAGTAAAATTTAAATTTGACACAAAGTATTTACTATAAAGATAAAATATTTTTGTCTTATCAGAAAAATTTCTCATTAAAAAACACATTTAAAGTAGCTTTACAGTATCGTTTCAATATTGTATTACTACTTTGTACAGTTTTTAACCTTAAATTTAGCTTTAAACTAAAAATAGACCCAAAAACCTGGACGTTTAAAAACCTGGAAGAAGTTCAGAAGAAATTTCTTGAAAAAATTTGGCAACCCTGAAGTGAGTATAAAAACAAAAATATATACTTGTATGTGTACTGCAATTATTAATGATAATTAAATTTTTCTGTTAAATTTGATAGGTCATCATTTTATAGTTTTTGGTTTTACCGTAAAAAACTACCACTTTCAAACATTGAAATAAAAACTGTGTAAATTATCAATAGACTCTTATAATTTTACAGTCGGTAAAATAGTTAAGGACTATTTTAAATTTAACTCCATAAAGCTCTAAACATACAGCTTAGTTTTTCCTTAGTTGTAGTTATGTATTTGTTCACACTCAATGATTAATAAAAAGTATTCAAAGTTTTCTTGCGACAACTAGTTTTTCATTATAAACTATAACAAAATTCTGGAGATATGATATAAATGTTTTTACATTTGAATAAACTGTTGATGTCTCAGAACACGTAAAACAAAATAAAAATTTAACTTAATAAACACGCAATTGTGTTTGAAAATTTTGTTGTTAAAAACTGTATTAGACGGTCTGTAAAATGTTGGTACTCATGTATTTAGTTTTTTTATCTAAAATTTTGTACACTACCTAAAGTATTTTTATTTACAGAATACCCTGCAACTTGAGAGTTTCAACGTCGCTCGGTGACGCGACGGGTCACGACGCCATTCTCCTCGTCACCGATGACGTCAGCAGGTGCGAGGGAGAACTGAAGTTCGTCACCGAAGCCGTCGACGGTTTCAAAAAGGTTTTAATTTTTTTAGTTAAAATATTTGTTCATAAAAAATAAATGTCATAAATCTCTTTTTGGTAATAAAGATTGTGGTATCAAAGCAATTTTTCATGGCAGTATAAGTTAGTTTTTCACACATAAACTCCACTGAACATGTTTTGTTACAAGTAGTTTATACATTTGCTTTTTAATAAAAAAGTATAACTTGGAAGTTATTGTTAAAGATGTACATTTAGTTGCAGTAAAAAAATCCTCTTATGCCCTTAATTTAAAAATTTTGTAGTGTATATCTTTATTTATGACCTCAGAAAAGAATTTTTTAAATAACTTATGTTAAAAAAAAGGTGACTACTTAAAAAAAAAGAGAAATAAATCAATCATTAATCATACTGGACATTGATCAACAATGTATTTTTCCTAGTCATAAATATTTTATATTAGTTGAAACTTAAGTGTAGCTAATCAACCTTATAATTTCTTTTTTGTTTTCAGATTGACAACTCCGTTGGTAAGAAGGTTTCTATTTTACCCCTCAAAAATGGATTCAAAAGAATGGTTAGTTTAGTTTTCTATATTTTTTTGGTAGTTGCTTAGACATAAAAAATGATGATATAATCTATAAATCTTTAAATAAGTATGTTGTTCACATAAATATTAGTTTTGAAGTTTGTTGAATAATTATTTTTCGTCGCGTAAATAAATTTTCACTAGTTACTGCCAATTAAAACTTATATGGCAACTTCATCTATTTGGATCAGATCTAGTTTTACTGTGTAATGTTTCAGTAAATTTTCATAAAAAAAACATTTTTTATTTCTGCATACTGTATATCTTCATTGGTTCTGGCACCAAGTTCTTCAAACAATTTTCCCGCCAAACAGGTGTTCGCGCCAACGGGCCCACTGAACCGTGACTACGATGACGTCAGGAGGTTTTACGACGCGGCGTGGGACGGGATTAAGAAATGCGTGGACGCCGGGTGCATGAACCCCATGCTTGTCGTTCCAAGTGACGAACGGTCGGTTGAAAATATATTTTGATAGTACTTTGTTTATATTTTGTTATTAAGATTAAAATGGTTATATATGAACATTTTTTTAGAAATAACTTTCCATTTTATGCACGTAATGTACTTATAAGAATCATACTGGTTTATAGATTAGTAACTTGAAATTACGGTATTTTGTTGAAACTAAGTAGTTCATAGATTAGATCAAGTGGAGTGCTTTAATTACTATTGGTTGTTGTATCTAAGGATTAAGATTTAATTGACAAAATATTGCTGTTGTTCGGAATTTCGATTCGACTCATTAAAGTGTTATATATTCTTGATTGTCATATGTTTAAGTTTTTACAAACTATAGTGTTTCAAAGCACGATTTGTCATCAATATTAACCAAAATCTACTTTTGTATTCAATGTTATTAAAAAATTTGAAATAGCAACCATTTACTTAATCTTCATGTTTTAACTTTCTCAAATTTACGCCAATAATAAAATTTTAATACATACATACGTTTTTTACAGATAACACTAGTTATTTATTTACTAATCTCACCTTATCCTATACTCTTTCAATATTGTGATCGTATTTAATACATGAAAATATTACAACTCTCTTTGTCCATACAATTTTTAACACATAATCTTCAATTCATGCATATTGACCTTGAAAGATGAAACCAGTTATTTGATTTTTCACCTCATCCTATACATCCTATACTCTTTCAATATTCCTATCATATTTTACAAACAGATTTCCATGCGCGCGCCTGGTAGCTTCATTGGGGGCAATGCAGGGTTTGTACGTCCCGCTGGAAGTCAGAGAAATGAAGCCGGAACAAGCTCAGAAGGTTTGTGATAATTAGATTGGTGATGCTTTTACTATGTTTTTTAGATTGGTGATGCTTTTACTATGCTGTTTAAACGAGAACGAATCTAACAGATTCATTGTTATATCGCTATACTTGAAGTATTGCAGCACACTTATATTTAGTAAAAGTGTTTTAAATTTTTGTTCATTTTGTTTAAATTTATGTTTTTGCTCCATCTATAGACGTTTGCTGCATTGTGATATTAATTTACGTTACTTTTCAGTCAAAAATAATTGTCCATGAACATAATTGCACGTAAACAAGGTGGTGGCGTCATTTAATTGTTGCACAATTTAAAACTTTTTAATCCTTATAAATTTTAACGACTCTCCAACAAGACACCTATTTATCGGTAATATTTATAAACCAGTTAAACTGGTAGCATAATGTTGTAAATGTATGAACAAAAGAATGAAAAAGTATTAAATTGGGGCGATGAGCTGGGTTTGTCATTTAAGGTAAAAGCTTTGGCTTTTAAACCACAGTTACAAATTTGTGATCGCAAGGTTCAAGTTTTTGAACATTTAAATTTAATACAATTCCATTAACTTACAAATATGTTATTAATTATGAAATAAATACTTTTCTGCTAACGTCTTACAGACATAAAGGATAAGTTGTTTTCTGGTGTAAGTAAAATATGGGTACTAAACTTTGAAAACGTCTAACTAAAAGTCATGGAATTGTTTTTTGTTTTAAAATCATCATGTAATATCCTGAAATTTTGAAAAAAATATTTTTGAAAATAATGGAAAATTTAAATAAAAAACATTTTTAGTTGTCTGACAATGTCTTTTTTAATAACTGTGGTTTATGATATTAAGTGATACAATAAACTAATAAAAAACACCAGCAAACATGTTTTTTTCAATTTCGTTCAAATTATAAGTTTTAAGCTTCATTAAATTCATGAATATTTTTACAGATGTTAAGCATAAAGTTTTTTGTTAAATTTATTTTGGTATGAAAAACTATGTCCTGTAAAGAAAATATTTAATAAGAATAGTTGAAAATTTAAATGCAATAAATTATGCATTAGTTCTAAATAAAATATACTATATTTAAAGCACAAGGCGTTGTGGACAAAATTGACTTTTGTTGTCTGAATTGATACCGCCTACGCTTTTAATCACTAAAGAAATAAAGTGTTTTTATTTTTCCTTTTTTTATGAAATATACTAGTTTATATTTTAACTATAATGACAATATTTTATATTAATTTAGTGTCTCGAGGTATAAAACTGCAATGTTTTATTTTGTAGCAAAATACAAATAGAACAGTAGAATTTAGTTAAAAACTCATAAAAAAAAAGTATTTTTAGAGCTAAATCAAAAGTATTCAAAGTCAGATGGAATACAATATATTCTCTGATGAATTCTAAAATTTTCATTTCACTAGAGTTATGTTTAAGTATAAATAAACGTCATAACTATATAGTTTTCAATAAATAGTTTAGGTGAGCAGTTTATTGTAAAATACCAAAGTTTAAGAAATATATGTTGACAAAGTCAATTCTCATGACTTAAGATATTCATTTCAATATAAGAAACATTAGCGTGGTATTTAAAAATAAAAACTTATTAAAATTCTGGTCATTTTATTTTATCTGTAAATATTTACAGCCGTATATCTAAAAGCAAAGTTAGATTATTTTTGGCATAAGAAAATTTAAGTTGTAATTCATAGTTTTTCAACTAAACTGCATGTAAACTACGTAGTCACGTCATATAAGTATTACCGCAAATTATAACTCTGAAATATTGTATTTATTAAGTCAATTACCTTCCAAGTGTCACAATTTATAGTCAATCATTTAAATTTATCACCATTTCAACGAAGTGGCAGTATTTACGAAAAGTAATATTGGTACAGTAATGTTGCTGACAGTATCAGCAATATCTGCATACCTACAGAAGTATTAATTAGTTGTCCATTTTACAGTTAATGTTTACTTTTCAGTTTAGAATCATGGATTCCAGTTTGAAAGATATTTTTAGACTTATATAAAGTGCCATTTTTATAGTTTGTCATTTATTATGCATGTCATTGAAAAGTAGTTAAAATTAATATAAAAGCAACTACTTCTTCGATTCTCTTTTAATGTGTTCGTTATTGGCTATTAACATTATACTCTATAATATTTGTTTTATGGTTTAATAGTTTAATATGCATCTGATTTAGAAAAGTAAAATTAGGTTTTTCTTAACAAAACACAGTTTATCATATTCTTAGGCTTTTTTAATAAAATTATGTTTAAATTATCATTAAAACTGTACGAATGGTACTAAACTACAAAAACGTAGCCAGTTCAAAAATAATTTATTTTCTATATTTTCAACCAAGAATATTTTAGGTATAACCACAGATTCAAAAAATTGTGCATATACATTAATGTAATGTGTTAATGTAATTGTATATAGTTTTCATCTTAAGTAAGTGATATTTAATTTTGATAGTTGTGTTTTAAAGGAATTTATTATAAGTTTAATACACTGTGCAACTTATACTAAATAATAAAATGGATCTATAGTTTTGATTGTAGTTTTTTAGTTTCCATTTATACATGAATCAATAACCTTTTTAAACGTTTATTTTTTGAAAACTTTAAATAGCAACTTAAATTTTGCTCACAGAACTTATCAGTGCTCTAAAGTTCGTTTTATGATGTTTCCATTTAATATAATGAAATGTTTTTCAAATATTTTCAAGTACTAAGTCATCCGGGATTTAAAACAAATAATTTGTTTTAAAATAGTTATTGATAAAATTCGTTATTGTAACCTTTAAAGTTATGCTTTGTCTAATAAATATTTTTTTAAAATAAAGTACTTTCAACTTTTTATTTATCTTATTCAAGAACTTAAAATTCGCATCCTTTTATAAGCGATAAATTAAAAAAAAAGCGTGTATATTTGAATGAAAATAGAAGTTTAACATTGAAAGTAATAAAAAAAGCCATCAAGTGAGTAATACTGCTACTAAATATATTTAAAACTAAAAGCTTTTTTTTTAGCATATACAACATAAATATTTTTATTTACTCTTTTATTAAACACTGTTTCGTTTATAGTTGTAGTTAAGTTGTTATTGGAACAGTATAAAAATTGTTTAGCATATGAAAATATCATTTAAGTTATTTTTTTATTTTTTATATTTGACTCAAAATGCGAGCCATTGTTTTTGACCGCTAGTGTAATTTGTCAGCAAATTTTTTGTTTTAGACATTAGAATATATATGTATTTCAAAATGATGATAGGTTTTAAATAATATGAATTTTCATAAAGTTAAAATGTAGCAGAAAAATATATTTGTGACGTAGTATAATTTTTATAATAAAATTCAGTTTTCAATTTGACTATAAATTGTAAACTATTACTAGTATGTATAACGCTTATATGATTGTTCTCTTACTCAAGTTATTGTAAGGAGCGGTCAATCTCCTATATAACAATTTATTTAAGAATAAACACTTGATTTCTACCGAGAAGAGCCAATGAAGCAAAATAAAAGTTTTTATTTTCATTTATGTTATATAATTACAGTTGCATTTAATTTACCTATCTCAAAACTATATTTTTAGCAGTTCGTAAGATACAAATTATTGCATGATAAGTTACGAATACATAAAAAGTAGCTAAAAGACTTTGAACCCAATAAACCAGGCAGTATTTACAGCTAACAGTTTAGCTACTTTTTAATGTTAACGTAAAATACTGGTTACTGAGCTATTTGTTTTTATCTATATTTAAGTAATTATTGAAATGTAAAAAACATAAAATTTTTATTTTATTTGGTGTTAATTTCCTTGAAAATACTTTTTTGAGCTATTTTATTCAGCTGCATATTTTTCATTTTGAGGTAATAAGTATCATATTCTATGATTTACAGTAGATTTAACACTCCCAAGTTTTTATTTATTTATTTTATTAATACCTTTTCAATTATCGAACTCAACATTACAGTTTTTTATCGATCTTAAAATTTTTATTTTTTTTTAACCACAGGTGGAACCGTTTGTTGTGCACACAACCGTCGAGTTGAATTAATAAACTATAGCCTTAACTAACCTTATAATTCAGCTCTATATTAACAATTCTTGTTTTGCTTCAACGTAACAATCATTATCATTTTTAAAAATGTTATCATAATTGTTATCAGGTTGAATCGTTGGGCGTGTACTCAACCGAGAAGGGCGACAGTTTGGAGAAACTGATCAAGGCTTACGAGGGAGGCAGGTACCTGACACGTGACATACAGGGAAGCGATCCGGAGCGTATGGCGCCACCCAACGTCGCCAAACACGTGGTGGAGCATTTCAAAAACTCCGATTGCGTAACTGTTTGTATTTTTGATTAAGATTTTGTTTGTGTTTATAAATCATTAAAAAGCTTATATCTGATCAGTTGCAAACATCTGCATTTAAAGAAAACTTTTTTAAGCTTACAAGTTGCTTGAATTCTCTGAGGCAGTTGAGAACCTAAAAATAATAAAAATATATGAATTATTTATTCGTATGGCCTCCTTTCTAATGTCTCATAGTGTTGATCCAAAAATTTTTATATGGCTTAAAACCGTTTATTTTTTTCCAGGTTGAAGTAGTTTCAGACACTGATGAGATTGAAAAGAATTATCCTTGCCTTGGTGCAGTTAACAGGGCCTGCAAATGTTTGTAAATTTTTAATTTCAAGTACAACACTATACAAGTACGAATTACTATCAAAAACATTAACTTACATTTTAGAAATTTCAAAAACGTTATTGCTGTCCGAAAGGTTTATCATCTAACAGTAGCTAAAATTAGTTCTTCCTAATTAACCTATAAAATATTTTTTTTTCATCAGAAATTTTATAATTTTTATAGGTTTTAAGTTTAAGCTGCGAATTAATATCTTTAATGCATTGTGTTATGGTTAATTCAAAAACTGTTACAATTGCAATTAACTTAATTATTTAAATATGATATAACCATAAAATATCTTATTAACAAAGACTACACGCTCACCATAAAATCTTCAGTTGCAAGCTAAAACATTTTTTAATCACCAATCACACATATACATTTCAGTTCTTTAAACCTGTATAAATGATAGAGGTACCGAAATACCATCACATCCTGTAATTTTAATTGTAATCACGTCCAGTCTCCCATGCTATTAATTTTTAATTTGTTCTAAAACCACCAACAGACATTCCGAGGCACCAGGCGCGCGTGATCAAGCTGAAGTACGAGGGCACGGGTACCATCAACGACACGGTGTTGTTAGTGGGCAAGGGAGTGACGTACGACACTGGCGGCGCTGACGTGAAAGCCGGTGGGGTCATGGCCGGCATGCACAGGGACAAGGGGGGTGCCTCCGCCGTTGCTGGTTTCTTCGAAGTTTGTTTTGTATTAGTCAATATTTAATATACCTTAATTGTTTATTAACAAGGGGGGTGCCTCCGCTGTGGCTGGTTTCTTCGAAGTTTGTTTTGTATTAGTCAATATTTAATATACCTTAATTGTTTATTAACAAGGGGGTGCCTCCGCAGTGGCTGGTTTCGTCGAAGTTTTTATAGTTGTATAAGTCTTAAATGCAAACTTTTATTATTAGTGTTTAGTTCTACAAAAAAACTAGTAAAGGATAGTATTAGTTACACTATATAAATATTTAAGTCAGAACTTCAGCTTCGTATAATTGATAAGAGTTTTTATTTAAAGTCTTTACATTAAAAGTTTAAGAGTTTTTGTTAAAAAAACTTTAAAAAACATTTAATGACAAAAACATATCTATGGAACTGTACTTTATAGTCATAGTGTTTGAAGATAAAGTTATTTTTACCACCTTAGTACTTTGACTGTTATAACTTTTTCTTTTTAAAATAATCTGGTAAAACAATATGGTAATAACTTATCTCTAAATCATTCAGGTGTTGAACCAGTTGAAACCACCGAACTTGAAGGTTTACGGAACGATGTCAATGGTGAGAAACAGCATCGGGCCAGAAGGTTACGTTGCCGATGAAATTATCACTTCGAGGGCCGGTGTCAGGGTCGGTTTATTAATTAGTTATTTTAAGTTATTGAAAAGCCAGCTTAAACACATTAGTAGTATAAATTTCCTTTTAGAATAAGACTTATCAAATCAGTTATTAATCAAATAGGTTAAAAAGTTTTATTTATTCAATAAGTTTTTCGTGTCTAAGGTTTAATTTTAAAGCTGATGAAAAAGAAAATTCCTAAGCAGGGTTGCCACACGGTCAGGAAAAAATGGGTTAAAAAAAATCAGGAAAAGTCAGGAAATTTGACAAAATTTGAAAAAACATCAGATTTCGTCTGTTTAAATTTACAAGATTCCTTCTTTTCCAAAGCCTTCAAATGTTAAAAAATTAATTAAAACATCTCCAAAATCAAACTTAAATTGCAAAACTTTTCAAGAAATTTACAAAATTACTTATTTTCCAATATCTTTATCTGGTAAAAATTAGTAAAATATCCTTTATAAATCTACAGAATTTTTCTACTAATACATTGAACAGATACCCTACTCGAACAAGCAGTTTTTCTATAATTTTTTGTATTGATGATCTGTGGCAAGGACGCTTTCATAGTGAAATTGTGATATATAAGCAAAAGTTTATCTTGCTGAATTTTAGATTCAAAGTGTTTTTTGTTTAAGTAAATAGTTTAGTTCTTTATAATTAAGCACTGAGTTTAGTACTTTTGTAACAAGTTTATGTGTATACTTTACCTCTTTATGGTTTTTCCAAAGTTGATTAAATTGAAAAATGATTTATATAAGAGAGGTATATGCAGGGCTCGTGCGGGTCAGGCTAAATCAGTCTAAGTCAGGCTAAATCAGTTTTTTTGAAAAAAGTTGAAAAACGTCAGGCTATATCAGTTTTTTTATTTAAAAACTTGAGAATTTCGGTTTTTCTCAGTTCAAATCCTTGAAAATTTTCGATTTTAAATTGAGAAATCTTTTTAAGATCAAATTGAGATGAATTTATTTCTAAATAAAGATTTAGTTATTAAAGACTAAATCAGTCCGTATTTGTAAAAATAAATGCTTAAAACCTTTTGTTGAATCTCTAAAAAAAATTTAGAATCTTCATTATTAACTCTCTTCAACCAATCAAAACAGGTTCGCGTGGGCAACACTGACGCTGAGGGCAGGATGGCGATGGTTGATTGCTTGTGTGAAGCGAAGGAGGTAGCTTTGAAGGAGAACAATCCGCACCTGTACACCATCGCCACGCTCACCGGACACGCCATCATCGCCATGGGAAAAGGATATTCTGTTAGTGTAAAGTTTATATTTGATTAAAGCTTTGAAATTAGTTTTTATGCTAGCAAATGCTATCATTTTGTTAATAAAAATATTAATAAATACTGATATGTAAAAACTCTACAGATGCTATGGGATTCAGATATTTTGTTAGTTGAATAATTTTAAGATTTTATATAAGTTTGTACTTTTATCGTCGCCATTAGTTTTAATTATTCTTTTAAAACCAGAAACACACTAATAGCTATTCAATCGAAATATCCTGCAGAAGACATCATTAAAAATCATATGTATTTGAAAACTCATAAAATGTTTATGAAAAGTAAATGATAAGCCGATGCTAATGTTGCCACAGAGTTAATGTACTTAATTTAAACTAATTTTATGTTTACATATTATTTGTTTTCTACAAACATAATCTGAACACTAATAATAACTTGCCTTGTTCTTAATCTTGAGTTAAGTTTAAAACACAATGTTCCTTTTACGTATCAAATAAATTTACCCACAAACTGACATGTACTCTTTTTCGTTATTTTTATAACTTAGGCTAGAATTAAAAACACCGACAGCATTTTCTATTACTTGTTTCCAACCAACCAACAGATAGCAATGGACAACGGACCGGCTCACGACATTAGAAATGCGACGAAGCTCCAGGACGCGGGAGATCTTGTTGGCGATCCGTTTGAAATATCAAGAATTAGGAGGGAAGACTACGTTTTCCATACCGGTAAGTATTGATTAGTTTATTTGTTCATAATAAATTGCTTATGTTTAAAAGTCTTTACATTTAATTAAGGGCGTAGGGATTCCAACTAGTTATTTAAAAAAAATATCATTTGCTATCATTTCAAAGCTTAGAGTATCTACTATAAGGTACTTTTAATGGAACAAAAAAATTCAATTAACTTTTTCCATACCGGTAAGTATTGATTAGTTTATTTGTAATATTTTTTTTTTATTTAGTGTATGTAATTAATAGTTTGAAATGACTGTTTTACTTCAAACACCAGAGTTTGAAGAATATATTTAAAATTTAGGGTAAAATAATCTGATTATTAATTTCTACTTTAGTTCAATAAAAATTAAATGCATATTAAGATCTCATAAAACAAGTTCGCTACGAGATCAGTTTAAAAAATGATCGATACGTTTAAAACTTTACACCCCCTAAGCAACAGAAACAAGTTATCAGACAAACATTTTTCAATTTAATTTTGAACTTGTCGAAAAATAAAACACACTAACAACAAACTTAAGCAGAATAATTAGAATATGAAAATAGTTTTCAATGTGATAATAAAATAAAGATGATGTCATTTAATTAAAACAAACAAAAACAGGAAAATCAGAGTATGTTTGAAACTTGACAACCCCCAAACATTTTTCAATTTAGTTTTGAATTTTTCGAAAAATAAAGTTTACAAACAAACTAATAAACAGGAAAATCAGAGTATGCGGATGTGCTCCAGTGCAACAACTCTCCATCGAGTAAACATATTAATAATATTTTAATATATTTTCACAGGAAAATCAGAGTATGAGGATGTGCTCCAGTGCAACAACTCTCCATCGACCAGGACGCCTCGCGGCCATCAATCGCCATCCGCGTTCATGATCATGACCTCTGGACTTGACAAGGTTCATGTTTAGTTAGTATGTATGTAAATACTTTATTAAGTATAAAAATTGTTATCAGTTTTGTTATGTATTATTATTGCTACTATCATCAGCTAGTTGAATAAGAAAAGTCTGAAAAAAATAAAATTGAAGTACACCCACTTGGATATAATATAAATAATATATAACATAATATATAAACAAATATAATTTTTATTTAGCATGGAAACGATTCCCAACAAAAATTGAAATACACCCACTTGGATATTGCTGGTGCAGAAGGGAAATTCCCTGGCATACCTTCGGGATTCCCCGTGACTGGTCTTTTTTCAAGGTAAGTATTTAAGTTTGTATAGGATGCTAGTAGATGTAACTTCTAAAAGATTAGCATCTTTGTTTAATTTGTGAAAATGAATACAATCTATGGTGTGCTAACAGAGATATGTAGTTTTATTATTCCTTCAATTATAATTACTTACCCTATAAGATAACAACGTATATGATTTTCAAACAACATTTTTATTATTTGAAAAAAATGTTTTTATATAATCACACAAGGTGTGAAAATTACATTTTTAGTAATTTTTTTTTCATTTTGTTTACTCTTTGTTTTCAATAAAATAAAATTAAATCGTTTTATGATTTGTAGGTACGTTTTGCCAAAATAAGTTATGAATTTGGGGAAGTACCGAGATTTACTGCTACCAGGGTGCTAGAGGTGGCTACAAATATTATAACTATGTTTTTATTTTATATTCACATCCATTTATTCAAGCCTTATATCAAATATTTCCAGTGTATTTTGTTATTTTGCTATACAAAAATTACTTAGTGTTTAATTAGTTGACATTTTTAATACATATATACATACTTGTTAAGAAAAAAAAAAACAATTAATATGCATTAAAGTATACCTGTACTATTTAATTTTATATATTTTGTTGAATAAATACTAACTAATATAGTACGTTTTACTTAAACCAGATATTTTAGTAATAGTTTTAAAATGTCTACCTAAGTATTTTAGTTATGGATGCGTATCATGTAGCAAAGTATCTTACAATACTAATATTGTATCATCAAAGAAATATATACTAATAGTTATTAAAAAATTTGTTATATTTTACTTATAAGAAACATTTATTTAATTTCAAAATATTTAAGTTGTATTTAGATTCATCATAAACAGTAGTCTAATATTAAGAACTATAAGAATTGTTTTTTAAACCACTAAAACAATAATCAAACATTTTAAGTAATTAAGTATATAAAGATCCATTTTTATATTATAGTATTTATCAAGACCACACTCCTAACTTTTAAAAAATTTTCTTAAACAATTTTATACAATCACAATATTTTTCCTTGCCTAGTTGACCAACAATATATGCTTCTTCCGTGTTTAAAATAATTAATTAAATATTAGACATTAAAAAGAATAAAGCTACCAACCTAGGTTAGGCTCTAGATCCTTCCAGGGTTCGTGCGCGTCAGGCTAAATCAGTTTTTTTGAAAAAAGTTGAAAAACGTCAGGCTATATCAGTTTTTTTATTTAAAAACTTGAGAATTTCGGTTTTTCTCAGTTCAAATCCTTGAAAATTTTCGATTTTAAATTGAGAAATCTTTTTAAGATCAAATTGAGATGTGAATTTATTTCTAAATAAAGATTTAGTTATTAAAGACAAAATCAGTCAGTGTTTGTAAAAATAAATGCTTAAAACCTTTTGTTGAATCTCTGAAAAAATTTTAAGAACATTCAATATTTTGTTTTAAGTAGATTATATACGTCATACTTATGAAAATTTATAAAAAAAATACAGTTTTAATATAACAGTTTAGTTCAACAACTTAGCTGTTTGTTTGAATTTGTTTACATCAGCTATGTTTTTCAGAGCTTAGTTGGTTAAACTGTTATAATTTCTAATTTAAAGGCTTTATACCAAATACTTTTTAGATAAAAACTCTTAGCAGTTTATTCATATATTTTACTGTTTGTTTAAAGTTATTAGAGATATTCACAACACTAAAACTTAGCTTTAGATATAAGTACTAAGTTTTGTTGGAGTACAAATTTTAGGTACAATTCATTTTTCTATACAAGAACAAAATATTTAAGGTTTTTTTTTTAATTTAAGTGTAAGCTTTTTAAATCTGATACGACATCAACAATTACTATATTTATTTAGAGTTTAGGATTTATAACTATGAATCAATTTTAAGTATTAGTCAAAATACTATAATAAATATTTT
Organism: Thalia democratica; assembly: GCF_965202585.1. Lineage (NCBI taxonomy): Eukaryota > Metazoa > Chordata > Thaliacea > Salpida > Salpidae > Thalia > Thalia democratica. Next base: position 31,411,392 of record NC_139169.1, on the reverse strand, counting down.
TTTACTTATTTTAATACTCTTGCAAGCATTTTGTTTTAAATTTTAATAAAACACGACAATGCACGTTGTTTTACTATAAATCTTCTGTTTATAATGTTTTTACTTAGTGCTTAATTAAATTGAAAAATTGTGTTAAGTAATATATATTAGATTTTTACACTAGTAATAGATTAGATATAACACATATTTTAAAACTTATCACTGAGTTTGTTATGTTAAGGGCATAGGGGATGGGGTCAATCACCTTTTTCACAATTTAGTCTTATTTTATTGAGTTGTAACTAAGCTATGAGTTGCTTTCAGCAGATTTTTAAAGCTCAAAATACTTTTGAGATAAAGCTGGTTGAAGTCGGAGACTACAATAGTAAAAATCAAAATCCCCCAATACCTAAAATGACTTCTAAAGGGGATTTTCCTTACTTTGAAAAAATGTCAGGCTAAATTGGTCTTAGTCAGGCTAAATGAAAAAAAAAATCGCGCACGAACCCTGTCCTACACTGTTACAAAATATGATGACATATTTATAGTAATTTATCTATCCAACAAAACAAGATTGAATCTTAACTTTAGGTAGGCGATAGAAAATCTAAATAAAAAAATCTGTTTTTGTATATACTTAGAAATGTTTTAAAATTTTGTAGATATAAAGCGAGCTTGTTTTGCTGAAAGCAAATTTGTCTGTTGTTCTAACACTAACAGTGTTTTTATTTCTTACTAGTTTTTCTGTAAATCAAGTGATTGTCAGTTATTTTAGTAGTTTTAAAAAACAATTTTTATAATGAATGTAAACATAAATTATAAAAATTAGTCTAGAATTCTTTTAGATTAGTGAGCTTTTCTAACTAGCCTTCTAAAAATTCATGTAGCTGTTAGTTTTTTTATACCTTTTTTTTTTTATTGGATTTTTTTGTTCTGTAAAAACCTAAACTTAACGAGTACGTCACATTAGTAATTTTACACAAGCTTTTCTTAAGTTTTATGATAAACCTGAGTATTTTTATATAGTTTGTTTTGTGCCTTAGTATAATTTATTTTAATTAAGACTGATTGACATATAATTATGGAGAACAAGTCAAAATTATACTAAGACAAAAATGCACGAATACAATTTTGCACGAGAGTAAAAAAAAAACAGAAAAAAAGATACTAAAAACTAAATTAATAATAAAAAGAAGATATTGACCAAGGGTTAGGGGTAACATTGGTAGTAAAAATTACTATAAAAAAAAAGAACTAATAGAATTAAAAATTAGTTACCGACCGACTGTAAAAACTAGTGGTAATCAACCCGTGCAAAAGTGATCCTTCGTGCAATTTTATCTTCGAGAAAATTTTGTACGCTCGTGCAAGTTTGACAGCTACCCATTATTATGAGACGGTACTCGTCATTATCATTTTGAAATGGTTTGTTTTACATACTTGGTCATCACATTTAGCTGTCTTATTTGTTCCTGATTTTTATAGATTAATTTTTCAGTTTAAAAACGAAATCAAACTAATAAATGCTATAAAATTACAAGAAAGTTATTATTTACCTCTTATTTTCATAATACAGCTTGTTGTTCAATAGGGTTTCAAGACTATGTTTTATAACAATTAAACTTTGAAACATTTTAAGTTTAATAAAACTTTTCAATTACTATACTCGAACGGTAAGATAGTGTTTATTAAGTAAATATTGTTATAATTCTTCTTTACATACCAGATGGCTACTGATTGCACCTTATTATACAACTTCCTTAATATAGTTGAGTGAATTTTTAGTTTATTGAACAAAAACAGAAAAAAATGCTCAAAAATTTTTGGTTTAATGACCTGGATAGCAAAAAGATCTTTCGGTTATCGAGTTGCATACCAAAATTTAATCAAAATTATAATGAGCTAAAAATGAAAAAGAAGAAAATTTAAACTCTAAAACGAAAAGCTCTATAAAAAAATGAGACTATTAAACTTTACAAAATTAAATATTTTTCTAAAAAAATAAATAAATATCAAATAAAATTAAAGAATTTTTATACACATATATATCTAACATTATATACACATAAAATGTATATCTTACTTCACGTTTTTATCTGAAGTTTTAATTTTAAAATTCATCCAGAATTGAAGTGTGTTTAAGAATTTCGACTCTACTACCAACTTATTTTAACTTATCAAAAAATAAGTAGCAGTAAAATAGAGCTATAACATTGAAAGACAAAATAAATAAAATAAAGCTGCAATATTTAAAAAAAAGTAAAATAAGGCTGTATCTATAAAAAAAATTGCTTAAACTAAATAAAAAGTATAAAATATATATACCTTTTAATTAAGACTATCTTTTTTTTTACAAACTTTAATAAATGTTTAAATATATGAGTTTAACTATACCAAATAATAATGTAAACAACCACAAAAAACACTAAAAATAATAAAAAAGATTTTTTTCTTTTGAAAAAAAACAAAAATAAATAATAATAAATAAGATAAAAAACACTAATAATCATAAAATAAGTCAACCTATTACTAATTTAAAATTTTATCAGTGATTTTAGCTCATGATTTAAACTTTTAACTTTTTTAGTTATCTGGCAAAATATATTTAAAGACTAATCATTTTATTTACACTTATAATATGTAGACTATGAACTATAATTGTTTTTATAAAACAATAAAAAACTACAAACAGAAAAATATATATATTACATCTTTCTACAAACTAGAATGGACCGATGCTATTGAAACCTATTTTATAAACCCTTACTCAAATTAAAAAGTATATATATATACCTACTCAGATAAAAAATGGATACTAATCTACTGTTTACAAAAAAAAAAAATAATTCCTGTTCATCTTATTCAAACTCTAAAGAATTAATTGATCAATTAATAAGCATTCTTGAAGTTCAACCTGGAAACTTTCAAAATGGCTTTGGTCTTTTAACTTAATAGGGAGGTCTGTCCAAAGTTTACTACCCTGATAAGCTAGTAATTTATGACCACTACTACTTTTAAATCTTGGTAAGAAAAAATTTGTTTTTGAGCACCTAGTTGAATGGCTATGTACATTATTTATATTTCTAAAGTAATATTTAACGTTTAACGGTAAAAAATTATGTATAAATTTGAACATAAAAACTTCCAGCTCTTATTTAAAAAACATTTCGAAATTTAATACTTCTTTTGTCACTTTCAAACTTCTTACACTCTCGTTGTACTTTTTATAGTGAATGCACCTAAGTGCTTTATTTAAGGGTACATTGATTTCTTAAATTTTTTCTTTTATTAGTCCTGTCCCAGCATAACAGACCATACCTTATATGGCTCATAAAAAGCGAACTAAAACTTAAGTATAGAGATTTTTCATTTGAAAAGTACCTTGTTTTATAAATAACACCAATTGCCCTTAGTATTTTACTTTTTACCATTTAAATATGTTCCGCTCAACTAAAATTATTATCTATATTTACTCTTAAGTACTTATAACTTTTTATCAGTTTTACTATTGTTTAACCTATTTTGACACAAAATCTTATACTTTTTCAAAAAGTTGTTTTAACTGGATGAAATAGAATGCTTTTAATTTTACCTATATTTAATATAATTTTTTTTTTTTCAAGCCAATTTAAGACTTTTTGAAGTTTAAAATTAAAGTTGTCACTGTTTTGTATATATGTGTTTTTATTAAATGTTTTATACAGTAAGGTATTGTCTGCAAAGTTTATTACTTTTAAGCTAGTATTGTTTTGTAAGTCTTTTTTTTTCTTAATTTTTTTTATAAGTTTTGTAAGCATTGCAAACAATATTGGTTAAGAGAAATAGTACAAATAAGTTATCAGTTTAGTGAGGAGCTGATTGAGGCTGGTGAAAAAAAAAAGTAAATTGATATCTGTTCTTGGATCTTGTTTAATACTTTAACACGGTTAACCATAAAAAGTTAGTACCAAAACTTTGTTATAAAATTTTAAATGTTGGGATACCTCAGGGTTCTTATTTAAGTCCGTTGTTGTTTATTTTGTATATAAATGGCATATTTTTAGCCACAAATATTGAATTGAAATTGTATGCAAATGATGCTTTCTTGAGTTAACATCATGGTGTTCTGACTATGTGAATGCTGTTATAAATATGGAGTTAAGAAAAGTTGATGAATGGCTGTGTAAAAATAAATTGTTCATTCAAGTATATTCAAAGACAAAGTTTTAGATTTTTAATATAACTGCAAAAAAGAGTGAATTCAGTGTTTAAGTAAATGGTTTTGTGACTGAGAAGAGTGAAAATAATAAATACCTAGGTGTGGCATTAAATGATGAGTTGAATTGAAAGGCACATCAAAAGTACCTTGGATATAAACTTCAAGAAGTTGTTTTATGGTGCCAAAATTGAAATATTTTTTGGATACGAGTATTTAGAAAATGGTGTTTACAGTTTGTTCTATCGGTATATTCAGTATTGTATATCTGCTTGGGGTGGTACTGCTAGTTGTTATTTGAAGCCAATTCTTAGTATGCAAAAGATAATTGTAAGATATGTTTGTCGCGTGCCTGCACTTACTCCAACATATTCATTATTTGTGAAAACTAGTAATTCTAAAATATAATGAGGTATTTAATTTGCAAGTTTATAAGTTTATTTTGAATGCTTTTAGTGGATTTGACGTTGACCTGGCTTATACACACTATGCTACATATTTGAAAACGAATAGTTGAAAGACCAAGAACAGAGCTTGGCCTAAACTCCTTAAGGTATTTGGGTACTAAATTGTGGTCTAGTGTTCCAGAAATATTTTAAAACTTAAAAAAGGATCAGTTTACACTCATACAAGAAAAATCTTATTGAGACAGTATACTGAGTAATTTCAGAATGCTTCGATTGTGTAATTTGTATTATATACAGATATTGCTTGATTGATTTTTATTTTTATCTGTCATCTATTTGTTTCAATATATGTATACTCAGTTTTGTATGCGCTTATTCTAATTTATGATTAGCTAGTTTTGGTTTTTGATAATAAAAAATATTTACATGGGTATGCATGATTGTTTATTTGCTGCTTTTCAGTTTTTTGTATTTTGTTTGTTAGCTATAAATATACATTTATTATTGCATAATATTTTTCCCTAAATGTATTATACTATTTTATTCTATATATACAAGTTTCAAAAACTTCAATTTTTATTAATATTTTTTATTTTATTTTTTTTTTGAGTAACTTTACAGTAAAGCAGTTGTTTAGTAAGTTTTAATGTATTTATTAAATGTTAACGTAACAATTATAATACTAGTTTAATATATTTCTTCAACAACTGATTGTCAGTTCTATATTGTGGCGGTGAATGATTAATTCATTTGTGTGATTTTTTTGTTGTAGTGCCGGTGAAAACTTACTTTGGTATTTAATCTTCTTGATTTCCCACTTTTTGTAGTTTTTAGTGTTGAGATTTTAGCCTTGTGAGTGTTCTTCGAATGGTGTGTCACCAAGGTTTTTATTCTTTTAGAAAATAGTTTATATTTTTTGAATAATTAAAAGTAAAATATTAATGAGCAGGTGAAGTTACACATGATGTAACACATCCGCTTTTCCCCAAAAAATGTTTGTCGTTGCAAGGAGTAGAGTTTAAGGCTGATGTTTTTATAAAAAAAAAGTATACACTTTTATGTAAAAATTTCAGCAAAACGTTCTCGAATGTAAACAATTGTAGTTTGTATATATCAAATGATGCTCAAAACACTTTACTAACTCAAAGTTTTATTCAAAACGGCTAGGCTAGTACCATGTACCTTGTAGATATTTTGTAGCTTGTTGAAAGTATATTAGACATTGTAGTAAATAAAAATTTTGTGAAACTGTAGAAGTAGCTTTTTAGGAAAAAGTGAGAAAAGTGGTATATTACAACAAAAAGTACTTTATTTTTAGTTTTTGTTTTAAAAGTAAAATTATTTTGAACCTTACTTTTTTAATTAAAAGTATTTGTTTAAGTTAAAAAAAAACTTTTGAAAACTATTTTCTTTTCTTTGAAACTAAATAATAAAGCGAAGCTACTAATAAGTTTAATGATATTGAGTCGATGTGTAAAAAAAAGAGAGTTTTATAAATAAAGTCTTATTTAACAAATATTCTTTTTGTTTGGTTTTTTTTTTCAGAAATTTGTTTTGTTAATGTACATTTACTATCACTATCACAGAATTCTCGGTATACTTACTATGTAGTTGCTCTAGAAAATAATGAACTATGTTCAGTAAATGACGGGCCGGTGTTTTACGCTAATAAATTACAAAACCTAACTTACAAATTCTTTAACGTTTCGGTTAGCTTATTTAGAGTTTAGCACAGCAATAAAAAACGTTGATCTGTAATAAAATTACAGTAATTGTAAACTAGTATCATTGATTACTTTAAACTAAGTTATCATCGTATCTATTAGTTTTGAGTTACAAAAACATACACACTAGCTGTTTTAACTGAAAATTAAGTAACAGTCCGAAAAGTTACAGTTCAACAGTTAAACCGTATTTCGCTGATCCTAAACTAAATACTTTGTTTTCAAATGTTTCATAAACTCGTAGTTTGCATATAAATTATACGTTTACAGATAAAGTTAGTATACCGTACAATTGAAAAATTTAACTTGGATTTCTTATGAAGCTCATTATAAAAACACACCTATACTTTTTTCAATTTTAAAACTATAAGTATTTAAGTATTTACCATTGTTTTACTATTAAGCAGTAAATCTAAAAAAGAGAGGTAGAAAGTTTTATTAAAAACTTTGCTTAAATTTTTAGAAGTTGAAAAATTACAATGTTTTTTATCAAAATGTATTTCTAATGTTTTGAGGATACTTATTAAAATTTGTTGGTTAGAACTTTTAATAAAACCGACAATCATGTCAACCAATCTTTAACTAATGTCATTATAAATAATAACTTTTAAAATCTACAAATGGTTAAAAAATACATTTTGGTAAGCTTAAATTATGCTATTTTCTGTAACAATTTATATTACTAGTTTGCAATTAAATGAGTGCCAAACTAGTCAAATTTACTTGAGCCAAAAAGTTTACTCTTGATTAGTTAATTTAAAAGTAGTATTAATATTGTAAATATGAAGCATTTTATAGTTTTTGTTTGAATAAATTACATTGTTTAACTAAATTTAAAAAAAATTAAACCTGTTTGTTTACAAAAACCTAACAAAACTGTTGATCACCTAAATATATAAAAGTATTCAGAGTTGATTGCTACTTTAATTTTTTATTTAAATTTAACTGAAAATTCTTTGAGTAGATAAATGCTGATACAAAATGAGTATTAAAAAAGTTAAATAATAAAGCTTAAAAATAAAGAAGGTATTAGATAAACGCATGAATCATAAACAACAGTAAACTTTTAAAGTCATTTAATATCGGTTTTTATACAAAGCTTTAAATGTTTTTTTAGATTAAAGCACCGTTTGTTTTTTTCTTACTTTATAAAGTTTTGTTCACAGTTGTTTTAAACCTATTGGTTTTGCTTAGAACTACTTTGTTAAACATTAACGGGATTAGCACTATTTATAAAAAGTTTAAATCATATGATTGCATTGGATCGGTATTAATATATATTACTTTATAATACTTTATACTTATTTATGCGAAATTAGTGCTTAATGATTATTAAAGACTCAACATGTGACTATTTGCAAAAATTTATAAAAATGTTTGTATAGAAAATTACTTAATTTAAGTTTACAGTAAAAACTAGATTTTGTATAAAATCATTTAAAGATAAAACTATTTTAATAGTATGTACTTTAGTTATTGTAATTTAAGTAACTAGTGTAAAATTAAATACAGTTCTTAATAAACTATAATAAAAGATTGAAAAAGCTTGTTCGACCCTAGCTTGCCCTTGTTGCTTCATAACTTCTTCCTTTTTTTTTCAATTTCTGTTATTCTCGATAGCCTGAAAGTTTTTTTTTGTAATTTGATGGTAAAAATTCGGTGATAGTTTTATTATGGAGATTGTTGATAAGAGTCTGATAAAATAAAACTTTTAAGTAAAGGGTTTAATTCAGGGTTTCCCAAAGTGGGCGATATCGCCCCCTTGGGGGCGATAATTAGTAAGGGGGCGAAAGGGTGGGCGATAACTAGTAAGGGGGCGAAAAGGGGGCGATTTTAAAATTTTGGGCTGTCATGAGATTTTTACTTTTTTTCTTGCTATTTTACTAATTTTAGCTTGCTATTGATTATTTGACCCTGAGGTAAAATTTAAACAAAAAAGTTTATTTTATTTATGTAAAAAATAGAAAAAAATGAAGTGGTTATGACTCCTACTTTCAAGTAAATACTATATTTTCATTCATATATTTCCTTGTTTAACAATTACATATATCATAGATGATTGAAATCCCTCTCACTATTTTATAACCTGATATATATGTTATTTGGGATCATAAATGGTTTGTAAAAATCTATGTTATTTTTTATTAGCTATCACCTCATGATATTTCCAGTTGTTTTTGAAAATTCACCAAGTTAGACTAAGAAATAAAACTATACAGGGTTGCCAATTTACCCAGAAACCTGGAAAAACCTGGAACTTGACAAGTTCGGCAAAAAAAAACCCGGAATTTTTAACGATTTTAACATATTAAGTAGTAACATTTAGATTTGACACAAAACAGCTATCATATAGATAAAAATATGGATCCCTTCGAGGCAGATACTTTTGAAATAAACGACATACAGGAGACCTTCTCAGACTTACAAACTGACCTTAAACTTAAAGTAAATTCTTCTAAAGAAAGATATGAAAGCTTTTGGACTCAACAAAAACTAAGGCAAGAGTATCCAATCATTTAAGAGGAATTTAGATTGTTGTTTATAGCTTTTCCTTCTAGCTATGTTGTTGAAAAAGCTTTCAGTTCAGTTATCAACATCTTGAGCAAAAGATCTAATCTAGATATTTATAAAGGAGGTGACTTAAGGCTCTATTTTACTGATTAAGAATCAGATTAGAAAAACTTGCAAGCAGTCATGAACCTCATTCTTCACATTATATTAGACTTCAGTAGCAGACATTATTTTATGAAAGTTTTTTAATTTGATTTGATCTTTTGAAAACTTCTTATTTAACCTGGTTTGTATTGTATTTAAGTAGTCTTTTTATAATAAAATTTTTATTAAGTTATTTATTCTACAACAGGTTTGCATAATGCCTAATGAATATTAATTACGGTGGACTTCCTCTTGAGTTCGCACTTTTTACCCAAATAAAAAGGGCAAATTTATATTTTCTTATATATAACTAAAGTAAAGTCTATTACTAACCAAATATTAATAAAACAAAATGTATATAGTATTTGTTAGCTTATATAGATCTGTTTTATTTTAATGAAAATTTGTTTTATGTTTTAGTGGATTTCATGTTAATTCATAACATTATTGCATATAACATATTGAAATTTGTCATTTTGTAAAAAAAATATGGTAATAAATTTTTAATTTAAATTGTTCTTTTTAATTTTTTTCAAAGTGCGAACTTAAGCGGAAGTCTACTATGTTTATTAAATGGTTTATGTTTTAAAGTTATTAATAGTTTTATTTTGACCTGGTTAATTTTGTAGTTCATATTCGTCGTTTTACATAAAAGTTTTTATACCATAGTGATAAAATTAAAATATTTGTTTGAAAGACCTTTATTTGACAGGTTTTTGTTATTACTTGTTTAATCCGTATATAACTTATATAACTATATAACAATTATCTGATTGTAAAATTTTGATAACCATTAAAGTTTTAAATTCTAAAATGAATTTTTTGGTTTTAAAAGAGTATAAATTTGAAGTCTCTATTTTAAATGACTTCTACTCTTTCATTTAAAAGTTTCTTAAACTCAATTTTATTTTCTAACTTGATTTATTACTGTTAAATAAATCATTATTATATAAGGAGTTTTAGACTATTAGTACAACTGTTTTTTGTTTTTTCTTAATTTAATTATATTAGCAATTAGAATATACTTAGTTTATTTTAATACTTCAACACTAGCTTTTAGTTTTTCACTATTTTCCTCTGTTAAATTATTATGGGCTAATAGCTAGAAAAAAAATCTTTTTAAACAGAATTAAATAAGCCATCAAAAAGACTGCTACAGTTACAAAACAAAATTTTAACCTAGTTAAAAGTTTTTTTAATTGATTACTCTCTGTTCACAGAGTTAAGTGTAAAACATTGGATTTTTTTAGTTTAAATAAGGAAAAAAAAGGTTATAGAATTAAGGTTTAGTTCCCTAAAGATTATTCCAAGTCAAGTACTATTTCATGGTATTCTACTACGAAACAAATAGTTTAAAAAGTTTAAAATTAAATTTTTAATTTTACAACTAATTTGCTTACAATATATCTTAGTATTGAAATTAATAAATTTACTGCATTAACTGAAGCTGTTGATGAAACCACTTTTCATGTGAGAAAATCAACCAGTCGGTCAAACTAGATCAGAAATAAATTTTTAATTTTTATTTTATTGTGTGTATAATAAACTGTTCATTTTTTTAGTTTTTTAATCTCTGGTATAGTTATTTTAGAATATGCCTATTTATAAAATAATTTAAGTATTTTGTGCAGCTTAAATAAGTTACTTAGTATTAACTTCTAAATGTCCAAAATTTGTTATATGAGATATTATTATATTGCCACGTTTAAGTTAAGATTTCAGATGGGTAACGTAAGGCTCAGATCCAGTCGCAGATCCGGTCGAATTTCGACCCGCTAAGTAAATTAAAAACTACTTGTGCATAATAAATAAAATTTAGTTTTTTGATACTTAATATTTTGAAATACGCTTTCATTTCGTTTTCAGTTCACAATATTATTTCCTAGATCACAATAATAGTACATGAGTTAATTACAATTTTGCTCGAGTTTTTTAATTTTATTATTTGTTATTTTTTAAAATCATGCAGCCCGCAATTACATTTTTTTAACGAGTTGAAACTAGAATTTTTCTTTTAGTAAATATGAATTGCTGACTAAAAAAAATGTCCACCACTGACCTAAAAGTTTCATTAATTTCAAAACAGTTCATATTTAAACAGGATTGATAACAGATAACACAAGGCTTTTTAATAATTAAGTATTTTAATACACTTTACTGGGCTTCTAAGAAAATAACTGTAAATTATTTTCTCAAGCCCTGTAAACTACTTTGAACACAAAAGTGCGTGCATAAGAAGTACCAGACTAAATTACATTTCGAACACAACTTTTTTTGGCTCAAAAGTTTGTACTCAAAAGAAAAACTACTTTGTGAAATCAGGGGGGGGGCGATTTTTTTTCAAATTACTGATAGGGGGCGATTTAGTAAATGAGTTTGGGAAACCCTGGTTTAATTGATAGTTTTTCAAAAATTTGTTTTTGCTTAATTTGAAAATTTATTATAGACCAATAGAAGTTTAGGCAAACATGCATATTTAGAAGTAGATTAAAATTGAATTGATTAATAATTTTCATAAAAATTGGTTTTTTAGCTGTTTGTAGATTAAAGAAATTTAAGAATTAATTACACTAAACAAAATTAAAAACAACAAAAAGACAACAATTACATTTTAAAATAATAAAAAAACGTTTTAAAATAAACAAGTGATTTGAAAAAAATTAAACAGTGTATTTAATACCCGTTTAGTATATTCATTTATACTTCAAAAAGTCTAAACAGTATAACTAGATTTGCTTGATAATCTATCAATACTTTAAATTTTTTTATAATATTTACTAAGAACTTCCTTGACTTTTATCTTAAAATAAAATAAAATTTTAATAAAAAAAGGTAGCAAAATAAAAGCTAAACTTAAAACTAATATATTTAATAAAAGAATATTTTAACGACTTTCTAACAGAAGGTTTAGACCTTTTTTGTAAAGTTTCCTCATATACCTATTTATTTGGTTAAAATAACCTTACAATGCACTTAGGTAAATTTGATAAAATTTTACCGCTCTTTTTAGACAACTTATTATAAACTATCAACAGCTTTCTTAAACTTTAAAAAAGATTTTATAAAATTTACAATCAAAATTACTTTTTCTTAGTATTTCAGATTTTTTTTAAAGATTTTTTTTTATGTTTTAACTTAATTAAATGACAATTATAACACATTGTTTTAAAACAAGGTTTAAGTTATATGATACTAAAATTTTTAACCCTTACTTAACTTGGTGATTTTAATACCAAGTATACAAAGAAAAGTATTTTTATTTTATTTACATAATAATTTTTGTACTTACTTTTGTCCTTAATTGTTAATCGATTTACTACTGATTCTCCTCTAACCACCGGGCAGTTTAAAAGGGCTATATCTGTCGTAATCTTTTGAGGAAGCTTTTGAAAAAAATCTTTCCTTTATTTATATTTAAGTTCATTAACCAGCAAAAGAAACTACTCACAATATACTAAGACTTATTTACTTTTATACATTTTTTGTTCAGTTGTGATAATTCTAAGAGGTGTTAGCAGATTTACGATTAGTTTTAACTTTAAAATAATTGTCTACTTAAACTTTGTACATTGTAGTTTTTTATTGTGTTGTATAACAAGTTTATATCCATTTGACTGTTCATAGAAAATGTTTAAAGATAACATTTTAATTTAAAAAAGTACTAAAATGCTATCTAATAAGTGTTGTTAATTCAATGCAAACAAAAAAGTATATGATAAATTTTGCTTGTTTGATGTGTAAACAAGTAATTAGTGATTCTAAATCAAGTTAGTAAAACTTGCACTGTTGTTTATACTTGTTGATAACTGGTTTAGAGCACTAAGTTGTTATGAGAGCCATATTTTAAATTGAAAGCCATATTTAACATTATATGTTTTTTTAATACTAGCAGTTGTTTATGAATTAGTGAGTAAATTTATAACAAGATAAAATATTAAAAGTTTCATAAATTTATTTTTTAAAATAAACTTTGTTTTATAAGCTTTCACTTAAACAAAAATGTCTTTGTTTTTAATTTAATTTGAGTTTTCTTATTGGTTATCATATATATAAAACCATCAAAAACAAGAATAATTTGTAAGGTCTTACTTATTCTAGTGACCTTCATATTATGTACTTCTCCTTTTGTTATAATACTTTTTGCAAAAAGTACAAATGCATTGAATTCTTTAATTTGACTTAGGTCAGCTGAAAGTTGTTTACAAAACAGTTAAGTTTCTATAAAAATTTAATATAAATAATAATTTGTTTTTAAAAACAAAATTATAAATGATTTTTATGTTAAAAGCTTAAAACAACTTCTTTATATTTTAAAATATTAATAAAACTTCTATATTCCACATACGCATTGAGCTGTTTAGATGGACCTTTTCAACTGTGGCATTTTTTTTTATTACTGGATTACATACTCTTGCAATTTTAACATTAACAGTTTTGTCTAGTGTTTCTTTGTCTTCAGTATCTTGATGTTGTGTTAGTAAAGTTTAATTTAATATTACTTTTGTTAGGTCAGTTTTTTAAATTAAAATAGCTATTGTAAAAAGATTTGTTTAACAACGCTATACAGATAAAATGCTCTAAATACCAAACTTATTCATGATCAGAATACTAAATTTGCTTTAAAGTATATTAAATTTTTTATTTATTTTAAATATACAGTAACATTCTTAGATCACTCTAATTAAACAGTATAGTTCCATTTGTTTTGTTTCAAAAGCTTTGTTGTCTAACATTTTACAATAGTTTTTCTATGATAAATGTTTACCAGTTTTTGTAAAAAAATTTCTTAAATTATCTAAAAATTAGATTTTTTATACCTGTACTCACTTTGAACGCGCTTGAATATTATTTGAATATATTTAGTGTTAAGAAGAGTTTCAAAAATCAAGCAGTTTACATTAATGAAGTAAAATTTTTTAGTATATGTGCATAATATAAACAAATGTGTTTAATAAAAGTTAAAACAACTTAAATAAATTAAGGTTTTTTTTTAGCTTTTTTATGCAGTTTTTCTTAATCTAATATAAATAGTTTACATTTATTGTTTACTAAAAATAACAATAATTTTTTTTTTTAAATTATTATAAAACTACTGTGAGTGTTCAATAGTTCTTTTTTTATTTATCAAATTTTACCAAAGTACTAAAAATAAAAATACCTGTTCCAGTGCTGCTAAGGTTTCGGACAGTTCTCTCATAATGATTGAATTTTAAGTCGTCTCGTTTTACTATTTAAAAAAATATATCATTATTAAACATATTCTAGTATTTTATTGCACTAATTACTAGAAAACTGAGTTTAGAATTGTTAAAGTATAAATGTATTAATGTTAATAGTATAACAAATGTCTATCAATGTTTATTTAAAAAAAGTTAATTTACCAGTTACTCAAATTATGTTTGTTTTATTAAGCAATGTTTAAAAATTTATAATTTAAACAGTAAAAGTTTATGTCTCAAACACTTATCTACTAAGATAAATAATGAACTTCACGACACGACTAAAAGTAAGAGCAACTGAGACTTTTTTATTAAACTTGTTGAATGCATGTTGTAAATAACATGGTTTGACAGTTTGGAACTATCTATGAGAAAAAAATACAAAGATCTCCTAAAATGATAATGTTTCCTCCTTCAGGGAAGTTGTCTTCAACTTTTTCAAAGCCTTTTGTTGTAAATATCATTAAATAAATTTATGTGCAAACTAGCCTTAAATCATGTAAACTATTATTAGAACACACTAAATTTTACGTTTTGAAAATTTTAAAATATAAATAACATGTTTACAACTGTTAAATTGATTTATAATCAGATTTTCTTAGTAGTGAAGACAGATAAATCGTAAACTAAAGGTAGCTTTCACTTAAAAAAATTACTGTGCACAATAAAAAATGCTATGCTTACAAGTGTACACATATGCTTACCTTGAAGACCACTAAGATATAAGAGAATAAGACATAAAAGCAGTCTTGTTAAACTAAAACAATAAAATGAAATTAAATCAATAATTTTTTTTAATTGAAAATTTACTTGGTAAAATTACAAAATTGTTTTGCTATGAATTAAAAAAGTAATTTTAAGTGTTCTACAATATTAAAATCGAAAATTAACAATTGTTTTGCACACTAGCATTCTGAACTTGAGTTGGATGCGTTAGTATAATTGTGTTAACCATTAAATTTCCTTTTATACAAATTGTAACGCCTTTCAGTGCAGTGATTCCTACGCCTGTAATTATACATCTAGTTAAACACGCACCCAAATTTTTAAAAAATATTTATTTTATTGAGTTTTTTTATTTAAGTACAACCGCTTAATTTAAAAACCTTTAAAATAAATATCAAAGTACATTTATGCACCAAAGTATAAACACTAAAAATTTATTATGTTTTAATTATTTTTTTTTTAGATTTTTTTATTTACTTCAAAATGGTTTATATATAAGCTAAAAATTTAAAAAATGTATTTAATTACATTAGATACCGATTTTAGTTTTAAGTACACATCACTTACAAAATTATTCAACACTTTTATAAGGTTAGTTAAACAAATAACCTGTATTAATTGCTTCAAATATATTTATAACACCTTTGTTTCAGCAATTGTCGAACCAATTAACAAATTACCTTCTATAAATGTATAAGCTGCAGAAATTGAAAAAAAAAAACATTTTTTGTTAGATCCAAAAACTTTCATTTTTTAACATTTCCTTTTTTTTGATTAATAGAAGTATTTACAAACAAATAATTAAAAATTCTTGGCTCATGTTTATTCAGATTTGTTAACTTCTTACTCGTATTAGGATTTCTAATAGTTTCCTTTTCTTTGATTTTCAAACATCCAAAAACTAAAAAGTGAATCATAAGCAAATAAAAAAAACAACTAATTTTGCATAAGTGTACATGTGGTATCTAAACTTAAAATATTAAAATATAAGACAATATATTTATTGTCATGTTCTAAATGCGTTTTCTAGCAAAGTTTTTTCTAGTTTTAATTTAATGACACTTTTATTATGTCTATTTAACAAAAAAAAAACGTTTTTTGCAATAGTATTTGTACTATAAGCTAAAATCGCTTTACTTAGAAAGTTATCATATGTACTAAAAAATCGGTTATACGAAATTAAGTATTATCTTTTAGTTTGTGTTTGAAATGTTTATTTATGTTTAAATTGTATTAAGTAAGTGTTAAAAAATAATAATTCTGTAAATTACGTTTAATATATAATTGTTTAATTCATAGTTCAAACACTTAATTCAAAGTTTACAACAGTTTAAATTTAATGTATCAGCAACGTTGGTTTTAAAATAAAATAAATTTGAGTAGTCAAATTTTGTGTAAACAATAACAAATACATGCTTATTCAGTATAGCTTGAAACTTTGAAGTCAAAATATAATATATTATTAATCTTAAAGTTTATTATTAGATTTAGCAAAACTCACGTTTTAAAATACTATGATAAGTTTTATTCAACAGAAAACAATATTTTTGTTTGTCATTTTAAACTAAAGTCCATAACAAATATTGTCTTAGCATGGAAGTTCTTAAAGTATAACTAACTTCTATTTTCATAAAAATTGTATTTGAAACTTTAATGTTTATTTAGATATTTTTGTTAAAGCTTTTCATAAAGTTTGTTTAAATTTAACTCAGACAGTTTGAAGAAACTTTTATAAAGTTTTTATTGTTCATAAACCATAAAATTTACTCTAAAGTTTTGTTACATGCAAAAGTATTTGCAACTAGTCAACAGATAAATTTTACAGTCACTAACAGCATTAAATACGAAAATTTTCAACAAAAAGCAGTTTCACCTATTCGTATAATAAATAACATTCAATAATTTATGGTTAGTTATAACTTTATTGATAGTTTATAGAATTATACTTGCAATGTATTCATTTTTTAACATCACGACACTGTCGATAACAAAACAAATTTTCAAAAGTGTCAAGTGTTTGGATATTTAGTTGAAAAAAAAAACTAAATAATATTTGCGTGTTTTTGTAAACAATAACATCAGTAGTTATTTTAACTTTTTCAGCTGCCTTTTGGTATTTAGGTTTCGGTGAATACCTTTGAAATTAGTTGTTATAAGTCCTATAGCACCATTATTCCGTAGCAAATAACTTTAATCTGAAAATTTATTTCTACGCTAATATTCTGGTAAAAACAATTTTTTGTGTTTTAACATTATTTACATACACAAACAGTAAAAAAGTACTACAAACTTAATTATATCACTAATCAGCTTTAATTTTAAAGTTGCACAAATACATGATTTCGTTTTTCCCTTTTAAGTATCTAAAAATTCAAACTAATATCTAAGTTTTGCTTTAAATCAAATTTTACACTTGTTACATTACAGTAACCTCTCGCTTATTTACGCACAATGTGTCCATAGAAAAAATGCGTAAAGATATGAGAGATCGTAAAGATACGAAAGGTACCAAATATATTTATATAATGGCTGTTTTTTGATATTGCTTCTAGTTAAAAGCAGACTGGGGATTTTCTAACTTTTAAAAACTGTTTACTTTATTTATAAATATGAAAACAAAATATAAATTATAACAATAAGAATTAAACTTAAATAAAATAATAATACTTGTAGCAAATTTTTTCTTATTTTAATAATATAAAGAGTTTATGTTTATCTTTATTTATATGTGACTTATTTGATACTTTACATTTATATTCTATTCTATTTAGCACAGTGCTTCTGAACCTTTTTCTAGTGGCGGAACCCTTTTCCAAAGTTCAACTTTTCCGCGGAACCTCTAACTTTAATTTTACATAAAACGTTTAATTAAATAAATGTTCTTTTTTAAGTTTTGAAAGGCTTTGATTTCAGAAGCACTGATTTAGCAAATTCAATGTATAGTCAAACACTTGTTTACAATTAAGAAATGGTGTGTTGTCTATATTTAAATTTGTTTCTATAGTCTTTTAAGAAAATATGCTATAATAGATTTCTTCTTTTGAACAAAATATACAAAATATATGAAAAAATTTTAATAAAATTAACTTATGTTACAATAACCTTTTTCTTATTTAATCTTTTATTGTTAACAAAATTTCTGATAAACTGAAGTATAAATGTTTATTAATTAGTCTAGAAACATAAGTTTACCAAGTCTATAGATATAGAGAGGTGAGTTAGCATTTAAAAACATATTTTAAATAAAAAATATTCAATAAACCTATTTTTTTATATTTAAAAAAAAATAAAATTTTTATTTTTTGAACTATTAAGAGTTCTAAAATGCGTAACTAAACGAGAGTGCGTAACGTCACGAGTGCGTAAAGATTCGAGAGGTTACTGTACTTAATTATTTTTTAATAATGTAATTTAAACTAGTTTTTAACTTAAGCTTAAATAATTTATTAGTAATTATAATAAATTGAAATAAACACTCTGCTTTATATAGATATAGATAAACCGGGAACAGGTCACTTTTGCACGAGCGTCACTTTTGCACGAGGGGACACTTTTGCACGAGGGTCACTATTGCACGAAGGGTCACTTTTGCACGAGGGGACACTTTTGCACGGCGACTATTTTGCACGAGCGTCACTTTAGCACGAGGGGACACTTTTGCACGGCGTCACTTTTGCACGAAGGGTCATTTTTGCACGAGGGGACACTTTTGCACGGCGACTCTTTTGCACGAGCGTCACTTTAGCACGAGGGGACACTTTTGCACGGAGACACGTTTGCACGAGGGGACACTTTTGCACGGCGTCACTTTTGCACGGAGGTTCACTTTTGCACGAGGAGACACTTTTGCACGGCTAAATTTTTTAAAAAATAAAAAATAATTTTTTTTTACTTAAATAATATTCGCTTTTAAACGCAAGTTCTTTTGAATAAATAAAACGTGGTTGTTTTTTAATGAAATTTTAATGTAAAGTTTTTATTTGAAATTTTACGTAGAACAATTTAATAACGTACCACAATTCATTTGTTTATATTTATTAGCTTAACTTAAATAAACTTGTTGAATACATACGCATTTTTAATTTTAAATGAAAACAACTTTGAATACATTAAATGAAAATAATTTGAATTTTGTTACTTTTTAAAAAGAAAGATAAACTTAATTTAATAAGGCTTCAAAGCACAAATTTTGACTACTATTTTTACTTATTTTCTCTTAATGTTATAATTAGCATTATATAGCTATAAAAAATATTCTAATTTGTTATATTTTTATTTCAAACAATTGTTAAATAAAAAAGTTACTTTATGAAGTGTAAAGGTATTTCAAATCTTACCTGATGCTTATTTTTATTTTTTAAAATAGCTTGAGAAGAAAAAAAGCAATAAAATAGCGAATTTTTCATGATTTAAACTTAGATTATTTCATTACAATAATGTTGCATGATCATGATAAGCCAATGAGAGAGTAACATTTGAAAGTTTGAACTTATGTTCATCAAAAGTATCAAGAGATGCTTACACCAGCATTCCATGATCATGAAATAAGCCAATGAGAGCCTAACGTTAATGTCCTTGGAGCGTTAGGTTTTTATTTTTGTTGTTAGTCAATGCATTTAAATACTTGATGTTGATCGTTCTACATCAAAGCGTAAATAAAATTAAGTTTGTTGTTAAAATTTTGCTTTTTATGTTAACCTATAAATTTTATATCAAGTTATGTTTTTATCTTTGTTATATTAAATAAACTATTTGTGTTGTTCTATTTTTTTTATATGTCTTCCAGTTTAAGTGGTCTAGGTTTTGATGCCTAGGTTTATAATATGGACAATAAGCTTGTAACCGTATAGTACAATATATAAAAAGACATAGTTGTTGATTAATATATTAAAATTCAATATAAACTAGAACAACTTACTTACACTTAAAGTTTTTTTTATCCTAGTTTCTAAACAAATTAACTTTATTGTCCTTGGTATGAATCTTTTATAAATAATTTTGTTTTATCTTTTTGTTAGTTCGTTTCTAACATTAACTTTTACTGTTTAAGATTTTAGATATTTCATTTTTTGCCTTTAATATAGGTATATTATAAAACTTTAGTTTTCAGTTTCTTTTTATGTTACAGACTTGGTAGTAGCTAAAAAACTTTTAATTGGCCTGCATGCAAAATTGATTTACCGTGCGAAAAAGTCATCGTGCAAAAATGTCGCTGTGCAAAAATTTCATCGTAAAAATGTGATGTTGTGCAACAATGCTGCCGTGACAAACTGTCATCGTGAAAAAATGTCGCCGTACAAAAGTGTATCCTCGTGCAAAAGTGACGCCGTGCAAAAGTGTCACCTCGTGCTAAAGTGACGCTCGTGCAAAAGTGACGCCGTGCAAAAGTGCCCCTGCGTGCAAAAGTGACGCCGTGCAAAAGTGACCCTGCGTGCAAAAGTGTCCCCTCGTGCTAAAGTGACGCTCGTGCAAAAGTGTCCCCTCGTGCAAAAGTGACCCTTCGTGCAAAAGTGACCCTCGTGCAAAAGTGTCCCCTCGTGCAAAAGTGACGCTCGTGCAAAAGTGACGCTCGTGCAAAAGTGACACCCACCCAGATAAACCATACTAAATAAAAAGTAACCTAATATCTAACGTTTTTCAAAAACTATTTACGCAGTTAGCTGTTAAGCGGACATTGTTTTTTTTTTTTTGATGTCTTAAGAGTACCTTTTAGGGTAGGGGTGGGCAACGTACGGCCCGCGGGCCGGATCCGGCCCGCAGAGTGAAAATGACCGGCCCCCAAGCCTTTTTTAATTTTAAATCGAATCCGGCCCGCGGACATTATTGATCCGGCCCGCAAGTGGATGATCCGGCCCGCTAAGCATTTTCAAAAATCTTATAAAATCCGACCAGCCAATTTAATTATTACAAAACTTGTACAAAACCTTTTTTGAACAATTTCATTAAACAAAACTGTAAGACTTTGACCCTGAAAACGTTTGTTAAAATGGCGTATTATTTTGTGGTGATAAAACACTATTTTGTTATAGTATCTTATTCTGTTTCAAGTCAGTTGAAGTAATCCTTTCTTAAATTATCCAAAAGCAATTGTTTGCTGAACTAACTTTGATGAACTTACCTAACATAATGCTTTCATAAAAAATAGACGTGTCAAAAATTGCTGTGTTTTCCAAGTAAGTATTGAGTTGTTTTTTAAATGTTTAAAAAAATAAAATAAAAATCTTTTTATCATCCACAAATTTTTTAAGTCAAACTGCTCAAATTTAAATTTTTGTCAAATGTTTTAAGTTTAGACTACCATTTGCCCTTTTTCTGCTTTTTTTTTTCATTAAGGACTTTTTGATTAATTATATGGTTAAGTTTAGTGATGACCAATTGATGTCAATAGTTTCACTTAATAATAAGTTTGGTCGTCGTTTTGCAGACTTTTAACAATTAAGTGAAGAATTCAACATTATTTCATCACTGTCGACGTTTGACACCAAAAATGTACTTGGTAATATTGTTAGAACTGTTGAACTTCAATATGGCAGTACACAAAAAGAAAAGTTCAAAACTGAAAAAATGACAGATTTCATGACTTACTTAACAAGTAAAAGTTTGTTAATTTAAAAAAGATGACAATGAAGTTATTTGTTCTGTTTGAGTCTACATATTTTAGCAAACAAACATTCTTAACCAAGTATATAAACAAAAGTAAGCTGCGTTCAAATCTTACTGATACCAATTTTCAGTCACTACTGAGAATATCTACTTCAAATAAATATCCAGATTTTAAACAACTTGTTAAAAGTTTATGATCCAAAAATGTCTCATTGCTTTTTTTTAGTGTAATTATTCTTGCTAAATTCTTTAAACTTATCATTTAAAGTATAATGTGACAGTTTTATTTTTTAGCTTTTCGTTTAGTAATATTTTCACTAGTATATCGATCTTAGTCTAAAAGTCTACTAAACTAAAATGTTTGTTATACTAAAGATATATATTAATTTATTTTTTGTTTCAAAATTTCGTTATTTTATGTTAGTACTCTTATTAAAATATTTTAGGTGCACTGTTTGATTAATATTTTTAAAGTACAGAGTTTAGTTAAATTTCGTAAGTTAATTATAACTATTTGATATTTTGAAAGTAAAATTGTTAAAATTTCAAGCAAAAGTAGTTTGTTATCTAGACTTAACTGTTTTTTAAATAATTTAATAAGAAAATTTGAAATCAAACATACAATTTTTGTTGCTTTTCTAAGGTTTTTAGATAGATTTTATGTATTATTTTTCGTACCAAAGTTTGTCAACTTCTAAAGATGACCATGGAACTAGTTGTGTTGTTCGATACTTCATACATTTTAAAACAAACATTTCCGACCATAAACATTAAAAAGGATAAGCTATCTTCAAACTTAATCGGTATTTCAGTGCACTTGCAGATTTTCCAAAACTTTCAAGCAACTAGATTTAAACAACTCTTTTACATGAGTTAAACCTTAAGTGTTTCATCGAGATCTTTTATTTATTTTTTATGCTTTTTATGGTAAAACAGTGTATTGTATAAGATTTATTTTTTGTTTTGTATCTTTTATAAATGCAAAAAATCTAATGATTTTTTTTTAGCTTAATTAAATTAAATTACAGTAGTTTAATATTGTATTGTTTGTTAATTTTTGGAAAAATATTATCACTATAAACTCCAGATAAGGATTTCTAAAATTAATTAATTTCAAATAATTAGTAATTTTTTTATGTTTGGCTCGAGTAACTTTTAGTAACCAAATTATAATTTTTTTGGGACTAACTAGTATTAATTCGGTCCAGAGTTATAATATATATAGAATTATGAATACTTAACTAAATTTAACATAAAATTTCATACTTGAGAACCTTGGTAATTAATGTGTTGGTTCAAAATTCTGAAATACCCGATCAATAGGCATCTAACCGGATCCAAATTTTTTTGATTTTTTTTGATTCGGATCCAGATCTTTGTCTAAAACTAGTATTTAGCCGGATCCGGATAATATATTTAAAATGGGATCCGGATCTAAAAAAGGATCCAGCTGAATCCAAAAGATCACTAACTTGAAATGATCCGGCCCGCTGAGGACTATATTTTTCTGGATCCGGCCCGTCAACTATTTACGTTGCCCACCCCTATTTTAGGGCAATAAAAGATTATATTTAGAGTCAAATAGCTCAAAATTGGTGGCCTCAACTGATTACTTTTCAAAAGTAAATAAAGAATATATAAAAAAAAGAAAAAATAATCTATTGTAAAATACTCATTTTATGTCATAAACCTCAAAACCTCTGTTATATCTGTGTAATAATTTTTACTGCAACTTTTACCATAAGTTTTAACACTACAAATTGTAAATTGAAAAAAATAAACTCAGTTAAGTTCGTTGTTGATTTAAATTCGAACTATTAAAAGAATATAATGTAAAAAAAATGCAACACAAATTCTTTATAACAAACCAGTTTTAGTGTTATCAAGTTTTGGAAAGCTCTTACTTAGTTTTAAGTAGCTACGGTTTACTAAAAAGAAACTACTGGTGTTCAAAAACTAATACAAATATAGTAACAACATATAAAAAGGTATAATAAAATGAATTTTACATCTAAACTTGTATAAAATCTTAAATAAATGTTAACATTTAGAAAATATGTATTAATCAAAAATTAACAAAGCTTAGTTTTTAAATTTTTAACTTTTAAATCCGAACATATTTACAATGGTTTATTTTTAATAATTTATTTATTATTTATTAAAACTTGATTAATTTTTAGAAAGATGATTAGCAAATATTTGTTTATTTAATTAATTTCATTTAAACGAAACAAAAAAAGCTTCATAAGTTTTTAAAGCTTAGTTTGTAAATAAACTGCATTTTAACGGTTTAATAATAAGTAGCACATTGTTTTGTACAAAAACCAACAATCATGTTGTTTTTCAAATAGCTATCAATACAAATAAAGATTTTGTAAATTTTAACGGAGATAGTAATGTTTACACCACGTGGTTAAACAAATATTTCAAGTTATAAGTATCACGAACTTGGTGTATCTAGCGCTATAATTTCAATCACCTTTAAAACATATAAGTGTTGATTAAAAAGTTAATTGAGTAAGTTTTAATCTTTTCTTATACTTTTAATATCTTAATAAGGTATCTTCGCACAGTTTTCTTTATTAAACTTTTTACATTTAAATCTCATCTGATAATGTAAAAATCAGTGCAAAAAATATTAGTATTGGTTGTTAACGAGAATTTTTTTTCAAATGTTTAAATTTATTTTAGAAAAGATACACATCTACATTCTAGCATCTACTAAATGAGTTATCACAAAGTTAAACGGTAAACTTTTAACTAAAGTTATAAGTAATATTTAAACAGTTGCAAACACTGATAGAAATGTAGCTACGATTTTATAAAAAGTTAAGTTAACGAAAGTACATTTAATTTTGTTTTATTGACAGATCAGAGTGTTATTGTAAAACTAGTTTTTTAATAATCAGTTTAGTCGATAACAAATTTGTGTTGTAAGTTTCTGTAATTTAGTAGAAACAATCGATTGAGTTTATTAATTGTAATTATAAAGCAAAGTTATTAATTTAAAGTATTTTAAAAGAGTTTTTTTTTTACGGACTATAATTTTGTTTTACTTTAGATCATTCTTAAAGTAAGATGTAAAAGTGCAATTTTTATCTATAGTAAACTTTGTTTTATTTTGATTGTTGTGTTCAAACAAAACCTATTTTTAAAAACAGATGTCTATATTCTAGAATAAAACAACTAGATACGATTTTAAAGTTTTGTTAAAGGAATGCTTACGGTCGGGAGCCGATCATTTGTAACTCGCTATCATTTCTAACCCGATCACTTCTAACCCGATCACTTCTAACCCGATCACTTCTAACCCAATCATTTCAAACCCGATCACTTCTAACTCGATCACTTCTAACCCGATCATTTCTAACCCGATCATTTCTAACCCGATCACTTCTAACCCGATCACTTCTGACCCGATCACTTCTAACCCGATCATTTCTAACCCGATCACTTCTAACCCGATCACTTCTAACCCGATCATTTCAAACCCGATCATTTCTAACCCGATCACTTCTAACCCGATCACTTCTGACCCGATCACTTCTAACCCGATCATTTCTAACCCGATCACTTCTAACCCGATCACTTCTAACCCGATCATTTCAAACCCGATCACTTCTAACCCGATCATTTCAAACCCGATCACTTCTCACCCGATCACTTCTAACCCGATCACTTCTAACCCGATCACTTCTAACCCGATCACTTCTAACCCGATCACTTCTAACCCGATCATTTCTAACCCGATCACTTCTAACCCGATCACTTCTAACCCGATCATTTCTAACCCGATCACTTCTAACCCGATCATTTCAAACCCGATCACTTCTAACCCGATCATTTCTAACCCGATCACTTCTAACCCGATCATTTCTAACCCGATCGTTTCTAACCCGATCACTTCTAACCCGATCACTTCTAACCCGATCATTTCAAACCCGATCACTTCTAACCAGATCACTTCTAACCCAATCACTTCTGACCCGATCATTTCTAACCCGATCACTTCTAACCCGACCACTTCTAACCCGATCATTTCTAACCGGATTACTTCTAACCCGATCACTTCTAACCCGATCACTTCTAACCCGATCACTTCTAACCCGATCACTTCTAACCAAATCACTTCTAACCCGATCATTTCTAACCCGATCGTTTCTAACCCGTTTTATTTATGTTACTTTTTATTTTTTAATCTAAATTTTATGCAAAAACAAACTAGTCTTAATGAAGTTATTAAAATAATAATAAAAAAATTAAAATTTTAGTTACTTTAAACATAATGATTTTATTGTGTTACGTAAAAATATTTTTAGTATAAATTTTAATTTCAGTATTAACCTAACATAATCTTAATAAATTTTTATTACCTCATTATCTTACACATGGTTTACTATCATTTCTAACTCGCTATCATTTCTAACCCGATCATTTCTAACCCGATCACTTCTAACCCGATCACTTCTAACCCGATCACTTGTAACCCGATCACTTCTAACACGATCACTTCTAACACGATCATTTCTAACCCGATCACTTCTAACCCGATCATTTCTAACCCGATCACTTCTAACCCGATCATTTCTAACCCGATCATTTCTAACCCGATCATTTCTAACCCGATCACTTCTAACCCAATCACTTCTAACCCGATCACTTCTAACTCGATCACTTCTAACCCGATCACTTCTAACCCGATCATTTCAAACCCGATCACTTCTCACCCGATCACTTCTAACCCGATCACTTCTAACCCGATCACTTCTAACCCGATCACTTCTAACCCGATCACTTCTAACCCGATCATTTCTAACCCGATCACTTCTAACCCGATCACTTCTAACCCGATCATTTCTAACCCGATCACTTCTAACCCGATCATTTCAAACCCGATCACTTCTAACCCGATCATTTCTAACCCGATCACTTCTAACCCGATCATTTCTATTCCGATCGTTTCTAACCCGATCACTTCTAACCCGATCACTTCTAACCCGATCACTTCTAACCCGATCACTTCTAACCCGATCACTTCTGACCCGATCACTTCGAACCCGATCATTTCAAACCCGATCACTTCTCACCCGATCACTTCTAACCCGATCACTTCTAACCCGATCACTTCTAACCCGATCACTTCTAACCCGATCACTTCTAACCCGATCATTTCTAACCCGATCACTTCTAA
Organism: Thalia democratica; assembly: GCF_965202585.1. Classification (NCBI taxonomy): domain Eukaryota; kingdom Metazoa; phylum Chordata; class Thaliacea; order Salpida; family Salpidae; genus Thalia; species Thalia democratica. The sequence continues at coordinate 31,384,693 of NC_139169.1, read as the reverse complement.
CCCGATCACTTCTAACCCGATCATTTCTAACCCGATCACTTCTAACCCGATCATTTCAAACCCGATCACTTCTAACCCGATCATTTCTAACCCGATCACTTCTAACCCGATCACTTCTAACCCGATCGTTTCTAACCCGATCACTTATAACCCGATCACTTCTAACCCGATCATTTCAAACCCGATCACTTCTAACCCGATCACTTCTAACCCGATCACTTCTGACCCGATCATTTCTAACCCGATCACTTCTAACCCGATCACTTCTAACCCGATCATTTCTAACCGGATTACTTCTAACCCGATCACTTCTAACCCGATCACTTCTAACCCGATCACTTCTAACCCAATCACTTCTAACCCGATCATTTCTAACCCGATCGTTTCTAACCCGTTTTATTTATGTTACTTTTTATTTTTTAATCTAAATTTTATGCAAAAACAAACTAGTCTTAATGAAGTTATTAAAATAATAATAAAAAAATTAAAATTTTAGTTACTTTAAACATAATGATTTTATTGTGTTACGTAAAAATATTTTTAGTATAAATTTTAATTTCAGTATTAACTTAACATAATCTTAATATATTTTTATTACCTCATTATCTTACACATGGTTTACTATCATTTCTAACTCGCTATCATTTCTAACCTGATCATTTCTAATCCGATCACTTCTAACCCGATCATTTCTAACCCGATCACTTCTAACCCGATCACTTCTAACCCGATCACTTCTAACCCGATCACTTCTAACCCGATCACTTCTAACACGATCATTTCAAACCCGATCACTTCTAACCCGATCATTTCTAACCCGATCACTTCTAACCCGATCATTTCTAACCCGATCATTTCTAACCTGATCACTTCTAACCCGATCACTTCTATTCTGATCACTTCTAACCTGATCATTTCTAACCCGATCACTTCTAACCCAATCATTTCTAACCCGATCACTTCTAACCCGATCATTTCTAACTAAATCACTTCTAACCCAATTAAACCCGATCATTTCTAACCCGATCACTTCTAACCCGATCATTTCTAACCCGATTGTTTCTAACCCGATCATATCTAACCCGAAATTTATTTAGCCAATCTGTATTAATATAATAATTTATTTTTTTTAGATAAGGATTTGTTTTAAAAACAAATTAATCTCAACAAAATTGTTTTTTTGTGAAGTTTAGTTTATTTTGTTTAAAATAAAACCTAATATTCAGATAGCTTTTGTTAAAATTTAATTGTTGATATTAATTGGTTTATTTATTGTTTTGACAATAAGATTTAAAATTGGATTATTAATTAAGTGTAGTTAATTAGTTTTAAAAAGCATTAGGAAAAGTATAAGTCTTTTGTATTCTACGGATTAAATATTAAGTTTTGATAGTCGTCAATGTAAGAAATATAATGAGTATCGCAGCGGTTAAAGTCTATTCTGTACTTTCTTTTGAAATTATTCTATATGGTTAATATATATATTTTTTAGTGTAGAAACCAGATTAATAATTTGCCTCCAAATTCAGGAAGAATTTATATGAAATACAACTTTTTAAAAATATTAATATCAGCGTTTATGAAAATTTAAATAATACAGTTAATAAAATTTAGTAATTGTAATTATAATGGTGGTTTCATTTAAAGTTAATATCATTAAATTCTAAGTTCTTTAAACGAAAGTGTATACTGTTTAATACAAAGCCAAAAGTAGAGGTAGAAGGTTTTTTAAATATTCAGAACTTGTCATTTACTCGAACTTTGATTTAATTTTAATTCTTAAATCAACTGGTAAATTGTATATAAAGATTAACTGTAATTAAGTTATAATTGATTATAATAAACTTAACTATGAAAGTTTAGTGTCGAAAACTTATTATTACGCATTTTTCTTTTTCTTTTGAAATAAAATTTATATAGGGCAAAATAAATTTACATTTTTCATAAAAATTTAAAAGTTTTCAAAATTTAAAATTGCAAAAACACAATTATTCTCACGATTAATAGTAGATATTTCTAAAATAATTTTCTTGATATCTATTGAAAATTGTTGTTTTACAGGTTTTCAAAAACACAAAAACTTTAGATTATTTAGCGATCATTGATATGAAATGTAAGTATAAATTATTAGAGTAAACTATATAACTTAAAAACTTATAACAAAATAATAAAACCATTTTGTAATGTGTAACCTATTATATAGGTTTAACTTTTTAATAAAGAAAAAACTCATCATATTTATAGAAATTTAGAGGTGCAAAAAAACACCGAGAATAAAGCCAATAGACAGCTAGCTGGCTTTACAGTAATGAATAAAAAATAAATATGTTTTGCGTAATTTAGTTTGATTTGAACAAAAGAAACAAAAAACTTAATGGAGTTTTTATAAAATTCTGCCCCTAATTATACTTAATTTAACTGTAATTAATTTATTATTCTATTTCAAAATGTTTTATTTTTAATACTTATTTTGTTTTTACTTACGTTATTTCAACTGCTTATAATAAAGTAATTTTAAAGAAATGTTTATCAATTAAAGTACTAATTTAAGTCGCAATTAAAACATAAGCGAGATTTAATTACCCTCAAACTTGTTATACAAATAAACTTGTCTTTTTAAATATTAGTGTTAAACAATTTTTTTTTGCTCTAAAACTAAGAAGAATTTATTAATGATGTGAAATCTAGACGGTCAATCGACATAACAACTTTTGCGGTTTAGTTATATGACATAACTGTTTTAATAGCTAGTTTCTATTAAAAACCAGGCTTTTCCACTTAATATAACAAAAGATTTTAATTTCTCCTAATGTTTGTTTGAATTACATTATCTTAATAGGCCTATGCAAGTTGCATAACAATTTAAATAAGTTATTAAAATGAAACTTAAAACTATCCTACTATAAAAGGTTAATACATTAGTAAGCAATAATAAAACATTTACGTCAGACTTTCAATGTAGTTTTTAAACCGTAATACAAAAGTGTTTGTATCTGAATATTACAATTGTAAGAGTTTACTTTTTAAAATAAATTTGCTAATGTTAAAACTAATGTAGTCACGTTAATTACAATAAGATCCAGTTAAAATATAATTATCACTGCTTATTTTAAAATCCTACAAAGAAGAGTTCAAAAAACTTTAAAGTAAACAATTTGGTAAATTGTATATAATTAACGAAAAACGTCTCTTAAAGTGTATTGAAAAAACAAAAAAAAATAATAGAAAATAACTAAAATTATGTGTAGGTAAAAAAATAAAAAAATGAGGTAAAAAAAAAATATATTAAGATTATGTTAAGTTAATACTAAAATTAAAGTTTATACTAAATTTACGTAACACATTAAAATCATTATGCTTTAAAGTAACTAAAAGTTTTTATTTATTTATTATTTTAATAACTTCATTAAGACTAGTTTGTTTTTGCATGAAATCCAGATAATAAATTAAAACGTAACATAAGTAAAATGAGTTAGAAACGATCGGGTTAGAAATGATCAGGTTAGAAATGATCGGGTCAGAAATGATCGGGTTTTAATTGGGCTAGAAGTGATTGGGTTAGAAATGATCTTGTTAGAAATGATCGGGTTAGAAGTGATCGGGTTAGAAATGATCGGGTTAGAAGTGATCGGATTAGAAATGATTGGGTTAGAAGTGATCGGGTTAGAAATGATCAGGTTTGAAGTGATCAGAATAGAAGTGATCGGGTTAGAAGTGATCGGGTTAGAAGTGATCGGGTTAGAAGTGATCGGGTTTGAAGTGAACGGGTTAGAAGTGATCGGGGTAGAAGTGATCGTGTTAGAAGTGATCGGGTTAGAAGTGATCGGGTTAGAAATGATCGGGTTAGAAGTGATCGGGTTAGAAGTGATCGGGTTAGAAGTGATCGGGTTAGAAGTGATCGGGTTAGAAATGATCGGGTTAGAAGTGATCGGGTTAGAAGTGGTCGGGTTAGAAATGATAGCGGGTTAGAAATGATCGGCTCCCCCTACACATATTTTTAGTTTTTTTGTTTTTTTTTTTGTTTTTTTATTACTTTTTAAGAGACGTTTTTTGTTAATCATATACAATTTACTAAATTGTTTACCTTTAAGTATTTTGAACTATTCTTTGTAGGATTTTAAAATAAGCAGTGATATTTATATCTTCGTTCGATCTTATTGTAATTAACATGACTAAAATAGTTTTAACATAAGCAATTTTTAAAAAGTCAACTCTTACAGTTGTAATATTCAGATACAAAAACTATTATATTACGATTTAAAAACTGCATTGAAATTCTTACGTAAATGTTTTGTTATTGCTTACTAATGTATTAACCTTTTATAGTAGGGTAGTTTTAAGTTTTATGTTAATAACTTATACAAAATGTTATGCAACTTGCATAGGCCTATTAAGATAATGGAATTCTAACAAACATTAGGAGAAGCTAAAAACTTTTATTATATTAAGTGGAAAAGCCTGGTTTTTAATAAAAACTAGCTTATAAAACAATTATGTCATAAAGCTAAACCGCAAAAGTTGTTATGTCAATTGACCGTCTGGATTTCACATCATTAATAAATTCCTACTTAGTTTCAGAGCAAAGGATTGTTTAACACTAACAGTTAAACAGACAAGTTTATTTGTATAACAAGTTCGAGGTTAATTAAATCTCGCCTATGTTTTAATTGCGACTTAAATTAGTACTTTAATTGACAAACACTTCTTTAAAATTACTTTATTATGAGCAGTTAAAATAACGTAAGTAAAAACAAAATAAGTAACAAAAATAAAACATTTTGAAATAGAATAATAAATTAATTATAAATGAATTAAGTATAATTATAAGCAGAATTTTATAAAAACTCTATTAAATTATTTGTTTGTTTTAATCAAATATTTTTCCAGACGATCATTACACAAAACATATTTATTTTCTATTCATTACAGTAAAGCCAGCTTGCAGTCTATTGACTTTATTCTCGGTGGTTTTTTGCACCTCTAAATTTCTATAAATATGATGAGTTTTTTCTTTATTAAAATTTTAAACCTATATAAAAAAGGTTTCACAATACAAACTGAATTATTATCTTGTTATAAGTTTTTAAGTTGTATAGTTTAGTCTAGTAATTTATACTTACATTTCAAATATAATGATCGCTAAATAATCTAAAGTTTTTGTGTTTTTGAAAACATGTAAAACAATAACTTTCAAAAGATATCAAGAAAATTATTTAAGAAATATCTACTATTAATCATGAGAATAATCGTGTTTTTGCAAGTTTAAATTTCAACAAAAGTGCGAACCTGATCAAAACAGTGTACATAAAACTACTTATTTTTTCACAAAACTTTTCTAGAGTGGAAATAAGATTTCACAAAACTTTTCTGTTTATAATTTAGATCTAATTAAACTGCAGTTTTCGGAATAATTTAATTAAGTAGTAATATTTTCGACCATCTCTCGGTAAAGCTGACATTATTTCCCGGATTTACAATTTGCATTATACCGTAACGCAAGACCATCAGCAAAAACTTCTCTAACATTTCGTCATGATTAGGACCTATCAGGAAAATAAAGTTGTATAAGTCAAAACTTGTCTTTTCGGTAAGGTATGCGCTTTTACTTTTTTTAACCTCGCAACCACTGGCTTATAACCAACATATCTGGTTTAGTGATACTGAAAATTTACTTGAAATTATAATAAATAACTGAAGAGAAAATTGATAACTTTCATTATGGAAAGTTTATATTATCTATTATGGAAATATGAATGTCTAATAGAATTGTTGAAAATATACAAAAGTTTAACTTTGATACTTAGAAAACAACTGTTTATTTTTTAATAGCTGCTGACAAGTGTGAACAGTGGCGTTTTACGAGAGAAAATAGAAGTACGAGATAAGAGTGATAAAACTCAGAGTATTAATCAAATGTCAAGTTTTCGTACCAGTTTATCAGAAAGAGTTTTCTTTACGAAAAACAGTTTGTATTTATATGTTAAAAAATACTTTTTAGAATATGTAATTTATAAAAAAATTATATGTTCAGTAGTATTTTATTTTGAAAAAGTTTTGTAAAGCTTTCCTTGCATTATAACTTTTCAAGCTACAACAAAAAAAAAAACGTTTTTCACCTAGTATTTATTTAAGCTCATGGAAAATAGTATTCGTTTAAGTTTATAACTAAGTTAATTGTTTAAAGAGGATGTTTATTTTCATGACACTTACGAGCTTAATTCGCTTAATTTTTAAATAAAAACAGAGGATTTGAAAACAAGTGAAGGAGAAGTAGTGGACACGTTGCATTATACTAGAAAAGGTAAAAATGTTGATGAGTATTGTATTTTCATAGGTTTAAATTTAGTAACTTAATTTTTATATATATAACATGCGTCTGGTATGGCTAAAGTTCAAGAATCGGCTTTGAGTGGAGGTTAGATAACGATTTGATGAAGTTTTGTAAATTATTTTATTTACCAAGTTTGTTTATGTGCTCATCAAGGTAATAACACAGCTAAAAATTAACAAACAGGTAAGAAAGATGTGAAATTTAACAATGATATGAATGTTGAAAAGGGTCTTGAAATCGGCGGTATTTATACAAAGGATAATGCAATTTTCACACTCAAAGGTAAATCATCTTGTATTAACATTATATTTCAGTTTTTAGCTTGAAGTTTAATTTTTGTACTAACTTATTAAATAAAAACTTAAGTTTAATTTTTCATAGTTTTAAAATTACTGTTTTAATTTTATTCTAAAAATATGCCTAGAAACCTTTGACAAGAAAAATCTGCTGATTTGTTTAATTTATTATAAAACTAATAAAATTTGTATTTATTTAAATTATAATTCAACTATTATGAATAGGTTCTGATTTATTAAGATTTATTGTTTTTTTTGCAATTTAATGTCTTAACAAATTTTATTCTTTAATTTTCAAATTTTTCACACATTAAATTTAACTTGTTTAAGTTTCGTGCAATTGGTATGTTTGAAACACATTTAATTATGTTTAAATTTTGTTTTACATTTGTTTAAGTCTAAAAATTAAGCTAGATAAAATGTTTACTTAAAAAAATTGTTAACGGTAGATAAAATATTTTTTATAAAACTAAATTATAAAATTTTCATAACAGAAAATTTACGAGAACACGAGATAAAAGAAACTTACATTACAGTAGATATAAAAGAAGATTTGAATGTTGACGGGGAACATGCTTCTGATAATTCTAAAATAATCGACAGATCACAAGGTTACTAACTCAATAAATTCTTTTTAATGCTCAAACTATAAATTACTAACAAAATTATTTGATTGCAGACAGTGGCAACTCTAGAACATCGAGGGTTTTAATTTAAAAATAATAATCTTTAGAAATAATAATTTATTTCATATTAATTTTGAAAATTGTTAATTCATCTCTGATTTTTAACTTTTGTGCATAATGCATTCTCTCATCATGCGAATAAAAAAACTAATCAAATATAGTTGGATATTTTTGTAAGATACGTAAATTATTTTATTCATATTTTCTTTTTTTATTACATTCAAAAACACTTTACGCATTATACAAAATAAAAAGTTATCATATTCGCTACTAATGATTAATGCTTTGTAAATTTATTTCAAGAATAAAAAAAGAACATTATATGTTATATAAACTGAAATAATACTTAATATAACAAATAGTTATCAAATTTGACTGCTGAAAATTAAAAAAAACTAAAAAAACACTGATTAGTTTGCTTATTTATGGGTTATCTAGCTAAACTTATGCTCTTATCTAAACTTGACAAAAAACAGTTTCAAATAAGGTATTAGTAATTTTATCAGGTCGAAATATCAAATATAAATTTTTTTATAGTCTTAAACTTTTTAGCTATAAAAAGCAACTTCAAAAACACAATACGAAGATTATAGCCATTGTTTGATTACAAAACGTAACGATCAAACGTTTCATTTCAAAATCCCCTCAAAGCTTTCCTTTAAAACATTATTGTTTTATTTTTATCGTCTTTAAACTATTCACTTTTTTTTTTTGCAATAAGTTCTACTAAAATTATGTTGCAGTTGTAGGATCTAAGATCAGTTATATAATTTATGTTTATCTTATTCTTAAGTTTTTTTCATTTTATTTAGATACTATTTTGCATTACACTTTTAATAAAATTAAAAAATTGTGCTACAAACCACTTTATTTTATTAAAGTATTTAAGAAAGTTAGTAAAATTGTTTACAAAGAAGTTATTAGACTAACACTAACTATCGAAAAATTATAGACTTAAAACTAAAATTTGTTAATAACTGTTTATTTATGTTTCGTACATAAGATATGAAATTTATTTTCAACTTTAAGGTAAAAGTTTTATAGATATTAAGTTTCTACTAAAACGGCTCAATTTCAAAATAGACATTGAAAAAAACTTTAAATAAAGAGCTGCAAAACTGTATTGAAAAAGCTCTTCCTCGGGCCGTAGTTAAAATTGTGGAACTTAATATAAAAATTATTCTAGTAAAGTCTTTTATTTAATCAAGATGTAACTAGATCTGATATAAACATATTTATTAGTTGATAGTTTTTTGAATATAATGTTTTTTACCACTTTTTTAGTTTAAAACTAAGTTTTCAACTAAAGGTTTATCGTTGGCAACGCAACGCATCAGAACACAAATTGCTGACTTTGAGCATTTTTTATTTATAAATTTATATTGTATAGAATGTTTACATTCTAAAACACATTTAAGGCAGTTTTTAATAGAATAAAATCTTAAACGTTTAAAATGTTTTTATTCACAAAATCTGTTTAAGATTAAATGGTAAACTTTAATTTCAACAAAATTACGATAGAACAAGATTTAAAAAAAAAAAATTACTTAATTAGAGTATTTTGTAAGTAACACTTACGAAAAGACTATCAAGTTGAAAATAAAGAATGGTGTAGAATAATACGTATCTGAAAGTAGGTAAGAAAGTGCACAATAATAAAATAAAGTGGTTAAGCTGAAGGTTAACCCATATAATTATTCCCAAACTAAGGTTTAAACACAACCATAGTTGCATATAAAAATTAGCAAAAGCTCCCTGAAAAGTAAAAGTTTACTAAATTAAAATGTTTAGACAAAATTGTCAACACTTTTTTTTAAATATAGAGTCAATTGCTTTAGTTGTTTGTATCTACTAAGTCTATCAAATAAACACATAGTAAATTTTAAAGTTTAAGTTTTTAGTTATAATAAAAATAGGCTATAATATTTTTATAACAGTGAACGAACATAATAGTTAATCTATTCATTCCTTTATAACAATACATAGTCTTTTATGTAAATATTTTTGAGCACGCGTAAACGTTATCAAAAAAAACCTGGAATAATTTTTTTCTTAAAATATTTTATTTAGAGTGGTGTTTTAAACCAATTAAAGATAAAATTTTGATGAACTTATAAACCATTAAGCATGTTAGAATTAAAACGATCTTAAGTTTAGTAAAAGTATAACTGTGGGTAACTTAACAAAAGGATATTTAAAAGTAAGTAAAATAGAAAATGCCAAGCTTTGTTTTTTTACATGTCATCTCAGTCTGGAAATAGAACTTTTAATATAATTGTTAAATATTTTATAAACAGTTATTTCATCACACATAAAATACTTAGCTTAGCAGTTTTTGCAGCCAACAAGATTAATAACTTCGCCTTTTTACAGTACTTTTTGTTTTGTTTAATTTGTTTAAACAGTTGTATTTAAAAAAAAATGTTTTTGTAGTGATTTTTCTTGAAATTTGTGAACATAAAATATTTGTTGAAAGTGCTTCCTAGAAACTATGACAGTTTCTATTAGCTTCAGAAGTGAATCTTAATACTACATAACCTTTTAAGTACTAAAAAATAATATAATACAAGCTAGCCAACAGTTAACATATAACCAAGGTAACAAATACTAGAAAAGTTTTCAGCGTTTGCTCTAAAAACAAATTAGAACAAATACTTTCAATGACGTTAGCATAAAGCATTGTACTCATTTCCTTTGAACGATATTGAATTAATTACGTTTGGAACGCGTAACAAGTTCCCTTTTTATATAAGTAAAACAAAAACTTTTTTTCAGTAAACGCATGTTTAAGATTTTTAGATGAATACAGTTTTAGTTAACGTTTTAAGTGCTAAGAAAAAATTTGTTTAAATTGTAACGCGTTTTCATTTTTCAGTATTTATTGTAAGGTATTTATAGAAATAAGTTTATAGTTTTATTGTGTTCTTAGTTTTATGTATTAAGGTTATTGTTTTTTTTTTAATATTAATTTCATAAATTTAAAGAAAAATAAATACTATCTTGTTTTATCCAACTGTAAGGTAAATATTTTTTAATTTAAACGTTGTAAAGTTAAAACTTAAGGGGACTTAGTTTAAAAATATGATTCGTCCAAGACACATTATTAATTTCAGCTTTTATAATAAATCTTTCGTTTACATATCTGCTTTAGTCAACTATAACAGATGACATATTTTGTCATACAACTTATTAAAAGTTTTCAGTCCATTATTTCACTATTGGTTAAAAAACTAGAATATGTAGTACTTTATTATGATGAGCTAAATAAGTAACTGGTAAAATAAATTAAAAACAATCTACAATTTTTTTTTGTTTAAGTATCTATGTAGCTTGATAAGCGAACATACCTAAACAAACTAACTCAGCTATATAGTTTAGCAAGTATGTTATTTTTTTAGAAGGTAAAAGTGTTAAAATAAAAAACATTCATTTATTTGCTTACATTACGCTCATTGAAATCGAACAATAAAATATTAAATTTCAAGTTTATCGCACGCGATATTTAGTCCTCTGTTAAAATACTTGACTGTTATGCAGTAAGTAGGTGTTAATTTATTTTGTAAGGCTTTTAATAACTATCATATGATTTGTTTTATTTTAAGCTTAAAACAACGACGGAAAAAAAAGTTGTTTTATAATGTTCAATTGTTTTTTCTAAACTTCATACAAGTTTATATTTTGTCAAACATTTTTATCATTGTGTTAATACTCCATTCTTTTATAGACATAATATTAATTATGAACTTATAAAAAGTACTTTATTTTCTTTTAATTTACTTTTTTGAAAAATAAAGTCCTGGTCAATAAGAAAACATTTTACTATACAAAGATATAAAAGCATAACATAGTAAAAAGGTAAAGTTAAGTTATGTGTTTACTGTCTTAAAGATTTAATTTTTGTTATTCAAACTTAAATAATTTTAGTTACATTGTTTTTAAATAGATTGGAAGTGTTTAAAAATTCTTTAAAAAGTAAAATTTAATTTTTCTATATAGATAACCCAATTTCTGCGTTTATTCTTAAATTGTTATCTTAATTACTCATATTAACTAGAAACAACAAAAACAAAACTCTGCTAAGCTAATAGTGATTTTGAATTTTAAACTCGTTTTTACTTCGTTTCATGTACTCTTAACTTGATTTTTAGTATACACTTTGTTAAATAATTTTATTATTTGCTTTGAAAACCTCATTTTTTAGTTATTAGTTTTGTTCGGTTAACGAATTTATACACATTATAACTAAATTTATATTTACAAATACTTTTTTCATTTAACAATTTGCTTTTATACTTTGCTTTTATTTTAATGACCGCTTCAAGAAAGTTTTACTTATCTGTTCCTATTTTTTAAATTTAAAATTATACTTTTTACGTCTTCTTATAAATTATAAGCAGACGCAAAAATTAAAACTCCTCATAAAATAAGTTAACAAAGCAAATTGTTTTAAGTAGACGTAAATTTTTATATAGAAATATTTAGTAAATATACTTTTGTTGTTATATGTTGTTTAAAAAAATTATTCTACTATTTTTTTTAGTATAAAAAAGGCTTGATATCAAAAACCTATATATTATAAAACATAATTCTTTTTTTTTTGTTTAAACTTTAAAAGAAACTAAAAAAAAGTTTATAGACTGATTTATATACTTGCTTGTACATAAAATTAGAAATAATAGTTTTTCCATAAAATATCATAATTATTATTTAATCTTTTTGTTTACTTAGCGATTTTTTATTTGGAATATATCTGGTGTAGATTTTAAAATATAAGAAGTAAATATGAGAAAAATCTAAATGTCTCACAAAGATAACGAAGAAGATGTTTTTTGTATCACTGGTGATAATGAGGTGGTTTATGACGATCATACTGTAGATGACCATTCATCAGGAAAAATCATTAAACAAATAAAAGGTTGAAAGACTTTCTGATAATTTATTAACTTTTCAAAACTACTTAGTTTTACTCTAGTTTTATAAGATTAGTTTAAAAGTATTGGGTTACTTGTTTGTTAAATTTATTCACTTATTAGTTTAATAATTTAACATTTTAATTAATGTTTTCAAAATAAAAATAAGTAATCAGTAACTATTCTGTTGGTTAAAGAAAAACTACTAACTGTTTTTAAAAGTAAATATATAAAAAAAGACTTCAAACACATAACATGTTGCGTCTTTATGTTTGTTTTTCCGTAATAAAATTCCTATCTAATCATATAAATTTTTCTTTTTTTTTTGAAAATTTGAAAATAAATTCTTGAAAAACATTCTAACAACTTAGTATAACTTGATAAAAAAGTTTTAAAAACAGCTTAATATTTTACTTTTATGAGAAATACTACTAGAGAAGAGAAATTTATTTAACAACATTATAATTCAAAAGTAATAACATACTTAACTGAAAACATAGCATCATAATACTTTTCATATCTTTTTTTTACTTGTTACCATGTTATAAATGTTTTTATATTTGGATAGACTATTCGGTTAAGTTTTCACCACCATCATACCAGGAAGTATTGACAACACCGAAACCAAATTCTAACGATAATGTTAACAACCGAATACCGAGCATGTTAGTAAAAATTTAATTATAAAACATTACATTTTGTGTAAACGTTTTTTTTTTTTTTTTTGGCAATAACGTAGAAATGATAGTAATGAAATACATTTAACATAATAATATTTTACATTAGTGCTTAAAGTGTTGCTTTCTTTAAACTAAACTAAGTACACAAAATATTTCATGCTAAAGTTTTAGTTTCACATGTTTTTTTTAATAATTTGCACACAATACTGTATGTGCACCTACAGTAGTATTGTTTGTTACAGCCTAACCACTTTAAAATAATATTTTAATGTACAACAAACAATAACAATTTTGTTTATTTATTTTTTAGTATAAATTGTATGAGAAAATACTTACATTGCTTACTTTAGTCGTCATTTTTCAGGAAAAGATACAGCTTATACTTATTATGTGTATTACACTTTAAACTAGTATGGTAGTGTTTGTTTTAAGTTACGTAAGCTATTAAAATATTTCTATCTTTAAAATCATTTATAGTGCAATCAAAGAACACGTGGAAAAACTAAGACTCAAAAGAGAAGCCGAATTAAATAAAAAGAAGCTTGAAAGAGAAGATAAAACAAAACCTTTGGAAATTTTATACATACTAATTAAAAGCAATAAGATTATGTTTATAATCAGCATGGTAGTTTTTGCATGTTATTTGTAAAAATATAAAAAGAAACTTTACTAAGCATTAAGAGTTTCATATGTAGTTGTTGTTTGACCTTGAAATGCGCAACATACTAAAATTAAAACAATTCATTAAAATCGTATAAACAAAACATAACTATTTAATATTAATTATAAACTTATTATAAAACTGCGTACAATTTTTTCAACGTCTTCATGACTTTTCAAAGTAATGTATAGTCCTTTTCAAACAGGATCGATAGACTTTTATTAATAGGGATTTAAATGTATTTAATGTGTCGCATTGTTATTACTCCATTTGCATAATATTAAGAGTAAAACAAATTCTAAAAAGTTGCCCAAAACTGCAATTTCAACTATGCAGGCTAAAAGTGTTAAGATAAGAATATAAATGAAATTACCAAAACAAAAGAAATCAAATGCATTATCCGTTTTTAACCAACGAAGTTATAAACTTTTGTAATATAAAAAACCATAAAAAATTAGTTAGAGCAAAACTTAAAACAAAAAACGAAAAGTAAAAACAGTTGTGCATGCTAGTTTTAGATGAAGCCAAAATGTACTTTTTTGTTACGTAATACTTACACTATGTTTTTCAGTAGGTTTTATTTCTAAACAAACTGTTTGCTGCTTTGAAAATTATTGAATGTTTAAAAAATTCTTTCCAATTATCGTTTTTAACTAAAGTATTTATATTTAGCAACTTAAGTAACTTAGTGCTGTAGAACAGGGGTCGAAAAACTGTGGCTCGCGAGGTAGTTTTTAGCAAAAAACACACCTTTGTATAAAATATAAAACTTAGGGTAAAAATTAAATTTAGGTTTATAATTTACAAATCGCTGTACACTGATATTAAATAATTCGTTATTTTCATATGTTTTTAGTTTAAAATATAATTTTGTATAAGTTTATAACAGGGGTCGGCAGCCTTTTGTAGCTCGCGGGCCAAATTTCCTATGAAAAATTGTTCCCGGGCCGCATAGTTTAGAAAAAATCTATAAGGGCCGCGTTTATTTAAATTAAGTTCTAGTAAATAGTATAAAAGTGTTATTTTAGATAAAAATATGACAAGTTTGAAACGTAGACCACTTATTAGGAGTATTTATTGAGTTAAGAGCCCAATTGTAAGTTTTTGTTACAAAATCTTTAATTTTTATTGTTTTAAAAATGTATATTTTGTCTGAAAAGGAGCTTGCGGGTCGCAGATTTTGACTTTGAGGGCCATGTATAGAATTATACTGCACGTAGAATGACAATTATGACTAGAAGTACATACTCAAGCTTTTTATTTGTACTTTTCAAGGAGATGTTAAACAAAAACAGGTTTGCACAGAATACTATTTAAAAAGTCTAAATAAATATCACAGGAAGAGTCATATCGTTTTGAAAAGATACGAAACATTTTACCTAAATACGAGTTTTTGGCTATGAAACTCGGGTTTGATCCTGTTGTGCTACGACATGCAAATGTTAGAAGTATACTTCAAAGTATAAAAGAAATTTTTTTTTTAATATCATTGCAGGCAAAGTT
Source organism: Thalia democratica (assembly GCF_965202585.1). Classification (NCBI taxonomy): domain Eukaryota; kingdom Metazoa; phylum Chordata; class Thaliacea; order Salpida; family Salpidae; genus Thalia; species Thalia democratica. Next base: position 31,369,626 of record NC_139169.1, on the reverse strand, counting down.
AACATTTTTAGTTTTAGTTTATGGTTAGAAATTTTGTTTTAAATTAACCTATTAAAAATATTAAACTTGGTTTATTTTAAATAATGAAATACCTAAATTATATTAAAAACAACTGTTTTTAAACAAAACAGTCTAATAGAAAATTAATTAATTCGATTAATTTTATTGATTAATTTATAGTATCTAGTTTCAGTTTTACTGATAGATACATTTAGATATTGCTTTTTTTTTCAACATGAACGAAATTTAAATTTTTTGTATTATTTTTACTAAACTAGTCTAATAGTACTTATAAAATTTAAGACGATAAAAGAATTTCAAGAAATGTTTCATGTTTAGCTTTTTTTTTTATTACACATGAAAAAAGTAAAGAGCTAGTAGAGTTAAGTGGATTACAAAATATTTGTGAAGAAACCTCCAAATTTGATAAAGTTCCGAAATTGTTTTTTATTAAGGTAAGCTTTGTAACGGTAATATAAAAACTCGAACGTAGTATACTTGTTAAATGATACTTTAAATAAAATTTTGCCACTTTGCTTTTTGGTAAAATAGTTGTAGTTCTAAACTTAAAGTTTTAGGAGATAAAACTTTATACATTTGAATTTATTATTAAATAAAATAAAAAAGCTAATTGGTTACAAAAAGAGATACAATTTTATAGTATATAAGTCCAGTTAAATAAAATCAATTCTAAAACAACAACTCCAGCGCTATTCTGTAATGTAAGCCACAAAGTTAAAACTATTTAACAAAAAATAAATAATTGTTAGTTGATAAAGACGAGAAGCAAGCTTCAAAAATTTATATTTTTTTATATAAAATGGTTGTATAATTTATATGAAACTTGTTTAAAGGCTTGTAGAGGTGGTATACTAGAAGAAAACAAAAGTTTAAATAAAACTCTTTCAGACGAAATTTCAAATATAAATATTGCAGAAACTATTATAGCATACTCTACAATTTTAGGTACGTTTATAAATAATACTGTATATGTTTAAAAATTTCGTGTTTTAAAAAATGTCGTGTTTTAAACTTTGATATTTACTGTTTTTAAGTAGAGATTGTTTTAAAAGTATACTAGTTCGTTGATTTTTGCTTTTAACACTTTAGTTTTTATTTTATTTTCCATTACATTTTTCATTTTCCACTTAGGCTTTGTAGAATTTTTAAAGCAATTTTCTTAAATTATAAGAAATATTTCATTATTTATACAAAATTCATTCAACATTTTATTTTCATGTAGGTAAACAAAACAAATAAACCGTTTCAAAAAATAAAACAATACTTTATCATTCGTAGGTCCTGTAAAGGAAACTAGTGAAGTAATAATGTCGTCATTTGCTGATGTATTGTTTCAAGCCATGTTATGGCATGTAGATCTGGAAGAATTTCCTAAGGTTGATATACTCTGTTTAAAATATAAATTAAACTAAAACACAAACTATCGTGATGAAATTGTTCAATCGGTCACTAAACAAACAAACACTTAACTTTATATTTCATCTTAATACAAATCTGTTTTAAAACATAAGACAAATAGTGCTTAGATTAGATTATGTAGACTAACATAATTTTTTTTATCATATTAGCAGATTTTTATTGAAAAAAGGTTAAACTTTGGCGAAAGTGTCAAACTGATTAAAGTAGTATACATTTAAACAGTTTTTCATTCACAAATAAGTTATACTATTGAAAAAATACAATTTAATTGATTTCCATCTCGCCTTAAAAATCAAAAACTACAGTTTTCTAAACAGTTCAGCGATATTTTTTCAAATTATTTGTATTAAGTACGTTTACTGGTTAATAAAAATTACTGTTTAAAGTCTAGTACCGTGATATTTTTAAACTTATTGTCTTTTACTAAGTTTTAAACTCTTTTTAAAGCAACTATTTTATCAAAATAAACAAAAGTTAGTAGACAAAACTGAAGAAAACAAAGCACCGATTAGTATTAAGGATGATAGAAATAATTAATAACTAATAAAATAGACTAAAAAACAAAGCGTAAATTGCTATTTATTACACTTGTTTTAATAATGTTCATAAAGTTTTAAATTTAGTTCACTGTAGTGATAGTATTAAAAAAAATATTTAGCTTTTACCTTCTTTGTATAAAACCTTTTTTTAATACCTTTGAAGGTACTCGAAAATATTATTAATTAAAAACCTATCTGAAGGAAAGTTTTTGTTTATTTAGAAGTATAAAGAGACAACTTGTTATCTTTTTAGATTCTGACAAGAGTGAACAATGATGTTTCACGAGATAAAATAAAGGTGAAAGACATAAATGGTAAAATATACAGTGTTAAACAAATGTCAAGTTTTCGTAATAGTTTCTCAAAAAGAATTTTATTTAGAAAATGAAAATGTTTATAAACTTTAATATGTTTTTTTTTTGCATGCTTATTAAAAAAAAGTAAAATATCTTAAACATTAATTTAAATGGAATTAGTTAGCCAATATATATTTTTTTCTTCTAAGCTTTGATGTTTTTTAGACGTTACATACTAACCATTTCTTAACATAAATTGCTGTTTGGAAATATTTTTTTGCCCATATTAAAATCTTTAACAAAAACAAATTTTGAAAAACTTAAAAAAGGTCAAAGTATTATTAAATTTTTTATATCTATTTTTTTAAAGCAAATTTTATAGTATGTAAGCATTATTTTCTATTTTTAATCGTTTTGGGTTATATTATTCATTTCAAAAATTTATTTTGTTTTTTAAATTTTTTCGGCGAAAAAACTTAAGTTTTAAAGGCCTGTTTGATATACTTAGTATTTGCTACTACAAACAAGTAAAAGTTAGAAAAAAAAAACTTTTTAACTGAACAAGTAATTAGTTTGGGTTGTTTGATAAAAGTTCTTTAACGGTCTTACTTAGAAATAAATAAAAGTTACTTAAAGTTTTTATTGGTTATACATTAAAAATTGTTTTTTTTCTATTTAACTTTAGATTCGTATTATAAAATTGTTACTACTAAAATAAGTTGTGTGTTGTCTTTAAAAGATAAAATATTTCCCGAAAAATATACAAGTATAGAAATAAATAAAATTTCCGAAAAAAATAAAAATAAACAAGTAATCTACCTAAACAATTATTAATTAAAAATTAGTAATTTAGTGACTTCTTTACAACATGAAAACTAATTTTTTATAAAGGTTCCATACTGTTATTGTATTTTTTTACTATTATTGATATGATTAAGCAATATATTAATGAAAATAGCCAAAATTTAAACAAATTCAATTATCATACTTGTAATTTGTTACAAAATAATCATGTCATTTTAGGTCGTTTACATAAAACTTTACAAGTTAAAGTAATTCGTCACCATAATAATTAATAATAAAAAGTCAGTTTACCCGGCCGTCTGTTGCTTACCCCTACTATACGTAGTTTACAAACAACCTTAAAATCAGCGCAGTAGTGAAAAAACTTAAACAATTTACAGTGTTTTCCTAAATGCACTTATGTCACCGGTGCAAAATTGTCACCGGTTGAGTTGTGTCACATTTGCGAATTTGTGCAAACATGGCGCTTAAGAATTAATTTTCAGCTAAATAGTTCTTTTTTAGTTAAGTTTTATTAGTTTTTAGGGGTGATTTGAAAATTTCGATCTTATTTAGTATAATTTTGTGGAAAAAATACTTTTATTTTAGTTCGAAATTAATCAAAGTATGTTGTTTTTTAGTTTATTTTATATTTTTTAAGACTTAAAATTTTTATAAAAAAACAAAAAGTCAATATACATATATATATTTTGGTTTAATGAAATAAAATACTTAAACTGCTTGATTAACTTTGCTAAATTAGCTTTTTTGTATAAACGTTACTAAGTCTTGTGATACTAAGTCTTGTGATACTAAGTCTTGTGATACACGGAAGTTTACAGTAACTATAACTTTTTGAATTAATTTACAAAAATATTTTAACAGGAAAAATCGTTCAAGTTTTTTTAAGTTACATTACGCTTCTAAAATTAATTTAAGTTTTAAAATGTTATAGTAACTTAACTAAAGAACTACTAGTTTTGAAATGCGCATCTTTTGCTCTTTCAAACAAGCTTATTGTAGTTTATAAGTATTTTTAAGCATTTTAAAAGATTTATGTTAAGGTTGTAAGCTAATTAATCTGTTTGGTATTTGTTATTTTTGTTTTATAGTATAGCTTTAACTTTATAAAAAGTTAAATACTGTTCGATGTAATTTTTAAATAAACTTTGTCATAGTTTTCCCAGTTTCATAGTATGCTTAAACTAATTCAGAAAACAAAATATGAGTTGAGACTTTTTATGTTTTTGATCCATCAACGCTCTATCAATTATGTTTTTGAATAAAACAACCAAATATTTAAAATATTCGTTTTAACTAAAATTTTAAGTAGTTACGCTGTTAAAAATATTTACTTAAACAAAAGTTAAAATTGAAATCTTACAACTTAAAAAAAAATATGACAAAATTTATCTAAATAACAAAATTAACAATTTTGAAACTTCTTACAAGTTTTAGAATAGCACACATTAAAAAATCACTCTTTAAGTAAATTCAAAGAACGTTTTAAATAACACATCTACTTTCTAAAACAACAAAATAACAAAATAAAACTTTTTATTGTAAAATTTTACTTTATGCACATTTTTGCTACCGTTTTATATAATCAGGAAATTTGTATGTTTCATTACATAAGTGGTCTTTAAGTTAATGATTTCTAATTCTAAAACAAGTATTTAACTTTTCTTTTAAAACGTTGTGACTATTTTTTGAGACTTGTTTATTATAGTTTTAAATTTTTAGCAACCAGTAAATATGCTTAAATGTTTTATACTTTTATTACAATGTGCTTTTTAAAGGTCATTTGTTAAAAAAGCCATATGATATATAAAAATTTAAATATTAAGCTTCAAATTTAAAAACTATTTGTTTGATCTCGTGTTTTAAATTAAGTAATCGTAGAAAGTTTAAACACAATTATTAAAATTTTTTATTCTAAAACGTAGACAAATATGTTTATTTTTTTGAATATTATTATTTTGAACTAAAAAAGAATATGAATTCTGTTGTTTTTTGAAAATACAATATAAAAAATCATACTTGTTGTTAAAGTTTAAGTATCCGATAAGATATTAATAAACTAAGTGAAAAAAAAAAGAATCTATATGAAATAGTTTCAGATTAACTAATCTTTGGTTATAAATTATTCATTACTAATATCAAATACATTACATTATTAAAAGTTTATTTTAAATAAAAAGATCCGTTGCATAAGCGTTTACTTAATATCAACTGATTACTATACTGACAAATTTTATTGCATTAACTTAAGCTATTAATAGTTTAAAATGTAAAATTGAAATAAATGTATTAAATATATGAAAGCCGAAAATCGAATAAGTATCCAAAGCAAAATATTTTACTCGACGCTTGAAAGGCAAACAGAATTGAGTTATATGTGATATAAATACACAATTTTTGGTGCGCTTTTAGGTAATTAAGTTTAAGGCTGTTTTTTATGATATGCTTACATTTTAGCTGATTCTAAAAATCTTTTTTGAGTGTTTCTCAAATCCGTAAAGCTTCAGTTAATGCTCTATTTTTATTTGCCTAAGTGAATTTTATATTGACGCAAACAGACTAACAAAAACAGAATCTTGTGACATTCAAACATTACTTAAAAGTTAGGCTTTGTCGTTTTCAAGCATTTGAATAATAAGTTGAATATAGTCGATACTTGTTTTTTTTAATCACATCTTAATTTTGTGTGTATTTAAGTTTTATTATCTCAGTTTATAGATTTTATTTCATTGAGCAAAAATTAACGCAGTTAAGCTTTATGCTATATGCAGTTCAACTATAATAGCTTACTAGAAAATAAAATAACCTAATTTAGTTATTACGAATTTTTTTTACTAGCTCTAAAGATATCAAAATTATTTAGTATCTACAGGACTTCATTAAGTACTTATTTTTTCGTTTTTAATAACTACATTAGTAAAAAAGCAGTCAAAACATTAATTTAACCTAGTAAAAAAAATTTCTTTTTTTTGTAAAGTAAAAGTAAGAATTATAATTTTTAAGCTGTAAAAATCTCTGCTAGATGTTACGTTGTTTAATTTTAATCAAACTTAAAATATTTTAGCCCTTTTGAAAAAGTTAAAAAAAAACTTGATAGTAAAACTATAATTGTATGTTGAAGCAGCTACAATCATATAAAATTACTTGAAAAGTTATAGATAATTGTGACTTTGTGAAACTATTTAACTAGAGCCACTTTTAAAGCTTATTTAATAAGGCTATATTATGTTTTTATTTTTACCTTTGTTTAATTTTCTTTTTTTAGAGTTTATGACGTGTTTTTATTAAAAAAGTTATTTTTGTCGACTAAAGTTAACGATAAAACCTATAACAACATATTTTTATTAAAAAATTGTAGTTACTACATTTTATTAATACAGTCTATAATTTTTGTTTTCAAATTTTAAATACAATTTATCTTCTGAATCAGAACATTATATTATGATGCGTTTTCAGTTAGTAAAAACATTTAAAAGCTAACGATAAAACCTAATATATCATAAAACTTTTTCTCAATAATGAAATATTACTTCACCTATCGAATAGTCTAAAATTTTTCTTCATTATAAGAACATATGTCATTTTTATTGCACACAAAAGCAAAGTCTAAAGATTATATTTGTTTAAACAACTTGAGCAAATTCCAGCCGGAATTATGCAAATTTCATCTCGCAGGATTGTCACCAATCGATTATAATCGATTTGTGTTTATTAAAACAAATTTGCTTATAATGTTTTCAAGTGATTACAAAACAATCACAAAACTATTACTCAGCAAAAATTAACAATATGGCATGTTTTGTCATGTGTATTAGATTGACATTGTCTTTTTAATTGATTTTAGTTGTGTATAAACTTTTGAATTCTTCTTAATTATAACTTTGCGCCAACTAAAACATTTAATTAATAAGCAAATTTAATAATCAGTGGCTTAAGCGTTTATTACAGTAAAAGAGACTAAAAACTTTTATACTTATACTTCCAAAGTTTAAAATATATTTTTATACTATATATATTAAAATATAAATTTTTATAAAGTAAAATATTAAGTATATTCTTGGTTCAGGCAAAGTAACTACCTACGTTTTATAAGAATCGATTCAAATTAAAAACATTTATGTTCTAATTCATGTTTGAGGGCAAATTTATATTTTGAAGTTGGAAGCTTTTGTTTGCTGATATTTATAGTTTGTTATACTTATTAGAACAATTAAACTAGTATGACCAAGGTTTTTAGAAAAAAAAACGGTAAAAAAATATTATTTTAACAAAAACCTTTAAACATTATCTAAAGTATGTTTGAAAAGTTAAGAAATAGTTTCCTTATTGTTTTTTTTTTCAATTACATAATTTAAATGAACAAAATTATACTTTAAATCTGTAATCTCTAGTAGTTTAAGTGAGGAATGTAATAGTAATAAATTTCTCTTATACAGTTTTTAAAAAGTAATAACTTGCTTTTTCCGTTTTGTTTAGGTTTTTACTATTAGGAAACTGATTTGTAATCTTTTACAAATGACATCTTTGTTACGTGTTAGGTTTTGTTTCTGAGTCAACTTCAAAAAACGTCTTCTGTTTCTAAAGGTTAAAGTGACGCAACAACAAACACAAATCTCAAGTGCAATCAATCTGACAGTGACGTCATAGTTCAAAGCATGCTGATAACCTTTTTGGTGCATCGATTGGCAAATATTGGTGTTCGGAAACTGGTACGTATATAAACACATGTGTATTTGAAATTAGAACATAATCTCGCTAGAATTTACTAAACGTTGCGAACATGTGTTGGCTGATCACTTTATTCCCGACATTGAGCTTAAATAGTTTGTAATATTTTAGTTAGCAACTAACTTCTGTTTAAAGCAAAATTTAACACTAATAGGTTTCACTAGTTTATAGTAAACGCTTTTACAGAAATAGATGTTTATGAAATTACCGAGTAGTTTTGTTAACGTGTGAATTTGTTGTTTTCCGCATTAATATGATTAAATTAGTTCCGTCCGTTTGAATTAAAAGTATTCCTTTCTTGTCGAAAATAATTTAAGAGCCAAATAAAATTTAACACGGTAATTGTTTTATAAACGACTGTACTGGCTTAATTTTGAGCTAGATGCTTTAAGGGCTAAAACATGTTTAAAGCAAATTATATAGTACTAAATTAAAATTATCATCAACAGATTCTTTGTTTCTGTATTTTTTATTTTTTATAACGTAATTACACTTGTTGGAGGATTTTTTTAGTACTAGGTATTCAATTACGTAAATCAAACTTTAAAAGGTTTCAATAAAACAATTTGTAAAAGAATTACTTTTTTGTAGACGTAAAGCTACAAGCTGTTTTATAGAGATAAATTTAGCTTTTTTAGTAACAGAAGTGTATATTATTTATAGTGCATAAAACAGTACAAATTAACTGCTTTAAAGGTTTATTAATACTGTGTTAATTTAGTTATATTTCTACAAAGGTCATTTTCATAAAAACCATTTAAAACCTTTAAGAATCAAAATTTTTGTTACCATTTCTATACCGCATTTCAGATTAAAAACCCTTGAAAAAAACAATATAAAAATGGACTCTAAACTGTTATGGTTATTAAGTGTTGCGCTGTTGTCAGTAGCAACCGACGGTTCCCCGACAAACTCACAATCCGAACACTGGTTCTACACTGGCTTCCTTGACGCCAGGGACATTTCCCACTCGGTGAAGGAAATTTTTGAAAACTACGTTAGTGTTGCGTCAAAATGAAAAAGTTGCACGTTTCAGTAACTTCTAAAAACTCTTAAGTTTTTGTTAAAAGAGAAATTAGTATTTATAAAATGATAAAGATATTTTCAAAAACATCAGAAATAAATATTCAAGAAGTAACAATTTAAAATGCATGTATTTGTAACTGTTGATCATATCTACTTAAATTTAAAAATAAATTCAGGTTGTTTTATGTTTGTTAATACCTTATAGTACAGTCAAAAAGTAAAAAAAAATCATTTAGATAAGGAACAACATGGAATGTGGGGATGACAACTTGCAAAGATGCAAAGAAAATTTGACAAGTCTCAGGTTGACCACACTACCCGAGAAGAGAAAGCTAAATGCTGTTAGTTGGTGTTAATTTGTATAAAAACAATAGAATAAAAAACATATGTAAAGCGTTTGTATGTATTCATATTAGTCATGAAGAATTTAACACTTGAAAAGTTAATTAGTATAGATTGTGTTTAAACGAAGTAGAATTATTATTTTTTCTCACAAATAAAAACATAAAACGTATTTATAGCTTAACATTAAAAGTAAAAGCATCAAAATTAGTAATTGAGTTAACTCGCTTGTATGACCTAGTAATTACAACTAATAAAAATAAAACGTACTGTCTGCTGAAACTAATAAATTTCAATATTGTAGAACCTAAACTGTCAAGTACAATATTACCAAATAAAATCAATACACTTGGTAGAGATGTTTTAAGTATAACTATTGATAATGTTTTTGAAGTTTAATTTTTTTATTATTTAAAGCTTTAAACTACATAAATATTTACCATAAACTAAAAGTATAGGTTGAATTAAATGTTACTCATTTAAATTTATCTACTTTTTTTGTACATTGGAGTATAAATTTTTTTTTACATTAATGAATAGTTACGTCACATTATATGAAGCTTGTCCGATGCAAAATTTTTCTTTTTGAAACTTGGTTTTCTTTTAGATAGAGTTTGTACAACGAAATAATATTCTAAATATTTTCTCATCGAGTTACTTTCTATCAATTTAACTGAGCAAACATTCATGTAAAAATAATAAAAAACAGTTAAAAAACAAGTAATAAAAAACGAATTTTCTATGATTCTTCTTAAACATAAATATCTGCTAAAACATATAATTATTAGTTTTCAATTAAAATAATAATTTAATGTCACAGAAAAACTTAACAGTCACACAACTTCAACCACAGTTACTACGTTTTTAAAGAACTCTAGACAGTTATTAAATTTGAACCGTTTAAACTTTGAAATTGTTCACAGAACACGTTCGACAATGAGTGGAAAGGCATCGTGGAGTCGCAGGTGAGAGGAATCAGAGTTTTCGCCAAAATTTTGTCCGATTTGGTGGAACACAACAAGCAGGTATTCGACGGTCGTGTCGGAGAAAGAAAACAGTTGAACAAACTGGAGGAAATCGCAAATGACCTTAAAAACATGATCGAACCACTGGCCGATAAGGTACTTGTTTTATTAGATATGCTAACGAAATTAATTGCTGTTCAAAATAATCAAAAGTTTTAAACTTCAGATTTAAAGTTAAAGAGAAAGATTAAACTCTAATCAGACTAAAGTTTTAATGTTCGTATTACAAACAATGCTGTTGTAAACTTTACATCAATCATGCTATTAAATTTTTTTCCAACAAAAAAGAAACCCATCAGTAAATATTTGTATTTTAATAACAAAATTTAAAAGCAGTTCATGTTTTTGTTGATTCGCTATGTAATAGCTTTAATAATATAAAGATTTAAACCATATGAAAAATGTTTAAATACTATTCAACTAACTATGAAAAGCTATTTTTTGTCTTTACTTGAAATTTTATTAACTAATAGCATTAATAACTAAGTTGATGAAAAGCTTTAGCTGAAACTGCACTGTGCCTTATTTTTTATTCAAACAACTTATAATACTAACGATCAACACATTATGACGTCACAGCTCGGGGAGGAGTATTGCGTAACCGCTCCGGTCGACTTGGCAACGGAGGCCCCGTGCGAGATCTGCACCCGACCCCATCTGCCCTCCAAACACCTGGAAGTGGTCAGGAACTACCAGTTCCTCAAACAGCTCACGGATTTCGTGGACCAGTTCAAGAAGACGCTCTTCGTTCTCGCGTGGAAGCAGCCCAAGGAAGAGACCCGATGCCCCCAGTAAATCCCCCTGGTTACCATGGTAAATTTCCCCAGTTACCACGGTAAACATTATAACATGCAACTTACTAACGATTTCTTTCTCACGCTTTTCAGCCCGTGTAATGGTTTCACAAAACTAGAATCTAAAGTTTGAGTGCAACTTTTATTTGTTTGTTCATTTTTATTTATTGATGTCAAATGTGACGAAGTTCATATATGTTTTTGATTTTAATGCCTGTTAGTTTTCTATTTTTTCAATAAACTTCCTTGCATTGACTAGCATAAATAAAAAGTTTATAGTTTTTTTTATAGTTTTTTAAAGTACAGCTATGTTTTTAACTTTAAAAACAAGTTTAGCTAATCATGATTTTATTTTATTCTAAGCTGACTTATAAACTATTAAGAAAACTTACAAAACCTTAATAGTATCATTTTAGTAAATAAAGAAAATTAAAAGGCGATCAACTATATTATAACGTTATAATCTAATTTTTAATTAAACAATTAACTAAACCGGGTATTACCCCTACTCTAAGAGTTTTAGACTAATATAGAATAACTATATTATAACGTTATAATCCAATTTTAAATAAACAATTAACTAAACCAGGTATTACCCATTATCTGAGAATTTTTGATTAGTTTGATATATATTAGTTTAACAATTTGTTAGTATTTATGTAACATATTATTTTATTGTAGTTTGTAATCTTAATTTATAAATTTTTATACACTGTATTACTTAAAATTTTGTATACTTAGTTGTTTATCACTAACTTTTAGTTATTTTTGCACAGTATTTTGTTGATAATGACTAATGGAAAGTCGAAACGTCGTCATGCGAATAAATTTTCAAATTAGAATGTGTTTTTTACTGAATTGGTATTTAAAAAAACTGCAGTATCCCCACCTGTTTTTTAATTCTTTTTTGTTAATATTTTCACATATTTTTTATCTTTTTTAGACAATTTAACTGTAGTTACTACATGCTATGTACAAATAATAATAAAAAATATGTTAAATGTTACGTTTAATAAAAAAATACTTAAACTTCATTCATAAGTGTTAAAAAATCTATTATATATCATAAATAATCTAATATCTATTTCGAATGCCGTAATTCAATAGTAAATTTTTAATTCTTTTCTTAAGCTAACTTTTGAAAATCGTTAAATAGCTTTTCTAATTGAAGTTATGGAAATACTTTCGTCAAAGGAACGTTGTAATAAGCATCACAACTTAGTTAATATAAAATGCTTACAACGCTATTTCAATAAGAAGTAATGTGAAAAAACAAAAAAACTGATCATTAGAACATTTGCATTTTTAAATGATGTTATTCAATCAAACAAAAGTATGTGTTTAGGTTATTAGACAAATTAATTAATGAAGTAAAATGTGTTAATGTGCTTTTTAATTTAAACTTTGAAAACTTATAAAGCAGATTATAACAATTATCTACATTTGTTAAAAAACAATAAAGTATTTAAAAATTAAGTAAAATGAAAAGTTTAAGGGATGGATCTAATAAAAAACATAATACTACTAATAAGAAACGAACATTAAAAACATTACAAGTAAGTTTGTTCAATTCAGGATTGAATAGCAATGATATTACATATATGATTTGGTTTTAAGAAAACAAGTAAAGATATCTCAATTACAAGAGGATAAATAATGAATTTATTCTTTAAAGAATTTAATTTACAAAATAAGTTTCGGTCAAAGACCTCGTAGGTGCTTAAATAAATCTTATTCAAATAGAATTTTTCGATTTAATTTTTTTTAGAAATCAAAAAGAACTTTCTACTTTAATAAAATTTATTTAAGCACTGACGAGGTCTTTGACCGAACCTTAGTTTGTAAAATAAATTCTTGATAGAATAAATACAAGTAAGTTTGTTTAAGTAGCGTATTTTAGTGGGAAAAACATATGAGGCTAAACAAATTAATAAAAATGTTAAAGTATTTCCTTAACCGATGTTTTGTATTTATATATATTTATAAAAAGTAATGTAAATTACTTTATAAACAGCTTCTTAAAACTTTTTAAATAAGTTTTTGTTGAATAATTACCAAACCTTAAATAAAAATGTTCAAGACCAATAATACAAACTATTTTAATTAAAAAATCCGTCATTAGAGCACCCATAAAGCTTTAAAAAAATAAAAGCATTTTAATAAAAACTGTTTTGCATTCTTAAATATAAAATCATTCAAACTTAGCTAGAAGTGTTACATAAAAAGAATGCAAATACTAAAGAATAATATAGTTTTACTTAATAACACGAAACTGTTTTATCCTAACTCCAATTCTTCGTAAACTTCTTGTTGTTCTTTTTTTTTCGCTGCAAGGTTGTTTTTATTATAAACTATAACCACTTACTTTAGTTTGATAATGCTAAAACATTTACATTATTGATAGTCTAACTATTTTTAGCTTCGAAGTTTATAATATTTGTAATTTTAAGTTTTATGATACCATTACTCACAAACTATAAAAAAAAAATGTACACTTATTGTTTATTTAAGTCACGTGAAGTTTTTTAACTAACAACAAAACAAAATTTAAAAAACAAACTCACTGATACTGTGCAATTTACTAAAAATACTTAAAAAATCAAAATACAAACTATATAAGCAACAAGTCATTCTACTGTTGCTTTTAAAGTAACAAATAATTATTTGTTCCAAAAATAAATGCAAAAAAAGTCTTTTTTTACTTAACTTAATATAATTTTTCTATAATACCGTAAACTTTAAACTTTTATGACAATTTTGTTACTAAATTAGCATCGATTTGATATTTCTCGAAACTAAACTTACATTCGGCTTCAACACGAAGTTCTTTTACTTCTGCTCCTTTTGTCACCTTCACCATACCAATACTAAACTCCTTAGTTTTTGTATTTTGTGGCAAGTTTTTCACTAAATCTTTGTCTTCTGTAAATAAACAGCTCAGTTTTAAAGTTTTTGATAATTAGTTTAAATTTACTTTAAGTTTTTTTTTATCAAAACTTATTTCAAACCCAAAACAAATATACCAGTTAGTAAAAAATACAAAACTAATCAAATATGAATGAAGTGCGATAGGAATTAGCGGTTTTGAACCAATTTTTAAAATATCTAAGTTGAACTATTTTAAATATAAGAAGTATATTGTTTTGTTAACTAGTCTACAAGTTTGATTTTAGTAAACTTTATATGGTTTGTTTTTTAATTCACTGCCTGTTTGCGAATTGATCAAAAATATTAGTTGATAAATTAATGTAATTATAAATTTTCAAACAAAAACTTTTAACTTATTTTTTTTTACTTCTAATCAAGATGTAATGTAGGTAGATTACCTTTAAAATATACATTTTTGCAACTAAAACGAATCAACATATTTTTGACTTGACAAAAACAGTCTAAAAATAAAATTAGTTAAAACAATATTGAGCTATTACAAAACTTAAAAATTACTTAATTGTATTTAATGTCGACTAGAAAAACTCATGTTACATTTTTCAAACCAAAATAATAGTATAAAACGTCACACCTTTGTTGGTGAAAGTCAACTTGTCCATTTTAGCTCCTTCTACTACAACACCCCCTGATGTGACACTTTCCGTAGCGTTTAACTTCTTAAGGCCTTGCAAATTTGCTGAGAACATATATTTCATCATATTTTAAATTATCGCTTATGTATATTACTAAGTTACTTTAGTTACGAGATATAAAATTACTATTCTATAAAAAAGGTCAAACGCTACTTTACGTAGGTCTATATTTTAAATAATGCATGTACTACATAACTATAAGATTTTCGAACGATACAAATTTGTTGGAAAATAACAATAATCCTAATTGCAAAAAAAAAACTTGCTTTAACAAACTGGCGTATGTTTCGTTGAGATAAAGCAGTAGGACAGTTCCACAGTGTTTTTCTATGAAGCTTTCAATTAAATTAAAAAAAATCTTAGAAGCTTCATGAAAAACTTCGTTAAACTGTGTCATTGGATCAACACAGAGTAGTATACGCCGTAAAAATAAAGTAATTATTTTCTTCATTGTAGCTATTTTTTGTATTTTAATTTAAACACTTATCAATAAGTAGTTGGAAGTTAGGACTTTTTTTTATTTATGTTGAAGTTAAAACTAAGACTTTAAGTTAAGTTTTTTTATCTAAATGCAGTTCTACGACTTTTCATGAATTTATTCGTAGTTTAAACAATACTATAACAATTTCAATTAAACTAACGAAATGGCTGGCTTTCAATGTCTGCCGATGTAACTCTACTGTCATCGTCAATACTTACAACACTGAACTTCGCAGTTTCAGCTTCTACAATTTTTTCACTTGATTTTTCCATTGTGTATGTTTATAAACTTTAAGTAGTCAATTAATGTTAGATATTTAGCCCAATCTAGAACTAATACAGCAAACAAGTAATCTTAATCAAGTATTTATAAGCTCATAGACGTATTTGGTATAAATCTTACGTTTGTTCTTGTATGATTAAACTAAAGTATAAAACCAACATCTAAGCGTTTATTAGTATAATTAAAATTTCAACTGTCTATTAAAAGAAATAAAAAATAGACTGAAAATTATGACACTTAAATATCAAACAACTGCACACTTGCATTAAATTATAAAGATAATTAGTTATCTATCAAAAAGCAAAGGAGTTGCACTTTTTTTGGGACTTAACTCTTAAAGTACCTTTAAACTTTTTTTTTACTTTATTTTATTGTTTCTAAAAGTTAAATACACATTAAACTAAAATAAATCAAAAACATCTTAAAACCTAAAAGTAACGCAATCTCAAAACGAGTTTTTAAAAGAATAACAAAATTTAAAATAGTACAACTTACCAACAAATTTTTAACAACTAACTCTTAAAACTTTATTAATCTAACTACGAATAAATTCATGAAAAGTCGTAGAACTGCATTTAGATAAAAAAAATTTAACTTAAAGTCTTAGTTTTAACTTAAACATAAATAAAAAAAAGTTCTAATTTTCAACTACTTATTGATAAGTGTTTAAATTCAAATACAAACATTAGTTACAATGAAGAAAATAGCTACTTTAATTTTACGGCGTATGTTACTCTGTGTTGATCTAATCAATAAATGAAAGAAATTTTTTTAAAGAAAAGTTGCAGTTTTTTTCTAATTTTGCAGAGTAGAGAATTTTCGTTCAGTAAATATTTACGCAAGTAACGTTGCAACTTTATATTTGTTATTGAGGTGTAATTACCCCAAGGTTAGCCACAATACATTGAAATATTACGCATTTGAGTGTGTAAGTTTGAAAACCTTTTGATGATTCATGCTGTTTTGTGGTTACTTTTAAAACAATAACTATTGTTAAGAATATTATAACGTTTTTTAAACTTCAACTAAATTTATTTTATATGCGTACTTTGGTGTAGAACCTATTAAAAATCTGATACTTAAATCTTTTTGTATTGTTTTTCAAATACTACATTTGCAACATGTTAAACTTTCTTTTTTTCTTTAAACTAATCAAAAATTAAACATAATAAATTTAGAATTTTTTGCTTAAAACTTACTTTTTTAAGTCATTTGTTTCAATACATTTGGTTAACAACTTGCTTAGTTTAGTTCACGAATATTTCTTTATAAATTCAATCAAAACTTTTATTTATTTCATTTTTCATTTTATAATATTTTAGACTTTAAACAACTAGTTACATCTTTTCATGAAAACTAATCAAAGATATTTTTAACAACTACTAAAACTAAACAATTTAACAAACGTTATATTTAATAAACTTCGTCAAACTTCCTAATTAATAAAAAATTGCACTTTATATCTCAACAACATACTTGTTCTGTTTTACTTAAAAGTAAAACAAAAAATAAAAAGTTCCAAAATTCAAACTAAAAACACTTGATTCAAAATTTCTTAAAACTGATTGCAGTTTCTGCTTTTAGTTTTGCAAAAAAGGGAACCAACTATTGCGTGCGTTCAACTTGAACTTGAAAAATTAATTGTTTGTCTTTATCAACGTAAAACTTATCCAAATAAAACACATCACGCTTTTATTACACCCTGAAGTCTATTAACAATAATCCATTAAATCCAGTTTTCACACTATTAAGTAAACTTTTGTCTAATAAGTTAAATTCAATAAATTTTTTTAATTTTTTTAAATAAAAAATAAATTAATTTAGACCTTTTTTTAAACAGTCTTAAGTCTTCTTTTTGATTAAAATTTAGTACATATAAAAACTTATTTAATTTAAGGTGTCCTAGTTTTAATTAGTATGAACTTTAGCTATTATCTAGCTTCTTTTGTTTCACGTGTTCAATATACCCAAAAATATGTTTTAACATTTTTAACTTTTACAGCCACATGTTTAGAGATTTACTTTTGTTTGTGATTTTTTCTTACAACTGTTGTTTTTAATTTACTTACTAAATGTTCTGCTACGTGAAAACTGAATTGCAATAAGTTTAATCAAAGAAATGAAGAAGTTTAGTTAGTTTTCAACTTTATTAGTTTAGTGTTTGTTATAACTATCCGACCTATCAAGTAAAACATTTCTACAAAGTTTAAGTGTGATAATTTATGTTAAGATCTTTAGAATAAAAAAAAGAGATCTCAACTATTAGAAGAGAAATAATAAATTTATGGTAAAGTTTTTGTTTAAATAACTTAAAGTATATTATAAAGCATAACATGCAAGAAAGAAACTTAAACTTTAAAACACTATCACTCTATCAATGTACATTTATAAAAAATCAATTTTGCTAACAAGTTTTTTAAAAAATATTGGCTAATTATATTAAAATTGCCTTTGAATCTCAAAGGAGTACTTGAGCTTGCTGCTTTGGGTTATTATTAAGAATAAGATTTTATTATCAGATTTGGTTACTTCGTAAGTAAACATGTTTTATTACATCAAAAATTAAAATAAAACTTGGTGGAAACTTTTTGAATTTTCTCTATAAAAAACCATGCCAGATAAGAACTTTTAATTTTTTACAAAGCCAAACAGTTTTAGAATATTATCTTTCTGAATTTCAAGTGTTCAAACAATGTTAGACAAAATGCTTTGACACTTTACAAATTGAACAATATCAGACATTAAAACAATTTTCTTAGGAAAGTATTTATATTTACTCATTTTTCAATATCAAATACTATTGAAAACAATAACTTAGCATGTTTAATTTAACAAAATTCATTATTCAAGTGATATTTAAACTTTGCTTATTCATCAATAAGTACATTTAAAAGTAAGTAAAACTGAAATAAAACAAAGCAAATATTACATCTTTAAACCTCTTAGAAACTTTTTGCAGTTTCTGCTTTTGATGCTCAAAAAAAGGAACCCTATATTACGTGCGTTAAACTTGAACTTTGAAAGTTAATTGTATGCTTTTTTATACGTGAAATTTGTTGAAAATAATAGACCTACCGTTTATTACACCCTAAAAGCTTTAAATGATAATTCATCAAGTTTAATTCAAACACCTTATATTATACTTTTGTTTAAAAAGTCAACTATTAAAAAAAATCAAGTAATTTTTTTTTTGTTTTATCATTTCAAAACTTTAAAAATTGAAAGTTTAAAACTTTAGTTCTATGTTTAGTTTTAGCGTTCAAAATGTTATTGACAAAAAACTTAAGTTGATTACTAAAATATTTTATTGTAACTTCAAATTTTTTAATCCAACATTGATTGTTTTGATTGAACCTTTGAATTAACTAAAAGAATATTTTTATGTTAATTTATTTACTAAATCTATTATATAGTAAAATAGTGTGAAATGAATAATTTAAAAAAAACGATAAGGAAATTGAAAATAAGTATATAAATTTTAAAAATATAATAGGTTTTAAAAATAAAGTAATTGGACTTTTAATTTTTTTTTTGAAAGACTTTATAATTTTAATTAAAATTTTTTTAAAATTTTAGTTTAACCTATTGTCAGTAATTAAAGAATATTACTATTCAAATTTTTTTATTTATTTGAATAATTACTATATTCTGCTTTTGTAAATGCTTTAAAGTGAAAAAAAGTGAAAAAAACTATAAAATTAATGTGTTTGAATTTATTTCAGAACAAAGAAATGTAGTAAATCTATAATAATTTATTTTATTCCTTGACCAAGAAGACACGACACCTAAATATTTTTATAAGATTTCTGAATTAGAGTTATAAAGTAATTCTATTATAAAAAATACATTTTAGTAATTACATTTAATTTTCTACAGTATTAGCTTTTGTTTTGAGAGTAAAACTTAAGAGTTTATAAGAAAACTAGTATTTATTCAAGTAAAAACTAATAATATTTTTTTAATCTGAATAAAACTTTATAGCTAGAAGCTGAAATGTACGTTTCGTTTGCTTTTTAATTAAATAAGCAATTATATAATTAGCTAAATAGCTGAATTTTTATAGCTGTAAGTATTATTTAAGTATATCATGGAAATGTTAGGGTTAAAAAAAGCATATTAATTAATTAATTGTTATTTAATTTGTCTAGGTTTTTATGTACTTACTGCTATTACATTTAGT
Organism: Thalia democratica; assembly: GCF_965202585.1. Classification (NCBI taxonomy): domain Eukaryota; kingdom Metazoa; phylum Chordata; class Thaliacea; order Salpida; family Salpidae; genus Thalia; species Thalia democratica. The sequence goes on along the minus strand of NC_139169.1, from coordinate 31,350,108 downwards.
TAAAACACTAAAAAAGCAAGATGACACTTATGTATTCAAGTATATTGAAAACAATTATTATAATAAAACTAAGCTTTTAAAATGTTCAATGGTTTATTTTAAATCAATAATCAATTTTATAATGTATATGTACAATAAATTATACGCAAATTATCATAGAATTTTTTTTTTGTTGAATAAAAAAGTTACTCAAGACATACGTCACCATTTGGAAGTAGTTTTTCGTCGGTAAACACCTCAGAACTTTCCTGAGGTTTGTCCTCAACTTCTTGTTTGTTCTGGCTCTTGGCTAAAAATAAAAAAAAGGTTAATTAAAAAGATATATAGTAAACTTCAATATTTTTACCAAAACAAACTGTTCACTCTTAAAAATTTGGTTAAAATTTTAAGCTATAGAATACACTATAAATATTTCTAACGTCGCATAAAAGTAGCTTATTTGATTAAGTATTTCAAAAATATGTGTTTCAGAATTTTACCTCTCGGTATTCTTATTAAATAAAACTTTTTTACAGTTTTATAATACTATGTTTTTTGATTCTACCAACAAAACCTACATTCGTTCTTGACGCAAAGTTCTTTCAGTTCCGTTCCTTTAGTCACCTTAAGAATACCAATACTAAATTCTTTAGTTGTTGTTTTTTGCGGCAGGTTTTTCACTAGGTCATTGTCCTCTGTGTTAAAAAAAATTAATAAAAAAAATAGTTTAAACTTTAATTTAATCGTTTCGTAACATATGCTTTTTATCAACTATAAAAATAAGTATATAAGTAAAAAAAAGTCCTAATATACCTAATAAAATACAAATTTCGTGCTTGATAAGAATTAACAGTTCAAAAATTTTAAACAACCTAGATATGTGTATAGGTCAATTTTTACAATAAGCAGACTGTTTTTATAGGAATATTAATATTCATAAGTTAATAAATCTTAACAGATTTTAATTTTTTTAGTTTACGCTTCAGTATTGCAACTTTATCGAAAATATAAATTTATGATCGACTTTTATAACTTAAGTTTTTATAATTTTGTTACTGGCCACTGTGTTGTTAACTGCAATATATTATTGTTTTTGTAAAGAATATTTACCCGTTTTTCACTAGAATTTACTTTTTAGATATAGTCTTGGTTCTACAAAAAACTATTTATAAAAATTACCTATAACACACTCCAAAAAAAAAATTTGTCGTACCTCATTAAGTGAAAAATGTAATTTTTCAATGTTTTAACACGACTTAAAGTTTTTATCAACCAAAACAAAATCGCCAATAAAACCTTTGTTAGTGAAAGTTAATTTATCCATTTTAGCTCCTTCTAATGAAACGCCCCCTGATGCTATTTCCTCCGTAGCATTCAATTCTTTCAAATGTTGCAAATTTGCTGAAACAAAGTAGTTTTTAGTAATATTTTTTCATGATGATCTAAAATAAAAATTGTCACATTCACTAGTTTATAGCTATAATTTAACTTACAAACGAAAGTTTACATTAGGTTATAATTAGAATAAGTTGAAACAACAGTCACAAAGTCAGTTTAATATATTAAAATAAGTTCTTGATTAACAAGTTAGTAGTTAGAAAAGAGTTCAATATCGTTTAAGTTTATATGATAGGTACTCAAATTAAGTTTAAGGATTTTTATGAACTTCTGTATTCAATAATTTTTCAAAGAATATTAAAAAAAAATTTAATTAAACTAACGTAAGGGCGGGCTTTTTATGTTTGCTGTTGCAACTTTAACATCCTTGTCAATAATTACTGTATTAAACTTTGCTCTTTCGGTTTAGACAACTTTTTGAGTTTGGTCATCAGCAGCATCTTCTTTTACTTTTTTTTCATCCTTTTTGTCGCTATTGTTGCTATTACCCATTACAATTGAACAATAATAAAATTTGAAAATTACCAAAATTTTTCTATCATTTTTTTATCACTTAAACAAAAACAAAAGTTAATATATATATATTTTTTGAGTCTAAACTAAAGTTATTTTTGACCAAATTACTGTATGTACAATGTTTGAAATTGATGAAAAATTAAACATCGAATTTTAACTAATATAACTGTTTTTAATCAACAATTTATAGAACGCTTATACTTAAAATCACAAACGTTTAAACGTTAATATTCATCAATAAAACAACAGCAACTACAAGATTTATAACTAAAGCCTTAACTTGAAAACAGTAACAATAATCATTTTTGTTTCTTCAATGTTACACAAAAGCTAACATGAAATACACTATACAAAACCAACTGCATAAACAATAAACAAGTTTCAAAGTTATTTATAAAATGCTGCTTTGCCATTTGTTAAAATAAAGGGAACTTATTATTTTAAGAGTTTTGTTCAGCATAGCTAACTAACTGCTTACTTTTAATAATTTAATATAACTATATATTAAATAACTTAATTGACTACTTTTAATCTAAACAAACAACAAAACACATTGTTAATCAATGCGTAGAATACGATTAGTTTACTTAAGTAAAATCTCACTTTTACAGTTTTTATAAAATAAAAATGTAGAAAAACATACTGTAGTACTAAAATTTTACAAAGAAAGTACTGAGTTTTTTAAATATATTAACAAAACAGCTTGATTTATTTACTCATTTTTTCAAACGTCTTTAAACAGCTGAATTACCAACAAGCTATTTTGTTTAACTATTGAATTTTTTACAGATTAACCAAGTGATAGACTGTAAGGTGTTAAAACAAATGCGTAAACAAACATTATTAATGCTTAAACTTCACAATTGTTATTATAAACATAAAACGTAAATATATTTCTAGTTTTGAAAACACTTCAAATTCAAGCTCCCACTGAAACTATAATGAATTTATCGATTAATAATGGGCTTGGAATTTTGATGTTTTAGTTTTACTTTTAGATTACGAAACCTATATCTGATATGTTTCATGAACAAAGTCCAACGCCTTTTATGTAGCATGTTAGTTTAAAAACTTTTTTCAAAAATTTAGTAGGGATTTTTTTTTAGGTAAATTTTGAAAACATTCAAATTTAAATTTTTACAATAATTTTATCTCTTGACATGATTGCTAGTGCTAATTTTAATTATACAGCTGATATAAGACTTTTAAACTCATAAACACGCCTTAAATAAAAAAATATTATTTGAAGAACTAAACAACAAAACTCATGTTAGTCTTAATACAATCAAAATAAAACAATACCGTTTAATTGTTATCTGTGTTAAATACTACCAGCTTGTTTTGATTATTTTCCCGCAGTTTATGCTTTATAATTCTATTGTTTCTTTATATGAGAATAATTAAAAAAAAAAGGCTAAAACTACAATCACCTTTAAAAATAATTGTCCTTGGCATTTGTAAGCAGAACATCATTGTTTTTTAATTTTGACAAAAAGGGTACTTAATTTTTAATAATAAACTTGAACTTAACTAGTTAAGTGTTTACTTATTTTGCACGTGACTTTTGTAAATAAACCAAAAGTTGTTGTTTTTAGGTGTTTCTTGTGAGTATACAAGTGTAAATTAGTTATGATGTACTAAAGTTTTAACATAGAAACTGCTCCCTATATTTATTAAATTAAATTCATCTGGTTTTAACATTTTTATTTGAAAAATTTTAAGTCAGTTTTGACATTGATAAGATAATTCATAAAAAAACCTTAGTTTTTTTTTTCAAAAACAATGCCAGTATCAAAACAAACTGAGTTATAAAACTACTTTCCGAAGCTTCCTTATAATATTCTGCTTTTTAAACTTTAAGGTTTCATTACTAAACTTGTTTATCCTAAAGTAAAAAGTGTTGCTATCACAATAATAATAACTTTGTATTACTTTAATATGAAGCTACTGTACAAACTGAAAATAAAATTTATAAGAAGTACAGCGGGCGGTAAGACCGTAGAAGTATGTTTTAAAACTTTGACAGTTTTCAATTTTAACTTTTTCTACCACTCCTTGATAACAAATTAAATTGAAAAAAAGAAGTTGTATCGTGTTTTTTCAAAATACTTTTCGAAATTTTATAAGGGACTTTTATGTTGCATAAACTGGTAAACTAAACTAAAATAATGTTGCTCTTTCATATTTTATGAATAACTTTTACCAGTTGACTAGCTTTTAGTTATACAGCTGTTTTTTATTCAATTCTTGCATATTGTAAGTTTGTCAGTCAAAAAACACGTTACCAGTTATTATTTTTTATACTAAATTACCATTATACTATTTACTAGGTTAGAATGTATGGTGTAAACATTCTTTTTCGTTTAGTTTCAGTTATTTATCGAACCTGTTTCTTTTGGAAGTTTTCAAACTTAATTTTATATTTAACAATGACTTTTTACGCTTTTTAAAGTTTTTTTCTGAAGTTCTACATAAAAGTATCTGTTTCATAAATGTAAAAAAATTGTTTGTTCTTAAAATTTGATTTTACAGAAAATGAAACAAAAATAGTGATTTTTAAACTTTTAAAAATAAGACAAAACCCAAAAGCGTTTTAAAAAACTAACTTGACTTATTTATTTTTTTAACGATGAACAATTAATAAGATTGAAAAAAAGAATTTTCTACAAAAAATTGGTTGAACACGCTAACATTTTTTAGCAGACTAAATGAAAAAGATAACAATAAATAAGCATGTGTAAATAACTTTTGTTGAGTAGTTTTAAAAAGTATGACAATAGTTAAGAGATAGTGATGTAAAAGAAAATTCGTAAAATATTAAGAAACTTTTAACAAAATTTCCTAGAAAGACTAATAAATAATGTTTTTTTCTACTAAATTACTTAATTTTAGTAATTTAATGATCACAAGTTAATTTTAAATTTAACTTTTTAAAAAAGCAGTTAAATATTTGTCAAAACAGGCAACCTTAATTAAATGACTTTTATTTAAACTTGAATAGTTAATTATTTCCGATAAATCAGCGCAACACTTATAAAAATTATTTTGATCATAATTTAATAAAATTATGAAATCTATCAATTTTAATTTATTAAGTTTAGTTGTCACTGTTTAATTCATATTTGATATATAACATAAGTTTTTTTACAAACTTTTCAATTCTATAATGTAAACATATAATTAAAAAGTAAAAAAATAAATGATAGCTTAGTTCAATATAAGATACACTGTAATGTAAAGCTATACTACTTTATCAAATAAATGCTTTTGGTAAGGATGTTAGTTCGATGTAGAAATATTTTTTGGAAAACTTCGAAGGGATTTAAACAAAAAACTTATTGTTACGTCAAGAAAGTAAATAAAAGCAATAAATTTGCTGTTGCCTTTCATAGTAAAGATGTTTCAAATTACAAAAATAACAGTGCTTTTTAAACAAAAGTTTAATTCTATCAAATTTAAATTTACTTCAGTTGAAATTGTTTATAATGTCAACATTAGATAACAGTACATACAGGTCTAAATAAATGAGTTAATTAATGTAAACTAATTAAGGATTTTTAGCTGTGTACACTAATATGCTAACTATTTTAGTATATTGAATATAATTTTAGGATTTCGTATAATTGACACTTCAGTTTTTTTTTCATGATATAATTAAAATTTTAAGCAGTTTTAAGCAAGTAATGACAACTTATTAATTTTTTGCTAATTTTGATGCCTAAAGTTCACTAAACTTGGTATACAGTATAAAATAAAAGTGCACACAAATTCTATGTATTCCTAATTATAAATCCAACAAGGTTTGATCAAATACTTTTTTATGATATTGGAAAACGCATTATAGAAAAACAAAAAAGATAAGTTCATAATTTGCAAAAATTATTTAAATATATTGTTTTACACTTATAGATTTTTCTTAATAACTCTGCAAAAGGATTTTGTTGTAACTCTGCGAAAACCCTTAATCTTTTTGTGTTATTGTTAAAAACATACAGTTTTAAAATTATTAAGCACTATGAGCACTTAAGTAAACTACCTTGTGAATTGATCACGAAATTAACTTTGTTAATTGTCAACAGTTTTAAACTTATCCGCTAATTTTCATATCTTCTTCTATGTTTGTTATCTTGTCGGTTTCTTTTATTTCTTTGTTTCTTCTGTAAATTTCCTGCTTATTATTCATGTTCCATGACTATCGTTTAACTTTTTTACAGTACTTTCATACTTCTACGTCAGAATAACAACTAGTTTTCATAAACCAAAAATTTTAATAGCATAAAACTATTTATATAATGAAAATTATAGATTCTTAGACTGTATTAAACCTACAAGACCTATTTATAAAACATATTTTTAAAATTTTAGTCGAGAAAACAGGACAAACTTATATTTCAATCATTTAAATTTAAAAGTTTGAATGGTAATTTATAAAACTTGGAAACAAACTTTTTATTGCAAACAACGTCGGCTAAAAAAAAAATATTTATGATGCTTGTTTACAGTGGCGTTGATTAAATAAAACAGTTGTTTTATCTTGATAAAGTTTTCAAGGAAACTTTATTAATAAATGAAGAGAAACACACTTAAGGCTTTAAAACTTTCAATTTTTTTTTATAGATTCAATTTATAAATTTTACAAAGTTATAAACTTTAAACAGAAAATAAAAATTTCCCCCTTTGTTAGTAAAAATTGCATCATTTTTCGTCTTAATACCTACTTGACACCCTTTTAATCGTATTGTTATCTATATAATATCTACAGTTAATTTTTTTGTAAAACTTTACTTTTTCCAACTGTTTGTTAACTTTTAAGCTGTATGCTTACTAGTTATGAGTTTCAAGCAAGGCTATAATTATAAAACTTACCAATTTAACTTTATTTGAATAAAACTTGAAATTAGTTCTTCAATTTAGCAGTACCGGACACATGTGATCTATTCACAGTTAATTCTCCAACAATACTAAATGAAATTTTGATGACTGCTAAACAATTTTTCTAAACAATTTACTAGACAGTAAGAAACTTTGAATAAAAATTCTTTGCAAAAATAAAAACCGCTTCATTTAATGATAAGTTTTTTTTAGTTTTGTTATACTTTTGTTTAAACTAAAAAATGTAGTTGTTTCATAAAAAAATATTTTTTATGGTTGGCTTTTAGTTATAATTTGGTCTCAATCATTAATAAAGACAACTCATACATTTAAATTAGTTTTGAATATTGTTAACTTTTAACTAAACTATTCTTGTTTTATTTTACGAATACGATAAGTTAATATAAAGGTGCTGAGAATAACTTACGATAAATAACTTTTTAAGGAGAAAGCTAAGCTTCAATAGTTTTCCACTCAGAAAAAAAGATTATTGTTTTTTACAATCTACTTAAGTTTTATATAATATATGTATCAGTTTCATTATTAAACTTAATACTAAAGACCAGAAATATTCATGATGTTTTATTTTGTTGATTGAGTTTAATGTACTTTAAATTGGTACTGATATTTCTTTTTTGTTTTCAAATTTAACTCAAGAAATTTTTTTAGTGAGAAAGTTTTGTGAATAACATTATAAAAATAAAAAGCTAAAAGTAACAAACCTTAAAACACAAATGCTTGTAAGCCTTTAAAACAAAAAAAAAGCAGCTAGAGAAAACTGATTAAACATCAAAATAAAAATCTTTTTTTTTTAAAGCTACAAAACAGAATTTAAAAATAGCTCTGAAACCATTATTGTTTACCAAATCGCTTACAAAGCGTCTTTTCATGAGATGTAAAATTACAATTTTATGATTACTTCAGTTTTATAAAGATAAAAGAAAACATTTATTACATATTAACAAAATTATGTTCTTAGCTATTCTCTATAACAGTTAAACTTGATGAAGAAGTATTTTTTAAATGAATATAAAATTATACTTAAATAGTAATCCCCGATATTATAGTGTTCAATGATACTATAGGATTTCACGAGTTTCTTTTATTAAGGGAAGATATTTGATATAGTTTTGTTACTGCACTTATTTACTTGCTTATTTTAACCTTGGCTTTAGTTTTAAATAGTACTCGCATACAAAACTGTTAATAGCTGTTTTTTTAACAAATTAGATTTAAGTTGCTTTAATTTAAATTAAAAAAAATTAAGGAATAAATTTCATTAAAGGCTATTTTAAAACAATTTTTGTTATATTTTAAATTTAAACTTTAAAACTAAATTAAACTGTTTATAATGATGTAAAGAAGTATTTTCTTTACAATGAAATGTAGTTTTTAAACAACTATGTTAGTTATTGCTTAATTTTGGTTAAATATTATTTTTATGTATATACTTTGTTTGACTATGTTCCAAATTATGTCTTTTTATGTAAATAAAGCTTACAGTCAGTAAGAACAAAAAATCAGCCTTAACTTTTAATAGTAGTGGTTGTTTTTGTAAACAAATATAATAGAAACATGTAAACAATTGGAAATAAGTTGTAGTGATTTGATCACTTTGAAATTTTTCATACATAAAAGTTTTAATAGTCCTAGCTGTTTTTGAAAATAAGCTCTTTAAAATTATAACCCAAAGTAGATATATCAAATAGTTTGAAATGCCTTATGAAATTGATGGTGATGCAACTTTTAACACCACTGAAGCTAAGGACAAATCCGTAGTTCAAGCAACTAATTCGAACCAAGGTAGTTGTAATTATTGCAATACTTCAAATTTTAAATTTTTATTAGTATTTCATAAATTTCAGAACCAAAAGAGTTTGTAGCTAAGGATAACATGACTATCAAGGGAGACTATAAAGTCGAAGGCAACCATGCTAGTGACAACGCGACTATAATAACAAATGGTAAATACAGTTTTTGAAATTTGCAAGAGTTTAGCTAATAACCTTTATACCTTTTTTAGTGTTTCAAACTAAAAACCCAGGTTTTCAAATGTAAACTTGTTTGTCGATGATTTTTTTGTCTATGTATAGTTATAGTTTTATAAATTTGGTTGAAATAATTAAACACAAATTGTATTTTCAGTTTATAACTATTGTTTCTGAATGCTAAAAGTTGACAGATAATTGTCAAACAAAATAGGTCCACCTCAAGGCGTTGTGTTGGGGAAAACTGATAAAGTAGTAAAGATATCGGGAAATTTCCACTTAGGAGGTTATCATGCTTCTGGTAATTCTAAAATTGTCTGCAACAGTCAACAAGGTTATAAAATTTGTTTTCGAAATAAACAAAATTTATTTAAATAGGTTATAAATTTAACATACAGATTTAAACAAGCTATGTAAGTTTCTAAATATATATATTTAAGAAACAAATACTGAGTGGTAAACTTGTCGTTTTGTTTTTAGTTTCAACCCAGAGTGATAATGAGTCATCTGCAATGGAAACAAATGCTTCCCATGAGGTAGATTTGTCCTAAACGATCCCTGTTATGAGGAAGATATGTGAAAATACTATAATCTTTTAATTTGAGTTAATTATTAAATTATTTTATTGAGTAATTACTATGATGATAATAAACTTCATATTTGACTTGTAACCTATTTTTTATATTAAAGATAAAGCGTTGGTGTTCAGGCTAAAGTATTAAATTTAATAAGGCTTTATAAGTTTTAATACAGTTAAGTTAAGTTTTAATTAAACTTTTAAGCTTAATAAATACAAGTAACATTTAATATTTAGAAGTTTTTAAGTGGGTGTGTGTAAAAATGCCTGTAATTAAGATGTGACTCTAAAAATTACAAAGTTACCCAAAGCATAATTAAAGTAATCACTTAGTTTGTTGTAAAATGAATTTTCATAAAAACTTAATCTTGTTTTTTATTTGTGTATGTAACGCTTTAAAAATTTAAAACTCTTTTGCTATTCTAAGAATAAAACTATTCTAATTTTAATAGACCAATGTTTGTATGCGATATACGGATAATAACTTTGCTGTGGTTTTGTATTAAATTATTGATATATGAGAGCTAAATGAAAAGTAGCTTAAACAATGAAAGACAAAAATGTAATGAAAAAACGTAAGCACTCATTTTTTTTTATCTATAATATTTATCAAAAAAAAAAAGTTATCATTTCTGTAATTAAGAAATATACCAAAAAATCATAATAATAATAAGAAAATAAGTAAACAAGCAGGCTACAAAAAGTTTGTTTTAGTATTAAATCTAACTTAAGATAAGTAAGCTGTTACGTTTTATATACTTCTACTACTTTTCACAGAAAACTTGAGTGGACAGTTATTTTTTTTAATTTACTTAATGCTAAATAAAGTTCAATTAAAATACTTACTTTGTTTATTTTCAATTTATTATGTAGCATACTGACACGCACCTAAGATGTTGAAAAAGGTAGTTGTTTTAAAAACATATACATAATTTATTTAGTTGATAGCTTTTAACATATTCTGTATAAAACAAAAAGAGTAGATAATTTAAATAAGTTTAATTAGAAATGTATAGATGTTTTTTTAGCGTTCAGAAATATATAAAAAAGTGAATATAAAATGTTTAAATGAACAAATTGTACTTAATAAAATTATAAAGACTTATGTTTGTTGTACTCAAAAAAGTCAAGTTTCGTTTGACCGGTTTTGTAAGCTTTGATTATTTGAAAGACCTAAAATTTTCTAAAGATATACTTATTAAAGTTAGCAATCAAAAACTTTTTTTCAACAAAATTGGCGTAACTGGTACTTAAAAGGAAAATATTAAGTTATTTTTGTTGTAAATAGAATAATTCAAAAAAGACACATATTGTTTAACCCAGATGCTTTGTATTTGTTTAATAAACATAAATAGACATACTTTTCCTTTCGATATTTCACACCTCTAAATACAAACTATAAAAGTTTTCAATGATTTTTGTTTATACAAGTTAACTTATATTTTTACTTTATGACGACAGTTTGATAACAACTATAATTGTTTAAACTACAAAAGTCAATGGAAACGAACGACCCTTTTTATTAAAGACTTGTCCTAAACTGTTATGCTTTGTCTAACTATTATAATCTTTTTTTTTTTTGTTTAAAGTGTTTCTTGACATTTGCATTGAAGTAAAGGTTATTCAGAAACCGGTAAAGTGTTTAAAAACTGTTAAACTTCAATACATCTAAACAACTTTTTTTTTTTATTAAAAACAATGCCTAAAAAAATAAACATACCTAAATTTTTAAGCTGATTTAAGAAAAGTAGTAATAACTAGTTAGCATTTTTTTTCTAAAATTAAGTAATGGTATAAATTATTTTTATTAAATTACCAGATTAAGCTTTTTAAATTACTAAAAGTTTAACTGTTTTAACTAAGTTGTTTATTTAAATATAATCATCAAAAAGTTTAAGATAGTTATATAGATGTATATGTCAAGTTTTCAAAAACATATTTGTTTCGTTATTCTAATGAAAATGCTTGCCTTTTCTAGTTTAAAAGAACTAATAAAATTAAGAAACAAATTAAAATAAACAGCCAAACTTTTAAAACTTAATTTACATAAGTTTTTCAAGATAAAAGCTTAATCTAAAACTGACATTATAATGATGAGATTATAAAAGTACAATTTAAAAAAAAAAATTACAACAAAAATAAAAAAACTAAGAATAATAAATTTTTATTTATCTATTTATCATTTAAAACAATACATCAGCAATTGTCAAAATAGAAACTAATTAATAAAAGGTAACCTGCATTTTTTTTGAATTTTGTAACAAAAACTACAAACTACTTACATTTTACTTCTAGTTATAAAAAAGTTTTTCGCTTTAAAATAAGTTATAAAACGTTAACTATCTTAGTATCTCTTGGATCTTTATGCAATTTACTTAAACGTCTTAGATATATTGCTTTCTAAGCAAGTTTTAAATTAACTAAGTTTCAAAATTTGCAGCAAAAAAATTAATAAACTAAGTTCATTTTAAACATTCATACAAAAATTTTTACTTGCAATTATTACCAAGTTAAAGTAACTAAATTGCCCTACTGATAGAGATTGTAACTTTTAAATACTCAGTACTTTCAAGTGTTTTAAAATATTTTTAACTACTCTTCTGATGAACTTACATTATCAACTATAAACAACATTATCTAGAGTCTAGACCTTGTTAAAAAATCATTCACAGTATTTAAATTGTTTCTTTTACATCGAGTATGTATCAAGTTGTCAAACAATTTACAGTTTAAAGGTTTATTATTAATAAAACCTATAAAAGGACTGCCAGAACTTTATATATATGTGACTGATAAAATCATGGAAACTTATGTTTGTATTGATTTAAAATATTTACTTAGCTTACTGCATTATCAATGTGAAAAATATTGTAAAAAGTTTTTTATGAACTGTTTTAGCAATATTAAAATCAATTCATTTTTAGTTTGTAACTATATATTTTGGTAAATACAGTTAATACACATTTAAAGTTATAAAGGAACTGAAAGTACTTGTTGTATTAACCTGACAAATTCAAATGAGTTATGTTCATGTTATATAAAAAAATATATATTCTAATTTGACTAAAAGTAACAAACTGTATTGAAAGGATGGTAAAAACATTTCACTTTTAAAATTACTTTAGAATATATACTCTGAATAAAAAAAAAACAAATACACAAACTTAAAATTTTTTAAACAATGAGGATACTTTTTAGAGAAAAGTTTGCAAGTTGTTAAATGTTTTATACAGAATTAAATAACAAAAGTAACAAAAAATTATGTAACTTAAGCTCTTATAGTCACTATTAAATAGCAAAAAAAAACAAATCGACAAAATAAAGTATGCTTTTTTAACTTTAGAACTATATTGAAAAATAAGTATTTTGTAAAAAACTCAAATTAATTATTAATATTTTAATTTTAATCTTTTAGTGACAGTTTGTAAAAATAAAATTATAAAAGTTTGTAATTTGTCCTCTAACTACAAAACTGGTTAATGAAAATGTTTATTAAAATTTTAAACTTTTTTAAAGTTTTAAACTTGTTAGTCATATAAAGCAATTATTTATTTGTATGTTTTTTTTTAGTTCTTCTTTTTAATAAGGTGTCAACAAAACGATTCGTTACTAGGTTTTTGTTAAATTCTTAAAATTTTAAGTCGTTTAAAACTGTTAATTAAATTTTTGATAATTTTTTTAAATAAAATGCTTTCAAGGAGTCGGTTTGACAAATATTAGTTTAATTTTACGATTATTAAGAAAAATAAAGACTATATTTTCATATTTTAACCGTTATCTTTTATATTATAAAAACACAATTTAAAAACATTTGAATTTTTAAGTACAAACGTACAGCAAGTTTATATCTTTACAAATTAATACAATCAAACAGAAAAAAAACTAACTGAGACAAAATAATAAATAAAATGTTATAAAACCTTTGATTAAAAAAGTTAATTAACCATGGAAACAAAAAAGTAATACTGCTGTTCAAGCGTTCAATTTTAACAAGTAAAAGCGCAAAAATCAAAAATCATTCATTTTTTTTTTATCAATTTTAAAATCACTATTTTTCAAACATTGTCTATTGGCTAGAAATATAGTTTACTTAATTATCTTTTTTTTATACAAAACTACAGCAACGGCTGCGGCGACTATCAAGCATCCAAACACAAGTTTGTAGTTCGGTGAACTGTCTTTTATTTTTGCGTTGCCCGATGCGTGCAAGCCACCTACATTCAGCTCTTCTTGAACTTTTACATCGGCATCAGTTGATGACAGCTCTACATCCTGCTGAGCCCCTGTTTGAAAAAAAAAGACTCATTGACATGGCAAGGTTGTTTATATTTTACAACTGCTACAAAACGAGCAGTATTTCATATAATGTAGTTGTAATGGAACAAACTTAAGCACTTAAATGTTAAATCACTGGTGCTTGACGTTGTTTACAACCCCCTGTTTACCCACTGACGTAATTACTACAAACAAGATAAAGTTTTTCCTACTTTAGATAAAACTTTACAACAATATTTTGATTATTTAACGTTTATTTTCAGCCTTTTTATTACAACCAATATTACCTCTTCTTCTTACAATCGCATTGGAATCGGCATGCACCCCTTCAACTTTCAAACTTCCCTTGATGTCCATGTCGTTGTTGAGTTTCACTTCCTTTTTACCTATCAACGTCAAGATTTATAAATAATTCGCAAATCGGTCCAGGACACAAGACAATTGTTTATAATTCTTTATATATTTTTTGTATTATTATCTTACTTAGATATAAGTTTTGTTTCAAAATAGTTACTTTTATTCAGGGATTAAACTATTTCTAAAAAATAAGAAGTTTGTAAGATACAGCTTCTTATTAATATAGGTTTTTGTGATTACTTTAAGTATTGTTTGGGAAAAGCTTTTATTTTTATTCATATTTCGCCGATAACAGTAATTATTTATTAACAATAACTTACATTAAACAATTCTTTACTAAGATAGGATTTAATTTAAAGTTTTTATCGGTAAAGTGTTTGTTTTTATACGCATTTCATTTTTATTTACTTTTACATACAAAAATATCATTACAATGTAAAAAATCGTCTAGCTTTTAAAGTTTTAGTTTTATACACAGTTTTGAACTACTACGTCATAATATATTTTTTAACTTTTATTTATTTTTGTTTCATGAATGTGTTTAGTTCTATTAGTTTAAAAGTTCACTGATGAAGGACGGTTGTCCGAAATTAATTTGAACAAAATGTTGCAATAAACTGGTAGATTTTTAAACCATCGTTTATTTATTTTTTGTACCTACCAACGTATGTGTTTATTAAATAATTACTAACTGGTAAAAAATTTAAACTTACCCGGATCAGAGCTACTAGGCACATCGATTTCGGCGTTGTTCGAAGCGTGTACACCTCCAAATTTAGCGTCTTTTCCGACTTCGATAGTCATTTTTTTTGTAAAACCGTTTTTTAAGACTATTCTAAATTTTGTATGTTTTATAAACCATTTTTTAAGGTATGGAAATGTAATAGTTTTAAAACTTGTTTTACTTTCTTAAAATCTATACTTAGGGTACGTTTTAGTTGTTTTTTCAATATGTATTACTTAAAATGTTTGTACTAAAAAAACTTTGTTAAACTAGTAAGTTTAAAACAAAAAACGCTTTAAACACTGCAAATTTTTAATCTCTCGAAAATTAAATGAAGAAAACATGATTGCTCATCTCATACTTAAAACAACTGTCGATTGAACTATTTTACCATAAACACAATTTTTATTTTTAACTAGTTTATTTTTATAAAGATTATTTGTTTAAAAAAAAATATCAAGTTTTAAGTTGTAGTTTAAAAACACAAACTCATTTAACAAATTAAAAAAATAACAATTCACATAAAACAAAAGGCTTACAGGCATCATTTATAATTGTACTCAGTTACAAACTTCTACGTAAACAAAAATATCTACGTGAGTAAACTATAAAATGTGAAAAACCAAGATAACTCTAAGAAATTAAATTTAAAAAAAGAACAAAAATTTTTTTAACTTAATGTAACTTTTTTCTACTACTTGTATTTTGATATTAGATTTTTTTTTTAACTCTTACTTAGGACTACTTACAAGTTTGTGCTTTTCTACAGTGCTCTAACTTATTTAATTAAAAATTTAAAGTAAAGATTTAAAATAAAAATTTAAAGCAAAACTGATACACTTTCTAAACAAGTCAAAAAAAAAAATTAATTAAAAAATGTTGGTCAAAGCAAAACTTTTTACTTATCAAAACGTTTCTGACAGATATATGAAGGTACTAACACTTCCTACCAAGCTGAATCAAATTGCGCGCCTTTTCCGACTTCGATTGGCTTTTTTTGTTTAATGAAAAAAAAAAGTTTATTCTAAGTTTATTACTATTTTATAAACCATTTTAAAGTATGAAAATGCAGATGTTTTGACACTTGGTTTTGTTTCTTATAATTTATTGTTGGGGTAAATTTTATATTGTTTTTAAACAATTAACTAAAATTTTTGTTTTTTTATATAGTTTTATCAAACTATAGAACTTTATAACGCCTATCTATACAGTCAGTTTTTAAATACATTAAAATTGAATGAATAAAAATATACTTAACTCAAATTTTAAACCAGGTGTAAAATATTTTTTTTGAAATGTTTTTGTTCTTTTGGAAGTTTGGGTTATAAAAATTTTTTTCTAATCTATACCCAATTATAAGTTGTAGTGAAAATATTAAAACATCTTTTTTTAATAAAAAAACTATGAGTTGAATAACATAAATAGCTCTGAGGCAACTCAAACTAGACTTAGTTACGAACTTTTGTGTGAAGAAAATGCCTACGTGAGTAGTAATAAAATGCTACGATTTATCAAGTAAAACAAATTTAATTAAGTTGCCTGTGAGTCTTTTGTGATATGCTTAAACTTTTTCACTACAACTTATAAATGGTAATAAAAGTATATAAGTAAAGTCTCAACTAAAATTAACTTACAAATAAATTGAATTTCCACTAAATGTAACAATTTTCTACTACTTGTATTTGATTTTTAAAGTATTTTGATTTCTACTACTTATTAGTTAACTTGTTCTAAAGCTTTAACATAGAACTAATAACGAACTCGTACTACTTTATAATGTTTTACCTTATAAAATTATAAATTCAAGTAAATTTGCTCATTTAACGATTGAAAGCTAAACTAATACATTTACTAAATAAGTCAAAAAAAATAAAATTTGTTTAATTTAAAAATGTCGCGAAAAGCAAAACTTTTGAATAAAAACTATTGATAAATTTATAAAGTTACTAACACTTCCTACCAAGCTCAAACACAACTGTTGAATGAAAAACCGAAAAAACTAAAACTAAAATTGACGTATAAGCAAACAAAGGTGCTCACCGAATGCAAGCGGTGTATCAATGTCACGATTAACTTCAAGCTCGTTTTATTGCGCTTCCTCGGAAAGTGAGAAAAAATTCAAACTTTAAACTGGTTTCTCCTTTTGTAAGTTGCTGATATTTTGTTGCTAAAGTGCAAAATAAAGCGCTGAAAACCAATCTTTGAGTAAGTTGTTTATAACTTTTAGTAGTTAGTTTGGGAGTTTTGTTAAACACATGGAAAAAATTTGATGGAACTTTATCGCCAAGTTTTATAATATGTTTCGTTTTTATAGTATTTGAAGTTATTATTAGAATATAAGAGTTTAAGCAAAAAAATTCTACTTTACTCTATAGTAAGTACAACTCATACGAATATTATGCGTTTATTAAATAAAAGATTAAAAATTTTAATGAATTCAATGAAAATTGAACAATGTTTAAAATGCAACTCTAATTTAACAGTTTTAAAAGACTTTTACAGCAAAAAACTTTATTTAACAAAACCAAAAGTATCAATAAACAAAAAGATATTTTAAAACTTGTTAAAACACTTTTATATATAGCTTTGCTTCTTTAGTACCTAAAAACAAAAAATTTAACATAAAAAAAAAATCAAGTTAAATATAGTGCAAATAAACCAAAACAGGTTTTGCAACCTAAAACTTTATCAAACTAAATTTAATTAAAACTTATCAACAAATTCATTCGATTGCTATAAATTTTTATGACAATTGAACATAACTTTTATTAACATATTCAATTATTTTAAAAGTTTAACAAGGTTTGTTACATGTTATGTTGCTTCTAATAAAAGTTTTTATTTTAGCATTATTTTAGTATGAACTCCATCGACTAATAAATTTCCTCCGATGTTAACTTGAACATTATTTGCTGTTTGAATTGAACTAGAAGATCCAATACCTGTTTAAAAAATGTGAGAACATAGGAAATGACCTGTTTAATGTATTTTGTATAAATATAAATGGTGGTCTATTATCTGTTTATTGTCGTTAGTAAGAATAAACAAAATTACTTTTTCATTGCATGTTCTACAAAAAAGAATAGTAACTCCTTAAAACCTTGATTTATAATTTCAGCTCGGTCAGTCTTTACGTTTTTAGCTGCTAAAATGCTTTTGATATTGCAGTTTCCTCTTACATTCATGCTTTGGTTTAGTTATACTTCTGTATAAATAATTGCAAATAGAATTTAGTTTTAAAAATTAACTTTAAACTTATAATTTTTATAATACTTAAGTAAATTTTTAAAACTCAGATAAAAACTTAAATACTTTTAAAGTGTTTTAAGTAAGATAAATCATTCAATAAAACATTATCATATTTATGTAAATAAAATAAAACACAAACCTTCGCTTTCGTTAATGATAGTTGTGCTACAAATCTTTCCACCTTCGGCAAAAATACAGCCTTTGTTATAGTTTCCTGGTATATCAAGTGTCTCTGTATTAACCTCCTTTTTTGAAGAACTTGCTAAAATGACAGAAAAGTTTTTAAAGTTTGTTAATCTTTTTTAGTACAAATGATTTAAACAGTATTAACATAAAAGCCTAGAACAAGTACAAACGACTTAATATACCAACGTACAAAAAGTTTAATTTGTCATGATTTGAAAAAAAAGTTTTATTATATAATAAACTTCTTTTTGTTAAAAATCTATACAAAGTTGACCTCTAAACTATTAAAGATTTTAAATATCATAAGAACATTTTTTTTCTTACATAAGTAAACTGTTACTACCTTTGTTGTAGACTATAGCTTTTTTTTAAAAACTATCTCCTGAAACTTTTATTATGCCATTTTGATAGTCATTTTTCAGTTTTGTTTTTCTACTAGTCTCATTACTTTCATCTAATTTTGAAAATGCATTATATTAAAATTAAAACTTTTATTTTATTTTATTCGGTATGTTTTAAGCAAAACTCTTAAACAGAATCTAAACAACAATAAATAAAAGAAGACTATTTAAAAATGTTCTTTTTTATGATTTTTGACTAAACACATAGAAAACAAGTTAGCCTAACAGTTTTAAAGTTTTTTAGCTGTGTTTAAATAGTTGTTTATCTTTTATTTTAGATTTTATTTTTAGTTTTCGAACACTTTTTATCATAAAAAAAATACTTTGAAAAAGTTAAAAAATTTACGAAAACTCTTAAACGTGATGTTTTAAAAGTTATCTTAAAAAGTAAAATAAATCTTTTAACATACATGTTTCAATTATAAATAAGCTGTTAATAGATACTAATTGAATCTGTAAAAATATCGAAAAATAAAAACTTTGAAGTTTTTAAACCAAAACGTTACGAATTTAATTCAAACTCAATTAAAACCAACCTTTACTAGTAGTAACGTAAGCTGTGCCATAAACATTGCTGTCTGTTAAGTAAATATTCTTTGCTGATATTTTCACAACCATTTTAAACTGCCTTTCAATTTTTATTTACTTTATTTTCGTAAACTTGAGCCAAGCTAATTTATTCTTACTTTGTAAAGTTTAGTAAGTTTCAAGTTGCTTACAAAACGAAATTGTTGTGACTAAACGTAATTTTGATTTCAACTTTAAAAGAGACTAACTTTAAAAGTACAAATATGTTAAACTTATATACTGAAATAAATATAAGTTTGTTGAAGCGAAAGCAAACTTTTACCGCCTGGAAAGAATAAATTCTTGTTGTTGAGCTATTTCTCTCATGTACGTTGCATGATGCAATGTTACTAAATAAGGTGTTGATTGCCACTTACAAATACGAGCGGCTTTTTCTTAAGTTTGTAAAAATCGTACGAGTTTTTGTACTTATGATTAAAAATATTAAAATCTTTACTTAGCGAAATTTATTTTATCGCAATATAATCTATAAAAAATAAAAAATAAATATTTGGATTTATCGTTGAGCACACAGTGTTTAATATAAAACACTAATACCTACTTTTTAATATTTATTTATGGTTTTAATTTAACAGAAAAAAAATGATTAAAAAACTAATATTACGTTACAAAACGGTTTAAAGATGCATTTTTTTAAGAACTATATATTAATAAAAGTTTTAGGCTCTATAGTTTAAACTTCTGTCAAAGTTAATAACTTTTACCGAAAAAAACCACCTACGTGAGTGAACAAAAAATAATATTCTACTTCCACTAAACTTAACCTGTTCCAATATTTGTATTTTGATTACTTATGTCTTGTTTATATACCAAAGAATTTAAAATTGACTTTTGTTTAAAGTTTTTTCTTTTATGAAGCAAATGCAGTTAACACTTAATAGTAAATTGACAAATAAATCATCTAAGAAATTGGTTTATTTTTGCTTTTTATATATCTATGCTTTTGTACAAAAACTTTGTTTGATTTGCTCATTAAGCGTTATGTTCATCATTTTCATTATTTACATTGTTCTCATTTTTTTCGTTGTTTTCAGGTTTTTCTTCATTCACTATTGCTTCCTTATTTTCCAGCTTCACTTGAGGTTGCCTTTTCGCCATGTTCGCGGACAATTTCTTTTCCAACTCTTCTATCTGCTTCTCTTGGTACTTTTCAAAATCTCTTGTAGCTCTGCAGTGGAAAACAACCGAACCGACGATCACCGATGCGAACAGAACTGCAATGAACACCAAAAGAACCTGCAAAAACAAAAAACAGCTGGAATTTGTTAAAAGTTGAATACTTTTTAAGTATTACGTATTACTGTTATGTATTCTTTTTACTGTTATGTTCTGATATGTCATGTTTGTATTCTATTTTGTATATTATTACTGTAACTAGTTCCTAGATAAGACGTTAAATTGTTTTGGTTAACGACCCGACAAGGTTTTTTTTTGTACACCAAGTTCCTAAACTGAACTTCTTGAGCGAGTTTAATGTCATTTAATAATCATTAGTTTATGTTTATTCACTTAAAAAAAAGAAGTAATATACTTTCTATGAACTGTCAAACAAGAACTTTTTGGTTTTTATAATAGTTTAAGTTTGAAAAATTTTGAAAAACAGTTTAAAAACGTTTAAAAAATGTTTATGTAGAAAAGTTTATTTTTTTATGTAAGTAATACGTATAAAATAGATATTACTTATAAAGTTGGGTTTAAAGCAAAGAAGACCAATTCAAACAAAACACACATGTCACCAACAAATACAAATCCAGACAATAAACTTAGAAAAAAAATCCTTATATAAAAACTTGATTGATGTTTAAATTAAAGTCGTAAAACAACTTACAAGTAGAAATGTGAATCTAAAAAAACTAAAGCAAATGATCATATGAACTAATAAGACATTCTGAAACTAAAAATAGCTATACCAACACAAAAACAGACTATAAAATATTTATAAAAATTTATATAAAAAACACAATTAGATATTATTAATTTTAAACCGATAGTTTAACATATAAGTGAAGCGAGCCAACAAACATTTGTTTGCACAAAATATAAACTTTAATAAAACATTCATAGTTGATAAACAATACTAATGCAGAACTTACCAATACAGGTATGGAAAGTGAGTCACATTCACTTCTGTCCATTTCAATCTTTTTCAGATGTTGGTCGCACATACCAGCAATGTCTTTAACGTCAAGTTGCGAGTCTACCTCTATCACACAATCTATCCACGCCTTGTACTCTGACACCTGAGGCGAACAAACAAGTATGTGTTATAATGACTTGCAATAAACACTTAACTGGCATTTAAATAGCATAAAAGTTTGCGAAAATATGTTTCAAAAGTTTTTATAATCATTAAATGAACAATGAGGTGTGTTTTTTAATGTTTTTGTTCAAGTATAGTTATAAAAGTTATGGAATTTTGAAGATAAAAAATTTTGAATAGTGATTAAACGTTGTATATGCTTACGATATTAACTATCAGATTAAAGCTTTATACTAAATTTAATTTAGTTAAAATTACCTTTGTGTAAACAACCGGGTTTTTCTCATCGCCACATTTTCCCTTCTTGGGCAAGAAACTATGAACACCGAACAAATAGGGGACTACCCCCTTGTTAGGGGAGAGGCATGACAACCCGCTTCCTATGAAAAATATACTCGATCTTATTAATGTTAGTTTTTGTAAAAAATTGGTTTATATAATATTGTATTTGCTTTATTCGCTATAATTTTTTTATTTTTTGCTTATAATAAAAAAAATAAAAGTGTATGAGTTTAATCAATTAAATTGTAGTCTATGCAATGTTACATAAAATAAAAATATTCTAGTCCTTGCATTAATTAAAAGTACTATGTAGAAATTAAAGTGTATGAGCACTGTTGCTTATATAATAAACTTAATAAATGAATCAATCCAACAAGGATATACTCAAATAAACTAAAATCCTATAAATTAAGCAATATATAAAAGCCTTTGTATATATACATAAAGTTTGTGCTAACACAATTAAAGTAATCACATTTAAAGTGACAAAAATTCTAATAGTTTTTGACCATAGAAAGTACTAGTTTAAAAGACTTGTGCTTAGGTAGTTTGTTAAGTTAAATTATTTATCTAGAAACGCACCTGAATCTGTCTCACAGCCGGAAACTCCACCCTTCCAGACCCCAGCACAAAATCTGGTCGGTGTCAGCTTGAACCCACTCTTCAAAACTTCGAGGCATTCGGTTTCTTGGACCACTCTCACTCTGGCCCACCTGAGTTATAGTATGTTTATCGTAACTGATGCTTTAAAGTTCAAATTTTTTTTTTTAATTTATGCTCTTATTTGTATCGCTTTAATAAATGTTTATTTATTTGACGAGACTACTATAAAATTAAAACTTATTTGCTTTTCGCTCGAAAATTTTTCTTTTTCTGCTTAATTAGTATCAAGTTAAAATTTTTCGAGCGAGTTAGCTCTTTTTAATTTCTTAAACTGCAATTTCTACAATTTTATAGAATTTCAATATATATTTTTTAACCCACCTGAGCCCTTTTGAAACTTTTCCGTTTTCAGTTTCACCCCACCCGCTTATATTGCACCCTCTAGCGGTTGAAACGTCAAGTTCAGGGGTGGCCAGGTTAATAGATTGGACGTCCTGTTTAATTATACAGGATTAATGAGACTTAAAGTTGACATGTATAAAGCGTTTAGTAAAAAAAATAGTTTGCTTTATATATAGTTATATACAAATGGAAGTTCTAAAGATTTTGTTGTTAGTATCATTATTTTAGTTTTAGAAGTAATATTTTTTTTGACGTTAACAAACCTGGTTGAAGACGAGGTCCTTTGCCAACAAGATCAAACCTGTTTGTTTGTTAAAGTTGAGTTAATATAAACCAGAAAAAAAAATACTTTCAAACAAAACTCTACGAGGTTATTTAATGAAAAATATTTTTCAAGTTCAAATACCAATATCGTGAGTTTTGCAGTCGCTCCTAAAATTTGCAGGAACGACTAGTTTTTCGCTTTGCACCAATTGGCCCGAATCTTCGTCCTGTTCTTTTATTCGGTTCCCAAAGGGATTAGTCAGTGAAAGGTCCAAGCCAATACTAAATTCTCCGTTCCTGCCAGTTAGCTTTAATTAACAATACTAATTTGATATAGAATTTTTAAAATGTTACAAATGATGAAAGAGATAAATTTTGAAAAAAAAATGTTTTATAATCGCCTTAAAAGTTTTATTTTTATAAATTACACTTGCATGGTTTTATTAAAGTAAAGTTATTTATAACTTAATTTTAAACAACTTAAAGTTCTTGGTCAATATATTTAAAAAAACTTTTTTAACTTTGAGAGTTAAGCAAGCTAAAAATAAAACGTTAGCCGCTTGAAACTCAGAGTTTCTTGATTATGATTTTTGATATTAGAACTCGGCATTAATAGCTTTAAATTGCAGTGATTTTAAAAACAAAGTCTTTATAAAAAGTTCAAAAACAGATAAACTTTTAAAATACCTACACTACAGAGAAGCAGTAGGCATACAAAAAGTTTAAACAATATACTCTGCACAGAAACTTCAAAGTTCAAAATGAAAAATCACAGAAATTAAATTTCAACAACAAACTTCATGATTTGGTTTTCACCGGCCAGCACCTGAACTCGGTTGGTGAAAACTTCCATGGGGTCCTGGTCCTTCCTCGTTGCCAGGCAATGGGCCGCGGTCAGCACCCAGTTGCTAGTTAAGATCGACCCCCCGCAAAAGTAGGTCTTATCGTCCGAATAATCCGTGATCACCGCCACGTTCCACGGAAACTGACCGCCAGCGGCGTCCTTCCCCCCGAAAACGCGGCCCTGATGCTGTTCAGTTGAGTTCGAAGGGCGAAAGTGCAAAAACAGCTGCAGAACTGCCACAATGAAAAAGTTTCCGTTTTTGATCATTTCGTCGCTTCAAGCGCTTTTTTCACGACTTGGAATGAATCTTTTTGGTTGACTATTTTTCATCAAAGCGGCGAATACCTCCTTAATAATTATTACTTCCTTACTGATTTACTTAAACAACTTGAAACTTTTTATCTCTTTGCAAAAACGTTTGTAATGAGTAAAAACTTTTTACTAGTTTTTGAAGTTTTCTGCAATTATGACGTTTTGGTTGCTAGGTAAACAATTTATTTAAATTTCAACAGAATAGAGAAGTTTAAAATTTGATAGAATTAATGCATAAACAACTTAAATGTTAAATGCTTAATGCATACATAAGCCATTAATGAAAGTTTTACCACTTTCGATATTCTATTCAAACTTATATATAAACTTATATAAACCGTCATAATAATTTGAGAACTTTTTTATCTAAATGCTTTTTTTTTGACGGTTTAAGCAATATAAAACCGTTTTACTACGTTAAAGTAAAACTTATATTTTATTATAATTTTTTGACGAAGCTGTTCAACTATTATTTTACGGAAATTATTTAACATTATTTCAGCCTAGTTTTTTTTTTAATTAATGATTGTTTAAACAAGCATTATGAACTGCAAATATTTAAAAAATAGTAAAAAAATCGTCAAATTTTGTCTTAGTTTTACCGTGCTAGCTTGTTAAGCTTAATAAACAACTATTTTCAAAGTAAAAATTACAAAGAAATTACAAAATTTACTGAAGCTTCGTGCGCAATCTATTTTCGCAACTTCCGGTCGAGAAAAAAAAAAATTAGGAAAGTTTAAACTTAAAGCGAGTAGCAACATCGTAAAAACTTCAACAACTTTTATGCTGCGTTTAAAATTCAGCATTTAAAAAAAAATATTTACACTATTTTATTTATGAGATTTATATATTAGAGCGTTTTATGCAGTTATTGCGTTATTCTAGATTAGTTTTCAGAGTGATTTTCATTGTAGAAGCTACTTCATAAAAACGTTTTTATTTAATGTTTTGTTTTAAATTGAATTTAAGTTGTAATCTAAATTAATATATACACCGGAAATCAAAATTGTTTACATTTAGAATTTAACTTAAATACAGTTTAAGCTGAAACTAAAAACTTGAAGTTAAAATAAACTTCATTAACAATTTTGTCTCAAAAAGTACGTTTAGATTAAAATAATTGTTAAGCTTTAAAACTAACAGCGTATGCGAATATAAAGAGTTTAATCACCGTTCGCGGTAAAACAAACCATATATAGCAACAACGCGTTCAAATCAACAATACAGGAGAAAACGGGTTAGCACGAAGTGAATTTATTCTTTGCACAGGGTAAATATTTGCAGCAAGAAGTTAATACCCGTGTAAAATTCCCTAATAAAAATATTTTGTTTTTCTTTTAGTTTTAGTTGCGAAGTTGAGTTTCGAGTAAAAAAAGAGAAAGTTTGTTTAAATATCTCGCTTGTAGTTGAACTTGGTCATAAGTGTTTGCAGCATTTATATTACGTGTGTTGACAGAAGCTTTCCGCGATAAAAACTAAGTAAATAGCTTTTCGTTGTTCAACTTATTGTTTATAAAAGTGCTTTTTGTAAAAGTATGTTTCTATAAGTAAAGTTTTTACTAAAGTAGCAGTGTTTTTTTTTAATTTTTGTTTTCTTGTTTAATAAAAAGTGAACTGTCACTTTTAACTCAAAGAAAAGTTAATTAAAGTCAATATGCATTATTAAAAGCTTGAAACTATCAAATGAGATAAATAAGAAAAAATTGAAGATACAACCTATGGCTCAAAAAATTTTAAAATTATAATTTGAAATAAAGTTTTTGGCTAAATTTTAATACATTAATTTTTATATCTGCTAAAAACAGCTTTACTTAATTAGTGGTAAAAAGATGAATAGTTTCAAGTTTAAGCTAAACATTGAAGCTCAAGCTTAAATAAAGTACTTACTATGTTAAAAAATTTGTAATCGATCTTAATAAACAAATTAGCTAATTTGAAGTTCGTAGAGGTACTTTATCGAGCTTTTTTATGAATCATTTCAAATAATCTAGTTCAAAAGACCAAATGAATTACATGTTATCTTTTTATTAAGAACATTTTTTTTTTTCATTATTATGAATTAGAAAATATATTTTTTTGGTAATACCAACCAATTAGCTCAACACACATATAAAGTTAGAGCCAAACTACATTGTAATTAACACGTTTTATTTTTATAAAGTTGTTTTGAGAATTAAAGCAAGTGAAAAAGTCATGCCGATAAAAGTAAGAAAAGACGCAATTTTTGGAGGCATCCACGTCTCGAAAAATGCTCATGTGAACGAGCCTACTACCAACAACCAAAATCAAGGTTCAGTTTGCAGTTGAAACTCAGTTTTATGTGATTAATTACTAGCAGCTTAAAAATAATTGGTCGGCTGCGGTTTTAAAGATGTTTTCATTCATATCATTATGCAAATGAGGTGAAGTGATAAAACAGCAGAATATTAAGAACATCTATACTTAACCAAACCTTACCCAAATATATTAAAAATAAACAAAAAAGATAATCAAAACTTAACATAAAAATAAGTTAAACATTAGCCAATCAGAAGCGACCTTAGAACTACAGCTGGCGTAGAAATAATTAATATTTTGGCTTTTTTTAAAAGGTCTTTTTTTAGTTTCAACCTTAAAATTATGGTAAATCGGTTTTTGAAAAACGTTAATGAAAATAATGTTGAAATCTACTTTATGTTATATATAGCTTAAATTTTATGTTCTTTTTAACGATTTTAAATACTTGATCAATATATTAAACTTTAATTTACAAGTAATTTTTATAACTCAGTTTTTGTTTTTTCGTTTTTAAGTATTTAGGTATATTGACTTTTATGTATAAAACCGTTTAGGTTCAGTGAAAATCAACAATGACATGGATATTGGAGAAGATTTAAATATTGGAGGTATTCATGTGAAAGGTAATGGAACTGTTACACGATCAAGTAAGAAAAACTTATTAGTTATGTTTAAATACTTTGTACTTTTTGACTTAAAAAAAGCTTTTTTTTAGTATATTTTTATATATTGGTTCATTTTTAACTGAATTTTGGCTATGTTCAAAAAAATTCATATTCAAATTATATTTTTAAGTTTTGTTATATAGCTTAAACTGTTATCAACTTGTTTCCATTTTATTTTGGTATTTAGTTGTAAGTTATACACTAAGCTACTAAAGCTTTTTTAAACTTGAGAAATGTAAACAACTACTGTGAATCTAAGTTATTATTTTATTAATTGTTTTTTTAAGTTAAAAACTAGCTATCCATAACTATAAAGCATAAATTTGAAAACAATTAAAACGTTGTTCGGAATTTAGGCCATAACTTTTTAAACTACTTATTTAAAAAATTTTCTTTTGTAGATTTTTTTTTTAACATTAAGAAAAGTTTTAAATTTATTTTCATTGTAATTTTAAAACTAAAAGTTGCCTAAAATCAGTAAACAAAGGTTTGATCAAACCAATTCGATCATCAGACCACAAGACAGTCTCAGTCTACGGAAGGCTTGTGGTCTGATGATCGAATTAATATGATCAAACCTTTGTTAGACTTGAACTAGTATCACGGCATAGAAAAGTGCAGGATTAGGCTCTGTACACTTTCGCCTATGTTGTTGATAAAATCAGTGATTTTTATTTCTTCTTTTACTATGTTGGCTTTTGTAAGCAAGTATTTGTACAAGCTCTTATGCAAATCGTACTAAATTTGCATACTTTTTTCTTGTTCCAATTTTTTAGTTTAATAGTTTTTGTTTTCAAGTCTTTCCAAGTATAATTTTTTCATTTAGTCATTAAAACAATTATTTTCGTCATCACATTTATGGAAATTATCATTAAAATAGACTATTTTTAGAAAAAGGAACACAGGATTTGGAGTTATCGGAAACAGACAAACAAGTTAACGTGAATGGAAATTTAAAAGTAGGCGGAGAACACGCTACTGATAATGCTAAAATACTCGAAAAACGACCAGGTTAGACATAACAGCTATAAATAGTGTTTATTATATTTTAACGTACCAAAATGTTACAACATTATAACAAGTGTGTATTACTTCGACTGATTTAAAGAACTTAATAATCAAGCAAAGTTACTTCAACATTCAGACAAGCTCTTTCTACTTTAATTATCACAAACAAAACTAACCAAATATTTCCAGGTGCTACCCAGCAGCCAGATATCCAACCAACTACAATCGCTCATCAAGCTACAGATAACGACGGAAGATCGAGAACTTTTGTGGAGCCGCAAGATTATTAGAAGGACCCGTTAAAAATGTTAAAACAATCCGAGCTGTTAAGGACACTTTTTTGTTCGAAATTAATTGTCACCGGCCACTTATTTTTTTGAAAAGGTTTTATTTGTAATTTACTTTGAACAACTGCATAAAGATTTTCCTCGTGTGAAATTTAGGATAGCCAACGGAGCCTTGTAAAACTGATGGATCAAAAACATTATTGCATTTGTTAAAAACTTGTCTAAAAACGAAGCAATACAACAAAAATTCTTATGTTAAAATATTATATAACAGTTATACTTTTACGGTTTGTTTAACAACTAATGCTTTTAAAAACAAAAATAACAGCTTCGATGTAAAACTGCTTTTTTTTAATGAGAATTAATATTTTCTTTGAAAAATAGAAGTTATAATGTTAAAAAAAAATCAAAGTAACTACATCACAAAGCTTAACCTTCCTTATGTTTAATTTTATACTTCAAGCATGAAACAATGACGTAGTTAGATCAAAAATTCTACACTCGGTTCAAGTTTTTTCTAATTCAAAAATGTCTGTTTTTTTTTATTAGTAAAATAAGTTTAGGTAACCTTTAATAAAAATAAAAGCATTTTAAGTTTAAAATTTTTGACCAAGTTATATCTTTTATTTTGATTTATAGTAGACTTTAGATACTTAAATTTTTATTTATATTTGTGAAGTAGCTTATTTATTTTCGACTTCTATCAAATAGTGCTTATTTTTTGTTGTAAAATGTTTTTAGCTTGGTAAATATATTCTACATGCAACAAAATGCTTTTATGAAACTTTAACTGTGTTTAATCACTTCTGAATGTAATTTTTTTACAGAAAATATTGATTAAAAGTTTAAAAGTGTTCTATTCTTTTTATTTATTATCTTGCTAACTGGTATTTAACTGCTTCAAAAACAAACCATAAATTTTACATTTGTTTAACGCGATCGATTAATGTTTAACTTGATAATCCAAAACAAGTTTTTCAAAATAAAAACACCAGCTGTAACTTTTTATTGTACATACATGTAGGTTCCTGTTTGTACATAGCAGCACATTTGTAAAGGTATTTGATTATTTTTTAACAACCTTAAAATAATTAATACCTTACTTGGTTTTCCTGTTTCATTTACTTATAAGTTTTGACTTGTTTATTTTGCTGTTTAAAGATTTACATAAATTGCAAGTGTTAAGTATCAAAAAACACTTAAATAAAAACTAAACTCTTGTTTTTTTCTCAACATTTTTTGAAGAAAAACTTCTTTTTATTTCAATTTTTTCCAATATTTTTTCTAAATTAAATATGTTATGTTTTTTCCGCTTTTAAGAACACAACAGTTTGCTTCTTCAATTATTTTAATAAATAATATTTCATTAGTAGATATATTTATAAAATAAATGCCAATAAAAGTTGGGAAAGACGCCATCATCGGAGGACAGCATGCAGCGGGGGACTCGAAAATAGAAGACACTAAAACACAAGGCCAAGGTTTGTTTTTACAAAAAAGATAACCACGATAAAAGAGTTTAAAATTTACTAGATCAAACACAAAAACTTGCATAATGTTTGCAGTGAAATACTTTTTTTACTATTAGCTAACCAGGTTAAACAGAATTTTGTAAACTAAAGTAGAATACTTGTTCGAATTCTATCTTTATGTTGTTTTTAAGTAGACTTTATGAAAAACAAGTACTTAATCTTTTTATAAACTGCCATAAACTAAGAGATATTAAAGTAGTTTATTTTAATTAGATTATATCAGCAGTGCAAATAGATGTTTTAAATATGTGCTTAAAAACTATCTAGCGAAAAAATAAATAATATTGTAATTATTATTTAGTTGTTTATTCTGTTTGATTTTATGACATTATTTTTTTATAAAGTAAACATTTTTAAAGCTCAGAAAAAGGTGGAATTGAAGCAAGATATGAACATAAATGGTGATTTGTTAATTGAAGGACGCCACGCTAAAAACAATGCTGAAATACACCGAGATGGTCTGTTTATTATTGAATAGCAAGACAACTTAATTATTCGTAAGCTAAAATTAACTATAGGTAAATCTTTTAAATACCGCTATTATATCATATCTTTTAGATAAGAAATAACAAGTCAAAAGTTATTTATTGTCCTGATAAATATTTTTCTACTACTATGGTAGTATTTTTACCTTAACAATCATTCAGACGATCAACCGATTCCAGAACTAACAAGCGGCAACCACACCATCGACGTGAAAGGATATTATAAAGCAGGTGGTGATCATGCAACG
The DNA here is from genome assembly GCF_965202585.1 of Thalia democratica. Lineage (NCBI taxonomy): Eukaryota > Metazoa > Chordata > Thaliacea > Salpida > Salpidae > Thalia > Thalia democratica. The sequence goes on along the minus strand of NC_139169.1, from coordinate 31,319,529 downwards.
GATAGGGCACAAATTCTGCAGAAAACGCAAAGTGAGTGCATAATATCTATTGTTTGCGTTGTTTAAATTGTTTAACTTTTGTGTGAATTTAATCATCATCGTACTTTTTCTTATGATTTTTTGTACATTTATTCAAATGCCCGAAGTATAAAGTTTTAGCTATTTTAACTTTTAAATTTACTTAATGTAAACAAATCTTAAACATGATTTGAAAAGGTCTGGTAGAAGTAATAACATCGATTAAGATATGAAGTTGGTAGAAAATTTGTAGAGAAGCTAAAATTTAAAACTTTTTTTTGTAATTATCGAAAAATAACAAGTAAAGCAGTCTACCTGCACTATTGAAAATTTGATTTCTAACTTTTTTATTGAAATTAAGAAACAGTTTTTGTTGAAAAATTTTTTTTTGATAAAGTTCAACACATAATTTAGCTTATCAGAGGCAATGCTTATTTTTTCAAGCTTAGTTTTGAGATTTTACGATGTTTTAACAGATTTAAAAAACGCATAATAGTCAGTATAATCACATAAAGTTTTAATCATTCACTTTAAAGAATGTTTATAGAGAATTATAGTTAAGTGTATAGTTTATGTAAAAAATCTATAAAAACATATTACCAAATAGTTGCTCGAGTTTATAAACAATATAACTTCAAATTTATCGCACAACTTCAGATAAACTTGTATACGCATTTGTTGTGTATTTTTTAATAAAATTTTAGTTTTTTTTCAGCTTCAAGCCAGAGCAACAGGCCAACTAGCCAAAGAGTCACAACGAATGCAGTTATGGTAGCTGACAATGATGAAGAAGACCTTGGCTAAAAAATTAAAAATAAACATTTAAAACACATTTATGTACATGCGATATTTCAACTTGATGATCGAATTAATGTTTTAATTTAAACATTTATGCACTATTTTACAAATTTAAATTGATTTTTTTTACTATTAATACTATTCGATGTAAATAAACAGTTGGTCTGTATTTAAAAGTGGTTTTTGTATTAATTAGATAACTTAATTAAATTTTACTTTTATTATACTCAAATATAATAATAGAAAAATTAGTAATATTAAATTTTAACTTTTTTATATTTGCATTCTAATGATGTAACTTCAACATAAAAATGAAATAAACTTAGCAAATAAAGGTTTTATACTTTTTATAAACTAATATTCTGTTTTTTGTTCGTGATACTTATTTACTTTAAATTGTCTAAAGTTTTAAACTAACTAATATTAAGAAGTAACATAGAAATATAAAGATAAAGCAGCTTAAATTAACTAAATTTATAGGTGAACACTATAAAAAAAATTCAAAATTTCTACATTTTCTTTATTAAAGGTGGTTGATTTATACTATGAAAAGATAAGTGAATATATAAATAATGTAGTATAGGTATACACGTAAGACTATACTGACTTTTAGATATAAAGTTGTCATTACTATACTAATATTTTAAGTTATGTTTAACATTTACTAGATTTGACCGGTCAGGAGGCATATACCGGTTGCGGGAAAAATTTCGAAAGCGAAAAATTCGCAAGCCGCAGTTGTAGTACCAAGTTTTAACCTTCGTAGCAGACCCGAAATAGTTAGTCCAAATTTCAATTTTCCTTTATATTTTGCCGAAGAATTTTTCTGTTCACTTAAAACCTCAGAACATTTAATTTAAGTTTCAAACTTTTCTTTCACGGGCCAAACTTGTATACTTTTGGGCCGCAGTTTACCCGAACTAGATATTAACCGACCAAATATGACGACTTTTGTATTATTTGAAGTTACATTATTCAGTATTTACAATGAAAGTTTCCGTTAAGGATTCATGAAAACTGTTTCTTCAATTTATGGTTATTAAAACATATCACCTTTAGTGTTTCTTTTAGTTAATAAAAAAAATTCTAAAATAATACGTTACGACTTATTTAAGTTTTATGATAAATTAGTACAATTCTAAGCAGTTGTTAAATGGTTTTATGTTAATAGCTTTCTAAAAAAACTAAATTGTTCTACGTAGTTTGTTTTTAATAAACCTACTAAGTGTTTACAACAAAAGTTAGTCCAAAATATTAAAACAACGTATTATTTTACGAAGAACCCGATAAATGTTTGCTTTGTGTTTGTGCTAATTATGTACAACATTTTAAATAGTTTAAAATTAGTTATATAATATAATCTAACTAGTTAAATCATTCGCATTTAATGAAACTAAATGAGGCTAACTGCAAGTTGTAACTTGTGTACAACCTTTTTTATATCAAAATACATAAATTAAACATCAATTATTACAAACTGAAGCTGCTAACATGATATTTGATAGTTTAATATATATTTTAGTTTAAAACTTTAGATTGTGTCAAAAAAAAATCAAATTAAATGGTTTTAAGAAATAGATTAAATGAAGTAAAAAAACATTATGTTTTTCAGGCAATGTTTCTCATTTAGCTGTCAAAGCTTCATCGTTTCTCCATCACGTCCAAACATCAAAAGGTGTTCGTGACCTTCTCCACAAACAAAAGTAACGTAATTTATTTACAATGTATATAATAATGATTAACTTTAAGGGCATTAAACAAACAAAGTTCCCGACAAGAAGTCCCACTTAATTTTTAAACTGAAATTTTAGGATAATTGTGGAATTATTTTTCCTGTTTGATTAATACGTCATAATAAGAAGAGAAGAAGTAAACGAAAGCATGTTATAAGTTTGCACAAAATTTCATTTCCGTTAAACTAGAGTCGAGCTTTTAGTGTTTTGTTAATTTTGTTTCTAGAATTAAAAGGTTTTGTTAAAAGTAAAACTAAAGAGATAAGTTTTAAGAATAATCTTCAATACAATTTACTTAAACAAGCCACAATTACCCAGTTTAAAAAGTAGTATAGTTTTATTTTTGAATTAATTTGTTAATTTGTTTTAAACGCGTAGAGTTTTAATTTTTTTAACTTTAACAATGAAAAAATGCTGCTCTTGTACAAAACAGCATAGTAGTTTCAAGTAAAAAAATACTCAAGTGTTTAAAACTTTAAACATCAAACGTTTTTTTTGCTATTTTACATTCTTAAAATGAGATATTACTTGTTTTTTTCTATAACGTTTTATGGATGTTAATGCAAATAGCGGCTATATTGTTAAGTTTTATAAAATAAAGTACAAGCTTTAAAAGTTGTTTATCGCTCTTTTTTTATTAGTAAAAACATTTTTTTAATTATTTCCTACTCATAAGCTGTATAAACACGAGTTTTAAGCATAGTAATACTACATTATATTATACTACTATATTTGTAAAATTTAAACAATCACCAGTCTGACTAGCTAACTAATAATAAATTGACTAAAAATTAATTTAAAAAGGTTTTAAATTGATTGTAACTATAGCAATAAGTTTTACGAAAAGCCAAATAGTTAGTATTTAAGTAACTGTTTGTATTTAACAAAAAATGTAACAAAAAGTAAAATCTGTTTCTAAACATTTTTTAAGTTGTTTACATTTCATTTAACGAAATAAATGTTTCCTTAAACTTCCAATGAATAGCTTTGAGAGAGCAGCAAGTTTTTCTATCATGTAGCATGATAGCTCGAGGTTTATTTGGATAAGTTGAATGAAGGCAAACAATTAACTTGCTAAAAGCCAAGTTCAGTTAACACAATTAAGTCAAGAAAAAATAGCAACTTTGCAATGATTGTTATAGATTGTGAACTAAATTTACCTTGATTTTTTGCTTTAACTCATTATAACAGTGTAGTACTTTTAGATTCTTTTAAGTATAGCTTCAGAATTTTTGAAAAGTACAATTGTAATTTCAAAATAGTTATTTTCTTTTTTAAAGAGTCATTGACAGAAATAGAAAATACGTTTTACATTATGAATTTAAAACTTTTGGGCTTACGTTAACTAAATAAAAGTTATCACTAAAATAAAATTATTTTTACAGCTTTAATTTTTCTTGTTCTAGTAAAAAAAATGTTTAAATTCTTACACCTAATAAAATTGACATTTAATTAAAAAAAAAATTTAAGACGAAAAAATTTTTTTTTTTAATTAATAAATAAAAGCACCCTATGAAATAAACAAAGCTAGTATATTTAAAACAAACAAACTTGTCCGTAAGATAAAAAAGAAGCAATAAATTCATAAAAGTTAGCACACAAAATCCCAATAATAAATTCCCGCTTAAATTTTAGCAAGCATGGAATATGTGATTTTGTTTTTCTTACTACTTTGTTTTTGGGTGTGTTTGTAAAAGTAAAACTAAAATAAAATAGTCTTCGTATAGTTGCAAAGTTTACTTGAGCGTATTCGTTTAATGACTTAATTTGAAAAGTGTACAAACTACATAAAAGTTTTTTTGTTTGTTTGTTGTCGTCAATTAAAATAATATTTTTTATGTTTCATTAATAGTTTTAATAAACATAAAAAAAATATATTTTTTATTTAATTTGAAATTGTCTATGACAACAACTTTTGTTGCTTTAAAGTTTTCAAAATATCAATTGAAATAAATTGTTTTTTAGTATTTTCTATAAAAACAATTCAAATTCAATTTACATCTGAAATTGAAAAAGGTAAGCATAAAACATTTTTAGAATAAGAGCCAAGCAGAAACAAGATTAATTTGGTTATTTGTTGCATTATTAACCGGAATTCAATGTAAATTGTTTAAAAAAAAGACCTAACGGTTATTTTATGTGATTGTTTTTTTAATCACATATTTGGAAGCTAAACTAATTGAAATTTTTGTATGAACTTATCAGTTATTTAGATCTTAAACATTCAATAGTTGCTAGTTTTTGAGGTATATTTAAGCAGTTTGAAGTTTATTCGAATAAGTTACGCTCGATACAATAAGCTAATAGTTATTCAAAAAAGTCAAGTTTAGTGCAAACAAATAAAATTTCTCTTTATGTTCTACAGAAAACAAGCGATTACTTAGCAAAGAAAAAACAATTTTTTACTTTTATGTTTAAAGTTTTAGTTTTGTTTTTATACTTGATTTGCAGCTTAGTACAGATATAGTTCATTTTTGTTTTGTGAGTTCATTTTTTTCTTACACGGCAACTACAGATAAAATGTTTAAAAGAAAATGTTTGTCATAAACAAAGTTTGTAACAAACAAAAACTAAAACTAAAAGCTTTTAAAAATCTAAACTTTATTTTTAAGTTACTGATTTCTAAAATGTATATTGTATGTATGTTTATAAAATTGCAATTAATTTTTCTTACAACAGTAAACTCTAAAATTTTACTGTAGTAAAGTCCTAAAAATCTATACTTATAAGTTTTATTTGTAGATATTAAAACACTGTAAAATTACCTAAAATGAAGAGACCAACAATGAATATTAAAAACGATCTAACTATCGGAGCTGTTAAAGTATTGGATAATGGTAAAGTACAGCAAATAAAAATCACACATTCTGGTAAAAACAGTTAGTTTTTTTTTTTTTTTGCTTTGTTCTTTAAATTAAATATTACATGTTCAACAAATGATTGGATCTAAACTTATTTTTTATTAATTTAAGATATATAACTTTTTAATTTGTTTTGCACTTTGAAAATTATTTGTATTGTTGTAAAAAAAAATTAATAATATATTTTGGTAACCTAAAAAGCCTTACATTTTTTTCACAAAATTTAAATTTAATGTTAGTTCATTCTTCGTTTAAATATAGCCGTACTTCTAAGCAATTTTTTATCGCGTAAGAAGTAATTAATGGCACAAATATTAATAAAACAATACTTAGTTTGCTGACTGATATACAGACATTGCTTACAAAAAGAATAACTTACTTATCTATAAGTACTGGCAAATAATAAGTTAACACACTGACTAAGTAATAAAAAAATTTTGAATTTAACAGGAGTGGTCATTGACCGAAATATTGATGTTGGCGGGAACTTAATACTTAGAGGAGTACATATAGAAGGCAAAGGAGTAGCAGAACGTGTGGAAATCACACATATAGGTTTAACTTTTATAATAAACAAAATATAACCAGACGTGTTATACTAAGATTAAACGTACTACTATCATTTTAACGTTTTTGTATACACTTAAAACTATTTCCTTTTAAACTTTATGACACTTAACAGTGGTACGAATGAATATAACACTAATATGATATACTGTTAGTAGTTTTTACCTAGGTATATGCAAGGACTATTTCTTAGGCACAACAGGTCTCAACAAATTTAATTTCGGAGACAAAGTTAATATTAAATTTATTTAATTTACACAAAGGAAACGACGTTTTACCCCTAAGGGATCTTAAGGCCTCCAAAATAAAATAAAAATAAGACGATGGATAACCAAAAGTATATAATAATGCAAGACAGTAGTTTTTACCTAAACAATTTAATTAGTTTTGTAAGTCAAACTCTACATAATAATTGATAAATGAATGTTTAAAACAGGAAGCAACTCATCTTGCTTACCAGAAATAAAAAATAACGCTTCTATAAACATCAAGAAAAACTTGCACATTGATGGAGTCCATACTAAAGGTGAGGGAAGAATAAAAAGCTTGATAGAAAAATTCGAAAAAGGTAGTAACGTTTATTTCGTAACATTTCTGCTTGTTTTACTATTTTCACTATATTTAGTTTACTTTTTTGGTAAGTAATAAACAGCTATTAATTTATGATTAAATTTCTTTATAACTTTATATGTAGTTGTAACATTTATAAGCACTAAAAAAATTATTTTAAAGTTTTGGTTTTTTTTTAACTCTATAAATTGAAATACTTTTGAAAATATACATTCTATCAAAAAAAAAAAAATTTTTAATAAATACTTAAATTACTTTTTAAAGGATATTGAAATACTTTAGACTGTAACCAGTGAAGAAAAAACAACCAGCCGTTTGTATATCTATTAAAAATTTAACATATTTCAATTACTTTCTTCATTTTTGCATACTTTATGTTTCAATGTTTATTTATTTGTGATGACTGCCAAACTATAGTTTCATTTATGTTTTAATTGCCTTTTGTTTCGTTTTTTAGTTTTATACTTTTACTTTAAGGAAGACGTTTTCTTCTTTTTCAACAAAGTTTATGGTTTCTTACTTTCAAATGTAGCTCCTTCTTTACTGCCTTCTTTTTTTTACGATACTTTATATGTTTAAATTATCGTGCTAAATTTTTCTTTTCAATAAATTTATGTACATCAAAGTTTATAGTTTTATATGTAATTTTTTTAGTTTCATCTGTTTTAGTTGAGTTTATCTAAAAACAATAATATTTGTTTTCAAAGTAAAAAACTAGTAGTTCAGCTAAAAATATACTAGTATAGTATAAAAATGTTAAGACATATACTTTTTCAAAAACTTTAATATGAAATGGTGCCATATTAGAAGTTTAGGTGCAAGAGATTGGCAAAAATACAAGGAGTAGCTTTTATTACAAACAAGGAAATTATCTTTATTAAAAAAGTCCTTTAGTTAAAATTAAATTAAATTTAGGAAAATATAATTAAAACCGCATTATACTTCATAGTTATTTAACGTTTTGCGTGTACATAAAAGAAGAAACATGTGATAATTAATTTTGTTACGTAAATTACATTAAAACAAACCCTCTTTTAAACTCCCCTGTTAAAAGTTTTTATGTAGTTTGAAACCTTATTCTTATTTTAAAACTAGGTACTAAGGTAAAAGTAAAACTAAAAGCTGTGATTAGCATAGCTAAGTGTTCTATACAAAAAACTGTTTTTATTAGCTTAATAGACAACGTTAATAGTTTTATAAGTTATAACACCTAATTATGTTTGCAATAAATAGTTAATTGTATTTGCTGTTTATTAAACTATACAATAAGAAATAGAAAACAATTTAGATTTTTTTTTGAAAATAAAACATCGACATAAATTGAATCAGTATACCAGTTAGCATAGCTTTACAAGATATTTTGATTAAATTTTAATTCAAATAATTTTATGGTGAATTTTTTATACTTTAATTTTAATCATCAAAACTATAGAAATAATAATTAAACAGTACAAAAACTAACTTACAAATAAAAACAATTTGTTCTACATCAAAATTATATTTAAAACTTCTACGACGTGATTTGTTTTATATACTTTGTGTATAAAAATTAAGTCCCCTTAAGTTATTTTACATTTTCATTAAACTAAAACGAGAAATTTTTAAGCTTCTCTTTTTTAAGCTAAAAATTAAATAATAATTTACATTTAGAAAGGTCAATTCGTTTCAATTAATTTTGTACAACTAGCAAAATTTTCAAATGCTGGACTTTAAAGTATTAGTTCATTTTCTTTGCATAAAGAAAACACGAGTGTTTTTTAAACTATATATTACATATTTTTCAAAATTGTACAGTATATTATATAATGTAAAAAAAAAAGTTTTTGACTAATCAACTTCATCACTGAGAATTTTCAATATGTTTTACATGATGAATTTTTTGCTTTTTTTAGCTCTATCAGTTTATGATGTAGGAATTTATTATAGATTAACAATAAGTAATAATTTTTTTAAGGAAATAAAAATAGATAAAACGTTTGTTTAACATTTTTTATTTTATTAATAGTTCTACTTGGTTTAAAACTCAAAACAGCAACAAAGCTTAGTTAATTCTTAAAACAGGTCTTACTTTAAATTTTAAACTTGTAATTTTGTTTGTCACAACTATTATGTGTGTTGAATATTTCGTGTCACTTTTTTCAAATCTGGTTATATATAAGTTATAACTTTCAATATAAGTTTTTATGTAAAGAATTACACATAATTTAAGTTAAATAATTACTATGATAAAAAAAAAGCTTTTAAAACTTTAAGGAGACTGCAGTGATATTCTGATTAATTTTGATATATTTTATTAAGGTATTTAATTAGTAATAAACAGAAAATATCAGCATATTTCTTCAAAAAAATGTATGGAAACGAAGATATTCAATAAAAGTTAATTAAATACTTTAAAATTAGTTCAGTTTACTAGCTATGACCTTGAAACAATATTAACAGGAATGCAAACTACTAAAACGATTAGTTGCTAGTAAAAGTTGTTGTGAACAAAATTTACGACATTTATTTTAAATAGTAAGAGGCAATTAGGTTGCAGAATTCAGTACGAAGATAAAAAAGAAACACTAAATTGTTTTCATTTAGCAAACAATTAGTTCCAAACCCCTTAATTTCCTTATATAGTCTTAACGTTAAGCAAACTATTTGAAGCTTTTATGTTTTCAAATTAGGTGTGGTTTTGTGTAAATAGATTTAAGTAATACATTTCTTTTTCTAATCATTATTAAACAGATTTAATTAAAGACATTTTGATTTTAAAGTTAAAATATTTTTTGTAACTTTTTTTTTACTTGGTGTAATTTAACTATCAGTTTTAAATATTCTTATGCTAAATGCTGATGTAGTTTTTAATTTTTAAATAATAAAACAAAACGTGAGTATAAGATTGTTATAATACTTTATCATTTGAAAAACTATTCTTTGTTTGAATAACTTCTAACAAAACTGAAAACATTTAAAAACAGAACAATGTTTTTATTATAAATGGTAAAGTCAGGTGGTCAAAAAACAATCAATTTTACTACAAAGAAAGTTAAGGTGCTATATTTTTATGTATAAATTAAAAGTTGAAAGTGTTCTTATTAAAATGCTTATACCTTATGTTTAGTATTATAAAAATTTTATTTCATTTAAGTTTTTATATTTAAAAACAAAAGTTTGTTAACCTTTTTGTAATAAAAAAGTCCCTTGGAAACTATTTTGTTATTTTTTTTGAGTTTAAAAATTCCCAAAAAAATATATTATTAAATTACCCAAAAAAATTATTTATTGTGGTTTATTTGGATAAGCAATGATTGTTGTGAGCAAACAATTAATCAATAAAAGTCAAGTTCACGCACAAAAGTTTGTTCTGCTTTTTGCAAAAACTAAAAGCAATTCTGTAACTGGTGTATTAACATAGTTGACTAAAATTTTACATAGGAGTTTTAGGTTTTATTGAATAGTTTTACTTTTATTTTTACTTTTGCATATATGTTAGAGTGCTAAATTTTTTTTCAGTTTTACTTGGTTTATTAGTGTAAACAAGTTGAAACAGTCTATTAATATCTTAGGTTTCTCAAAATTTTTACTAGATAAGTATTTTGTTTTGCAACGCTATATGAAAAATTTGAAAACTAATACAAATCAAAAAACTTTATATTCTGAGTCTTTTAAATTTTTTAAGCGTATAGCAACACTTCTTTCAATAATTAAGTGAGTGCATTGGGCTTGCGGTAAAAATCTTAAAAACTACAGTGGTTCAGCAGCTGTAGATAGACATGTACAATATAAAAATGAATTCAGAGAGTGTCAGAAGTTCTTCATAGATATTTATTTACTTCTGTGTGGTAAGACTAGCTTAATTATTTTTAACAATTTGTTTCAGTATGAAATATATTTAAAAATAATCAAGCTTATTTTGTTAAAAACTTACTTTCTAAATAACAATTTCTTTTTTTTAGTAGGAAAAGCCATGCTAAGTACCTGAATAAAAACTACTAAAACTAAAATATGAATAAAGCTAAAACTAATCTAAATTGTTTTAAACAAAAACTTAAGTTTGAAACTGTTTAATTTTAGAATTCTTTTATATTATGTTTTTAAATATATACTTAAAAGTAAATCAAACTAAAATAATTTAAATATTTAGACAACATAAGCTATACTTAGTTGGTAAAAACCTTTACTAAAAAAAAATTAAACTTTTAGATATTTCAACTACTAAATGATATACTTTTAAAATGTCGACACCACCAAAATATGTATGAAAAAATGCAAATTTTGGTACACTTCAAGTTAAAGACAATGGAAAAATAGAAAATACGAGTTTGAATAACGTTGGAAGTAAAAGTACGACCTGTTTTTATTTAACTGTTTTCACTATTTTTTCATCATACTTAACTTTGATTACAAAATTTTAAACAAAACACTATAGTTTTATTTTTGAATTGCTATAAAAATTGATGCAAAAAAATCTCCATGAGTTTAATAACATCATATGAAACGCAATAATATTGTATTGTTAAACAAAAAAACTCTCTTAAAGTAATAAATTTTTCAAAGCTGTTCTAACTAACTTAAACTAATTAATCCTAAAAATACTCAGGTAGCGTTTTAAATAAGGATATTGAAATTGAAAAGGATTGTAGAATTGGAGGAGTTTATGCGGAAAATGATGCAGTTGTAGAAAATTTGGAAATTAAAAATGAAGGTTCTTTTAAAAAAATAAATCAAGACTTGTATTCTATAAAGATAAAATACATTTTCAAATACTTTAAAGTTAAATGCTTTACACAGGAAACCAACCATCAAGTATGCCTAAATTACCTGAAGGTGTAAATGTAAAAATTGGAGGAAACCTAAATGTTGATGGTATACATGCGAAAGATAATGCTAAAGTTGGCAAGAAATAAAAACATAGTTTTGTAACTCACTTCTAAGTTTAGTAATTTAGAATTTTTTTAAAACAATTATCAGCCAGTTTTTTAAAATTATATAGTACAGAGACAGTTCTAATTCTAGAGTTAAATAAATTCTTTTTTACAAAACCAGTTTATCAAAAAATTATCTGACATGTTGTTATTATGCATTAAACTGTTAATTTTTTTATCTGAAGCTATTGTTTAATCATTTCTATCTCAAAATCTCAACAATTTAAGGCTTATATTTACATTTATAAAACTAAATGCTTTGTAGAACAAAACTTGTCTTACAGTAACGTGTTTTGATTTTGAATAAATTTTTCACTTACTCTGCATTTATTTTAAAAAGTTTTTGAATTTATTCTTTTTATTCTTTTTTTTTTTTTGAAAAAGCCTTAATAAAGTGTATGATATATTAATATTAAAGATCAATATTATATATCAACGAATTTATTCTTAGTTTTGTAACAATATGCTATACATAAAACAAAATTTTTTTTTTAATGATAATTTTTTAAAGTTTTAAATTTATACATGTTAATGTTGAAAATTTTTTTATATTATATAAAAGTTTTTGTCTATTAGTAAAGACATTAAGAAAATTCTGTAAAGTAATTTTAAAACTGTATAAACTCTTGTAAAACTAAATTATACAATTTTTTTACCGCTTAGTGTTGCTCATATATTAAGTATTATATTTTTGTTTAATTTATGCTATGTAGAAAAAAAAACCTATAAAATACTTTTTCAAAGTAACATAAAACGTTGCTTTTGTTTTTTAGCTTTATTTCTTTTGATTTTCAATAGTTAATTTCTCGGAAAGTTTTTAACTATTAAGTAAAAATAAGATATTAAAATTGAGTTTATAGCTTTTGATAAGATCGCAATAATGAATACAAATAGAAGCTACAAAACTAACACAAATATTTAGACCTTTACGTTAAACGATATAAATATATTGTAAATGTTTGTTTTTATTTTACTAAAACTAAAAAGAAAGTATTATGAAAGTTACTTTTATAAACGCTGAAGTTCAAGGTTAATTTTTAAATTTCAAAAAGTATATACTAATATTTTTGGCCTTGTCTATTTAAAAAGTTTGACAAACTTAGTTAAATATATGACTAAATAGTAAATTTAACAAGTTTTATTAGTAACAGTAAAAAAAAAGACATTGTATGAAGTTTACTAATATAAGGTGTTAAATCCTAAGTTCAAACTAATAGTAACGAAAATAAACGCCAAAAATTAACGAAAACTTACAATTGATCGTTTAATAAAGCTAAAAATCACTAATGTACGTTTTTATTATAATGAAAAACTAGTAGACACAAGTATAACGCTTGAACGATAATAGTTTGTTAAAAATACATTGAGTTATAAGTTATAAAAAAAAATATTTTTTAAAATAGTTTACAAATGAAAATATTATTAGTAAATGAGTGTACATTAGCGCCCACAAAAAAGTTTAACAGCAACCTTAGTATGTAATTCCAGTTGCAAATAACAAAGTAATGATTTGAAATGTAAAGCAGTTACAAAGTAAAACAAATAAAAAAAAATCAAAGCAAAAACCTTCTACAAACTTCCAGCTATAACTTTTATGTGGTCAAGTAGTCTTTCAAAGCTAGCATGACAATAACTCAGTACAACAATTTTACATACATAAACTGCCATTAATTATTAAATAGCCAGCATTGTAAACAGAACGAACATTTTAGTTGTAAACCAGCACAACTAAAAATAAAATTATGCATATAAGAAGAAACTACCAGCCAAATTGAACGATTTAATCGTAATAATATTCTACAGTTTCTTGTTTTCTTCCGCCAATGAGGTCTATAGTGTGGTAGAGACGACAAGAATCAGTTTTTGGGTCGAGGTTGCAGTATGTGGCCCAAAACGAATGCTCGTGACCATTTACTACAGTACAGGCATTCTGAAAGAGCACACATACGTTTATCTTAAATACTAAACATTTATATAAACTGTTTGAATGTCGGATAATGCGAGTGTAAAAAGTTTTATTGAGACTAGATCGTAGTGACTTTTATTAAGTTGTAAAGTTGTTAAACATTTTCTATTTATATTATACTGATAACTAGAAGTATACACTATTTTTTTCAAAAGCGAAAAAAAATCTATGTATCAGTTTTTTATCCAAGTAAAAGCTCGTAAAAGCTTAGTTCTGCTATCGACTGACAAAAATTTTAGAAAAGCTTAATGTTATTCAATAAGATTTTTTGAAAGTAAAACATGAAAACAAGTTTTATCACTTTGTCTACATAAGATTTTTTTTTACTAATATCTTCGGTCAAAGTTCACATTTTTTTACCGGTTTAAGCCTGCGTCATAGATAGACAATATGATCTAATTATGATATAAAACAACGCGTGCGATAATTTTGAAAGGAAATTAAATAAAAATGTACAAGCTTTCAATATGTTGTTTGTTAAAGTCAAATAGCTTCATTCTCTCTTGGTGGTATATTTTTATTTTCAAATATAATGTCTTTGATTTATAAATGAAAGCTCGAAATTTAAAAAACTTAAAGTTTGAAGTCAAAAAGTGTTAAAAAAGCAGACATAATTCATTGAAAAAAGGCAAAAATTTTCTTAAAACTGCCTACTTCTAGTTATGTTGAGTATGTCTGTTGTAGTACATTTAACGTCTTCAAACACATCAAAACGCTTAGCGGTCAATTTAAGTATAAAAATGTCAATCAACTTACACTTGGTTTTTCTTCCTGGAATACCAAGTTTGAAAAGATATCACAGTCTTCGCAGCCCTTCTTCCAGTACTTTTTTAGGTTTGCCAAGTACTGCCAGGCTTTCTGGTATTTTTCATGACTTAATTCCAGTTTGTAGTTGCATGAGTTTAATTCTAACGTGTTGTTCTTCATATTTCCTGTAGCGTTTGTATGCAAATAAAAAAAAAACAAACATATGTTGCTTCAATTACGGAGAAATAGTTCGTAAACTTCATAAAATAAAGCTTTTTCTTTCGTAAATTGAGGTATTTGAAACTATGAAAAAAATTTTTTTGAAACAAAATAATTTTTTTAAGTCATAAAAACTTAACTTATTAAGTTTTGAAATATAACTATATTTTTTTATAAAAAATTAATTAGAAAGCTATAGAGCATACTGCAGTTATACAAACCCATTATAATATAAAAACTCTTCTCGTAAAGAGCAGCATCACATCCCATTGGTGAATGCACTGTTAACACTCTGTCGGTAACGTTACCCTTCAATCTCTGTAAAACATATAATTGTAAAACTAAGTAAGAAAGACATTTTAAGTAGCTATGAACTGTTGATATAAGTATTTTTCTAAACATTTTCATGCATTTGCAAAAATACAGTAAGTTTGCTTAAGGTGTAATAACTTTAATTATTTTTAACTTAAATTAGCTGAGATTTACTTTTGTGTTTATTTGATTAGTTTACATACCTAATCGTTTAGTTTGTATTTTTTACAAGTTACAAATAATTTAAAGTGTTGTGTTATTTTTTCTACTATATTTATACAAGCTTATATAACTTATAAAATAATAAACTTACTTTTGTTACTCTTATTTTGTACTGGTAGTAAGCAAAGCGAAATCGGTTCCTTAGATCTGAAAATAAATATTATTTCTTTTTTTTTAATTAAACCACGATGTTTTTCACTTTTTTAAAACTGAAAACTTACTATTTAAATAAGCATTTCTGTCATATGATTTAAAATCTCCGTTCGGCTTTTTCCAACCAAATTTTATTGACTCAACAAATCCAACGAAAACTGTAGTTGTAACAAGTTGTTAAAATATATAAAGTAGTGAAATTTCAATTGTTCATGTTAAATTGTGTTTGATTTGACTTGTGAATTCAAATTTTAAACCAATTAACTTCTCATTACTATAACAAAAATTAATAAGCTGTATTTTTACATTGCATGAACTAAAAGACATTGTTCGTTACATTCGCTTGTGCTTTTTCTTAAACTCACAGTTTATTTTAATAAAATAATAAAATTTATCTTATTATAACCGTTGTATAATATTTTTACGGTAAACCATTTATTTTAAACTTAAAATGGGTTTAAAAAAAACCATAGTTATATAATTAAAAAATAGTTGTAACTTAATCCTTTTAATTTTATGCCTTTTGTTATTAAAAACTGTCTTTTTTTAAGTATTATTAACTAATGTAAATTAACTTAAAAAATTTAAAAATAAAACTACAAAAATATCTTGCTTAATAAAGAATTCATGTATGTATGTGTATTCAAACTACTAACCTATGTTCGATCTGCAGTAAACCTGTTGCGGGTGCAATTTACCAGAACATTGGCAACCATCGGTTGAACGAACAACTATAGTTAGAACAACCATTACAAAAATCATTATGAAGTTATTTTCCATTTTAGAATTCTTCAACTTATTACCTTTTCTGTACAGCTGCTTTGTTTATTGAAGAAAAGTTTGATCTACAGTTTTTAAAAATCAACCAGCTTATATACACTTCTTTTTTTCTTTTTTATTGTTTTTTATTCCACGTACATTAAGCGATTAGACAAAACAACAACGTTTAAGTTTTCAATATGATGTCATAATAATTTTAAGCATAATTACGTAAATGAGTTTTTGAATTATCATTAAAGCAATATAATTTTAAAACGCGAACTGTTTAAGTTATACAAGTTCAAACTTTATTCTGACAAGACGAAAAGCTTATGTACTTAAACCTTTAAATAACTGAAATAGTAAAAGTATTAGAGTCATATGAGTTTATAAGATTTGGGAAAGTTATTGAAAACGCATTACTACTGGTGCTTGAGATAGAAAGTTAGCACATACATTTTAATATGTATAACAAACTGTACACTTTAATTTAACTGTTATGCAACAAAAAAAATTTAAAGCTTTTATTTACAATTTTAAAGTTTGATTAATTCACTTACAGCTACATCACCTACTAAACTTTGTGGATAGAAATAAAGCATTTGGAAAATTCAAGTAATCTCATATATTTTTTGTAGAATTATGCGAACAATTTATAACTTTTTATATAAATAAATCAAAGTAATTTGACCAGACTATGAGTCATTTGAGAGCTCACAATTTAATACTTTAATTGTTTTTCCAGATAATTTTTAATATATTCCACTACATTGTGCTTTAAACTTTAAAAAACATATAGTTAATCTGTTTATTTTGAAAGTAAATTATCTGGGTTAATCTCCAAAAATTTAAGCTAAAATAGTTCTAAACACTTATTTAAACTTTAGAAATTTATAAGCATTACAGTTATGTTTGAAATTCATAAACAGAACAACATTTCAATCGTACGCTTAATTCAACTTATTAGGAAATATTTAAGTTAATCCTATTTACGAAAAGTATAGTGATTGACAAACTTTAATTGCAAACTGAGAAAATGTATGTGTTTTTTCCAGGTCAAAAAATAGAGGTTTTATTTTGATTGACAGTTAAATATACAAAAATTTAATGATCAAAATAAAGCAATGTAGCATTTAATAATGTTTTTTATGGTTTATTATACAAACAAACAAGCTTAAAAAGTAATAAAAAACCAAACAATATCGCTCAAACGGGATTTTCGTATTTATTTCAACAGAAAGCGTCCTTCGCAAGCAAAACACAAAAAACGAGCATTATTACGTCACAGCGATCCATGAACGTGCACAAAGCGCTTCTTTGTCGTGATTGGCTTATCTCTGTGTGAGATTGGACGTATCACAATCATTTCTGTGCGGCACAATGGCCAGGATTAAAAGTCAAACAATGGCCGATCTCCGTTCGTTAGCAAGGGGGGCTTAAAATGGAAATTCATGCCCTCACATCGAAAATGCCCGCACAACATAGTCGCTGCTTCCCGCTGTGCGAGATCGCTTTCACTCGATGCTTACCTTTTGGCTGTTTACCTGCTTGCCTGTCTGACAACTAGTGCTTATATAAGTTGGTGTGGTTGGTGTTATTTAGCATTTAGAAAAGTTAGTTAGCTTCCGAAAAAAATATTTTAATTTAAAATTAATTCATCTATATTAGACTGACTGTTTTCATTTAGTAATGAGCCTGATTTAAAATGTTATGTTTTGTAACAAAAAGCATATGTTATGTTTGTTTTTATAGGTTTTGATACATGTTGTTAGGATTGAAAGCATATCTTTGGTTAAAATGTTAATGCAATTTACATTTAAGTTTTTTTTATTAGTCTCTTTTATTAGTGAAACAACTGCATTTGTCTTAAACTTTTTTAAATTGTAAAAAAGTTTAAGTAGTCAAAAGTTAGCGCAAGCTCAGTAATTAGATTACATTTTTAAGCATTTGCTTTGTAAAGAGAATGTGGAATTTAATTAGAATGTAAGCTTTGAAAATTAGAAATATTCGAAACGCTTGTAAAGCTATTTTAGTGTAAGTTTAAATGGGTATTGGTAGCCTATTTTTTAGTTTGAAAATTTATTTGGGTGGTATGAGTTTGAAATAGTTTAATAAATAAAAAATAAATAAATCTGTACTTACTTCAACTGAATATTATGGTTTGTTTTTAGTTTAATATAATCTGCATTATAAGAGCTGCATTATAACTAAAAAATAACTTTATAATAGATAAATATAAAAACAATGGTTTTTAATATATCTCTAAAAAGTCCTTTAATGTGTGTAAAAAAAACACTTTTCTTTTTATTCTAATTTTTTTTTGCAATTAGTTTTATGTGAAAATATTAAGTACTAGCTGTACTTGGCAGATTTTCAAACATTGAGAAATGTATGTTATTTTATACGCGCTAAGAATAAAGTTACAAGGTCAAACTTTCTAATAGACGGAAAACATACAGCATTGAAATATCTACTTCATTTTTTATACTCAAATTAATTTTTATATCAAAATATTTTACTATTCCTTTGTAAAATTCTAACATTTAAACAATGATAACTTTTTTAACACACTACTTTTTTAATATTGGTTAACTAAATTTTTTGTCATGTAAAATCTTTGTAGCAAAATTAATACTTTAATTCTTATAATTAGTCTAACATTTCGCAAATCATTAGAACAATATAATTTAAAATATTAATTAAGGTTCAATATGAAAACTAGACAATGTAATTTTTTAGTCTTGGAAAAACATATTGGAATACTTAAAAAAACCACTTCACGGCAAAAAAGTCACATTTATTTAAGCAACACTATATTTAATCGTTCCAATACTTTCGATTTGACTTTAAAAAATTCTAAATTCATATCAAAACCATTTACTTTTCTCTTAACACTATTTTTTAAATGTTTTCTAACTCTAAACTAAGCTTAAAGCTGGCACAATGACTTAATAATGGGACCTTTTGATTTACTGCAGCACAACAAATTAAACTTATATTATAAACAATTAAAAGCTTATCGAGTTAGCAAATTTTCCTTTACTTGGCGTTCATACTTTTTCCCTTTAAAAAATATAATTCTTAGTTTTGTCAACACAATACAGCAATGGTTAAATGATACTTTAAACTTAATAACTTAATTATACATGTATATAACATATTAGGAATGGTTTTTATCTAATTGAAAAACTCCAAAGATCAATATTTATTGTATAAAAATTCAACTAGTCTTCGAATATGTAATAAGTTTTTTAATGCTTAACGTATTTAAAACAAAATAAAGTTTTACTGGCGAATTTTTTTTTAAGTTACACAAGTGCATATTGTTACGTACCAAATAAGGGTAAATGAATTTAATATCAGTTTTATATATCATTTTTGCATTTAAAAAAGAAATATATTGTAAAAAAGTGATTTTTAATCAAGATACCTAAATACAATAAAGTTTAGTTGATACGTTACAATATGTATTTTTGTAATTCTTAAAAAAATTGCAATAAAGGTTTATTTTTATTCTGAAGATATGCGATAAGTTTTATAAGAGTTATAAAAAACTAAAAACTATTTTTTATTACACCTAAAATATTTATATAAAATTAAGTTACTCCTCTTTATTTTTCTATGTTTTTCTAGAATGAAAATAAAATTACGAGAAATATATGCTGCTGATTAGTTGTATAAGTATTTGTCTCACGATAAAATAAATAGATATAACAATTTGTAAGCATGCAATTATCATCAAAAAGAGTTTCAATCTATAGCATTATCATTACTTTTTATATAAAGTTCTTAAAATCTTATTTTTTTTTGTTTTTAGACATAAGAAAACTCTCTAAACGTCGAAACGTGTTAACAAACTTTTTTTTTTCGATTCTGTCAATCAAAACTCAAACTTTCGCCAACAAATCGCAGCAAAACAGCTTCGCAAGGTGACCTTCGATATTCGCACATTCGATATTCGACGCGCGTATTCGCAAGTGACCGATCTCAGATTGGTCACCAGAAACTCTCAGAGGTCCCGGCCACCCTGGAGAAATGTTCTGAAAGTGTTATAATTAGATCTCAGCACAAATCTGCCGCTCTGGTGCGAAGTAAATCAATTTGGAAGCAGCGTTAAGAGCTCGGTGTTGAGAGGCGCAGATTGAGTCAGAGGAGATTTCAAGACGAATCAGCGAAACTCAACAGACTCAATTATGCACGAGTAATTCGTTTTACTTCAGCACCAAAAAAAAAAAATTCAGCAGAATTTTCTGAACGAAACGCGCCGAAAGTTTGCGCGCACAGAAAGCTAATTAATTGGTGCAGTCGCGAATGTGTCGCTTTTGTGAGGGGGGGGGGGTGTTTCAAGAAAAAGAAAAGAAACGTTTCAAGATCGCAAATAGACGAAATCCCATCTGGTGGAGCGCGTCTTGCTTGTGTGTTAAAAAAAGATTTTTTTAAGCAGAGAATTATCGAAGTTAAACGGATTAGAACTCGCGTTGATTCGAACCGTTCAGAGCTTTTATCACTTTTGCACGCAAGAGATAGGGAAGAAGCGGTTATAAAAGGCGAGCGATGAGGGCAAGAGCTTGTCATAACGAAAGTTGTTTCTAAAGTGAGGACATGAATGAATTTTATTGGGGACTTACATAACATAGTGAGAAGTATGAGATGTTATAACAAATATTTTAGCTATTACCAATTGCAAAAGCAATTTTTTTCGTGCGTATGGGTATCAGTGTAAAAAAGTAACATTACAAGAAAAAAGTACATAATACGTTACCTGATTGGTAAAAAAAGATTATTTTTTTAGCATACTTAGAACTATCAGTGTAAGTATATATGTGACAGGAGGTACTTCATAATGCATAAACTAAAATTATATAGGTATTTAGAAGTATCAGTAAAGTAACAAATACATTACTTAATTTAAGAAAAGTTTTCTTAAATATTTTTCATGCTATAATCAAATATAAATACAATCGTCAGATACAAGTGTAAGTTTGTTATATAGTTTGAATTATAAAATCAAATAAATGTTTTTGAGGTAACTGTTAAGTATTAGTGTGAGAAACAGATACGTAAAACTTTAAATGATAGATGTAAAAAGTATTACAATAGTTGTTGTTTATAATACTGTTTATAACATTTTACGACAGTGTTTATGAGGATGGTACATGTAATAAAGTGTAGTACTATATAAAAAACAAGTACATGTACTAAAACCTTCTAACTAAAATAAGCTTTTGTTTAGAATAAATGAAAGATTATTTTATGATTAAATCTCAGTAAAGCTTATATACAAGATGAAAATATAGAAACTCTCAAACTTTAAAATATTAAAAACTACATCATATCTCAGTTAAAATAAAATTTCAATTACAACTAATAAATTTGTTTCAGAAAACTTTTACTGCAACTGTGTTTAATATACGGTAACTAAACTTTACAAAATATATTGTACTACTAAAGACTGTTTAAGTTTTTTACTATCAATGTGCTTCCTTTATGATTCAGATTTTAGCATTTAATATGTGTTTTTTGTTTTTTTATATCACGTTCTAAGGTATAACTGTAGATTTATGGTATCATTTTAGTAGTGGGTTATTTAGCTTAAATAAATCTAGGACACTTATATTAATTTTTTTAAATTTCATATATCAGAGTACTAACACAAAAGCTAGTTAATGTTTTTTTATATAACATCAAATTGAAGTATTTTTAAATAAAGTGTATACAGCGGGTAAACCATATCTTTAAATGTTGAACTTATCGTTCTAAACAACTTATCCTTAGGTAGTTTGCGTTTGTAAGTAAAACATGTTTCAGAGAAACACGAATCATCAGAAAAATTTTCTTTAAACTCGGTCGTGTAAAAGTTAAACGCAGCATGCTTAAAATGAAAGCTAGCTGATTAAAAACTACAAAGCTTATACAACTTAGTGGTATGTACAGTGTTAGTCTCTTTAACTTTACAAACTTAGCGTATTATTGTCCTGAAAAAGTGCAAAATTTATTTTTAATTAAATTTGAACAAAGTTTATATTTAATTGAAATTTAAATATGTTTGCGACTTATGTTATTGTAATAATTATATAAGTAAACATTTTATACCTGCCTTTAGGCTGGTTACAAAAGATGGGTAAACCAATATTAATATTTTGTATAAAACGACAAACTTGACAACATTTGGTATACAGCTATAAGAGTTAGTATAAGAAATATAAACGAAAGTTTACTTTACATATAAGCTGTTCTACTGTTCATTTGTTTCATAAAAGAACAAAAGTCATGACCTTTTTGAACTATTAGAGATCAAATTTTTCAAATACTTTTTATAGCATTTTTTAATTCTATGCACACTTAAATCGTTATAAACATGTTATTCGAAAAAGTATTAAACAAATAATACCTCGTGCTTTGTTGGTAGATTGAGTTGTAGATATAATTTTACAGAAGTACATGTTTTGTTTCACATAAAAACTTTCTTTCACTTGTATAGTAATTTATATAGCTATTATTAATCGGTTACCTAACTATTGTAAGTATCATATTTATCCATTTAAATAAAATTTCAAATGTTGACCGTAATAAAAAAGAAACTGTTTAATTTAAAATAATACCTTTTTAGATCATTGAAAAAAATAAGCATAGCGTATATGAAATCGCAAAAGATATCGTATTTTTAGAAAAATTTTACTTAAGTTTATAACTTTCTGGTTTAAAAATCAAAATTTGCTGTAACTTTATTTTCTGTTAATACCCAAAAATGTTAATAAAGCAAACATAGGTCATATAATTTAAAAATAACTCGTTTACCGTTCGGTTAGTTTTTAAAAGTTTTACAGTTTAAAGAAGTAAATAAAAACATTATAAAAAGTCAACCAAATATCCCATATGACCAAAGTAGGCTTAAAACTAAAAAAAATATAATGTTTTGGTAAAACAAATGTCAGCGTTGAAAGCTGTCAGCATTAACTTAATTTAATTTGAGCCCATTGTCACTATGGCCGCCACCGCGGAAATGGCTGCCCGCACACATAGCAACAATCCGCCTGGCAACGAAACACGGCTAATCCAGTTACGGGGGCAAACACCACCCCATGAGCACATATCACTAGGCAACGGCTTTTTGTTCGTAAAAGGATTATTTTAAGAGAACTTTTTTTTGTTTTTTTTTTTCTTTTTATTTGTTAGGCATATTTTTTTATCTACTTGAAAATAAACTGTCATTTTTGCAATGAGCTGAAAGCATAAGTACTATAAAAGTTATATAATTTTTTTTATTTTTTTAGATGATTTTTACTACTCAGAAATAAAGTGTAAGGATTTGCAGAAAAGCGAAAGTTATAAATAAATAAAAAATGAACTCCCCAAAGACGAAACAGCAGATTGTTGCCACGCAACCAACAACACCTCCGATCAAACCGACCGCGTCACCTGTCGACTTGAAACTCGCCAATGTGACGTCACAGAACGACGCAAAACCCGTCAGCTTTATGACGTCACAGCAAGCTGATACCAAGCCCTCGAACCCGATGACGTCACAGAACCTCCTCAACTTCCGCTCGTTCGTCCTCCACTCGTGGCTCCTCCACAACATGCAGCAGAACCCTCCGGTTGCCAAGACGACCACCGCAGCGGCGCCACCCAGCGTCCAGCCCCAGCCACCGGGTTTCAACCCGCACCAGATCAGGGTCGTGTGCGAGGCGCTGCAGTGCGACGTTGAACGCTTGGCCAGGTTCCTGTGGTCTTTGCCGGCCCACCCGCAGGTCATACAGGTAAGAGTTGCCAATTTGATGATATTTTGTGCCAATTGAATAGCTTTTGTTTTTGTTTATAAACGAAATTTTCCATCTTGAGTAATTCAAACAATTATAAACAGGTGCTGAACACAGACGAGGTGGTGCTGAGGTCGAGGTGTCAGGTTTGCTTCCACCAGGGGGACTACGAGAGCATGTACCACATCATGAGAAACCACAGGTTCAACGACAAGTCCACTCACCAGGTGCTGCAGGTCGGTGGAAAATTTAATAATTTGTGCAACTTTAACAATTGTTATAAACAGTTTGTATGACGTATTTGAAATGAAACTATTGATTAATTGACATCAATATGAATGTATTAGAGTTTTACTATTTAATAATAAATATTTCCGTTTTAAGGTTTTTCGGTTAAAAACTGTTTTGTTATATCGGGTTGGTGAAATATGTAATAAAATCAATGGTTTGTGTAAATATTAAACTCAATGTATTTTAATTAGATGAAGGTAAAAGGTAGTGAGAATCGTATTTCGGCGCTAAAATCGAAGTAACTTAAACTCAAAAATATTATTTTTGGACTTTTTATTTTAAGGGTATCTTCGACTAAGTTTATAAATGCTTATTGAATACTTATATAATCGTAAAAACTATCAAACGCTAGCTTCATAATATAACTTTGTTTCACTTTCGAGTAAAATATAACTTTTTTTTTTTTTAACTTTTTAAACTTGCCTTTTAGTCTAACTTAATTTTGTTTGTTTAAACATCTTGGACACTGCTAAAATATTCAAGTTACTAAGGTTCAAAAACACTTCTTATATAACTTCCTACTAAAGCTTTAAGATAGTTTCTGATTATTAAGTTCGTGAACAATTGAAAAACTGCAACAAAACTTCCTGAATTGTTTATGCGAAGCTTTTGCTACTACACTAAAAACACAATGAAACAAAATTAAATGTTTGCTGTTGATTTTTCTAATTAAGTCAAAAGAATTATGGTAGACTAACGGTTGTTAAATACTTTGCTTTTGACATTATACTTTTTAAGTGTTCAACAACAATTGATAAAAATTTAAAGATTACTTTTTAGCTTTTTTATGAAATGTTTAATCAGGTTGTAAAAAAATGTATTCTTTGAAAAAATAGACTTTTAAAAGTTGTTTATGTTTAACTTTTTCTACACGCATTAACAACAAGCTTATCCGTTTTTACAAGAGAAAACAGTTAATTTTTTTATAAGTTAAATTTACTATCTAATGACTTAAATATAGTGTTTTGAAAATTATAAACTTAATACTAATTTAACAACAAAATTGTTTTAAATATTCAGCAGTTTGATGTAAACTTTATAAAAACCAACTTGCTTTTAAGCAAAACTTTGCACCAAAGTATATTAGATTCAATCAAATGATTAAACTGTCAGATTAAAATTAGATTTTCACACGACTCACTCAAACTGTTCACATGTTAAAGTGCTGGCTGCAGTAGTTCTGTTTTCAAGCATTTCTTAACTCATTTAATGCAAAGCTCAATTATATAAATGAGAAACAGTACAAATGCAGCCGTACAGTGGTATATTAAAACTAGTACCCCTAACCTTTTTTTTAACGAAACTAAAATCTAAACTTTAATACAATCTACATTACATAGTCATTTACCGAACAGTACCATTGATTAAAAGTAAAATAAAAATTAAAATAATTTTTTGCCAATAACTTGTACAGCACTACTACAGCCAACGCCATGTTAAACATATCTGCTAAACATAAAACATGTTTAATCCTAAGAAAGACATATTTTTAAATTCATCATAACACTTAAACTTCAACAAACGCGTTTGGACCGTCGCGCGCATATATTGAAATCACCGCCCAATTGTTTTGATCGTTAATAAGCAACAACAAACAATCGCACAGCAGCAATTTCAATCAAAACCCGATCTCAATATGCACCAGCGCAATACACTCATAAAGCGCCGCTCATCTTATTAAAAGCTTCACACGGTGCGAAAAGCGGCCCTGCATCTCGGTGGAGCTCGGCTAAAAAGGTCGTAATCCAATTTGCCGCTATTATATTATACTTGCCGCGCGTCGCATCGATCCACACAGCTGAGAGTTTAAAAGGGGATTTTTAAACTTCTCTGTGTATTTCTCGTGTAAGTAATGGAAGTTAATATGCCCCAAGAATACGCATTTTGCTTCTCGTCGTGACTTTTAATAAAACGAGGTGTTGAGAGTCTTTTCCCTATCGGGTTTATTTTATTTATTTTCGTGTGCATATTACTTTGCAGTTTGTGCTTGTTTATGAAGAGAAGCTGATTCTCAGACTGAATCGATGATAAATTGATATTTTAGGCTTGTTTTAAGTGTTGTTGAACAACATGTTTATTAGTTCAAAAACTTTGAAGCTGAGTTTAAACAAGTTGTGGCTTTGTTTTAAGTTGCTTCGTTTTGCATTCGTTCTTTAAATACCTGTATTTCATTAAAAAAAAACTTTAATAACTAGTGAACTTAAACTCATATAATAGCTGGTCACTTTAGAGTTCTTACTTTTAATGGTCTTCATTGACAATGGTTAAGAATAAAAACTTACGCGTTCTTATTCTGGTGAAAAAAATAGGGTAACAATTTTTACAGACCCAAGTTTTTGATAAAAACTTATTCCACACTAAAGTTTTTTATATTCAAACAAGTTTATGGGAGTAGGTTTAAACATAGTTAACGTTAAATGAAGCTTAGTTTTATTAAAACGCTTTTAAAATGTTTTTAAACCATTACAAATAATAACAAAAATGAAAATCAGCTTACCTAAATAGTAAATGTTTTTGCAATATTAATGTACATAATGTATATATATATATAATGTACACATTTTAACGAGACACTCAACTAACTAACACCAGCTTAAAAGTTTTGGATTAGTTAAATTTGTAATAACGTTGTAGAATCGATCTAAAAAACTTGTGAGCTTGCCATTATCTAATTACTTCAATTTATTTTGTTTTTTTTAGTTTATGTATTTAACATTTATACATTATCACAGACAATGTGGTTGGAGGCTCACTACGTTCAAGCGCAACAAATGAGGGGGAAACCCCTCGGTCCCGTGGACAAGTACCGCATCAGGAAAAAATTCCCCTTTCCCAGAACCATATGGGACGGCGAACAGAAGTCGCACTGCTTCAAGGTAAAGCATTGTTGTCAGTTTTAATGACTAACATTTTGTATTTGTATATATCAAAATAACTAGCAGGATAGTTCGAATTCAGTAAAAAATACAAATAAAACTGTTTTCTTAAAAATATTCTTACAAGTCAAAACTAAGCTAGAAAGATATTTCATTTTTATGAAAAAATGTAGTTAAAACTGTCTTCTTTAATAAAAAAAACCTACTTCAAAATCAAAATTACAACTTTTAAAGAAAGTTTTTCTACACTTCTAAACACTAATAAGTAAAAAAGATAAATCATTTGTTTATATACAAAAAAATAAAACGCGGAACTAGCTTCATTGAGACAAAGTAGTAGACATTTTAGTAGGAGAAATTGACTTATAATAAAGTAGCTTTAATATTTTTATAGTCACGTGTATTAAAACAGCAAACACTTTTAAACCTTCAGACATACTAGCAAACAAAATTAAAACAAAACGATGTTTTCAAACCTTTCATCGTTTTATTACTGGATAACATAAAAGCTGTCTGAATTTTTTGTTCTGGAATTCTGTTTCAATTTTGAATTTTACAGCCCTCAATAGTAGTTCGCACGCAATATTAGTAGGAGCTTTTAAAAAAGTTTTATTAAGATATTTCAAATAAAGCTTTAAGTTTATTTTTAGTAGCAATATGTTTAAACTCAACATAGTATAAACTAATATATAAAAACAAACTAATTAAGTTTTTAAAATTTCTTCCATTTAGTTGACTTAATAGCTATTTTCGGTAGATTATTCAATAGAAAGCTAAAAACTTATATATTTTAAAACATAGCTTATCTAATCACATGTGAACATTTTGGCGAATATTTTAAATACAGTTATTGAGTTGAAATTAGTTTTCAAAATTAAATAGTTACAAGTTTTATCGTGATTGCTTACATTAATAAGCATATTCATACAAATTCAAGTAAAATAACTAAAAAATGACTTGATGTTTTCACAAAAGAATTAAAATAAACTGGTTTAAGCCTTATTTGATTGACATTACCCTTTTTGCGAACTAAATTTAAAAAAAAAGCGACAAACACAACATTTTAATAAAAGTTTAAAATATATAAATTCTCAAACTAAACTTTTATAAAAAATATTTATTATGAAAAATTTAATTAGAGTTATATGTCTAGGTAGTTGTGCTATAAAACAGACTTTTTAACAATTTTTGGTTACTTTTAGATATATGACATCTTTAGTTTAATAACAAAATTCAAAAAGTCTTTCGCTTTTGATTTACAAAACAAGTAAAGTTTTGCGTTAATTATCTGTGTTAATTACACAAAGTTTATTTTTTTGTAAAACATTAAAAAATATACAATTTTTTTTAGCTGATACAAATTTTACCAAAAGCGTTTAGTAAAAGCCTATAAAAGGTTATAATGATTTGTTATGTGAATAATTATTTTTTGAAACAATTTTTTTTTTCTACTAAATGAAGCTAAAAATAAATACTACAGTGTTATGACTTGCTTTTATATCTCTAAAAAATCAGATTATTTTCGATAACATTTTTGCACGGTAATAAACAATGTACAACGAATAAACCCTAACTACAAAAACTGACTAAACTGCAACTATTCAGAGTAAAATTAAATGAAAATTTTTCAAAAACAAAAATATGAAAGTGTTTGTAATTAATCTCATGACTTTTTCACCGTAGGAACGAACTCGGAACCTGCTGAGGGAGTCGTACGCGCAAAACGCCTACCCCAACCCCGCGATGAAGAAAAAACTGGCCGCAGCCACGGGACTTACCCCGACCCAGGTCGGCAACTGGTTCAAAAACAAGAGGCAGAGGGACCGCGCCAGCGAGGCCAGATTGAAGTTTGTTGATAAAAGCTTAAAACTAAAATTTTACTAGACTTAAATATACTTAAAAATACTTAAGACCTTGAAAAAGCCATTGAAGCCAGTTGGTAGATTTTTTGTTTACGAATAAATGAATAAAATCTAGATAAATGATATTATATATGGCGGCAGTGTTGAGTATAGATATAATTTGTGGTTTAAATGACAAACTCAAGTTTTAAACCTTAATTAAAAAACAAACATTTTTTTTTTTTGTTTTTGCAAGATTTAAAAATTAGGACTACTAAGCGTCAACAAACATAATTCTATTTAATTAAGATACAAATATTCTTTCAGTTTGATAATGTGATAGTAGAAATAAAGTCAACTGTTTTTAATCAATTTTGGTGCTCTAATAAATCCGAGTAGTTAGTATAATTTTTAAACATTTAACCTCAAATACTATACAGTTTCTGATTAAAGTTTTTACGCTCTAAACTTTTTTTACTTGATAATATTTCTTCAAACTTTTTTGTTCAACTTATCATAAGTTTTACCTGGAAAACTTAATTGTTTTCTAAAAGTAAAATTTGTAGTTGAAGACTATAAAAACTTTAAAACAAAAAATTATTTAAAATCGAAAGTAAAACAATTACAAAACCAACTAAAGTATACTTAAGGTTTAGGTAAGGTAAGGTATAAAGAGTTCAGCTAAGTCACTTAAGTCTGTACTAAGTAGATCTTATACTTATTTAATATGAGAACACTGTTTAATAATTCATAATTCTCTATGAACATACCTCGTAGAATTTTCTTTATTGAATAAGATAAGTTAATACAATATTAGTAAAAGAGGATGTACTTGTGAACACTGTTTATGCAGGTTTCTTATGAATTATTAATCGATTTTTTATAGAGATTTATTACGCTTGTTATCCATGTTATCAGTTCAACTGCTTTATTACTTACAAAAGAGATAACTTATTATCTGTTTTTAAAAAGTAGTTCGAATAGTTTTAATGTAAAAACATTTATGCGTATCTCATTTTTGATAACTTTTATTTCTGATTACCTTTATAAAAAATGTTACTTTTCATATTAATGAGCTTTTGATCAAAATGATGCTGCTTATAAATTTAGTGAGCTAACGCAATTAAACTTTTCAACGCAAACAATGTCAAAAAACGAATCAAGCAGTAATAAATAACATTGCAGTTCAAAGCTTTAAAAGTTTTTTTAGTAAAAGTTTTAAATTTTTGAATTTATATAAAAAATTCCCGAAAACAGGATCGAGGAGAGCAGTCAGGTGGAAAAATCCCGCCACCTCAACCATCAGCCAATCACCATGCACCAAATTCCCTCTCTCGACCAATCGGCGGCCTTCATGTACACGCGGTTGCTAGGCAGCTTGCAGCAGAACTGGGAGCGAACCCTTAGCAACCCGTTCCACTCCCCCCTTAAACACGTGTCGCTAGGCAACGTGGACCCGTTGTTGGCAACCAGTAAGAATGGGGTTGGTAAGGAAGGGGAAAGAAGCGTTGGTATGGGCCAGGTTGCCATAGTGAAAAAGGAGCTGGTTTCCGGGGAAAAGTAACTCATTACTGTTTCTATGGAAGTTTTTAAGTTATTATGTTTTTGTGGTTTTATTGTTAAGAAACCTAAAAGTTACAACTAATAAAAAATCACAAAAACAATGTTTCAGAGAGAACTAAAGTTTAAAAAATGTTGTTCGTTTAAATTCAACAGTTTACTTTTTTTAAATAAGTAAAAAACGTTTTTTTTTTGTATTCGACCGTTTTTATACTAAAATATATGCATAAAAATGAATAAAAACTTCAAACTATAAGAAATGTGTTAATGTTAAGTATATTATTATCAAACGTCTAAACTATTTCAATACTTAATATTTTAGGGCTTTTTAATATTACTTTTCATAAATTTTGATTGTATATTAAGGTTTTAAAAGAACACTTTTAAATTACTTAAATACATTTATATCAGAGCTTGCTTAACACTTTAACTGATATTTTTGTTCTTTTCGTAAAAGAATTTTTAAATTTTACAAGTATTTATCTTAAATTTTATATGTTGGCGTTTTAAAATAATTCATTCTTTTGCGTTTGATAAATTTAATTAAGTTTATTTTGTTTACAAAACAAAATCATTTTAAAGTGGTTTTGGTGAACTTGATTAATCATTTCAAATAAAATAAATAACTTTTACACGTTTAATGATTTACTTTAGAATACAGTAAAAGGAATTTTTTTAAACCTTAATAAAAACTTTCACAATGTAGAGTGTTTTAGCATATATAAGTTTTATTAGTACATATTCCCATAGCAATAAAAAAAATGCTAATTGAACTAATATTATGTTGAATCTGGCAATTGAGTGAATATCATGTATATATTGAAATTTTAATTCTAAAACCTGCTGAGGACGATATGATTTCTAGTCTGGCCTTTTAAGTTAAACTGTTGCCCAACGCTATTCTGAAATTTAGTAAGTTGGTCGATCGTACGCTATATACTATAAATCAAATGTTTTGAACTATTTACATAAAGCCAATTTCAGTATAAAAAAAAGTTAAGCTGAACAAAAATACTTTGTGTCTAAATGCGTACTTATATAAACGGACAAATTTTATCGGCAGGTCATTCTACTTAGATAAGTAATTTGCTAGAAAAGCTATTTAAATTTTTTTTTTACCGTATATTGTAATTGTTTTTTGTTGTATTTTTTGGGGTTAAAAAAAAAAAAAATAAATACAAAAAATGTGAATAACATAAAGTTAAACATCATGTAGACAATAAAATACGCAACATTAATGTTCATACAAAAATTATATTACTTAAGTACCAAAGAAAGTCTCAGTAAGGTAAATTATTTATTAACTAAATTAACAGAAAGATTGATTAATAACAGATTAAAAATTATCACAAGACGTTGGAAAAAAATTCTTATTGAAATTTCTAATTGAAAACACGCCGACACTTTGGACATGTGTTGTGGTTTTTAAACCAACCGTCCGCACAAGCTTTGCACAAACAATGGTCGACGTGACAGTCCAGACGGACCATCCGCGTGCCAACCTCCAAATCACTCATGCACACAACGCACCTTTCACCCACCATGGACTGGTCTGGACCCACCATGGAAACATTGAAACCTTGCGATGCGTTCGGAGGTCAGACCCCTCGCGGGCGATGTTTCTTCTCCGAAATTTCGCAGAACGGCTCCCCAGTGTCTCACAAGCTCTTCTCTCATCGCCTGCAGCCACGCTGATCCTTGCATGCGCGCCCTCACTTCCCTCTCTTCCCGAACCCACGCCATCGCTCTCTCGTTTTCTCTCCGAACCTCTCTTCTCGCTCTTATTTGCATACGACTCCGAAATCGATCTTCCGTCGGGAAACTTCGTTCGTTTCGACGTCTCGGCTCCCGTCGACGGTTTTCATCTGAGACTCGTCTCAAGGAGAGCTGCCTCGTCTCAAGCTGCGGATATTTCTGTCTTCCATTTGTTTTATTAGCTTTGTTAACTGCGAATGTAGAATACGAGTAAATTGCTTTTAAATCACATAATAAACAGTTTTTATTTAGTGTTTTAGTATGTCGTACCGATTTTTTTCTAATTAGTATTAGGACATGAAAGCAATGATTTGTGCAGTTGTTTTAATAAAATATATACGATTTTTTAGGAAACAAAGTTATTTTATTTATATATTTTCAACTTCCTATACTTATCTAAAAGTCACCCATCTACTAAATAATTAAACATATTTTACTAGCGACTTATCATATAGTTAAAAATAAATAGTTTTATTTAAAAATTAATACTGTTGTTATGCAATTTAAAATATTAACTTTCTCTTTACATTATTACAATTAGACTAATTTGGAAAGTTGTTGCATAATACTTTTGTTTATTAAATCTTGGTAACCCATTCAAACACAATGGTAAACAAAAACTTTCTATTATAGTCCTGTTAAATTATTTAATATAAATAGCAACCAAAGGCTTTACTTTAAATCTATTAGAGATGCTGTATAAGTAAGAAGAATCTTTAGAAATGTTTTTTTTTTAAGGCTAGCTCATTTAGGAGGTAAAAAGTTTATGGCAATAAATTATTTTAGCTAAGTCCTAATACTTGCAAAGTACTGTAATTTAAGCTATATTTTATTGTATAATTTTACACAGCTTAACATTGATTGAGTTTCATAGCTTAACTTATATATTTTTGACTCAATCATAAATAAAAACAAAGATGTTTATAAAGTTTGTCAATTAAAAACTATGTTTGATGATAAAACACACGGTCTCCTTATTCTGGTTATCAATAAAATATTCATTTGTAATTGTATAATTTCCAATATTTTATACAACATTATTAGTATACCATTACTAAAAAAACTTGTAACAAGTTTAAAAAAAAAAAAAAAATTAAACCAAGTGTTGAACTTATTAAGGGTTTTTGAAAGTGGCGAATTTAGTTTGTGGAATGAAAAAAAACTAATATGGGTAAACCCTACATAAATATTGGATTACTTAAACTACAAAAACCTGTTTATAAAAGGGGGCGTTTTTAAAAATGAGTTTTGAAGGTCTGTTTTAAGTCAACAAAAACTGATAGAAAGGGTGTTATAAATTCAATAGTACAAAACAAATAATTAAAATAATTTAGTCGTTTATTATAAAGTTTAAGTATGTTTGACTTTTTGATTTTAGTTACCATAAAATTCTACAAAAATTGAAGGATTTTTGACACTTGTTAAACTTTTTTGAATTTAATTCAATTTATCATGTAAGCAATCGACTATTTGATTATTATTTTTAGTTGATTTTAATCTGTTTTCAAATATAGTTTTTTAAATGTTTTATAAGTTATTTTTGAAAAAAAAATCAGTCTGCGGGCTAGATAAAAAAAACTTAGTCCTTTGCGGGCCGGACGATTATTTCTTCATTTACTTAAGGAAAACTATTGAGTATTAGTTTTATTTCAACTATAAACCAGTTAATATTGATTTTACTTTTACAATGACTAATTTTAGTTTAAACTCACGTAAAATGTGATTAAAAATGTTTTTTTTGAACTTTTACTTCAAACTCAAAAAAATCTAGTGTTAATTTAACAAAGCCGCAGACTCGCCTTTCGCCGGCCATATCCCACATAAAGTTTGTAAACATTAACGGGCCGATCTTTTTTACTCTAAAGACTAATTAAAGCCCGCGGGCCTTTCGTTCCCAACTCTAGTTTAGTGACTTTTTCAGAAAACTTTCAAGCAATCTTAAGTTTTAAATAAGGATTGCCACTTTTTAAACATATACGAGTTAGCCTTTAATTTCTAAGTGTTTGAAAAGACTCTTTTTTGCTAGATTTAAAGAACATAAAAAACTGAGACAGCCTAAGTTTTCGTCAAAACTTAAACATTAAATAATATGCTTGAAAGTATTATAAACACTACAATTCAAACTTGAATAAGTAGCAAAATCGAAAAAATATGAAAGATCATAGTTTGTAAAATAAAGCTTAAAATTTAGTTCTATAAAAAGACCCAAACCCGCCTGAAATCTTTAAAAAAGGTGTAAATAAGTCGAAGTTATACTTAAAGTTCAATTTATTTTAAATACGTAAATTCAATTTATAGTAAACATGATATTTGCAAAAAATTCCTGATTGTTAAAAATTAAAAAAAACAATAATGACAAAAACTTTACTTGGTAAAACTAGTGATATCATGAGTTTTATATAAATCTAAGTGTTATTATTTGCTTAAATAGTAATACTGATTATTAAAGTTATCCTAACATACTAAGATAAAAATTAGTATAGAAATTTACCAAATAAAACTGTAAAGACAACTGAACTATACTTAATTTCAATATGTTTTTTCAATTTACATCAGTTTTATATCAAGCTCTTATTTTTAATTTTCTTAGCTAAAACTTATTTTGTTAAAACCTTTTTCTTTTGTATACAGTATACCATCTTGATTAACTATGATTCAACTTTGTAAATAGTTTATATAAACAAGCCACTAAGAAAGTTTAATCATGTTTAGTAATTCTATAATATTTATTTCTATACTTTTTCATATTTTCCATTTTTCTAATCGTAATAGCATGCCTGCGTCAACCTTTAGGTTTTTAAAAAGTGTCATAAAATGAACAAACACGCCCAGTTATGTTTTCATACTGTATAAGGATTATAAAAATAACGAAATGACTTCACATCTCATTTCAAATTCAAAATAAACAAGAAAGATTACTTAAATTAGCACCAAAATAAAAAGGTCATTATAGCGTTAATTTGCACAAAAACTTTCAAATAGTGTCAAACGAGTGAGTCTGTAATTTGTTTAAATTAATCAAAGTATTTTGTTTTTATGATGTATTTTACTGAGTTTTCGAAATAAATACAAATCTATTTAAACTTTTTCATTTCTTAAAACTCAATAAAACTTGCAACGTGGTTTATACAATAAGTTCATATTATCTCGACAGATGAAATTAATAAATAATCACCGTTTTATCAAAACTATACTTGTTTAAAAATTTAAGACTATGTTTAATAAGATGTTGATACTATTAAGATATTGATACTATTCGGAATCACATTTACCGTATATATGAACTTATTACTACCTAAGTGCAGTATTTTTAGATTATTACTTTAGCTTGCATGAGCTGTATTACTACTTTGCTAGCATTATTTTAAATTTTAAATTTGTTTTTTACTCAATAAAAGTTTTACTAAACAAAAACGACTTTAAAATGTTATGTTTGTTGATATGTGAAATATTTCTATTGAGGGATTTACTATGTGTAAACTTTGATCTTTTAAAGGTATGAAAAAGTCTAAGACTTCAAGGCAAACTATGGTAAGTAGGTTATAATTAAATTTTAAGAGATTCTTTTATAAATTATTTACAAAATTTTGTTTAGCGTAATTATTTCTTAAATATTTTATAAATAATACACAGTATAACAAAAATGTAAATATGTAGCTAGTAATAGTAAAAACCTACACTAGTATTAAATTAAAAAGTCTAATAAAACACCTTATACTTTGTTATAATGCTTACGGAAATTATTAAATCTTCTAAATACTTCTTAATATAATTAAACAAATTTAAAAATTACTATTTCTATTGAAACTATTTTAAACAGCCCTGCTTAAATTTACTTTACTAAATTATATGCGCCGTGATTTTTTACTAATCCCTTTTAAAGTTGTAACCCATCTTCATAAATGCTTACTTGGCATAATTCGAAAATAAGTGCTTTTAATTATTCGATTATCAATAAATATTAATAAATTTAATAGAAAATTAACGTCTCTTGATAGTCAAAAATATCCCTAAAGAGACCAATCTTTGGTAATACTAATCTGTTTTTAGCCAGATTTTAGTTTGTTGGAAATAAATACTAATTTGTCTAAGTTTATTAATAAACATATTGTATAATAACTGTTTTCTATTTCATATTTAAAACTTTACTTGTTAACATTTTTCGCAAAGTTTTTTTTTTTTTTTTTTTTTACAACTTTTATTTGTTATTTTTTTTATAGCACTGGTAAACACTTCAAATTTAGCTAAATAGTTTTTCCACACTTAAAGCTTTTTATTGTTAAAATTCTAAATCTTTAAACTATGTAAATATCATCCAAAATTATAACCTGAATTTAATTTTTTAAAGATAGCTTTGCGTTTAGTTTTAATATAAATTAAAATACGACAAGTAAAGGTATGTATGATGTAAACACTTTGTTTTGTAACCGGTCTAAATTACACGAAGCCAAATTTGCACGAAGCCAAAATTGTACGAAGGCGATCTGGCACCAAGGGTCAATTTTGCACGAGTTACATTTGTGCACGAGAGTAAAAAAAAAGAAAAATAAATAAATAAATAAAATTTGATATAAAAAAAAAATGATATAAAATAAAAACTGAACGAGGGTAGAGGGTAACAGTGAAGGTAAAAGTTTAAAAAATTAAAAATAAAACAATAACCGACCGAGGGTAAGGGTTAGGGGTAACAATGAAAGCAAAAAATGATTAAAAAATGAAATAAAATAAAGATTAGTAAAAGAACAAAAAATAAATAAATAAAAATTAACCCGTGCAAAGATGTCTCCATGTAAAATTTTTCTTTTGTGTTAAAGTGTTTTCGTGCAAAAAAGATCCTTCGTGCAAAAGTATATTCGTGCTATTTTATCCCCTCTTGCAAAAGTGTCTTTGTGCAAAATTTTTTACGCTCGTGCAAATTTGACAGCTACCCCTTTATTTTGCCTAGAAAACCTATAATGTTGCAATGTGTTAAGTTTGCGAACTGGTGTTTTACAATAAAAAAAAAAGAATATATTTAGCTTGTAAGTATCGTACTAGTTCATACTAGGTTTCTTTATTAATTAAAAGTTTTAATAAGTATTTTAATGGGAAAAACAAATAAAAATTTAAACATTTATTCTTAACATATAAGTTTAAACTTCATAAACATTCCTTGAATATTAATATACTGTACTTAATGATTTTATAAAATTCTGCAATTTAATTATTTTTGATTGTAAACTAACTTAAAATATAAGTAAACACAAACTATATTTAGTTGTTATCTAAAAGTATTTATAAGTAGATATACTATCATATATAAAATACTAGATGCTAATTTATTTTTAGTTTTATCTTAACATAAAGTCTATTTAAAAAAAAATCACAACATTTAATTGCTATTTAATATTTATCTCATTTCTTTTTAAGTACTTAACGTAAAATGTTAACACTATCATTATGGGTTTTTTTTTACGAAGTAGTTTACAAAACAAAAATAAAATAAATTTGCCTAAAAAAACAAACATTTGCTATTTTATTTATAATACTGTAAGAATGTTATTTTTATTTTCAATTACAATAGTTACTTTTTTAATGGGTATCATACTATACTATATAAATAAAGTATAAAGAATATGCATAAATAAATATTTTAGGTGAATGATAAATTAATTAATCACTACTTTAAATAAAGTAAAAATAAATTTAAGATCAATTAAAATATCTTCAAAAATCAGTTTTTTGTTTATTACATTAAGGCAGAATTAGTTTTTTGATAAAAGTAACAATCAATTAAAGTATTTATACACTATTTAACTGACATAAACAATATTAATTTATTAACTTAATTGCTCTCGAGCCGTTCATTTCCTAACCCCTAACTTACAATATCAAATTTTAATGTTCTTGCAATGATAGGTATTCTTCAATTTCAAATCAGTTGCGAAATGGCTAGACTTTTGCAGACATTAACTTGTCAAGCATTAAATTTTGCTAAAGTACT
This sequence comes from Thalia democratica, assembly GCF_965202585.1. Lineage (NCBI taxonomy): Eukaryota > Metazoa > Chordata > Thaliacea > Salpida > Salpidae > Thalia > Thalia democratica. The sequence goes on along the minus strand of NC_139169.1, from coordinate 31,281,628 downwards.
TTTTTGACTAAAAATATAAAATATTTTATAAGACTTAATTTAGAAATATTTATAAAATTACACTATATTACCTTATAAAAATATTCATTTACTTCTGGATGTCTATCTAGGTCATTTCACACACAGAATGCAGTAGCATATCAAATGCAAAAGCTTATTTTGGTGTTTTAACACCTGTGAATCCGATAACTAACAGGACCAAAGTAGATTGTGTTTGTGATAATGAGTATCTCCAATACCAATCAGTAAGCGGAGCGCAAGACTTTCGGTAGGTCAACGAATCAAGCTTCAAATGTTAATAAGGTAATTTTATGTTTTGTAAAATTTGATTTAAAACTTTTTTCAATTTAACTACATTACCTTATTAAAGTATTAACTTAATACTGGAGTCTAATTTAGTCGTTTTACACACAGTATGCAGTTGCATTTTAACTGTAGTTTTTGCAAGAGCGTATTTGAATAAATTACAGCCGTCATCCCGATCACTTACTATACTGTTGTAAATTGTGTTTGTGAGTATGAGTATTTCCTTAGTACAAAACCATCGGCAAAAAGCAAAGCTTGCGGTCAGGTTAGCGATTTAAGAACCTGAAGTTGTTAAGGTACTTTTTTAATAAAAAAATATTTAAGATTTAAAGTATTTTTTTACTACCAATAGTCTAATTCAGTCGTTTTCACACATAGTGCAGCAGTATTTCAATTAAGCTTTTGCAACAGATTTTTTTGGTACAATAACATCAAACACTCTGATTACTTACAATATGAAAGTTGATTTGTCTTCTGATGACGGGTGTTCTCCCAATACAGATCAGTCGCCGAATTGCTTGCCTTCCAGTGACTCTAACGTGTCAAAAACCAAGTTTGGCTAATATACTTTTAAGATTTAAACTACCTTGTAGGTTAGTTTTGGAAATATTTATAAAATTCATCTACATTGCTTTATTAAAGTATTGTTTTACTACTAGTTGCCTAATTTAGTTGTTTTCCAAACAGTAAGCAGCAGCATTTTAAATGTAGCTTTTGCATCAACGTACTTTTAAAAATTACAACCGTCCCCAAATCACTCAGAATACCGATGTAAACTGTGTTTGAGATTATAAGTTTTTCCATTGTACAAATCTGTCGGTCATAAGCAGAACTTTCGGTCAGGTTAACGATTTAAGCATCAAACGTTGTTATGGTACAATTTTGATTAAAAAGCTATATCGTAATTTTGTTGAAAAACTATTTAATTAACTAAACCGCTTTACTTTGTCACAATAATGTTTTACTACAAATTGTCTAATTCAGTTGTTTTTCACACAGAGTGAGGAAGTATTTCAACTGAGCGTTTGCAACAGCGTTTTTTGATACAATAACACACGTCACATAGATCACTCAAAATATCAAAGTTGATTATTCTGGCGATGATGGGTATTCTCCCATTACAAATCATTCGCCGAATAGCCTTACTTCCGGTGATATGACTTGTCAAGAATCAAATGTTGCTAAAATACTTTGTAGGTTAAAAATTACCTCGAAGGTTGGACTTAAAGGTATTTATAAATTTATCTACATTACCTTATTAAAGTAATATTTTACTATAGGTTGCCTAATTTAGTCGTTTTCCATAAACTAAGAAGCAGCATTTTAACTGTAGATTTTGCAGCAGCGTATTTTAATAAATTACACCCTTAACCCCGGTCGCTTACAATACCGATGTTAATTGAGTTTGTGACCATGAGTACTTCCCTAGTACAAATCCGTCGGCCATAAGCAAAACAATGGGTAAGATTAACCAATTAAGCACCAAAAATGGTTAATGTAGTTTTTTAATATAAAAGTATATATGTTATAGATTTATTGTATTTTTTTCTAGTTAACTACAGTAGACTACCGCTTAAGTACGCAAATCGAACCCAACAAAAAAATTCGTACTTACCACGGGTAGTGCGTACTTTTTGACGACATAGTATAATATGAAATTTAGTCGTTTGTTTCCTTTCTTACAACTAGCAACCAAATAGTTTAGCCAAATAAACAAGTATTTTTATTTTAAATAATATTTAATACATAACTCTAATCTGCAAATTTTTACTAAAAGATTTTAAAATGATTTATTTTATACATAAGAACTTTCTACATAATGACATAATACATACATTTAGTATAGAAAGTCAATGTCAGTCAATGATATATAAAAAAAAATAAGCCATATTTTGTTTTGTTAGAGGGAAAGTACCAAACTACATTGTGTTTACAAAACATTTTCAAAACATCAATGTGTGTGTGCATTTAAATTAAATTATGACTTAACTGTGTTGTATTTGTAGGTTTTTTTAACTTTGTCATCTAGAACTATTTATTTTATAGCATTACAGCTCAAATATCATTATTCTTTTCACTTTTCTGCAACCACTACATAAGTATTTAGTTTATTTACATTTAATAACAGGACTGTCACAATCTCATGCCACTTAGACTACTCAGGATTACTAACCCTAGTTTAAAAGTTGTGAAAGTCTCAGGCTAACTCAGCAGGTTGGCCATTCTACCTGGAAACATAAAATGGTCTGGTAAAACTTTATGATTGTAAATTTGGGCAAAAAAAACTGGAATTTCTTAGAAGTTCTAATATAACATCCTTTATTTTGATATTAAAACTTTATATAAATATAAAAAAAAATTATAAATATTACATTAAAAAATTATAAATTTTTTTTTGTCTTTCTGGATAAGTGCGTACTTAAGGCGGGGTGCGTACCAAAAAAGTGCGTACTTAAGCGGTAGTCTACTGTATACTGAATCACTTTCTTACAATAATATTTTTCTACCAATTGCATAATTCAGTCGTTTTTCACACAGAGTGCAGCAGTATTATTACTAAACTTTTGCATCATCTTTTTTTCTTAGAATAACACCCGTCACGCCGATCACTTAAACTATCAAAGTTGATTTTTATGACGTCGGTATGTATTCCTTTATTACAAATCAGTCGTCAAATTGCTGGACTTCCGTTGACGTTAACCTGTCATGCATCAAATTAATCTAAACTAAATTAACTAGTTACTTTAGTTGATTGCTAGAACTCTTGGTGTAGATGAACTAAAAGAAGCTGCACTAGTCTTAGTTGCAAACAAACAGGTAAAAGTTATTTTTTATTCACAAAATGTAGTTAATTGTACGAAATTACTACTTTTAAAGCTTTAATTTTGTTCATCTCAGCTTAATTACAAGCTCCATAAAACGAAAACATTTTAATGCAAATGTATTTAATTGTTTCTTCAACAAAATGACTGTTTTTAGTTTATTTTAGAAGCTAAAACTTTCATACTGTTAAGATAAGAGGAGTTAAGGTATAGGTTTAAATTTAATTAAATAATAACTTTTATTATCAATGCCTAAGTAGTTTTTGACATTATAAAGTATAAAAGTAATATATATTTTTATTTTTTCGTTCATCATCTTTTTTGTATTGTATAATCTTCAGGTAAACCCAGTCATTACTTAAAAATAGGTAAAATTTTTGAATCCATCTAAACAAGATTATTTGCTTCAATGACTGTCTCAACAACCTTTGTTTTGAAAACTAAATGAAAGTTTTTAGTTAAACATAAAATATACATTGTTTTACTATTTTGCTTGATAACCTAAGCAAATATCATTGATTTTACGATAAACAACTTTTTAGTCTAAAAGTTATCATAAGAGAGTTTGACACATTAAAAAAAAAGCACTTTCAAACTGCCAAATTTAATTAGAACCTAGATTTAGCTGATCAACTTTGCCTTTAAACCATTCGAAACAGACAATGGTATATTAAGCTATGTTGCACCACTAGTGGTGAGAATTATTAGACATACATGATTGTGTTGTTTTTGCTTATAAAACTACCTTAGAAAGAATTTAACTGAAGTTTGATTAAATGTAAGAAATGCTTGAATCTTTATACAAAACAACGAATTTCATGTTGTTAAATACAATAGAAGTTCATTGATGTTACAATTCTTAATTCCAATTACTAAAAATCAAACTTAAACATTTACAAAGCAAATAAAAACTGTTATTTTCTTTTACAGTAATTACTTGTATAAAAACTTATTTTAGTTAATACTTTTAGCTAGTATTATGAAATAAAAAAATATTACAAAATGAAACGTTTTTGTTTCATACAAATTGCTGCAATGAAGACTTTTGTAATGACTATAAACAAATGTCTTTTTGTCTCTTATACTTTTTTTGTAATAAATTAAACATAAGAGAATAGATAGTGCCGCTAAATGGGCTTTAGTTTTATAAACAAACAATTAATAATAGCGTTTATCAGCTAAAAATAAATGATCAACTTTTGTATAACTTAAAACTAAAACTAAGTCGCAATAAAAATCAAATTGAGTACATTAAAATTAAGAAGTAAGTATTTAATTGATATAATTTAAATGAAATCATAATTTTTCCAACTATGTAATTTTTTAGTTGTGTTTGCTTTTATTATTTACACAAATAAATAGAATTCAAAACTTTCTTTTCAAAAACCATAAGTTGTTTTTATTTTTATTTTAGAAATTTTCAAGTTTAATTTTTGAAAGTATTATAAAATACTAATTCAAATAAAGTTTTACCAATAATGTAACATATTGTAAATAAATATTTTCTTAAACGTTTAATTTTTTAACAAATTTGAACAATGTATAACAGTTAAGCACTAAAAGTTTTTTAAATGAGCAACCTAAATAGTACACATAAAATAAGTTTTTATGACGTCAGTATCACATGACTTCCGTTTTTATTACTGCCTGTAACACACAACGAATTTGTTAAATTGACAAATGCTAGGTAAACTCAAAAGATATTAATCAATTCATCATTGTTAACAAATAAGTCTGTTTTTAATTTATTATCTAACGTAAACTTGTTTGAATGATCTCAGTTTACTTTTTCACATATTATTACGTCATATCCACGTAAATTCTAATATTTTTATTCAGTCAATTGAAACATGGAAAATACTTTCAAATGAATTAGTTTCTTGCAAAATAGTTGAAGAATTTCGATTAAAGGTAAAAAAGGTTGATTTAAATAAAAATTTTCTTAGTGAAATTAAGAAGTAATTTTTACAAAACGTTGATTTATATAGATAGCGTTTATCAGCTGAAAATAAAAAAATACTTTTGTATAGCTAATAACTAAAACCAAGTTGGAAAATAAATCTAAATGAGTATTTTCAAATAACTAAGTAAGTATTTAAAGAATATAATTCAAAATAGCTTCTATATTAAATTATTTTAATCAACTATTCAACTATTTATTAGTATATACGTTTTTGGTTATATAAATAAAAGAATTAAATAAATACTTTGCAAAAAGCTTACTTTGTTTTTATTTTTATCTTTTAAAGTTTTAAATTACTTTTTTTAAAGTATTACAAAATATTTATGTAAATAAAGTTTTAACAATAATGCCACACTTCGTAAATAAATATTTTTTCTATAAACTTGAACAATGTATAACAGTTAAGTACTAAAATTTTATAGATAAGCAACCAATACAATACACACAAAGTAAGTTTTTATGACGTCAGTTTCACATGACTTCCGTTTTTATTACTGCCTGTAACACACAGAGAGTTTGTTAATTTGACAAATGCTAGGTGAACTCTAAAGATATAAATCGATTCACCATTGTTAACAAATAAGCCTGTTTTTAACTTATTATCAAATTGAAACTTGTTTGAATGATCTCAGTTTACTTATTCACATATTATTACGTTATATCCACGTAACTTCCAATCTTTTTTTATCGGTCAGTTGAATCATGGAACAGACTTTAAATGAATTAGTTTCTTGCAAAACAGTTTAAGAACTTCAATTAAAGTTGAAAAAGGTTGATTTAAATAAAAAGTTTGGTAGTAAAATTAATTTTATTTTTATAAATCGCTGATTTACTTTTAAGATTTAATTTTATCCACAGTTCGACTCCATTAGCAGCGCCTTTCCTCTATTAACAACGAGTCCTTTTTTTAATGAATGTGATGATTATTTATCTGGCCAGTCTATTGTCAAAGCACTTGTGGCTTTTATTTTTGGTGTTAGTCAATGAATTTAAGTATTTGTTTTTTTTTTTATTTCAAAACTTTCCGTACCTTAATTCTGAAATTGTAATTTATTTTAATTTTATTGTTTATGTCTTGGTAATCAAATATATATCAATGACGAAAAAAACGGTTTAAAAATCATATAGTATCAAATTTTAAAAGTCATGATTGGTATATCTGGTTGATGTTTGTTATAGAAGAAGAATCAGTCTTGAAATTTTTAATTCAAACTTTTTATTTTGAAGTTCTAGTGTGTTCTACCTGACTTGTATAAAAGTGATAATGTTTTGATGTGGAAGTAAATGATTCACTAAGCTGCTACATTTTGAAACAAAATCACTTAAATATATTTTTTTTTTCTTAAACTTTTTTTGCGTTACGCCGTTTCCCTGCGGAGCAGTTCATCAGACGCTAAAAATAGCTGAAAACGAAAGTATACAGAGCGATGAATTGGGAAATAAAAATACACACATAATAGAAAAATAAAATTAACATTTAAAATATAAGTTTTAATTAATATGTAGTTTACAAAAGTTAAATTTTAAAGTTAAGTTAGTTTAAAACGAAATATAGGTAAGTTTAGTTTAAATAATTTGTTAACTATAGATTTTACATATTTTGATAATCTATTTATTAAGCATTTAATAAATTAAGCTTTGGAAAAAATGTAAATACTAAGATTTATAGGGAATTTTTAGAAACAGAAATGATCTTTTTACGGGAAGGTTGTAACTTTAAAATAAAATCTTTACACAATACAAACATAAATACAATGTAACAATCAAATTAAAAAGAATAAAATAAACTAAGTTAATGCGATAAAAAATAAACTGAAAGTATTCCTTAGGGTAATGAGGGCATTGCGTGACTAGGTCATTTCTCTTATTAAGGATTTTGGTTAGCGTTTGCTATAAACAGTCTTTCAAGGTTACATAGTGAGCACATGAATTCTGCTTTTTGTCTGTCTGAAAATTTTACATTCAATAGTGAATTTTTCGCCTTTTTCATATAATTTGCACATGTAGTTGGCGAGTTGTGTACAGTTGGCGAGTTGTGTACAGTTGGCGGGTTTCTTCTTGTTGGGTTTTGGAAATGATACTCTATGCTCGTACAATCTTATTTTGAATGCTCTTCGCGTGGATTCAATACATGATATTCTCTCATTTTTCTCAGATGAGACAATTGCTTCGTAGATTACATTTTCTAATTTACATTTATTCATTACTGGACATTGCACTCTGTTTTTGCAGTTGCATAGCTTCGGTTCTATCGGTGGTTTTTCTGTGAGTTTCTTATTATGTCCACTAATTAATGATTTTATGTTTGGGGAACACTAGTATGATATCTTGGTGGAAATTCTATTGAAGATTTTGTGTAGTTCTGTTGATTCTGGGAAGTACTTGTCAAGCAGTTTTAAAAAGAGGTTTCTGAATTTGGTTTTCACTGATTCGCAGAAAGTTGGGTTGTAAAAAATACATTTTCTTTTTCTGTTTTTTGCTTTGTTGCTATCAATTGTTGGACTATATTCGAGCTTATGATGGATGTTGCTTTTGCTTAAAGCGTTTTGGTAGATTTGTTTCGCGTTATCAAATGATACTTTGCTTTTTGTTAGTTTTGAAATTCTATTTTCAATCATTTTTGGGATATTTTTCTTAATTGTTCTAGGATGGTTAGAATCTTTGTCAATATAAATGGTCTTTGCGTTTGGCTTTACATATGGGCAATAGTCATCAGTTAGGAGGTTTAAACGTATGTCCAAGAAGTTGGTGGAGGTTTCACCTGCGCTAATTGTAATATCGAATCCTATGTCTGCTAGTTTTCTTAATATTTTGTTTTTTATTTTGCAAATATTACTCTTATTTGTTTGATTGATCTCTGTAGGCAAGTCCATCATCTCTGTAGAGTCCAATTGTCAGTCTTTATAATCGTAGACAAATGGTGTAATAGGTATAAACCTACAAGATCACATACTTCGGCGCCGTGAAATGAGCCCATAGGTACATCGAAGTTGTCATTGGTGTCGGTTTTTTACAACATATTATTATCGTAAAACATTACTGATTTGCATGTGTGCATAATTGCCTCTACCTCAAATTCTGTGAACCTTGAATAAGAGTTGGAAAAGTTAATTGCATCAATTAGGTGTTTTCTTTTGATGGTTGGGTAAAAGTTCTTTATGTCAAAGTTCACGAAGCCTTTGTGGTTTTTGTTGTTGATTTTTTCGAACCAATCTATCACTTCGCCAGAGTTTTTCCATTGGCTAAGCATGGATTTTTTTCTTATGGTTGTGATGTGTTTCTGTAGAATGGTTCTTGACAGTTTACCTAATGTGTTTTAGATGAACAAATTATTCTACAGTTGATATCGTGTGGAAAGTTCGTTTTATGGTCTTTGATAGAAAGGAATGCTTCATTGATCTCATATTTTGGAACTTTTTTGTTCTTCAAACTCATTTGTTTACTTAGGATATGTGCTGCCTCGTTGTTAATGGCATTAATAGTATTTTCGTTGTCAATTGAATATTCGCTCGTTATGCTATTTTTTATTAGTTTCTTGTATTTATTTGCATTCATATAGTACAAGTTTGATGTTTTATCTGAAAAGACTATAACCATTTTCTTATTCAGTAGATTTTTTATGTCTTTATTTAGAGTCTTTTGGTACTTTAATCTAAATTTTGAGAGCTTGAGGTTTCTGATGATTTCGTATTGGTCGTTTTCAAAGGATTTGAGTTTGTATGATTCAGGTGCTGATCTTCGACTGTTGTAAATATTGGAAAATTCATCAGAGGTTAGGTTGCTTCGTCTCTGTCGAGAAAGAAAACTTTCCATCGCATCCTGTTGATGAACTTTGCCGTTTGGTGATACATTTTGGTCATGAACAGAGTCTTATTGGTGATTGGGATGGTTTTTAGGGAGTGCTTAAAATCTATTAAAATTAATTCATCGCTGCTGTGCGTCATGCTGCGGTTTGAGAGTGCTACAACCAGTAGTGAGCAAATGCTTTTTTGCTGAAAGGCAGAACCAGACAGAGTTATCAATCCTTTGTGAGAGTTATGAATTATACAAATTTATTGTTAAACTTTTATTGCGTTACGCCGTTTCCCTGCAGAGAAGTTCATCAGACGATAAAAAAAGCGGAAAACAAAAGTATACAGAGCGATGAATAGGGAAATAAAAATACACACATAAAAGAAAAATAAATATACACAAAACTTAAATGATCTACTTGAGCGTCCCAGTATGTTGTTTTTTAATTTGCGAGAAGTAACTATTCGTGAGAACCTAAATAATTGACATAAAAAAAGCAAACTAAGTAGTTTATTTTACTAATGTTGGATATATCAGGTCATTGAAAATGCTATAGATTAAACTTCTTTAAAAAAAAATAAAATACAATGATTTAATTCTTCTACATCAAAGCGTAAATAAGTATAAGTTTATTTGTTAAACACTTTGCTTTTTATGTTTTCATAGAAATTTCAAATAAAATTAAATTATTTTTTTATTTTAAACAAAATGAACTTTAGGTGTTATTTATATTTTCCATCTCTTCGTTATGCGTCTTTCAGGTTAAGTGGCCTGGTTTTTGATGCCTGGGTCCATTGTATTGGCTTAGTAGATACTTATTTTTTAGTTCATTCAATGTTCATACTTATGTTTTTCTTGGTACTATTATTTATAAAAATCGTTAAATGCTGAAAAGTTACTATGACCTTTAAGTATTTATCTTTAAAATTAATGAGTTTTTTCCTAAAGTAGTTTATTTAACTTATATCATTAGGCTCAAACATTTGATTAAATAAGTTTAAATGTGTTATAACTTTAAATTTTAAAGTCTTGTATGAAGTTCGAAATCATTTAAAAATTACTTCACATTTCTGATTAATTGGCTATGTCAATGTTGTTTAGTTAGCTCTTTAAATTGTGAAGTTTAGAGAAATATTGTTATTAATAAATAGTTGTTTTTTACACTCTAGTTTTATAAAATTTAAGCATGAAACATTTGAAGCAATTTTTCATTGAGTTATATTTTACTAAATTGTTCCTACTTCAACAAAACAAATCGTATCAGCGGAAAATTTTAACAACAAAAAAATTGTCTATTTATTGAAGTAAATGTTGAAAAATTACATTTAATTGTTTTAAACTTGAATGTTTAGTTTAAAACTAATAAAGCAAGTTTGCTTCAAAATAAATGCTGCAGCTCATGGTCCAAATGCAATGAAAATAACAAAGATTTTTTCTTTTTTTATTAAAGTGCCCAACATTTCATTAAACTTTTAGAAACACTTTAATACTAAAGGAGTTATTGTAACAATAAACAAAATAGTATGATTTTTGAACAGTTAATTATGTAAAAAAATAATTCTTTTTCTCATTTTTTTCTTTTTAACTAACTACCAACTAAATTATTTATTTTACTTTAATATTTTTCATTTTAGTTGTGCTATTGTGAAATTTCACAATCGGCCCTTTTCGTTAATATTCAACTTAACCCTAGCTAAATGTGTAACAAATGTTAGTAAGTTTTAAAAAAAGCAAAATATTACTTACTTAAAAACGAAAGTAAAAATTGTATTATATTTAAATCACAGAACATTAAAAATAAGTGACTATTTAAAAATTTTATAACAAAAAGATAAACTTATGTTTGTCGAAAAAACAAAACAATTCAGTAAAACCAAAAAATGTAACTTATTAATCAAAAGTTATGGTTAAAACTAAAAATAAAGCAAATAAATTGAAATCTTTTTAAGTGGTGTGACTTACGTTTTAAGAAACTAAATTAAAAATAACATTTTCTTTATGAAAAGAAAGAATAGTGTTCTATTTATCTTTGCTTTTGTACTTCTATCAGCCTTTTTTTATGAAACGTCGAAGTTTAAACAGTTTTAATTGCTGTTGAACTAGTTTTTTTAGTTGACAAAAAACGGTTGTTATTAACCGAAAAAAAAACTTATGGTACCAGACAAATCATGTTCTTTAATCAAAAAATTAAAAAACAAAATTATCTTAATGTATATTAACACTGTTAAACTTATTGTTTTGAATAATTAGAGTTATTAAAATAAATAAGATTTGAGATAAACCTTTTAGTTTTATTTTACTATTTAAATCAGTATCTTTTTTTAGTAAACTTTTATTACTATGATAAAAAAAAAAAGAGTTTTTATATTTTTTAATATGACTAAATGTAAAACAATTAATAGCTTAAAAGTTCGCTTGACCTTTGTGTAACAAAGTCCATACAAATACAGCAAATTAATTGCATTTAATTTCAAGCTGTAACGTATACGGAAGTCATGTGATTGTGATGTCATAACGTTTACTTTAGATTTATAAATTGCATAGAAAAAGATATTTACTCAACTATATCGGAAATTACGTGCAAAAGAAAATCATTAAAAACATTTAGTTTGTATAACTTTTTACAGTCTAGTACTAGTTTATATTCTAGTTTATTCCCAAATCTAGAAGCAAAGTGCATAATAAACATAAAAGATCTGCAAGAAAACTATAAAACGAAAATTTTTAGTACAGCTCAGTTTTGTATGTTTCATATGTGTTTGTTATATAAGTAATTGTAGTAAAGTTAAACTAACAAACTATTTTAATGATTGGCATGACATAAAAATGATATGACTTAAAGGAAATTTATAATCTATAAATAATGTGGGTTTCTTAAATTAATAATAAGTTGTTTTTACATTAAAATAATTAACACAAAAAAAGCTGATGCATTTTGTTAATTTTATGGTTGTGATAATGACGTATATTTACTAAGTATAATATTTATTCTAAAACATCAAGTAAACATTTAAATAAAATTTGATATAGTTTTGTTTTTCAAAATGGTAAAACTGGTAATATTAAAAAAAAAAATTATACCGTGTAAAATACACCACTAAATGAACTGTATTTGATAAAGTGAAGAAAATCCACAATTTAGCACCAAGTTTAATTAAAAAAGGCCACTACTTGTATAAAATTAATATATTTTATTTTCTAATTTTTAAATACTAAACAATCAAAGACTTTAGATTAACACAATTATAAATTTACATTGTTTTTCGGACTGTCATTATTAAAAATTAATTTGTTTGTAGTAAAAATTTAATAATGAATTTTATACAGAGATAAGTGGTTTTAAGCATTTTAATTCTTTTCATATACTTAAAAATCATTAAATGTTTTATAACGCGTACAATTTTAAACTTAAATACAGAGTACTTATTAATAATTAAATCTCGAGTGTACATTTTGTAATTTACAACTAAAATAAATTAACTTTTTTATAAGTAAGTGTTTTTTTAAGTTTTTAGTAAAAAAGTGCATGAGATTGAAAGTTAATATCTGCTGCAAATGTTTTTAACAGCATTTTAAAGTTTTGTTTCACTTGTTTGATTTAAATTGTTACACAAATTATTATCTTTTTTTTTACTAAACAATAATTAAATACAAAACAATTGAGAAAAATTTTCTCCGAGAAAAACATCTTCTGTAGAGTATTGAAAAAAACAATAAACAAACTGTTTTTGTACTAATAAGCTTACATACATCTATCTTTTAATATTCAAAAAAAATCATAACATACTACAAATTAAACTTTCTTTTCATGCAATACTATAACAAAAACATTTACAAAAGTTTCATTTCATCTTGATTTAACTGTTTATTTGAATAAAACCAAAAATAAGCTTCAGTACTAAAAACTTTAACATGTCAAACTACTATAACAAAGTCGTCTTAAAGTTTAATAAAAAGTTTATTTTCGCTGTTAAAGAACTTCAGTACTATATTTGATGAATTAAAACTAAAGTTATAACACTTAAACATTTTCCATTTTGATTAACTATTGCTTGTTTATATTGTACAAACAAATACGTTTAGTTTCAAGGTATCGAAATTTTAAAGATAATTTATGCTATCTAAGAGTATATAATTTATCAAAAGCAACATATACCAACGAGAATAGCACAATAAATATTTTGTGTATCTGTGTATAAAATGGCTAGTAAAATTTAAAAAAATAAAACATTATCAAGAATAATTAAAATACTAGAACATTGTTTAAGGAAGCAAATCATTTTTATCAAGTATTAATTTCTTAGATACCAAATTAGTTTTTAAACAAGTAAGCTAGTAAAGATTTAAAGTAATATTTAATTCACACGAGAACAATACGTTTCAGGTTTAAGCTATATTTTATTTGTGAATTTCATCAAGTTAAAGATAATATAAAACTCATCTTTGGCTACTGGGGTCCTAAAATTTTTCTAGCAAGAAAGTTAAAAAAAAATATATTATCTAACGATAAAACTGTACATTTTTATTGACATTTGATTTTTTAATTTGTTTTATTTGTATAACTTTTACATATTTGCTTTTCTAGACAAAATTATTAAAAACAGTTCATAACAACACGTTTTGAAAACTTTGAAATATTTCGTTATGTGAATATTTTAAAGTTTGTACTGATGTTTTATAAAACTAGTTTTTAAAATAAAAATAGGCTTGTAGAAAAATACAAATATACATTTCTAGAAAGTTTTTGTTTTACTTAAAGAATAAACTTAAAAAAAAAGGCAGCTGCTTATTTTATCTTGCATAAAACCGGAAATCACTGCAAGTTAACTTCACAATTTAGTTTCAAAATAAATTAAATTTTAGCTCGTGTATATTTGATAATTAGTTGTTTTATATGAAACTTTTTTAAAAATTAATTTTTCAATAAAAAAAGTATACTAAAATAGAATATTGAGACAAATATGATGATAAATAATATTTTCATTCGATATATTATTGTAAGAAACAAAGTGTTAAAAGAATATTTATACAAGAAAATTTTGTTTATATGTAAATAATATTTAAAATAATTTGAAAAGGTGAAAACTGAAAAAAAATATTCTAAACATTATATTAAATAAAGATGAAGCAAAAACTATTTTATATAAAAGAAAACTTCTTTACAGTAAAATCGTTGTTAAAAGTTTATATAGGTTCATAATACTCGAAGAATTTTAAAATTGAAGTTTTTGTTAGTTTAAACAATTAGACACATTTTTATATACTGTTTATCAATTAAACAAAAATTTATTTAGTGATAAAGTTTTTTGTACACAAGTAAAGAAATATGAGATATTTAAATAAAAAGTTGAAAATTCTCTGTGAGTCTTATTACATTTTTCGACATCGCATATATTATATAAAGCAAACATGCTTTCGTTTCGAAGTGAACTTTTAAGTTCATAGCATGTTGAACTTATTTATTTTATCTATGAGAAAAAAAAACTTCTTATATTATTAAAATGTTCTACTAAGTATGCCTTTTTTAGACAACATACATCTTATAACGCCTATCAAAATCATAAACTGCTTTAGTTGTTTTATTTTTTAATACACAGTTTTGAAAAAGTTTAAAAACAAAAAACAAAACTTGTTCAAAATAATGTTGCTTCAAAGTTATAACATTAAGAGTATGTTTACAGCACTAAGACTATGTATAAAGAATTTAAAAACTAAATCAACTTTACTACTTAAACTTAATTGTAAAAGCACTTTGATATATATGTGGTTGTACAAATGGCTTTAAGATTTTGCGCTTAAAATACTATTATGTTTATTTAGTCAAAATTTGAAAAAAAAGTATTTACACTTTAAGTATATGGTCAATTAATTTGAATTATTTAATTTGATTAAATCTATACTTTGTTTATAGTTTCGTCAACGAAACAAATCAAAACTTAATGATTTCAATCCTTTATATACATCATATGTAACTGTTATTCATCTAGTGGCAATATTTTTTATTTTAAAACTTAAAGATACATAGTGTAGTACGTTAACAATACTACAAGTTATATATTTAATTAACAATTATAATATCCTTCATTCTAATATTTACATGAAACGATTTGTTTCAAATGTTAAAAAAATAAAAAACTCTAACAACTTTTTGTTACTAGAGATTTGAATTTATAAATCAATTAGTCAAGATAATTTTTATAACAAATAACAATGATTGAAACTTAATGTAAATAAACATCATTAACAACATAGTTAAGTAAACTAATATTATCAAAAAATACGTCACTAGCTCAGAATATTAAATAAAAAAACGGATTTTTATAAAAAATTAATATATAAAACGTTTAAGACATTTTTGTTAATGTCATATAATACTAATAATTTTAGTGTATCTATGAAAATAGTTTAGCATTTAAATTTCTCAAAAAATAAAACAAAATTGTTTGAATGAAAACTCGTTTTGGATTCAGACCATTAAAATTACTAACAAAACATATAATTGCAGAAATAAACTATTTGTTGTTTGTTTTTTTGAGTTATCTGTATTTTGGTTAGGTTCAAGTTTTTTTTTTAATTAGATACTGTAGTAATTTAAAACATATCATAATTCAAAAAATAAATGTGTGGGTTTAAACAGCTCCAATATGCTACTTTTGTACATTTTATCAGTGCCATTAAAGCTAACTATATCTGTGCACTCTAAGCTACGAAATAAAAATTCTGTGTACCTTAATGTGGGAATATCTAGTATAAGTTTCAAATACCCTTTAACATCTAGTAAAGGGTTTTTTATAGGTTTCTCAAAAATCGACCATAAAAATTGCCTAAGACCTTTTTTGATCTTCATCATCAACTCTAGAGAATTTAGTGTCAGTTTAAAATTTAAGATAGTTTTTCTATTTACGATACATGTACGCCAAAAAACATTTCGTGCACCCTAAAATAAATTTCGTGTACACTAGTGTTCACTGGTGTACTTTTTGAAGACCACTGCATTGTTCGATTTGATAACCGAAATGTTTTTGTAAACCAAGTCTTTAGACTAAACTTTTTGAACGCCCTTTTTTTATTGTTCAACAAACAAAATATATAAATTTTTGAAAATAAACTAAACTGAAAAGCAAAAATTATCAATAAAAGTTCGCACTAAATAATGTTTAGTTTACTTATTAATAGTGTTTCAATTATTTAGCAATCGGTTATTTTACACTTAATTTATGAAAGCATTCATGGTATCTTAGGAGCTTTTTATTTGTTATTCATAACAAAAATATAATACAAAAAATATAAATTAATTGATTTATTGTTGTATAAGATCTTGTGTAGTTTTTTTTTAAATATGGGTAATTGCAATAGGTGCATAAAACAATTATTTTGGAATTCTACACTTTATCAAATGTTATTTAACGTTAAAAACTTAATTTAAATTGTTGTAAATGCATAAATTCTAAAAAAAACTTTATTATAAAGCTAAAACTTTCTTTTCAAAACATAAATCGATCACTTGCGATCTGTTTTTTAAATTAACAAACAAACTACTTTTATAAACCCGTTTTACTATTCGTTCACAAGAAAAATTTTAAGATGAGCAACCTATTTAATATATAAATAAAACAAGTTTTTGAACATGAGAACATGGATTAAGTACTTTTGTTTTTAAGTTGATACTAAACTTCTTAGCTGTAAAGTAGTTACTACAAATAACTATTTTTAATTATTGAATAATTATGAAAGGACAAATTTCATTAAACTTTTTGAAAATAACTTTAATTGAGATCTTAAAACAACAATAATTTCAAATGTCTTCTTTTATTTTTAAACTCAAACTGCTTATGTTATCATTATAAAAGTTTTAAATTTATCTATTCAAAGGGAAAGCTAGTAAAGCGGAGTAAAGTAGCTATCAAGTGTAAATGGGGTTTAGAAAAGGTATTCAAAAGTTAAAGGAAAATTACATAAGTAAAGTTTCTTCTGTACTGCACACACGTGTTGTATAGTTTATTTAACCACCAATAAGACACTCAAAATATTTGGTCCTAGAGCCTAGTGTACGAAGAACCTTTCGGTTATCGAGTCACACACCACAGATACTTTTTAATGTCTTGTTCGAAAAAGTATCATACTATATATAAAACACTTTCTTTTATAAATTAAATTAATCTTGAAAGTAAACTGAAATTGCTTTTTTTTTTTTTTAAACTTCAAATGTACAAACTTTATTTTAAAATAAAGTTTATTAATTATCACTAGCAGCACTAAAATGAAATTAAAGTCTAAAATATTTTGCAATTTTTTTAAAAGTGAAAAAAAATGCACTATTTAGCTTTAAAAAAAATTAATGGCTAAAATAGATAAATTCTAAAGATTAATTTATACATTTTAACTAAAATGCTTTTAGACTATCTTTTATTGTAATGATTTAAACATCTTCTATCTAACCTTATAAAACTCAATTTAGAACTAAGTTTAATTCTATGTGTTTGTTGTTAAGTGACAAAAAAGATTTAAGTTATTAGAATGTACATGACATCTAAACTTTATTAAGCTTGTATAAAGTAAATAAAAGAAACATAAGTTTTAACTTAACTGCATTTATGTTTGCAATTTTTCAAGTTGTAGTTCAGGTTTTTAACTCTTACACTCTTTTCAATGTGGGTTTTTAACAAACTTCGTTTTAAACCAGAGTTTTCAAAAGTGTGCATTATCGCTCTTTTATGGCTGATTTCGCAAATTCAAACACTATAAATAGAGAGAGTAAAAAAAATGAACAAAAAAGGTACTCAAAACAATGGGTGTTTGTTTTTAGTTATTGCAAATTTGAAAACGAAATTTCGGAAACCTGGTATTAAATCTATAATCTATAATGTAGGATTTACAGTTTTTTCTAATACCTATACATAATATTTTTTACTATATAAGTTCCTTAACATGACTTCTTATATTCAAGAAACAGATGAAAAGTAAAGCGTAGTTTAGATAAAGGTGTAACTGATAAAGCTTTGCTGGTTAATTATTTTTATTCAAACAGATAATGCACATCAATTTAGAAACAGTCAGAGTTTGTAACGTCGAATTAGAATTTCTTGACTTCTTGATGCCATAACATAAAATCTGATTCATTTATAATATAAAAGTTCTGTTGAATTTTTAAATAAAAATTTCAAATAATGCTGAACAAAATTGTATTTTTATTCAAATTTACAACTTATTCATAATTTAAGAAATTTATATCTAAGAACATAAAATTGTTTAAACATAAGTTTTTATTTTTTTTTAATGGTGTTTTCACACTTTTGAATAATTTTTGCATACATTGAAGACTATTATTCGAAAAATGTTTAAACAATTATAACATAGAAGTAATAATATGTCTATAAATGTAAACTAAACTTACTTGAATGGCTAGAAATAATTGTTGCTTTGGTTAAAATAAACAAATATGTTTACCTTTGTATATAAAAGCTCAATAGAAACAAGAAATTAATTATCTTTTGCTTAATATTCATACTCTTATGTCTTGGAAAAGACGTTTAAAATGGCATCCAAGAGATTTGTGACTCGATAACCAAAAGGCTTTTTTGTGTACCGGGTCATAGGACCAAATATTTTGAGCGTATTTATTTTTTCGTTAACTAGAAGTGTATTTGACTCATCAGCATAATTTTGATGACTTTGATAAACTTTTTTACGGGACTTTATCCAGCATTGTTTACAGGCAAAACACTCAATATACCTCATTTTTTTACTGCTCCAAACAAATTTATCAGTTGATTTATTACATATGCTACAAGTTGTTTTACCACTCGATTTTTGTGTGGTTTTCTTTAAGGATTTGTATACATTTGGTGTATACAATCCACCAACTAGAAGTGCATTTGACTCATCAGCATAGTTTTGGTGACTTTGATAAACTCTTTTACAGGACTTTAACCAGCATTTTTTACAGGAAGAACACTCAATATACCTCATATCTTTACTGCTCCAAACAAATTCATCACTTAATTTATTACATATGCCACAAGTTATTTTACTACTTGGTTTTTGTGTGGTTTTCTTTGAGGATTTGTATGAGAAAACAGATGCTGTAACAGCGGGTTTTGACATTAAATCACGTGCCATCTCTTTTCCTTCAATAAAACCGGTTGTCTCATTGACATTTTTCTCATCTAGATTTTCCCATCCTAGCACCTCTTTACGGATATCCTCATCGGCTAAACCTTTTACCATGACATCTTTTAGGATTATGTCTGTAAAATCTATCATTTGATTACAGCCATCCTTTGGGCATTTACATGTGTACGAGCATGTACTGGCTTTTCCCTTTAAACGGGCAGCAAATGATCTAGTGTTTTCAGTCAAATCCTGTCTTGCACTAAAAAAGTCTGATCGTCGTACAACAACTGAAACAGGAATAACTGCAAGCTGCTTGATCATCTTTAAAAACTCTTGCCCACTTAAATTTACTACATCTTCATGTCCCTTCAGAATAGCATCGCCTAAATCTTCCTCACAGCACTGGTACAGTTGACGGCGTTTTTCTACATCTGTCATCTCCATGCTATCTTTAAAAATAGTCCACTTTTGTACAAATATGTTTCAACCCTCTTCATTGCAGTCCGTCCCTATTCGAGGACGGTCCATCTTTGGAAGCTTTGGTTTTGAAGAATTTGTATTAATGTGTACATTGTTGTGAATGATAAGCAAAGAGGCAACTACAGAAGCATCGACGTCTGGTGTTTCATATGTGCAACTCTCAAGAGGGCATTTAATCACAGGCATTGTTGATTCAATTCAGCTTGACTTTATCATAAATAAATATATCTTTCTTTGTTGAGTTTATTCACAAACTAATTACAAGAATGATAAAGTCTGTAATACAAAACATAATCAAAACTAGGTAAATACTTCTACAGTTTCTACTACAGATTTTTGTATTGAGTTATCACTTGTCCATTGATTACAGTTCAAAAATTGAACGAATGTTTTAACTCAGTTTGTTGCAACTTGCAACAGTGTAATCTAAGCTTTTGTTTTGTTCCATAATGTGCAATATGAACTAGAAAATTGAATAACTAGTAGCCTTAGTTATAAAATATTTACAGGATTTTTAAATAAAAGCTTTTTTAAGCCGTTTTTAAGCCTTAATTAAGTGTTCAACAAACTTCATTACGACGAATACTTTATTTCAAAGAATACAGTTATAAAAAAAAGCGTTCCATTATATCAGGGGTCGGCAAACTGCGGCCCACGAGCACTTATTTATGTTGAATGGAATGTGGCCCGCGAAAGAAAAACCTGCGGCTCGCGACCATGTAAACGTGGCCCGCCGAACAAAACTTTTATTTAATTAGATTTTTTTTTCGATAAAATGATGGAACTTATTATTTTTTCATTTAAGTCTCTGGAAAACGTATTTGTTTAATTAATATATAAAACAAAAATATAAAAATATTAAAAAAAACCTATCTTATGCTTTTGTATATCAATACCCTTTCCTAACAACTATGGCTATTTTTATTTTTATTTATGTTCATGTAAGTTTCTTTATTTGCACAATAATAAATTTACTAACTTAGTTTTATGACTTGTCTAACTAGTAATAAAAAAAAAAAAAAAACATGCAAGTAACTTCAAAAAAACGAGGTTGCCTCTGCTCGAGTTGTTCCTGCTCAAGTTTTTCCTGCTCGAGTTTTCCCTGTTCGAGTTTTTCCTGCTCGTGTTTTTCCTGCTCGATTTGTTCCTACTCAAGTTTTCCCTGCTTAAATTGCTCCTGCTCAAAATTTCTCTGTCTGAGTTGCCTCTGCTTGAGTATTCCCTTCTCGAGTTCAACTTGTCTAATTATTCTCGCGTTGTAGTAAATCTTAAACAAAAATCATGATTTAATTCACATGGTGCTGAAAGTTCATGCACCATGTGAATTAAATCATGATTCAACTTCATGATTCAACTTTTCAACATTTTTTGCATTAAAACTTGTAAACATTTAAGATGCAGCTGACACAGATTGAGCTTGCAGCTCCAATTTGACGAACATTTTGAACAAACAATATAAAAATTTTAAAAAATATATTTTAGCAGGGAATTAACGACGTTCATACAAACATTTGGCTGCACTTTTTGTACAACTTCATGATTACATAACTTTCTTATTTTTTAAGCTAATATAAAAACTTTTATAACATTTTAAAACTCAATTCCTTAACTTTAAAACAAAATTACTTTGACGTAGTTTGGGATTGTACAGCAGAAGCAGGGACTCATTTAAAGCAGCAAGTTTAAAAGCTTAAACTCTAAAATCAAAAAAAAAAAAAGCATAATTTTTCATTTTTAGGTGGAGCTACAGCTCCAGCGTTCCACCCCACGCGACGCCCCTGGTAAATACCACAACAAATTAACCATGTAAAATTTTAGATGACTTCAAATTTTTTCATCTTGACGGAATTCGATTTTCTAAAAACAACCCCAATGCAAACTATATGGGACCCAAAAATGTGGCCTTTAAGTTTTTATTTGGTTTATTTTTACATGTGGCAATAATTACATAAACACTTATGCACAATTTAGGATGACTTTAAGAAAGTTTTATTGCTTATTATTTCTTGATGTTTTGAAAAGAAATTTCAGTTGAACTATTTTTAATTTTAAAACCTCCGACTAGGTTTTGATCATCAGGCTGATTTTCTTGCTTTGAAGAGTGGCACGGATAACTTATAATGTATTTTTAATTTACAGCTTTGGTTTTACTTATATGTAAAACTTTAAGTACTAATGGTGCTATATATTTTAAAATTCTTAGTTAATTGTTTACAAAAAAGTTTATAAAAAGCACACTCCCTTTAAAGTAGGGGTGGGCAACATAAATAATTGACGGGCCGGATCCAAAAAAAATTACTCCTCTGCGGGCCGGAGCATTTCGAGTAAGTGATCTACCGGATTCAGTTAGGTCCTTTTTTAGATCCGGATCTTTATTCAAAAATTCTATCCGGATCCGGCTAAATACTAATTTTAGACTAGGTTTTGTATCGGTATAGAACTAATTTTAAAAGACTTGGATCCGGCTGGATGCTAATTGATCTGGTGTTTTAAAATTTTGAATCAATTTATTTATTACCAAGGTTCTGAAGTATAAAATTTTAAGTTAATTTTTATTAAGTACTTATAGTTCTATATTTAATACAAGTCTGGACCGAACTAATACTAAGTAGTTTTATAAAAACGATAAATTACTTACTAAAAGTTACTCGAGCCTAAGATTTCAAACTGAAACATTAAATTTTTTTAACTGTTCGAAATTTTCTAATTTTGGTAATCCTTGGCTCGAGGCTACATTAATAATATTATTCAGAAGTTAACTAACATTACAATATTAATTTAAAAAAACTTATAAAGATTCATTCAAATTTTTGTTAGATTGTAAACCGTTATTACAAACATACACAAATATATTTCCTAAACAAATCACACTTAAAGTTAATGAGATATTGTTTTGAAATATTGTCATCAGTTGGTCATCATTAAACTTAACCATTTAATTAATCAAAAATTCCTTAATTGAAATACCAATAGCAGGAAAAAGTGCAAACTGTAGTCTCAACTTGAAATATTCTACTAAAATGTAAAGTTGAGCTGTTTTACTTAAAGTAGGTGTCAATGTTATTAAAACCTACTTTTCTTAACATTTATAAGAACAACTCACTACACATCTGGGAAAGACATCAATTTTTTACATGTAATTTTTTTTGAAAATCATTATGATAGGTAAGATCATCAAAGTTAGTTCAACAAACAATTTTTTTGGATAATTTGAGAAAGAATTAATTCAACTGACTTCAAACAAGACAAGGTACTATAACAATAGAGTGTTTTTATTACTACTAAAATTAAAAGCTTTTTTTAAAAACGTATTCAGGTTAAAGTCTTACAGTTTATTTTGTGAAAATAATTTAAAAAGGTTTTGTACAAATTTTGTAGTATTTACATTGGCTTGTAGGATTTCATATAAATTTTGAAAATGCCTAGCGGGCCGAATCATCCACTCGCGGGCCGGATAATTTTTTTTCCGCGGGCCGGATTACATTTAAAATTAAAAAAGGTTTGGGGGCCGGTCATTTTGACTCCGGGGGCCGGATCCGGCCCGCACGTTGCCCACCCCTACTTTAAAGGCAGCTGAATTTGACTTTAAAAACGTTTTTGGAGTATTTTAATAAACTCAGACTGATTCAAGCTAGGTTTTAGTCACTAAGACTAATTTTCTTTTGCCTTAAAAGAGTGTAAGCCTTGATCTTCTTAAACTTGAACTGCAAATTAGACATATTGTTCTACATTTAAACTTAAAACACTGCTGTACTCAACAATTCCTAGCTTTGTAACAAAAGTATACGAAACTAGTTGGAGATTTAAAGAAAAATTAAAACAGGACTGACAAGCTTAAGTTTCAACTAAATCACATGCTAATTTTTGTTTCAAATAAAGTCACAGCTATATATTTCTTCTATAACCGAACAAGCAAAGTCCGATAAAACATACTTTAACCCAATCAGCCTGGCGTTACTTTGGCAAATATGATGGTTTATGCTGAATTTTACTCCAATTGTGAGTAAAAAAGATTGGTATCAATTGTCAACAACAGATATTCTGAACAACTCCAGCTTCGGCAGATGGATTTTAGGACTGAGCCAATTATTGATCTTCTTGTGGTCCCTTAAAAGCTTACTGTATTTTCTGAATACTAAGAATCATATTTTCTGATAGTATGATGACAACTCAATAAGTATGTAATAAAATTTATTTCTACAAAACAAACAATCATATGAATATTTTACAGACGCTTTAGTTAAAGCAGCAACAAGAAACTAAGGGGTGGAAAAGATACGCCCGATAGCACAAGTTTCTGGCCAGCCACGTATACTCTAACTAGAAAAATAATTTACAAATCAAATAGCATTGAATTTTGGTATAATCTGTATGTTCCTAATTTAATTTTAGTAGACGATGTAACTTGTCAATGGTTTTTACATTGCAATTACGAACTTATCAAATTATTTAAGTTTTATACTAGATTTTTTCAAAGTTTGCCGACTCGCTAAGACTTTTTATAGCAAATCTGCCCCCCCCCTACTAAAAAACTGCATAAGTTATATCATCCACTTAGGGAGACTATTGATTTTGAATGTGAAAATTGAACTATATCGTTGGTTTTTGTCCAAAATAGTAAGCAATTTTCCCACTCGGAAAACCCTACAGGTATTAAATATAGTAGGTTTTAAGTGCCAGATATTTTAAGCAATGGACACTGGTAATGTTCTTAAAATTGGTTTATTTAACAATGTTTAAATACTACTAATCTATCAGTGGTTTTCAAGCTACAACGATTATACTATTATTATTAAATTATACTAAAAATTTGCTTGCAGCTAAAAATAATGGTCACAGTTTGGTTTATTGAAAATTAAAAAAAAAAAGAGATTTTATGCTTGAGCACCTCAAAGACCATAAAAGCATACCACACTTCTTAGTGAGTCAGTAGACTAGTATGGAAAACAGGTCATATTTTACCTTTATTTTAAGGTTTTGGTTTGTTATGGCATAATTATTTAGTTTTCAATAAAATACATTTAATACTTTATTTACTATACTAACAAACTAAGGCGCTTTACTAATCTATCGTACACTTGCCAATTTTTTTTTGTTTTAACTTTATTTTACTATAGTTTTTGGAAAAATGTTAACTTATTATTTAGAAGAGACTACCTTATCAGAACAGCTATAACTTCATGTAGACCTTAAACCAGTAATTATCTTATAACTTACAAAATATTCAAATATCTATTTCTAAGTTTTAATTTAACTAAGATTTTTAACTTAAAAGCAAACATATTTCAAAAAAGTACAATTTATTAGCGACAAATATTGAAAACAAAACTTGTTCTAAAATATCTTGAAGACACTTTAAAGAGTTGAACTTCACAACATTGGATCTTCAAATATAATAAAAATTTCACACAAATGTCATTTAAATAGCACTATTTAACTTGTATCATATAATCTATTTCTCAAAATGATTTAACCGGAAAAATTTTCAAGTTTATTTTGGTTCTATAGTTAAAAACAAAATTAGTAAGCTATAGCTACAGCTGTTAATTTTGGTTTTAAAATCTCATAAAACAGATATATTAGTGATTTCTAAAAAATAGTAAACCTTTTAAATGTAAATATATAAAATCTGCTAAACGCTTTCAGTAACAAGTAAATAATATTTTGAATCGCTACTGTTATGTTTGAACGGTCAGCACACACAATTTAAACAACAAAAACACAAAAACAACAATCTAAAACAACCAACAACAAGTAAATTGACCTAGTAAAAACCTAATTTTAAACAAACTCAAGTGGGTACTAAACGATCAAGGCAAAAAGGTGAAAAAACTTTCACTTAAAAGTAATCACTTTCGGACTTGTTTTCATAAAATATTACGAAAAAGGAACTCAAACAACTAAAATTCAGTCAGCTCAAAAATTTTAAATCAAAACTGGAACTCCGACCAAATTACTGCAAATTTAAAAAAGCTTTAATAACTTCATACCTTTTATATAAAAATTCATATAAATATTCTAGACTGAGTCGAGCTTTTGTCATTTTAAAAAATCCCTATTTTGTCAATATAAAGTAAACGTACTACTTGAAATATAATATTTCGTTCTCATCTACAGCAAACGGCTTCAGGCTGACTTTCAAGCTGCAATTGTGATCCCCCAAACCGTTCGTCTTGGACGCGGGTCCCGGTTTCTTCCTGCCGGTCCTGTTATAATACTCTACAACCGACTCGTTCACTCTCCTCTCCGCCTTGCTGTCCTGATGCTTGAAGATCCTCTTCACCTTCTTCTTGGCCGACTTGCTCTTCCTCCGGGAGGTTCTGATGGACTTCTGCTGGTCCTCGGTATCCTTGCGCTTCGCGGCGATCGCGCGCACCTGTTGGTGGTTGGATGAAATTGCTGACAATTAATTATAAATACTAACCAAACTATCACCTGTATTTACATTTAAGTGATTTATTGCGCTATATCAGAACAAAGAAATGTTGCAAATAAAAAATACCAAGCTAGTATAGCTAGTTTTAGTAGTATTGTTTAAAATAAACAATTTTAGCAGCACTAACAAAATCAACAAGTACAAATTTGTTATTTTCTACCTGCACAAAATCAACCAACCTTATCGGCGTAGACCTGCCTGGTGCCGGGGTGGATTATCTTCATCAGAAGCGGGGACTGCACCTTGTCGTTGAACAGCTTCTCCGTCATTTGCTCCACCAAATCCTGCCACCTTTGTTCCTTTTCCAGCTGCAACTCGTGCTTGGTCTTCCTCCTGCTTCTGCGCGGTCTCTCAAGGCTTCTGTGAGGTTTAAAATTGAAAATAAAAGACTTTCTTAAAAATTATTTCATACGAGGTCAATATAAATGTTTAAGCTAGTAAAAAAATAACTAATTATCAGACTTTTTTAAGAAACTAATCTAACAGTAATCAAAAACTTGTAAATGACTTGTCATATGTTTTAATAAGATTTAACATTTTAAGTTATTATTACTATTTACATTATTTATCTACTTACTTGTTCACAGTACTGCTGACACGAGACCTCTTTCTGGCCGGGGCCTTGCTTGCCGATTTTTCTCCTTTAACTTGATCGTTATTTGCGGCTTTATTGACAACTTTCGTGGTTTGTTCCACTGCTTTGGACTGGTTGGCCTTCAAAAAATATCATAAACACAACATATAAATAAACAAAGTCTGTTGGTTTGAAAAACAATTTTAATTTAAATACTTTATTTTAATAGCTAAGTTTTTTCATACTTGAAATAAAAACTCACACTGTCTGTTGGTAAATTGGTCACTTCTTGTTTGATTTGAACTGCGTTCGGCACTGAAGAAACTGTTGCTCCTCTATTGCTTGCTTCAGCGTCTCTTGGTTCTTTCCGAGATGAAACAGCCAACTCTGCTCCGTCTGTTTTAAAATTAAATTATTATCAGTTAATTCAAATGCTATTGTTTTCTACAACAGTTTAAAACTTTTTTTTAATTATTTACACATTCACCAAACAACATACTTTTAGCTTTTTGCTGCAATGAAGCATTCTGCTCCACTTGCCGACTGGCACCAGCTTGACTGTCCACTTCTTGTCGCGGGACCGCTTCCTGTTTGATGGAAGCAACCCCACAAACATCCGTTGGAGTGACTTGTTTTTGGTGGACGTTGTCGAGATGTTTCGAAGCGACTTGTTTATCTCGCTTTTCACGCTCTTCAACTTGCAGGCGACTCTCATCGGCAACCGGGTTGACCCTCTCACATGGTTCAGACACGAGGTTCAATTGATCTTTCACTAGGAGCAATTCTTGCTTGATAGATGCGACTGAGACATAATTAGATGGAGCTTGACAAACAGCAGTAGGATCTCGAGCGATTTGCTCTTGGTTCTTAGCAGGCTCAGCAACCTGAGCCGGGTTTACCACCTCTCTCGATTCAGCAGTCTCGGTTCGATCGCTTGCAACTTGTGCAACCTCGTCTTTCGCAACCTGATCCTCGTCTTCTGCCCTCGTGTTCGAGTTGTTGTTGTTTGTGGACACTTGCGCCACTTGGAACGGGTTGCTCGCGAACGACGCCGTCGCGGGCGAACCTTCCGCGAAGTCCATCTCCGCGGAGTAGGGAGAATACGTTTCGTCGGAAAGTCCCGGGTTGAACTCGGAAGCGCATGAAGATTTGGAACTCGATTCGTTTTCTGTGAGGATTTTAAAATGAGGACATGTTAAAAATTACTCAACTTGATGTTGCCACATTTTTAAACTTATTATTAGCTTAACTTGATACTAACCGATGTTCAGCATAAGATTTTTGATTGTTTAAATTTTCAAACAACTTAAAATACATTCTGAATATTGAAAAGAGTAAAAGTAGTGTATAACAACAATGAAACAAACCTGCTGTGAGTTGGCACGAGTCCACCACTCCTTCATCAATCTCTTCTTTGACCTCTCTTTCAGCGGCTTCTAAAGCTTCCTCTTCTCGCAACTCCTCACATTTCCTCCTGTAACGTTCAAAGCTTTCTTCGAACACGCGAGGCAGCTTCAGGCGCGTTTCTTCGGGAATCTTCACGAACAAACGCCTCTTCTTCACCCCAGAATCTTGAGAAGAGTTTTCAGAGACGTTCTCAAGCTTTTCAACCGGACGAATCTCAGCATACGACTTTGTAGAGTCTTTTTCGTTCACATCACTCTGACGCGAATCAGGGCTGCTGTCTTTGATGCTGATCACTTCAACGTCCGAACCTTCCAACGAAGGCTTTTGCACCGTGCGCAGGTCGACTCCGTTTGCTGGTTTGACTTCGCGGGCTTTGGCGCTCAAGTCTGTCGGCTCCTCTGTGTTTTCAATGACAGGTAGGAAGTTCTTGAGAATAATTTTTTCAACTCTTCTCTCGTCCAGACTCTTTTTCCTCTCGGAAGACTTCCTCTTTTTCTTATCCGGGCTGTCGAAGTCTGACACGTCTATGACCAGCGCATCCGAATCGCTGTCCCTCTCCATCGAGTTGCTAGAAAATTTACGCTCGACCGATTTCGCGCGCTTCTCGCCCGAGCTTCCCGCCAAAACTTCCACCGGCTGATCTTCAGTTGACTTCGCCGAAGCAAGCTTCTTCATTTTCCTCCTCTTCGACTCCTTCATGTTGGGCGTCAGCTTGATCTTCAGCTTGGGGACTTTTTTCTCCTTCTTCGCCTCCTCTTCCGGCTCTATGGTCTTCCTCTTCCTCTTCTTCCGCTGCTTCTTCCCGCTCAGCCGCTTCGCCTCCTCCTCGGCCTCCTTCTCTTTCTGCTCCCGCTCCGCCTGGATCTGGCTGGGCAGGTGGAAGGCGGTGAAGCAGTTGTGGAAGCACCTGGGGCACGCGTAGCTCTTCCTCACCCCGTTGTCGAACTCCATTCCGCACTTGGGGCACTTGATCATCTGAACGTCGTGGGGTTGGGGCGGCGGCTGCAGTTGTTGGGATGGAGGTGGAGGGGTTCGGGAAATCCCCTCGAGAGCGGCAGGGTCGATTCTGCTGGTTTGGGGGAACTTGATCGGGTGGGGGACGGGCGTGCCCTGCGGGCTCCTAGTGTTTCCATAGACACTGGGCAGCAATCTTTGCAGGGGGCTTCCGGCCGTCGGCAGGGGACTCGTAGAGGCAGGGGTCCACATTTTGTTGTCAGGAATTTTTATAGTCTGGAAGTTGTTCCTTTTGGTTGCTGGGAGGCCTCTTGTTCCAATTGCCTGGCAACTTTGTTGTTGGGACCTGAGAGCGGCGGCGGAGTTCCTTCGCAACAGTTGCATGGCAACGGGGCTCAGCTGGGATGCGCTGCTCATGGTCGGCTGCACGATGCCCAGCTTCGGGGGGAAATTCCCTTTTGAGAGAGGCCTCTGAGCAGGTGGGGTGTAGAGCGGCCTCCTGGAGCTGAGATTTTGTGGGGTCAGGGACCTGTTCAGGGGCTGCTGAGTGCTGGTTGAAGTCAGGTTCTGTTGGTTGCTAGGTAATGATGTGGGTCGTGGGTGGATGGGATGGTTAACAGGAGGTTGTTGGGGAATAACCTCCCTGTGTAACAGTGGTTGCTGGGTGAATGGAAGCTTGTTGGGTGCAGTTGTCAGTAGCTTCACCATTTGATCATACATTCTGAAACATTATTATGTTAAACTTTGGTACTAAAT
This sequence comes from Thalia democratica, assembly GCF_965202585.1. Taxonomy (NCBI): domain Eukaryota; kingdom Metazoa; phylum Chordata; class Thaliacea; order Salpida; family Salpidae; genus Thalia; species Thalia democratica. The sequence continues at coordinate 31,252,025 of NC_139169.1, read as the reverse complement.
ACAATGATTTAACTTACAGCCTCCTTTTAACTTTGAACATTATAGTGATAGGACATTGAAATATATATCAATAACCAATATGAAGAATTTGAGCACTTATCAAAAATTGAAGTCTGAACCAGCTTAAACAAAACAAGCAAAACTTACAGTGCAGCCCTCTTGTTTTGAGGCAGCATATTTCCGAGCTTCATGAACTCATTCAAGTGCTGCAAGTTGTTGTGCAGCTCAAAGCATTTCTTGACTTTTGTAAAGAAGTCATACAAGCACTTCCTCTGAGTCGCGTACTTTATTACTTGCCTCGGTTCCTTCATCCACTGCAATGACAGTTCATGTTTTTTATTTACAAAATTAAGTTTGTGCCTCGTACGGATGCACTGCATCTCTCTAAAACTAGGGTCAAAATGAAAGGTTATGCAGAAAAAAAAATGTTTCTCGTATCAAATTTTACATAAAATTGTTGTGGGATTTATGAAAAGATAAAATGGATTATGTTGCAGTACATAACTTATTGTCAGGCACCTTTTGGGCACGGGGTTAAACTAAATATAAAAAATAACTAAACCAATTTTTCAACTAATTTTATTTTTTTATAAGCTTGCAAAATGTTTAACAATACTTGTTTTGAACAAAAAAGTAATTTATCGAAAACTTACACTGGTGAATAGTTTCACTACTGTATCCAGATAAAGATCCACGTAATACTTCAAGTTCAATCTTCGCCAGGTGTTCACTTTTTCGTCCCACTTATATTGTTCGCACTGTGTTGTTAATGTTATTATAGTTAGTTATTTGAATTTGTTGTGAAGCCATTTTTTTTCAATTTTATATCAGCTGGAAAATAAAACTATAAAACTGTATCATTATACTATATAATAAACCATGAGCTTATTCAGTATATGTTATCAAATTTTGGTTAAAAAAAGATACCAATACCAAAGAATAAATTAAAGCTAAGTAACATATAGTCTTAGAGTATCAAGCATTATAAAGAGAAACTAAACACAAATACAAAAACCCACTAAATTAGCGCATTTTTCACACAGGATCCACGTAACTGATTCCCTGGCCAGCACTTTGATGGAAAAGTCCAAGTACTCTAATCTCAAGTCGTTATTGCTTAAAAGTCTCCTTCTCACAGGTTCGTCAGTGATCTTGAGGAATATCTGCGATTAAAATTGAAATTTAGAAAAACCTGGTTTCAAGTTAAAATTAATATTACTACCGTGACTAGTGTGTTCAAATTTTGTGTAGAGCTGGTTAATTTCTGCTTCACAAAACAATATTTGCTAAAAATAATATTTTTTCAAAAAAGTGAGATATACCATCAACTTGCCACTTCTTTAAACTAGCATTATAACTTTTAAAACTGTATATTATTTTAAGATATTTTTCTTTATAATAAATCAAAACTAACAGCATCACACGTGGTCTTCCACCTTCCATCGTAACAGAAGTGCCTGGCAGTCAAGTAGGTTAGGGTCTGCTGGGTCACGTGCATGATCGATGGTTTGTGCAGCTGAAACAAGCGGCTGAAGTACTTCTGGTAGTGTGAGACTTCTAAATGCTCCCTGTTAAGTATTCTGGCGTCAAACTTAGTATGCATGATAGAATATGACTAGCAGCACAATAGGACAAAATAAAAACTGTGGCTGAACAAAAGTAGTTACTAATATTGTACTTGTGTAAGTAATTTTCTGTATACATAATGTTTATTTTCATAATTATTACAAAACAAACTAACGTTTTAAGCAGCATAAAGTAATGCAGCAACACTTTGCACTCAAGCTCGTCTGTAAAGTTGAAAAGCCTCCCGTCAACAACTAGGTGCCTGCAGTGCTTTTCGGCTTCGTCCAAAAGAGTCAAGTCGTGAAGCTGGCACGCTGTTCGGAGGATGGAGAGGCAGTAGGGCAGCGCGTGGTGATTTTGCTGTGACAGTTAATAAAAGTTTGGTTGTTTTTAGTGTAAAGCCGAGCGAACGCGTTTAAACATAAAGAAAGTTTGTGTTTCGTTTAACTGCAGAAAAATAGATTGATACGTGTAGGCATTGAAACCGTTATCGAAGCAAGTGGAATAATTTTCCTCAAAATATTTTCTTGTTTTATATCAAATACCACGCTGATATATTCAATTATCAGTATTAACTCACCATGAACCCGTACTTGAAGATGGGCTCGACGAACGTGCTCTTCAGCCATTTGCCCTGATCCGAGTTGGGGCAGATAAGGTAATTCTCCTCGTCCGACGTGAACTGCCTGGGATAGGAACTACATAGGATGCTTGTACATTTATATTCACGTTATTATATTGGTTTGAATGGTTTTTTTAATAACTAGTTGATATTATATTGATAAAATAAGTATCACAGATGAGAAAATATACGATATGAGTAAATTTAAAATTTTAAAAAAATAAGTGTTTATTTGGACATTTTAGTAAAACAGCTTCAAGCAGTTTAGAAATATTTCAAGCAATAACTTTTATTAATTAACGTTTTATTGTAGAAAAAAGTAGAAAAAAACTTTTTTTATTTTAATTTTTTGCATTTAATATTTTCAAAGCTATTCTTAATATTTAATAATTATCTAATTATTTACTAGTATAACAAATTCTAAATAAAATACCTTAGGCAAAACGAATGCATGTGCTCCAAAATCTCCTTTGTCAAAGGGCTTTGCACCCATTTCTCATCAATCAAAGCGTGAAAAACCTCAAAGATTTTAATCTTCGGTATTTTCAGACTTTCTGATAATCTGTTATTTAACAAAAATATTTTTTTTAGATTCAAACAAAGCTAGAAAATTGTTAAAAAAACCTTTCAAATTCTATTTTAAAACTTAACTAGCACTAATTCTTAGCGAAACCTAAACTGGTTGAAAAAAAAAAAATAATTATTTTATAATAACGTATAAATAACAAACTGAAACTAACGATTTCAGAAAGTCCTGCTGAATGATGTGGTTCTTGACGCGGGCGTTGTTCCTGGCTATGTTGATTATCCAGTGAAACGTTGGGTTCGTGTTGTATTTCACCACTCTGCGACAAGTTAGCAGTCCCAGCAGTGTGGTGGGGTACTTGTCGCTCTGTTAATTTGTAATTACTTTGATGTTTTAAATGTAGTTTGTTTAGAAATACAGCATACTTCTCACGGTTTTGTATCGATGAGTATGATCATTGTGTTTCAAATGCACTTTTGTGCTAAATTAAACTAAAACACGATGTGTATATAATTACATTGTGCAAAACTTGTACATATTCCACTACCTATTTCGATACTAATGAAAACTTTATAAAACTACCGCCTACTATACTAATTACAATACACGCTTCAAGTGTTTACACTAAACAACCAAAAAACACGAACAACCAAACAACTCACGTAGAAGTTGACGAAGATTTCAAGCATGTCCCTGATGTTGTAAGTGGGCACGGACTCGAAGTCTCCCAGCAGCAGCACGAACAGGAACACCGGAGCCGTTATGTAGTCGTCGCACGTGATGTTCTCGCCTCCCATGCACGTATCGTGCAAGTTGATCCTCTCGTTGGTCTCCTTGCGGTTGTACACTTTCCAGTAGAACTCGCTGACATGAGTATTACTACAGTGTATAAGTGGTTAACTACATGCGTATACTGGAGGCAATAACTGTCTACACCGAATATTTGTCTATAACAACTAGATAACTGTGCTTAGTTATTTATTTTCTTTTGCAATACTATTTTAACTAGATATGAAACGCATGCTGACAAAATGCAAACAAAACTAGATTTTTGTAAGAAAAATAGTTTGAAAAATTTCAATTTAAATATGGAACTCTGGAAATAGTTAACAATAATTAATGTAATACAAACGAAATAAATCATCTCACCGAGCGATGTGCGATTGAGTCATCACGTTCATCAGCTCATTGCTCCAACTCCCCCTGCCCCTGTTCATCAGGCAGAAGGCGGTGAAGTAGATCATGGCTTCCCGGTTCCTCCTGAACTTCGCCGACGACGCCATGCAGTAGATCATCAGGCGAAAAACCGCCATCTCGTCTCTGCCCTTCACCTGCCACTGCATCGACAGTTGGGAATCCCCTGCGTTGAGATTGCGTGTTTCAGTAAAATAAGTGATATTTGATTGATTATGGTTTGTTTGCTCTTTTTCAACTTCAGTAGTGTTTTAATTTTGTCAGCTTAAATTAAAATGGATAGCAAATATTTTAGGTTTAAACTTGAAAAAATTAAGACCTCTTTCGTCTGGAAAAATTAATACAGAGTTTGTTTGGAATATGAATTTTCTTTTTGTCATCAACAAAAAGTACACCGAACTTTCACAAGCTTTAAAACCAATGGAAAGCGTCTTTAGGCAATAAAAATTCAAATGTTGAAACCAACCGTTGACTTGTCTCCACGCGTTGAAGCTCTCCTTCTGCAGCAGCTTCTTCTCGAACCCCTCCGCCTTGCCGTCCTTCATCAGGTGCGCGAACAGCTGGTACAGGAACCCGCCCTCAAGGTTGTGCTCGAGGAAGTTCCGGTCCAGACCGCCGATCACCCTCACTATGGTGGCTATCCGGCCGCACCTGGCCAGGTTCAACAGCCACCTCTGCGTCGTGTGCACCCTGCGTGAAATATTGTACATTTTGTGAATATTTCTATGTATTACAACTGAACATGTTAGAATTGTTTAAAATTTCGGTATTTTTCAATTTTTTTTAGTGATTTAGGTTGGTGTGGACCCTGTGTGAATACTTGTATTTTTTGTAACTGTGTTTCTATATGTGCTGTTACTACAACTTGTTGAAACATGCTTGATTTGTTATTAAGTTTTATAGGGTGAAACACAACTCTGCATTTGTATTTAAAAAGTGTAATCTATGTTTGTTAGAATTACTCAAGGTCTGTAAACTTTTAATAGTTTAGAAAGATATATAAAAGGTTAATTTTTGCAGTTTGTATAAACGTTTTTCTTTAGGTGCTCATTTTCCAATGAAAGTGCTAAAATTTTTATACTTGAGTTGAAAACCAACTAACTAACATATAAACATATTTATATATGTACACAAAACTAACTCTTTTTGCTTGTGGTTGATATCACTCATGATGTTTTTTGGACGAACTTGGCTCTGGTAGTACAGGGCGAGGTCGTACCTGAAAAATAAAAAAAAATCATGTACTTTAAATAATCAAGATTGTTCAAAACTTGAATTATCACAACGGTTTTGTTTCAGTCTCTTGTTAATTTTTTTTTGGGATATGTGTAGCTTGACGTTACTTTTAAACACATAACTCACTTTTCATGGTATGATAGTAAAATAATATTTCATGTAAGTATAACTTTCATATAAATGTCATAAAAGTCACTTTAATATCAGAATAACTTGGATTTGCTTATTTTTAACTCATGTTCAAGTAAAAATAAATTTTACCTTTTCACTCATTACAAGTACAAAATTGTGCAAACTAAGTACCAAAAACGAACGTCACACCTTTTAAATTAAACACAATAAGTTTCTAAATAGTAAGTGCTGAAAGATGCTGTAATTAAAGATACTTTAATAAAAAATATATAAATGCAGTAGTAAGTTAGTCTCAATTCGTGTTATGACGTCACACCTTTTGATTTTCTCGAAGTGGTCCAGCCTCCACATGAAGATCTGGTAGTCCTCCTGAAACTCCGTCCTCTTCCTGCTTCTGCCTTGCTGCGAGTCCTTCCTCATCTCACCCTGGCTCCATATCAGCAGCAGGTCGGGCGAGTGCCACTTTTTCAGGCCGGCGAACCTGCGAGGTGACAAAACTGATTGAGAATAAAAATTGGTAACGACAAAACTGGTGTTGATAAATTTTCAGGCTAGTGAATTTGGTAGTGACAAAACTAAGTGTGAAAAAACTTGGTAATGACAAAAGCTTGAGACAAAACTGGTGTTGCAAATATTAAAAATGACAGAATTTAACTTTTGGTTCAGTTAACTTGGCTAGTCACAAAACTAATTTATGAAAGTATTGTGTTGAAGGAATTAACGTTGTAAGCTCTTGTTATGGAAATTCTTAACTTCAATAATTAATAAAATAGCTTAGAGCTTTAATACAATCTCGAATGACTTATTGCTACAGCAAGAGATGTACAAAAACAACACTGCAACATCAATTATGTGATCTTGTTAAAACATCAAACTTTTTGAGCAAGCTGTCGCCGACGTCCTTCTTCGCCCGGCCCTTGTCAATGGTGTACTCGAGCATCTGGAGGTAGTACTCGCCGGGGTTGCCGAACGTGCACACCTTCATCAGCAACGGCTCGATCGTGCCGTTCACGAACTCCGCCGTGTTCTTCCACTCCCTAGGATCCGGGTGCACGAAGCTTCTTCTGCGGATAAACAACGGGTTTAAATTTAATTTGCATTTACGAAAACTTTTATTATAACTAATTGAAAGTAAAACTTATACCGTGGAAAAATAACGGTTCAAATAAAAGAAACTTTGTTTGTTGCATTTATGCTCATATGTTTTAATTGTAAGTAAGGCACTTGAATATATTTTGTCATTTTTTTATGCACAAATAAACTCTTATTGGGTAAATTACAATGTGCTAATTGCCTTTAAGACATTTAAAATTATATATTATAATTAAAAGCCAGAAGTGTGAAACGCAACAAATACATAATAAACAGTTATTATATACCACCGACAAATATTCGAATATGTTATTTGATAATTAAAAAAAATCATTTTGAGCAAGTTATTTGCGAAAGAAAAATACCGGCACAAAACAAATGTCTATTTTAAACACGTTTTGTAATTAAAAGCAAATTAAAGATTAAAGCAGCTGAAAAATCCCAACTAAAATGTTAATCAATACTCGTTTAATAATTTATCACCCACTTAAGCTTACTAAGTACTATATTTCTTCTTCTTAAATAAATTTTGAACTATTTTAGCTGAACAACCTTGAGAAACAACACCTAAATTAAAAATTTCTGTAGCAAAAACTTATTTGCATATGGTATTCTTACAAAGTTATTTATAACCAAAAATTATACACAAAGTATAGCGATGCAGAAGTGTTGTATTTAATTTTCAAACGTAAAACTTTTTTTTTAAGTAAATTTTTAGTAATTCAATAACATCCACATGAAATAACTTGAGTTCAAACTGAACAAGTACCACCTGGCTAGAAGCCGCCTACACTAAAAACTTACATACTTTATACCACACAACGTACTAAAGAAAAAAATATATTTTACTTTTACAGCTTATAATCACGTCTCAATGTCTGACTAAATTTAGTTTAAAAGACTGAGTTTATTTATGTCTTAAAGTTGTTAATTATTTTTAATCTAAAAAGAAAACAGTTTTGCGCATTTTCGACAATTTGATAAAATTAAACCTGGCAGAGCATGAGTACTAAAATAAACTAGAAAAATGGCAAATTTGTTTATAAATAATGTTTCATTTGGCATTGTAAATAGTTTACTTTTCCTTTATTATTAAAACAACAAAACTAAATTCTCCTTTTAAGTTCGTAGGCCCGACGTAAGGCAAAATAAATAACTATTTGATAAATCATTTCACAAATCAATAAAGCTTTACAAAACATTTTATGCAGTCTAGAGAATATTTATTTACATAAAACTTATGTAAATTGAAAATATGAATTTTTTAATTTGTTTAAATATTTTTAAAAGGCACATGACGTTGAACTTTTAATTTTATTAAAAAAATTAAAACTTAAAACCTTTCGCACTCAGCTGACTTTTACGAAATGTTTTGAATATTTCCTTGTTATATCTATACAATACAAACAGTAGTTTATTTTGATGAACTTAAATTAACTTTACAATTAGTTTTTAACAAACATTTTTACTTGTATGCAAACTTACTCTTGGCTTTTAACGTTTTTTATATTTCTATTCATTACTTTCAGAAGAAATTACTTATTGGTTAAAACTAATATCTAGCATTTTTTTTTTTTAATATTTTATATGCTAGTTATATATACAGCTATTTGATAGCCTTTAAAACATCAATATTTTTAAGTTAATGCGAAAGTTTTTACATAAAACTATTTTATTTTTTACTTATCAATTTTAAATGTAGTAATTGGAGATAACTATTTCTAACTAATACAATAAAGACAACCAACGTTCTATCGTTAAACCCCTTCCTTTGGTGATCGAACAACTCCTCCAGTATGGCATCGGTTGCAATGAGGGCATACCGATCACTCTGTGGCATTGCACCATTCACTAACCAGTGCCGATCGATGAATTTCAGCCAATTCTTAACAGTTTCCTTCACTTGGTTGTACCTTATCGTATGAACTTATTTGTTGTATGTTTATTTATCTAAATTGCCAATTAATATATGTTTCTTAATTTTCTATAAAACAAAGCAACCATGCACTCTTCCACTTGCCCGTACCTAATAGGCTGATTAGTTGAAAAAAGCTATGTGTGTTTAACTAAACAAACTTTTGAACTTAATTGGGAGCTCACCCTAGAGGGTTAGAATAAATAATAAGTCATCAAACACAATATAATAAATCAATTTAGAATCTTAAGGGTTGCAATAAATGCTTTATTAACTGTACAGCATTTATTTATTTTACGAAAGGAAGAAATAAAATTTTTTGTGAAGAATATCATACAAACACATACTTGAAGGACTTCCCCCATGAGTGTATGTCCTGACACTGGCAGCAAGTGAGTGCATTCGTGTTACTTTGAGCGTGGCATGAGCAGCTGCAAGGTACTAGGTGGGGAAGAACTTTCTCACCAGCTTCGTACACCAGGTACACTTCACGTATGTCCAATATCATGTCCGTCACGTGCTTCACTGTTGAGGTAATTAGTGTGAACGAGTATAATTATATTATATCTATCGATTACCTATAGACGAAGTGTGAATTATTTAAAGCCTGTTTTTGGGATTTACTGTTTACTATATGTAAGTAGAAACCGAAAATCCAAATATCTCATGTTTGTAATGAACTTATTTTAAAGTTTAAATTTTAAGTTTACATAATATGCTAAGTTAATGATAACATAAAAGAAGGAGAAAAAATAAAAGCTTAAGTATAGTGGAGAAATAAAAGTATTAAGAAGCTTTAAAAATTTAAAGTAAGATTATAAACAAAACAAAAAAATATTGTAAAATATTTTCTCCTTTATTTAACTAAGCTATACAAATTTATTAATTTAAATATAATAATGTAAGGTACAAATCATCATATAAGTAATTTTTTGATAGCCATTTTATTAGGTTATTATGTCTGCAAACGTCATAAGGAAATAAAACTTGGAATGGCTATTTTTAACATTTGATTTTTTTAATGACTCAAATATTTTTACAACAGGAAAAATAAATATTTATAATTTTAATGATAAAAAATTAAATACTAAAGTATAAAACACATAGCTTAGCTATTTTGATTAATGGTTTTTTAATTAAAAAAAAATTTTCCCAAATAATTTTACTCAAGCATGATAATATATGTTTAATGGCCGTATGATGATTAGAAAATTGTGTTAAGCACGAAAAAATGATTTAATTGCAGCAAATTATATTGATTTGCATATAAGTCTGCTAGTTTAATTCAATGTTTATTAAAGATTATAATCTTAAATTACAAGTTTGTACTCCTCAAGTTTCAGAAGCTAAAGTGTCTAATGTTACTATCAATAATATTATACTATTAGCTGTACATATCATTGTTGAAATTATAATATGTATAAATAAATATCGATTTAAACAATTACTATGTTATGAAGTAGTCAAATTTCAACTTTTTGTGTCATTTTGAAGACAATCAAATAGGATACTATACTAAAAACACAGTTAATTGTCTAAAAAGCTGACATAAACAGAAAACAACAAATATTTAACATATAAATATGTACTCTAAACGAACTAGAAATAGTTCATAGTTTTTCTTTTCTTTATAAAAACTGAAATGAATGTTTAATTAACTTATAATTTATCAAAAACTTATATTATTTTTGGTAATATTTATTTAAGCAAAATGTAAACAAAAAGCTTTAGAAATTTTGTTTTTAAATTAAATTCAGTTATGGAAAATAAAACTTTTAATAGTTTATTATGTAAACTCGATGTTTACCTAAAAACAAAACAAAAACAATTCTTTTGTTTACATACTTGCAACTATATTCATTTTGTGCAAACACATTTGCTCATTGCATTTTTGAACTTAAATGCGGTTTTTTGAGCTTTTATTGTAATTGCTTCATACACTGGTACAAGACCATTGTAAATTATTCAGTTCCTCAAAAATTTTTCTTGCAAACTCGTGATTTATATTGTAAAAAGTTCACACATGTCTAGACTTAAGTGAACCTTTAACAGGTTATTTATGCATGGTTGTTTAAAAAACAACTTGAGTTCAAACTAAAGTTCAGTAGCTGTTCTTGTAAGTTTTCTTATTCTTAGTACTATTTTTTTAAGAAGTTTAATGTTTTAACTTAAGTGAAATGGAAACTTTATAAATTTAAAAAAAAAACTGGCTTTTATTGACTTTGGGACGCAGATTAATAATTAACTAGTTGTAGTGAACTTATAAAGCAAAACAACTACTGTTTTAACAAGAATTTGTATTTGTTTTACTCTTGAAGTACGTTGAGCTATTGAAAACTTTAACTGTTTTATTAAACATTTAATAATTTTAACATCTTTTTCGCTCAACTTTTAAAAGAGTAAGACTTATAACTTATAATGATATTTATTGAATTTAAAAACTAATATTTTAACTAACTTAATTTATTAAATTGCTTACTAAATAACTAATTCATAATTCTCTTTTATGGGCTTAGATGGAATGAATCTTTCTATTATACTTTATATTAAAAATCAAACTAAACAAGTACATGAGAAATTTTGTATAACTTCATGAGGGTTAGTCAATTATAACAACAAAATTAAAATAACAACTACTTTCTTAAAATTATTTAAAAATAAATTTCATGAGTTTAGTTAAAACAAGTCCATCCTATTACAAATGGTAATAAAAATCAAACTAAATCACTTGCAAACTTTGTAAAACTTCAACTAATTCTAACAAACTCACGCTCATTTGCGTCGAACCGCCAGCGGAGGGTCTTGTACAAGCTGTTCATCAGCATGCTGGTCCCGTTGTTCTTGTGGCGGCGCGCCTTCCAAAACTTCTCCTTCAGCGTGGCGTTCCTGTGCGGGTACTCGCCCCCGTCCCACTTGTCCACGACCCCTCCCTTGCACTGTTGAAAATAATAAGTTTTAATGTGGGGGAATTTTGTACCTCATAATAACCTTGCACTGTGGAAATAATGAGTTTTAATGTGGGGGCAATTTATTTTTTGTACATCATAATAACCTTGCACTGTGGATATAATGAGTTTTAATGTGGGGGATTTAATTTTAGGAATTTATAATAACCTTGCACTGTGGAAATAATGAGTTTTAATGTGGGGAAATTCTGTTTTTTGTACTTCATAATACCCTAGCACAGGAAAGTCTAATGTGGGTAAAACTTTGTACCACTATTATTACATTGCACTGTCAGTTGGAGAAGCTTACGTTAATAAATTTTCTACATGGGGGAAGTTTGCCAATGTGAAAATAAAAAGTTTTTAAGTGGGGCAATTTTGTTTTTTATTTTCCGTTACACCACTTTTTGCTCCTTTTTCTTGGTATTAAAAAAGATAATTTGGGTATAGTTTTCAATAAGGTAAAAAATATAAACTTCAAGTGTTTACATACCTATAAGAAAAATTCTTATATGTCTATTTCAGGCTTAGAACTTAGTTTTTATTTATTTTCACTGTTTGGATTAAGTGAATGACAAGGTAAAAAATGTGATTTTTATTACCTATAATTAAGAACAGGACATATATGATTCTTAAATTATTTTAACACTGATTATTATAACTGTTTATGCAGCAAAAGTTGATAGTTGTTGTCTTTGAAGTGTGATGCAAATAAACTTACTCAGCAAAAAACTCAATGTGGTTAATAATTAACTTTATCTACTGTAAACTAATTTTGTTTACTTTTACTTACAATATGAAACCATCAAGTTTAAAAGAAAAAGTTTCTTTTTGACTATTTAAAACAAAAAACTAGATAAATTCATTCACAATACCTTTAATTGGATATAAATTAAAATAGCTGAAATGATAACATATATAAATAGTTTGTTTTCTTTTTATATAACAAAGTTTTTTTATCATAAACAATAAATAAACTAACAGCAGAAGCTGTAACGTTGCACACATTGCAGTAACACTTGTCGCAGAAAGGCGAGTTTGCTGTGGAATCGTGCTTGCCCAGTGCGAACTGGTGACTGTGGAAAAACATTATATTGTATTTAAAAGTGTTTGAAAACTTACTAGTTACAAAAGCGACTACATGTGCTTTCAAAGTCAGCACAGTAACTATTATATGAATAAGTGAAGTCTAAGTTAAAGATAATTTATTTTAAAAACAATCTAACTTTGTTTAAACCTTATTTTCAAATTAGTTTTTGGATGAAGTAAACATGTCTGCTTATTATGTCTGAGCATTACTTTCAACTAGTTTTAAATGAGATTGCAAAATAATTAACTAGCACTGTTCTTGCACTGAACAACTATAATTAAATAACTACTTGAACTTGTACGTGGGACAATTATCTCTGGCGTGTGGTAAGCATATCTTGGTCACTCCTGTAATTGTCAGATCGTCATCGATTACCTGGTGGGTCTTGTCCACGATCATGGCTGGAAAGTAAATTTATAAGTATGTAATTACTACGGGGCAAAACTGAAGCATGGTTGCTAATGTGTAATTTTTGTATGAAGTTTAATAAAAAACTTGACAGCAATATACAAAAAGTTAAATTAGTAAATTAAATTGGCTGAAGCAATTGCTAAACAAGTGTTATGTAATTACCAAATAAAATATAATATTTTCTATTCACAGATGTTCTTGTGCTAAAACTTTATTTCAACTAACGGCGTTTCACTGCTCTCAAATAAATTTAAGAACAGATCTACGGATGGTATCTATTCCGATAAGCTTAAGGATCTCCAGGATTTAACGCCTTTTAACGTTACATCTTATATTTTCTATTCATTAATTTACAATTTTTATTTTTTAATATGTTATGCGTATAAAAAATTAAAACTAAATTTTTAATTAATTTTCATTGCAAATTTTTTCTAAAATTTTGAAAACAAAGACTTCTTATATTTTGTATTAAACAAATCATAACATAAACTATAGCAAAAAAACCTAAAATGTTATATTATTCACATAATTTTCTATTAAACGCGGAAATTTCCAATTAAAAATGTTTTGTGAATTAGTCATATGACTAGACTGATATCAAAAAATTCAATATGACGTAATTTTTCAATGTATTTAATATGTGTCACGAGGTAAAACTAAATAAAACATTTAAAAAGCGTGCTAATTAAAAATAAACAAGAAAAGTATTCTTCACTTTAATCTAATTAATCTTCTTTGTCTTTTTTTACATTATTATTAAGACTAGACTTATATTTTGTATAAAACAATACAAAACCCAAATTTACAAAACAAAATTACGTCAAATTAAATGAAGAATAATGTAAATATTGTTTTTATTTCTTGTACCATGTTGAATACCATGTATAAATATAAAAACAAAACAACTTTGTTATTTAAGAAAAAGAAATAACTAATGAAATATTTTCTGGAGTAAGCAATTTCAATATTATGTGAAAATATTTTTCTATTTAGAAATACTTTTACACAGAAGAAAAAGTCAAAAATTTCTAGTTTTTTACAAAAAAAACTTAAAATAGCACAATTTACTAGTAACTTTTTTTGTATAAACTAGTACTTTTTTTAAAGGTTTAAAATTATTTGCATTTATAAATAACAACAATTGGCAAAATTTGCTTATTCAGCAGTAATATGTAAACAATTAAACAAGTGTGTGAAAACCTTGTTATTTTAAAATAAATCACAAACATTAAATTAAACAAACAAAACAACAAAACTAGTAAAAGTCTGCAATTAGGTTTTTGCAATGTCATTTACTACATTTTGAATAAAGCATCATTTACATAAATAACTATGTATTATATGGTACAAATTTTGTTGAATGATTTATATTGGACAAACAACTTTTTTATATGACTAGCTTATTGTCAAGTAATAAAAGAAGCTACAAATTGTATTACAATTGTACAGTTGCAAAAAATTTCTGTACATTTACCCATTTCACACAACTAAAAACACATATTTTAAACAATGCACTGCTATAAAATTTTAGAAGAACAACAGTATTATCTTATTTACAAACGTAACAAAACCTGTTGAATTTGAACATAAAAATATTTAACCTTTAAACACAAAAATACAACTCCCTCATTACAGACTAGAATGCATAATTTATTGAGTGAAAAAAAATTTTTGAATAAATTGTTTTTTTTTAAACTTTATAAATACATAAAATGCATAATAGTATTCAAAAATAAAATTAAAAAGGAACTTAAACATAAATGAATGAAACAACTAAAGCAAGCAATAAGGTTTATATTTCACTGAGTTTGCAAAAACTTACTATGGAATGTTAAATACTTCGTTTTTGGGTTCAGTACTCACAACTATAAAGATTAAAATAACAACACAATAATGTACACTTAAAAGAACTTTGATGCTAAAATAATACTCTATCAATTACTGGAACATTATTGAAAATCAGATTACAAGTTGCAGACAGAGTTTACATTTACAATAATTATACGTGTACTCAGCCTTATCTTTTAATGATATACCGTTTTTATATTAGTAATTTTCAAAGAAAAGCAACATTTCAACTTTGCTAAACCGCGGAATCGTGATGTTACGCGAAAAAGGCGCAACTTTAAGCGCAAAAACACCTTTTTCAACGGATAGAAACTTTGCGCACTCTCATCGTTACGGACGTCTGCTGACGAAAAACAATGTACAAGGTTCGTCACGCGCTATTGATTTTCTGCAAGAGAGTGCGAAAGTGGCTTTTTAGTTTTAAAGTTTTCTGCCGTTTGAATTGATTGCACACCAAGTTTTTTTCACTGGAGGTTTTGCGCTTTTTTGCGTGACTTGTGCGTTATGTTGAGATGTTTATGTTTGGTATTGCGCCACGGATAAAAATAATGTTTACGACTTTACTGATGATTTAATACCGAAAAAGTTACATAATACTAAAACACTAGCAAAAAAATCAGTATATAATTTAAAACTCAATTGAAATAACACACTTTAAATCTATAACAATCTCAAATTTTTTGTTAAACTTTTTTTTTTGAATATAATTTTAATGTTTAAAATGTTATTAAGCCTATTTTTAAATGAATTATCACAGTTATTATGAGTTCAAAAAGAAACTTACTAAGTTAAAAACACCACATTAAGTACTAAAAAATAAAAAAAAAATTTAACAAAATAATTACTTCTTTTTTGTGTACATAAGCGTTAAAATTCACATAAAATTTTGTTGTTATTATAATGCAACAAGTTGAAAATTAACAAAAATCTGATTATTTGAATACTTCAATGCTTAACAAAATTTTGATGAACTGATTTTTAGCAACAAAATCATTTTAGGCATTTTAAGCAAAAATTCGGTGGAAAAATGTGGTATTGGTCAACCAAACTACATACTTACATAAAGCAAGCAGTGCTAAATTTCGAAATCATTTGTAACAACATGTTTTGCCTTGCAGCGCTGTTAAATACTAAACAAATGTATAATAGCAAATATTTTACCTAATTAAACTTCAACACTTTTATATAACAGATGAATGTAAGATTTTTGAATATAAGTGTTTGGTATAGTAAAGGAGAAATAAATTTAAAATGTTTAAAATATTAGCACATGGTACAAATAAGTATATATCATAACTATTATACAACAAAAACAAAATTTATACCTTTGAAAAAATTTTATATTCAAGCTCAAACAGGTAAATGTATCAAGTAAAGTTATTAATTACAAAAAGAAAATATCAAGCATTCTTTAAGAAACCTAAAAGCTATAAATAAATTTGAAGAGCATGTTTTAAAAGTTCTGGATTTTTATTGATTTTGGTACTAAAAGTTTTGCATAAAGTTTTTTTGTAGTTTTGAAAACTTCACAAACATAAATTTAACTTTTAAAGAAAAACATTGTTTTACCCTTTACCACAAGCATAAAACTCTCTGAAAATAACTTATTAGAATTAGTAACAAACTTTTTTCAAACTATAAAAATTATATTAGGTTTACTAAAAAATATCAAAAAGTTATTATTTTAGCTGGTAAAAATTTTAAAAAAATACTACCAATTTTTAAACACTAAAATTACTTTTTATTTTAATACAAGGAAAAAAGTACAAACCAATTAAAGACTACAAACAATTAGTTATAAACTGTTTTAAAAACTAACTAGGTGAGTCTGAATCCCTGTCTTGATCATGGACCACTGAACCAATTCCTGAACTTCCTAAAGTTTTATAAATCTAGTAAAAGCATAATAAAATAAATTCAAGTTTTAAGAAACATACTTAAAAAGTCCACAGACTAATTAAAAATCGTTAGTTTTTTAAGGTCCATGCAAACACCAATGACTTACAAGCATGCTTATAACTTTAAAAAAATTTGTTCTTAAGTTTTACATACTTAAATTTATTAAGTATTTTGAATGGCTAAACAACCAAACTTGAATTTTTTTATTTGATGTCTTGAGTTTAGAAATACTTAAAAATTTTTCCTAAAAAAAAAATACAATGTATACTTTAAATAATTGAAATAAAAGACAAATAACAGGTGTCCTAATTTATTTATAAATTAATAATTGTTATAACTAAATTACCTGAGCTATTAGTAGTCGTACTTAAACTCGCATTGCTATTTGGATTGCTATTTGAATTGGAAACACTTGGCACAACTGCGTTGCCACCACCAGAGTTGGACAAACTTACTGGGCAACTTTCATTTGCAGTGTGTCCATTGCCATTTGCATTCAGTCCATTGTTTCGGTGCCTTCCACTACCAAACCCAATCCCGTTAAATTGGGCTTGAGTTGCTTCATATGAGGGTGGTGGTAAAAGCTGCTTGTTTGGGGGTGTCCTCTTTCTTACAGACAGATCCATATGGCTTCTTCCAGCAAGATCTTTATACTGTTGAAAATTGTTGCGGTTATTGTTATGGCAAGTGAAAAATTGCATTACTGATTTGATTGTAAAGAATTATCAATTAAATATTTTAGTTGAAACCATAAGTAAATTTGATTTTGTAGAAATACAAACAATTTATTCAAAGTGGTATAAACAGCTATACTTAATAAAATAAACTTACTTTAAAAAAATTAAACAGCCATTACTGGCAAATAGTACTTGAGTAAACTTGCTTCACATGAAGTTATTATTTTATTAGTAATAAATAATAGTATCTTAAATAGCTATTTTTAAAATACGAAATCATTTTCAAAGTTATGTTTAGTTTATCAACAAACTATTTTTAAGTATTTTGTTACAATTTTAGTTTATTTGAAACTCTAGTACAAAACATCATGGTTTAAAATTTAAAACTAGATTACAAGAAGTATTAAACTTTTTAATTACTTTATCAAATTATTAAAAAATAAAACAAAGTTTTCTAAAAGAAAACATCATCATGGCTTAGAATTTAAAATTATATTACATGAAGTATTAAAAATTTAGATTTTCTTTTATCAAATTATAAAAAAATAAAACACAGTTTTCTTAAAGAACCATGGCAAACTTGGCCTTGAATTTGTTAATTATAAATTTCTATCATATCCAACATAGCAAGTTTCAGTACAACATATTCATTACTACAGCTTAAATTGTGAAAAAAAATGTGTTGAGCTGATTTAGTTTAATCATTGTAAGCATGGTTACCAACTAAACAAACAAGAAAAAGGAGAAAATTGTTTTTAACATTCTTGTTAAAAGGTATAAGGGTATAACAAAGCTTAATATTTAACTAATGGCCTATATAAAAGTTATAACTAGTTTGGGTTACAAAACATTTATTTAATATGTGAATTTATACTGTTATATATTAATTTATGTTCAGTTTTAAATATGTTAAAAAGTTGAGAAAAATTCTAACTAATAAGTACCACTTAAATTAATTACTATTAGTAATTTGAGAGCAATAAGCTAACAATCAAAAAGCAATACTGAACCAATAAAGAGTTGTTAATCATCTAAACTTTTAAGTGAATGACAAAATAAATAAAAAATGCAAATTAAAAAATAAAAACAGGAACTTGTTTATTTTTTATAATATTTTTTTTTTATGAAAAAAAAATGTTTAATGAAAAAATAATAATTATATTGTTATTATCCAGCTACCAAAAATAATATTTATTTATTAAGGACAAAAATTCATTTTATCTTAGTATTATTGTTTAAAATAATTAGCCAATTACTTTTATTTATAATTTACTCTTTAATTATAATTTAATTATTTTAAAACAAATTAAATTATGAACCTTTTTCAAGTAAATTGATATGAAAGTATTGTAATCAAATTATATCCATTTAAACAGCCCAGACACTGATTGTTAATTTGAAAGTGCTTTTTTAATTTAAGAATCTGTGTTGTTGCCAACTATAAATATGAGCAAAAATATGTAAACTAGCTAGTGGTTAAAATATTCATTAAGTAAAAACTTTTTAACAGAGACAATTTTTGCCTCTTAAAGCTGTATTAGAATGTTTAGAAATCTCAGAAGTAACTTACAAAAGAAAAATAAAATACTAAAAAGTTTAATATTAATTTCTGAAAGTTTTTTACCTACTCTGATAAGCAAAATTTATACCTATGAATATCTTGGTGGTTAAAATTTCAACCACTATCTAGTTGAAGCTTTGTGCTTATTCCTAAAGTTTTCACAAACACTCAACTTAATTTTATTTTTGCTTTAATTTGCTTGTATACTTATATAAATATTCATAATTAAACCGAAAATTAGTTCTGCTTCATTAGAATGATAAAGTAGTTTAACAAAAAAATTGTTTAAAATTATTAAACAACAAATAGCTACATAAAAAATATTTTTTGAGTTACAAGTATACTTTTACTTTGTAGTCATGGTTTTATTAAGCCAAGATTTTCTTTTTATTTAAAATCGTATAAATGTATGCATTTTAAATAAAAAGAAGGATGTAATAAAAAATTTCCTAAATAAGGAAAAATATTTTACTACATACAAATTTATCCTCTGATTAAAAGGGAACAAAATTTTTTTGTTTAGTACAAAATAATAAACTAAAACAACCAGATAACATTATGGTAAATAGCAATTTGTATTTTTTAACCTATGCTTGTCATTATCAAAAAAATTTCACATGAAAAAAAAATTATTAAAACCATGTTCAGGAATCTGGATCACAATGGCAATTATGTTTTAAGCAAACTGTTAAGTCAAAGTTTTTTGTTTTTTAATTAAATAAACATGGATACAAGTTTTTTATTATTATGTTAATATTATTTTTTTCTAAGGCTATATGCAAAAAAACTTATAAAAAATAAATTTAATACTTTTTAAATCTTAAATTTACAAAAATAAACATGTAAAATAAAACTAAAATTTAGTTACGAAAACTAAACTAGTTTAGTAAAAAAACTAAAAAAGTGAAAGTTTAAACAAATAAAGATTATGAAAGTAATTTTTTAAATAAAGAAAGATATTTCTCAACAAGTCAGAACTATTGTTATTAAGACGTAAATAAAGTTACGAAATATCAGAAAAAAATGTTTTATTCTACTTAAGAACTTATTAAAATATTTAGTGATGCGGTTTTAAAACAAAAAAAAGCAAATTTTCAAAACAAAATTATTGAATCAATAAAGAAAACTCAATAATGAATTTTAAATTTTATGCACTGAATTTTTTCTGACAAAAGTAGTTTATAAAAACAGTTAAAGTGAAAACTTTTTGTATCGGACATAAATTTTACGAGAATACCGTTACTAGTTAAAAAATATCTGAATAGCTTACAAAAACAGGAAATCGGGTCGAGCGTGAGAATCAAGGAAGTATAAATTTCGCAATTTGATATTTAGTCATCACGTTCTTTAAAATAGCATAAAAAAAAAACAATATTTAAATATTTAGCTAAAGCATATTGTCATTTTTTTACTAAGAAATGATTTAATTTAAGTTATTTTACGCTTCTTTAAAATAAATAATTTTTAACGTTAAAGTTTAGTACAAATAAGAGTTTATATACAAAGAAATTAGTCATGTTTAACTCTATGAAGCGTGTAGAAACAAAATTTAAAAACATTTATCAACAGTTTATCTAAACTTTGTATGTGGTAATGTATTAATGTTAATTAACAAAACAAATAGTTTGTTTATATGTTAGTAAAAAAACGAGTTTTTAAAAAGATTTGCATAGGTCATTGTATGATATGCTTAAAAACTCGTCTTTTTTAAAACTTAAAAAGAAATAAATTACTTGTATATTCTTTTTTGAAAATTTATCAGTTGTAGTGTTTACATTGGATAAATTTTAGATTTAAGTAATTACTTTATACTTAAAATTTAAAATTTATCCAATGTAAACACTTCAATTGACCGAGTTTAAAACTATAATTTTATTAAATTGAAACTGACTAAATTTAATAATATTTAAATTAAATACCATAAAAGCAAAGTTAACATTTTCTACATAAACTATGCTTTGATATTGTGAATCTTAAAACATTATTACTGAACTTAGTATAAAATGTTACAACTGTCATTTATATTGAAATCAAAAAAATAATATGATATTTGGACTAACTTATGTCAAAATATATTAAAATATTAACCTTAAATAACATAATTAAAATCATATATAAGTATTTTTTGATAACTTTTTTTTTGAGTAAAAATAATTATTAAACAAAAATAAATTTTGAACAGAAATTTGAGACATGATTCATTCAAAAATAGTTTTTGCAAAGCCAACAGATAAAATTGATTTCAGTTAACACTTATCAATTACTTTTGTTAGCAGCTAATTTTGAAATTAAAGTTTGAATAACTAAACAATTAGTGGTTTTATCAGAAAATATATAAATAATACCAATTTTCATAACTAAGCAAAGTTAATTAAATATAGATTTACTGTTTATAATTACATAAATATAAGTAAATTAATTAGTAATTTTATTAAGATAAGCAAACGTATAATAATTTATTTAATTTTAGAATAAATATATAGCAATAATTATTTATTATTGATATCATACTTAAGTTAATACGAAGATGACTCAAGCTATTATTTATGAGAAATAACGGTTTAAATAGTAATAGAACTAGCCTATATTAAAAATATATACTTCAAAAAATAAACAATCTTTGAATTTTATTTATTAGTATCAACCTGCTTTATATTTATGCATTTTTATAATAATTGGTTAAACTTAGTAGCCTACTTTCTCAATTTAAACTATCAGTTTTCAAAAGAGGAAAAGTGATTTAAATAAATTTATTATATGTAATATTTAAATAATAATAATAAGTGATAAATAATTTTACTTTTATTGTTTTAGAACTGGTATAAAACTTCTAAATCTAATCAGCATTTAAGTATTAATAAAGTATAAAAAATTGTGATTGCTACAAAATTAATGTTAAAATAATTTATTACTAATTATTGAACTGCTCTTACTTGTAGAAATTTTAAAAATTGTCACTATTGATAGTAGAATTTCAACTAATCTCATCAAAACTATTTCAGAATTGTGCTTATACAATATTTTCTCATCATCAAGTTTTTAATCAATTACTAGTGTACAAATTTAAAATTTTGTTATTGTATCAGCCGTAGGGTAGATAGTTTAATCTGATTATAAAACTTTTACTAATCAACTATTAAAAACCTAACATATGTTTGAAGTTATTAAACTTTAACACTTAAAAAAAATATCTTTATTAATTTTAAAAGATTGAAAACAGTACTGATCTCATTTAAGTAGGCATGAGTCAGTCAGAGTTTTCAGAAATCTATAAACTAGCAAGGATTGAACAAAGTGGCTAACTTATTGACAGTGTATGGAATTTCAGTTTACATTTGACATTGTTTTTTATGATTTGCCTTAATTTATATAAATACATGCTAAGGTATATGGTATTAATTAATACAAGTGTCATTATATTTTTTGCACCATAATGTAATGTGCAAGAAAATTTTAGAAATATATTGTATAAAACTAGTTTGCAGACAATACTAGTTATAAAAGCTCATATCAAATTACACCCTGTATAAAATTCAAATATTTAAAATAAATAAACAGGTTAACTGTTTACTTCATATCTTATACTGTAGCACATTCACTAAATAAAACAATTAACAATTGCTAAGTTTTAATGAATTAATTAATTAAAACTAATAGTACTCTGAGTTATATCAGCTGTGATGTAATATATACTTCAATAAGGATGCTAATAAATTATACAAAATTTTAATTAATACAAATTATTTACATAGTTGATTGCAATTTATTGATTATATACACATAACTATCTTCACAACTAAAACTAATACATTGAACAACTAAGGTTATTAAGTACTAAATGTATCATTATATTTTATAACAGAACCCATATCCTTAAAAAAAAAACTACAGTCATACTTACTACAAACAAGCTAAAACCATTATAATTTGTAACAGTGAAGAAAAGGATTGTAATTAATCTAAATTATTAAATTTTTTAGACAAAGTATATAAATAACAATCAAGAACTACTAACTTGTTTGAATTCTTGGAACATCTATGTTGAAATGGATAAAAGTTAGAAAACATACTCTATTTATATCACTATTTTTGTGGAAAGATGTATTGCTTCTATGTCAGTTTCACTGACCAGGGCCTGTTTTTTAGATTCATCAGTTATTAAAATTCTTGACCTTAGTTTTTGCTAAAAAGCAAAATCTTAAAAAAATAGAAAATTATTTTCAAATTACCAAAAAAGATAAACATATCATTTTGATAAAGCTAGATAAATGTTTCAAACATATTTTGTTTTCAAGAATAAAGTTTATTCAAAAAATCACCTATAAAGTATTTAGTTTTTTTTAACGTTTACATCATAGTTTAAAGTTAAACAAACTTTAACTTAACATTTTTATATCTTTGTTTGTAATTAAAAACTTATAGAAAAAAAGTATTTAAAAAATCACGAAAGTTCAAATAATCAAGAGAATTTTTAAAATCACGACAGCCCATAGAAAATACCGAAAAAATCGTTTTACTTCTACTCAAGTAAATTAAATTGAATTTTATAACGTTAAACACATACAGATAAAAAACTGTAAGCTATTTATTCGTTGTTGAAGTATTAATGATTTATGTACATCATAGGGTTAATCAAATTAGTTGTTATTAGCTTTTCAATGTTATTTAAAAATAATTTTAGAATATAACATTATATTACATTTTAAGTCAAATAAGTTAGTTAATTACTTATTAAATAATTAAAACAAACTTTTCAATACAAATTTTTACAGATTTAAAAACTAATAAAAAGAAGCTATGATACTCTATAACAGTGGTCGGCACGGAGTACACTAGTGCACACTAGTGTACATGAAATTTATTTTAGGGTGCACGAGACTTTTGGGGTGTATGAAACTTATTTTGAGGTACATTAATTATTTTTCTTTGCGCAGACACTAAATTAATACCTTTGTTAAATACAGATATTAATTCCTTAAAAAAACATTGTAAAGTTAACTTAAGTAACTATTTAAATTTACCATTTAATAAAAAGTACCAAGACTGCTGATTGTAAATTGGGGTAATGGCAATGTATTAAATTCATCTAGTTAGTATTTTATACCTAGGTGATACAAATAAACTATTGTTGTAAAAATTAGATCATCGATATTAAAAGTTTTTTTAAATGGACAGGTTAAACTGGTAAATTTAAAGTTTGTCTTTACTTCTTTTATAGTGTAAAGTATATACTCTATGAGATACACTATAAAAAGAAGCTATGATAAGTTAAATATTTTTACATTTTTTTGTTATGTATATGTGCTGTATTTTTCTTAAATAAAATGTTGTAATTCTGGTTTA
The DNA here is from genome assembly GCF_965202585.1 of Thalia democratica. Lineage (NCBI taxonomy): Eukaryota > Metazoa > Chordata > Thaliacea > Salpida > Salpidae > Thalia > Thalia democratica. Next base: position 31,227,968 of record NC_139169.1, on the reverse strand, counting down.
CTTATGGCATTTTTAGATTAGGTTTTTTGTTTAAAAATGTATAAATGAACTCATTTGTCATAATAGAAGTATAATCTATAAAATTTCCAAAGTTAGAGATACATTTTACTTTATTTAATTTTTCGTTTTATTGTTAGTTCAACAAAAGGGTTGATAACACCAACTCGATTATCAGACTACAAGACTTCGGTAGACTTAGACCGGTTTCATACTTATTAGGGCTTATTATTCAGTCACTACTAAAAACCTTGTAGTCTCCAATCTACAATCATTTTATATTACTTCATATGAAGCAACTATTTGCTTTTATAAATCAGTGACGTCACAATCCTCTTTTGCCGTGCAAAGATTAGTACATTTTTCACTATGGCAAACGTCTGGTACGCTTGTATTAAATACAATCAACTAAAACATTGGCGAAAATCTACAGAGCAGAAGCCTTGAATTTAGTATGCCTTATAAGACGAGTTCTAATAAGGGCTAAACCGATATCAGTCTTCTTCTAGGCTATTTCTCTGCAGACTTTCGCCGATGTTTTTGTTGATTGTATTTAATACGAGCGTACCAGACTTTTGGCTTAATGAAAAATGTACTAACCGTTGCACAGCAAAAGAGAATTGTGAAGTCACTGATTAGTACCAGCAAGTAGTTGATTCATGTGAACCGATAAATCGTTTGTAGAACGAAGACTGCAAGTGTTTTGGTTGTGACTGACTGATGAGTCTAAACAAAGACGAAACAGGTCTCAGTTTACCGAATACTTGTGGTCTAAGGATAGAATTGGTATAGTCAACTCTTTTGTTAAACTTTAGATTGTCTCATGGCATACAAAATATCAGGACTCTGCTCTGGAGACTTTGTCGATGTTTTTTTGATTGTAAAGATACAAAAGTTTTGTATGAAAAAGGAACTTAAGACGACCAGAAAACAAGTAACTAGCAAATTGTATTCTTCATACTATATTTTTTATAAATAAAAAAATCTCCCATGAATTAAAATTAGTAAAAACCACGCTCAGGGTCATAATGACACCTATGTTTTGTAGCAAACCGTTGAGTCAAAGCTTAAAGTTTTACTTTTAAAATTGATTTTAGGGGTATCAAATGCAAAGATGAAGTTCTTTTAATTAGTCATTGCAGCATCTTTAAAATATAATTTTGTCTGCAATTTTTATATATTTAATTAGCACTTAGAATTTTTATTGTCGACAGGCCAAACTTACCAGGAAGTTTTTGGTTCACTTTATTGAGGCTTGAAAAAAAGTGGACCAAAGACATTTCAAAACTTTACTAACAAAAAAAATTAAAAAAAAAAATTTTAAGAAATTTTCAATCATTAGCGTTAATTTGTACTGAAATCAATATAAGAGCAAATTACAATATGTGTGTTTAAAACAACCTTAGTAAATATTGTCCTTTTAAATTGATTTTAAAGCTTAATGATTGTTGACCAAATCAACCCCTATTTAAATTATTTAAATTATTTCTACGATATTTTTGTAAAATTGACAATACTGTTACTTGAACTTACCTTTCCAAAAATGTCATACTTGCCAAGTTTTATAAATCATTTGATTATAGATTATTTGAACTGAAATTATATGTCAGATTCATAATAAGCATGAACTACGTTTCTATGACTATTACATAGCAAATCAGTTTATATTCTTATAACTTTTTATTCTAAAGCATCTGAAATTTTTCTGCTAAACAAACTATTTCTAGGAATCTCTTATAATTCAGATAAAAAATATAAAGCTAAGCAAACTTGCAGCTTTTAAGAAGGAGACAACGAATGCTAATTATTTATATATATTCTTAGCATAAAACTTTTTACAATTTTTTTATTTAAAACCATATAAAGTAAGTTTAATCTAAATGTTATACTTTTAAAGTCTAACCTACGAAACTATGTATGTATTGACATTGTATAACTAAAAAGGTACATTAATCAGTACTTGTTTAATTACTGAGCAGCTATTTGATAAATCAAGGCTGTAAGTTCATACGTTTAGTAAATGACTTATTATAAACTTAGTAACATTACATTTAACCTTAACTCTACAAACAATAGTTTATTTTGTAATGTTTATACCATTTACCTAAACCTCTATTGGAAACAAAATATTCGAAAAAAAAATGACTTTAAAGCGAAAATCCCTAAAAAAATTTTCTAGAAATCAGTTCTGAATAACTTGAACGCCTAAAACAAAATACCTGAAATACTTTACAAGTTATGTGAGTTGAAAAGCTTTGAGTAAATCTAAAAGAATATTTTCATTTTTATCTAATAGAGTAATTATTTTTATTTCTATATACCGTCACGTTTATATTACTATGTTCTAAAACAATATGAATAGTTAAGAGTTAAACATTATATAAAAACTTAAAATCCTTAAAAAAGTATGATGTAGCATAAAAGTTATTACAGTTTTTTTTTTCAATAAATAAAAATAGTTAGACAAATTTTATCAAGTTTTATTTAAAGTCATACAAAACATAATCGTTTTGTTTCTTGATTAAATGACAAAAACGAGCTTTATAAAAACATAGATTGTTTGAAAATATTAATTCAACTTAGAATTCATTAAAACATTGGCGGTGAATTGATTTTTTAAACCTGAAAGTAAGTGAAGAATAAACCTTAGGGCTTACAAACAGCAAAAGCTAAAGTTTAACTTGAAATTTATAATAATACTTTGTAAGTTCTGTTAGTGTAAAGTAGGCATTAAGTATATTTAACTATATAGTCTTTAAATGCTTATGATTTTATAAATAATATACAGTGAATATTAAATCAAATCCTTAAGGAAAGTAAGCAAACATTGCAAAACTTTTAGTAACAGTTTAAGAGCGAGGAAAAATAAACGTAAAATTTTTCACATTCTTTTAAGATAATGCAAGATAGTTAAACGAGCTAAGTGTTTCTAGAAAGTTTCGCTCAAAGCTATTTATGCACACAACCACTGCACGATCGGGCAATAAAAATACGTAATATGATAAATGAGTTAAAGCACTTTGTTACCAAAACAATTCGCTGTAAAGCCTAAAATTTGTTATGTGTGTTTTGAATGGTGGTACAACAGGTTAATTATAATGCAAAATTTATATTTATCAAAAATGTGATTTTCAAGATAAAACTCGAGTTTTGTTATATATATATTTGTAATACGTTTATATAACAACGTCATTAAAATTTTATTTTATAAAAACACTAAAACACTAAAATTGAAAATAGTATTTTTGGTAAAAATTAGTATACGTTTTTAATATTAGCAAACATTAATTGTTAAATCGTATTGTTGAAAAAAAATAAGTTGTTACATAAGGCTTTTGTACTGAAAAAGGTATTAAAACGACAGAAACTAAATATTAGGCTGGTACAATAGTTTTTATTTGTAAGAGGAACCGATATTTAGTACTATATTCGGAATTGACTAAAATAAAGTTGTTAACACTTATCTACTTTCGTTTTTTATTACTGTGTTTAAAATATATTATGCAACTTGAAATTTAATTTCAAACTTGTTTCTCTTTACTAAAATATAAAAGATGTAAAACATAAGTTTAATTGTTGCAATGAAACACCTTATTAGTATCATTGTATGTAGTTAATAACTTTCGAACAAATTTTAAATGTGTTTTTATGAAGAACTTTAGTATACATATTTATATACTTATGTTTTTTAAACGAAACTAACTAATTGAATTATATAGCAGTAACATTATTATGATAAGTATATCAAATATTAATGTTATTTAAGCTTGCAAATTTTAATTACTCTTTTAAATCTAATATTAGTGTAAAAATGTTAGGTTGAAATTCTATGATATATAAAAAGTGCTTTTACAAGTATTCTTGAAAAAATTGAGCATTGTTTGTAAACTAAATTATAAATGTTACATACGATTAACTGTTTAAACTGTTTTAAGTTAATTTAGAATACTAGTAGTTAGCAAAATACTGGTTCTTTGTTAGTTAAACATTTCAAATATATCTTTTTGTTCTGTACAAGATAAAACGTTCTGTATGAACACTATTAAATACTATAATCACTTAAAAGTATGTTTTAAAACTGAATCTTATTTCATCATGAATGATTTTTAACCTTCGAAAGTACTATATTTTGTCGGAAATTATTTAAGCAGAGTTATGCCACTAAATACGCAAACTTGAAATTAACCAAGGAAACATTAACTAAATCTAAGTAATCTCATACAAAATAATCAATTTTGTTAGGAACTACTTATTCCAAGGGAAACTTCCGCGGAAAGAATTTGGCATTCAAGCAAATTATCTCAAAGCTTAGATTATTCGTTTATCTAAAAAATAAAGTTTATATCATTAACCAGTTACAAGTTTTCAGTTAATATAATAATGAGTAAGTAGTAGTGGTAAGTGAACGAATACTTCAGTTTATTTTTTCGTATGAAGTGCATAATTACAAGCCATTATATTTTAAATCTATAAAAAGGCAAGACAAAAAACAACGATGATATAAGTCAATGTAGCCATAATTTTGCTTTAACAAAACTAAACCTATTTCTTTCATTATAGTATGATGTGAAAAATACTGAGTCATCATAGTTTCAATTATCCGAATAAAAATATCCGCCAGTTGGACTTTTACGTAACTCGTATCTAGAAACTTGGTTTTCACCAGTATAATAAAGAAACGTGAAGGCGTGGAGTTATTTTGAGCGGGAATCAATTAAGTGGAACTTCTCTCAATTAGCTCATTTTAAATTAATTTGAGAGAAAAAAAAGAAAAAGGTTGCTAATTAAGAGTATCCCGCCAATTATTTTCTGTAGAAACTTTTAAATAAAAAAAACATTTTTAGAATTAGTTTCTTAAGAAAAATTCCTAGGATTTCTAATAAGGTTAGAAAAGTAAATATTATTTTTTTTTATTTAACAGTTTTTCTATAAATATATATATTTTTTTTTAACTAATATCTAATTTTGAATTTATATTTAAGAAATTTTGAGGTTTTTTCTACTGTTTGTTAATTGCTTGACATATATAAAAGGTAAACTGAAATATATGAACAGTCTAATCTTTAGAAATCGATATAAAAAAATGTCCTAAATAATTTATTATCCTGTATGATTCTAAAATTTATGTATTAAAAAATTTTCAATGTATGTTAAATACCACAAAAAAATTACTTTTGTTTTTTTATCTTTGTTAGTATTTTATGTTAAATTCTTGTTAGTTAATTTGTTGTTAATTAATGGTTGTTAATTAATTTTAACTATGAGACTATGTAACTAAAAAAAAATCAAGATCATTAAAAAAAATAACTCTAAATTTTGAAGTACTACTCCAGTTTTTTATTTTAGATACCTAGATTAAAAACACAAACCTGTACTTTTTATGACCTACAGTGTCAATTAGAAAAACAGACTTACTGCGTATCAAAAGTAATTGATTCACAAAAGAAATTAAATAAGTGCTTTAATCTAAAAGTGTTTAAAACTCAGTATTATCCAGTTAAACAAAAAAAAAGTGTATTAACAAAAATAAGTAACTTTTATAAATGTTGTTTGAATGAAACTGATTTTTTATCTAGATTCTAACAGCCTGGACAGCGATGGAGATCAGCTAAAAACAGTTAAAAAAATGTGCTTTTAACAAGTTCTGTTGCTTTAAATGAGTAAGTGTGCTTTTTACTTAACTTATAAAAAATCAAATAGCATGAATAAATTAATAGTTTTCCACATAAAAATTTTTAAGGTGTGTTTTGTACATATACATAAAATAAACTTTTTTTTGCATCATCTGTATTGTTCTAATATCTTAATCTACCTAGGAAAATTGCCATATATATGTGTTTTTATTTTTATAGGTAATGTAAAAGACTGTTAAGATTCATAGAGTCATGATTCCTACACTTATATTTTTAATCAATAAGTAGTAAAAAAAGTGCAATCTAAAGTATTGTTTTAAAATTCTATAGTTTTTGTCAATGTTCTTAACATAAAAATAATACAAATCGATTAAAACTTAAAAAAGCATGTTGCATTGAAAACACTGTTAAAGTTTTTTGCTCACACTAGATATATATTATGCAAATATTCACTTAATTGGAAACCAAGTACTACACCATAATTAACCATCGTAAATATAGTTATATAATTCAAAGTTACCCTTAGTCTTTTTTAAATCTTATGATCAAATACCAAAAATGCAGTGAGTTATAATTCAAGAAGCCAACAAACTTGATAGTATTATCTCTCAGCTTTAAGGTTTAGGGTGTTAGTGCTAGTGATAGAGTTCCCTGCATGTTTTATTGTTTAAAACTTATACAAACTGCCTTTCTAAACATTTCTCCTATTTCAAGGTGCTCCAACTAAGATCATCAGCATCAACAAGAGAATTGGGTTAGACGTTGGACCAACAATGAAGAACGGATTGACCTTGAAAATGTTAAAACGTAAGTACACTAACAAATATCTATGAAAAAGTAATTTAACTTGAGAATAAGCAACAATCTATTTTTTTGCTCATAAAACCTTAAAAAAGCTGTTTCAAATTATAAAGCTCCTAGAGTTTTCAAATAACAATAAACTTTTACAAACAATTTACATCTATAAAAATCTAGCTGATAAACAACAAATGGGTTTGCCAGTCAATAAATGATCTTAAAATACCTAGCTTTTAAAAACTTCCTATTGAAATAGAAATTTTTTTTTAATTTTAATATTAAGCTAACTATATGAATATACAATTGTAAGTTACTCTAACAAAAAAAATCATATTTATGTAAACTTTATTAAAATATCAGTTTAAACAGTTTAAGTCGAAATCTGATTGTGTTAAATTAAAATTTATTTTTAAAGTCTTTATGTTTTCATTAGTTTTAGTTTTAAAATATGCAGGACGAATGTTACTTATAACAAAAATTTAAAATCAAACTTAAACATTTATACATTTATTTTGGGTATAGCTATTTTCTAACTATGCATAACTCATATGTATTTAACATAGTTTTCGTGTTTATTAACTTTTTGAAAAACTTAATTTTCACAAAAAAGGTCCATATTAATTTTAAATATATACTGATAGATATTGGTTGATTTTTATTTGAAAAAATTACTGATTTTTGATTTTAGAATTTTATTCGTTTACAGCAGATGATATATTAACTATTTTGATATCATTCTAATGGAATTAAAAAAAATAGTGAATACCGTTTATGATTATACTAATATATTTCGTGTTTTGATTTCTCATGTACTTAAAATATTGCAGACGGTGGTAACGTAAAAAGGTACAACCGCGAGGCACTGGTTTCCGAGTTGCAGAAGGACCGGATGCGATAGAAGTGTTACCAGATGACAAAGAAATTGATCAGAGAAGGAGACCGTTCAAAAGCTCATACATATGAACTTCCACTGAGGAGGAGGCGGACGGAAGAAGAACAAGCAGAAGGAGGCTCAAGCGGAGGAGGGTAACGGAAAACAGCAGAATATTGGGGAAGGAGCAACACTGACGTCATGATTTTTTTTATTTTTTGTCGTAATAAACTATTAAAAAAAAAAAAAACATTTAATATAAAGTAGTAAGCAAACGGTTCTATTGTTTAAGTATTACATAAATATGAATTTAAGTATGAGTAGGCATGCTATAACAATGTATTACTGAAATAAAATAACTAAGCTTTATATTCATGCAAAATAGAATTATGACATTTTCATGTCTAAATTTTCTAATTCTATATCTTTGTGATCATCTGGATCCAGTTAGGTTGATATACTTTGGAATACTATTAAATGCGTAAATTGATGTCCAAAAATTAAACAGCTTTACTAGCCCAAATTTGCAAGTACCTGAAAACCGCAAACTCAGTTTAGGGAAATTCCCGCCCATCTACTGTTGCTCAAAACATAACATGTCTCAGAATATAAGATAAGTTAGCGCGAAAATAATAAAAATGTGTTGGAGTGCAAACCAAAACGTATAAATATCTTAGTTTATTCGTAAACAAGCTACTTATTGGTGTGTTACATAATCATACTTCATGATAAAGTTTGGTTAGGAGTATGACTTGGTGTTGACGAGTAGTGATATTAGAGGAATTTGTTATAAAATCCATCCTGTTACTTTATAAACAATACCGAACCCTATCTGAGTATCATAATTTTACAATTAAACATGAAAAGCTCCAAAATATTTGTTTAGAACCAAGTTTTGTCACTAGTACAAACTTTTTCCATACTAAAAATCGTTATTCATTAAAAATCAATATTAGCTATACATCACTACTGTTCAAATTTTTACGTTTAAATTTTATATAAAGAATTTAGAAATATATTATTCAATGTTTTAATCAAAATTTAAAAGCTTCATTCTTTTATAGTTCTTAAGAAAGTATTGTGTGTTAAGAAGATTTCGCTTTATCTTCTTTGTATCATTAAGATTTTATTTCTAGGTTTACATTTTAGTGACTTAGTTGGAAAATAAATTTATTTTTATTTTGAATGTTTTCTGATAAGTATTTCCCATGATAATACGTGACTTTATTTTTAAATTCTAAATGTCCCTCATGAATTTCAATAATTTTGTTCATTTTTGATAACAATGTATAATCTTAAATTTTTTTTTGTTTATTTAATCAATATGTTTGTTAGTTAAACGTAAGTTTAATGACTTTATTGTTTACAGTTACGTCGGACCTTTTTTTAATGCAGAATTTTATTGCCCAGCTGCAATTCGAGGTGTTATAAAAACAGGTGTGTATTGAGTTTTTTAAATTTCTAACAGCAATTGTCATTTTCGTAGATTGAACATCATTAACTTTATAAAGGTTTTTTAAGGGTATTACATCGATTATTTTCATAGAAATAATAGACATTGTTTAAGTTTGCGAACTTATGTTTTTTTAATGTTAATTTAAAGGTTTATATATTTTTATTATTATGCTTTAAAGTTTCGTATGTTTTTTTGACAAACCTTACATATTTCATAATAGATTATCATAAAAAAAAACTTAAAAAAATAAATTATTGTAGTACAATACAACTGCGTTTTAAGTTTAATTTTAGCCGGACTTGTTATAATTATAATCAAAAGGACAATATCTAAGAGCTAAAAATTTTTTTATCAAATTCAATTGCGTGCCCGAATTTGCAAAAAAAATATAGTATGAAAAATATAACTATTTAATAGCTATATTTGCAAAAAAAAAATATAGTATGAAAAATATAACTATTTAATAGCTATATTGTTTTCAGAATCGCTAATTAAGAAGTATGTACTTATTTAAACTTTATTTATTAAATTAGCTAGACCAGGGTCGGCAAACTTCGGACTGCGGGCCAAATGCGGCCCTCAAAACAAAAATATGCTACCCGCGAGATACTTTTTAGCTAAAAATATACTTATTCAAAACAATTGAAATAAGGGTTTTGTATTTAAAACTTAGAATTAGGCTCTTAGTTCAAATTAATACTCTTTACTAATGCTCTATTTTTGCTTGTTTTATATAGTTGTTAGTTTAAAACAGTATTTTTATAGTGATTATTACATTTATTTCAAAATAACTTTGGCCTTTAAAGACTGTTTTATAAATAGTGATGCCTGCGAGCAATTTTTTTTAATAAAATTTGGCCGACGAGTCACTAAAGACTGCCGACCCCTGAGCTAGACTTAATATTTTTTAATTTTTAGTATTATTTATTGAAGCAATTTTTTTTAATATTCTTTTGTTATTTAAACTTACTTGCAATTTCTTATTTTTTGTATTAAACGACATTACTATACTCAAAATTTCTACTTGCAAATAGTTTGTTTATTAAAAATAAATGTTTACTTTAAGTTTATAGTTAAAAATAAAAAAAGACTTAACTTTTTTATACATAAGGACTTTAGATTTTATTCTAAAGTAAAAACTTATTTTGTATTACTACAAATGTTTAGCATTTGTTCTGGATAAGATATTAAAAGGTATATAAATGGTGTGCTACTCAATAGCCAAAAGAAGTTTTTTTTTAATGCATTAGGTCCTTGGACCAATTATTTAAGCGCTTTTTTCGTCATTCAATAAACAAATAATATTTTATTTAATATAATATCGCAAATACCCAGAAACTAAATTTCTTATTTATTATAAAGCTATTTCTTATAAGTTTATTGAACGACAATAAAAATGCCCAAATTTGTCGGTCCTAGGACCTGATGCACAAATAACCTTTCGGTTATCGAGACGTACACCAATTGGATACCTTTTAATGTCTTGTCCAGGACTAATGCTAATCGTTTGACAATAATTATATACTTTTTAGACTAGTTTAGAAAAAAAAAAATAAAAATTTCAAACATAAAGATGTAAAAAATATATCTGAGATTTAAGGTCAAAATTATTTTTTTATTAAATCGAACAAAAGTTAACAGCTACATTTTATTAACTTGAAACGAGTTAAACTTTTTAAATCAAATTTAAGGTCATCATTATTTTGGTATAAGCATAATTAACTTAGTCAAAAATTTACAAAAGTGTATTTTCAAAAATCTGATCTTTACCATAAGCAAAAACTTTTTCTTCCCCATAAACTTCTGCTTTAAATTCAAACCTACTTAAGTTTGTTACAGATATAACTTTGTTTATGGTATTTTTTGTTAATATTCATTATGAATGCCTGTTTTAGTAGTTAATTTCTATAGGTACCAAAACATTTCTTTTCATTTAAAAAACATTCGAAGACTACTTATATATCCAATTTACTCATTAATAAAGGATATAAATTTAGAAGCTTAACAAAAACACAAGCTTACCATAAAATTTTGCCCGGTTTTCATCGGAAACGTCATTTTAAATGACTTCAATGTAAAAAAGTATGGTTGTATGAATTTTATTGCATTCTTAATTCCAATCGAAATTTATCTGTTTTTTATTAAAATTAAAGATTATATATGATTATAGTCGAATATGATGCTTTAATTTTTTTATCAGCTAAAGGAACGGGCCGAAATACTCGAGAAATCACAGCGTGCCTCTGTTGGTATTTTCAAAAAAAAAATGATTACAAATATTAATCGGAAAGAAGAACATTTATAGTAAATAGCTTTTTGTTTTGTTAGTTAAAGTTTCGAATAACGTTAATTAATGTTTTTATTTTTTGCAAACTATCCGTTTTAGACCTAGTTTAAGGAGTGGTGTACGACTCGTTAACCGAAAGGTTCTATTTTATGCTCAATTAGTCTGAGTTTTTTTTGTTGTTCATTACCAAATACTAAGCACTTTTGGCCTATGCTTTATGAAAGTTATCTATAATTAAGGAGGTACATTATTATCAACTAATAAATTGCAATTTTGAGCTTGTCTTAGATCCGATTAAGGTTTTTTAGATCCCATGAAGGTTTCCCATTGGAGGCGATATCGCCTTTTGGGGCGATTTTAGTAAGTTTAGGGAGAAGTATAAACCAGCAAAAAGTAAGAAAAAGGTGCTATTTGGAGTTGTGAGTTGAGCTATATAACTAAAGTTTTTAGATCTTTGATTAATTTTTACGTTGTTTCAATACATTAAATATAGATAAGATATAAAACACAGTTTTTTTAAAAGTAATGATATCTGGAAATAATAAGTAGCGATAGTGCGAAAAATGAAAAAGGTAATAACTAGTAAATAAGTAATCCCTTTAAATTTTCTGAAAAAAAAATTGATAATGAAGATAAATTCGAAAAAATATGCTGTAAATTAGAATTTTCCAACAAAACTTTCATAAGGCCACCATTGAAAACATTAAAAAAATATGACCACTCTTTCAATAACCAATGTTAAAATTGCTTAAGACCTTTTTTTCTCTTTATTATCACTTCAAGAAAATCCAATATAAGTTTGAAATTGTGGCATTGAGCCCCCCCTACCCCTAAATTTGTAGCTTTTGGCCCCTAAATTTCTGAAATGGTTGATTACGGGAAGCTCTGGTCTACTATGAGTTTTAAAACTACTTTTAAGTAAGTATAAGAACTTTTTTCTCTTCACTTCTAACTACAAATGTAAATTGACATTTTCCATTATTTAATTGACACTCAATAATCCTTCATAGGCAGAAGAAACTACCTAATAGATTTACAAAACAACTTTGATAAGAACCATCTCTTCAAATTATACATAAATTATAATATTTACCAATTTTGTACTAAACAACAAAATTTATTAAATTTACTTCAATTCAAAGTCACTAGTTGGTACATGAGTAAGATTCTGAAATTCAAAAAATTGTACTAAATTTTTCAGGTGTATTATCAACTGATAAATAAAATTTAAAGCATTTATTTGAGAAGAATTTTTTTTTAGATTTTTCTACAATTAAAATTGTTTGTTACTATTTTAATTTTGTAGCTATGTATAAATACAGAATTTTGTTTTGGTTAGAAGTGTCTCACTTTCAACTAAAAAGAAGCCACAAACTTATTTCTCAAATTGCAGGACAAAAATAATTTTGCTAGCTTAATAAAATTTAAAATTATCATTTATTATTATTATGTATAATCAAAATAAAATAATCTCTTAACATAACTTTCATTAATAAGGACAAAATAAAATTCTAAACATAGACCAGTGGCCATTAATAGAAATAACAAGTTATTTATATCAATAAAGGGTTTATTTGTACTACAAATAGCTTAGCTACTATCATAATAGAATTTTGATTCGAAAACATTCAATTTGCTGATTTTTCTCTTTGTTTGTATAATTGTATGTAAAATGCTTGTTTGCAATTATAAAGTTGATGTAAAATATTTTCTTAGCTTATAAAAAAGAATCATTTATCATCAATAAGTAAATTACAAACACAGGTTGGCCATTGGTTTTTAAGAAATTCCTTCTTGGTTGTTTGGATTTCTTTAAGGTTGTTGAAAGTACACATTTTTGGGTCTATTTTTAGTTTTAAGTTAAGTTTAATGTAAAAAACTGTATTAAATAGTATAACAATATTGAAAAAATACTGTTAGACGACTTTATAAGGTTTTATAAGAAAAAAATTGATAATGACTTTATTTTATTCTTTATGATAGATTTTTAGTGTTTAATCAAAATTTTAGAAAAAATGTAAAAATTCTTTAAAATTCAAGGTTTTTCCAGTAGCTTTTTTAAAATAACTCAAAATTCTAGTATTTTTAGCCTAAATTGTAAAATTCAAGAATTTTCTAGTTTTTTTTAGTCGCCACCCTCCAATAATTGTATATATCTCTTTTTTTACTTATAAACTAGAAAATACATGATTTTAAGTTTCTTGACAGTAATAAAGTTCTTCTAAAAATATATTATTGGGTTGCCACTGGTTTTTGAGAAACATATTCTAGCTTTTTTGAATTTATTTTAGATTTTAAAAGTACACCTTTTTGGTCTATTTTCAGTTAAAAATTAAATTTAAGGAAAAAAAAACTGTGTTAAATAGTATAATAACATTGAAATAATTCTCTTAAGCTACTTTAAATGTATTTAATAAATCAATTTGATGATGACAAACATATAATCTATATATTAGGCTTTTGTATTTAATTTGTTTAAATTCCAGGTTTTTTTGGTTTTATAGTGATTTTTTTCAAAGTTTTTCAGCCAAAATTTTTAGCCAAAGTTGTCAAATTTAAGGTTTTTCCAGGATTTAAGTTTATTTAAATCAAGGGATTTATCCAGCATATAAGGCAAAAGAACAACAGATGCTTATGCAATAACTCAGTAGGGTAATCACATTAGCTCCTGTTAATTAAGCCAATATTAAATAGGAAACCAAAATGAATTCCTTGTCGAATTAAGCAGTAACTAATTGCCACCAAATTCTCATTTTGAATTTCTTTGCTGAATGAAGGTACCTCTTAGGTTGTTTGTTTTTAATTGTATGACTGGTGGAAATAGTTTTTTGATTAGATAAAAAACTACATACCACCAATCATTTAGCTCAAAACACATTTAATGATCACCAAATATTTTTTGATAGTATTTTAAAAAAGATGAATAGACATATTAAGATTATCACCAACCAACTTGTTCACACTTGGTGCACAATTATTTATGCACTAAATCAGCAAGGCAATTATATTAGTTCCTGTTGTTTGAGTTAAATTAAACAGGGAACTAAGAGAACTGCCTTATTGAGATATGCATGATTTAATTGTTGTTGTAAGGTCTTTTTTCAGTTTGTAGATTGTTTGTTTGTAACTGTATGACTGAAATGATACTTCTTTTTAAGCAAAGAAGTATCCATTTCAAATAATTTAGCTGCAAACACAGTAATCATCACATTGCATCAGTAATAGATTGTATGTTTGTAACTGTATGATTAGTGAACTAGTTCTTAAGAAAACCAAAAACTAATAGCGCTAATCATTCAGCTCTAAACACTATTCCATGGTCACAAGAACTTCTTGATTGGTACTTTTGAAGATAGTTTGTTTGTTATTTTAGGAATGGAAAAACTGCTTTTTATTATGAGAACCATTATTGCCATTCATTTTACTACATACAAAGTAAGATAACTAATTAAATTTTATAATTATGTATTAAATAACTAATAAACATTTTCTAAACAATTCAATTAGTTTTACTAAAATATTAATTAGAAACCATTGAGTACTGTTATATATTAACAGTTTTATTATTATATTTTGCTAGACACATAGAATTATTTGAAATTAAATTTATTGTAAACCATTAGAGTAGTCAAGCCATGCATAAAACTGTAAAAACATACTACTGCTTAAGAAAAAAAAAATTAATTAAAACATTTTAAAAAAGTTAAAAAAATTTAGCCTAAAATTTAAAACAACTACACCATTTTTTATGAAGTTCAATAAAGTGAATCTACTTAAATAGATTTAAAACTTTTAATCTAACATCAGGTTTTTATAAGTCTGCATATTTATTAAAATGTCAAGTTCAGGGGCGCCTTTATATATTCAGTTAACTAAATACAATAGAAAAATTATGTGCAGCTGTTAAAACCAAATGATTGCTCAATACTGAAAAAACTATTACAGTTTACACAGTTTTGGGTACAAACTTGAACAAAACCAAAGAAATAGAGAAAAATAAGAATTATGCCAATTATCTTTTCAAATTTAGCATATTTTGTAAATACAATCTGTTTAGAATTTGGTCTTTGAAAATTCATTTAAACAGCATAACTTAAACACTTATATAAATAAGATCATAATCAAAGATGTTTAGATTACTTATCTCAAATGACATTGACAGTTAACAATAAACAATTTTGAATGTAAATACACATTCAAGAGGTAAAAATTATTAGAATGACATTATGACTTTACATAACTACAATAAAGTTACCAGGGTTGCCACTCGTTTTTTTAATTTTTTTCCAGGTTTCCAAGTTTATTCCAGATTTTTAAAAGAACACATTTTTATTTTTAGTTTAAACTTAAGTTAAACATAAGAAACTGCATTAAATTGTATAAAAACATTGAAAATACAATATAAAGCTACTTCAAATATGTTATTAAATGAGAATTTTTTTGATGGTTGCAATTATTTTTTATTTTTGTTATGTTTTTATTTAAGTCAAATCGAAATTTTACTAATGAGCATGTTAAGATTGTTAAGTTCCAGGTTTTTTTGCCTAAGTTGTCAAATTCCAAGTTTTTCAGGGTTTTTCCAGGTAAGTGGCAAGCCTGAGTTAGCCATAAATAGAATAAGCACAATTCAATCTGTAATAATTTATGGTAACCTGATAAAACTTAAAAAAAGCTAGAAAACCAGAATTAAATTTTATAAATAGCCCCAGTCAGCCTCACTTAAAATACAATTAAATGAGTTATAATTAGCCGATTTTAATTTTTTTTTTAATTCTCCAACTAGCCTGAAATGACCACACAGTATAGCAATCAAAGAAATTGTAGACTTTATTCAATATTTACATCACATAAATTAACAGATACCCTTAAAAGTTACATAAATTATTATTCAGATGTGCATATGTTTTAACATTTTCCCAAGTTCTAAATCAGAATAGAAATCTACTATACTTAAAAAAAAACATACTACCTGGCTTACTTACTTTTATATTATGGAACTTTTTAATCCTGCTGTATCAAAATATCGATGTGCTAAAAATTACATGCAGCTAACAAAAATGGTCAAAATTGTAATTAATAAAAGCCATAATTGTTTTTAACGAAACAAGGGATGATATAAATTTTGTTAAAAAATTCAGATCATTAACTAACCTAACACTTAATTCAAGCAATCAATTAGTTTTTTATATTTTTATATTAAACTAAAAATTTTTTTTATTAAAATTTGTGTAATACAGTCAGATTTTATTTAACTTTTTTTAAGATTTCAAGTAAATTAACTACTAATAAAATAAAAGAGTTAAGAAATTTAACTACTAGAATGAGGCATTTATTTTTTACGTAAGCATGTATTGAAAAAAAAAAAAATTCTAAAACATTCTGACAATGCTAACAGTATTGACCAAAATAAACCGTTCTGAATACTGAATAAGCATAAGTGTTTTATACAAAATGTCATGCTTGTGTAATCTTGTGGGACTTTCTCTAAGAAATTTGTAACAAAATTGACTAATCCTTTTAAAGTAATAAATTACAACATTTTTGTAACTTTTATTTGTCTTGAATTAATATATTTGTAATATAACTTAGTATGAATAATTTTTAATCAAATCTAATATTTTGATAAAATATTTATTATGTATTTGTTGATAAAATTAATATATTTGATTAGAAGTTTGTAAAAGTTATTTTATGCAATACTTCATCTCAAAAATAGTTAAATATTTTCGTAAGGTGCATTTTAATTATCTTTTTTTTTATTAAGCTTTTGTTTTTGACTAAAACTTTAAGAGTAGTCGATAATCTTTTTCAAGTTTTTAGGAAAAAAAATCATTTAATAAAAAAGTAAACAAGTTATAAGCTATAAACTTAAAAAATAGTTATTTCAATTTATACATAATTTGATTTAAAACTAATTTTACTTAACTAAACTGACACACAACATCAATTTGTTTTTTACTTACCACTTAAATAAGCTGAAATACTTAATAATTAAAACAAGTAAAACGTAACTCACTCCAACTCTAGTACAATAACACTAAAAATACTAAGAAGTTTACGTTTAAAACATTATCCTAAATTGTTACAAGATCTGACATAATTCTTAATGTTCTAGATAAACGATAAAAATACTGACTGAAAGGTTTTATGTGCACCAGGTCCTCGGACTCTATATTTTGAGCGCTTTTACATCGTCTAATAAACAATATGTTTGAATTATCAAAACATAATACAATTGTTCTTGATTTTAATGAAAGTTTTATTTTTATCATTAATAATTACAAAAAGTAACACTTTAAGTACTTTATCACTGTATGTTAAGATTAACTATTGTATTCACAAATTATTTATATAGTTATAATTCTGAAAATAACTTTAAAATTGCAGAATTGAAAATTAAATTACTAAAAAGAAAAAATATATATAAAGCTCGAGTAAATATTTTGCTATACGCTTATCAATGTTTCTATATAATCTGTTTTCTTACTTCGAAATAGCAATAATTGATTTATTTTTATAGTGATATATACAAAAACTACGTAATTTTTAATGAAAAGTCATATTAATAATATTTCCTACTTAGATAGCAACATATTTTTAAATTTAGTTAACGTTAATTTAAACTAAGGTTTTTTATACTCAAAAAACAAATTAAAGCGTTTTTTAACTTACAAATTTAAACAACACTGTGAAGTCTAAACTTTGATTAAGTTTATTTTATTCAAAATGAAGTTTTTTTATGAAATGTATTCAGACTCGATAAATAAAATTGGAATTTAGATAGAATGAATTCAACTTGTCTGACTAATTTTATGTTTAGTTTTGTTGATTTTAATATATTATAACAAAACTATATAACGGTTGTTTTACATAAAACAAAAAGTGAGGGCATGGTAGTAAGTATATGCTGGTTCGAAAGATAAAGAAAGATAAATGACCGAGGAAGTTAATTGCCACGAGAAAATTTTACCAACGTTTCTTGCCAAATTTGATGATAACTATGGCAAAGATATAAATAATTAAGCTGCTCAGTCGAAAAAAAAAACTTAGTCTTATTTCATTAAATATAATTTTAAGTTTTCAATTGTATTTAGTAGTTCAATTACAGTGTACGTGTTAAAAAATTTAACTATTTATTTTGATATCATTTTTTAATCGTATAATAAAACTTTAAAAAAAATATTATTTCTTTAATGGTTTAATAAAAATAGACGTTGCTTTGTTTGTTAATTTTAAAACTATTAACTCAGCTGTAACATTTCAAGAAACGAAAAAAAAAAAGGATTATAAATGCAACTACATAGGTATACTTTTCACTGCTTTACAAGCACTATAACTTAGTTTGTATAATAAAAAATATAATTAAAGTATTTTAATTTAGTTTTCATTTCCTTATTTTTATACATTTTTTCTAAATCGATAACAAGTACTAATTTATAGAATATAAAAAATGTTAAACCTACGTTGTCTATACTATCTTTTGAAAAAAAATGATTTTTTTATTTATTTATTTTTCTAAGCTATAAGTTTTCTTTTTCGTTCTTATAAAATGTAATCAACAATGATATAAGATTTGCATTGCATTTCGGTTAGTTAAGATAACTAAAGAAAGAAAAATGCGTAAGGCTATATTTAGAGCTCACCTTATTAGCATACAGTCATCTCGTTTTTTTTTAAAGGAGAAAAAATAAGATTTTTGTTAACCAAAGTCTGATATTATAAGTTTTACTTTAAAATTATTTATAATTACTAATACAGTTTAAATTTTTTCAAAATAATTCTACTAAAATTAAATATTTTATTTTTAAGGCCAAAGTGCTTTTAATTTTTTTAGCAACTGTATGGGATAAAAGTACTGACTTGTTTTAGTTTTGTGGTTTTTTTAAAAATTATTTCTATAACAAAGTTAGTTTTTGTGTATATATTTATCCTTTTTTGTAATATAGGTTGTTTTCCCCTTTTTATGAAGAAGTTGATTTTAAAAAATAAAAGATATCTAGAAATGCATCAAACAATATTTAACAAAAACTTAGTATTCTGCATGTCATTTGAATTTTATTTTAAAGTTTTTTTTATTAAATGTACTTTGATTAGTTTAAATATTTTTATAAAAAGTGACAAAAAGTATTATATATTTAGATGTATAGTAACTAAGTAAGTTAGTTTACTTTTTTCAATCTAAGAAACCAAACTTTTGTTTGCAAGTATACTAGTTTACACTTAGCTTTGTAGTGTTGAAAAATATATATACCACTGACTTGTTTTTAAAATTAATTATAAAATTTTTAAAAGTACTATGTAGAAACAAAAATTCTTGATTATAGAAATCTAGAAATTGAAATAAAATTTTCAATGCTAATTTCATTTAAGAACTCAAGTAATTGTTTTGTTAAGACATCAATTAAATACAGAATCCTAATCCTCATACTTTTTATTTTCTTACAGCACATACAAAGTTTAAACTTTTCATTACATAACTGAATTGCCACTATATGACTAAAAAACAATATTCTATAAGCAAAAAACTGTGCTCAAAGGTTGAACTAACAATTTTATTATAGTTTTATCTATTTGTATAAAAGTTTCAGATTTTATTTAAGATTTATGATGGAGTCGATACCCCATGATGCAGGGATGATTTCAATTCTTGAAATGCTTCCATGTAAAACAGTTTGATGACCAAAAAATGCTGCATAATAGTAAGTAATTGGTTGTTAAATTTTAATCTTAAAACTAATGTATAATTGTTACAAACACTGTGTTTTACTGGGTTTCTAATCTACCAGGGTAGGTATAAAACTTGCATGAAGAGACACTTTAGCCCAAAGACATTTTTGCACTTTAACATTTTTGCACAAAGGGTTAATTTTGTACAAATATACTTTTACTTGGAATAGCTTTTGCACGAAGACAATTGAGCAAGAAGACACCTTAGCACGGTTTTTTTGTATTCGATGTATATACTTTTGTACTATCACTATTAACTCTAACCCATTGGTCGGTAATTTTATGTTTTTAAATCTGGTTCTTACTTTTTAAAATCTACTTATTCATTTCCTGTTTTTCCATTTTTTACTAAATCCTTTACTCTAACTTTTTCCAAAATCTGTAATTAACTGACATTGTTAGTTTTTTAAGTTTTTTTTTAATCTGCAAAATTGTCTTCATGTAAAAGTGACCCTTTATTCATATATGTCTTTGAGCATTTTAAATCCCTCGTTGGTGTAAAAAGAAAGATAATAAACTTCAATCTAATTCTAAAAATAAAAATTTTCATTATTTGAGAAAACATAAAAAATATTAGATTTTTGCAGGTTGTTTTTAAAACTAAGACTATTAAATTTATTCAGAATACTATGCATCTTTTATGACTACAAGTTAGGCATTTTTTTCTTAAATTATTTAGTTTTACAATTTTATCATTTTTCTTAATATCATTAATATTTAAAATATTTATTTTTATTTAACTATTTTCTATGAATTCTTAAAATATCATAATTAAACTGGCACATTATAAGTTTAAGACTTATGTTTTACGTTTATATTATATTATACTATTTCATAAACTAAATGTTTATTTTCTTATAAAAGGTTGTGCACTGTTAAATTGCTCAACAAAACGTTTGTGTACAATAACTTATTTATTAAACTTTTAGTTTATGTTGTTTTTTTAATTTATTATTTATAACGCATAACATTAAAAACAACTTAATTCAGATTCTTATTTTATTTTACTTCTTTATTAATTATTTATTATAGTAAATATTACTTAGCATTTATTTATTATTATATTTATTATATATATTTATTTATCTATTATAGTATATTTATTTTATTATAGTATATTCAACGAAAAAAAGACGCTCAAATTATTTGGTCGTAGGACTTGGTGCACTTAAAATCTTTCAGTTATCAAGATACTTTTTAAGGTCTTGTCAAGGATGTTGAAATTTTATGTAGATTTAACTTACTAAAAGTACTTTGATTTATTTGTTTCTCTTAAATGTGTTATGTTTGAATTGAAAGGTTGGGTATAATATTTTAGGTATGGAAGTTTTAATGATTAATATTTTATGCAATTATTAGTGCTGCCTTTTAACTTCACATATAATAATATTTTGTCTAAGTTAATGAAATGAACTTAAAACAAGTAAAAATTTTTAAAGACTCAGTTGTTTTATTTTTAGTAAACCATTTTGACTTTAATGCTTCAATGATTTTTAAATTCCCTTGAAGATTAGCAATATTGTGCAATTTAGTTTTCTATTTTACAGATTGAATTTTTTACCCACTGAAACCTGGTAGATATAAAAAATATTTCATTTGCACAAATATTGTTATTGAAGTGAACGATATTAAAATCTTATTTCAAAAACAATGCTTTACTTTCTTAAAATTGTATAAACTTAAAAAGGCATCAGAGTTAACGTAAAATAAATAAATAATCTACATTTGTACTAGCTTATAATTTTTTAGTATAATTTTTTTTTTCTGTTTCAAAATATAAAAAAGTTTTACAAATTAAACGCTTTAACAAGCATAAATTCAAAAAAAAAAGAAAGTCTACTGTTTTTTTATTTGGATTTTGTTTCTTTATTAGTAATTTAGTAATTAATGATTATTATTACTTTGTTGTTGGCCTAGATATATCAGTTTTTGTAAAAAAAACTTCACAAATTCTTATAATTGCTATTGTATTAACAAGTATTTAATAATACTTATAATATTTTTTTTTTTATACTTTTGTTATTTTATTTCAAAAAGAAATCTATTTTTTGTCTTATTACTAAAATTTTACAACTTTATCGTGAATGTAGTATCATTGTTTGTTATGATGATAGTGTGGTCTGATGATTAAATCGGCATGATCAACCCTTTGTTAAACCTGAGCTTGCCTCACGGCAAATGAAAGTCCAGGCTTCTGCTTTGCGGACTTTTGTCGATGTTTTTTTGTTGATAGTTTGTTATGGTTTAAATTTAACCCGAATCAGATTATAAATTTTTATTATAGTACATTTTCATAATTAAAATTTGGATCAACATGTATCTTGGCTTAGTACTTATTTTGTTTGAAGTAAGCTACTCTAAACAAACATAAAAATATCTGACGCCTTAATTGTATATTGTAATTCTTTACCTGTACAGCAATGTTTTTAATTTATTTGTAAACAGTTGTGTTCCTAATATTTTTTTAATGTGTAATGGCAATTTATTTAACAATACGGTGTTTGGTATTTACAAAACAATTGTATTAAGCTAAGTTAACAAAACTTCATATTAGTGTAGATTTATTATACCTGTCCTCGACAAGACGTTAAACTGTCACGGTGGTGTGTAATTCCATAACCAAAAGGATTTTGTACATCAGACAAAATTTTTGAAAGTTTATTATTTATGTTTAATAAACATTTGTATTTAAAAAAAAAGTTTTGTTTTTATAAATTATTCATGTTATGTCAAGTGTGTTTTTATGTAACTTAATTTTAACTTGAAATTTAAAAAAGGTGGTGTTTGTCATATGCTTATATATTAATTTTCACTTGAAGCAATAATTAAATTTTAATTAGACTTTCTACTTGTTGTAAAAAAAATCTTACCTGATAATCAGAAAAAATGTTGTCTTTAAATTAATAATCTATTTGTTGTATTTTTAAACCATCACTGTTGTTTAGACGGCCTAGTGTTTAGGTAATTTATCTTTAGTTAACAAAAAAAAAAAGAAAATCAATAAGATTATTATTACTTACTTATAATTCAAGTTCCATAGTGTAAAGTAAGTTGTTTAGTAACAATTAATTGTGTTAAGTTCATGACAACTTTTAAACTTAGAGCCACTACTTTAAAGTAAATATTTTTTTAAATGTTGGGTAATTTTATATTTTTAGATAAAATATTTGTTTACTTTTAAATTTTACACATATGACGGTTTAAACTTGGTTCAGTATTTCATTCGAAACTTATTTCTCCCTCTGTATTTTTTATGTTTTTATATTCTATTTGTGGTCCTAGTTAAAAAAAAAAAACTTATATTAATATTTTAAGACTATACTATGAAAACTAAGTTTTAATCTTATTCAAATCGAATTCTTTTTGTATAAAATTTTTTATTTAAGCACTGACAAGGTCTTTGACAGAAACTTTGTTTTTAAAGGATTTTTTTGTACATTTCTGTAACCCAATATTAGCAAAATGAATATTCAGTTTATTTACTATGTTAATTAGTTTGGTATAAGTACTTTTATTTATATCTAGCAGATCTGGCTATTAGTTGTTTTTTTTTAATATAAGTTATGTTATATATTTTTAACATATTTTGGATGTGTTTTTATCAGAGGTTTTAAACATACTTTCATAGTATGCCTTTTTTGATATTATTTTAATTTTTCAAGTTTGTTTCTATATCCTTTGTATTTTTAAACTTTAATCAGACTATTGAAACTGTTTTTGAAGATATTTTTTATAAGTTAATCATTTTGTTTTATGGCTTTTAATATAGTTTTAGTTATTAAAGCTTTTGATCTCAACTAGAGTTTACCTTCAGATAAATTTGTATTTTGAGCATTTTCAAAGTTGTTTCTTTAATTTTTACTATCAAGTTTTCAAACTTTGTATCAAATCAATAGAACTTTCAGATTGAATAAATTTGTTAGTTTCATGATTGCTAAAAATAAGTACAGCATCTGCTAAAAGTTGTTTGAAATCAATTTTGAAAGGTCTTGAGAGCATTGGTTTTTATTTTAGAAGCTATTTTTTATTAGATTGTAATTATTAAGTGATATAAAAAGGGAAAGTAATCTGATATATTTGACAAAAGTATTTAACACTTAATATTTTTTCTGATGAGGAGCAATAAAAATGATCTATCAATGTACCCCAAGAATTGTTAATTCTAGTTGGGGCTTTGATGATATTTGTAAGACTAAATCAATTAATTTGATTCAAGTAATTTTTGACTGAAGCAACTTTATTATTTTGATAGGATATATTAATATCTCCAAATGTATAACTATTTTTATAACTATTTATATTTTTGAACAAAAAATCTTAAACTTTTCACTGAATTCAGCTATTGAGGCTCCAAGATGACTATATGACAATCCTACAAAAAATTTTTACCTATTTTTACTACTAATTCCTATTGATATTTCTAACCATGTTGATTCATAACTATTACTTGTAAAACTTAAGTCTTGTCTAAGTGAATAAATTATTGATTCTTTAAGGGACACCCCGACCTCTCCTGAGTTTAACACAGAGTTTATTTGTTAATTAAAATTGTAGCAAGTTGATGTTAAAAATTGTTTTGATTTTATATTAATTTTAGTCTCACAGATGCCTCACATATCACGTATAATTTTATATGAATACATATATTCCCAAAGTTGATATTTATTTTTATTTAAATTTTTTACACTTGCATGTAAAAAACTTAAACTACAATTCATATTTTTTTAAATATTTTTTTCAAAATCCTTTGTAGAGGAATACTGAGACCCCGTAAAAATAGGCTCAGTCTGTACAATAAGTTTTTTATTTTTTTGTGAAATACTATTATTTTTCAAAAATCATTTAAAGCCACTAACTTGATTAAATGGAAAAATATTTTAACAACAATAACTTTTAAAAATTTTATAATTAATACTATAAATATTATTTAAGTAAAGGTTTTCGAATTTTCTATTGCTAAATATACTAAAAAATACTTACTGGACTAAACAGTTAACGGAAAAAAATGTTCATTAGATTTACTTGAAGAAACAAATTGGGAACTATAAGTTTTTCTAAATTTAAAATGTGACCATTT
Source organism: Thalia democratica (assembly GCF_965202585.1). Classification (NCBI taxonomy): domain Eukaryota; kingdom Metazoa; phylum Chordata; class Thaliacea; order Salpida; family Salpidae; genus Thalia; species Thalia democratica. The sequence goes on along the minus strand of NC_139169.1, from coordinate 31,203,122 downwards.
GCTGTATATTTAATAATACATACAATTATTTTTCACACTTTTTTACACACTAAACAAGCATCAACAAAATCGGCGAAAGTCTGCAGAACAAGTCCGGACTTTCGTTTGCCGTGAGACAAGCTCAAATTTAACAAAAGGGTTGATCATGCCAGTTCGATCATCAGACCACAAGTTTCGGTAGACTGAGACCGGTTTCGTCCTTATTAGGACTCATCAGTCAGTCACAACCGAAAAACTTGTAGTCGTCAATCTGCAAACGGTTTATCATGCTTTCGCATGAAGCAAACATTTGCTGGCAATGATTAGTGACGTCAGCATTGTCTTTGCCGTGCAACGTTTAAAACATTGTCCACTAGGCAAGACATCTGGTACGCTCGTTTTAGTACAATCAACAAAATCGGCGAAAGTCTGCAGAACAAGTCCGGACTTTCGTTTGCCGTGAGACAAGCTCAAATTTAACAAAAGGGTTGATCATGCCAATTCGATCATCAGACCACAAGTTTCGGTAGACTGAGACCGGTTTCGTCCTTATTAGGACTCATCAGTCAGTCACAACCGAAAAACTTGTAGTCGTCAATCTGCAAACGGTTTATCATGCTTTCGCATGAAGCAAACATTTGCTGGCAATGATTAGTGACGTCCGCATTGTCTTTGCCGTGCAACGTTTAAAACATTGTCCACTAGGCAAGACATCTGGTACGCTCGTTTTAGTACAATCAACAAAATCGGCGAAAGTCTGCAGAACAAGTCCGGACTTTCGTTTGCCGTGAGACAAGCTCAAATTTAACAAAAGGGTTGATCATGCCAATTCGATCATCAGACCACAAGTTTCGGTAGACTGAGACCGGTTTCGTCCTTATTAGGACTCATCAGTCAGTCACAACCGAAAAACTTGTAGTCGTCAATCTGCAAACGGTTTATCATGCTTTCGCATGAAGCAAACATTTGCTGGCAATGATTAGTGACGTCAGCATTGTCTTTGCCGTGCAACGTTTAAAACATTGTCCACTAGGCAAGACATCTGGTACGCTCGTTTTAGTACAATCAACAAAATCGGCGAAAGTCTGCAGAACAAGTCCGGACTTTCGTTTGCCGTGAGACAAGCTCAAATTTAACAAAAGGGTTGATCATGCCAGTTCGATCATCAGACCACAAGTTTCGGTAGACTGAGACCGGTTTCGTCCTTATTAGGACTCATCAGTCAGTCACAACCGAAAAACTTGTAGTCGTCAATCTGCAAACGGTTTATCATGCTTTCGCATGAAGCAAACATTTGCTGGCAATGATTAGTGACGTCAGCATTGTCTTTGCCGTGCAACGTTTAAAACATTGTCCACTAGGCAAGACATCTGGTACGCTCGTTTTAGTACAATCAACAAAATCGGCGAAAGTCTGCAGAACAAGTCCGGACTTTCGTTTGCCGTGAGACAAGCTCAAATTTAACAAAAGGGTTGATCATGCCAATTCGATCATCAGACCACAAGTTTCGGTAGACTGAGACCGGTTTCGTCCTTATTAGGACTCATCAGTCAGTCACAACCGAAAAACTTGTAGTCGTCAATCTGCAAACGGTTTATCATGCTTTCGCATGAAGCAAACATTTGCTGGCAATGATTAGTGACGTCCGCATTGTCTTTGCCGTGCAACGTTTAAAACATTGTCCACTAGGCAAGACATCTGGTACGCTCGTTTTAGTACAATCAACAAAATCGGCGAAAGTCTGCAGAACAAGTCCGGACTTTCGTTTGCCGTGAGACAAGCTCAAATTTAACAAAAGGGTTGATCATGCCAATTCGATCATCAGACCACAAGTTTCGGTAGACTGAGACCGGTTTCGTCCTTATTAGGACTCATCAGTCAGTCACAACCGAAAAACTTGTAGTCGTCAATCTGCAAACGGTTTATCATGCTTTCGCATGAAGCAAACATTTGCTGGCAATGATTAGTGACGTCAGCATTGTCTTTGCCGTGCAACGTTTAAAACATTGTCCACTAGGCAAGACATCTGGTACGCTCGTTTTAGTACAATCAACAAAATCGGCGAAAGTCTGCAGAACAAGTCCGGACTTTCGTTTGCCGTGAGACAAGCTCAAATTTAACAAAAGGGTTGATCATGCCAATTCGATCATCAGACCACAAGTTTCGGTAGACTGAGACCGGTTTCGTCCTTATTAGGACTCATCAGTCAGTCACAACCGAAAAACTTGTAGTCGTCAATCTGCAAACGGTTTATCATGCTTTCGCATGAAGCAAACATTTGCTGGCAATGATTAGTGACGTCAGTATTGTCTTTGCCGTGCAACGTTTAAAACATTGTCCACTAGGCAAGACATCTGGTACGCTCGTTTTCTGCAGACTTTCGCCGATTTTGTTGATTGTACTAAAACGAGCGTACCAGATGTCTTGCCTAGTGGACAATGTTTTAAACGTTGCACGGCAAAGACAATGCTGACGTCACTAATCATTGCCAGCAAATGTTTGCTTCATGCGAAAGCATGATAAACCGTTTGCAGATTGACGACTACAAGTTTTTCGGTTGTGACTGACTGATGAGTCCTAATAAGGACGAAACCGGTCTCAGTCTACCGAAACTTGTGGTCTGATGATCGAATTGGCATGATCAACCCTTTTGTTAAATTTGAGCTTGTCTCACGGCAAACGAAAGTCCGGACTTGTTCTGCAGACTTTCGCCGATTTTGTTGATTGTACTAAAACGAGCGTACCAGATGTCTTGCCTAGTGGACAATGTTTTAAACGTTGCACGGCAAAGACAATGCTGACGTCACTAATCATTGCCAGCAAATGTTTGCTTCATGCGAAAGCATGATAAACCGTTTGCAGGTTGACGACTACAAGTTTTTCGGTTGTGACTGACTGATGAATCCTAAGAAGGATGAAACCGGTCTCAGTCTACCGAAACTTGTGGTCTGATGATCGAATTGGCATGATCAACCCTTTTGTTAAATTTGAGCTTGTCTCACGGCAAACGAAAGTCCGGACTTGTTCTGCAGACTTTCGCCGATTTTGTTGATTGTACTAAAACGAGCGTACCAGATGTCTTGCCTAGTGGACAATGTTTTAAACGTTGCACGGCAAAGACAATGCTGACGTCACTAATCATTGCCAGCAAATGTTTGCTTCATGCGAAAGCATGATAAACCGTTTGCAGATTGACGACTACAAGTTTTTCGGTTGTGACTGACTGATGAGTCCTAATAAGGACGAAACCGGTCTCAGTCTACCGAAACTTGTGGTCTGATGATCGAATTGGCATGATCAACCCTTTTGTTAAATTTGAGCTTGTCTCACGGCAAACGAAAGTCCGGACTTGTTCTGCAGACTTTCGCCGATTTTGTTGATTGTACTAAAACGAGCGTACCAGATGTCTTGCCTAGTGGACAATGTTTTAAACGTTGCACGGCAAAGACAATGCTGACGTCACTAATCATTGCCAGCAAATGTTTGCTTCATGCGAAAGCATGATAAACCGTTTGCAGATTGACGACTACAAGTTTTTCGGTTGTGACTGACTGATGAGTCCTAATAAGGACGAAACCGGTCTCAGTCTACCGAAACTTGTGGTCTGATGATCGAATTGGCATGATCAACCCTTTTGTTAAATTTGAGCTTGTCTCACGGCAAACGAAAGTCCGGACTTGTTCTGCAGACTTTCGCCGATTTTGTTGATTGTACTAAAACGAGCGTACCAGATGTCTTGCCTAGTGGACAATGTTTTAAACGTTGCACGGCAAAGACAATGCTGACGTCACTAATCATTGCCAGCAAATGTTTGCTTCATGCGAAAGCATGATAAACCGTTTGCAGATTGACGACTACAAGTTTTTCGGTTGTGACTGACTGATGAGTCCTAATAAGGACGAAACCGGTCTCAGTCTACCGAAACTTGTGGTCTGATGATCGAATTGGCATGATCAACCCTTTTACTAAACAAGCATATTCACGTTTTTATACAGACATTAAACTATTAAATGCTTCTTAACAAAAGAATAAAATTCTAAGTTAAGAAACTAGATTCCTTAAGTCTGAAATAAGTTTTTAGTAATAGTGTTCTATCCTATTTTTGTATTAGATAATTTGTTTCTTTGTAATCCATACAAACTTACACTTGTTAATTTTTTGTAACAATTTGCCTTAAAAAATAATTATTTATTTTTTTGAGTATTATTTTTATTTATGTACATATTTTTAATACTATCATCTGATGTTTCTTTTTATTATTGTGTATCTTATTACCTTATTAGTAATTAAAAACAATTTTATACCCATTTTTAATACCTTTTAACTAATTATATAGAAATAACAAGTATTTTTTTTCTGGATTCTAGCAGCTCTGTCTGATTTGCTAACTTTCCATTAATTTCCTGTTTTTCATTAAGAAGTGCATTAATTGATTTTTCAAGACTACTGTCAATTTTTTTCTCATTTCCTTTAATCTAGAGCAATTAACTTTCTCAGAATGGAATTTTTTTTTATTGTTTAATTATCTCCTATCTCATACAAATAGAAAAAAACTACCGATTTGGTATGAACTTAATTTTAATATGCAATTTGCTTGTACTATAAAATTAATTAAAAAACAGAAAACAAAGTATATTGTAGAAAAAGTTGCACTGTACTTTGTAAGTAAAACAAAATTAACGTGTCTATAAAAAATTTATAAACTTAAAAGTTGTATGTAAAATTTTCCGAATAAACATAATAAAATTTGTTTATTAAACAAATAACGAACAATGCAATTTAATTTTTACACCCTTTGCTTTAACCTAGATAAAGAAACTATAAAAAAGTTTTACAAAATTTATATTAACAAAAATTATGAACAGTGCTTATAATTTGTAAGTTAATTTGAAATTGTGGCAGTTATATTAATTACATGAAATCGAAATAAGACACTTTAAAAATTAGCAAAATTGTTAACTACTTTTTCTTGAATGGATTACTACTAATATTGAATATGGACCCTAGTCTCATATGAGCATCTAATTATTTTATCTTTCTTTATTTATACTTATGTTTTATTTTATCCTTTACATCTTTATTTATTTTAAGTTAGGAATTAATTGTAATATACATATACGAATATAAATACATACCTTAAATAAATACTCAAGACTTCTAAAAAAGTTTTATAAAGTATGTTTTGTTTTTTGGTCGTTCTTTTTTCATGGATAAAGTTTTTGTTTTAAGGCATTTTGCTTTAAGAGGAATTTGTAAACTTCAGTTGCTTTCAGTATGTCTGTATTCTGCTTCATGTAGGTAGTTAATGACAAGGTATTTATTCCAAGGTATGCACTGCAAGTTGGGTATGTCTTTTATGATGTGATCAAAGTGCTTACTTAGGTATCAGGTTACTATACAACATATTATAAAGTATATTTTTAAAATAAACAATTAAATTAATTAATCAGTTGTTGTTAAAAATTATTTAGTATAGTTAAAACATTAACTTAGTTCAAGTATATTTTTAGCTAAACAAATTTGTTATTTGTAATCGTTTTGTAATTTAAGCTACCCTTATATCAATTTAGATTGTTTTCTAATAACATTGTAAATTTGTCACTCAATTCTAGTATTTTTGCTCCTGAATCAAGTTAAAATTATTTTTTCTTTTTTTGTTGGCAAATTCTGTTAGTAATTCTAACCATAGTAATTCATAGTTGGTGGAGATTTAAACAAGAAAATTTGAACAAATTATTTAGCTTTTTGCATATTTACACTTACCCACTTACCTTTTTTTGCATGTTTCCACCTACCCTTCTCTGATATTTAAATATCTTTTTTAGAAATTTTAAATAGGCAATTTCATAAAAAAAATTAAAATTCATATTATGTCTGACTAACAGGACTCATCAGTTTTAAAAGTAAAAACTTAATTAGAACATAAAAATTAAAAGTTAATCAAACAATCTTAAGCATTATTCTATTTTGTATTACTTTTTAAGGTTATAATTTTGTCTTACAATATTTGAAGAAACTAAAAATAAAATCAATATTCAAGATGTTGAAAATAGTAAAAATAATGTTATATTGTAACTACGAAATATAATTAGACATTGTTTAGGTGCATTAATTAAACTTAAGATGTAGAAGTTATTATTATTATTTGTTGAAAATTTAAATAACAATTAATACGGGTTTATTAATATATCATTTATTAATCACTATATTTTTTAAAAGTTATAGATTGTTAAAGTTTTAATATTAAGAATGTTATTAAAAAGTTGTATACTAAAAGTTGTTTAGACTTAATAAAATGCTCAGCGTTTTGACTAAAAGTGCATTTTTCAATATAACTTTCATTGTTCACCAAAATTGAATTTTCTTATTTTGCTATTATAATAGATCTCACTCTAGTAACACGATCTATGTTTAAAAACAATCGTTAATTTTTAAAAACTTTTCTTTGCGTTTAACTCAAATTTGGCCGTGTTTAAAGTGAATAAGAATTTAGCTACAATATTTAATTAAATTACCTCAAGTACATTGTTGGAAAATGGTCATTGATGATCCACAGCGCTCACAATACATACTCTAACATTTATAATATAATCCAAAACTAAAATAACTCATTAATTGATAATAATAAAATCCATAAAGCTTAATATATTTTATACATTAAACTTGTACGGTGTTACTGTTTATCAAACGATAAAAAAATAATAAATGAGTTTAGTATAAAGATCAGGAATACAAAAGAACCTTTAAAAAACTTTTATACATAGTGTACTAACGTTTCTGATTACTTATAAACTTAAGGTTTTAATTTTTTATTTTACTTAAAAATCGCAGACGGTGGACAACAAAAACGGGGCACTGGTTAGCGAGTGGCGTAAGAACCGGATGCGACTGAAGTGTGACCAGATGACAAAGAAACTGAGCTCATAAGGAGGATCTTCCGCTGAGGAGAAGGACAAAAGGACAACAACCAGAAGGAAGTTCAAGCGGAGGAGGGTAACGAAAAACAGCAGAGGACCGGCAAGTAACAATGCTAACGTCATGAAACTTTAATTTTTTTGTTGTAATAAACTGTAAAAAAAAAACAATACATTTAATGTAGGCTTCTTAGCAAAGGGTTATATTGTTGAGGTATTATTTAAATATCGATTTAAATAAGGATAGGCATGCTATAACAATGTATTGGTTGTAATAAACTAACTAAGCTTGATATTCATACAATATAAAATTGTTTCATGTTGAAACTTTCTCATTGTATGTCTTTATGATCATATGGATCCAGTTAGGTTGAAATACTGTTAAGTAAAGTGCTTAAATTGATCTCCCTACTCTAGTAATGAAAAAACTTTTATAGTTTTTAAAAAAATAAATTAAACAGTTAAATTAGTCCCAAAAGTGTTCGAGTAGTAGTCGGAGACCTTAAAACCGCAAACTCAGTTTAGGGAATTTCCTACCATCTATTTTGTTTAAATCAGAATGTGTCTCAGAAAATAAGATAAGTTAGCGCGAAAATAATAAAAATGTGTTGTAGTGCAAACCAAAACGTACAAATATCTTAGTTCATTCGTAAACAAGTTACTAGTTGGTGTGTTGAATAATCATAAGTCATAATAAAGTTTGTTCATTAGTATGACTTGGTGTTGACGAGTAGTGATGTTAGAGGAATTTGTTATAAAATCCATCCTGTTACTTTATAAAGAATACCGAACCCTATCTGAGTATCATAATTTTCCAATTAAACATGAAAAGCTCCAAAATATTTGTTTAGAACCAAGTTTTGTCACTAGTACAAACTTTTTCCATACTAAAAATCGTTATTCATTAAAAATCAATATTAGCTATACATCACTACTGTTCAAATTTTTTGGTTTAAATTTGATATAAAGAATTTAGAAATATATTTTTCAATGTTTTAATCAAAATTTCAAAGCTTCATTCTTTTATAGTTCTAAAGAAAGTATTGTGTGTTAAAAAGATTTCGCTTTATCTTCTTTGTATCATTAAGATTTTATTTCTAGGTTTACATTTTAGTGACTTAATTGGAAAATAAATTTATTTTTATGTTGAATGTTTTCTGATAAGTATTTCCTATGATAATACGTGACTTTAAATTTTCAATTCTAAATGTCCGGCATGAATTTTAATAATTTCGTTCATTTTTAATAACTATTTATGTTCATAAATTTTTTTTTGTTTGTTTAATCAATATGTTTGTTAGTTAAACGTAAGTTTAATGACTTTATTGTTTGCAGTTACGTCGGACCTTTTTTTTAATGCAGAATTTTATTGCCCAGCTGCAATTCGAGGTGTCATAAAAACATGTGTGTATTGAGTTTTTCAAATTTCTAACAACAATTGTCATTTTCGTAGATTGAACATCATTAACTTTATAAAGGTTTTTTAAGGGTATTATATCGATTATTTTCATAGAAATAATAGACATTGTTAAATTTTACGAACTTATGTTTTTTTAATGTTAATTTAAAGGTTTATATAATTTTATTATTATGCCTTAAAGTTTCGTATGTTTTTTCAACTAACCTTACATATTTCATAATAGATTTTCATAATAAAAAACTTAAAAAAATAAATTATTGTAGTACAATACAACTGCGTTTTAAGTTTAATTTTAGCCGGACTTGTTATAATTATAATCAAAAGGACAATATCTAAGAGCTTTATTTTTTTATCAAATTTAATTGTGTACCCGAATTTGCAAAAAAAATATAGTATGAAAAATATAACTATTTAATAGCTATATTGTTTTCAGAATCGCTAATTAAGAAGTATGTACTTAATTAAACTTTATTTATAAAATTAGCTAGACCGAGTCTGCAAACTTCGGACTGCGTGCCAAATGCGGCCCTCAAAACAAAAATATGCTGCCCGCGAGATACTTTTTAGCTAAAAATATACTTATTCATAACAATTGAAATAAAGGGTTTTGTATTTAAAACTTAGAATTAGGCTCTTAGTTCAAATAAATACTCTTTACTAATGCTCTATTTTTGCTTTTTCTGTATACTTTTTAGTTTAAAACAGTATTTTTATAGTGATTATTACATTTATTTCAAAATAACTTTGGCCTTTGAAGACTGTTTTACAAAGAGTGATGCCTGCGAGCAATTTTTTCTATGAAAATTGGCCGACGAGTCACTAAAGACTGCCGACCCCTGAGCTAGACTAAATATTTTTTAATTTTTAGTATTATTTACTGAATCATTTTTTTTAATATTCTTTTGTTATTTAAACTTACTTGCAATTTCTTATTTTTTGTATTAAACGACATTACTATACTCAAAATTTCTACTTGCAAATAGTTTGTTTATTAAAAATAAATGTTTACTTTAAGTTTAAAGTTAAAAATTAAAAATGTCTTAACTTTTTTATACATAAGGACTTTGGATTTTATTCTAAAGTAAAGACTTATTTTGTATTACTACAAATGTTTAGCATTTGTTCTAGATAAGATATTAAAAGGTATATAAATGGTGTGCTACTCAATAGCTAAAAGAAGTTTTTTTTATGCATTAGGTCCTTGGACCAATTATTTAAGCGCTTTTTTGTCATTCAATAAACAAGTAATATTTTATTTAATATAATATCGCAAATACCCAGAAACTAAATTTCTTGTTTATTATAAAGCTATTTCTTATAAGTTTATTAAACGACAATAAAAATGCTTAAATTTGTCGGTCCTAGGACCTGATGCTGGAATAACCTTTCGGTTATCGAGACGTACACCAATTGGATACCTTTTAATGTCTTGTCTAGGACTAATGCTAATCGTTTGACAATAATTATAGGCTTTTTAGACTAGTTTAGAAAAAATTAAAAATTTTAAACATTAAGATGTAAAAAATATATCTGAGATTTAAGGTCAAAATTGTTTTTTATTAAATCGAACAAAAGTTAACAACTACATTTTATTAACTTGAAACAAGTTAAATTTTTTAAATCAAATTTAAAGTCATCATTATATTGGTATAAGCCTAATTAACTTAGTCAAAAATTTGCAAAAGTGTATTTTCAAAAATCTGATCTTTAGGATTAGCAAAGACTTTTTCTTCCCTATAAACTTCTGGTTTAAATTCAAACCTACTTAAGTTTTGTTACAGATATAACTTTGTTTATGGTATTTTTTGTTAATATTCATTATGAATGCCTGTTTTAGTAGTTAATTTCTATAGGTAGCAAAACATTTCTTTTTATTTAAAAAACATTCGAAGACTACTCATATATCCATTTTACTCATTAATAAAGGATATAAATTTATAAGCATAACAAAAACACAAGCTTACCATAAAATTTTGCCCGGTTTTCATTGGAAACGTCATTTTAAATGACTTCAAGGTAAAAAAGGATAGTATGTATGAATTTTATTGCATTCTTAATTCCAATCGAAATTCATCTATTTTTTATTAAAATTAACGATTATTTATGATTATAGTCGAATATGATGCTTTAATTTTTTTATCAGCTAACGGAACGGGCCGAAATACTCGAGAAATCACAGCGTGCCTCTGTTGGTATTTTCAAAAGAAAAATGATTACAAATATTAATCGGAAAGAAGAACATTTATAGTCAATAGCTTTTTGTTTTGTTAGTTAAAATTTCGAATAACGTTTAATAAATGTTTTTATTTTTTGCAAACTATCTGTTTTAGACCCAGTTTAAGAAGTGGTGTACGACTCATTAACCGAAAGGTTCTATTTTCTGCTCAATTAGTCTGAGTTTTTTTTTGTTGTTCATTACCAAATACTAAGCACTTTTGGCCTATGCTTTATGAAAGTTATCTATAATTAAGGAGCTACATTATTATCAACTAATAAATTGCAATTTTGAGCTTGTCTAAGATCCCATGAAGGTTTCCCATTGGAGGCGATATCGCCTTTTGGGGCGATTTTAGTAAGTTTAGGGAGAGGTAGAAACCAGCAAAAAGTAAGAAAAAGGTGCTATTTGGAGTTGTGAGTTGAGCTATATAACTTAAGTTTTTAGATCTTTGATTAATTTTTACGTTGTTTCAATACATTAAATATAGATGAGATATAAAACACAGTTTTTTTAAAATTAATGATATCTGGAAATAATAAGTAGCGATAGTGCGAAAAATAAAAAAGGTAATAACTAGTAAATGAGTATCCCCTTTAAATTTTCTGAAAAAAAATTGATAACGAAGATAAACTCAAAAAAAAATGCTGTAGATCAGTATTTTCCAACAAAACTTACATAGGGCCACCATTGAAAACATTAAAAAAAATATGACCACTCTTTCAATAACCAATGTTAAAATTGCTTAAGACCTTTTTTTATCTTTATTATCACTTCAAGAAAATCCAATCTAAGTTTGAAATTGTTGCATTGAGCCCCCCTACCCCTACATTTGTAGCTTATGGCCCCTAAATTTCAGAAATAGTTGATTACGGGAAGCTCTGGTCTACTATGAGTTTTAAAAATACTTTTAAGTAAGTCTAAGAACTTTTTTCTCTTCACCTCTAACTACAAATGTAAATTGACATTTTCCATTTTTTAATTGACACTCAATAATCCTTCATCAGCAGTAGAAATCACTTAAAATAGATTTACAAAACAACTTTGATAAGAACCTTCTCTTCAAACTATACATAAATTATAACATTAACCAATTTTGTACTAAAAACAATTCAAAGTCACTAGTTGGTACATGAGTAAGATTCTGAAATTCAAAAAATTTTACAAAATTTTTCAGGCATATTATCAACTGATGAAATAAAATTTTTAACCATTTATTTGAGAAGAAATTGTTTTTAGATTTTTTTACAATTAAAGTCGTTTGTTACTATTTTAATTTTGTAGCTATGTATAAATACAGAATTTTGTTTTGGTTAGAAGTGATTCCCTTTCAACTAAAAAGAAGCCACAAACTTATTTTTCAAATTGCAGGACAAAAATAATTTTGCTAGCTTAATAAATTTTAAAACTATCATTTACTATTATTATCTATAATTAAAATAAAATAACCTCTAGCACAATTTTCATTAAAAAGGACAAAATAAAATTCTAAACATAGGCAAGTGGCCATTAATAGAAATAACAAGATTTTTGTCAATAAAGGGTTTAATTGTATTACAAATAGCTTAGCTACTATCATAATAGAATTTTGATTCGAAAACATTCCCTTTGCTAATTTTTCTCTCTTTTTTTTGTATAATTGATGTAAAATGCTTGTTTGCAATTATAAAGTTGATGTAAAATATTCTTTTAGCTTTATTAAAAGAATCATTTATCATCAATAAGTAAATTACAAACACAGGTTGGCCATTGGCTTTTAAGAAATTTCTTCTTGGTTGTTTGGATTTCTTTAAGGTTGTTGAAAGTACAATTTCGGATCTATATTTAATTTAAAGTTAAGTTTAAAGTAAAAAGAGGATTAAGTATTATAATAATACTGAAAAATTACTGTTAAGCAACTTTATAAGGTTTTATAAGAAAAAAATTAATAATGACTGCATTTTAAATTTTTATGATAGAATTTTAATGTTTAATAAAAATTTTACAAAATTTGTAAAAATTGTTTAAAATTCAAGGTTTTCCAGTTGCTTTTTTTAAATATCTCAAAATCCTAGTATTTTTAGCTTAAATTGTAAAATTCAAGAATTTTCTTGTTTTTTTTAGTGGCCACCCTCCAATAAAAGTATATATTACTTTTTCTACTTATAAACTAGAAATTACATGATTTTAAGTTCTTTTATAGTAACGAAGTAGTTCTAAAAATATATTTCTGGGTTGCCACTGGTTTTTGAGAAACATTTTCTAGGTTTTTTGAATTTCTTTTAATTTAAAAAAAACACCTTCTTGGTCTATTTTTAGTTAAAAATTAAATAATGTATAAAAAACTGTTTTAAAGAGTATAATAACATTAAAATAATTCTCTTAAGCTACTTTAAATGTACTTAAAAATAAATTTGATGATGACAAAAAATATAATCTATATATAAGGCTTTTGTGTTTAAGTTCCAGGTTACTTCTGGTAATATTGTGACTTTTTTTAAAGTTGCTTTAGCCTAAGTTGTCAAATTTAAGGTTTTTCCAGGATTAAAGAATAACAGATGCTTATGCAATAACTCAGTAGGGTAATCACATTAGTTCCTGTTAATTAAGCCAATATTAAACAGGAAACCAAAATGAATTCCTTGTCGAATTAAGCAGTAACTAATTGCCACCAAATTTCAATTTTGAATTTCTTTGCTGAATAAAGGTACCTTGTAGGTTGTTTGTTTGTAACTGTATGACTGGTGAAAATAGATTTTTTGATTAGATAAAAAACTACATACCACCAATCATTTAGCTCAAAACACATTTAATGAACACCAAATATTTTTTGATAGTACTTTACAAAAGATGAATAGACATATTTAGATTATCACCAACCAATTGTTCACACTTAGTGGTTTCATAACAATTATTTATGCACTAAATCAGCAAGGCAATTATATTAGTTCCTGTTGTTTGAGTTAAATTAAACAGGGAACTAAGAGAACTGCCTTATTGAGATATGCATGATTTAATTGTTGTTGTATAGTTCTTTCTTTCAGTTTGTAGATTGTTTGTTTGTAACTGTATGACTGAAATGATACTTCTTTTTAAGCAAAGAAGTATCCATTTCAAATCATTTAGCTGCTAACACAGTAATCATCACATTGCATCAGTAATAGGTTGTATGTTTGTAACTGTATGATTAGTGAATTAGTTCTTCAGAAAATCAAGAACTAATAGCGATAATCATTCAGCTCTAAACACTATTCCATGGTTACAAGAACTTCTTAATTGGTACTTTTTAAGATAGTTTTTTTGTAGTTGTATGAATAGAAAAATTGTTTCATTATTATGAGAACCATTATTGCCATTCATTTTACTACATACAAAGTAAGATAACTAATTAAATTTATAAAATACTTATTAAATAATTAGTAAACATTTTCTAAACAATTCAATTAATTTTACTAAAAAATTAACTAGAAACCATTGAGTACTGTTATATATTAACAGTTTTATTATTATGTTTTGCTAGACACATAAAAATTATTTGAAATTTATCTTTATTATAAACTTCTAGAGTAGTCAAGCCATACATAAAACTGTAAAAACATACTACTGCTTAAGGAAAAAAAAAAGTAATTAAAATATTTTGAAATAGTTTAAAAAATTCAGCCTAAAATTTAAAACAACTACACCATTTTTTATGAAGTTCAATAAGTGAATCTACTTAAATAGAATTAAAACTTTTAATCTAACATCAGGTTTCAATACGTCTGCATATTTATTAAAATGTAAAGTTCAGGGGCGCCTTTATATATTCAGTTAACTAAATACAATAGAAAATTATGTGCAGCTGTTAAAACCAAATGATTGCTCCATACTAAAAAAACTATTACAGTTTAAGCAGTTTTGGGTACAAACTTAAACAAAACCAAAGGAATAGAGAAAAATTAGAGTTATGCCAATTATCTTTTTAAATATAGCATATTTTGTAAATACAATCTGTTTAGAATTTGGTCTTTGAAAATTCATTTAAACAGCATAACTTAAACACTTATATAAATAAGATCATAATCAAAGATGTTTAGATTACTTATCTCAAATGACATTGACAGTTAACAATAAACAATTTTGAATGTAAATACACATTCAAGAGGTAAAAATTATTAGAATGACTTTACATAACTACAATAAAGTTACCAGGGTTGCCACTTGTTGTTTTAATTTTTTTCCAGGTTTCCAAGTTTATTCCAGATTTTTAAAAGAACACATTTTTATTTTTAGTTTAAACTTAAGTTAAACATAAGAAACTGCGTTAAATTGTATAAAAACATTGAAAATACAATATAAAGCTACTTCAAATATGTTATTAAATAAGAATTTTTTTGATGGTTGCAATCATTTTTTATTTTTGTGATGTTTTCATTTAAGTCAAATCGAAATTTTACTAATGAGCATGTTAAGATTGTTAAGTTCCAGGTTTTTTTGCCTAAGTTGTCAAATTCCAGGTTTTTTAGGGTTTTTCAGGTAAGTGGCAAGCCTGAGTTAACCATAAATATAATAAGTATAATTCAATCTTTAATAATTAATGGTAACCTGGTAAAACTTAAAAAAGCTAGAAAACCAGAATTAAATTTTATGAACAGCCCCAGTCAGCCTCACTTAAAATATAATTAAATGAGTTATAATTAGCCGATATTAAGTTTTTTTTTTAATTCTCCAACTAGCCTGGAATGACCACACTGTATAGCAACCAAAGAAATTGTTAACTTTATTCAATATTTACATCACATAAATTAACAGTTACCCTTAAAAGTTACATAAACTATTATTCAGATGTGCATATGTTTTAACATTTTCCCGAATTCTGAATCAGAATAGAAATCTACTATACTTAAAAAAAACATATTCCCTGGCTTACTTACTTTTATATTATGGAACTTTTTAATCCTGCTGTATCAAAATATTGATGTGCTAAAAATTACATGCAGCTAACAAAAATGGTCAAAAATGTAATTAATAAAAGCCATAATTGTTTTTAACGAAACCAGAGATGATATAAATTTTGTTAAAAAATTCATACCATTAACTAACCTAACACTTAATTCAAGCAAAACAAGCAATCAATTAGTTTTTTTTATTTTTGTATTAAACTATAATAATTTTCTATTAAAATTTGTGTAAAAACAGTTAGATTTTATTTAACTTTTTTTTAGATTTCAAGTAAATTAACTACTAATAAAATAAAAAAGTTAAGAAATTTAACTACTAGAATAAGGCATTTATTTTTTACGTAAGCATGTATTGAAAATTAAAAAAAAAAATTCTGAAACATTCTGACAATGCTAACAGTATTGACCAAAATAAACCGTTCTGAATACTGAATAAGCGCAAGTGTTTTATACAAAATGTCATGCTTGAGTAATCTTGTGGGACTTTCTCTAAAAAATTTGTAACAAAATTCACTAATCCTTTTAAAGTAATAAATTAGAAGATTTTTGTAACTTTTATTTGTCTTGAATTAATATATTTGTAATATAATTTAGTATGAATAATTATTAATCAAATCTAATATTTTGATAAAATATATATTATGTATTTGTTGATAAAATTAATATATTTGATTAGAAGTTTGTAAAAGTTATTTTATGCAATACTTCATCTCAAAAATAGTTAAATATTTTCGTAAGGTGCATTTTAATTATCTTTTTTTTTTATTAAGCTTTTGTTTTCGACTAAAACTTTAAGAGTAGTCGATAATCTTTTTCAAGTTTTTAGGAAAAAAAATCATGTAATAAAAAAGTAAACAAGTTATTAGCTTTAAACTTAAAAAATAGTTATTGCAATTTATACATAATTTGATTTAAAACTAATTTTACTTAACTAAACTGACACACAACATCAATTTGTTTTTTACTTACCACTTAAATAAGCTGAAATACTTAATAATTAAAACAAGTAAAACGTAACTCACTCCAACTCTAGTACACTAACACAAAAAATACTAAGAAGTTTACGTTTAAAACATTATCCTAAATTGTTACAAGATCTGACATAATTCTTAATGTTCTAGATAAACGATAAATTTAAAAACATTGACTGAAAGGTTTTATGTGCACCAGGTCCTCGGACTGTTTATTTTGAGCGCTTTTACATTGTCTTGTAAACAATATATTTGAGTTATAAAAACATAATATAATGGTTCTTGATTTTAATGAAAGTTTTTTTTTATCATTAATAATTACAAAAAGTAACACTTTAAGTACTTTATCACTCTATGTTAAGATTAACTATTGTATTCACAAATTATTTTATATAGTTATAATTCTTAAAATAATTTTAAAATTGCAGAATTGAAAATTAAATTACTAAAAAGAAAAATATATATAAAGCTCGAGAAAATATTTTGCTATACCCTTATCAATGTTTCTATCTAATCTGTTTTCTTACTTCGAAATAGCAATAATTGATTTATTTTTATAGTGATTTATACAAAAACTACGTAATTTTTAATGACAAGTCATATTAATAATATTTCGTACTAAGATAGCAAAATATTTTTAAATTTAGTTAACGTTAATTTAAACTAAGGTTTTTTATACTCAAAAAACAAATTAAAGCGTTTTTTAACTTACAAATTTAAACAACACTGTGAAGTCTAAACTTTGATTAAGTTTATTTATTCAAAATGAATTTTTTTTTTTGAAAAGTATTCAGACTCGATAAATAAAATTGGAATTTAGATAGAATGAATCTAACTTGTCCGACTAATTTCATGTTTAGTTTTGTTTATTTTAATAGATTATAACAAAACTATATAACGGTTGTTTTACATAAAACAAAAAATGAGGGCATGGTAGTAAGTATATGCTGGTTCGAAAGATAAAGAAAGATAAATGACCGAGGAAGTTAATTGCCACGAGAAAATTTTACCAACGTTTCTTGCCAAATTTGATGATATCTATGGCAAAGATATAAATAATTAAGCTACTCAGTCGGAAAAAAAACTTAGTCTTATTTCATTAAATATAATTTTAAGTTTTCAATTGTATTTAGTGGTTCAATTACAGTGTACGTGTTAAAAAGTTTAACTATTTATTTTGATATTATTTTTTAATCGCATAATAAAACTTTTAACAATAAATATTATTTCTTTAATGGTTTAATAAAAATAGACGTTGCTTTGTTTGTTAATTTTAAAACTATTAACTCAGCTGTAACATTTCAAGAAACGAAAAAAAAATAAAGATTCTAAATGCAACTACATAGGTATACTTTTCACTGCTTTACAAGCACTATAACTTAATTTGTATAATAAAAATATATAATTAAAGTATTATGATTTAGTTTTCATTTCCTTATTTTTATAAATTTTTTCTAATTCGATAACAACTTGTTAAACAAGTACTAATTTATAGAATATAAAAAATGTTAAACCTACGTTGTCTATACTATCTTTTGAAAAAAAATAATTTATTTATTTTTTTTTTTTTCAAAGCTATAAGTTTTCTTTTTCGTTCTTATAAAATGTAATCAACAATGATTTAAGATTTGCATTGCATTTCGGTTAGTTAAGATAACTAAAGAAAGAAAAATGCGTAAGGCTATATTTAGAGCTCACCTTATTAGCATATAGTCATCTCGTTTTTTATTAAAAGGAGTAAAAATAGGATTTTTGCTAACCAAAGTCTGATATTATAAGTTTTACTTTAAAATTATTTATAATTACTAATACAGTTCAAATTTTTTCAAAATAATTCTACTAAAAATAAATATGGTATTTTTAAGGCCATAATGCTTTTAATTTTTTTAGCAACTGTATGGGATAAAAGTACTGACTTGTTTTAGATTTGTGGTTTTTTTTAAAAATTATTTCTATAACAAAGTTAGTTTTTGTGTATATATTTATCCTTTTTTGTAATATAGGTTGTTTTCCCCTTTTTATGAAGAAGTTGATTTTAAAAAATAAAAGATATCTAGAAATGCTTCAAACAATATTTAACAAAAACTTAGTATTCTGCATGTCATTTGAATTTTATTTTAAAGTTTTCTTTTTTAATTGTACTTTGATTAGTTTAAATATTTTTATAAAAAGTAACAAAAAGTATTATATATTTAGATGTATAGTAATTAGGTAAGTTAGTTTCCTTTTTTCAGCTTAAGAAACCAAACTTTTGTTTGCAAGTATACTAGTTTACACTTAGCTTTGTAGTGTTAAAAAATATATATGCCACTGGCTTGTTTTTAAAATAATTAATTTCTTAAAAGTATTATGTAGAAACAAAAGTTTTTGATTATAGAAATTTAGGAAGTAGAACTACAATTTTTAATGCTAATTTCTTTTAAGAACTTAAGTAATTGTTTTGTTAAGACATCAATTAAATTTAGTATCCCAATCCTCTCACTTTCTTATTTTGTTACAATGTTTAAACTTTTTCATTACTTAACTTAAATATCATTATATAACTAAAAAAAATATTCTTTAAGTAAAAAAATGTGCTCAAAGGTTTAACTAACAATTTTATTATAGTATTATCTATTTGTGTACAATTTTCAGATTTTACTTAAGATTTATGATGGAGTCGGGACCCTATGATGCAGGGATGATTTTCAATTCTTGAAATACTTCCATGTAAAATAGATTGATGACCAAAAAATGCTGTATAATAGTAAGTAATTGGCTGTTAAATTTTAATCTTTAATTTAATGTATCATTGTTACAAACACTGTGGTTTACTGGGTTTCTAATCTACGAGGGTAGGTATAAAACTTGCATGAAGAGACGTTTTAGCACAAAGACACTTTTGCACTTTAACATTTTTGCACTAAGGGTTAGTTTTGTACAAATATACTTTTACACGGAATAGCTTTTGCATGAAGACAATTGAGCAAGAAGACACATTTGTACGTTTTTATAATTTTTTAATATAATTTTCTATTTCTGTTTCATAATATAAAATAGTTTCACAAATTAAACGCTTTAACAAGCATAAATTCAAAAAAAAAGAGAAAATCTACTGTTTTTTTATTTGGATATTGTTTCTTTATTAGTAATTTAGTAATTAAAGATTATTATTACTTTGTTGTTGGCCTAGATATATCAGTTTTTGTAAAAAAACTTTAAAAATTCTTACAATTGCTATTGTATTAACAAGTATTTAATAATACTTATAATATTTTTTTTTTAATTTGTTTTATATTTTTGTTATTTTATTTCAAAAAGAAATCTATTTTTTGTCTTATTACTAAAGTTTTACAACTTTATCGTGAATGTAGTATCATAGTTTGTTATGATGATAGTGTGGTCTGATGATTAAATCGGCATGATCAACCCTTTGTTAAACCTGAGCTTGCCTCACGGCAAATGAAAGTCCAGGCTTCTGCTTTGCGGACTTTTGTCGATGTTTTTTTGTTGATTGTTTATTATGGAATCAGAATATAAATTTTTATTATAGTACATTTTGATTTTCATAATTATAATTTGGATCAACATATATCTTGGCTTAGTATTTATTTTGTTTAAAGTAAGCTACTCTAAATAAACATAAAAATATCTGACGCCTTAATTGTATTTTGCAAATCTTTACCTGTACAGCAATGTTTTTAATTTATTTGTAAACAGTTGTGTTCCTAATATTTTTTTAATGTGTAATGGCAATCTATTTAAGAATACGGTGTTTGGTATTTACAAAACAATTGTATGAAGCTAAGTTAACAAAACTTCATATTAGTGTAGATTTATTATACCTGTCCTCGACAAGACGTTAAACTGTCACGGTGGTGTGTAATTCCATAACCAAAAGGATTTTGTACATCAGACAAAATTTTTGAAAGTTTATTATTTATGTTTAACAAACATTTGTATTTAAAAAAAAAAGTTTTGTTTTTATAAATTATTCATGTTATGTCAAGTGTGTTTTTATGTAACTTTATTTTAACTTGAAATTTAAAAAAAGTGGTGTTTGTCATATGCTTAATTTTCACTTTAAGCAATAAATAAATTTTAATTAGACTTGCGGTTTTATCTTCTACTTGTTGTAAAAAAAATTCTTACCTGTTAATAAGAAAAAATGTTGTCTTTAAATTAATAATCTTTTTGTTGTTTTTTTAAACCATCACTGTTGTTTAGACGGCCTAGTGTTTAGGTAATTTATCTTTAGTTAACAAAAAAAAAGAGAATCAATAAGATTATTATTACTTACTTATAATTCAAGTTCCATAGTGTAAAGTAGGTTGTTTAGTAACAATTAATTGTGTTAAGTTCATGACAACTTTTAAACTTAGAGAGAGTTTTAAACTTTAAAGTAAATATTGTTTTAAATGTTGGGTAATTTTATATTTTTAGATAAAATATTTGCTTACTTTTAAATTTTACTCATATGACGGTTTAAACTTAGTTCAGTATTTCATTCGAAACTTATTTCTCCCTCTGTATTTTTTATGTTTTTTTTTTCTATTTGTGGTCCTAGTTAAAATAAAAAAAAACTTATATTAATATTTTAAGACTATACTATGAAAACTAAGTTTTAATCTTATTCAAATAGAATTCTTTTTGTATAAGATTTTTAATTTAAGCACTGATAAGGTCTTTGACAGAAACTTTGTTTTTAAAGGAATTTTTTTGTACATTTCTGTAACCCAATATTAGCAAAATGAATATTCAGTTCATTTACTATGTTAATTAGTTTGGTATAAGTACATTTATTTATATCTAGCAGATCTGGCTATTAGTTGTTTTTTTTTTCATATAAGTTATGTTATATATTTTTTACATATTTTGGATGTGTTTTTCTCAGAGGTTTTTAACATACTTTCATATTATGCCTTTTTTGATATTATTTTAATTTTTCAAGTTTGTTTCTATATCCTTTGTATTTTTAAACTTTAATCAGACTATTAAAACTGTTTTTGAAGATATTTTTTATAAGTTAATCATTTTGTTTTATGGCTTTTAATATAGTTTTAGTTATTAAAGCTTTTGATCTCAACTAGAGTTTACCTTCAGATAATTTTGTATTTTGAGCATTTTCAAAGTTGTTTCTTTAATTTTTACTATCAAGTTTTTAAATTTTGCATCAATAGAACTTTCAGATTGAATAAATTTGTTAGTTTCATGTTTGCTAAAAATAAGTACAGCATCTGCTAAAAGTTGTTTGAAATTAATTTTGAAAGGTTTTGAGAGTATTGGTTTTTATTTTAGAAGCTATTTTTTATTAGATTGCAGTTATTAAGTGATATAAAAAGGGAAAGTAATCTGATATATTTGACAAAAGTATTTAACACTTAATATTTTTTTCTGGTGAGGAGCAATAAAAATGATCTATCAATGTACCGCAAGAATTGTTAATTCTAGTTGGGGCTTTGATGATATTTGTAAGACTAAATCAATTAATTTGATTCAAGTAATTTTTGACTGAAGCAACTTTATTACTTTGATAGGATATATTAATATCTCCAAATGTATAAATACTTTTATAATTATTTATATTTTTGAACAAAAAATCTGAAACTTTTCACTGAATTCAGCTATTGAGGTTCCAAGATGAGTATATGATAATCCTACAAAAAAATTTTACCTATTTTTACTACCAATTCCTACTGATATTTCTAACCATGTTGATTCATAACTATCACTAGTAAAATTTAAGTCTTGTCTAATTGAATAACTTATTGATTCTTTAAGGGACACCCCGACCTCTCCTGAGTTTAACACAGAGTTTATTTGTTAATTGAAATTGTAGCACGTTAAGGTTAAAAATTTTTTTGTTTTTATATTAATTTTAGTCTCACAGATGCCTCACATACCACGTATAATTTTATATGAATACATATATTCCTGAAGTTGATATTTATTTTTATTTAAATTTTTTAAACTTGCATGTAAAAAACTTAAACTACAATTAAAATTTTTTTAATATTTATTTCAAAATTCTTTGTATAGGAATACTGAGACCCCGTAGAAATAGGCTCAGTCTGTACAATAAGTTTTTTATTTATTTGTGAAATACTATTATTTTTCAAAAATCATTTAAAGCCACTAACTTGACTAAATGGAAAAATATTTTAACAACAAAAACTTTTAAAAATTTTATAATTAATACTATAAATATTATTTAAGTAAAGGTTTTCAAATTTTCTATTGCTAAATATACTAAAAAATACTTACTGGACTAAACAGTTAACGGAAAAAAATGTTCATTAGATTCACTTGAAGAAACAAATTGGGAACTATAAGTTTTTCTAAATTTAAAATGTGACCATTTGCTGTATATTTAATAATACATACAACTATTTTTCACACCTATTTTACACACTAAACAAGCATATTCACGTTTTTATACAGACATTAAACTATTAAATGCTTCTTAACAAAAGAATAAAATTCTAAGTTACGAAACTAGATTCCTTAAGTCTGAAATAAGTTTTTAGTAATCGTGTTCTATCCCATTTTTGTATTAGATAAACAGTTTCTTTGTAATCCATACAAACTTACAGTTGTTAAATTTTTGTAACAATTAGCCTTAAAAAATAATTATTTATTTATTTGAGTAATATTTTTATTTATGTACATATTTTTAATACTATCATCTGATGTTTCTTTTTATTATTGTGTATCTTATTACCTTATTAGTAATTAAAAACAATTTTATACCCATTTTTAATACCTTTTAACTAATTATATAGTAAAACAAGTAATTTTTTTCTGGATTCTAGCAGCTCTGTCTGATTTGCTAACTTTCCATTAATTTCCTGTTTTTTATTAAGAAGTGCATTAGTTGATTTTTCAAAACTTCTGTCAATTTTTTTATCATTTTCTTTAATGTAGAGCAATTAACTTTCTCAGAATGGATTTTTTTTTTATTGTTTAATTATCTCCTATCTCATTCAAATAGAAAAAAACTACCCATTTGGTATGAACTTAATTTTAATATGCAATTTGCTTGTACTATAAAATTAATTAAAAATCAGAAAAAAAAAATATTATAGAAAAAGTTGCACTGTACTTTGTAAGTAAAACAAAATTAAAGTGTCTATAAAATAGTTATAAACTTAAAAGTTGTATGTAAAATTTTCCGAATAAACATAATAAAATTTGTTTATTAAACAATTAACGAACAATGCAATTTAATTTTTACACCCTTTGCTTTAACCTAGATAAAGAAACTATAAAAAAGTTTTACAAAATTTATATTTACAAAAAATTATGAACAGTGCTTATAATTTGTAAGTTAATTTGAAATTGTGGCAGTTATATTAATTACATGAAATCGAAATAAGACACTTTAAAAATTAGCAAAATTGTTAACTACTTTTTCTTGAATGGATTACTACTAATATTGAATATGGACCCTAGTCTCATATGAGCATCTAATTATTTTATCTTTCTTTATTTATACTTATGTTTTATTTTATCCTTTACATCTTTATTTATAATAAATTAAGAATTAATTGTAATATACATATACGAATATAAATACATACCTTAAATAAATACTCAAGACTTCTAAAAAAGTTTTATAAAGTATGTTTTGTTTTTTGGTCGTTCTTTTTTCATGGTTAAAGTTTTTGTTTTAGGGCATTTTGCTTTAAGAGGAATTTGTAAACTTCAGTTGCTTTCAGTATGTCTGTATTCTGCTTCATGTAGGTAGTTAATGACAAGGTATTTATTCCAAGGTATGCACTGCAAGTTAGGTATGTCTTTTATGATGTGATCAAAGTGCTTACTTAGGTTTCAGGTTACTATACAATATATTATAAAGTATATTTTTAAATTAAACAATTAAATTAATTAATCAGTTGTTGTTAAAAATTATTTAGTATAGTTAAAACTTTAACTTAGTTCAAGTATATTTTTAGCTAAACAAATTTGTTATTTGTAATCGTTTTGTAATTTAAGCTACCCTTATATCAATTTAGATTGTTTTCTAATAACATTGTAAATTTGTCACTCAATTCTAGTATTTTTGCTCTTGAATCAAGTTAAAATTATTTTTTCTTTTTTTGTTGGCAAATTCTGTTAGTAATTCTAACCATAGTAATTCATAGTTGGTGGAGATTTAAACAAGAAAATTTGAACAAATTATTTAGCTTTTTGCATATTTACACTTACCCACTTACTTTTTTTTGCATGTTTCCACCTACCCTTCTCTGATATTTAAATATCTTTTAAAGAAATTTTAAATAGGCAATTTCATAAAAAAACTTAAAATTCATATTATGTCTGACTAACAGGACTCATCAGTTTTAAAAGTAAAAACTTAATTAGAACATAAAAATTAAAAGTTAATCAAACAATCTTAAGCATTATTCTATTTTGTATTACTTTTTAAGGTTATAATTTTGTCTTACAATATTTGAAGAAACTAAAAATAAAATCAATATTCAAGATGTTGAAAATAGTAAATATAATGTTATATTGTAACTACGAAATGTAATTAGACATTATTTAGGTGCATAAAGTAAACTTAAGATGTAGAAGTTACTATTATTATTTGTTGAAAATTTAAATAACAATTAATACGGGTAACATTAATATATCATTTATTAATCACTATATTCTTTAAAAGTTATAGATTGTTAAAGTTTTAATATTAAGAATGTTATTAAAAAGTTGTTTACTAAAAGTTGTTTAGACTTAATAAAATGCTCAGCGTTTTGACTAAAAAAGCATTTTTCAATATAACTTTCATTGTTCACCAAAATTGAATTTTCTTATTTTGCTATTATAATAGATCTCACTCTAGAAACATGATCTATGTTTAAAAACAATCGTTAATTTTTAAAAACTTTTCTTTGACATTTAACTCAAATTTGGCCGTGTTTAAAGTCAATAAGAATTTAGCTACAATATTTAATTAAATTACCTCAAGTACATTATTGGAAAATGGTTATTGATGATCCACAGAGCTCACAATACATACTCTAACATTTATAATATAATCCAAAACTAAAATAACTCATTAACCGATAATAATAAAATCCATAAAGCTTAATATATTTTATACATTAAACTTGTACGGTGTTACTGTTTATTAAACGATAAAAAAACAATAAATGAGTTTAGTATAAAGACCAGGAATACAAAAGAACCTTTTAAAAACGTTTATACATAGTGTACTGACGTTTCTGATTACTAATAAACTTATGGTTTTGATTTTTTATTTTACTTAAAAATCGCAGACGGTGGACAACAAAAACGGGGCACTGGTTAGCGAGTGGCGTAAAAACCGGATGCGACTGAAGTGTGACCAGATGACAAAGAAGCTGAGCTCATACGGAGGATCTTCCGCTGAGGAGAAGGACAAAAGGACAACAACCAGAAGGAGGTTCAAGCGGAGGAGGGTAACGAAAAACAGCAGAGGACCGGCAAGTAGCAATGCTAACGTCATGAAACTTTAATTTTTTTGTTGTAATAAACTGTTAAAAAAAACAATACATTTAATGTAGGCTTCTTAGCAAAGGGTTATATTGTTGAGGTATTATTTAAGTATCGATTTAAATAAGGATAGGCATGCTATAACAATGTATTGGTTGTAATAAACTAACTAAACTTGATATTCATACAATATAGAATTGTTTCATGTTGAAACTTTCTCATTGTATGTCTTTGTGATCATATGGATCCAGTTAGGTTGAAATACTGTTAAGTAAAGTGCTTAAATTTATCTCCATACTCTAGTAATGAAAAAACTTTTATAGTTTAAAAAAAAAAAAAATTAAAAAGTTAAATTAGTCCCAAAAGTTTTCGAGTAGTAGTCGGAGACCTTAAAACCGCAAACTAAGTTTAGGGAATTTCCTACCATCTATTGTTGTTTAAATCAGATTGTGTCTCAGAAAATAAGATAAGTTAGCGCGAAAATAATGAAAATGTGTTGTAGTGCAAACCAAAACGTACAAATATCTTAGTTCATTCGTAAACAAGCTACTTATTGGTGTGTTGAATAATCATAAGTCATAATAAAGTTTGGTTAGGAGGATGACTTGGTGTTGACGAGTATAGATGTGTAATTTGCTATAAAATCCATCCTGTTACTTTATAAACAATACCGAACCCTATCTGAGTATCATAATTTTCCAATTAAACATGAAAAGCTCCAAAATATTTGTTTAGAACCAAGTTTTGTCACTAGTACAAACTTTTTCCATACTAAAAATCGTTATTCATTAAAAATCAATATTAGCTATACATCACTACTGATCAAATTTTTTGGTTTAAATTTTATATAAAGAATTTAGAAATATATTTTTCAATGTTTTAATCAAAATTTCAAAGCTTAATTCTTTTATAGTTCTAAAGAAAGTATTGTGTGTTAAGAAGATTTCGCTTTATCTTCCTTGTATCATTAAGAATTTATTTCTAGGTTAACATTTTAGTGACTTTATTGGAAAATAAATTTATTTTTATGTTGAATGTTGTCTGATAAGTATTTCCCATGATAATACGTGACTTTATTTTTCAATTCTAAATGTCCCGCATGAATTTCAATAATTTCGTTCATTTTTGATAACAATGTATGTTCTTAAATTTATTTTTGTTTGTTTAATCAATATGTTTGTTAGTTAAACGTAAGTTTTATGACTTTATTGTTTACAGTTACGTCGGACCTGTTTTTAATGCAGAATTGTACTGCCCAGCTGCAACTCGAGGTGTTATAAAAACAGGTGTGTATTGAGTTTTATAATTTTCTAACAGCAATTGTCACTTTCGTAGATTGAACATCATTAACTTTATAAAGGTTTTTTAAGGGTGTTATTTCGATTAATTTCATAGAAATTAGACATTGTTTAAGTTTGCGAACTTATGTTTATTTAATGTTAATTTAAAGGTTAATATAATTTTATTATTATGCTTTAAAGTTTCTTATGTTTTTTCAACTAACCTTACATATTTTATCATAGTATATCATAATAAAAAATTTAAAAAAATAAATTATTGTAGTACAATACAACTGCGTTTTAAGTTTAACTTTAGCCGGATTTGTTATAATTATAATAAAAAGGACAATATCTAAGAGCTAACAATTTTTTTATCGAATTCAATTGCGTTCCCAAATTTGCAAAAAAAATATAGTATGAAAAAGATAACTATTTAATAGCTATGTTGTTTTAGAATCGCTAATTAGGAAGTATGTACTTATTTAAATTTTATTTATTGAATTAGCTAGACCAGGGGTCGGCAAACTTCGGACTGCGGGCCAAATGCGGCCCTAAAAACAAAAATTTGCTACCCGCGAGATACTTTTTAGCATAAAATATACTTATTCAAAACAATTGAAATAAAGGGTTTTGTGTTCAAAACTTAGAATTAGGCTCTTAGTTCAAATAAATACACTTTATTAGTGCTCTATTTTTGCTTGTTTTATATACTTGTTAGTTTAAAACAGTATTTTTATAGTAATTATTACATTTGTTTCAAAATAATTTTGGTCTTTAAAGACTGGTTTATAAATAGTGATGCCTAGAAGCAATTTTTTCTATGAAAATTGGCCGACGAGTCACTAAAGACTGCCGACCCCTGAGCTAGACTAAATATTTTTTAATTTTTAGTATTATTTATTGAAGCAATTTTTTTTTAATATTCTTTTGTTATTTAAACTTACTTGCAATTTCTTATTTTTTGTGTTAAACGACATTACTAAACTCAAAATTTCTACTTGCAAATAGTTTGTTTATTAAAAATTAATGTATACTTTAAGTTTAAAGTTAAAAGTTAAAAATGACATAACTTTTTAATACTTAATGACTTTAAATTTTATTCTAAAGTAAAGAATTATTTTGTATTACTACAAATGTTTAGCATTTGTTCTGGATAAGAGTTTAAAAGGTATATAAATGGTATGCTACTCAAAAGCCAAAAGAAGTTTTTTTTATGCATTAGGTCCTTGGACCAATTATTTAAGCGTTTTTTATTGTCATTCATTAAACAAGTAATATTTTATTTAATATAATATCGCAAATACCCAGAAACTAAATTAAAGCTATGTCTTATAAGTTTATTGAACGACAATAAAAATGCTCAAAATATTTGATCCTAGGACCTGATGCACGAAGAACCTTTTGGTTATCGAGTCGTACACCACGGATACCTTTTAATGTCTTGTCCAGGACTAATGCTAATCGTATGACGTTATGTCTTTACTTTAAAATAAAACTTAAAGTCCTTATGTCGTGTTCAGGACAAATCAAAAACATATAAACTATTTTTTATGTTATAACTGTTTTGCAAATTTTAAAAAGCATTTTCGAAGATCAAAATATAATAAACAAGTTTTCTAAAAAAGTTTACCTTGCATAAGTACATCATAAACCACAACAATACTTATCAGAATAAATTACTTTAGTCAGTTCTTGCGATTTTTTTACTGTTTTTTTTTTAACAGATTCGACAAAATTTAATTTTAAAACCTCTAAATTTATGACCTTTATATGTAAAAAAAAATATGCTGAATGATTCAAGGTTGATAAGCTTAATTATTTACAACTATCAAGTTACACTAAACTCGATTTTGGAAACTGTGGCTTTAATATTTTTTTTTTGTAAATGAGTATCTTTTTTGAACGGAAATTTATCTAAAAGTTAATTGTAGAATTTTTGTTGTATTTTGAATAATTGTATGACGTTTTGTTTATAAGAATATTTAAGACTAAAACTGTTTGTTTAGTATAAATTTATTTTCTCTATTAAAGTTGCATATTTCTTTATATGCTATAAATAAGCAATAATGTTTTAATACACACTAGTCTACATTTTTTGAGAGCTACTTAAATCAAATATACATTTTAATTAATTTACTTACTTAACTGAAGTTTAAGGGGATTCCCCTTCTTTGGCAATGTCAGCCATCATTGACGGGCTTATCGCCTTGGCTTATGGGTCAAGTTAGGGGGATTGTTGGTAGTGTCCAAAATACTACAACAGATTATTAAGAGCAAGCATACTTATTTTACAAAAATAGAATATGGTAAAAAGAGTTATTAAAGAACTCTACCCGTATTGTTTTACAAGATTTACAACAGCGAAAACTAATACAGATGCTATCAAAATCAAAACCAGGTTATAAAAACTTAGGTTAGTAAAATTCAGGTTAGCCAACTAAAATTAATCAAAACCTAGTTAGATTAAAGAAAAAAACTTAGTTTACAAACTTACTTAGTAAAAAGTGTTTAGATTATACAAAAACTACAATACACAATATATCAATAAGAAATACAATGATAAAAAGAACTTGTTTTTATACAATGCTAAAAAATGTTATGAATATTGTAAATGCAGCTCAGTAGCTTATTGAACAGTTAAATTTTGACTAAATTTGACATTAAAAAATAGTTAGAAAACAACAAACTGAAATTAATAAACACAAATAACTTTTTGTTTATCAATCTGCACTTAACAACTTTAGTTGTAAAATAAAACATTACTTTCTGAAATGTGTACTTAATCAACAATGAGCAGCTATTTATGTGTTTTCAACAATCAATGATAAAAAATACTAATCTGCATTTTCGACACTGCACTTTTCGCCCTTGCAAAACTGGTACTTCATCTTTTTACACAACTCATAACAGCGAAGTAACTATAACGAGCTTAATTTTACTTGTATCGAATAATTTAAACAAAATATTAGTTTAAAATGACAACACTGTGTTTTTAAGAAAGGCTAATTAGCATTTAGATTTAGGAATTTTCTGGTCGCTTTATCAGATAATTTAGACTTATTTATTAGCAGAACGTTTTACTTTTGTAAACTTGTACTCAAGTAATTATAAATTAGTCCAAAAACCTATTTTTCTAGTACAATAATATAATTACCATCGTTGCTAAAACATGTATAAATTTTGGAAACGGGTCTAAATTTCACGGAGACAAAATTGCACGAGGTTACTAAATTGCACGAGTGCTAAAATTGCACGAGAGTTAATAATACAGCAAAATAGAAATTAAAAAAACAAGAATTTTAAACGAGGATAAGGGTTAGGGATAATAGTGATAGTGAAAATAAAAAAACAACTAACAAAATTATTATTAAAAAAAAAGAAATAAAAAATTATTAAAAAATGAAATCTACCGATCGAAGGCAAGGGTTTGGGGTAACAGTGAGAATACAAAGTGAAAATAAAATAACAAAAATCAATAATAATTTAATAAACTAAAAAAAAAATCGCTTACCGACCAAGGGTAAGGGTTTGGGGTAACAGTTATTATAAAAATAAAATTAATACTGAAATAGATAAAAAATTAAGCCGTGCAAAAATGTCTCCGTGCAAAATTATCTGCTCGTATAAAAGTCTCTTCGTGCAAAAGTGACTCTTCGTGTAAAAGTATCTTTGTGCAATTTGGTGCACTCGTGCAACTTTGTCTCCTCGTGCAATTTTGTACGATTGTGCAAATTAGACAGCTATAAATATATTTATATCGTACATTTGACACTATATTTTGCAAACACTTTGTTTCTTAATAATTGTTTTCAATACTAAACGATTAGCCACATTTCAAATTTTTTTTTTAATGGTTTGATGTTGCCGAAATTTACAAACTTATCAGTTTTCAATTAAAGTAGTCGAGCCGAACATTCTAACAGATGTAACGGATTTGTTTACTTTATCACTTACAAGAAAAAATGTGAAAAAGTGCTACAACTATATGATGAAGCTGCAACAACAAATTTATTATTAAACACTCAGCGTAATAGCATACGTTACTACAACAAAGCTAAAAGAAAAGTTGTTATTTTTAAATATTCCAGTAAGCTTTTTAATTGTTTAGTTTTATCTAGTGATTTCCAGTTAAAAAAAAGCTACTGTAAAAAGTTAAGCATTTACACTAAACCAAAAATAATTCATATTAATTTATTGACTTTGATCAAAAGTTTTACAAAACATATTAAAGAAACCATTTAAGATGTTTTTGTTTAAATCGAACAATAATTGTAGGCTTACTAGATTAGTTTAGAACAAGTTAAAGTATTTCAACAATTAAATTTAAAATATATATCTGAAATTAAAGGCGAACTTTTTATTTATTTAATCGAATAAAAATTAATAGCTGCATTATATCAATTTGAATCGAGTTAAACTTTGTAAAAAATACTTGTATCAATTTTAGGGTCATCATTACTTCGGTGTAACACCATTAACTTAATCATGAAATGTGCAAAAGTTTATTGGCAAAAATCTTATTTTAGTATTAGCTAAATATTACCTTTCCATAATTTTCTGCTTTAAATTCAAACCTACTTAGGTTTTGTTACATATATTACTTTGATTATGGTATTTTTGTATATATTTATTATGCATGCCTGTTTTATTATTTAATTTCTATAGGTAGTAAAAACATAGTTTTTTACTTAAAAAATGTTTGAAGACTAAACATATTTCAAAATTTCCATTAAAATAAGAAAGCAATTTAGAAGATTGATAAAAAACACAGGCTTACCATAAAAGTTTGCTCATTTTTAATTGGAAAAGTCATTTTCAATGATTTTAAGGTAAGGAAGTATGGAATCTCTTTAATTGCATTCCTAATCTCAATCAAACTTTATCTGTTTTGTAGTAAAATAAAATATTCCTTATGATTATAGTCGAATATTGATGCTTTATTTCTTGTCAGCCAAAGAATGGGCCTAAATACTTGAGAAATCATAGTGTGCCTCTGTTGGTATTTTCAAAAAAAAAGAAAGAAAATACAAACTTTTATTTTTGTTTAAATGAACAATTACAAAGAACTTTTGGCCTATGCCTTATGAAAGTTATCTATAATTAAGGAGGTATATTATTATCAACTAATAAATTGCAATTATGAGCTTGTCTTAGATCCCATTAAGGTTTCTTAGATCCCATAAAGGTTTCCCATTGGAGGCGATATCGCCTTTTGGGGCGATTTTAATAAGTTGGGGGAGAGGTAGCGACCAGCAAAAAATATGAAAAAAGGGCTATTTCGGAGTTGTGAGTTGAGCTATATAACTTAGGTTTTTAGATCTTTGATTAATTTTTACGTTGTTTGCATTACATTAAATATAGATGAGATATAAATTTGAGTTTTTTTTTTAATTAATGATATCTGGAAATAATAAGTAGCGATAGTGCGAATAAGTATAAAGGTAATAACTAGTAAGAGTAATCCCTATAAATTCTCTGCAAAAAAAAATTGATAATGAAGATAGTTTCGAAAAAATATGCTGTAGATCAGGATTTTCCAAAAAAACTTTCATGAGACCACCATTGAAAAAATTAAATAATTATGACCACTCTAACTAATGTTAAAAATGCTTAAGACCTTTTTTTTTATCATCACTTCAAGAAAATCCAATATAAGTTTGAAATTGTGACATTGAGCCCCCTACCCCTACATTTGTAGCTTTTGGCCCCTAAGTTTCTGAAATGGCTGATTACGGGAAGCTCTGGTCTACAATGAGTTTTAAAGCTACTTTTAATTAAGTCTAAGAACTTTTTTCTCTTTACTTCGAACTACAAATGTAAATTGACATTTTCCATTTTTTAATTGTCACTTAACAATCCTTCAGTAGAAACCACTTAAAATAGATTTACAAAACAACTTTGATAAGAACCATCTCCTCAAACTATACATAAATTATAATATTTAACAATTTTGTACTAAAAAAAAAAATTTATTAAATTTACTTCATCAAAGTCACTAGTTGGTAAATGAGTAAGATTCTGAAATTCAAAATGTTGTACTAAATTTTTCAGGAATATTATCAACTGATAAATAAAATTTTAAACCATTTATTTGAGAATAAAATGTTTTTAGATATTTTTACAATTAAAATCATTTGTTACTACTTTAATTTTTAGCAATGTATAAATACAGAATTTTGTTTTGGTTAAAAGTGATACCCTTTCAACTAAAAAGAAGCCACAAACTTATTTCTCAAATTGCAGGACAAAAATAATTTGCTAGCTTAATAAATTTTAAAACTATCATTTATTATTATTCTCTATAATCAAAATAAAATAATCTTTTAACACAACTTTCATTAATAAGGACAAAATAAAATTCTAAACATAGACCACTGGCCATTAATAAAAATAAGAAGTTATTTATATCAATAAAGGGTTTATTTGTACTACAAATAGCTTAGCTACTATCATAATATAATTTTGATTCGAAAATATTCAATTTCCTAATTTTTCTCTTTGTTTGTATAATTGTATATAAAATGCTTGTTTGCAACTATAAAGTTGATGTAAAATATTTTCTTAGCTTAAAAAAAAGAATCATTTATCATCAATAAGTAAATTACAAACACAGGTTGGCCATTGGTTTTTAAGAAATTTCTTCTTGGTTGTTTGGATTTCTTTAAGGTTGTTGAAAAAACACATTTTTGTGTCTATTTTCAATTTAAAGTTAGGTTAAAGGTAAAATACTGTAATAAATAGTATAAAAAAATTAAAAAATACTGTTAAGCGACTTTATAAGGTTTTATTAGAAAAAAATTGATAATGACTTTATTTTAATCTTTATGATAGATTTTTGGTGTTTAATCAAAATTTTATAAAAAATGTAAAAATTGTTTAAAATTCAAGGTTTTTCCAGTTGCTTTTTAAAATAACTCAAAATCTTAGTATTTTTAGCTTGAATTGTAAAATTCAAGAATTTTCTAGTATTTTTTACTGGCCACCCTCAAATAAATGTTTATATCA
This sequence comes from Thalia democratica, assembly GCF_965202585.1. Lineage (NCBI taxonomy): Eukaryota > Metazoa > Chordata > Thaliacea > Salpida > Salpidae > Thalia > Thalia democratica. Next base: position 31,168,966 of record NC_139169.1, on the reverse strand, counting down.
CTTTTTATACTTATAAACTAGAAAATACATGTTTTTAAGTTTCTTGACAGTAAAAAAGTTCTTTAAAAATATATTAATGGGTTGCCACTGGTTTTTGAGAAACATATTCTAGCTTTTTTGAATTTCTTGTAGATATCAAATGTACACTTTTTTGGTCTATTTTTAGTTAAAAACTAAATTTAAGGTGAGAAAAACTGTTTAAAGAGTATAATAACATTGAAATAATTCTCTTAAGCTACTTTAAATGTATTTAAAAATCAAATTGATGATGACAAAAAATATAATCTATATACATTGGCTTTTGTGTTTAAATTGTTTTAATTCCAGGTTTTTTCAAATATTTTAGTGATTTTTTTCAAAATTTTATAGACTAAGTTGTCAAATTTAAGGTTTTTCCAGGATTTAAGTTTATTTAAATCTAGGTATTTGTCCAGGATTTAAGGCAAAAGATTAACAGATGCTTATGCAATAACTCAGTAGGGTAATCACGTTAGCTCCTGTTTATTAAGCCAATATTAACTAGGAAACCAAAATGAATTCCTTGTCGAATTAAGCAGTAACTAATTGCCACCAAATTTCAATTTTGAATTTCTTTGCTGAATGAAGGTACCTTGTAGGTTATTTGTTTTTAACTGTATGACTGGTGAAAATAGTTTTTTTGATTAGATAAAAAACTACATACCACCAATCATTTAGCTCAAAACACATTTAATGAATACAAAATAGTTTTTGATAGTATTTTACAAAAGATGAACAGACATATTAAGATTATCACCAACCAATTTGTTCACACTTGGTGCTTTCATAACAATTATTTATGCACTAAATCAGCAAGGCAATTATATTAGTTCCTGTTGTTTGAATTAAATTAAACAGGGAACTAAGAGAACTGCCTTATTGAGATATACATGATTTAATTGTTGTTGTATAGTCCTTTTTTTCAGTTTGAAGATTGTTTGTTTGTAACTGTATGACTGAAATGATACTTCTTTTTAAGCAAAGAAGTATCCATTTCAAATCATTTAGCTGCTAACACAGTAATCATCACATCGCATCAGTATTAGGTTGTATGTTTGTAACTGAATGATTAGTGGATTAGTTCTTCAGAAAACCAAGAACTAATAGCGCTAATCATTCAGCTCTAAACACTATTCCATGGTCACAAGAACTTCTTGAATGGTACTTTTTATGATAGTTTGTTTGTAATAATATGAATGGAAACAATGGTTTTTTATTATGAAAACCATTATTTACATTCATTTTACTACATACAAAGTAAGATAACTAATTAAATTTATAAAATATTTATTAAATAATTAATAAACAGTTTCTAAACAATTTAATTAATTTTACATAAAAATTAACTGGAAACCATTTAGTACTGTTATATATTATCACAGTTTAATTATTATGGTTTGCAGACACATAAAATTATTTGAAAATTATTTTTATTATAAACCACTAGAGTAGTCAAACTATACATAAAACTGTAAAAACATAATATTGCTTTAAAAAAAAGATTAATTAAAATATTTTGAAAAAGTTTAAAATATTCAGCCTAAAATTAAAAATAACTACAACATTTTTTATGAAGTTCAATAAATAGAATCTACTTAAATAGAATTAAAACTTTTAATTTAACATCAAGTTTCTATATGCCTGCATATAAATTAAAATGTAAAGTTCAGAGGCGCTTTTATATATTCAGTTAACTAAATACAATAGAAAAGTTATGTGCAGCTGTTGTAACCAAATGATTGCTCTATACTAAAAAAAACTATAACAGTTTAAGCAGTTTTGGGTACAAACTTAAACAAAACCAATGAAATAGAGAAAAATTAGAGTTATGCCATATATCTTTTTAAATTTAGCATATTTTGTAAATACAACCTGTTTAGAATTTGGTCTTTCAAAATTTATTTAAACAGCATAACTTAAACACTTATATAGATAAGATTTCCTATCTCAAATGACACTGACAGTTAAAATAAACAATTTTTGAATGTAAATACAATTTCAAGAGGTAAAAATTATTAGAATAACATTATGACTATACATAACTATAATAAAGTTACCAGGGTTGCCACTCGTTTTTTAAATTTTTTTCCAGGTTTTTAAAGTTTATTCCAGATTTTTAAAAGTAGACATATTTTGGTCTATTTTTAGTTTAAACTAAAGTTTAAGATAAGAAACTGTGTTAAATAGTAAAACTTTGAAAAGATACTGTAAAGCTACTTCAAATATGTTATTCAATGAAATATTTTTTGATGATTGCAATTCTTTTTTATTTTTATGATTTTTCTTAAGTCAATTCGAAATTTTACTAATGAGCATGTTAAGATTGTTAAGTTCCAGGTTTTTTAGGGTTTTTCCAGGTAAGTGGCAAGCCTGAGTTTACCATATATAGAATAAGCATAATTCAATCATTAATAATTAATGGTGACCTGATAAAATTAAAAAAAGCTAGAAAACCAGAATTAAATTTTATAAATAGCCCCAGTCAGCCTCACTTAAAATATAATTAAATGAATTATAATTGGCCGAAATTATGTTTTTTTTTAATTCTCCAACTAGCCTGAAATGACCACACTGTATAGCAACCAAAGAAGTTGTAAACTTTATTCAAAATTTACATCACATAAATTAATAATAACTATTTAAAGTTACATAAATCATTATTCAGATGTGCATATGTTTTAACATTTTTACAAACTCTGAATCAGAATAATATCTGCTATACCTATATTTAAAACAAACTCTCTTGCTTACTTTTATATTATGGAACTGCTGTATCAAAATGTTGTGTCAGTAAATGATCTAAAAATTACATGCAGCTAACAAAAATGGTCAAAATTGTAATTACTAAAAGCCATAATTGTTCTTAACGAAACCAGGGATGATATAAATTTTATTAAAAAATTTAGATCATTCACTGGTCTAACACTTAATTCACGCAAAAAAAGCAATCATAAAGTTGTATATACTTTTATACTAAATTAAAATAATTTTTCATTAATGTTTATGTATAAACAGTTAGATTTTATTTAACTTTTTTTAGATTTCAAGTAAATTAACTACTAATAAAATAAACAAGTTAAAAAACTCAACTACTAGAATAAATATTTATTTTTCACGTAAGGATATCTTGAAAATTTTTCAAATTTCTTTCTGAAACATTCTGACAATGCTAACAGTGTTGACCAAAAAAAAATCTTTCTGAATACTGAAAATGCGTAAGTGTTTTATACAAAATGTCATGCTTGAGAAATCTTGTCGGACTTTATTTGAGAAATTTGTAACAAAATTGACTAAGACTTTTAAAGTTATAAATTACAAGATTTTTGTAGCTTTTATTTATTTTGAATTAATATATCTGTAATATAATTTAGAATGAATAATTTTTAATCAAATCTAAAATTTTGACAAAATTAATATATTTGATTAGCAGTTTGTAAAAGTTACTTATGCAATACTTCATCTCAAACATACTTAAATATTTACGCAAGGTGCATTTAATTATCTTATTTTTTTTAAGCTTTTGTTTTCGACTAAAACTTTAAAAGTAGTCAATAATATTTTTCAAGTCTTTAGGGAGAAAAAAATTAATAAAAAAGTAAACAAATTATTAGCTAAAAACTTCAAAAACTAGTTATATCAATTTATATATAATTTGATTTAAAACTAATTTTACTTAACTAAACTGACACACAACATCAATTATTTTTTACTTACGACTTAAATTAGCTGAAATACTTTATAATTAAAACAAGGAAACGTTTGTAACTCCAACTCTCGGACAACAACATAAAAAATATTAAGAAGTTCATGTTTAAAAAATTATTCTAAATTGTTATAAGTTCTGAAATAATTCTAATGTTCTAAATCAACGATAAAAACATTGACTGAAAGGTTTTATGTGCATCAGGTCCTAGGACTGTATATTTTAAGTGCTTTTATAACGTAAATAAACAATATATTAAAATTATAAAACATACTACAACGGTTCTTGATTTTGATTAAGGTTTTAATTTTATCATTAAATAATTACAAAAAGGAACACTTTAAGTACTTAATCACTGTATGATAAGATTTACTACTGTATTTAGAAATTGTTTTACTTAGTTATAATTCTGAGAAATAACTTCAAAATTGCTGAATTGAAAATCAAATTAATAAAAAGAATTTTGTTTTAATTAAAAAATATCTAACTCGAGTAAATATTTTGCTATACGCTTATCAATGTTTCTATTTAATCTGTTTTCTTATTTTTAAATAGCAATAATTGATTTATTTTTATAATGAGTTATACAAAAACTACATAATTTTAATGACAAGTCATATTAATAATATTTCGTACTTAGATAGCAAAATATTTTTAGATTAAGTTGAGGTTAAAATTAACTAAGTTTTTTTATACTAAAAAAGCGTTTTTTAAGTTACAAATTTAAACAAAACTGTGATGTCTAAACTTTGGTTAAGCTTATTTTATTTAAATAGAAGTTTTTTACATGAAAAATATTAAGATTTAATAAATAACATAGGAATTTAGACAGAATGAATTCACCCGTCTGACTAATTTCATCTTTAGTTTTGTTGATTTTAATAGATTGTAACAAAACTACATAACGGTTGTTTTACATAAAATGAAAAGAGAGGGAATGGTAGTAAGTATTTGCTGGTTGAAAAAAAAAAGATAGATGACTGAGGAAGTTATTAGCCGCAAGAAATTTTATCAACGTTTCTTGCGAAATCTAATGATATCTCCTAACAAATAAAAAAATATTTAAGCTGCTTAGTCGAAAAAAAAACTAAAATTATTTAATTCAATTTAATTTCAGGTTTTTAACTGTTTTTAGTAATTCAATTACATTACAAATCTTAAAAAAAATTAACTATTTATTCTGATGTCCTTTTTAAATCGTAATATAACTTTTTATCTTAAAATATTAATTCTTTAATGGTTTAATTAAAATAGACGTTTCTTTTTCTGTTAACTATTTTAAAACTATTAAATTAGCTGTAACATATAAAGAAATGAAAGAGAAGATTAAAGCGTCTAAACGCAATTTCTTTTAATTTTTTGCAAGCACTATAATTTATTGTATCAAAAATATTATAACTACAATGTTTCATTTTTCTACTTCAGTTACTTATTGTTATACATATTGTTACATACACTTATTCTGAATCGAAAAAAGGTATTTTTTAAAAATGCCAAAAATTAACAACTTATTACTGTCTTTAAAATAAATAGTATTAAATACAGAGATTTTATAGACATGTAATGAACAGTAAGTTTAGGCTAGGGTTGCATTTCAGTTAAGTTTCGATAATGAGAAAGTTAAATGCGTAAGACTATATTTAGAGCTTACCTTGTTAACACTTGGTCTTCTTGTTTTTATTTAAGGGAGAAAATTAAAACGCTTACCAAAGTCTACTGATATAAGTTTTCCTTGAAGTTTAAGTGTTATAACTAATTCATTTTAATTTTTTCTAAGTAAATCAAGTAATAAAAGTAGAAATATTATATATAAGGCAAAAATTTACACTTTTTTTTTTATCAATTGCAGGTAAAAAATGTACTAAATTTTTTGAGTTATGTGATTATTTTATTTTTAAATCAACTAATTTTTATGTTAAATTATTTTTGTATATAAATTTATCCTGTTTTGTATTCTAGGTTGTTTTCCCTTATTTTAAAATAATTGTCTTTCAGAATTGAAATAGCATCAAACAGCAGTAAAAAAAAATAGTGTTCTGTTTTATTAGACTTTTATTAAAACTTAAAAACGAAACACAACCAACTAATTGAGAAAATTTAGAATTTTCGTATTAAATATAAATCTAAAATGTAGTAAAGATTTTAGTTTTTCTGCCGTTGTAATATGCATGTAATCAACACTGGTGAGCAGAAGCATAAGCATTGCATTGCTTTGTTTGCGATAATAAAAGAAAGATAAAAGAGTATGGCTATTTCAATAGCTCACCTTTATAACACATAGTTATCTCGTTTTTTTTTTCTAAAAATGAGAAATTAAAAGAAATAAGCTAATCAAACCTGCATTAACAAGTTTTTCTTTAAGCTGATGTGTTTTTGCTAACTGAGTTGAAAAAATCATAATTTGACCTAATGATTGAACATGTAACATATTTTTTATAAGCAAAAACATGTAGTTTTGTATTAAATTAGCAAATGTATGTTAAAAGTGTACTGAAATTTATTATTTTGTTTAATTAAGTTAATTTTGTGTTGAATTTTTTTATTTTATACTAAAAAGAGATATTTTATATCAAGGGTTATTTCCCCTTATTTAAAGCAGTTGACTATAGATTGAAACATATATAATTACAAAAATAATATTTAATAGAGTTGTAGTATATTTCATTAAATTTTGACAAAGTTTTTCTACTTGTATTGAAGTTAGTTTACATTTGTATAAAAGATCACAACTTATTTTTAAATGTATCTCTATAATTTATTAGCAAAGTTTATTTTATTTTGAAAAAATCCAAGACTGTTTAAATTTTTAAAAATATAATAACAAAACTTGAGGAATAACAAACAACATTTAAAAAATTTACCACTGGCTTTTTGTGAACATAAAAATGCCGATTAGACTTTAATTTATGAAATTGATAAAAGTATACATTGAAAATAAAGATTTTGATATTTAAAAACTAGATAAAAACTAGATAAAAAACTTTCAATGTACAATTTATTAAGTGATTAATTTTTTTTTGTAAAAAAAGAGCAGTTTAACTTAATATCTTAAATCTTTTTGTGTTTTGTTTTGTTAAAGTACTTAAAATTAGTTAATTATGTTGTTAAGTATATAAATGATTATTATAAATGATACTGAAAAAAGTCTAATTTTAATATTAAAAATTGTATTCAAAGTTTAATCTAATAATTTAAATTGTAGACAAATTAAAATTCGAGAAAATCTAAAATACCTGTCATCGATGAGCTGACAAGTCCAATGAATGTGATCAAAACAAGGTGAGTAAGTGTTTGTTTGTTCGTTGCTTCTCTGAGAAAAAAAAGTAACATAGTCACAGTGCACTGTAGTTTTCTAAGCCACCTTAATCCTTTAAAGCTGACTCAAACCTTATCATGGTAGTTTAAATATTTTTTCGATGAAAAACTTAAGCAAATCTCTGAATGACTAAGGTTTGATTACTGGCTTTTTAAAAATTAAGGAATGTTTTTGTATATTTGTAAAGCTAAGGTTTGTTTCTATGACTTTAACATCCGTATTTAAATTCAAAATTACTTTTTTTATGTTCTTTTTAAATATTTTTGTTATTAAAATGAAAGGTAAAGTGTTTAAGCTAGATTCTTAGTAACACTGTTAAATTTTTAACTGTTACAATAACTTTCAATTATTTTACTAAGTCTGAATCATGCTAATAAAATGTTGTTTAGACAGTTGTTGGTTATTCAGGCTGGTTTACAACCTTAACAGGTGGTTACTTTGAAAATAATCAAATGTATTAAATGTGTAGATGTTTAAAGCATGTTGTTAAAAAAACAAATATTATAACTTTTGTTGAAAGTTCTAGTTTATTTGCTACATTAAAACAACTTTATACATAAAACCCATATATGTTATCAAAAAACTTAAATATGAAAAATCAGCAATTTCTTATCTAAGCTTTTTCAAAAAACGGTTTTGTACATTTACTAAAATTTTTTATTACACTATTTATTATTATTTTTGCTAAGCTTTATTCAATATTACTCATTATTTAAAAGCTACTAAGTTTATAACTAAGATTAATTAACTCTTACAAATTATCTTTTCATTGTTTTATATAATAAAAAGTATTGGGATTTGTATGTTTTTGTTACATGGGTTGCGGTTTAAATAAAAAATCTTGGATAAAAATTTTTTTGATTGTAAGTTTAAACGTTTTATGTTATATTTATTTTTAATGCTTGTTTCTAGTACTTTTTTATATCTATTCTAAGTATTCTTAGTACTTTATTCTTAGTGTTACATATTTTCAACTTCACAAAAAACATTATATTTTTATTGAAAAAAAGCAATAAAAAAATACTTTATTAACAGATACAAAAAACCTTCTTGAATTAATTTTGGTTGTCAGTTTTGTAAAATATCTGTATTTAGATATTTTTTTGTTTTAATTAGAGTTTAAGAAAATTAATAAATCATCTAAATCTTACTGATTGTACCTTTTTTTTTGTTTTTTGATTAAATCAGTTAAGAAAGGTTTTAATAAACATAACTACAAATAAAATATAAAGCTACTGCTGTTTGTATTTTATTTATGTTTAAGCTTAGCAATTAATCATTTTTGTTGTTTTGTTGTGAGGTAAGATGAATAAGTTTGCGTAAACAGCTGTCAAAACTATTATGTTTATTATCTTTTTCAGGTGTATTTTTTACTTGATAGCTTTTGTAATCTTTTTTTTTTAAATGAAGTACTGACATTGTTTCAAAACTAAGCTTTTAGAACAAGCCACTCAAAAAGACATCATCGTTTGTACAAACATGAACTTAGCTTGAGAGCGTATTATAGGAATGTTATAAAAATGTCCAACTTAAGACCCAATTATTTTCCTTATCTTAATAGCTTATTAAAAACCTTTTTTTTCTAGAGAACGGTCCTTTGTCTTTAATTTAAAAAAATTCCATTGAATTGGGTTTTGTTTTTTTAAGTGTGGCCCATTTAAAAATTTTGTGTTTTTTTTTGTTTTTTTATTTATACAACCTTTTATCCAAAAAAATTTTTTGGTTTTAAAATTAAAAAAAAATATTCTTGTAAAAATAAGTTTAATGATGTTTTAATTTTTTTTTTTCTATTTTAATTTTTATACCATAAGCCTGAATAAACTTTTCAGGAAAATTCCAATTTTGCACGATTTTTATTTTTCAGATATACAACCTTTTATGCAAAAAAAAAAAATTGAAAAAAAAATTAAAAGTGGACGTTTTTATAAAATTCATAAAATACGCTTTCAAGCTAAGTTCACACTCGTATCGTTTGTTACGATTTGAATTTAACCGTATCATACAGTAAATTTTTATGAAATTAAATTTTTTAATTTTTATTTTCGTTTACTACTGTTCTGTATTTAAAAAATAAGTTTTAGAATAAGTATTTTTTTAAAAGGGGGAATACTTAACCAACGTATGTTCAAAATTTCTACTTCTATATCAATGTTTATAAAAATTTACTTTTGAACATTTGTATTTCAAAAAAAATATTTACTGTGTCTTCCAATTTAGATAAACAATAAAGTGTTTCCAAAGTATATGTGGAAAATTAACACAATTTCAAAAGTAATTTATAAAAATCCCTAATTTGTACTACTATACTAATTGTAATAAAATTCATTATTTTTTTTTAAAGTAAAGGTTTTTCATGTAACATTTTCCCACTCAAAATATACTTCAACTTAAGTATAATTACCAGAATTTTTCGGGTTTTTAAAACTCAGGTTTAAATTGTTTTTAGATAAAAAAACATCTTATAGTTTTATATTCACTTTGTAAGGTTAGTTTTGATAAGTTTTAATTGATATCTTATTTTTAACACCACTATACGAACCTGTTTATGCATAAGATATACTAAAATGCTTTAGAACATAAATGCATACTTCAAAACCAAAAAAGGTTACTGTTTTATTTATGCTTATTGTAAACTATATTTATGATAAAAAAAGGTAGCACATATTTGATGCAAATTTAGTTAAAAATTTTAAAAAGCTAATGTTTAGGATGTAGTATTTGTATTTTACCTATTTTATATTGTTTTTGCGAACCGCTTAGTTCCAATTTGCGATCATTTCCGTCCTGCAAAATTCCGAATATTTCAAATATGAGAAACCCTTATCGACTAAGGGTAATGGTTAGGGTTACAGTGATAGTAAAAGTAAAAAACAAAAATCAATAAATAAAATAAAAATGTGTGGGAATGGTGCAGGTGGGTAATGATCGGGGGTGGGAATAGTAAGTATACCGGTTTATTTATAGCCTATTTTTAAATTTTGCTATTAAAAATTGATATCAAAACGCTTATGGTGTATTATACCTAGCTAAGAATTTGGGTCTCTATGTATCATGAAAGCTAAATTCACTATTGGTTTTTTTTGTTTTTTATTTCAACTGTCTTACTATAGTTTTATTGTACTTCATAAAAAAAATATGTAGAAGTCTGTTGATTGAACATAGAAGCGATTTCTATACTACAAAGTTTGTTTTGATGTTTTAAAATTTTTTATTGATTCAGATCCTGGAGAATTCTTTATGTAACAAATCAATAACTGCTGATGGACCTGTAACAACTGCGCATATTTCGTTCAGTGCTGAACTATTGTGTGCCATATACTGTGGTTAGTTTAAAGGTTTTTATCATAAAAGAGTTATTTAATCTCAGTTTTATACTGATAATGTAAACTTATGCTAAAATCACCATTTTTAAAAGATTTATTTTATCGATTAAAATGACAAGAACATGACGTTTAACTGTATCCAAGTGATGTTTGGTAAACTAAATTACCATTATATTCTGACCATTCTTTTTTGTAACCACTTTTTTTTTAAACTAAAAAAACTCATTTTTTGAAATATCTCAACTGATAGAATCTGCCAATATTTTTAGATTAATTTAAAATCTTTTTTGTTTTAAAGGTATGTTATATAATATTTAAAAGGATAAAATTAGTTTGAAAAAGTTTTACTGTTCTTTTAATTTCAAACATCAATTTTATAACTAATTTTATTATTAATAAATAATATAAGTAAACATGTTTGATTACTTTTGAGTTGTGTAGTTTAGTTTTACACTTTTTTATTTTTTTTGGTTTTAGTTGATAAGTAATTTGGTGTAAGCTAATATACTACTAAGTTATCAAAAGTTCTATAATAACCTAGTATAAAGTTTCAGATAACTATTTTCTTATAATTTTCCCAACAACTTCTTTAATAATAATAAGTTTTGTATTTATCAGTTTTAAAACTTAAACTTTTAAGTGTTTTAGTTTGTGTTAGTAATGGTCTTACAATGATAATGGATGAATGATAAACTTATATATATATATTGTTTACTGAACGAAAAAAAAAATGCTCAAAAAGTTTGGTCCAAGGACCTTGTGTACAAAAAACCTTTCGGTTATCAAGTCATACCCAGGATACAGCTATATAAAATCAAAATTACTATCGTAAAACTACTGTTATAAAACAAAATAAAACTAATTATTTAACCGTTTAATTATACAATATTTTAAAAATAATTATAATGTTTAAAACCTTTTAATATAATTAAATTATTAAAAATTTTTAAAGTGTAGAATATAATTTTTTATTGCTCCTACTATTAGTTTTATACATACCCGAGATTATTTCGGATAGTTTTAGGTTTTTATTTTAGACTACTTTGCTTCAAAAAAAGATCAGTCTGATTTAAAATAGAAACTTATTTACAAAACTTATTTAAAAAGATATGATCAACTACCTGTCCAAAGGAAGTTGTTTATTTTAAAAAGTCTTATAAATATTAGTTATTTTTACCACTTTTCTTACCATTGTAATTTTTAAATTTAAATCTGATTGAAAATGGTCATTTACATCTGAAAAATTATAAAAACTTAACAGTAGTCTCTAGATTTACACATTAAAAGTAATCATTACCGTTCATTAACATTTATTTGTTTTACTTAAACACTAATTTTATTAGAAAGCAAAAGTCATTAATCTAATTTCTCCTATTTTTCACATGAATAGTTTTTTTATTTGATTGCTTGTATACTGTCAAAAATATACAACTGACCTTTAAAAAAGTTTTGATATTTTTTAAAAATAGTTCTAAAAGTTTTTTTCTGGTATTCTGGCTGCATGATGAAATTATGTATTACTCACTAAAATATGTTGCTTTTTAGTGATAGCTATTAACATAAAGATCCTTAAATTGGGTTGGTGGTCCTCAACAAATCTCTATTTTAATAAATTATTGATTTTAAATAATAAATACAAGATTTCAATTTACTTTAAAATTTATTTGAGATTCATACAAGATAGAACTTAGTTTTAGCAGTAAAAAATAAAGTATATATTAAAACATTGAATTTATTTTGGTTTATTTATTTTAAATAGTACTTACCAACTTAAGTTAAGACAACATTTAATTTCTGATATTATATTTTTATTTTGTTTTTATACTTTGTATTTTCATATTATCAAAAATACAGTAAGAATAAAAATATAATTACATATACAAACACAAAAATACTAAAGGGACGTAATGTAGAGGACTATAAATATTTTGAAGGTTAATAAATACTAAATTTCATTGGAAGGGCTCAACAGTTATAAAATTGTTAACATGAACATGAAATTAAAATAAAATTAAAAAAAAAAACTTTTTACACTTAATCTGTTTCTTAATAATTTTAGTAGTTTCCAATATTTAAAGGAAGTAATAAAAAAGAATGTAAATAAACTATGTTATGTAATATTACTTTAAAGTTTTATTTTTAACTACAACTAGTTATTTCGGTAGTATTGACTGGTTTATATGAAAAAGTATGCTATAAATTTGAGTAAACTTAAATTGAGATTTAATTTAAATTGGTAAAAGGTTTGAACAACTGTAAATTATTGAGATATTAATTTTCCGTTGCTTGATGTCTTTATTTTTGTAGAACTTTATCTTTTTCTGATTTTAAAAGTATAATAATTGAATAGTAGTTATATATAACAACTTAAAAAGTTTAAAAGTATCTTAAAATATGTATGCATAAACTACTGAAAATAAGTTTATTGCAAGTAAGATCTTGATCAAATAATGAACTTATTTTATTTTACTTTGCCTGAAATTTAGTTTTCTGACCGTCCGTGTGTTTTTTCTGAAATTTTAGTTTGATTCATAAACTTATTTATTTCCCTATGCACTTAACTTGTATATTGAAAACATTGTAATATTTTGACTTATTCTTTTTAAGTTTGATTTGACAAAAAATCTAATTTATCAGGCAAAATTCAGTACATAAGTTCTTTGAGTGATATTTGATTGTTTTTGTAGAAGCTTCTAGTATTTGAATAACCTTAGTTATCCTCCAAACTTATGTAAACTTTAATATCTCTGTAAAAGTAATAACAATTAATCCATTCTAAATATTATAACAGAAATGCTCTACACTAAGGATACTGAATAAAACTGGGGCTAATGTTTTTTTTAATCTCATAATGACTCAATTCAACTTGTTCATTTCACTGTTATTGTTATTTGTTTTTGAACTCAGGCTAAATCTGGATGGGTTTGTTTCTAAATAAAACTAAGGATAGGTTTCATAATAGAATAAAACATGAGCCTGTTTATTACTAAATCTTATATGAGATTTAGTTGATCCAGATTAATAATTTTTTATTTTAAGTAACCAACCAGTTTTGTTAAAGAACTTTATTTTTATTGATTTTAAAATCTTATTTAAATAACTATTTTTAGCCTTTTAGTTAACTTTTCTATAATCTTTGAAACAAAGTTGTATTATTATAGTTGTAAATATAAAACTGATACTAATGGATTAAAAAAAATCAAGATTAATAAGGATAGTTTAAGGTCTATTAAGGAAATTTATTGTACTTAGAGAGTGGTAAATCGATTAAAACTAAGGATTCTATCTTAAACATTATAATCTAACGTAAAAAGTTGTGTGTTACTAGCTTGAATAAAATGAAAACCATCTTTTAAACAAAAGTTAATTTAAAAAAATCAACTGAAGTACTTAAAAAATTTTGATGTAATTACATACCACACAAATAAAACTCAATACAAATACTGCATCTTTTATAAGGTTGCCAACAATTTTAAAACAAATGTATAAATATTTAGTAGACAAAGAACAAAAAAATTATGAATTTTATATACTAAATTGTATTTTTTAACCAATTACAGAAATAGTTAGTGATATAAATGCATTTATTTATTTAGGATGTAAAGTCCACTCATAATGAAACACATCCTTACACAACTCAATTTAAATTTTTATATTTTTATAGTTTTATTTAAAAAAGTAAGCTACTTAATACAGTTTTAATAAAAGTAAACTAGCAAGTTTTATTTTTTTTATATAGTAAGCACTTCATTATATACAAGTAATAACAAATACATCTAAACCTTTAGTTGAAATATCTATAGATCTTATTTTTATCATAGGTAAATAATTTTTTTAAACGCATATGAATTTCAATTGTACACACTTGTAACTTTTATTTTAAATTAAAAACAATTAATTGATGAAATTTTCTTGCATGTTTTTTTTCTTTATTCATGGCATTAAGGTTTTATAGGGACGCTTGATAAGAATGTTTGAATTTTAGAATTTTAATTCCCTTTAAATTCTCAATGCACATTGCTTACCAGTTTCAAATTTTTATTTTATGCTATTATAAACTAGCTCATTCTCATACTCAATTTAGGTAGTAATGTTAAAACAGTTTTGTGAAAAGTTGTTCTATTTTATAAACAAAACTGATAATTGTACTGCTTTAGCATAACAGACCATACCTTATATGGCTCATAAAAAGTAAATTACAAATTAAGTATAATTTTTTTGAAGAAAAAAGTATCTTGTTTTAAAAAGAACACCAATTACCTTTAATACGTTATTTTTTAACATTTCAATGTGTTTTGCCCAACTTAAATTGTTATATACTATTACTTTTGAGTAATTGTAACTTTTTTCCATGTATAAAACTGTTTTACTTATTTAATTATTATTACTTTTTTAACTTCAAAATCTAAATTTTCAAAAAAGTTGCTTTAAATGGATAAAATACAAAACTGTTATTTTTGTCTATATTTAATTAAAGTAAAAATTTTAAAAGCCGATTTGAGACTTTTTAAAGTTTAAAATTAAGGTTGTAACAGTCTTGTTAATATATGTTTGAATTAAATGCTCTTACAATAAGGTATCATTTGCAAAACTTAGATCTTTAAGGTAGTATTGTTTACTTGATTATTTATGTTTATATGAATTAAAAGAGGTCTTAGGACTGAACCTTGTGGTTTGCTTACGTCATTTTGTTCACGTATTTATTCATACCCAACAAAATTAACATACTGTTACAATTCATCTAAGTAAGATTTAATTAACAACTGGATTTTTACATTTTCACAATAATTGTCTAACTTGTTTAGCAAAATTATTGTATCAACACGGTCAATTGCTTTATGCACATAATAGTTCTTCCTTATCAAACCAGTTCAAAACTCATTTTACAAACTCTGACAAGGCTATAGTAGTAGAGTGGTATCTTGAAAACCAAATTGTAATTTAATTAAAATTTATTTTTGTAATTTACTATATAAACGGATGTACATTACTTTTTGAATTGTTTTATTGGTATTAGATATTAATCTAAGATAATTTAACCCGAATCAGATTATAAATTTTTATTATAGTACATTTTCATAACTAAAATTTGGATCAACATATATCTTGGCTTAGTACTTATTTTGTTTGAAGTATGCTACTCTAAATAAACATAAAAATATCTGACGCCTTAATTGTATTTTGCAAATCTTTACCTGTACAGCAATGTTTTTAATTTATTTGTAAACAGTTGTGTTCCTAATATTTTCTTAATGTGTAATGGCAATTTTTTTAAGAATATGGTGCTTGGTATTTACAAAACAATTGTGTGAAGCTAAATTAACAAAACGTCATATTAGTGTAGATTTATTATACCTCGACAAGACGTTAAACTGTCACGGTGGTGTGTAATTCCATAACCAAAAGGATTTTGTACATCAGACCAAATTTTTGAAAGTTTATTATTTATGTTTAATAAACATTTGTATTTAAAAAAAAAATTGTTTTTATAAA
This sequence comes from Thalia democratica, assembly GCF_965202585.1. Taxonomy (NCBI): domain Eukaryota; kingdom Metazoa; phylum Chordata; class Thaliacea; order Salpida; family Salpidae; genus Thalia; species Thalia democratica. Next base: position 31,153,113 of record NC_139169.1, on the reverse strand, counting down.
TTATTCATGTTATGTCAAGTGTGTTTTTATGTAACTTTATTTTAACTTGAAATTTAAAAAAAGCGGTGTTTGTCATATGCCTAATTTTCACTTGAAGCAATAAATAAATTTTAATTAGACTTGTGGTTTTATCTTCTACTTGTTGTTTAAAAAATTCTTACCTGTTAATCAGAAAAAATGTTGTCTTTAAATTAATAATCTTTTTGTTGTATTTTTAAACCATCACTGTTGTTTAGACGGCCTAGTGTTTAGGTAATTTATCTTTAGTTAACAAAAAAAAGAGAATCAATAAGATTATTATTACTTACTTATAATTCAAGTTCCATAGTGTAAAGTAAGTTGTTTAGTAACAATTAATTGTGTTAAGTTCATGACAACTTTTAAACTTAAAGCCACTACTTTAAAGTAAATATTGTTTTAAATGTTGGGTAATTTTATATTTTTAGATAAAATATTTGCTTACTTTTAAATTTTACACATATGACGGTTTAAACTTGGTTCAGTATTTCATTCGAAACTTATTTCTCCCTCTGTATTTTTTCTGTTTTTTTTTTTTTCTATTTGTGGTCATAGTCAAAAAAGAAAAAAAAAACTTATATTAATATTTTAAGACTATACTATGAAAACTAAGTTTTAATCTTATTCAAATAGAATTCTTTTTGTATAAGATTTTTTATTTAAGCACTGACAAGGTCTTTGACAGAAACTTTGTTTTCAAAGATTTTTTTTTGTACATTTCTGTAACCCAATATTAGCAAAATGAATATTCAGTTCATTTACTATGTTAATTAGTTTGGTATAAGTACTTTTATTTATATCTAGCAGATCTGGCTATTAGTTGTTTTTTTTTCATATAAGTTATGTTATATATTTTTTACATATTTTGGATGTGTTTTTCTCAGAGGTTTTTAACATACTTTCGTATTATGCCTTTTTTGATATTATTTCAATTTTTCAAGTTTGTTTCTATATCCTTTGTATTTTTAAACTTTAATCAGACTATTAAAACTGTTTTTGAAGATATTTTTTATAAGTTAATCATTTTGTTTTATGGCTTTTAATATAGTTTCAGTTATTAAAGCTTTTGATCTCAACTAGAGTTTACCTTCAGATAATTTTGTATTTTGAGCATTTTCAAAGTTGTTTCTTTAATTTTTACTATCAAGTTTTTAAACTTTGTATCAATAGAACTTTCAGATTGAATAAATTTGTTAGTTTCATGTTTGCTAAAAATAAGTACAGCATCTGCTAAAAGTTGTTTGAAATTAATTTTGAAAGGTCTTGAGAGCATTGGTTTTTATTTTAGAAGCTATTTTTTATTAGATTGCAGTTATTAAGTGATATAAAAAGGGAAAGTAATCTGATATATTTGACAAAAGTATTTAACACTTAATATTTTTTTCTGGTGAGGAGCAATAAAAATTATCTATCAATGTACCGCAAGAATTGTTAATTCTAGTTGGGGCTTTGATGATAATTGTAAGACTAAATCAATTAATTTGATTCAAGTAATTTTTGACTGAAGCAACTTTATTATTTTGATAGGATATATTAACATCTCCAAATGTATAAATATTTTTATAATTATTTATATTTTTGAACAAAAAATCTGAAACTTTTCACTGAATTCAGCTATTGAGGTTCCAAGATGAGTATATGATAATCCTACAAAAAAATTTTACCTATTTTTACTACCAATTCCTACTGATATTTTCTAACCATGTTGATTCATAACTATCACTAGTAAAATTTAAGTCTTGTCTAATTGAATAAATTATTGATTCTTTAAGGGACACCCCGACCTCTCCTGAGTTTAACACAGAGTTTATTTGTTAATTGAAATTGTAGCACGTTAAGGTTAAAAATTGTTTTGTTTTTATATTAATTTTAGTCTCACAGATGCCTCACATATCACGTATAATTTTATATGAATACATATATTCCTAAAGTTGATATTTATTTTTATTTAAATTTTTTACACTTGCATGTAAAAAACTTAAACTACAATTAAAATTTTTTTAATATTTATTTCAAAATCCTTTGTAGAGGAATACTGAGACCCCGTAGAAATAGGCTCAGTCTGTACAATAAGTTTTTTATTTATTTGTGAAATACTATTATTTTTCAAAAATCATTTAAAGCCACTAACTTGACTAAATGGAAAAATATTTTAACAACAAAAACTTTTAAAAATTTTATAATTAATACTATAAATATTATTTAAGTAAAGGTTTTCAAATTTTCTATTGCTAAATATACTAAAAAAATACTTACTGGACTAAACAGTTAACGGAAAAAAATGTTCATTAGATTCACTTAAAGAAACAAATTGGGAACTATAAGTTTTTCTAAATTTAAAATGTGACCATTTGCTGTATATTTAATAATACATACAATTATTTTTCACACCTATTTTACACACTAAACAAGCATATTCACGTTTTTATACAGACATTAAACTATTAAATGCTTCTTAACAAAAGAATAAAATTCTAAGTTACGAAACTAGATTCCTTAAGTCTGAAATAAGTTTTTAGTAATCGTGTTCTATCCCATTTTTGTATTAGATAAACAGTTTCTTTGTAATCCATACAAACTTACAGTTGTTAATTTTTTGTAACAATTAGCCTTAAAAAATAATTATTTATTTATTTGAGTAATATTTTTATTTATGTACATATTTTTAATACTATCATCTGATGTTTCTTTTTATCATTGTGTATCTTATTACCTTATTAGTAATTAAAAACAATTTTATACCCATTTTTAAAACCTTTTAACTAATTATATACAAAAAAAACAAGTAATTTTTTTTCTGGATTCTAGCAGCTCTGTCTGATTTGCTAACTTTCCATTAATTTCCTGTTTTTCATTAAGAAGTGCATTAGTTGATTTTTCAAGACTTCTGTCAATTTTTTTATCATTTTCTTTAATGTATAGCAATTAACTTTTGCAGAATGGAATTTTTTTTTATTGTTTAATTATCTCCTATCTCATTCAAATAGAAAAAAACTACCGATTTGGTATGAACTTAATTTTAATATGCAATTTGCTTGTTAATTAAATAAAATTGCAAAATTAATTAAAAAACAGAAAAAAAAGTATATTATAGAAAAAGTTGCACTGTACTTTGTAAGTAAAACAAAATTAAAGTGTCTATAAAAAAGTTATAAACTTAAAAGTTGTATGTAAAATTTTCCGAATAAACATATTAAAATTTGTTTATTAAACAAATAACAAACAATGCAATTTAATTTTTACACCCTTTGATTCAACCTAGATAAAGAAACTATAAAAAAATTTTACAAAATTTATATTAACAAAAATTATGAACAGTGCTAATAATTTATAAGTTTATTTGAAATTGTGGTAGTTATATTAATTACATGAAATCGAAATAAGACACTTTAAAAATTAGCAAAATTGTTTACTACTTTTTCTTGAATGGATTACTACTAATATTGAATATGGACCCTAGTCTCATATGAGCATCTAATTATTTTATCTTTCTTTATTTATACTTATGTTTTATTTTATCCTTTACATCTTTATTTATTTTAAATTAAGAATTAATTGTAATATACATATACGAATATAAGTACATACGTTAAATAAATACTCAAGACTTCTAAAAAAGTTTTATAAAGTATGTTTTGTTTTTTGGTCGTTCTTTTTTCATGGTTAAAGTTTTTGTTTTAGGGCATTTTGCTTTAAGAGTAATTTATAAACTTTAGTTGCTTTCAGTATGCCTGTATTTGGCTTCATGTAGGTAGTTAATGACAAGGTATTTATTCCAAGGTATGCACTGCAAGTTGGGTATGTCTTTTATGATGTGATCAAAATGCTTACTTAGTTATCAGGTTACTTTACAATATATTATAGAGTATTTTTTTAAATTAAACAATTAAATTAATTAATCAGTGGTTGTTAGAAATTATTTAGTATAGTTAAAACATTAACTTAGTTCAAGTATATTTTTAGCTAAACAAATTTGTTACTTGTAATCGTTTTGTAATGACATAAAAATCTAAGCTAACCTTATATCAATTTAGATTGCTTTCTAATAACATTGTAAATTTGTCACTCAATTCTAGTATTTTTGCTCCTGAATCAAGTTAAAAATATTTTTTCATCTTTTTTTGGCAAATTCTGTTAGTAATTCTAACCATAGTAATTCATAATTGGTGGAGATTTAAACAAGAAAATTTGAACAAATTATTTAGCTTTTTGCATATTTACACTTACCCACTTACCTTTTTTTGCATGTTTCCAACTACCCTTCTCTGATATTTAAATATCTTTTAAAGAAATTTTAAGGAGGCATTTTGATAAAAAAAATTTGAAATTCATATTATGTCTGACTAACAGGACTCATCAGTTTTAAAAGTAAAAATTAAATTAGAACATAAAAATTAAAAGTTAATCAAACAATCTTAAGCATTTATTCTATTTTGTATTACTTTTTAATGTTATAATTTTGTCTTACAATATTTGAAGAAACTAAAAATAAAATCAATATTCAAGATGCTGAAAATAGTAAATATAATGTTATATTGTAACTATGAAATGTTATTAGATATTGTTTAGATGCATAAAGTAAACTTAAAATGTAGAAGTTATTATTATTAATTGATGAAAATTTAAATAACAATTAATACGGGTAAAATTAATATATCATTTATTAATCACTATATTTTCTAAAAGTTATAGATTGTTAAAGTTTTAATATTAAGAATGTTATTAAAAAGTTGTTTACTAAAAGTTGTTTAGACTTACTAAAATGCTCAGCGTTTTGACTAAAAGTGCATTTTTCAATATAACTTTCATTGTTCACCAAAATTGAATTTTCTTATTTTGCAATTATAATAGATCTCACTCTAGAAACATGATCTATGTTTAAAAACAATCGTTAATTTTAAAAAACTTTTCTTTGACATTTAACTCAAATTTGGCCGTGTTTAAAGTGAATAAGAATTTAGCTACAATATTTAATTAAATTACCTCAAGTACATTATTTGAAAATGGTTATTGATGATCCACAGCGCTCACAATACATACTCTAACATTTATAATATAATCCAAAACTAAAAAAACTCATTAACCGATAATAATAAAATCCATAAAGCTTAATATATTTTATACATTAAACTTGTACGGTGTTACTGTTTATCAAACGATAAAAAAATAATAAATGAGTATAGTATAAAGACCAGGAATACAAAAGAACCTTTTAAAAACTTTTATACATAGTGTACTAACGTTTCTGATTACTAATAAACTTAAGGTTTTAATTTTTTATTTTACTTAAAAATCGCAGACGGTGGACAACAAAAACGGGGCACTGGTTAGCGAGCGGCGTAAGAACCGGATGCGACTGAAGTGTGACCAGATGACAAAGAAGCTGAGTTCATACGGAGGATCTTCCGCTGAGGAGAAGGACAAAAGGACAACAACCAGAAGGAAGTTCAAGCGGAGGAGGTTAACGAAAAACAGCAGAGGACCGGCAAGTAGCAATGCTAACGTCATGAAGCTTTAATTTTTTTGTTGTAATAAACTGTTAAAAAAACAATACATTTAATGTAGGCTTCTTAGCAAAGGGTTATATTGTTGAGGTATTATTTAAATATCGATTTAAATAAGGATAGGCATGCTATAACAATGTATTGGTTGTAATAAACTAACTAAGCTTGATATTCATACAATATAGAATTGTTTCATGTTGAAACTTTCTCATTGTATGTCTTTGTGATCATATGGATCTAGTTAGGTTGAAATACTGTTAAGTAAAGTGCCTAAATTGATCTCCATACTCTAGTAATAAAAAAACTTTTATAGTTTTTAAAAAAATAAATTAAACAGTTAAATTAGTCCCAAAAGTGTTCGAGTAGTAGTCGGAGACCTTAAAACCGCAAACTCAGTTTAGGGAATTTCCTACCATCTATTGTTGTTTAAATCAGAATGTGTCTCAGAAAATAAGATAAGTTAGAGCGAAAATAATGAAAATGTGTTGTAGTGCAAACCAAAACGCACAAATATCTTAGTTCATTCGTAAACAAGCTACTTATTGGTGTGTTGAATAATCATAAGTCATAATAAAGTTTGTTCATTAGTATGACTTGGTGTTGACGAGTAGTGATGTTAGAGGAATTTGTTATAAAATCCATCCTGTTACTTTATAAAGAATACCGAACCCTATCTGAGTATCATAATTTTACAATTAAACATGAAAAGCTCCAAAATATTTGTTTAGAACCAAGTTTTGTCACTAGTACAAACTTTTTCCATACCAAAAATCGTTATTCATTTAAAATCAATATTAGCTATACATCACTACTGTTCAAATTTTTTGGTTTAAACTTTATATAAAGAATTTAGAAATATATTTTTCAATGTTTTAATCAAAATTTCAAAGCTTCATTCTTTTATAGTTCTAAAGAAAGTATTGTGTGTTAAGAAGATTTCGCTTTATCTTCTTTGTATCATTAAGATTGTATTTCTAGGTTTACATTTTAGTGACTTAATTGGAAAATAAATTTATTTTTAAGTTGAATGTTTTCTGATAAGTATTTCCTATGATAATACGTGACTTTAAATTTTCAATTCTAAATGTCCGGCATGAATTTTAATAATTTCGTTCATTTTTAATAACTATTTATGTTCATAAAAATTTTTTTGTTTGTTTAATCAATATGTTTGTTAGTTAAACGTAAGTTTAATGACTTTATTGTTTGCAATTACGTCGGACCTTTTTTTTAATGCAGAATTTTATTGCCCAGCTGCAATTCGAGGTGTCATAAAAACATGTGTGTATTGAGTTTTTTAAATTTCCAACAGCAATTGTCATTTTCGTAGATTGAACATCATTAACTTTATAAAGGTTTTTTAAGGGTATTATATCGATTATTTTCATAGAAATAATAGACATTGTTTAAGTGTGCGAACTTATGTTTTTTTAATGTTAATTCAAAGGTTTATATAATTTTGTTATTATGCTTTAAAGCTTCGTATATTTTTTTGGCAAACCTTACATATTTCATAATAGATTATCATAAAAAAAACTTAAAAAATAAATTATTGTAGTACAATACAAGTGCGTTTTAAGTTTAATTTTAGCCGAACTTGTTATAATTATAATCAAAAGGACAATATCTAAGAGCTAACAATTTTTTTATCGAATTCAATTGCGTTACCAAATTTGCAAAAAAATATAGTAAGAAAAAAATAACTATTTAATAGCTATTTTGTTTTAGAATCGCTAATTAAGAAGTATGTACTTATTTAAATTTTATTTATTAAATTAGCTAGACCAGGGGTCGGCAAACTTCGGACTGCGGGCCAAATGCGGCCCTCAAAACAAAAACATGCTACCTGCGAGATACTTTTCAGCTAAAAATATACTTATTCAAAACAATTGAAATAAAGGGTTTTGTATTTAAAACTTAGAATTGGCTCTTAGTTCAAATTTATACTCTTTACTAATGCTCTATTTTTGCTTGTTTTATATAGTTGTTAGTTTAAAACAGTATTTTTATAGTGATTATTACATTTATTTCAAAATAACTTTGGCCTTTGAAGACTGTGTTACAAATAGTGATGCCTGCGAGCAATTTTTTCTATGAAAATTGGCCGACGAGTCACAAAAAACTGCCGATCCCTCAGCTAGACTAAATATTTTTTAATTTTTAGTATTATTTATTGAAGCAATTTTTTTTAAATATTCTTTTGTTGTTTAAACTTACTTGCAATTTCTTATTTTTTGTATTAAACGACATTAATATACTCAAAATTTCTACTTGCAAATAGTTTGTTTATTAAAGATTAATGTACACTTTAAGTTTAAAGTTAAAAGTTGAAAATGACATAACTTTTTTATACTTAATGACTTTAGATTTTATTCTAATGTAAAGAATTATTTTCTATTACTACAAATGTTTAGCATTTGTTCTGGATAAGATATTAAAAGGTATATAAATGGTGTGCTATTCAATAGCGAAAAGAAGTTTTTTTTTATGCATTAGGTCCTTGGACCAATTATTTTAATCCGTTTTTTTCGTCATTCAATAAACAAGTAATATTTTATTTAATATAATATCGCAAATACCCAGAAACTAAATTAAAGCTATTTCTTATAAGTTTATTGAACGACAATAAAAATGCTCAAAATATTTGGTCCTAGGACCTGATGCACGAAGAACCTTTTGGTTATCGAGTCGTACACCACGGATACCTTTTAATGTCTTGTCCAGGACTAATGCTAATCGTATGACGTTATGTCTTTACTTTTTAATAAAATTTAAAGTCGCTATGTCGTGTCCAGGACAAATCAAAAACATATAAACTATTTTTAAGTTATAACTGTTTTGCAAATTGAAAAAAGCATTTTTCGAAGATCAAATTATAATAAACAAGTTTTCGAAAAAAGTTTACCTTGCATAAGTACATCATAGCCATAACAATACTTATCAGAATAAATTACTTTAGTCAGTTCTTGCGATTTTTTTTTACTGTTTTATTTTAAGCAGATTCGACAAAATCTAATTTTAAAACCTCTACATTTATGACCTTTATATATAAAAAAAAATATGCTGAATGATTCAAGTTAGATAAGGTTTATTATTTACAACTATCAAATTACACTAAACTCGATTTTGGAAACTGTGGCTTTAATTTTTTTTTTTTGTAAATGAGTATCTTTTTTGAACGGAAATTTATCTAACAGTTAATTGTAGAATTTTTGTTGTATTTTGAATAATTGTATGACGTTTTGTTTATAAGAATATTTAAGACTATAACTGTTTGTTTAGTATAAATTTATTTTCTCTATTAAAGTTGCATATTTCTTTATATGCTAATAAAAATAAGCAATAATATTTTAATACACACTAGTCTACATTTTTTGAGAGCTACTTAAATCAAATATACATTTTAATTAATTTACTTACTTAACTGAAGTTTAAGGGGATTCCCCTTCTTTGACAATGTCAGCCATCATTGACGGGCTTATCGCCTTGGCTTATGGGTCAAGTTAAGGGGATTGTTGGTAGTGTCCAAAATACGTCAACAGATTATTAAGAGCAAGCATATTTATTTTACAAAAATAGAATATGGTAAAAAGAGTTAATAAAGAACTCTACCCATATTGTTTTACAAGATTTACAACAGCGAAAACTAATACAGATGCTATCAAAATCAAAACCAGGTTATAAAAACTTAGGTTAGTAAAATTCAGTTTAGCCAACTAAAATTAATCAAAACCTAGTTAGATTAAAGAAAAAACTTAGTTTACAAACTGACTTAGTAAAAAGTGTTTAGATTATACAAAAACTACAGTACACAATATACCAATAAGAAATACAATGATAAAAAGAACTTGTTTTTATACAGTGCTAAAAAATGTTATAAATATTGTAAATTCAGCTCAGTACCTTATTGAACAGTTAACTTTTGACTAAATTTGACATTGAAAAATAGTTAGAATACAACAAACTGAAATTAATAAACACAAATAACTTTTTGTTTATCAATCTGCACTTAACAATTCTAGTTGTAAAATAAAACATTACTTTCTGAAGTGTGTACTTAATTAACAATGAGCAGCTATTTATGTGTTTTCAACAATCAATGATAAAAAGTACTAATCTGCATTTTCGACATTGCACTTTTCGCCCTTGCAAAACTGGTACTTTATCTTTTTACACAACTCATAACAGCCAAGTAACTATAACGAGCTTAATTTTACTTGTATCGAATAATTTAAACAAAATATTAGTTTAAAATGACAACTGTGTTTTTAAGAAAGGCTAATTAGCATTTAGATTTAGGAATTTTCTGGTCGCTTTATCAGCTAATTTAGACTTATTTATTAGCAGAACGTTTTACTTTTGTAGACTTGTACTCAAGTAATTATAAATTAGTCAAAAAATATATTTTTCTAGTACAATAATATAATTACCATCGTTGCTAAAACATGTATAAATTTAGGAAACGGGTCTAAATTTCACGGAGACAAAATTGCACGAGGTTACTAAATTGCACGAGTGCTCAAAATTGCACGAGAGTTAATAATACAGCAAAATAGAAATTAAAAAAACAAGAATTTTAAACGAGGGTAAGGGTTAGGGATAATAGTGATAGTGAAAATAAAAAAACAGCTAACAAAATTATTATTAAAAAAAAAGAAATGAAAAATTATTAAAAAATGAAATCTACCGATCGAAGGCAAGGGTTTGGGGTAACAGTGAGAATACAAAGTGAAAATAAAATAACAAAAATCAATAATAATTTAATAAACTAAAAAAAAAATAGCTTACCGACCAAGGGTAAGGGTTTGGGGTAACAGTGATTATAAAAATAAAATTAATACTGAAATAGATAAAAAATTAAGCCGTGCAAAAAAGTCTCCGTGCAAAATTATCTGCTCGTATAAAAGTCTCTTCGTGCAAAAGTGACTCTTCGTGTAAAAGTATCTTCGTGAAATTTTGTGCTCTCGTGCTAATTAGCCTTAGTGCAAAAGTATCTTTGTGCAATTTGGTGCACTCGTGCAACTTTGTCTCCTCGTGCAATTTTGTACGATTGTGCAAATTAGACAGCTATACATATATTTATATCGTACATTTGACACTATATTTTGCAAACACTTTGTTTCTTAATAATTGTTTTCAATACTAAACGATTAGCCTCATTTCAAATTTGTTTTTTAATGGTTTGATGTTGCCGAACTTTACAAACTTATCAGTTTTCAATTAAAGTAGTCGAGCCGAACATTCTAACAGATGTAACGGATTTGTTTACTTTATCACTTACAAGAAAAAATGTGAAAAAGTGCTACAACTATATGATGAAGCTGCAACAACAAATTTATTATTAAACACTCAGCGTAATAGCATACGTTACTACAACAAAGCTAAAAGAAAAGTTGTTATTTTTAAATATTCCAGTAAGCTTTTTAATTGTTTAGTCTTATCTAGTGATTTCCAGTTAAAAAAAAAAGCTACTGTAAAAAGTTAAGCATTTACACAAAACCAAAAATAATTCATATTAATTTATTGATTTTGATAAAAAGTTTTACAAAACATATTAAAGAAACCATTTAAGATGTTTTTGTTTAAATCGAACAATAATTGTAGGCTTACTAGATTAGTTTAGAGCAAGTTAAAAAAATTCAACAATTAAATTAAAAATATATATCTGAAATTAAAGGCGAATTTTTTATTTATTTAATCGAATAAAAATTAATAGCTGCATTATATCAATTTGAAGCGAGTTAAACTTTGTAAAAAATACTTGTATCAATTTAAGGGTCATCATTACTTCGGTGTAACACCATTAACTTAATCATGAAATGTGCAAAAGTTTATTCGCAAAAATCTTATTTTAGTATTAGCTAAATATTACCTTTCCATAATTTTCTGCTTTAAATTCAAACCTACTTAGGTTTTGTTACATATATTACTTTGATTATGGTATTTTTGTATATATTTATTATGCATGCCTGTTTTATTATTTAATTTCTATAGGTAGTAAAAACATAGTTTTTTACTTAAAAAATGTTTGAAGACTAAACATATTTCAAAATTTCCATGAAATAAGAAAGCAATTTAGAAGATTGTTAAAAAACACAGGCTTACCATAAAAGTTTGCTCATTTTTAATTGGAAAAGTCATTTTCAAAGATTTAAAGGTAAGGAAGTATGGAATCTCTTTTATTGCATTCCTAATCTCAATCAAACTTTATCTGTTTTGTAGTAAAATAAAATATTCCTTATGATTATAGTCGAATATTGATGCTTTATTTCTTGTCAGCTAAAGAATGGGCCTAAATACTTGAGAAATCATAGTGTGCCTCTGTTGGTATTTTCAAAAAAAAGAAAGAAAATACAAACTTTTATTTTTGTTTAAATGAACAATTACAAAGAACTTTTGGCCTATGCTTTATGAAAGTTATCTATAATTAAGGAGGTATATTATTATCAACTAATAAATTGCAATTATGAGCTTGTCTTAGATCCCATTAAGGTTTCTTAGATCCCATAAAGGTTTCCCATTGGAGGCGATATCGCCTTTTAGGGCGGTTTTAGTAAGTTTAGGGAGAGGTAGCAACCAGCAAAAAATATGAAAAAAGGGCTATTTCGGAGTTGTGAGTTGAGCTATATAACTTAGGTTTTTAGATCTTTGATTGATTTTTACGTTGTTTGCATTACATTAAATATAGATGAGATATAAATTTGAGTTTTTTTTAAATTAATGATATCTGGAAATAATAAGTAGCGATAGTGCGAATAAGTAAAAAGGTAATAACTTGTAAGAGTAATCCCTATAAATTCTCTGCAAAAAAAAATTGATAATGAAGATAATTTCGAAAAAATATACTGTAGATCAGGATTTTCCAAAAAAACTTTCATGAGACCACCATTGAAAAAATTAAATAATTATGACCACTCTAACTAATGTTAAAAATGCTTAAGACCTTTTTTTTTTATCATTACTTCAAGAAAATCCAATATAAGTTTGAAATTGTGGCATTGAGCCTCCTCTACCCCTACATTTGTAGCTTTTGGCCCCTAAGTTTCTGAAATGGCTGATTACGGGAAGCTCTGGTCTACTATGAGTTTTAAAGCTACTTTTAATTAAGTCTAAGAACTTTTTTCTCTTCACTTCTAACTACAAATGTAAATTGACATTTTCCATTTTTTAATTGACACTTAACAATCCTTCAGTAGAAACCACTTAAAATAGATTTACAAAACAACTTTGATAAGAACCATCTCCTCAAACTATACATAAATTATAACATTTAACAATTTTGTACTAAACAACAAAATTTATTAAATTTACTTCATCAAAGTCACTAGTTGGTGAATGAGTAAGATTCTGACATTAAAAATATTGTACTAAATTTTTCAGGAATATTATCAACTGATAAATGAAATTTTAAACCATTTATTTGAGAATAAAATGTTTTTAGATTTTTTTACAATTAAAGTCGTTTGTTACTATTTTAATTTTTAGCTATGTATAAATACAGAATTTTGTTTTGGTTAAAAGTGATACCCTTTCAACTAAAAAGAAGCCACAAACTTATTTCTCAAACTGCAGGACAAAAATAATTTTGCTAGCTTAATAAATTTTAAAACTATCATTTATTATTATTCTCTATAATCAAAATAAAATAATTTTTTAACACAACTTTCATTAACAAGGACAAAATAAAATTCTAAACATAGACCACTGGCCATTAATAGAAATAACAAGTTATTTATATTAATAAACGGTTTATTTGTACTACAAATAGCTTAGCTACTATCATAATATAATTTTGATTCGAAAACATTCAATTTCCTAATTTTTCTCTTTGTTTGTATAATTGTATATAAAATGCTTGTTTGCAATTATAAAGTTGATGTAAAATATTTTCTTAGCTTATAAAAAAGAATCATTTTTCATCAATAAGTAAATTACAAACACAGGTTGGCCATTGGTTTTTAAGAAATTTCTTCTTGGTTGTTTGGATTTCTTTAAGGTTGTTGAAAAAACACATTTTCGTGTCTATTTTCAATTTAAAGTTAGGTTAAAGGTAAAAAACTGTAATAAATAGTATAAAAAAATTAAAAAATACTGTTAAGCGACTTTATAAGGTTTTATAAGAAAAAAATTGATAATGACTTTATTTTAATCTTTATGATAGATTTTTGGTGTTTAATCAAAATTTTATAAAAATTGTTTAAAATTAAAGTTTTTTCCAGTTGCTTTTTAAAATAACTCAAAATCTTAGTATTTTTAGCTTGAATTGTAAAATTCAAGAATTTTCTAGTATTTTTTACTGGCCACCCTCAAATAAATGTTTATATCACTTTTTATACTTATAAACTAGAAAATACATGATTTTAAGTTTCTTGACAGTAAAAAAGTTCTTTAAAAATATATTATTGGGTTGCCACTGGTTTTTGAGAAACATATTCTAGCTTTTTTAAATTTCTTTGTAGATATCAAATGTACACTTTTTTGGTCTATTTTTAGTTAAAATTAAATTTAAGGTGAGAAAAACTGTTTAAATAGTATAATAACATTGAAATAATTCTCTTAAGCTACTTTAAATGTATTTAAAAATCAATTTGAGGATGACAAAAAATATAATCTATATATATATTGGCTTTTGTGTTTAAATTGTTTTAATTCCAGGTTTTTTTCTAATATTATAGTGATTTTTTTCAAAATTTTTTATAGCCTAAGTTGTCAAATTTAAGTTTTTTCCAGGATTTAAGTTTTTTTAAATCTAGGGATTTATCCAGGATTTAAGGCAAAAGATTAACAGATGCTTATGCAATAACTCAGTAGGGTAATCACGTTAGCTCCTGTTTATTAAGCCAATATTAAACAGGAAACCAAAATGAATTCCTTGTCGAATTAAGCAGTAACTAATTGCCACCAAATTTCCATTTTGAATTTCTTTGCTGAATAAAGGTACCTTGTAGGTTATTTGTTTGTAACTGTATGACTGGTGAAAATAGTTTTTTTGATTAGATAAAAAACTACATACCACCAATCATTTAGCTCAAAACACATTTAATGAATACAAAATAGTTTTTGATAGTATTTTACAAAAGATGAACAGACATATTAAGATTATCACCAACCAATTTGTTCACACTTTCTGCTTTCATAACAATTATTTATGCACCAAATCAGCAAGGCAATTATATTAGTTCCTGTTGTTTGAATTAAATTAAACAGGGAACTAAGAGAACTGCCTTATTGAGATATACATGATTTAATTGTTGTTGTATAGTCCTTTTTTTCAGTTTGAAGATTGTTTGTTTGTAACTGTATGACTGAAATGATACTTCTTTTTAAGCAAAGAAGTATCCATTTCAAATCATTTAGCTGCAAACACAGTAATCATCACATCGCATCAGTAATAGGTTGTATGTTTGTAACTGTATGATTAGTGAATTAGTTCTTCAGAAAACCAAGAACTAATAGCGCTAATCATTCAGCTCTAAACACTATTCCATGGTCACAAGAACTTCTTGATTGGTACTTTTGATGATAGTTTGTTTGTAATAATATGAATGGAAAAAATGTTTTTTTATTATAAAAACCATTATTTACATTCATTTTACTACATACAAAGTGAGATAACTAATTAAATTTAGAAATAATTTATTAAATAATTAATAAACAGTTTCTAAACAATTTAATTAATTTTACTTAAAAATTAACTGGAAACCATTTAGTACTGTTATATATTATCACAGTTTATATATTATGGTTTGCAGACACATAAAAATTATTTGAAAATTATTTTTATTATAAACCACTAGAGTAGTCAAACCATACATAAAACTGTAAAAACATAATATTGCTTTAAAAAAAAGATTAATTAAAACATTTTGAAAAAGTTTATAATATTCAGCCTAAAATTAAAAATAACTACAACATTTTTTATGAAGTTCAATAAATAGAATCTACTTAAATAGAATTAAAACTTTTAATCTAACATCAAGTTTCTATATACCTGCATATAAATTAAAATGTAAAGTTCAGAGGCGCTTTTATATATTCAGTTAACTAAATAAAATAGAAAAGTTATGTGCAGCTGTTGTAACCAAATGATTGCTCTATACTAAAAAAAACTATTACAGTTTAAGCAGTTTTGGGTACAAACTTAAACAAAACCAATGAAATAGAGAAAAATTAGAGTTATGCCATATATCTTTTTAAATTTAGCATATTTTGTAAATACAACCTGTTTAGAATTTGGTCTTTGAAAATTTATTTAAACAGCATAACTTAAACACTTATATAGATAAGATCATATTCAAAGATATTAAGATTTCATATCTCAAATGACACTGACAGTTAAAATAAACAATTTTTGAATGTAAATACAATTTCAAGAGGTAAAAATTATTAGAATAAAATTATGACTATACATAACTATAATAAAGTTACCAGGGTTGCCACTCGTTTTTTAAATTTTTTTCAAGGTTTTTCAAGTTTATTCCAGATTTTTAAAAGTATAAATATTTTGGTCTATTTTTAGTTTAAACTAAAGTTTAAGATAAGAAACTGTGTTTAATAGTATAAAAACATTGAAAAGATATTGTAAAGCTACTTCAAATTTGTTATTCAATGACAAATTTTTTTGATGATTGCAATTCTTTTTTATTTTTGTGAAGTTTTTTTAAGTAAAATCGATATTTTACTAATGAGCATGTTAACATTGTTAAGTTCCAGATTTTTTTGCCTAATTTGTCAAATTCCAGGTTTTTCAGGGTTTTTCCAGGTAAGTGGCAAGCCTGAATTAACCATAAATATAATTAGTATAATTCAATCTTTAATAATTAATGGTAACCTGGTAAAACTTAAAAAAGCTAGAAAACCAGAATTAAATTTTATGAACAGCCCCAGTCAGCCTCACTTAAAATATAATTAAATGAGTTATAATTAGCCGATATTAAGTTTTTTTTTTAATTCTCCAACTAGCCTGGAATGACCACACTGTATAGCAACCAAAGAAATTGTTAACTTGATTCAATATTTACATCACATAAATTAACAATAACCCTTAAAAGTTACATAAATTATTATTCAGATGTGCATATGTTTTAACATTTTCCTAAATTCTGAATCAGAATATTGATGTGCTAAAATTTACATGCAGCTAACAAAAATGGTCAAAAATGTAATTAATAAAAGCCATAATTGTTTTTAACGAAACCAGGGATGATATAAATTTTGTTAAAAAATTCAGATCATTAACTAACCTAACACTTAATTCAAGCAAAACAAGCAATCAATTAGTTTTTTATATTTTTATATTAAACTATAATAATTTTTTAATAAAATTTGTGTAAAAACAGTTAGATTTTATTTAACTTTTTTTTAAATTTCAAGTAAATTAACTACTAATAAAATAAAAAAGTTAAGAAATTTAACTACTAGAACAAGGCATTTATTTTTTACGTAAGCATGTATTGAAAATTAAAAAAAAAAACCTGAAACATTCTGACAATGCTAACAGTATTGACCAAAATAAACCGTTCTGAATACTGAATAAGCGTAAGTGTTTTATACAAAATGTCATGCTTGAGTAATCTTGTGGGACTTTCTCTAAAAAATTTTTAACAAAATTCACTAATCCTTTTAAAGTAATAAATTAGAAGATTTTTGTAACTTTTATTTGTCTTGAATTAATATATTTGTAATATAATTTAGTATGAATAATTTTTAATCAAATCTAATATTTTGATAAAATATATATTATGTATTTGTTGATAAAATTAATATATTTGATTAGAATTTTGTAAAAGTTATTTTATGCAATACTTCATCTCAAAAATAGTTAAATATTTTCGTAAGGTGCATTTTAATTATCTTTTTTTTTTATTAAGCTTTTGTTTTCGACTAAAACTTTAAGAGTAGTCGATAATCTTTTTCAAGTTAATAGGAAAAAAATCATTTAATAAAAAAGTAAACAAGTTATTAGCTTTAAACTTAAAAAATAGTTATTGCAATTTATACATAATTTGATTTAAAACTAATTTTACTTAACTAAACTGACACACAACATCAATTTGTTTTTTACTTACCACTTAAATAAGCTGAAATACTTAATAATTAAAACAAGTAAAACGTAACTCACTCCAACTCTAGTACAATAACACAAAGAATACTAAGAAGTTTACGTTTAAAACATTATCCTAAATTGTTACAAGATCTGACATAATTCTTAATGTTCTAGATAAACGATAAAAATATTGACTGAAAGGTTTTATGTGCACCAGGTCCTCGGACTCTATATTTTGAGCGCTTTTACATCGTCTAATAAACAATATATTTGAATTATAAAAACATAATACAATTGTTCTTGATTTTAATGAAAGTTTTATTTTTATCATTAATAATTACAAAAAGTAACACTTTAAGTACTTTATCACTGTATGTTAAGATTAACTATTGTATTCACAAATTATTTTATATAGTTATAATTCTGAAAATAACTTTAAAATTGCAGAATTGAAAATTAAATTACTAAAAAGAAAAAATATATATAAAGCTCGAGAAAATATTTTGCTATAAGCTTATCAATGTTAAAAATTGATTTATTTTTATAGTGATTTATACAAAATCTACGTAATTTTTAATGACAAGTCATATTAATAATATTTTGTACTTAGATAGCAAAATGTCTTTAGATTTAGTTAACGTTAGTTTTTTATACTCAAAAAACAAATTAAAGCGTTTTTTAACTTACAAGTTTAAACAACACTGTGAAGTCTAAACTTTGATTATTTCATTCATTTCATTCAAAATGAAAATTTTTTATGAAAAGTATTCAGACTTGATAAATAAAATTGGAATTTAGATAGAATGAATTCAACTTGTCTGACTAATTTCATGTTTAGTTTTGTTGATTTTAATAGATTATAACAAAACTATATAACGGTTGTTTTACATAAAACAAAAAGTGAGGGCATAGTAGTAAGTATATGCTGGTTCGAAAGATAAAGAAAGATAAATGACCAAGGAAGTTAATTGCCACGAGAAAATTTTACTAACGTTTCTTGCCAAATTCGATGATAACTATGGCAAAGATATAAATAATTAAGCTGCTCAGTCGGAAAAAAAACTTAGTCTTATTTCATTAAATATAATATTAAGCTTTCAATTGTATTTAGTAGTTCAATTACAGTGTACGTGTTAAAAAGGTTAACTATTTATTTTGATATCATTTTTTAATCGTATAATAGAACTTTTAACAATAAATATTATTTCTTTAATGGTTTAATAAAAATAGACGTTGCTTTGTTTGTTAATTTTAAAACTATTAACTCAGCTGTAACATTTCAAGAAACGAAAAAAAATAAAGATTCTAAATGCAACTACATAGGTATACTTTTAACTGCTTTACAAGCACTATAACTGAATTTTTATAATAAAAAATATAATTAAATCATTTTAATTAGTTTTCATTTCCTTATTTTTATACATTTTTTCTAAATCGATAACAAGTACTAATTTATAGAATATAAAAAATGTTAAACCTACGTTGACTATACTATCTTTTGAAAAAAAATAATTTATTTATTTTTTTTTTTTTCAAAGGTATAAGTTTTCTTTTTCGTTCTTATAAAATGTAATCAACAATGATATAAGATTTGCATTGCATTTCGGTTAGTTAAGATAACTAAAGAAAGAAAAATGCGTAAGGCTATATTTAGAGCTCACCTTATTAGCATATAGTCATCTCGTTTTTTTTTTAAAGGAGAAAAAATAGGATTTTTGCTAACCAAAGTCTGATATTATAAGTTTTACTTTAAAATTATTTACAATTACTAATACAGTTTAAATTTTTTTTAAATAATTCTACTAAAAATAAATATTTTATTTTTAAATCCAAAGTGCTTTTAATTTTTTTAGCAACTGTATGGGATAAAAGTACTGACTTGTTTTAGTTTTGTGATTTTTTTTATAAATTATTTTTATAACAAAGTTAGTTTTTGTGTATCTATTTATCCTTTTTTGTAATATAGGTTGTTTTCCCCTTTTTATGAAGAAGTTGATTTAAAAAAAAAAATATATCTAGAAATGCATCAAACAATATTTAACAAAAACTTATTATTCTGCATGTCATTTGAATTTTATTTTAAAGTTTTCTTTATTAAATGTACTTTGATTTGTTTAATTATTTTTATAAAAAGTAACAAAAAGTATTATATATTTAGATGTATAGTAACTAAGTAAGTTAGTTTACTTTTTTCAGTCTAAGAAACCAAACTTTTGTTTGAAAGTATACTAGTTTTACACTTAGCTTTGTAGTGTTAAAAAATATATATACCACTGACTTGTTTTTAAAATAAATTATAAATTCTTAAAAGTACTATGTAGAAACAAAAATTCTTGATTATAGAAATCTCGAAATTGAAATAAAATTTTCAATGCTAATTTCATTTAAGAACTTAAGTAATTGTTTTGTTAGGACATCAATTAAATACAGTATCCTAATCCTCTTACTTTCTTATTTTGTTACAGCACATAAAAAGTTTAAACTTTTTCATTACATAACTGAATTACCACTATATGACTAAAAAACAATATTCTATAAGCAAAAAAATGTGCTCAAAGGTTAAACTAACAATTTTATAATAGTTTTATCTATTTGTATACAAGTTTCAGATTTTCTTTAAGATTAATGATGGAGTCTGGACCCCATGATGCAGGGACGGTTTTCAATTCTCGAAATACTTCCATGTAAAACAGTTTGATGACCAAAAATGCTGCATAATAGTAAGTAATTGGTTGTTAAGTTTTAATCTTAAAATTAATGTATCATTGTTACAAACACTGTGTTTTACTGGGTTTCAAATCTAGCAAGGTAGGTATAAAACTTGCGTGAAGAGAGACTTTAGCACAAAGACATTTTTGCACTTTAAAATTTTTGCACAAAGGGTTAATTTTGTACCAATATACTTTTAAACGGCATCATTTTTGCACGAAGACAATTGAGCAAGAAGACACATTTGCACGTTTTTTTGTATTTGATGTATATATTTCTATACTATCACTATTAATTCCAACCCATTGGTCGGTAATTTTATGTATTTAAATATTTTTCTTACTTTTTAAAATTCACTTATTTATTTCCTGTTTTTCCATTTTTTACTACATCCCTTACTCTAACTTTTTCCAAAATCGGTAATTAACTTACCTTGTTTGTTTTCTAATTTTTTTTTTTTTTGCAAAACTGTCTTCATGTAAAAGTGAACCTTTATTCATAAATGTCTTTGAGCATATTGAATCCCTCGTCAGTGTAAAAAGAAATATCATAAACTTTCAATCAAACTCTAAAAATAAAAGGTTTTCATTGTTTGAGAAAACTTAAAAAATATTAGATTTTTGCAGGTTGTTTTTAAAACTAAGACTATTAAATTTATTTAGAATACTACGCATCTTTTATGACTCCAAGTTAAGCATTTTTTATTTGAAATTATGTTTTTTCTTCTACAACTTCATCATTTTTCACAATATCTTTAATATTTAAAATAGTTATTTTCATTTAATTTTTCTTTGAATTTTCTATTTCATTTTGTGCGTAAATCTGTAAATATAATAATTAAACTGACACACAATAAGTTTAAGACGTATGTTTTACGTTTATATTATATTATTCTATTTTATAAACTTAATGTTTTTTTTCTTATAAAAGGCTGTGCACTGTTAAATCGCTCAACAAAACGTTTGTGTAAAATAACTTATTTATTAAACTTTTAGTTAATGTTTTTACTTTTAATTTATTAGGTATAACTTAATATAGATTTTAATGTTATCTTACTTAATAAATATTTATTTTATTATAGTATATTAAACGAAAAAAAAGACGCTCAAATTATTTGGCTGTAGGACTTGGTGCACTTAAACCTTTACGAGCATAAAGTTAATTTTATAGGTAATTTTATTAATTTTTCAAAAAACATAAAACTTTAATGTCAATTATTTTCCTTAACTTAAAAGCTATCTAAATTTTTTTTTTCATTTTTAGAGAACGCACCTTTGTCTTTAAAAAAAAAAATGGTTTGGGGTTGGAATTATTTCATGGGGTACCTCAAAAAATTTTTTGTTTTTTTTTGATTAATATTGTTTTAGAACCAAAAATAAATATTTTATTATTTTTTTCCCTCATTTTGCATATTATTTAAACTCTTAAATGTTTATTTTATAAATAATGTTTATATCTTTTACGATTTGGCCCCAAAGCAAAATGATGTATATTACACAATCATTTGCCTTAACCATTTCCTAGATAAAAAAGTGATAAAAGGAAAAAAAAATAATAATAAAAGTGTGAATTACAACAAATTCAATTAAATTATTTTAGTTTAAGTCTTGTCAAGGACGTTTAAATTTAATTGTGGTTTAACTTACTAAAAGTACTTTGATTTATTTGTTTCTGTTAAATGTGTTATGTTTAGATTGAAATGATGGGTATAATATTTTAGGAATAGAGGTTTTAATGATTAATAGTTTATGCAATTCTTAGCACTGCTTTTAAACTTCACAAATAATGATATTTTGTTTAAGGTTACACCAATGCACTTAAAAAAGTAAAAACTTAACAAAAATTTTAAAAATTTAGTTGTTTAATTTTTACCATTTTAACTTTAATGCTTCAATGGTTTTTAATTTCCGTTAAAGACAAGCAACATTGTGCAATTTAGTGTTCTATTTTACAGATTTAATTTTCTACCCACCGAAACCTGGTAGTAAAAAAAATATTTCATTTGCACAAATATTGTTATTTAAGTAAACGATTTAAGAATATATAATTTTAAAAACAATGTTTTACTTTCTTAAAATTGTATTAACTTAAAAAGGCATTAGAGTTAACGTAGAATAAATAAATTACCTACACTTATACTAGTTTTATAATTTTTTAAAATTAAAACTAGTTTTTTTGTCTCAAAATATAAAGCAGCTACACAAATTATGCGCTTTAACAAGCATAAACTCAAATAAATGAAAATATACTATTGCTTTTATTGAATTTTATTACCTTATTAGTACTTTTGTAATTAATCATTATTATTACTTTGTTGTTGGCCTAGATATATTACTTTTTGTAAAAAACTTAAAAAACTGTTATGATTGCTATTGTAATAACAAGCATTTCATAATCCTTATTTTATTTTGTTTTTTTTAATTTGTTTTATATTTTTGTGATGTTATTTTAGAATGTAATCTATAATTTGTCTTAATACTAAAACTATATAACTTTATCGTGAAAATAGTATCATAGTTTGTTATGGTTTAAATTTAACCCGAATCAGATCATAAACTTTTTTATAGTACATATTCATAAAAAAAACTTTTGATCAACTTATATCTGGGCTTGGTATATATTTTGTTAAACTAAGTAAACTTAAAATACCTGTTGCATAAATTTTAGGCTGCAAATCTTTACCTTTACAGCAACATTTAAATATATTTTTTGTAAACAGTAGTGTTGCCAAAGCTTTTTTGACGTGTATAGCAATTTAGATAAGTAATGCGGTGTTTCCAAAACAAATGTGTGATGTTAAATAAATAAAACGTCATTTATTATAGTTAAAGTGTAGATTTATTATCTCCAATTATTATACCTGTCCTCGACAAGACGTTAAACTGTCACTGTGGTTTGTAACTCGATAACCAAAAGAATTTTGTACATTAGACCGAAAGTTTTTAAAGTTTATTTTTATTGTTTAAGAAACATATGTATTTTTAAATTAACCATGTTATGTCAAGTTGTTTTTATGTAATTTTATTTTTACTTAAAATTTTTAAAAAGTGGTATTTTCATATGCTTAATTTTCACTTGTAGCTATAATTAAATTTTAATTAGACTTGTATTTCCATATTTTATTTGTTGTAAAAAATTCTTACCTGTTAATCATAAAATATAATTAAATTTAAAAAATTTTTAAAATCTTTTTGTTGTAGTTTTTAAACCAACACTCTTGTCAAGACGGCTTAGCGTTTAGGTAATTTAATAATAGTTAACAAAAAACAAAGAAGAGAATCAATAAGATTGTTATTATTTACTTACAATATAAGTTTAATAATATAAAGTAACTTGTTTATTAACAAATAATTGGGGTAAATTCATGACAACTTTTAAACTTAGAGTCACTACTTTTAGTAAATATTGTTTTAAATGTTGGTTTATTTTAAATTTTTGATAAAATGTTGTTTACTTTTAAATTTTACACATATGACGGTTTTAACTTGGTTCAGTAATTTATTCAATATTTATTTCCCCCTCTGTATTTTTTCACTTTTTATTTTTTTCTATCTGTGGTTTTCAATAGGTAGTTAATATAAAAAAAAATTACATCAATATCTTAAGACTATACTATGAATTCTAAGTTTTAATCTTATTCAAATAGAATTCTGTTTGATTAATAATTTTTATTTAAGCACTGACAAGGTCTTTGACAGAAACATAGTTTTTAAAGGATTTTCTTTTTGTACATGTCTGTAACCCAATATTAGTAAAATGAATATTCAGTTTATTTACTATGTCAATTGGTTTCGTATAAGTATTTTCATTTATATCGAGAAGATCTGGCAATTAGTTTTTTTTAATATAGGTTATGTTATTTATTATTCTCCATATTTTTGATGTGTTTTTATCAGAGGTTTTAAACGCTCTTTCATAGTATGCCTTTTCATAGTATGATATTGTTTTAATTTTTTCAACTTTGTTTTTATATCTTTTGTATTTTGGAACTTTAATTGGACAATTAAAATTATTTTTGCAGATATTTTTTTTATAACATATTTATTTTGTTTTATGGATTTTAATATGGTTTTAGTTATAAAGGGTTTTGTTTTCAACTTACGTTTTCCTTCAGATAACTTTGTATTTCGAGCTTTTTTAAAGTTGTTTCTTTAATTTTTACTATCAAGTTATTAAACTTTGTATTAATAAAACTATCAGATTGAATTAATTTGTTAGTTTTATGGTTGTTAAAAATAAGTACAGCATCTGCTAAAAATTTTTTGAAATTTATTTTTTAAAAGTCTTGAGAGCATTTGTTTTCATTTTCGAAGGATTTTTTTTTTAGGTTGCAATTATTTATTGATATATAAAAGGGAAAGCGATCTGAAATATATGACAAAATTACTTAACACTTGGCATGTTCTCTGGTGATAATCAATAAAAATGATATATCTATGTACCTCAAGAATTGTTAATATTAGTTGGGGCTTTGATGATATTTTTAAGACTAAAGCAATTAATTTAATTTAAGTAGTTTTTTACTGAAGCAACTTTACTATTTAGATAGAATATATTGATATCTAATAATATAAATAAAAACAAATTATACAATAATCTTCCTTTATTGAACCAACATATGTTTCTGTGTGTTAACTAATCAACACACTTCAACTGGGTTCTGTAAAAAAATAATTACTGTAATGAGAGAATAGAAGCATAGAATTATTACTGTATAAATTGTTTTTATTTATATTCCAGTGAAGTTACTTCACTAGGATCTTTTGTTAACAAACGATTCAACCTATATTTTTGAACAGTTATCTAATAATATACAAATATTTTTAAAATTATTTATTTTTTTTAACAAAAAATCTGAAACTTTTTACTGAATTCAGCTAATGAGGTTCCAGGATGACTATATAATAATCTAATGAATATTTTAACTATGTTTACTTTTAGTTCCTACTGATATATTAACCATGTTGATTCATAACTAACACTTGTAAAATTTAACTCTTGTCTGATTAAATAGATTATTGAGGCTTTAACAAACACCCGACCCCTCCTGAGTTTAACATAGAGTTTAATTATAAATTATAACTGTAACCAGTTAATATTAAATTTTGTTTTGTTTTTTTATTAATTTCAGTCTCACAGATGCCTAATATATCAAGTATAATTTTATATGATGACATATTGAGATTTATTTTTATTTAAATTTTTTAAACTTACATGTAAAAAACTTAAACTACACTTCAAATCTTTATTTTCTAATTTTTCAAAATCCTCTGTAGAGGATTACTGATACCTTGTAAAAGTAGGCTCAGTCTGTAAAATAAAATAAAATTTGTTTTTTGAAATACTATTATTTTTCAAAAAAAAAAGAAATTAATCTGACTTAATGGAAAAATATTTTAACAATAACAACTTTTACAAATTTTATAACTATAACTACAAATACAGTTTAAGTAAAGGTTTTCAAATATTTTATTGCTCAATAAACTAAAAGTACTTACTAGACTAAACAGTAAAAGGAAAAAAAATCTTCAGTAGATGTACTTAAAGGAAAAAATTGGAACTTCTACACTTAAAAAGTGACTATATGCTGTTCATTTAATAATACATACAATTATTTTGCACACTCTTTTTACACGCTAAACAAGCATAACGTTTTTATACAGACATTAAACTACTAAATGCTTCTTAAAAATAATAAAGTTATAAGTTAAGAACCTAGATTCCTTAAGTCTGAAATAAATTTTTAGTAATTATATTCTATCCCATTTTTGTATTAGATAAACTGTTTCTTTGTAATCCATACAAACTTAAGTTGTTATTTTTTTTTAACAATTATCCTTAAAAAATAATTGTTTTTTTTTTGGAGTAAGATTTTTTTTATGTACATATTTTAGATATTATCATCTGATGTTTCTTTTTATTATTGTATATTTTATTACGTTATTAAAAATTAAGAATGTTTTTATTCTCATTTTTATACATTATAACTGATTATTTAAAAAAAACTGGTTATTGATTTTTTTTTTCTACAGTCTAGCACCTCTGCCTGATTTGCTAACTTTCCCTTAAATTCCTTATTTTATTAAGAAGTGCATTAGTTGATTTTTTGTACTTCTGTCAACTTTTCTATTACTTTCTTTAATGTTGAGCATTTCATTTTCTCAACAATTTTCTCAACAATTTTAATTAATTTTTTTTATTGTTCTTCTGTCTCATTTAAATAGAACCTACTGCCGATTTGGTATGCTCAAAATGCAACTTGCTTGTACTTTGAAATTAAATAAAAAACAGAAGTAATAAACAAAAACGTATATTTTAGAAAAAGTTGCAATGTAATAAAAAAAAATTAAGTTTCTTTAACAAAAATTGTTTGTAAATTGTTCCAAATAAATATATTAGAAATTAGTTTATTATACAAATAACGAACAGTGCAATTTAATATTTTTATCCTATGCTTAAACTTAGATACGCAAACTATAGAAAAGTTTACAAAATTTACAATATCAAAGTTTAAGAAAAGTGCAAATAATTTTTAATCTGAAATTGTGTTAGTTATGAAATAACATGAAATCGAAATAAGATACTTATAAAATTAAAAATTGTTAACAACTTTTTCTTGAATCGATTACTACTAATATGAATCCTAGTCTCCTATGACCATCTCAATATTTTGTCCTTCTTATTTATATTTATGTTTTATTTTAACTTTTACATCATTATTTATTTTAAATTAGTAATTAACTGTAAGTAGTATGTAAGTTTCAAAGGTATAAGGAAATACGAGACATATCAAAATACTTTGTTGATTAAACGTAAATACAAATATATTTATACATAAATAAATATCTTGGATAAATATTTAAGACTTCTAGTATATTTTTATAAACTATGTATAATTTTTTGGTCGTTCTTTTTCATGGTTAAAGTTTTTGTTTAAAAAAATTTAGTTTTAAAAGGAATTTGTAAACTTTAGTGGCTTTTAGTATATCTGTATTAGGCTTAATATAGGAAATTAATGACCAAAATTCGTAGGTATGCACCGCCAGTTGGGTACGTTATGATGTGGTCAAAGTGGGGACTTAGGTTGCAGGTTACTACATAATATATATTTTAGTATATTTTTAAAGTACATAATTAAATTAATTAATCAATTGTTGTTGAAAATTAATTAGTATAGTTAAAACATTAACTTAGTTCAAGTAGATTTTAGCTAAACATATTTTTTATTTATAATGTTTTGTAGTGACAAAAAAAAAGAATTACCCTTACACAAATTTAGATTGTTTTATAACAGTTCTGTAAATTGTTTACTGAATTCTAGTATTTTTGCTCCTGGATACAAGTTAAAAATACTTTTTCTTCTTTTCTCAACAATTTCTACTAGTAATTCTTACTATAATAATACATAATTTAGGCAGATTTAAACAAGACAATTTGAACAAAATATTTAGCTTTTTGCATATTTACACTTACCCACTTACCTACCTTTTGCATGTTCCCACTTACCCTTCTTGGATAGTTTAATATCTTATAATGAAACTTTAATGAGGCATTTTGAAAAAAAAAAAAATCCAATTTCATAATGTGTCTAATTAACAGGACTCATCAGTTATAAAGACAAAAATGTAACACAACATAAAAATTAAAAGTTAATCAAACAATCATGAACATTCATTCCATTTTGTATTGCTACTTTAAGTTATAATTTTGTCTTATAACATTTGAAGAAAACAAAAACTAAATCAATATTCAAGATGCTGAAAATAGTAAATATAATGTTACATTGTAACTAGGAGTAGTAATTAGATATTCTTTACATATATGAAGTAAACTAAAAGTGAAGAAATTATTATTAACCATTTGTAGAAAATTAAAATAAGAATTTGTAGTGACAAAATTAACTAAATAACTTTTTAATCATCATAATTTCTGAAAGTTATAGATTGTTAAAGTCTTAATATTAAAAATGTTATTAAAAAGTTGTTTAAACTTACTATTTTACTCAGTGTTTTGACCAAAAGTGTATTTTTCAATATAACTTTCATCGCTCCGCAAAATTGAATTTTCTTTGTCATAATTCTTATTGTTCTTCATTGCCATCAATTTCTACTTTTTAACCTTTTAAAGTTCTTTGGAACGCTTTAAGGCTGTTCTAGGTGTATTCTAACTATAATATATTCCATCAACAGTGCACTAAAACCTTTTAAAAGTCTATATGACGTTTTTATGCTGTTTTAAGTAGATTTCAACTAAAAAAATCAAGCAAATCTACTTTTTAACCTTTTATAATTTTAGAGAACTTATTTACACTTTTTTTTGAATTAATTTTTTTTTTACTTCTCTGCTTTGTTTTGCTGATTTCTGTTTTGAGTTTAATGTCTTTTAAGGTGTTTCAAACTATCTAACTCATTTATTTTTGTTAAAATTTTTTTATATTTATAATGATCTTTTTTTAAATACTATTAAAGTTTAACATTATTTAAAGTGAACAGAAGCTTATAATAATTTTATTGTAAAACAATACATAGTTTCTGTCTAAAATTGCAGTCATATTAATATTGGTTCGTATATTTAACGTTTTCAAATTTTTTATTGCTAAATATACTAAAAAATACTTACTGGACTAAACAGTTAATGGCAAAAAATGTTCATTAGATTTACTTGAAGAAACAAATTGGGAACTATAATTTTTCTAAATTTAAAATGTGACCATTTGCTGTATATTTAATAATACATACAATTATTTTTCACACTTTTTTTACACACTAAAAAAGCATATTCACGTTTTATACAGACATTAAACTATTAATTGCTTCTTAACAAAAGAATAAAATTCTAAGTTAAGAAACTAGATTCCTTAAGTCTGAAATAAGTTTTTAGTAATCGTGTTCTATCCCATTTTTGTATTAGATAAACTGTTTCTTTGTAATCCATACAAACTTACAGTTGTTAATTTTTTGTAACAATTTGCCTTAAAAAATAATTATTTTTTTTTGAGTAATATTTTTATTTCTGTACATATTTTTAAAACTATCATCTGGTGTTTCTTTTTATTATTGTGTATCTTATTACCTTATTAGTAATTAAAAACAATTTTATACCCATTTTTAATACCTTTTAACTAATTATATAGTAAAACAAGTAATTTTTTTCTGGATTCTAGCAGCTCTGTCTGATTTGCTAACTTTCCATTAATTTCCTGTTTTTTATTAAGAAGTGCATTAGTTGATTTTTCAAGACTTCTGTCAATTTTTTTATCATTTTCTTTAATGTAGAGCAATTAACTTTCTCAGAATGGAATTTTTTTTTATTGTTTAATTATCTCCTATCTCATTCAAATAGAAAAAAACTACCGATTTGGTATGAACTTAATTTTAATATGCAATTTGCTTGTACTATAAAATTAATTAAAAAACAGAAAAAAAAGTATATTATAGAAAAAATTGCACTGTACTTTGTAAGTAAAACAAAATTAAAGTGTCTATAAAAAAGTTATAAACTTAAAAATTGTATGTAAAATTTTCCGAATAAACATATTAAAATTTGTTTATAAAACAAATAACGAACAATGCAATTTAATTTTTACACCCTTTGCTTTAACCTAGATAAAGAAATTATAAAAAAGTTTTACAAAATTTATATTAACAAAAATTATGAACAGTGCTTATAATTTGTAAGTTAATTTGAAATTGTGGCAGTTATATTAATTACATGAAATCGAAATAAGACACTTTAAAAATTAGCAAAATTGTTATCTACTTTTTCTTGAATGGATTACTACTAATATTGAATATGGACCCTAGTCTCATATGAGCATCTAATTATTTTATCTTTCTTTATTTATACTTATGTTTTATTTTATCCTTTACACCTGTATTTATTTTAAATTAGGAATTAAATGTAATATACATATACGAATATAAATACATACCTTAAATAAATACTCAAGACTTCTAAAAAAGTTTTATAAAGTATGTTTTGTTTTTTGGTCGTTCTTTTTTCATGGTTAAAGTTTTTGTTTTAGTGCATTTTGCTTTAAGAGTAATTTATAAACTTTAGTTGCTTTCAGTATGTCTGTATTTGGCTTCATGTAGGTATTTAATGACAAGGTATTTATTCCAAGGTATGCACTGCAAGTTGGGTATGTCTTTTATGATGTGATCAAAGTGCTTACTTAGGTATAAGGTTACTATACAATATATTATAAAGTATATTTTTAAATTAAACAATTAAAATAATTAATCAGTTATTGTTAAAAATTATTTAGTATAGTTAAAACATTAACTTAGTTCAAGTATATTTTTAGCTAAACAAATTTGTTATTTGTAATCGTTTTGTAATTTAAGCTACCCTTATATCAATTTAGATTGTTTTCTAATAACATTGTAAATTTGTCACTCAATTCTAGTATTTTTGCTCCTGAATCAAGTTAAAAATATTTTTTCATCTTTTTTTGGCAAATTCTGTTAGTAATTCTAACCATAGTAATTCATAATTGGTGGAGATTTAAACAAGAAAATTTGAACAAATTATTTAGCTTTTTGTATATTTACACTTACCCACTTACCTTTTTTTGCATGTTTCCACCTACCCTTCTCTGATATTTAAATATCTTTTAAAGAAATTTTAAGGAGGCATTTTAATAAAAAAAATTAAAATTCATATTATGTCTGACTAACAGGACTCATCAGTTTTAAAAGTAAAAACTAAATTAGAACATAAAAATTAAAAGTTAATCAAACAATCTTAAGCATTATTCTATTTTGTATAACTTTTTAAGGTTATAATTTTGTCTTACAATATTTGAAGAAACTAAAAATAAAATCAATATTCAATATGTTGAAAATAGTAAATATAATGTTGTATTGTAACTACGAAATGTAATTAGACATTGTTTAGGTGCATAAAGTAAACTTAAGATGTAGAAGTTATTATTATTATTTGTTGAAAATTTAAATAATATAAAATTAATATATCATTTATTAATCACTATATTTTCTAAAGATTGTTAAAGTTTTAATATTAAGAATGTTATTAAAAAGTTGTTTACTAAAAGTTGTTTAAACTTTCTAAAATGCTCAGCGTTTTGACTAAAAGTGCATTTTTCAATATAACTTTCATTGTTCACCAAAATTGATTTTTCTTGTTTTGCAATTATAGTAGATCTCACTCTAGTAACATGATCTATGTTTAAAAACAATCGTTAATTTTTAAAAACTTTTCTTTGACATTTAACTTAAATTTGGCCGTGTTTAAAGCCAATAAGAATTTAGCTACAATATTTAATTAAATTACCTCAAGTACATTATTGGAAAATGATCATTGATGATCCACAGCGCTCACAATACATACTCTAACATTTATAATATAATCCGAAACTAAAATAACTCATTAACCGATAATAATAAAATCCATAAAGCTTAATATATTTTATACATTAAACTTGTACGGTGTTACTGATTATTAAACGATAAAAAATAATAAATGAGTTTAGTATAAAGACCAGGAATACAAAAGAACCTTTTAAAAACTTTTATACATAGTGTACTAACGTTTCTGATTACTAATAAACTTAAGGTTTTGATTTTTTATTTTACTTAAAAATCGCAGACGGTGGACAACAAAAACGGGGCACTGGTTAGCGAGTGGCGTAAGAACCGGATGACAAAGAAGCTGAGTTCATACGGAGGATTTTCCGCTGAGGAGAAGGACAAAAGGACAACAACCAGAAGGAAGTTCAAGCGGAGGAGGGTAACGAAAAACAGCAGAGGACCGGCAAGTAGCAATGCTAACTTCATGAAACTTTAATTTTTTGTTGTAATAAACTGTTAAAAAAAACAATACATATAATGTAGGCTTCTTAGCAAAGGGTTATATTGTTGAGGTATTATTTAAATATCGATTTAAATAACGATAGGCATGCAATAACAATGTATTGGTTGTAATAAACTAACTAAGCTTGATATTCATACAATATAGAATTGTTTCATGTTGAAACTTTCTCATTGTATGTCTTTGTGATCATATGGATCCAGTTAGGTTGAAATACTGTTAAGTAAAGTGCTTAAATTGATCTCCCTACTCTAGTAATGAAAAAACTTTTATAGTTTTTAAAAAAATAAATTAAACAGTTAAATTAGTCCCAAAAGTGTTCGAGTAGTAGTCGGAGACCTTAAAACCGCAAACTCAGTTTAGGGAATTTCCTACCATCTATTGTTGTTTAAATCAGAATGTGTCTCAGAAAATTAGATAAGTTAGCGCGAAAATAATGAAAATGTGTTGTAGTGCAAACCAAAACGTACAAATATCTTAGTTCATTCGTAAACAAGCTACTTATTGGTGTGTTGAATAATCATAAGTCATAATAAAGTTTGTTCATTAGTATGACTTGGTGTTGACGAGTAGTGATGTTAGAGGAATTTGTTATAAAATTCATCCTGTTACTTTATAAAGAATACCGAACCCTATCTGAGTATCATAATTTTACAATTAAACATGAAAAGCTCCAAAATATTTGTTTAGAACCAAGTTTTGTCACTAGTACAAACTTTTTCCATACTAAAAATCGTTATTCATTAAAAATCAATATTAGCTATACATCACTACTGTTCAAATTTTTTGGTTTAAATTTTATATAAAGAAATTAGAAATATATTTTTCAATGTTTTAATCAAAATTTCAAAGCTTCATTCTTTTATAGTTCTAAAGAAAGTATTGTGTGTTAAGAAGATTTCGCTTTATCTTCTTTGTATCATTAAGATTTTGATTCTAGGTTTACATTTTAGTGACTTAATTGGAAAATAAACTAACTTTTATGTTGAATGTTTTCTGATAAGTATTTCCTATGATAATACGAGACTTTAAATTTTCAATTCTAAATGTCCGGCATGAATTTTAATAATTTCGTTCATTTTTAATAACTATTTATGTTCATAAAATTTTTTTTGTTTGTTTAATCAATATGTTTGTTAGTTAAACGTAAGTTTAATGACTTTATGTTTGCAGTTACGTCGGACCTTTTTTTTAATGCAGAATTTTATTGCCCAGCTGCAATTCGAGGTGTTATAAAAACAGGTGTGTATTGAGTTTTTAAAATTTCTAACAGCAATTGTCATTTTCGTAGATTGAACATCATTAACTTTATAAAGGTTTTTTAAGGGTATTATATCGATTATTTTTATAGAAATAATAGACATTGTTTAAGTTTGCGAACTTATGTTTTTTTAATGTTAATTTAAAGGTTTATATAATTTTATTATTATGCTTTAAAGTTTTGTATGTTTTTTCAACTAACCTTACATATTTCATAATAGATTATCATAATAAAAAACTTAAAAAAATAAATTATTGTAGAACAATACAACTGCGTTTTAAGTTTAATTTTAGCCGGACTTGTTATAATTATAATCAAAAGGACAATATCTAAGAGCTTTATTTTTCTATCAAATTCAATTGTGTACCCGAATTTGCAAAAAAAATATAGTATGTAAAATATAACTATTTAATAGCTATATTGTTTTCAGAATCGCTAATTAAGAAGTATGTACTTAATTAAACTTTATTTATAAAATTAGCTACACCAGGGTCGGCAAACTTCGGACTGCGGGCCAAATGCGGCCCTCAAAACAAAAATATGCTGCCCGCGAGATACTTTTTAGCTAAAAATATACTTATTCAAAACAATTGAAATAAAGGGTTTTGTATTTATAAGTTAGAATTAGGCTCTTAGTTCAAATTAATACTCTTTACTAATGCTCTATTTTTGCTTGTTTTATATAGTTGTTAGTTTAAAACAGTATTTTTATAGTGATTATTACATTTATTTCAAAATAACTTTGGCCTTTGAAGACTGTTTTATAAATAGTGATGCCTGCGAGCAATTTTTTTTGTGAAAATTGGCCGACGAGTCACTAAAGACTGCCGACCCCTGAGCTAGACTAAATATTTTTTAATATAATAAAATTTAGTATCATTTACTGAATCAATTTTTTTAATATTCTTTTGTTATTTAAACTTACTTGCAATTTCTTATTTTTTGTATTAAACGACATTACTATTTTCAAAATTTCTACTTGCAAATAGTTTGATTATTAAAAATAAATGTATCCTTTAAGTTTAAAGTTAAAAATTAAAAATGACTTAACTTTTTTATTCATAAGGACTTTGGATTTTATTCTAAAGTAAAGACTTATTTTGTATTACTACAAATGTTTAGCATTTGTTCTAGATAAGATATTAAAAGGTATATAAATGTTGTGCTACTCAATAGCCAAAAGAAGTTTTTTTTTATGCATTAGGTCCTTGGACCAATTATTTAAGCGCTTTTTATGTCATTCAATAAAAAAGTATTATTTTATTTAATATAATATCGCAAATACCAAGAAACTAAATTTCTTGTTTATTATAAAGCTATTTCTTATAAGTTTATTGAACGACAATAAAAATGCTTAAATTTGTCGGTCCTAGGACCTGATGCTGGAATAACCTTTCGGTTATCGAGACGTACACCAATTGGATACCTTTTAATGTCTTGTCTAGGACTAATGCTAATCGTTTGACAATAATTATAGGCTTTTTAGACTAGTTTAGAAAAAATTGAAAATTTTAAACATTAAGATGTAAAAAATATATCTGAGATTTAAGGTCAAAATTGTTTTTTTATTAAATCGAACAAAAGTTAACAACTACATTTTATTAACTTGAAACGAGTTAAATTTTTAAATCAAATTTAAAGTCATCATTATATTGGTATCAGCCTAATTAACTTAGTCAAAAATTTGCAAAAGTGTATTTTCAAAAATCTGATCTTTAGGATTAGCAAAGACTTTTTCTTCCCTATAAACTTCTGGTTTAAATTCAAACTTCTTAAGTTTTGTTACAGATATAACTTTGTTTATGGTATTTTTTGTTAATATTCATTATGATAGCCTGTTTTAGTAGTTAATTTCTTTAGGTAGCAAAACATTTCTTTTTATTTAAAAAACATTCGAAGACTACTCATATATCCATTTTACTCATTAATAAAGGATATAAATTTAGAAGCTTAACAAAAACACAAGCTTACCATAAAATTTTGCCCGGTTTTCATTGGAAACGTCATTTTAAATGATTTCAAGGTAAAAAAGTATGGTATGTATGAACTTTATTGCATTCTTAATTCCAATCGAAATTTATCTGTTCTTTATTAAAATGAAAGATTATATATGATTATAGTCGAATATGATGCTTTAATTTTTTTTATCAGCTAAAGGAACTGGCCGAAATACTCAAGAAATCACAGCGTGCCTCTGTTGGTATTTTCATAAGAAAAATGATTACAAATATTAATCCGGAAAGAAGAACATTTATAGTAAATAGCTTTTTGTTTTGTTAGTTAAAATTTCGAATAACGTATAATTAATGTTTTTATTTTTGCAAACTATCTGTTTTAGACCCAGTTTAAGGAGTGGTGTACGACTCATTAACCGAAATGTTCTATTTTCTGCTCAATTAGTCTGAGTTTTTTTTTTTGTTGTTCATTACCAAATACTAAGCACTTTTAGCCTATGCTTTATGAAAGTTATCTATAATTAAGGAGCTACATTATTATCAACTAATAAATTGCAATTTTGAGCTTGTCTAAGATCCCATGAAGGTTTCCCATTGGAGGTGATATCGCCTTTTGGGGCGATTTTAGTAAGTTTAGGGAGAGGTAGAAACCAGCAAAAAGTAAGAAAAAGGTGCTATTTGGAGTTGTGAGTTGAGCTATATAACTAAAGTTTTTAAATCTTTGATTAATTTTTACGTTGTTCGAATACATTAAATATAGATGAGATATAAAACACAGTTATTTTAAATTAATGATATCTGGAAATAATAAGTAGCGATAGTGCAAAAAATGAAAAAGGTAATAACTAGTAAATGAGTAATCCCTTTAAATTTTCTGAAAAAAAATTGATAACGAAGATAAACTCAAAAAAATATGCTGTAGATCAGAATTTTCCAACAAAACTTTCATAGGGCCACCATTGAAAACATTAAAAAAATATGACCACTCTTTCAATAACCAATGTTAAAATTGCTTAAGACCTTTTTTTATCTTTATTATCACTTCAATAAAATCCAATCTAATTTTGAAATTGTGGCATTGAGCCCCCCTACCTCTACATTTTTAGCTTATGGCCCCTAAATTTCTGAAATAGTTGATTACGGGAAGCTCTGGTCTACTATGAGTTTTAAAACTACTTTTAAGTAAGTCTAAGAACTTTTTTCTCTTCACCTCTAACTACAAATGTAAATTGACATTTTCCATTTTTTAATTGACACTCAATAATCCTTCATCAGCAGTAGAAACCACTTAAAATAGATTTACAAAACAACTTTGATAAGAACCATCTCTTCAAACTATACATAAATTATAATATTTACCAATTTTGTACTAAAAACAATTCAAAGTCACTAGTTGGTACATGAGTAAGATTCTGAAATTCAAAAAATTTTACAAAATTTTTCAGGCATATTATCAACTGATGAAATAAAATTTTAAACCATTTATTTGAGAAGAAATTGTTTTTAGATTTTTTTACAATTAAAGTCGTTTGTTACTATTTTAATTTTGTAGCTATGTATAAATACAGAATTTTATTTTGGTTAGAAGTGATTCCCTTTCAACTAAAAAGAAGCCACAAACTTATTTTTCAAATTGCAGGACAAAAATAATTTTGCTAGCTTAATAAATTTTAAAACTATCATTTACTATTATTATCTATAATTAAAATAAAATAACCTCTAACACAATTTTCATTAAAAAGGACAAATGAAAATTCTAAACATAGGCAAGTGGCCATTAATAGAAATAACAAGTTTTTTCATCAATAAAGGGTTTAATTGTACTACAAATAGCTTAGCTACTATCATAGTATAGTTTTGATTCGAAAACATTCCCTTTGCTAATTTTTCTCTTTTTTTTTGTATAATTGTATGTAAAATGCTTGTTTGCAATTATAAAGTTGATGTAAAATATTCTTTTAGCTTTATTAAAAGAATCATTTATCATCAATAAGTAAATTACAAACACAGGTTGGCCATTGGTTTTTAAGAAATTTCTTCTTGGTTGTTTGGATTTTTTTAAGGTTGTTGAAAGTACACTTTTGGATCTATATTTAATTTGAAGTTAAGTTTAAAGTAAAAAGAGGATTAAGTATTATAATAGTACTGAAAAAATACTGTTAAGCAACTTTATAAGGTTTTATAAGAAAAAAATTAATAATGACTTTATTTTAAATTTTTATGATAAATTTTTAATGTTTAATAAAAATTTTACAAAATTTGTAAAAATTATAAAAAATTCAAGGTTTTCCAGTTGCTTTTTTTAAATATCTCAAAATCCTAGTATTTTAAGCTTAAATTGTAAAATTCAAGAATTTTCTAGTTTTTTTTAGTGGCCACCCTCCAATAAAAGTATATATTACTTTTTCTACTTATAAACTAGAAATTACATGATTTTAAGTTCTTTTATAGTAACGAAGTAGTTCTAAAAATATATTTCTGGGTTGCCACTGGTTTTTGAGAAACATTTTCTAGGTTTTTTGAATTTCTTTTAAATTTTAAAAAAACACCTTCTTGGTCTATTTTTAGTTAAAAATTAAATAATGTGAAAAAAACTGTGTTAAAGAGTATAATAACATTAAAATAATTCTCTTAAGCTACTTTAAATGTACTTAAAAATAAATTTGACAAAAAATATAATCTATGTATAAGGCTTTTGTGTTTAAGTTCTTGGTTATTTCTGGTAATAATGTGACTTTTTTTAAAGTTGCTTTAGCCTAAGTTGTCAAATTTAAGGTTTTTCCAGGATTAAAGAATAACAGATGCTTATGCAATAACTCAGTAGGGTAATCACGTTAACTCCTGTTTATTAAGCCAATATTAACTAGGAAACCAAAATGAATTCCTTGTCGAATTAAGCAGTAACTAATTGCCACCAAATTTCAATTTTGAATTTCTTTGCTGAATGAAGGTACCTTGTAGGTTATTTGTTTTTAACTGTATGACTGGTGAAAATAGTTTTTTTGATTAGATAAAAAACTACATACCACCAATCATTTAGCTCAAAACACACTTAATGAACACCAAATATTTTTGTTAGTATTTTACAAAAGATGAACAGACATATTAAGATTATCACCAACCAATTTGTTCACACTTGGTGCTTTCATAACAATTATTTATGCACTAAATCAGCAAGGCAATTATATTAGTTCCTGTGTTTGAATTAAATTAAACAGGGAACTAAGAGAACTGCCTTATTGAGATATGCATGATTTAATTGTTGTTGTATAGTCCTTTTTTTCAGTTTGAAGATTGTTTGTTTGTAACTGTATGACTGAAATGATACTTCTTTTTAAGCAAAGAAGTATCCATTTCAAATCATTTAGCTGCAAACACAGTAATCATCACATCGCATCAGTAATAGGTTGTATGTTTGTAACTGTATGATTAGTGAATTAGTTCTTCAGAAAACCAAGAACTAATAGCGCTAATCATTCAGTTCTAAACACTATTCCATGGTCAAAAGAACTTCTTGATTGGTACTTTTGAAGAAAGTTTGTTTGTAATTGTATGAATGGAAAAAATGTTTTTTTTATTATGAGAACCATTATTGCCATTCATTTTACTACATACAAAGTAAGATAACTAATTAAATTTAAAAAAATGTTTATTAAATAACTAATAAACATTTTCTAAACAATTAATTAATTTTACTAAAAATTTATTAGAAACCATTGATTATATATTAACACAGTTTTATTATAATATTTTGCTAGACACTTTAAATTGTTTGAAATTTACTTTTATTATAAACCACTTAAGTAGTCAAGCCATACATAAAACTGTAAAACATACTACTTCTTTAAAAAAAAAATTAATTAAAACATTTTGAAAAAGTTTAAAAAATTTAGCCTAAAATTTAAAACAACTACACCATTTTTTATGAAGTTCAATAAAGTGAATCTATTTAAATAGAATTAAAACTTTTAAACTAACACTAAGTTTATATGTCTGCATATCTATTAAGATGTAAAGTTCAGGGGCGACTTTATTTTTTCAGTTAACTAAATACAATAGAAAAACTATGTGCAGCTGTTATAACCAAATGATTGCTCCACACTAAAAATCTATTACAGTTTAAACAGTTTTCGGTACAAACTTAAACAAAACCAAAGAAATAGAGAACAATTAGAGTTATGTCAATTATCTTTTTAAATTTAGCATATTTTGTGAATATAATCTGTTTAGAATTTGGTCTTTGAAAATTCAGTTAAACAGCATAACTTAAACACTTATATAAATAAGATCTTATTCAAAAATATTTCGATTTCTTATCTTAAATGACATTGCTTTTTAATAATAAACAATTTTTGAATGTAAATAAACATTCAAGAGGTAAAAATTTTTAAAATAACATTATTACTATACATAACTAAAATAAAGTTACCAGGATTGCCACTCGTTTTTTTTTTTTTAAATTTTCCAGGTTTTCCAAATTTGTTGTAGATTTTTAAAAGTACACATGTTTTGGTCTATTTTTAGTTTAAACTTAAGTTTAAGATAAGAAAATGTGTTAAATAGTATAAAAACATTGAAAAGATATTGTAAAGCTACTTCAAATTTGTTATTCAATGAAAAAATTTTTTGATGATTGAAATTATTTTTATTTTTATGATTTTTTTAGTCAATTCGAAATTTTACTAATGAGCATGTTAAAATTGTTAAGTTCCAGGTTTTTTATGACTAAGTTGTCAAATTCCAGGTTTTTCCAGGTAAGTGACAAGCCTGAGTTAACCATAAATAGAATAAGCATAATTCAATCTGTAATAATTTATGGTAACCTGATAAAACTTAAAAAAGCTAGAAAACCAGAATTAAATTTTATAAATAGCCCCAGTAAGCCTCACTTTAAATTAAATTTAATGAGTTATAATTAGCCGAAACTAAGTTTTTTTTTCTAATTCTTCAACTAGCCTGAAATGACCACACTGTATAGCAACCAAAGAAGTTGTAAACTTTATTCAATATTTACATCACATAAATTAATAATAACTATTTAAGTTACATAAATCATTATTCAGATGTGCATATGTTTTAACATATTTACAAACTCTGAATCAGAATAATATCTACTATACCTATATTTAAAACAAACTCTCTTGCTTACTTTTATATTATGGAACTGCTGTATCAAAATGTTGTGTCAGTAAATGATCTAAAAATTACATGCAGCTAACAAAAATGGTCAAAATTGTAATTACGAAAAGCCATAATTGTTCTTAACGAAACCAGGGATGATATAAATTTTATTAAAAAATATAGATCATTCACTGGCCTAACACTTAATTCACGCAAAACAAAGCAATCAAAAAGTTGTATATACTTTTATACTAAATTAAAATAATTTTTCATTAATGTTAGTGTATAAACAGTTAGATTTTATTTAACTTTTTTTAGATTTCAAGTAAACTAACTACTAATAAAATAAATAAGTTAAAAAACTCAACTACTAGAATAAATATTTATTTTTCACGTAAGAATATCTTGAAAATGTTTCAAATTTCTTTCTGAAACATTCTGACAATGCTAACAGCTTTGACCAAAAAAAAAATCTTTCTGAATACTGAAAATGCGTAAGTGTTTTATACAAAATGTCATGCTTTAGAAATCTTGTCGGACTTTATTTGAGAAATTTGTAACAAAATTGACTAAGACTTTTAAAGTTATAAATTACAAGATTTTAGTAGCTTTTATTTATTTTGAATTAATATATCTGTAATATAATTTAGTATGAAAAATTTTTCATCACTTCTAAAATTTTGACAAAATATCTATTATGTATTTGTTAATAAAATTAATATATTTGATTAGAAGTTTGTAAAAGTTACTTATGCAATACTTCATCTCAAACATACTTAAATATTTACGCAAGGTGCATTTAATTATCTTATTTTTTTTAAGCTTTTGTTTTCGACTAAAACTTTAAGAGTAGATAATAATATTTTTCAAGTCTTTAGGGAAAAAAAAAATATTTAATAAAAAAGTAAACAAGTTATTAGCTAAAAACTTCAAAAACTAGTTATATCAATTTATATATAATTTGATTTAAAACTAATTTTACTTAACTAAACTGACACACAACATCAATTATTTTTTACTTACGACTTAAATTAGCTGAAATACTTTTTAATTAAAACAAGGAAACGTTTGTAACTCCAACTCTCGGACAACAACATAAAAAATATTAAGAAAATTATGTTTAAAAAATTATTCTAAATTGTTATAAGTTCTGAAATAATTCTTAATGTTCTAAATCAACGATAAAAACATTGACTGAAAGGTTTTATGTGCATCAGGTCCTAGGACTGTATATTTTAAGTGCTTTTATAACGTAAATAAACAATATATTAAAATTATAAAAACATACTACAACGGTTCTTGATTTTGATTAAGGTTTTAATTTTATCATTAAATAATTACAAAAAGGAACACTTTAAGTACTTAATCACTGTATGATAAGATTTACTACTGTATTTAAAAATTGTTTTACTTAGTTATAATTCTGAGAAATAACTTCAAAATTGCTGAATTGAAAATCAAATTAATAAAAAGAATTTTGTATTGATTAAAAAATATCTAACTCGAGTAAATATTTTGCTTTACGCTTATCAATGTTTCTATTTAATCTGTTTTCTTATTTTTAAATAGCAATAATTTATTTATTTTTATAATGAGTTATACAAAAACTACATAATTTTAATGACAAGTCATATTAATAATAATTCGTACTTAGATAGCAAAATATTTTTAGATTAAGTTGAGGTTAAAATTAACTAAGTTTTTTTATACTAAAAAAGCGTTTTTTAAGTTACAAATTTAAACAAAACTGTGATGTCTAAACTTTGGTTAAGCTTATTTTATTTAAATAGAAGTTTTTTACATGAAAATTATTAAGATTTAATAAATAACATAGGAATTTAGATAGAATGAATTCAACCCGTCTGACTAATTTCATCTTTAGTTTTGTTGATTTTAATGGATTGTAACATAACTACATAATGGTTGTTTTACATAAAATGAAAAGAGAGGGAATGGTAGTAAGTATTTGCTGGTTGAAAAAAAAAGATAGATGACTGAGGAAGTTATTAGCCGCAAGAAATTATATCAACGTTTTTTGCGAAATCTAATGATATCTCCTAGCAAATAAAAAAATATTTAAGCTGCTTAGTCGAAAAAAAAACTAAAATTATTTAATTCAATTTAATTTCAAGTTTTTAACTGTTTTTAGTAATTCAATTACATTACAAATCTTAAAAAAAATTAACGATTTATTCTGATGTCCTTTTTAATCGTAATATAAATTTTTAACTTAAAATATTAATTCTTTAATGGTTTAATTAAAATAGACGTTTCTTTTTCTGTTAACTATTTTAAAACTATTAAATTAGCTGTAACATATAAAGAAATGAAAGAGAAGATTTAAGCATCTAAACGCAAATTTTTTTTTAATTTTTTTCAAGCACTATAATTTATTGTATCAAAAATATTATAACTACAGTGTTTCATTTTTCTACTTCAGTTACTTATTGTTATACATATTGTTACATACACTTATTGTGAATCGAAAAAAGGTATTTTTTAAAATAGCCAAAAATTATTAACTTATTACTGTCTTTAAAATAAATAGTATTATATACAGAGATTTTATAGACACGTAATGAACAG
The DNA here is from genome assembly GCF_965202585.1 of Thalia democratica. NCBI lineage: Eukaryota > Metazoa > Chordata > Thaliacea > Salpida > Salpidae > Thalia > Thalia democratica. The sequence goes on along the minus strand of NC_139169.1, from coordinate 31,110,081 downwards.
TAAGTTTAGGCTAGGGTTGCATTTCAGTTAAGTTTCGATAATGAGAAAGTTAAATGCGTAAGACTATATTTAGAGCTTACCTTGTTAACACTTGGCCTTCTTGTTTTTATTGAAGTTTAAGTGTTATAACTAATTCATTTTAATTTTTTCTAAGTAAATCAAGTAATAAAAGTAGAAATATTTATATATAAGGCAAAAATTTACACTTTTTTTTATCAATTGCAGGTAAAAAATGTACTAAATTTTTTGAGTTCTGTGATTATTTTATTTTTAAATCAACTAATTGTTATGTTAAATTATTTTTGTATATAAATTTATCCTGTTTTGTATTCTAGGTTGTTTTCCCTTATTTTAAAATAATTGTCTTTCAGAATTGAAATAGCATCAAACAGTAGTAAAAAAAAACAGTGTTCTGTTTTATTAAACTTTTATTAAAACTTAAAAACGAAACACAACCAACTAATTGAGAAAATTTAGAATTTTCGTATTAAATATAAATCTAAAATGTAGTAAAGATTTTAGTTTTTCTGCCGTTGTAATATGCATGTAATCAACACTGGTGAGCAGAAGCATTAGCATTGCATTGCTTTGTTTGCGATAATAAAAGAAAGATAAAAGAGTATGGATATTTCAATAGCTCACCTTTATAACACATAGTGATCTCGTTTTTTTTCTAAAAAGGAGAAATTAAAAGAAATTAGCTAATCAAAACCTGCATTAACAAGTTTTTCTTTAAGCTGATGTGTTTTTGCTAACTGAGTTGAAAAAATCATAATTTGACCAAATGATTGAACATGTAACATATTTTTTATAAGGAAAAACATGTAGTTTTGTATTAAGTTAGCAAATGTATGTTAAAAGTGTACTGAAATTTATTATTTTGTTTAATTAAGTTAATTTTTTGTTGAATTTTTTCATTTTATACTAAAAAGAGATATTTTATATCAAGGGTTATTTCCCCTTATTTAAAGCAGTTGACTATAGGTTGAAACATATATAATTACAAAAATAATATTTAATAGAGTTGTAGTATATTTCATTAAATTTTGACAAAGTTTTTCTACTTGTATTGAAGTTAGTTTACATTTGTATAAAAGATCACAACTTATCTTTAAATGTATCTCTATAATTTATTAGCAAAGTTTATTTTATTTTGAAAAAATCCAAGACTGTTTAAATTTTTAAAAATATAATAACAAAACTTGAGGAATAACAAACAACTTTTAAAAAATTTACCACTGGCTTTTTGTGAACATAAAAATGCTGATTAGACTTTAATTTATGAAATTGATAAAAGTATACATTGAAAATAAAGATTTTGATATTTAAAAACTAGATAAAAACTAGATAAAAAACTTATAAAACTTTCGATGTACAATTTATTAAGTGATTAATTTTTTTTTGTAAAAAAAGAGCAGTTTAACTTAATATCTTGAATCTTTTTGTGTTTTGTTTTGTTAAAGTACTTAAAAATAGTTAAATATGTTGTTAAATATATAAATGATTATTATAAATGATACTGAAAAAAGTCTAATTTTAATATTAAAAATTGTATTCAAAGTTTAATCTAATAATTTAAATTGTAGACAAATCAAAATTCGAGAAAATCTAAAATACCTGTCATCGATGAGCTGACAAGTTCCATGAATGTGATCAAAACAAGGTGAGTAAGTGTTCGTTCGTTGCTTCTCTGAGAAAAAAAAGTAACATATTCACAATGCACTGTAGTTTTCTAAGCCACCTTAATCCTTTAAAGCTGACTCAAACCTTATCATGATAGTTTAAATATTTTTTCGATGAAAAACTTAAGCAAATCTCTGAATGACTAAGGTTTGATTACTGGCTTTTTAAAAATTAAGGAATGTTTTTGTATATTTGTAAAGCTAAGGTTTGTTTCTATGACTTTAACATCCGTATTTAAATTCAAAATAACTTTTTTTATGTTCTTTTTAAATATTTTTGTTATTAAAATGAAAGGTAAAGTGTTTAAGCTAGATTCTTAGTAACACTGTTAAATTTTTAACTGTTACAATAACTTTCAATTATTTTACAAAGTCTGAATCATGCTAATAAAATATTGTTTAGACACTTGTTGGTTATTCAGGCTGGTTTACAACCTTAACAGGTGGTTACTTTGAAAATAATCAAATGTATTAAATGTGTAGATGTTTAAAGCATGTTGTTAAAAAAACAAATATTATAACTTTTGTTGAAAGTTCTAGTTTATTTGCTACATTAAAACAACTTTATACATAAAACCCGTATATGTTATCAAAAAACTTAAATTTGAAAAATCAGCAATTTCTTATCTAAGCTTTTTCAAAAAACGGTTTTGTACATTTACTAAAATTTTTTATTACACTATTTATTATTATTTTTGCTAAGCTTTATTCAATATTACTCATTATTTAAAAGCTACTAAGTTTATAACTAAGATTAATTAACTCTTACAAATTATCTTTTCAATGTTTTATATAATAAAAAGTATTGGGATTTGTATGTTTTTGTTACATGGGTTGCGGTTTAAATAAAAAATCTTGGATAAAATTTTTTTTGATTATAAGTTTAAACGTTTTATGTTATATTTATTTCTAAAGCTTGTTTCTAGTACTTTTTTATATCTATTCTAAGTATTCTTAGTACTTTATTCTTGGTGTTACATATTTTCAACTTCACAAAAAACATTATATTTTTATAGAAAAAAAGCAATAAAAAATACTTTATTAACAGATACAAAAAACCTTCTTGAATTAATTTTGGTTGTCAGTTTTGTAAAATATCTATATTTAGATATTTTTTTGTTTTAATTAGAGTTTAAGAAAATTAATAAATCATCTAAATCTTACTGATTGTACCTTTTTTTTTGTTTTTTGATTAAATCAGTTAAGAAAGGTTTTAATAAACATAACTACAAATAAAATATAAAGCTACTGCTGTTTGTATTTTTTTTTATGTTTAAGCTTAGCAATTAATCATTTTTGTTGTTTTGTTGTGAGGTAAGATGAATAAGTTTGCGTAAACAGCTGTCATAACTATTATGTTTATTATCTTTTTCAGATGTATTTTTTTTCTTGATAACTTTTGTAATCTTTCTTTAAAAATGAAGTACAGACATTGTTTCAAAACTAAGTTTTTAGAACAAGCCACTAAAAAAGACATCATCGTTTGTACAAACATGAACTTAGCTTGAGAGCGTATTATAGGAATGTTATAAAAATGTCCAACTTAAGACCCAATTATTTTCCTTATCTTAATAGCTTATTAAAAACCTTTTTTTTTCTAGAGAACGGTCCTTTGTCTTTAATTTAAAAAAAATCCATTGAATTGGGTTTTGACTTTTTAAGTGTGGCCCATTTAAAAATTTTGTGTTTTTTGTTTGTTTTTTTATTTATACAACCTTTTATCCAAAAAAATTTTTTGGTTTTAAAATTAAAAAAAAAAATTCTTATAAAAATAAGTTTAATGATGTTCTGAATTTTTTTTTTCTATTTATATTTTTATACCATAAGCCTGAATAAACTTTTCAGGAAAATTCAAATTTTGCACGATTTTTGTTTTTCAGATATACAACCTTTTATGCAAAAAAAAAAATTGAAAAAAAAATTAAAAGTGGACGTTTTTAAAAAATTCCTAAAATACGCTTTCAAGCTAAGTTCACACTCGTATCGTTTGTTACGATTTGAATTTAACCGTATCATACAGTAAATTTTTATGAAATTAAATTTTTAAATTTTTATTTTCGTTTACTACTGTTCTGTATTTAAAAAATAAGTTTTAGAATAAGAATTTTTTTAAAAGGGGGAATACTTAACCAACGTATGTTCAAAATTTCTACTTCTATATCAATGTTTATAAAAAATTATTTTTGAACATTTGTATTTCAAAAAAAATATTTACTGTGTCTTCCAATTTAGATAAACAATAAAGTGTTTCCAAAGTATATGTGGAAAATTAACACAATTTCAAAAGTAATTTATAAAAATCCCTAATTTGTACTACTATACTAATTGTAATAAAATTCATTATTTTTTTTTTTAAGTAAAGGTTTTTCATGTAACATTTTCCCACTCAAAATATACTTCAACTTAAGTATAATTACCAGAATTTTTCGGGTTTTTAAAACTCAGGTTTAAATTGTTTTTAGATAAAAAAATAGCTTATAGTTTTATATTCACTTTGTAAGCTTAGTTTTGATAAGTTTTAATTGATATCTTATTTTTAACACCACTATACGAACCTGTTTATGCATAAGATATACTAAAATGCTTTAGAACTTAAATGCATACTTCAAAACCAAAAAAGGTTACTGTTTTATTTATGCTTATTTTAAACTATATTTATAATAAAAAAAGGTAGCACATATTTGATGCAAATTTAGTTATAGAATTTTAAAAAGCTAATGTTTAGGATGTAGTATTTGTATTTTACCTATTTTATATTGTTTTTGCGAACCGCTTAGTTCCAATTTGCGATCATTTCCGACCTGCAAAATTCCGAATATTTCAAATATGAGAAACCCTTATCGACTAAGGGTAATGATTAGGGTTACAGTGATAGTGAAAGTAAAAAAAAAAAACAATAAATAAAATAAAAATGTGTGGGAATATAGCGGGTGGGTAATGATCGGGGGTGGGAATAGTAAGTATACCGGTCTATTTATAGCCTATTTTTAAATTTTGCTATTAAAAATTGATATTAAAACGCTTATGGTGTATTATACCTAGCTAAGAATTTGGGTCTCTATGTATCATGAAAGCTAATATCACTATTTTTTTGTTTTTTATTTCAACTGTCTTACTATAGTTTTATTGTACTTCATAAAAAAATATGTAGAAGTCTGTTGATTGAACATAGAAGCGATTTCTATACTACAAAGTTTGTTTTGATGTTTTATAATTTTTTATTGATTCAGATCTGCTGGAGAATTTCTTCATGTAACAAATCAATAACTGCTGATGGACCTGTAACAACTGCGCATATTTCGTTCAGTGCTGAACTATTGTGTGCCGTATACTGTAGTTAGTTTAAAGGTTTTTATCATAAAAGAGAAATTTAATCTCAGTTTTATACTGATAATGTGAACTTATGCTAAAATCACCATTTTCAAAAGATTTATTTTATCGATAAAACTGACAAGAACATGACGTTTAACTGTATCCAAGTGATGTTTGGTAAACTAAATTACCATTATATTCTGACCATTCTTTTTTGTAACCACTTTTTTTTTAAACTAAAAAAACTCATTTTTCTAAATATATTAACTGATAGATTCTGCCAATATTTTTAGATTAATTTAAAATCTTTTTTGTTTTAAAGGTATGTTATATAATATTTAAAAGGATAAAATTAGTTTGAAAACGTTTACTGTTCTTTTAATTTTAAACATCAATTTTATAACTAATTTTATTATTAATAAATAATATAAGTAAACATGTTTGATTACTTTTGAGTTGTGTAGTTTAGTTTTACACTTTTTTATTTTTTTGGTTTTAGTTGATAAGTAATCTAGTGTAAGCTAATATATTACTAAGTTATCAAAAGTTCTATAATAACCTAGTATAAAGTTTCAGATAACTATTTTTTTATATTTTTCCCAACAACTTCTTTAAGAATAATAAGTTATGCATTATCAGTTTTAAAACTTAAACTTTTAAGTGTTTTAGTTTGTGTTAGTAATGGTCTTACAATGATAATGGATGAATGATAAACTTATATATATATTGTTTACTGAACAAAAAGAAAAATGCTCAAAAAGTTTGGTCCAAGGACCTTGTGTACACAAAACCTTTCGGTTATCAAGTCATACCCAGGATACAGCTATATAAAATCAAAATTACTATAGTAAAATGACTGTTATAAAACAAAAATAAAACTAATTATTTAACCGTTTAATTATACAATATTTCAAAAATAATTATAATGTTTAAAACCTTTTAATATAATTAAATTATTCAAAAATTTTAAAGAGTAGAATATAATTTTTTATTGCTCCTACTATTAGTTTTATACATACCCGAGATTATTTCGGATTGTTTTAGGTTTTTATTTTAGACTACTTTGCTTCAAAAAAAGATCAGTCTGATTTAAAATAGAAACTTATTTACAAAACTTATTTAAAAAGATATGCTCAACTACCTGTCTAAAGAAAGTTGTTTATTTTAAAAAGTCTTATAAGTATTAGTTATTTTTACCACTTTTCTTACCATTGTAATTTTTAAATTTAAATCTGATTGAAAATGGTCATTTACATCTAAAAAAATTATAAAAACTTAACAGTAGTCTCTAGATTTACACATTAAAAGTAATCATTACCGTTCATTAACATTTATTTTTTTTTACTTGAACACTAATTTTATTAGAAAGCAAAAGTCATTAATCTAATTTCTCTTATTTTTCACATGAATAGTTTTTTTATTTGATTGCTTGTACTACTGTCAAAAATATACAACTGACCTTTAAAAAAGTTTTAATATTTTTTAAAAATAGTTCTAAAAGTTTTTTTCTGGTATTCTGGCTGCATGATGAAATTATGTATTACTCACTAAAATATGTTGCTTTTTAGTGATAGTTATTAACATAAAGATCCTTAAATTGGGTTGGTGGTCCTCAACAAATCTCTATTCTAATAAATTATTGATTTTAAATAATAAATTTAAGATTTCAATTTACTTTAAAATTTTATTTGAGAATCATACAAGATAGAACTTAGTTTTAGCAGTAAAAAATAAAGTATATATTGAAAACATTGAATTTATTTTGGTTTATTTATTTTAAATAGTACTTACCAACTTAAGTTACGACAACGTTTAATTTCTGATATTATATTTTTATTTTGTTTTTATACTTTGTATTTTCATATTATCAAAAATACAGTAAGAATAAAAAAACAATTACATATACAAACACAACAATACTAAAGGGACGTAATGTAGAGGACTATAAATATTTTGAAAGTTAATAAATACTAAATTTCATTGGAAGGGCTCAACAGTTATAAAATTGTTATCATGAACACGAAATTAAAATAATATTAAAAAAAAAAACTTTTTACACTTAATCTGTTTCTTAATAATTTTAGTAGTTTCCAATATTTAAAGGAAGTAATAAAAAAGAATGTAAATAAACTATGTTATGTAATATTACTTTAAAGTTTTGTTTTTAACTACAACTAGTTACTTCGGTAGTATTGACTGGTTTATATGAAAAAGTATGCTATAAATTTGAGTAAACTTAAATTGAGACTTAATTTAAATTGGTTAAAGGTTTGAACAATTGTAAATTATTGAGATATTAATTTTCCGTTGCTTGATGTCTTTATTTTTGTAGAACTTTATCTTTTTCTGATTTTAAAAGTATAATAATTGAATAATAGTTATACATAACAACTTAAAAAGTTTAAAAGTAAATATGTATGCGTGAAATATAAGTTTAGCAAGTAAGGTCTTGATCAAATAATGAATTTATTTTATTTTACTTTGCCTGAAATTTAGTTTTCTGACCATCCGTGTGTTATTTTTCTGAAATTTTAGTTTGATTCATAAACTTATCTAATTCCCTATGCACTTAACTTGTATATTGAAAATATTGTAATCTTTTGAGTTATTGTTTTTAAGTTTGATTTGACAAAAAATCTAATTTATCAGGCAAAATTCCGTACATAAGTTCTTTGAGTGATATTGATTGTTTTTGTAGAAGCTTCTAGTATCTAAATAACCTTAGTTTATCCTCCAAACCTATGTAAACTTAATTATCTCTGTAAAAGTAATTACAATTAATCCATTATAAATATTTTAACAGAAATGCTCTACACTAAGGATACTGAATAAAACTCGGGCTAATTTTTTTTTTAATCTCATAATGACTCAATTCAACTTGTTTATTTTTACTGTTATTGTTACTTATTTTTGAACTCAGGCTAAATCTGGATGGGTTTGTTTCTAAATAAAACTAAGGATAGGTTTCATAATAGAATAAAACATGAGCCTGTTTATTACTAAATCGTATATGAGATTTAGTTGATCCAGATTAATAATTTTTTATTTTAAATAACAAACCAGTTTTATTGAAGAACTTTATTTTTATCGATTTTAAAATCTTATTTAAATAACTATTTTTAGCCTTTTAGTTAACTTTTATAAAATCTTTGAAACAAAATTGTATTATTATAGTTGTAAATATAAAACTGATGCTAATGGATTAAAAAAATCAAGATTAATAAGGATAGTTTAAGGTCTATTAAGGAAATTTATTGTACTTAGAGAATGGTAAATCTATTAAAACTAAAGATTCTATCTTAAACATTTTAATCTAACGTAAAAAGTTGAGTGTTACTAGCTTGAATAAAATGAAAACCATCTTTTAAACAAAAGTTTATTTAAAAGGATCAACTAAAATACTATAAACTGTCTAAAATACTTAAAAAGTTTTGATATAACTCGTAACCGCACAAATAAAATACTGCACCTTTTATAAGGTCGCCAAAAATTTTAAAAACAAATGTATAAACATTTAGTAGACAAAGAACAAAAAAATAATTAATTTTATGTACTAAATTGTTTTTTTAATCAATTACAGAAATAGTTTTAGTGACATAAAAACATTTACTTATTTAGGATGTAAAATCCACTCACAATGAAACACATCCTTACACAACTCAATTTAAATTTTTATATTTTCATAGTTTTATTAAAAAAAGTAAGCTACTTCATACAGTTTTAATAAAAGTAAACTAGCAAGTTTTTTTTTTTATATAGTAAGCACTTTATTATATACAAGTAATAACAAATACATCTAAACCTTTAATTGAAATATCTATAGATCTTATTTTTATAATAGGTAAATAATATTTTTAAACTCATATGAATTTTAATTGTACACACTTGTAACTTTTATTTTAAATTAAAAAACATTATTTGATGAAATTTTCTTGCATGTTTTTTTTTTATTCATGGCATTAAGGTTTTATAGGGACACTTGATAAGAATGTTCGAATTTTAGAACTTTAATTCCCTTTAAATCCTCAATGCACATTGCTTACCAGTTTCAAATTTTTATTTTATGCTATTATAAACTAGCTCATTCTCATAATCAATTTAGGTAGTAATGTTAAAACAGTTTTGTGAATAAATTGTTCTATTTTTCATAATAAAACAGTTGTAATATTATCGTAAATAAACTGCTTTAGCATAACAGACCATACCTTATGTGGATCATAAAAAGTAAATTACAAATTAAGTATAAATTTTTTGAATAAAAAAGTATCTTGTTTTAAAAAGAACAATAATTACCTTTAATATGTTAATTTTTACCATTTCAATGTGTTCTGCCCAACCTAAATTATTATATACTATTAATTTTGAGTAATTGTAACTTTTTACCATTTATACAATTGTTTTACTTAATTAATTATTACTATTTATTTAACTTCAAAATTTAAATTTTCAAAAAAGTTGCTTTGAATGAGTAAAATAAAAGCCGATTTGAGACTTTTTAAAGTTTAAAATTAACGTTGTCACAGTCTTGTAAATATTTGTTTGGAACAAATGTTCTTACAATAAGGTATCATTTGCAAAACTTAGACCTTTGAGGTAGTATTGTTTACTAGATTATTTATGTTTGTATGAATTTAAAGAGGTCTTAGGACTGAACCTTGTGATGTTCTTACGTCATTTTGTTCATGTAGTTATTCATACCCAAAAAAATAAACATACTGTTACAATTCATCTAAGTAAGAATTAATTAACAATTGGATTTTTCCACTTTCACCATAACTTTCTAACTTATTTAGCAAAATTATTGTACCAACACGGTCAATTGCTTTACACACATAATGATTCTTCCTTATCAAACTTGTTCAGAACTCATTTTACAAACTTACAAACTCTGACAGGGCTATAGTAGTACAGTATTATACAGAGTGGTTATCTTAAAAACCAAATTGTAGTTTAATTAAAATTTATTTTTGTAATTTACTATATAAACGGATGTACATTACTTTATGAATAGTTTTATTTATGTTAGATAATATTGAGATTGGTCTACAATTACCGTCTAAATTAATTTTTATTTCCTAAATTAAATATTGGAATATCTTATGTTAGCTTTGAACTATTTGGATATTAACTTTTATTATATGCTCGATTAATCTATTTACACATAAAACTGGACAACAACTGGAGACAGGACTATAAATTTTTCATTAAATTTTAAATGAAATGTTATCATATCCATTCGCTTTGTTTGAATCTAGCTTTTATGTAATGTTAACTATTTCTACTTCTGTTACATTTAACAAAAACAAATACTATCTTTTTTATTTTATTAGCTTAGTTCAGAAGATCACTTTATTTTTTGAATAGGTCTGTAACCCAATATTAGCGAAGTGAATAAATAGTTCAGTAACTATTTCAATTGGTTACCTTTTTTTTCTATTGGTTATATTGGTTTTGTATTCTTTATTCACTATTGTTCAAGTTTTGGGTGTGTTTTTATTAGAGCTTTCAAGTATGTTTCCATGGTATAATTTTTAATATTTTAATTTTTTTGTAAATTGTTAATACATCAATCGTTTTTTTTCGAACTATAACCGGATTATTAAAATTATTTTCGCAGATGTTTTTGTAAAATTTGTTTTTTTTTGTTTTATGGATTTTAAATGGCTATAGCTATTCAAGGTTTTGATTTTAATTTTAGGTAAGCTTTAGATTATTTTATATTTGAAAAATTATTGGAAGATTTTAAAGTTATTCTCTTTATTATATTGCTATAAAGTTATTAAACTTTGTATAAATAGAGCTTCAAGATTGAATCAATTTGTTTTTTTTCATGTATGCTAAAAATGATTGAAGCGTCTGCTAAACGTATTTTGGTTGTAATTTTCAAAATGCCTTGAAAGTATTAATTTTCATATTAAAGTTATGTTTCTTTAGATTACGAAACTTTGAATTATGAAAGAGAAAAGTTATCTTATATAACTCAAAAAAGTACTTGGCAATGAATAGTTTTTTCTGGTGTTGAGCAATGAAAAAGGTCTGTCAATGTACCCAAAGAATTATTAATTCTAGTTTGCACTGATGATATTTGTAAGACCATGACCATTAATTTGTTTCAAGTAATTTTTAACAGAAGCGACTTTATTATTCAAATTTTCTATATTAATATCATATATAGTCAAACATATTTATGAATTTTTTTTAACTAAAAATCTGAGAACTTCTCACTGAATTCAGGAATTTAGTTTCCAGGATGACGTTGTATTGATCGTACTAATTGTTTTTACTTTTAATTTACTGATATTTCTAACCATATTGATTTATAACTAACACTTGTAAAATTTAAGTCTTGTCTGATTGAATACTTTATTGAGTCTTAAACATACACCCGGACCCATTCTAAGTTTAATATCAAGTTTAATTGTTAACTATAATTCTTGCCAGTCAATGTTGAAATATTTTGTATATTTTTTTGTTAATTCTCACTAATGCCTATTATATAAGTTATAATTTATATGAGGACATTGATTCCCTAAGCTGAATTTTTTTTTATTCTTCCTATATTTGCATTTAAAATTTAAAACTACACATAAAACCTTTATCTAGTAATACTCTTTAGAGAAATACTGAGACCCCTTAATAATAGGCCAAGTCTTTGTATTAAGTTTAGGTTTTTTTTTGAAATACTATTATTTATCAAAAAAAAATTATGTTACTAGTTTGGCTAATAAAGTATTGAAAAATGCTTTTACAATAACAATTATTACAAGTTTTACAACTATTATTACAATATTATTTAAGTTGAGGTTTTCAAATGCTGTATAACTTATTTAACTTAAAGTTATTTCCTGTACTAAACTGTAAAACAAAAAAGGTTTATCAGATTTACTTGAAAAACTAAATTGGAAAACATATATTGTACTACATTTTAAATGTGTTCATTGGCCACATATTTCACAATATATACACTTACTTTTCTAACCGTATTTACAAATCAAACAAATATGCACTTTTATTAACAGACATTACACTACTAACTGTTTTTTACAAAATAAGAAAGTATTAAGAATTAAGAAGTTAGGTTTTTTAAGTCTAATATATTTCTCTTAGTAGCCGTATTTAATTTCTTTTCACTAAAAGATAAACTTTTTGATTTTGTAGTGCGTAAGAATTTCCCGTTTTTAGTTTTTCTATATTAACTTGCCTTAATAAATAATTGTATACTTTTTAGAGTAAGATTTTCATTTATGTACACGTTTTTAATACTATGATCTAATGAATTATATTTAGCTTTAGCAAGATTCTATTTATTTTTATATATGTTATTTTTATTATTAATCATTATTAACTTTGCTAATATCGAACTTTTGGTTTCTTTTTTTTATTGTCTTTTTAAACAAGTTGTCTCAATATCCTCCTCAAACAATTTAGGATCAACTATCATCACCTCCACTGAATCATCAACTACATATCCATTCTTCATAAACAGTACCCAATGATTTCAACAGTAGCCCAATGATTTCAACATTCGTTCATTTTAATTTTTCTTTTAATGTAGTCTAGCTGTAAACTTTAACTAATAATATCCTGCTTAATTTCTTCCAATTGAACATTTAATTTATCATTATCAAACCTTACAACGTTTACCTCCTTCTGATCTTTTCATCCTCTTTTTATATATCTTTAAACTGATTTTGTAAAAAAAGTGACTAACCTCTGCCTGACTTGCTAATTATCCAGACTGCTTGGTTGTTAGTGATTAAGAAGTTATTTAGTTGATTTCTTTTGGACTTCTACCAATTTTTTAATCCTTTTTTTTTATTGAGCAATTAATTTTCTTAACCAAATTATACGGTTTTCTTTAAAGTCAAGCAGTTCACTTTCTCAACCATTCTAAATATTGTTTTTTATTGTTTAACTATCTTCTGTCTCATTCAAATAGCACAATCTGCCGATTTGGTATGAACTTGTTTGTACTTATGTAACAAAAATTCAGAAGTCATAAGACAAAAATGTAGATTTGAAATTAAATTGTACTGTACTAGTTATAAAATAAAAATAAAGTAAACATAAAAAAGTTATAAATATAAAAACTGTATAAAAACTATTTAAAATAACAATATTTTTTTCTTTAAAGAATTAACAAATAGTGTAACTTAAATTTGTTTATCCTAATTATAAATATAGAAACAAAAATAATAAAAAATTTAACAAAATCTACCTTAAAAAAAATATGAAAATTACAATTTAAAATAAATTAACTTGAATTTATGGTAGCTATAATAGTTGCATGTAAACGAAGTAAGATACTTCTAAAATTAACAAAAGTTTTCAGCACTTTTTCTTAAAACCATCACTGCTTTTATTCACTATGGAAACCTCAGTCTACTATGAGCACCTCAATATTTTATCCTCCTTTATTCATATGTATGTTTTACTCTACCTTTGATATCTTTAATTGTTTAAAATAACTATTTAATTGTATGTAGTATGTAAATTTTAAAAATATAACAAATTACGACAGATTTTATAAATCTTTGTGGGCTCATATAAATACAAATATACAAAGATAAATACTTTTATTTAAACACATATCTTAAATAAATATTCAAGACTTCTAATATACTTTAAAAAATATGTATTGTTATTATGGTGGAAGCTTTTGTTTTAAGGCATTTTGTTTTAAGAGTCATTTGTAAACTTTAGTAGCTTCTACTATGTCTGTAATAGGCTTAATGTAGGTAATAAGACAAAAATCCTAGGTGTGCACTGTCGGTTGAGTACGTCTTTTATGATGTGATCAAAGTGCACACCTAGGTCAGGTTACTTACAGTATATTTTAAAGTATTATTTAAATTTAAATAACTAAAGTAATTGATAAACGGTTGTTAAAAAAAAATTTTATTACATATTTTTATTATTTATAGTTATTTTGTAATAAAAAAAAATAATTAAACTTACACAAATTTAGATTGTTTTTTATGAGTTATAGAAGTTTTCTACCGAATTCTATCACTTTCGGTCTTGGATACAAATAAAAATATGTTTACTTCTTTTCTTAACAACTTCTATTAGTTATTTTAATTATAGTAACTCATAATTGGTGCAGATTTAAGCAAGACAATTTAGACAATTTTTTGAACTTTTTGTATGTTTACAGCATTTCCACTTCCTCGTTTTTGATAATTAAATATCATTTAATGATAGAAATGTGCAATTTTGATAAATTAAGTTTTAAATCATAATATGTCTTATTAACTGGATTCATCAGTTATTAAAAAAAAATTAAACAGAACATAAAAACCAAAAGCTAATCAAACAATCTTGAACATTTATTCTAATTTGTATTACTATATTGAGTTAAAATTTTGATTATAAAATTTGAAGAATAAAAAAAGATTTTGAAGATGCAGAAAATAATAAAATATAATGTTACTTTGTAAATGCGAGTAGTAGTTAGATATTCTTTAGATACATAAAGTAAACTTAAAGTAAAGAAATTGTTTATTATTTGCTGTGAATGTAAATAGGATTAAATAAGGATAACATTGATTAAATCATTGTTTAATCACCTAAAATGTTTATATTTATTGATTGTTAGATTTTTAATATTAATAATCTTGGTAGTCATCATCAATAATAAAAAAAAACACATTACAAGTAGCTTTACAGTATCTTTTAAATGTTTTTGTACTATTTAGGACAATATTCTGGATAAGGAAGGTCCTTGACAATTTAAGACAAAGTCCTGGACAAGACGTTGAACGGCATTCTAAAGGTGTGCGACACGTTGACCGAAAGGTTTTTCGTGAAACAAATCTCAGGACCAAATAATTTGAAAGCTTTTTTTGTCATTCAATAAAGTAGTTTTTTACCTTAAACTTAACTTTTCACTAAAAATAAACCCAAAAACGTAAAGTTTTCAAACCCCGGAGAAAATTTTGCAAAAAAAAAATTGGCAGCCCTGTAAAACGGTGTTGAGGAAAAACTGCTAATATTTCTTAATATGCTAAGTGTTTTGACTGAAATTCCCACAATTAAAATAATCTTAATTTGTAAACAAAATTTAATTTCTTTTTTAAAATTTTATTGTTCTTCATTGCTACAAGTTCTTTTAGTTATATCTATTTATTAACCTTTCAATATTCTTTGGAACGTTTTAATGCTGTTTTAGGTGTCTTCTGACTAAATATACTTTTAGGTTTTATTACTTTTAATCTTTTTAAATTGTTTAGAACGTTGTAATACTGCTTTATATGTACTTCTACCTAAAACAATATTCAATTAACAATGCACTTAAATCTTTTTAAGGTCAATAGGATGTTTTTATGCTGTTTTAACTGTATTTTAACTGAAAAAAGTAATTAATAAAAAAAAGTAATGATTAATAAATTTGATAAAAAAACTTAATTAAATTTTATAGAATGTTTTAACGCATTTAAAAATTAAATATTTTTTACTTTTCTGCTTGCTTTTACTAATTTCTGTTTTTAATTAAATATTTTTTGAGTTTATTTAAACTATTTAACTCAATTATTTTTGTTAAAGTATTTGTTTAACTATAGAGTTTTTTGAAAGTATTATTTAAGTTTATTACTATTTTAAATGAACAAAAATTTATAGTAGTTTTTACAGTAAAATAGTAAATTTATTTCTACTATAAATGGAGTTATATTGTAATAGGTTCGTATATTTGTTGTACTTAATCTTTTTAGGTAAATAAAAGTGATTTATTAAAGGTTATGTAATAAGAACACAAATAAAAAAATTTTGCTTGAACAAAAAAGTGTTTAGTTTAAGTAGAAAAATATTAAACAACATTTTGCTTTTTAGACAAACAACAAAAGTTCAAAATCGAGAAGAAACTTAAAGACGAAGGATACATCAACCAAGATGAACTTTGTATGGAAGTTGAAGGAACTTAACGTAAGTTTTTTTTTTGGTTTACACAATTTAAAATAAAAAATCCATATATAACAAATTAGTTTTACATTTAATTAATAGTTTTTGAAGCAAAAAAAAAATAATTTGTTTTTAAATGCAAAGTAGTGTAACATAAACTAATATAAAACTGTTATACAAGTGTGATCTTAAGTAATTTTTTAAAATTATGAGGCAGATTTAGTAAAGAACTTTTTTTAATTCACATATTCTTTTAAATATTGTGTATGGTGTTTTTGATTTTATGTTGATCTGTAAAACTATCTTATAATCATTTTCTTTTCTATAAACTTCCTAGCATTTTAGATAATTGCAATGATTAAATTTACAGTACTTAGCAAGAAAGATTTACTTGTATAGCCATTTTACTGTAATTACCAAAATTTCAAATGAAATTATAATATATCTCACTCTAGTTTCATGACCTTTATCTTAAAATACACCATTAACTTTTAATGATTTTTTATGACATATAACTTAAGAATGGCCGTGTTTAAAGTGAATAACAATTTAGTTATAAATACATTTTAAATTACCATTACACTAATGGAATATGGTCATTGATGATCCACAGCACTCACAATAGAACAAAATTTATATTAGTCCAAATTAAAATAAATTTACAAACTGTTATTTGATAAATTTTTGTACTAAAAACTTATACGGTATTACTGTTTGTTGCATGGCAAAAAAAAATACTCAAAAACTTTAGTACAAAGACCTGTTGTGCGAAATAAATCTCCAAAAACTTGAATACATAATATTGAACTCCTAAAAACTAAGTACTAACTAAGTAGTATCTTAATGGTTAAGTAGTAATGTCATGTTTTACTTTTATTTTGAGGTGTTGTTGTTGACCACTCGTTTTTTATTGTTTTCTTTTCAACTGTATAGAAAATCTTTTGTTACCCTGACAGAATTAAATAGCTAGAAAAACTACATCAAATAAGGTTATTTTAACGAGTGTTTTTTATTGTGTTTATTTAACAAATGTAGTTAAAAAATCCTTGTGAGTGGTTGGATAATGTCCATATTCTTCCCCTCTTACTGTGTTAAAGACAAGGGAACGGTTTTGGCTTATATGGATCTCTAAAAGGTGCAGTTTGACATAAAGTAAATCAGTTACATGTGTGAGCTATTTTATTAATTCATAGGAAGCTTCTGAATAAAATATTTATAAACTGTATCTTTGGACTTCCCTAGTATTAGATCTTTTTTGTTTCAGCTTTCATTTTTTGCTACACATATTACAGATATTCTTAAAACAAGTTAAAAATCTGTCAACGTTAAGAAACAGATTTTCTTTCATTATGTTCCTTATACTTTTAGATAAAAGGTACAAACATAGGAATTTTTTTTAAATATTAACTTTTAAAAAATACGCCCCACTTTATTGCCTTAATAATCAAGGATAACTAATAGTTGACAATTTTTGTTTTAGTCGACACTTTATGCCAAACTGACCATCTTTCTTAGACTAGAATTCTTGTGAAGGTTCTTAGCAATTTTTGTTTCCTTTTTTGATTTTATTTTACAGGTCAGACCACAGTCGAAATCTTTTTCATACAAAAATTCCATTTTCTACGTATGATTTCCCTATAAACTTTAATTTGTCTTTATAGTCATTATATTCATCTGTCTTCAGATTGTACATCAAATCAATAAACCTCTGATCCATAACACATCATCTACTTGAAAATAAGCAGGTAGATACAGTAGACTTAAAAAATGATCAATTCTTAAACAATCATTCTGTTGCAAACCAGAACTGTTAACTATAATTCTTAAACTATTTCCTGCATATCGTTTAACTTAATTTATTTTATTATATTATTTTAAATTAGGATTTGGCAGTCAGGATGTAGCTTTCGTGCCAAAATTGTGAAAAATTAATTAAGTAATAAGTTCTTCACTTTGAATATCCTCTCAAGTAGTTATTTTAACTTATAAAGTTGTTTGCGAACGTGTGGCTTACTAGAGTAGCTTAAATTAAGTTCATCTGCTACCTTAATATTCTTTTTGTTGTCATCATGAATGGTTGGTAATTTGGAGGTTGCAAGGAAACGATGGTTGAATGCTTGCTTTCTGTCGAATTTATGAATGGGCAAAATATATACCCGATAGTAATAAAAAACACATAAGTAAAATTCTTTTATTAATTTTAATGAGGTGAGTAAAACACCTCACAATAAATTAATTTTTACATAACAAATAAAAAAAGAAAATAAGTGCAATTCAAATTAAGTTTCTATATTCTAAACAAACTACAATTTTTGTCAGTGTACTTAACATGACCACAAAACAAAATCATTAAATCTTAAAAAATAAATAAGAATACATTGAAAACACTCTTCAAAGTTTAAGCTCACACTAAAAATATATTTTTCAAATGTGCACTTATTAAAAAAAATAGTAGTACATCATGTGATAATTATTTTTATTGAATCATCTGATTTATAACTGTGCAATTAGAACTTGTTCTTATATAAATTTTTCGATTTTAAATGAAAATCCAATACAAAAAAATGCTATAGATTATTATTCTGATATTAAACAAAACTATCAGTTTTTCCTTAAATTTAAGATTCCTAGTAATTGTCCTAGTGGTAGAGTTCCCTGCATGCTTTTTTGAATAAAATTTACATAAACTGAATTTCTGACTACTTTTTTTTAAGGTGCAAAAACCAACCTGATCAACCTCAATAAAGAAGAAATGGAAATTTCTAGAGAATTACAAAACGTAAGTACGTTATTTAAATTTCATTGAAATTTAAGCAAGCCAGAAAGTAAATAAAATATATAATGTTTTCAATTATAAACTCTGTAAATTAGCTATTAAAAATCTACGATTCTGTAAAGTACTGTTTCTTTATATTTACTAGATCTAAATCATAGTTTGAATTGTTTAAAAACCAAGTGATTATACAAAATTGTGGTTTGTAATTAAATACGTTGAATTTGAAAAATGCCTAAATTTAAATTTTTTTTTTTTTTAAATATTGTATTCTTATGTTAATATTTAAGTCAACTATAAAATTATAAATGTGTGTTACTAAGACAAAAATGTTCAAATGATAAGAATTTTGTGATTATCATATTGTTAAGCTACATTAATTTAATAATGAAATTAATTTAATCAAATTTTGGTTATTAAATAAAGTAGTCTATGTTTGAAAACCCTTTAGATTTTATGTATTGTAGTTTTAAAATCAGCTTTACTAAAATAAATTGATAATAAGTTTTAACTCAAGCTTTAATTATTTTACATTTATTTTGTTATAACTGTTTTTTAACACTGCATAAATCAATTCAGTTTATATAATTTTTATGCTAAACAATTTGCTGAAAATGTGAGTGTTTATAAAAAGAATTGTATTAACGAAGAGGATTATAATACAACGTATTGATTGATTACTTTTTTTAAATTACTCTGTTTTGATTTTTGTATTGTTTTTATTTAGATTCATTAGTTATAGGGTTGTCACTTAACCTGGAAACCTGGAAAAACCTTGAAAAACCTGGAATTTGAGAATTAAAAAAAACATGGAAAAACCTAGAATTTTGATCAAAAATCCTGTAAAACCTGGAATTTTTAATAATTTTAACATTTTCAGTACTAAAATTTCAATTTGACACAAAAAATCTATCATACAAGTAAGATTTTTTTGTCATCATCAAAAATTTTTTTATTAAAAAACACATTTAAAATTTTACGGCATTTTTAGAATTTTTGTACTATTCAAAACATTATTAGTTTTTTTTTATAGAAATTAACTTAAAACTAAAATAAATACCAAAATTTGTTTACTTTTAAAAACCTGGAAAAAATTTGGAAACAACGAGTGGCAACCCTGTAGTTATCTAAATGAGTTACTTTGTTATCATTAGCTACAAGATTTTTGTGTGACCACTGCTTATGTTTTTCTGTTATATTTCAAGTAAGTTATGATATGTATTGTACTACAGACGAAGGACAAAAAATTGAGCCTAGAAGACTGACTTGATGTTGTGTGACCAAATGAGCTGAACAAGATGGGCAAGAAGAAGGGTGGCTTGAAGGTTCAAGCCGAAAATTCTTCTTGGAGGAGAGGCACAGAAGGACAGTAGGGAGCGTGGGAAGAACAAATATGATTTTTATTGTTTTAATAAACTTTTTGTACAAAAATTTAACAACATGTTTCAAAATAGTCTTGTTAGCAACTAATTCTAATGGTGTAGCCTTAAAAATAGATAAGGATAGGGATACTGTAGCAATACTCCTTTTCTGAGGAAGAAAGTAGCTACTAACATGATAATCCTGGTCTCATTATATTAAAATACGATCAAGTATTATTGAATGTAAACTGCTCAACATTCGGTTAACAATCAAGTGAATAAAAAAATACCATGAATCTTAAAATAGAAACCTTTCACTATTTTTTACTGCCTTATTTACATAGCTACACTAGTTCAAAAAAGTACAAATATGGTGAGCAGACCAAAAACTACAGGCTCAGTTTAGGGAAATACCCGTGATTAGGGAAAAACCTGAGCTTCCAACTAGCTTACAACGTGGTGTACGACTCGATAACCGAAAGGTTCCTTTGTACACCAGGTCCTTAGACCAAACTTTTTGAGCGTTTATTCTATTATCGTTCAATAAACAATGTTAACACATCTTTTAAGTTTATTACAGTACGCGTTTCAGAGTGTTAGATAAACTTGCGCAAAAAAATTTATGCAATGGGTAGAAATAGCTTTTTTTATTTTTATAAGTTAGTTATTATTATTTTAATTCATCGCTCTTGTTAAGATTTTTCATGTTAAAATCAGTTTGTTTTTAAATATGGTATTTTTTATTGTTACAGACGAGCAGCACCATCAATTTTTTTTTCCTTATGAAAAACAGAAAACGAGGTATCCAATTCTAGTTTATATGTTGCAAAGG
The DNA here is from genome assembly GCF_965202585.1 of Thalia democratica. NCBI lineage: Eukaryota > Metazoa > Chordata > Thaliacea > Salpida > Salpidae > Thalia > Thalia democratica. The sequence goes on along the minus strand of NC_139169.1, from coordinate 31,089,222 downwards.
TCCCGTAAAATTTTTGTGAATAATAATTATCCAAATGGAATCTTCTAAAAAATTCAGGTTGATAAAAGACTGGTCTATAATATTAAGTTTTCGAGACTAAAAAACTGTTTGTATTTAAAATCAGCATGGTAATTTTATTATAAGTATTAAAAGTTAGGTTAGTAAAAATATTTCATGTTCTTCGTCAATAAAGTTAGATTTTAAAAAGTTGTACAGAAACTTTTAATTTCATCTTTATTATATTAAAACAACTGTATGTGTTAGAAACACTTTTATTTAAAAAAAAACATTTCGTCGAATTTTTCACAAATAATTAAATGTTGAAGTTTATTCCATTAATATTATATTATTATGATACTTTGTGACTATGTTGTTGAATTTTGATGTCTCGAAGTTAGATCTTTATCTTTGTGTTTTTATTGATACCATAAATTCTACTCTATTAGTTCTATTTTTAATCTGTTTGCCTGTCAGCTTAATGTATATTTTTCATTTTTCAGTTACGTTTTATGTTAGGATTCCCTCATTAATTTGTACAGTAATGTTTTCGAACCACTAAAAACAATTAAATTTGTTTATTTTTAGAGGAAAGTTTCATTTTTTAGAACTTTCTGTGAGTTTAAAAATACTTTGTTACAATATGTACACATAGTCTTAAAAAAAAACATATATAAAAAGATCTTTTTTCGTTTCAGTGTTAAAAACTGTTCAAAGTATATATTAAATGTGGATGAGAACAATCAATTAGAACCAAATGTACAGTTAGATTTTGTTTTATGTTATTTAGAAACAGCACACTAAAATATATAAATACAGTTAGTTCCACTCAGGCACAAAGATTTAAAAATCAGTACTACTAGCAACAAAAGCACTTAAATATCTAAACGCAGACATTTATGTGTCTATCAAACTGCACAAAACATGATGAATTGTAAAAATTATACTTCTTTCTGAGTGTGTACTGAATTAACAATGAGTAGCTCATTAAAAATTTATGTTTTACACACATCATTAGCTGAACTTATCAATTGTATTTCATATAACAGCTACTTATGTGCTTCAACAGTTATAGATGAAATTTTTCATATGCAAAAAACAGTTTTTGATTAGCTTTTTGACATAGCAAAATTTAGACTTTAAAATACAGGGATCTTACATTTTGTTTTATTCATTACAGAACAGTAATTATTTTAATCCTAATATTGTTTGCGTTAAAGTTTGAAGAAAACGTTAACTAAAAACTATAAAAATAAATTTCAAAAAAGATTTGCCTTCAGATTAAGATAATTTCTCTAGCCAGTGAGTCAGATGCTACAGTCTGTTTTATCTAGCAAGGATTATAAGTCATGGACTTATGCAGGCCGTTTTATTTTGTCAACATATACTAAGTTAGTTAAAAATTTGTTCAAGATCATATTTGTAATTGATAATTCAAAGTTTTAATAATAAACCTGGTTGTAAAGTCATACTTATTTTTGAATCACACTCTATTTTTCTGTTCACTCATGTTTTTTAATTTATTTGTTCTGTAGTAGTTTTCAAAATTACAAAATGAAATTCTGGTCAGAAAGATTTTTTACTGATGGTATGTTGTCCATCTCTGAATGATATAGAAGTAATCACGTATTTAACAAATTTAAATCAAACAATGCCAGGTATATCAATTTATTGTTTTTTTACCAAAAGCGAAAAACGTTAAAACTAAATAAACTACTACATAAATAAAATGATTATAAATAATTATAGTCGGTTGGTAGTAAACATTAATACAGCACTACCAAAAACAAATTGCCTGAGTATCTTCTTTAGTTATTTTTTGTTTTATGCTTTTCGGTCTTGTTTAAAAAATTTCAAATTATAACAAAAACTAGTTTATAATAAAAAACTACCTTTAATACCAAACAAAAAAAGCTTTATATGAACCAAGTTTATTTTTTAATTTGTTTTAATAACCTTTACGACTTTAATTAAATTAATATACAGACTTTTCAAAACCATTTTGAGAAAAAAAATTGAAAAATTGAATAAGAATTTTAAGCTCACTAAGTTAATTTGATACTGTGCTTACTTTAAGAAGAAAAAACATACAAAAGATTAATTGAATTTCAAGGTTATAAGAATATTTTTAAATTGTTTTATTTAATCAAAATAAACAATTGATTTAAACAATTTAAAAGAATTCGTTCAAGATATTTTTTGTTTATATCGAACAACAATTGTGAGCTCCATTAAGCTAATTTTGAACAAGATAACTTTTATAAGTAATGAAAATTAAAAAACAGGTAAATTTAGTGGTCATAAAACAATATATATTAATTATTTTGTAAACTTTTATTAAATGAATCTTAAAAATACAAATTGAAAGGAATCATTTAAGATGTAATTGTGCTAATCGATTAAATGTTTTAATCTTTAACAAACTAGTTTTGAGCTAGTTTTTTTAAAGAGAATAAATGTTTGAAAAACTATCTGAATTTTAGACAACAATAAGTTTATTAAGTTTTAGTTGACGTTAAATGATAAATATTGTATTAATAAACAATTTCTAATATACAAACATCTGATTTTGAGTATAAGCAAAGCCTTATCTTTTCATAATCTTTAGCTTGAAAATAAACATACTTAATTCATTTTAAACAAATACTTTTTATTTTGGTACTTTTGTATATGCTTATTATGTACAGTCACCTCTCGCCAATCTTCAAACATTGTGTCCACCACAAAAGTGCGTAACTAAACGCAATTAAACATACATACCTACTTTATTGGTTTATTTCCTTATGATTGAAGACTTTTCAAGTTTTTGTTAAGAAAACACTTTTTTTTTTTGACATGTACATACATGTAAAATGTTGTAAATAAAAGTTCTATTAGTGAATACAAATTTTTTTTTTTTTTTGTTTCTTACCAACTTAAGGTTAAAGGTTATACTTGTCTTGAATTTTTCTGTAGTACGATACAAGACAAGTTTAATCTTAGGTTGGCAAAGAACGAATTTGTAAGAAGGTTGGCAAAGAACGAATTAGCTAAAAGTAAGATATGTGTTAAGTTTAAATGTAACATTATGCTACAACTTTTTGAGGATTTGAGCATTGTAATGTATATGATTTAAAAGTTTAAACTTTAAAAGATGGATAAAACACTTAAAGTATAAAATAAAATGATTAGATTCTATCTATAGGCTCCTTATAGATATAACAAAATAAAACTGCAACAATATAAAAATAACTAAAAATATATCTCCTCTTATTTATTGTTTTAATATTTATTTTAAAATTCTTTAAAAATTCATTTCAATTTTTCTACTTTATGTTACAAAAAACATAAAATATTGAGCATTAAATTTTTTATTCCATATTTCTTAAAAATTCCTAAGTGCGTTACTAAAAAGAGAACGTAACCAATGGAGAACGTTGATTCCTGAGGGGCGAATGTATGGCTTTTCTACCAAGTAATTTGTACAGATAGTATGAATAATACTTTTTCAAATTGTTTGAGAGTAATCGTATTTCTATAAAACCTCTTCATAGAGTAAGAAAATTTCGAATCAAAACAAAAAAAAATATTTATTATAATTTATCTACTTATTATAAAATTTAGCCTGATTTATTGCATACGTTGTTTAAAAGGATATAGAAGTAAAGAGATATGGAATCTCCGTTATTAATAATCTTGTATGCATTGAAATTTTACGTGTAGTTTGTTCTTTATTTAAATCGAAGATTTCTGTGTTAATATTCAAACATGATGTTTTAGTTTTTAATTAGCTAAAGGTATTTGATAAAATATTTTAAAAATACAGCATGCCTCTTATATTCTTTTCCAAAAATAAAAAAAATGTTACTCGATAAGACTTTTATAAGATAATAATTTTTGTTTTCTAAAGTTTCACAATAACTTTTTATTACTGTTTTTAATTTTGCAAACTGTCCATTTTTGAACTCGTTTTAGATCAAATGTCAAATAATAACCAAGTGTTGTACGACTCGTTAACCGAAAGGTCCTATCGTAAACCATTTCCTATGACCAATTAATCCAAATTTTTTTTGTCGTTCGATAACAAATATTAGGCACTTTTGGTCTATGCTTTAAAAAGTGATCTATAATGAAGGAGGTTTATTATTATCAACTAATAAGTTGCAATTTTGAGCTTGTCTAAGATCAGGTGTGGGTTACTCATAGAAGGCGATATCGCCTTTTGGGAGATTTTAAAAAGTTAGGGGAGAGATCACAATTAAAATAGGTGGCAATTTTGAAATTGTCAGCTGAGCTCTAATATAACTAAAATTTTTAGATCTTTGAGTAATTCTAGAGTTGTTTTAAAAACATTAAATATATGTTATATTTGAAACAGGGTATCCTTAAAATTAACTATTTAACGAAATAATAACTAGTTATAGGGCGTTAAAGTAAAAGGTTAATAACTAGTAGAAAAGCAATCCTTTTGAAATCTCTGCCAAATAAATCGATCATGAAAATTAATTCTAAAAAACTATTCTGTAGATCACTGTATTTAAAAGATTTTTTCATAAGGCTACTATTAATAAAAATTTAAAAGCAATGGCTCCCTCTCTTAAAAAAGAACTGTTAAATAAGCATAAAACTGTTTTTTCTCTATATCATCAACTCAAGAATTTCTAGTATAAGTTTCAAATTGTGGCTTTGTGCCCACTTACCATTATTGCTTATGCGCCCTAAGTTTCTGAAACAGTTTTTTTACGGAAATCTCTGGCCTGGTCTACTAGAAGTTTTAAAACTAACTTTAAATACGTCTAAGAACTTTTTTCTCTTCACTTCTAACTACAAATGTAAATTGAAACTTAAATCTTTTTAAATTTTATTATAATTGGCACTAAATAAAACTTTACCGTCAGTAGAAAACCTTAATATAGAATAACTTAACAGTTTTGATAAGAACCTTCACTTCAAGCTATAGACAAATTATAATTTTTACCAATTTTGTACTCAACGAATTTTTTTTAAATATTACTTCAAACCAAATTCACTAGTTGGTACATAAAGTAAGAATCTAAAACTCAAAAAATGTTTCCTAAAGTTTGCAGGCATATTAACAACTAAAAAAATGATGAAATAAAGTTTTAAATCATTTGTTTGTTAAAAATTTTTTTTTCACATTTTTACGATCAAAGTTTTTACTACTTTAATTTTGTAGCTATGAATAGATACAGATTTTTTTTTTGTTAAAAATAATTATCTTGCATTGCAACTAAATTGGAGCAACAAATTTATTGTTTCAAATTGCAGGACGAAAATAGTTTTGCTAGCTTAATAATTTTAAAAACTATGATTTACTATTTTTAGCTAAAGTTAAACTAAAGAATTATCTCCTAACATAACTTTCATGAAAAAGGACACAATAAAATTTTTAACATAGGCAAGTGGGTATTAATAAGATTAACAACTTTTTTTTTATCAGTAATGATTTATTTGTACCCAAAAACAGCTTAGGTAGTTTCATAATAAATTAACTATTTCAAAAACATTACCTTAACTAATTTTAATCTTTTTTTTTGTTTAATTATTTGTACAATGTGGTAAATAAATTAACTAAATAATTGGTGTAAATAAAATTTTTGTCTATTTAAAATGAATCAGGTATCAGCTGTTAGTAAATTACATACATAGGTTGCCCACCTACTTTTGAGAAACCTTTACAAGGTTTTCTATATTTATTTCAAGTTAAGCATAAGGTTAAAAAAACTGTTTTAAGTAGTATAACACTATTGAAAAGATACTCTTAAACTACTTTAAATATGTTTTAAATTGTAAAAAAAAATTGGTAATGACAAAATTTTTAGTGTCTATATTTGTGACAAAACTTTACTTTAGAATTTTGCAGTCTAATCAAAATTTTACAAAACTTATGTGTAAAAAGTATTTAAAGTTCAAAGTTTTTCCTTTTTTTTAAAACTTTTTCTTAAATTCAAGGCTTTTTTTAGCTTAAGTTGTCAGTTTCAAGATTTTTTTCAGTTTTTTCTAGCATTCCAGGTTTAGTGGCCATTATACAAACACATATCTTCAGTAATAACAAGCATGAATTTTTTACTTAATTACTAGAATATAAATGTTTTAAACTTCTTTCAAGTAAATATATTTTCTGCAAAGATTTAAGCTGTTTAACCCAACTGTTCTAGCTCTAATTATAGTTATGGTATATTGACCAGTTAATAGTTTGTGTACATTGTTTTGTATTTAATTGTATAACTAGTGTAAATGATTCTTACAAAGCTAACTACAGGGTTGCCTCTAGTGTTTGAAAAATTTCTTTCAGGTATTTTCATAGTACACATTTTTGGGTCTATTTTTAGTTTGAAATTAAGTTTAGGGTCAGGAATTTAATTAAGTAGCAAAGCAACACTGAAAATGTACTGTTAAAGTTTGAAAGGGTTTTTAAAAATAAAAAAGGTTGGTGGTGACAAAATATATTTATCTACTTAACTTGTAAAAATTGTTTAAAATTCCATGATTTTTAGAGAATTTTATATAAAATCCCATATTTTTCCCTTTTTTACAATTTTTTTTAATTTTGGGGTTTTTCAAGCTTTTCTTAGCCTAAATTGTGTAATTCCAGACTTTTCCAGCATTCTAAGTTTTATGACAACCCTGTAACAAAAGTAAAAATTATTTGAGAAGTTCTACACATTCAAAATAATCATTAAAACCTCTTAAGGTTTTTAGTTGATTGCTTGTAACTATATGACTAATGTTAATAGTCTCTTAAAACATTTTAGCTTCATGTCATTTTTCTATGCAATAAATCAGTAGGGCATTCATGTTAGCTCCTGTTAAGTAATATTTAACAGAATCTAACATGAATGCCTTGTCGATATAAGCAGTGGCTGACAGTCCATTGAATTTTCAACATGAGTTTCATTGCTAAATAACATTTTAGTTTTTAGATTGTTTATTTGTAACTGTATGACTGGTGGAAATAGTTTTTTTGATTATATAAAAAACTATTTATCATCAATCATTTAGCTCAAAACACATTTAAAGATACTTAAAAATTTCTATAAATTAGTTTATATCAAAATTTAACAAACATACAATTTATAACTAACCTTTAATTTCACTATTTAAGCTTAAGTAACAATTATTTATGCATTAATTCAGAAAGACAACCATATTAGTTCCTGTTATAAAATTAACATTAAACAGGGAACTAATAGAATTGCCTTACTGCAATATGCAATGATTTATTATTGTTATCTAATTTTTCTTTTCTTGAGCTTTTAGATTGTTTGTTTGTAACTGTATGACTGAAATGATACTTCTCTTTAAACAAAGAAGTATCCATTTCAAATCATTTGGCTACTAGCACAGATTTTGTCATATTAAAGTGTAATATGTAGTAGGTTGAATGTTTGTAACTGTATGATTAGTGAATTAGTTCTCCAGAAAACAAAGAACTAACAACAGCAATCATTCAGCTCTAAACACTATTCAAAGGTTACAAGAGCTTCTTTTTAGGTACTATTGAAAATAAACTGTTTGTTATTGTATGAATGATAACATAGGTTGTTGATAATTACAACCATTATTGCCATTCATTTTACTACATACAAAGTAATATATCTTTGCTCAGCTATAACTTAGTAATTAATTCAATTAATTTGACCAAAAATTAACTAGAAAACATTAAGTACTGTTATGTATCATAACAAATTCAGTATTAGTTTTACTGATCACATTAATAATATTGAAAAGTTATTATAATCATCTAACCAATCATGTTAACTAACAAATTTTCAGCTGCTACAATAATAGTTAATTATTACTTCATGAGAAACTTCCGGTATAAAATATATACATACAAATATATATTCAAACAAAAAGAAACAGAGAACAATGAGAGTTATGGCATACATCGTTATAATTTACCATATCTATAAACACAAAGAAATTAGAATTTTCAGATTAGAATTAAAAAAGAGTTTTTACATATGCATAACTAGGTGCCCTAAATCTTATAAAAATTACAGATAATATTCAAGGCTATTTAATTACAATTTAGTTTCAAATTGGTTAAGGCTAATTTATAAAGATTTAAAACAGTGACTGATTATATTTAAAATTAAAAAATTGACTCACTTAAAAAGGATCAAAGTTCTTTAAATCAAATTAACCTTAAATAAATTTTTAAGTTTTTTCTAATAATCTGAAATTGACTATCTGTAAAGAAACCATGCGAATTAAAAATTCAATCTAATACTTAATTAATAAAAAGTTAATACAGGTTTTTACAATTGAACATTATTTAACATTTTCCCAAACGCCGTTTTAGAATACAAATTAAATTTATTTAAATTCACATACTAACAAATTAAGTATACTAATTTTTTTAATACTATTATAGTATTATATTGCTTGCTATAACTCATTAGTATTAAACAGTTGCATCAGTAAAAGTGCTCAAAATTACTTACAGCTAACGAAAATGGTCAAAATCTAATTTAGTAAAAAACCATATTTGTTTTTAAATATAACCAAGGATGCATATATTAAGTAAAATATTTAAAGTTCATTAACTTTTAAAACACAACTCAACCAAAACAAACAACAAAATATTATATAGTTTTTTAGCTTAACCAAAAATAAATCTACTAATATTTGTGTATGAACATTTACAATTAGAAACAAATTAAATAATGATAATTTTTTTTTAATTCTCATACTAAAATAAGGCATGTATTTTTAACGTAAACATATTTTATGAGATTTATATCTTTTTTTAATACTTATTTCTGAACCTTACTGGTTATGCCAGGAACTCTGACCAAAATCTAAAATAATGTTTTCTGAATACTGAACAAGAAATACTTGTTTGAATAATATAATGTCATGCATGAGTATTTGTGTGGCAAATTTACAATAAAAATCTGTAACTATTTTGACATAGACTTTTAAAATGATGAGTTACAAGATTTTAATACTTTTTTAATACTTATATATCTGTCATATAATTTAGTATGTTTATTTTTAAATCCATTCTAAGATTTACAGTTTGTATAAGAAATGTTATGCAATCTTTCATCTAAAAGATATTTGAATACTTTCGTCGGGTGCATTTAAGGAAAACACGTCAAAATTGCACGAAGATAAAATTACACAGGAGACTAAATTGCACAAAACAAGATATTTGAATACTTTCGTCATTTTTTTTATTGTTTTGACTTTAAGCAATAATCAAAAGAGTAAAAACTTTTAAAGTAACTTAGAATGTTTGTTATTTTTAAAAAATGTCAGTAGCAAAAGGAAAGTATAAATTAAGTTTTTGTAAAAATTGTCTTTTTATTTAAAAACTATTCAATTCAGAAAATATTTTACAAAACTTACACACAGCATTAAAAATTATTTCCACTTACCACTAAAATAAGCAGAAAATCTTTATTATTAAAGCAAAAAAAAAAAAACTATAACTTTACTACAATAACACCAAAACAAAAAGCTCAAGATGGCCAAAATAAACTTTATGTTTAAAACATTAATTTAAACTGTTATTAATTCTTACACAAATTGTTTAAATTCTAAATCAAAGACAATTCATTTGAAATTATTTAAACTTACTACACTAGCTATTGAGTTAGTTGAAAGTTTTTTTATATCGATAAATAACAAAAACAAAAGTTTTAAGCAGTTTATAACATTAAGCTTTACGAAGGTACTTTAAAAAATTGTATACAATTATAATTATATGTCAAGTATATAAAAAAAACTGAACTGAAAAATTTAAATAGTTAAAAGACTTTTGTTAGTTTTAACTTAAAAATTTAAAGCTCGAGTATATTTTATAAACGGATACTGTCGCAGTGTCAACGATGTTTCTATCTAATCTGTTTTATTTTGTCGTAGAAGTGATAGTTGTTTTGCATTTACAGTAAATTTAGAAAATAACTATGTAATTTTTATTATTTTTTTTAACGGTATGAAAAATCATATTTACAATTAGTTCGTACTTAGATAGCAAAAGTGTTTTTAGAGCAAAATTATATTTTAATTTTAAGTTTTTTTGTCCGAAAAAAACAGACTAAAGCTTTGTTTTAACATCCAAAACTTAAATAACATCAAAAGTCTAAATTTAACTTTGATTAGGTATATCTTTTTAAATAGAAGTTTATTTTATTAAAATAGTTAGGATTTAATAAATAAATATGATCTATATAAGGAATGAAATCAATACGTCATCAATAATAGTTTCATGTTTAGTTTTGTTGTTTTCATTAGATTGTAACCAAAGTACGAAACGACTATTTTGCATAATACAAAAAGCGAAGGAAGTGTAATAGGTCTTGCCTTTTTAAAATGATAAATGACAGAGCAAGTTAGTTGCTTTGAGCGAATTTTAGTCAAATTTATTACCATATCTGATGATGTCTACTAGAAAACATAAAAACAATTTTATAACAAAAAAAAACAAAAAAGTTTAGTTAAACAAATTTAACAAAAACTTTATTTAATTAGTTGAATAGCCTACACACTGTATTATAGATTTGACTAAATAAAACCACAATTCTGATATCCCCTTCGAGTTTTTAACTTTTAAATTACCATATTTTTTTTTTTAATAAAAAGATAAATATTAACAATCTTTATTTATTATTTATAAGAATAAGCTGTAAAACATCAAAATTTAAGAGAATAAGTATTAGCTAACCTGAATTACATAAATTTTCATTAAAATGTTATAACTTGTCTTCTTTAATATGACAATTATGCTATATAAAGTATTTTACATGTCGTTATATCTACATAAACACTAAAAATGTTTAAATCGATCATACAAAGATCAATTCGTTTTGTAAAAAAAGATTAAATTTAATTATTTTACTTTTATTATTAAATTTCTTGTTATTTTGCATTTTGTTATTTACAAATCAACTAAGTCGAAAACAAATACTAAGTTAAAATACACTTCAAATGTTAAAAAAATAGTTTAAAAGTTTTTGTTTGCTCTTCCGTTGTAATTAACAACGATGTAAGGTTTGCATTACTTTTCGGTTGGTTATGATAATAGAAGAAAGAAAAACGAGTAACGCTATCTTTATTTAGAGCTTACCTTGTCAACATTTAGTTATCTCGTTTTTATTTAAAGCAGAAGAAAAGGAATGTTGCTAATCAAAGCTTGTTTTCAAAATATTTTTTTTTTGAAATTTTTGTACTATAACTAACTTATAACTATTTTCTTAATTTAACCAAGGGTCTAAACTAATAAAGTGAAGATATTTATTTTTATGTCAAAATATCAATGTTTTAATTTAATTGAGCAATAATGTATAAACTTACTGGAGTTTTTGTTTTGTATACTTTTTTTAAATTTAAACTACTTGTATGACCCAGTTATGCAACATACTGAGTTTAAGTGAATATATTTTACTCATTTAATAAAGTCATTGTAAAAAGTTTTGAGCAGTCATAAGTAAAATAATACTGAATTATTCAAATCTGTAATTTTCCTATATTATAGTTTAAAATAAATTATACACATGTTTATGTTAGCTTTTTACTAATTGAAGATTCTTTTTATTTTGTAGTTGAAGTTGTTTTCCCTCTTAGTAAAAAAGTTGACTATCAGAACATTAAATTATCCAAGTCTAAAATAAACAGTGTTTGACAGAGGTTTAGTTCTTATTTAACTAAAAGTTATTTTTAGATTTACATAATATATATATATATATATATATATATATATATATGTTTATTAGAGTTGCTTTAAAATTTATGAAAGTTTAAAATTTATGACTAAGTTAAGGTTATAGGTTTTAGTAAACTTTTTATTTTGTATTTTTGATACTTAACTTAATAAAAAGTGATATTACTATTTTACAGTAAATATAATTATACCTATTATATGTATTTACCACTAGCTAACTATAAAAAATTGAACTGAGATTTAGATGTAGTTTTTGAAATTAATAAAATCTTCAATAAATAAAAAAAATTTGATTTTAGAACTTTAGACAGTAGAACTAATAAATTTACAATTAAAGTTCCTTTAAGTCTTCTTTTTTATTATGAAACAGCAATCAAAATTAATATCCTAAACGTTTATTATCTTATTTTGCTAAGGCACTAAAGTAGATTTCAAAATATTTTTACATAACTGAAAGATAATTATATAGCTATAGAAACATTTTTTTAAACTAAAAACTTAACTCAAAGTTAAAACAAACTGATCCATTGTAGTTTTATTTAACAGATAAAAGTTTTAGATTTTAAACTTTATTAATACTCAAGAACAAAGAACAAGCTCAGGACCCCCGGATGCAGCAACCAAGTTGCAACTCAAAAAATGCTTTCCATTTGAAACAGTTTGATGATCAAAATAAGCGGCATAAACGTAAGTAATTGACTGTTAAGTTTTGCTCTAAAAACTAATATGTGTGAGTTGCCACACACTGTTGCTAAAAGTCATCCAAGGTGATTTCTTATTTCTTTAATTAAATATAATATCTAAAGTTTTTTTTTATGTATTAGGCTGTTAGCAGGTTTTTTTTTGTAAACCTACGACTTACTTTAATTTTTCCATAAATTGACGGCTTTTTTATGACTTTAAAATTAGTATTTTTGTCTAAATTTACGCTTTTTCTTCTGTAACTTAAATTTTTTGTTTTAACAAAACATTTTAACTTTAAAATATTTTTGTTTTAGTGTGTTATTTTGTGTATATTTATTCAAATATAATTACAAAAACTAGCACAAAATAAATATAAGACTCATATATGTTAGTATATATTATACTACATAAATTAAAAAGATATTTTGTTTTTAAAGGCTATAGAACTATTATTTTTAAAACACATTAATCATTATTAATTTTGCAAGAGCGTATTTAATCATCAGCTAAAAACTACTAAAATTATATTTTACGTTCTTTTTTTGTAAAAAGAATTTTTCTGTTTTTGTCCTCTTAATGTCCTGTGATTTATATTTTTCTGTTAAATGTGTTATGGATTATACTTTAGATTTAAAATATTGGGTTTTAAACATTTAAGGGTTGAAAGTTTGAATGTTTAACAGTTCTGAGTTAATTTATGTTTAACATAATTGATTTTTGAGTACTACTTGCCAAATTCGGTTACATGAAAATTCAAGTTCCGAAAATTTAAATTTTTATAAAAATATTTAAAAAGCTATATCTCAAACAGTGATATAAGTTTCAAGATTTAAAAATTACTTATGTAGATCTTACTATTTACTACAAGTCACTTTTTCTTTTTTGCAAAAACTTTTAAGTTTTAAGATACTCCAAAATTACTAAATATCACTATGTTCTATTTTTTAAGTAATCTCTCAAAAAAAAAATGTTCAAAAATAAAAATAGCTTGTAGATATTAATAAGACCTATATGTTTTTTTTCATATTTGACAAATATACATTACTCTTATAGCTTTGGCTCTTTCAATTTTTTTATTAAGCATTTGAATTGTCGGAATTTGAATTTATTTAAAATGTTGTGCATTTGTCAAATTTACAAACAACAATTCATGCAGAAAGGCACTAAAAGGAGAATCGTTATGCTAAGAAAAACTTAAAAACTTATTTATTAATTTTATAGGAGACCAATTATTTTAAATAAAATTTAATACAATATTTTAATTCATCAAATTCTATAAAAATAACAAAGGATTAGTGTATTCAAAATATAATAGATAATCTAAAAATAAACTTACTTTATGAATTTTTTACTGTAAAATAACGGTTTATTTTAGTTAATAAAATACATGTTAGTTGCACATAACAAAATTTTAATAAACATAGCTTTTGAAACGAGAAATTACTTTTAATTGTTTTTCAAAATGTTTTTGCAATTTTGCTTGCTATCATTTTGTTGTTGGACTAGATGTATCAGTTTTCGTAAACAATTGACCAAATTATTAGAACAACTACTAATGTTATTAATCGTTGTTTGTATTAATTATTTTCTCTTTTTTATATTACTGATGTTATATTTTGAAAGATGTTTTTAATTTACTATACCACTAATATTTTATAGTTTTATCGTTTAACAAGCATTAGTTTGTTGTAATACAAATTTAACATGCATAATATCGTAAAACTTAATTTTATATTAAATATTATGTTCGTTTACTGCAGTTTAAATTAAAGTCAAGCTAAATTAATTTTAAACCAGTAAAACTTAGTCCACGAGTTGTATTTATGAAAGCCATGGTTTTATAATAATGTTTTTCTAAATTTATTTTAAAACAGTAGTTTCCCTAAGGTTTTTTTATAATTTAGTAGTTTGAATAAATATAAAGGTGTTACCAAAACAAATGTTGGAAATTAAAGCAATTTCAAAAGTAATTTTTCGAAATCTGTAATTAGTACTAGTTTACTAATAAAAAAGTAAATAAATTTACTTAAAAGATTAGTTAATCTATTAAAATGATATATTATAATATGTTTAATAAGTTTTATATGATATTTTTGTTCTAAAAATTATACTTAGTATTTAGTATCATTACAAAAATGTTTTGGGTTTTAGAGCTGTGGTTTAAATAATTATTTTGTAGAAAAAGCTGCTTTCAACATAGTAGCTATTTTTTAATGTTATATTTGTAATATTAAACACCCAAATTATTTACTAAAATATATTAAAACATTACAGAATTAAATACATTCTTATTATGTTTTAGATACTTTTTAGATAAATTTATTTTGAATTTTTTCTGTAAAATTAATAAAAAAACATGTTACTAAATAAACATCTAAAATATTATAATATAAAGCACTGATAATTAGGACAGAGTTTTTAGTTTTAAAATATTAAATAGAATTGAATAATATATTATAGACTACGTTTAAACTTTTTTTTATCTTAACTTTTATTGTGCATTGTACTTATCTACTAAGTTTGTGTTAAGTGTTTTGCGAAAACTAAAATCTACTTCAAAATAGTTTTTAAACTTCAAATTTTTTTTTTCTTTTATAAAATTTTAACAAATTTAGATACGCTGGTCAAGTTTAAGTGTGAACTAGTAAACAAGAAGAACTGTAACAACAATTCATATTTTAGGAATACCGATAAACTTAGTTTAATCAATATATCAAATAATATCATATGGTTAGTTTAATTAAACTTATGAAAATAAGTATTATTTAATGTTTGTTTTATAATGATACCCAAGAGGTCAATAAAATACATTTAAAGAAAAATATTTTCGTAAATGAGATTCTTAGCACTAATTTACTTAACTGTTTAACCTGTGTAAGTATATATATATAATTAACAAATGAAAATTCTAGTACAACTTAATCGTATTTAATCAGGACTGTAAGATATTAAAATACCACCTTAAAATATGAAAGAAGGCTCAAAGTTTAACTTGTTATACTTTTTTTAAAGGATGAAAATCTTTGATGTAAGAAATTATATTGTTATCTACTAAATAGTTAAAACTGTAAATACTTTTATAGATTATAATACATTTTATTTATTTGTTTTATTTATTTTATTTATTTTATTTATTTTATTTATTTTATTTATTTTATTTATTTTATTTATTAAGTTTTTTAAATATTTCAGTATAAAACTTACATCTCTAACAAGCTGGTGATCATATTTTAAACTTTAAAACCAAAAATTTTTCTAAAGATCTTGTAAGATGGTTATGTATTTATACCTAGGTAAATATATATAACGAAATTATCAATGGTTATACTTTTATTGTTTTAATACTTTTATCCCAATGTTAACGATTAGTACATTTTGTAACAATGAATTCATTAGCTTTTTTTTAGTTGTTCCTATTCAATAGAGTAAAATGTGTTTTTTTTTTGTGAGTAAAAGAATTCAAACTAAATTATTATTTTTTAGTTTAAGACTAACCATTATCTAATAAAACTAATGTTTATTTTCAATATTTTACTTTATACAAATTCCAGTTTTTTAATGTTTAACTATCTAGAAATGAAACCCTTTTTATTTAAAAAAAGATTTGTGCTTTTAGTTGTTAAAATAATTGTATTATATATAATTTTTTCAATGTTTTTTATCATAATGTCAAAGTTTTGTAATTATAGGCATAAAAACTTTTAACAAGATAAAAAAACTTAGTATTAAACATCACTCATCTATGTTTTTATTTTACAAGTTAATTTGTATCCCTCAATATACACAAACTTTTAATTACAAAAAAATGATACTATAAAAAAGCTTTAGAAAAGATACTTAAAAAACAATTCATCTTAAAAAAAGCATCTTTGTCTGCACATTATAAAAAGCTTAATCTAAATCTATTAAAACTTCAAATAAAGTTAAAGCTTTTTAAATTGTAGACACAATAGTATAAAACAAAGTGATAACATTTTTTAATTTAATTAAAACTTAAATTTAAAGAAAATAATACATTTAGTAGCCATACAAACAGCTAAATAATGTAATTAAAAAAGGTTTTAAAACAGGACAATTTTTTTTAGAATTTCTTTTATTGTTTTTTATCTTATTTTACATAGCTAAGATCAAGGTTTTCAAAAGTAGGCCATTACAGAATTATGGTTGTCATAAGCAGTAAAAGGGTCAAAGGGGGACTTAGGTCTATAATTTGCTAAATATTACATTTGTGATGTTGAAGAGGTTAAAACAAAAGTCTAGATGTTTACAGGGCCATAAGCTGTAAAAGAGGGAGCAACGAGACCATAACTTAAAATTTACACTAGATATCATGGAGATGTTGATTACACAACAAAAAAGTTTTAGGTCTTAAACGTATTATTTAAGGTATGTTTGAAATTTTATCGGAAGGGGTCGTAGTTTTTTTTATTAACTTTTAAAAGGGCTTTAAATTAAATGGTTTGGGAAATCCTGTTTTAAATACTTGTGCTTATTTTAATAAATTTGGATATTAAAGTACTCAAACAGTTATGGAATCAGTGCACTAGATTTACGATCCATTTTACTTTACCTCTCTATACCACTGTGAGGTCAAATTTGTGATTTCTGATACTTATAGATAAACTTAGATTACTTCATGAAAATAATATATGTATATTGAACTTCATAAGATCTAAAATAACTGTTTAAGTTTCAAGTGTAATTGTAATATTATCCATAAAGCTTTTTTTTAAATTGGCAGGTTATATTTTTTATGTTTACATTTGTTAGATTTCTACAGTTTTAATATTTAAGTTTGTAAACAAAGATGTTTTGGTAAACTTAATTTTTTCTAAACATACTTTAGATTATTTAATTAAAGTATTATTATATGTAAAAAGTTTTAGTAAACTTTAAGTATAAAATTTTAGTTATTGGTCATTGTGACTTTTGTCTTATATCTATTCAAACTTCAGAACAAACAAAATTAATTGTTTCAAGTTTATGTAAGTAAAGTATTGGCCTATCTGTAAACTGTAAAAGCGTTTTAAATGTTGTTAATACAATAATCTATTTGTTTTGATTTTTCAAATTTTTGTTTGAAATAGACCTTGATCAAAAGAATCAACATACACTAAAACTATTAAAGTTAGGTTTATACCTTTTAAAAATTTAGGGTTGACTCAAGCTAGTTTAAATTTTTGTGAATTTTTTTGAAAAACTCATTTAGCTTGGACTTTATTTCTAATATATGTTGTAGTTTTTAATTTATTTTAATTTACTTATTAGATTATTGCTGTATAATGTATATATCAGTTTCTACTTCATATTGATATTTTCCTATATCAAATTAACTTCGTTAATATGTTTTTAGAATCGTTTTTATTTTTTAATCTAGTTTTGGGATATTATTATGGCTGACTCAGGCTAATTTTATGTTTAGCCTGCTGTTTGTTTTAAAGTGTGACATTTGTAATTAAGAATAATGCTTAATAATTTTAATTTATAAAAAGTTTAAGCAACAGTTTGAAGCATAATTATAATAATTATTGGATCTTGTAAAACTTAGTTATTTTTATCTTTTTATTTTATTTTTATTTATTGTAGTTGATATTAAATAAATATGTTTATCTTATCCGTCATATATACAAAACAAACTATGTTTTTCAATTTTATTAATAATGTTGAAATTTTACCTATTAACTAGCATAATTTATTCAGTATAATTTAAACCAGGCTTTCCCTGAGTCAAAAAAGTTGCCACTTTTTTGGCCATGACAGATACTCAAGGAGCCATTAGCAGTAAAAGAGCCACAAGGGGACAATGAGGTAAAAATTTGAAACTTACACTAGATATTCTGGATTGTTGATGCAAAGCAAAAAACAAGGTATCAGGTTTTTTATGGTAGTTTTAGAGTTTTGACAGAAGTACGCCATATTTTTTTTATTTTTTTAGAGGGGGCCATTTGAAAAAAAAACATAAGGAACCCTGATATAAAGTCTAATCTATTTTTAAAACCTAATCAATAATTTAGTTCAAGTCATTCTCATATTTATAATCTTCTTAATTATTTTATGGCAGCAAACATGCAAATGTATTTGTAAAAATTATACTATTTCAAAATATTCTTTAAATCTTTTAATGAATTTTAAAGTTATGGCTTCAGTATGTCAGTATATTAAACTAAATATTTTTTTTTCATGTTCTATTTATGACTCTAAATTATTTATCTTAATTATTACTTAACAAATATATAAAAGATATTCATTGCTATTATTGAACTAGTTGTTGAATTTATATACTTGTACAAAGTTCCGACTTATCCTTGATTTCTTTTGATAGTTAAGTATTATTTAGAAAGAACTTTAATATAAAATTCGATTAAAAAAAAAAAGTTTATTAAAAATAATTTGAAGTGTATATATGTTATAAAAGTATAGTTTTAAATAGTTCTGTTTTAAGTCTAGTTTTAAACGACTGAATCCAATCAATATATTAGATTTTATACTAAGGTTAATTTATTTAAAATTAAAAAGAAAATTTTTTTGAAACATTAGTTTTATATTAGTACATTAACTTGTCAATAGATTTTATTTAAAGTAAAACTTTTTTGAATTGAGAAACAGTTAAAAATTCGAGTAGTTTTTTTTTTAATAAAACATACACAAGTTAATCATAGTTAATCTGGACAGTAAGATATTAAGATTTCTACTCAAAGTATAAAAGCAGGCATATTTTCAGCTTATTATATTTTTGAAAAAAAAAAAATTATTTGATATTAGAGATTAAATTGTTAGCTATCGATACTAATGACTGTATATACTTATAAAGAAATTAAAACATTTAGTTCAATTTTTGGAACACCAATGGTTTAAAACTGTTTAAAGCAGGGTTTCCCAATTTTTTTCATTAGGCCCTCTCAGAAAAAATTAAAAAGCTATAATCCTCACCGACCAAGTTTCTCAAAATACTTATGTTTAGTACCTCTAAGACTTTTTTTTAAGTTTTTTCACTTTTCCGTCAACTTTAAGACATGTAGAGTAAGTTTCAAAGTATTACCTTTGCCCCTTCCATTTTTATATCTTATGGTGCCCTAATTTTTCGAATTTCACGTAATATCTAGGATAAGTTTAAAAACTTTTTTAAATACGCTTAAGACTTTTTTATTGGTTTTCACCGTCAACTCGAGAATATCTCGTGTAATTTTGAACTTATAGCTTAATGTTCCCCTAGGCCCATTTTTCAGCTTATGGCCTACTAAGTTTCCAAGATGGACCGCTGTAGTAAACTGTAATCTAAGTGATAATAAAAATTGCGAAATTTTCTTTTACAAAACAAAAAATCTTTTACAAAATACTTTACTAATATTGGGTTTCATAAAAGGTTTTTAGTACATATTTTGTTATTCTCACCTAGACCAGCCATTATTGTATTTAAACTTAAACACAATAAAAATACTTAGTAATGATTATTTTTATATGCAAAGAATTTATATAAACACTACTAAATACAATATGAAACTAAATCTCTCTGCAACTGTTTTTTTTTCATAACTGTTGAGGTTTCATAACTGTTTTAAATAGTTCTTATTAAATATCAAGACTTAAAAAAAAATAAAAATATAAATTTACACTTCATCTATCTTTTAATGAATTTTGTATATTTATCTTATATTTTTCAAAATAAAAAAATGAAAATTAAGATGAACAATATGCTTAGGTGTTATGATGTTAAGATACCAATTTTGACAAGATATATTTTAAAAAACAAAAAAAAGTTTATAAAATAAAAGTTATTTTCTAATATTCAAAAAGTAAAATTTTAAAAGAAATAAGTTAATGTTTTTATGATCAAAATTTTCATTTCTGTTTTTTAAGCATTGAAATACCTGCAAATTTTTTTTTGCATTTTTATTATTATTGTTTATTGAACAATAAAAAAATACGCTCAAAAGGTTTGGTCCAAGGACCTGGTGTACAAAAAACCTTTCAATTATCGATTCATACACCAGAACAGTTCAACGTCATGCCCAGGACAATTAGGATTGATTTAATACTCAACTTATTGGTAAAAGAAGTGTTTGTTTTTGAGTACACATTAATATAATGTTTTTATAGTAAGTATTAAAAAGATTATTAAGATTTAGAAAACTTATGGTTCATATATTTATATTTTTACACAAAAATAAGTGCACTTTAAAATACAGCTTTTTTGTCTATACAATTTACAACTAATAATGCAATGTAAATAGTCTCAACATTAAACTCATGCAAAACCAATAAAAACCTAAAAAATAAAAGATATAGTATCGAATCTATCTAAACATGCATTCCTTAATAAAAATATTACTATACCATGGTAAAAATTTCTAAATATCTACCTTAATAGTATTCAAGATTATCAGACTTACCTTAATAAATAACTTTATCTTGTAATTAAGTACAAGAATTACACTAAACTATAAAGACGAACAAAACTAATACTTTTTTTTCTTAATTTTATAATTATATTAACAGTAATTATTTTAAAGGTAAAGCTCACTGCAAGTTTATTTTATTGAATAAACTTTATATGACGTGTTTGTTTTTTTAAGGTGCTTCAGCCAAGACGATCAAAGTCATCAAGCGAATTCGGTATGAGTTTGAACAACTAAGGAGAAATGGAATATTCTAGTAAACTGTAAATGTTAGTAAACTATTTAAAAACTTTTTTAAATTAGATTAACAAGAAACAAACATTGTTTTGTAATCATAACACCTGTAAATAAGCTTATTTAAGTTATGAAATTTGTTAAGTACATTTTTCGAATCGTTATTATACTTATTGTTTTTTTTTGTTCTAATTCTAAGTATATATATAACAATGGGGTTTGTATTTCAGTTTAAAAATTAGAAAAAACATCCATTTTTAAGGATCGCCAAAAAAAATCTTATTTCAGTACTTAAGCAAACTATTAATTAAACTGTGTGTTACTTTCAAAAGTTTTAAGAGTTTTGTGACTATTATACTTTTTTTTTTACTTTTCTAAAAATACTAGTTAAAACGATTTTACTCAAACTTTAATTCTTGTATAAGTAATACATGTTTAGAAATGATAAAATTTATTTTGTTTTAGATCTAAACTGATCATTATATATAAAATTTAGAACAGAATTTTCAACTCAAGTTTTAAATACTTTTGAATTTTTTTTGTTTGAAATTTTTAACACTACATAAACAAGGGACTGGTTAAATATGCATGACATTTCTTCACGAAGGGATATTTTTTCATAACGATACTGTTTACGAAGGGTCACTTCGCTTATTTAAGTAAAAATGAACCTAAGGTAAACAAAGCTCTAATAAGGGAATTTAGATAAGTAACAAAATGCATTTATTAAAAATTGAATTAATTTGGATCTACTATCGAAATTCTTTTTTTTTCACATAGAAAACGCTTTTAATTAAAACAAATAAATAAAATAACTGTAATACAACAAAATATAATATTGCAATTAAACTCTACACAATTAAACATACCGTGAAATTTAGCGTGAATCTCTTCT
The DNA here is from genome assembly GCF_965202585.1 of Thalia democratica. Lineage (NCBI taxonomy): Eukaryota > Metazoa > Chordata > Thaliacea > Salpida > Salpidae > Thalia > Thalia democratica. The sequence goes on along the minus strand of NC_139169.1, from coordinate 31,067,342 downwards.
GGTTTTATTAATATCACTAATTTGGAACTGGGGTATTTAAGTCTTTCAACCAATGTAAAGCAAGTGGTACTTTATTTCTTTGTTTCATAGGAACAGTAGTGTGCTCTCCCATAACATTGTTATGATTCCTATCAGTTAAATTTGCTTCATTAGTTCTGGGGTCATTTGAACCATCTGAAAACATTGAAGTCAAACCACAAGATTGATGACTTATCCTCTTCTGAGCTATGTTGATCTCGACGCCAACTTAAAATACCCTTGCAATAACACTCGTTGAGATTTGGTTGTACAATCTCAAAAACATTCTATTCCTTCGCGGAAATCTCCGTGAACCATCAAATTTTACCACAAATTGATCATATGGAAGCACCTCCATAACAACTCTACTCCTGTACCATTTACGTGGAAAGGTGCCGCTCTAGTTCTGCAGTAGACATCTACTGTCAACGTACAAAGGTCGCAACTTCCTAGCTTTGTGTTCAGTTCAATAAAACTTGTCTATTGCCATGTATAAATCTTGTTGAGAATGGACCTCCAAGATCCCTTCTCCACTGAGGCCCTTAAGGGCTTTACCATACGCCACTTTAAAAGTGGAGCGAAGCAAATTTTTTAAGTCCTTTAAGTCTATCCTGAACGACAAACTCTCAACTATTAATCTATACTCTGTTCTTTAAGCTTGATTGTATTTGTACTTTTTCCTGTCATTGAAGCTGCCGAAGGCATCATGGCCATAGCCTCCTCTTACGCCGCCATAACCGCCTCTGCGGCCCCTGTATATGTCCCTTTCCTGTCATTGTAAGAGTTTTTTGACCGGGGAGTTCCTTCGGCATGCTCAATAGTGATTCTCACACCACAAAATGACTGCTTGTTTATCTTATAGATTGCATCCTCAAGATAAAAAAAATCCAGTCACTGACTTAAATAAAAATATTTCAGCTGACTATCTTATTCTCTGGAGACATTCCACTAACAGTAGCTGTGAAAGCGCCTAAAAAATTTATTGAAATTTTGTCAGCAGCCCGAATTGCGATTGAAACAGGAAGTAGGTCATTCTCACTAAAACTAGCATCTTGAAAGTTTTCTCATTTTCAAAGGTTCGACTGTGCACCAGTATCAGTTAACACACTAACCATAACAAACTTAATTTTGCTAAATTTAGTGATTTTAATTGAATTACGTGGATAGTCGAATGTATTATTTCTACGCAAATTTCTCATGTCAAAATAATGTTGCTCAACCTAATTGGTTAAATAGCTTCTAATGACATTACTTGTGTATTCTGATGCATAAAAAAGGAACTATCATCATAGGTTTAAACAGTATTAATCTTCTTTGACTGGCTGCGCCAACAAGAAAAAGAATATCTGAAAAGTTTTACATTTTAAGTTCCTTTCCCTTTTAAAGGATACAACAATTGTTTACAGTGCTTGCAAGGTACATTTGGATTACCTAACATTAAAAGATTGCTTTTTATGTCTTTAAAACGAAGATACTGCTGAAACATTCCGAAAGATCTCTGTTGCATGTCTGCACATTTCCTTACTTTCAATAAAGTAAATTTTCTCAAACTAGGACCCTGACAAGATATCTTCAATGCTTATAACCTCCCTTCTAATACATTTGTCACCTACACCTGCAAGTATCTTGATTTTAAGTACTTGTTCTATATAACATGTAACATTTTCTTTCCACATTCACACTCACGAACTGTAGTGAAATTACAAGTTTCTGCCTTACCTGTTCTGCTCTTATGACACGAACTGCAATTTTTTTGACAGAGGGTAAGAGTTAGGGTTAACAGTGAAATTAAGAGAAAGAAGACATTAGAAAAACAAAGTTAAAAATTAATGAAAAAATAAAACAAAACAAACAATTTAACTTATGCAAAGTTTACCCTTCGTGCAAAATTACCCCGCGTACAAAATTGACGTCAAGTTCTTTTGCTCTGCAGTAAAAACTTGTATGCCGTTGTTAAATGACATTTCTTTATCATCTAAATTTGCAACTACTGTAAAATGCTGATGAGGAAGCTGAGAACCAACAGTGGGAAAATCTCTACTAATGATTAGAAGTTCAACTTTTTTTTCATAATAGAGAAAAAAAACCCAGTCACTAACATAAATACAACTATTTCAGCTGACTATCTCATTCTTTGGAGACATTCCACTAACAGTAGCTCTTAAAACGCCTAAAGAATTATTGAAATTTTTCAGCAGCCCGAATTTAGGTTGATACAGGAAGTAGGTGATTCTCACCAAAACCAGCATCTTGAAAGTACTTCCATCCTAAAGATTTGACTGTGCATCATTATAAGTTAACACACTAACCATAAAAAAATTGTCTGTGCTATATTTAGTGATTTTAATTGATGCACGGATAATGTTTAATGTTTTGGCTCTACATGAATTTCTCTTGACAAAATAATGTTGATCAACAAAGTTCATTTATTAGCGTCTTATGAAATTACTTGTGTATTTTGCATAAATCAGGAACCATAATCGTAGGCAGTATTAACCTTTTTTGACTGGCTACGCCAACAAGAAAAACAATATCTGAAAGGTTTTACATTCTGAGTTCTATTCCCTTCAAAATGATACAACAATTTCATCCATTTACAGCGCTTGCAAGGTACATATTGGGACTTTACACTAAAAGATTGCTTTATCTATCGTTAAAACGAAGTTACTGCTGATACATTCTGAGAAATCTCTGTTGCATGTCTGCGCATTTCCTTACTTTCAATAAAGGAAAATATCTCAAACTTACACCTGTACAAGATATTTTCAGTGCTTAAAACTTGTTTTATAGACCTTAATATGGCTTTAGTTATCCAAATTTTTGATTTCAACTTTAGTTATGCTTTAGATCAGGGTTTCCCATAGTGGGCCAAGTGGCCACGAGCAGCAAAGGGGGAAGAGGGGGGGGCATTAGCAGTAAAGCAACAGGGGGTGCAACAGGGGGGCCATGGGGCCATAACTTTAAAACTTACATTAGACATTCTTGAGTTGCAAATAAAGAGCAAAAAACAAGGTCTTATGTGTATTTTATGGTAGTTTAGAAACTTAGACTAGATATACAGAGTTGCAGATGAAGAGCAAAATAAAAAGGTTTTATGTGTATTTTATTGTAGTTTATGAGTAATCTTGTTGAAGGGGGCCATTGCTTTTTCAAATTCTTTAAAGGGGGCCATTTGCAAAAAAATTTGGGAAATCCTGATTTAGATTAACATTATTTTATATTTGGAAGGTTTTTGAACATTTTAAATTTATTTTATTTATTCTATTGTTTTCAAGTTATTAAACTTTGTATAAATAGAACTTCGAGGTTAAATCAATTTTTTTTTATGTATGCTTAAAATGATTGAAGCGTCTGCTTAACTTATTTTGGTTTTAATTTTCAAAATGCCTTGAAAGTATTAAATTTTTTATTGAAGTTATATTTTATTAGATTGCAAACTTTAGAATTATAAAAAGGGGAAAGTTATCTTATATATCTGAAAAAAATACTAGGCACTGAATTTTTTTTTCTGTAGTTAAGCATTAAAATAGTCTGTCAACGTACCCCAAGAATTATTAATTCTAGTTTGGACTTTGATGGTGTTTGTAAGACCATGGCCATTAATTTGTTTCAAGTAATATTTCACAGAAGCAACTTTATCATTCAAATTGTCTATATTAATATATTACATATTCAAACATCTTTATAATTATTCAAATTTTTCTAACAATAATTCTGAGAACTTTTTACTGAATTTAGGAATTGAGGTTCCACGATGACGTTGTATTAATCCCAATAAGTATGTTTACCATTAATTCCTTCTGATATTTCTAACCATGTTGATTTATAACTACCACTTGTAAAATTTAAGTCTTGTCTGATTAAATAAATTATTTAGGCTTTAACAAACACCCAAACCTCTTCTGAGTTTAACATAGAGTTTAATTGTAAATTAAAATTCTAGCAAGTTAATGTTAAAAACTGTTTTGTTTTTTTATTAATTTTAGTCTCACTGATGCCTATTATATAAAATATAATTTATATGAGGATATTGATTTCTCAAGCTAAGATTATTTTTATTCTTCCTGTATTTGCAACTAAAATTTAAAACTACACATAAAACCTTTATCTAGTTATCCCCTGTAGAGAAATACTTAGACCCCGTAACAATAGGCCAAGTCTTTATATTAAGTTAATTTTTTTTTATATACTATTATTTGTCATAAAAAATTTAATGTTACTAGTTTGACTAATATAATATTAAAAAATGCTTTTACAATAACAATTATTACAAATTTTGAACTGTTATTACAATATTATTTAAGTTGAGTTTTTCAAATTCTTTTTAATTTATTTAACTTAAAGGTATTTCCTGTACTAAACAGTAAAACAAAAAAGGTTCATCATATTTACTTAAAAACAAAATTAAAAACATAAATTGTACTACATTTGAAATGTGATCATTGACCACAAATTTCACAATATATACAATTATTTTTCAAACCACATTTACACATTAAACAAATATACACTTTTATTAACAGACATTAAACTACTAAATGTTTTTTTAACAGAATAAGAAAGTTAGATTTTTTAAGTCTGAAACACTTCTTTTACTAGCAGTACCTGATTTTTTTTTCTATTAGATAAACTGTTCTTTTTGTAGTCCATACGAACTTCCAGTTGTTAGTTTATTTATACAATTTGCCTTAAAAATAAATTGTTTATTTTTTAAAGTAAGATTTTCATTAATGTGCACGCTTTTAGTACAATCATCATATGAATTAAATTTAGCTTCAGCAAGGTTCTATTTACTAGTCTATATGTAATTTTTATTGTTAATATTTTTGAATTTTACTAATTTGGAACTTTTGATTACTTCATTTTTATTGTCTTTTTTGACCAGTTGTCTTGCTGACTCAATATCCTTCTCAAAGAACTATAGATCAAATTTTATCATCACTGCCACTGCAACTTAAACTACATATTCATTCTTCATAAACGGCACCCCAATGATTTCAACATTTCATCTTTTTAAATTTCTTTCAATGTAGTCTAGCTGTAAAGTTTAACGACTGATCTCCTTCTTTATTTCTTTCAATTAAACGTTTAATTCATTATTATCAAACCTTACAACTTTTACCTCCTTCTGATCTTTTCATCCTCTTTTTATATATCTTTAAACTGATTTAGTAAAAAAAAGTGACTATTTTATGTAGTCTTTCATCTCTGCCAGATTTGATAATTTTCCAGACTGCTCGATTGTATTTCATTAAGAAGTTACTTTGTTGATTCTTTTTGAACTTCTATAAATTTTTTAATCTTTTTTATTTTTTAAGCAATTCATTTTCTCAACCATTTTAAATATTATTCTTTATTGTTTAACTATCTCCTGTCTCATTCGAATAGCAAAAACTGCAGATTTGGTATGAACTTGTTTGTACTTATGTAACAAAAATTCAGAAGTCATAAAACAAAAATGTATATTTTTTAAATTAAATTGTACTGTACTAGTAAAAAAATAAAACTAAATTGTTTTTATATCTATATTTATACATAGGATAAACAAATTTAAGTTGCGCTGTTCGTTAATTCTTTACAGAACAAATTTTGTAATTTTTATATTTTATACACAATTTTTATATTTATACCTTTTTTTACGGTTATACGACACATTTTAGAAATCTTTGTGAAATATCTTATATAAACATAAATACAAATATACAAAGATAAAAACTTGTATTAAAACACGTATCTTAAAAAAATATTCAAGACTTCTAATATACTTTTTAACATATGTATTGGTTTTTTGGCTTTTCTGTTTTTATGGTGGAAGCTTTTGTTTTGAGGCATTTTGCTTTAAGAGTCATTTGTAAACTTTAGTTGATTTTACTATGTCAGTAGTAGGCTTAATGTAGGTAATTAGACCAAAATTCTAGGTATGCATTGCCGGTTGAGTACGTCTTTTATGCTGTGCTGAAACTGCCTACCTTAGTGGCAGGTTGCATACAGTATATTTTAAAGTATTTTTTAAATATAAACAAGTAAAGTAATTGTTCAACTGTTGTTAATAATCATTTTTATTACACACTTTTATTATTTATATTGGTTTTGTAATAATAAAAAATTTAACTACCTTTACACAAATTTAGATTATTTTATATTCGTTCTAAAAGTTTATTATCGAATTTCAGTACTTTTGCTTAGGAAACAAATAAAAAATAATTTTACTTCTTTTTTTTTGGATTCAATTTCTATAAGTAGTTCTTTTTATAGTTACCCATAATTGGTGCAGATTTAACAAGATAATTTGAACAATTTTTTGAGCTTATAAATTGTTTACAGCGTTTCCACTTACCTGTTTTTAATAGTTAAATATTATTCAAAGACATTTTTCTGAGCCATTTTGATAAATAAAATTTCAAACTTATAATATGTCTTATTAGTAGGAGTCATCAGTTATTAAAACAAAATTAAACAGAAAATCCAAACTAAAACATAATCAAACAATCTTGATCATTTAAACCATTTTGTACAACTATTTTAAGTTATCATTTTGTCTTATGAAGTTTGAAGTAAATAAAAACAAAATAGATAACAAATATGCAAAAAGTAGTAAAATATATGGTTGTTTTGTTACTGAAAATAGTATTTAGATATTTTTAGATACATAAAGTAAACTTAAAATAAATAAAACCTTATTTATTATTTGTTGAAAGTATAAATAAGAATATATACTAAAAAAATTTGATTAAATTATTTTTTAATAACTTAAATTCTTTATGTTTATAGATTGTTAGATTTTAAAGAACAATAACGTTATAAAAATTTGAGATAAAGTTGATTTGATTTACTAATATGCTCAGTGTTTTGACCAGTAAAGATTTTTTAATAGTTCAGCAAAATTGAACTTTATTACAATAAATCTCTTTTAGGTTTTACAGTTTCAAAACTTATAAAGTTTTTTAGGACGTTTTAATTCTGCTTTAGAAGTTTTTAAAATGATTTGAATATTTTGATAGGAAGCTAAGATAACAGTTTCAAGCAAACTTATGCTAAATTTTCTATTTTCTTGAGAAAAAAAAATCTTTTTATTCATATTTTCAAATATTGTTTATATTACTATTATTACATTTTTAGACTAAGACAAGTATTCAAAATATAAAAAAGAGTATTTAAAAAAAGAAGAAACATATAAGTATTTGTTTTTATTATTATTATTATTATATTTCATTATTATTGTTCTTCTTTTTTTATTAAATGCAAAAATGTTACAGTAGTTATCTTTATATTTTCATTTATGAAAGTTCAGTTCTGGTAGAGTTCACTTCTTTAAAGTTATTTAAAACTTATTTATCTGTACAAATGTGAAACTCTTTTTACTGTTCAAGGTACTTTTACATTTTAAAACAAAGTACTGATAAAATTTAAGTATGAATATTTCAGTTTTTTAGATTTTTGCCTTCTTTAAATAAGTTGTAAACTATCATTTAAGTATTTACTTGTGTGCTATAAGTATTTTATGTTTCTTTTTTTAGTTAATTAGTTCATACAATTAAGTGTAAAACATTTTTAAACAACAAATACATTTTTGGTTTAGTTTACGAGTTTTAAATATAGAGTACTGTAAAATAAACTAATATAAAACTGTTATAAATATGTGATTTTAAGTAATTTTGTTTAAACCATGAGTAGATTTTAAAAAAGATTTTTTTACATTCAGATAATAAAAAAAAAAACAATTTTTTGTTTATTATGCTTATTGTTTTTGATTTAAATGTTGATCTGTAAATCTATCTGGTCATAAAGTTATTTTTCATAAGCTCCCTATTTATAAGTGTTATATTAATTATGATAATTAAACTTACAGTATTTAGCAACAAAGACTCACTAGTAGAAATATTTTACTGTAATTAACGAATTTCAGATGTAATTATAATAGATAACACTCTTGTTTCATGATCTCTACCTTAAAAATATTCTTTTTATGAGCTGTTTGACGTTTTTATTAAGTATAGCCAATTTTAAAGTGACCAAAAATAGAGTTACAAAACAAGTTTAAATTGCATTAACTACATTAATGGAATATGGTGATTGATCATCCACATTACTCACAATACATACGCTAAAATTTATAATGTAGTCCAAAATTTAGCAACAAAGACTCACTAGTAGAAATATTTTACTGTAATTAACGAATTTCAGATGTAATTATAATAGATAACACTCTTGTTTCATGATCTCTACCTTAAAAATATTCTTTTTATGAGCTGTTTGACGTTTTTATTAAGTATGGCCAATTTTAAAGCGACCAAAAATAGAGTTACAAAACAAGTTTAAATTGCATTAACTACATTAATGGAATATGGTGATTGATCATCCACATTACTCACAATACATACGCTAAAATTTATAATGTAGTCCAAAATTAAGCAAAATTAAAAACTACTAATAATAAAAACTATGAAGCTTAAGATATAATTATACATTAAATGGTATTATTGTTTATTGAATGATAGAAAAGTATAGTACATAGACTTGGTGTACGAAATAACCTTATAAAATATTTAATACATAGTATTGAAATACTAACAACTTAGTACTTAGTATCTTAATGTTTAAGTAATTATGCCATGTTTTGCTTCTAACTTGACATGTCGTTGTTGTCCGTATGATTTCTTATATGTTTTATTATTTTTATTTCAACTGCCTAGAAAACCTTTTGTTACCCTGATGGAATTTGATAACTTGAAAAAGACTTTCATTTCTGGTAATTATAACGGATGTACTTTATTGTGCTTATCTAATATCTTAGATTATCCAGTCTTAGTAAGTGGTTAGATACTCTTTATATGTTTCTCTTATTACTGTGTTGAAAACAGAGGGTCGTAAACGGTGATATTCTACATAAAGTAAGTCAGTCATATTTACGAGCTCTTTTTAATGAACTTAATGCATAGAAAATTCTAAATAAAAATTCTATAAACTTTTTCTTGGGACTTCCCTATTATTAGCCCTTATATCACAAATATTCTTACAACAAGTTAAAAGCTGTCATCATTGAGAAAAAATATTTTTCTCATATCGTTCCTTATACTTTTAGGCACAAGAAACAAACATAGGAAATTTGATAATTATTACTTTTTTTAAAACATGTCCTTAACTACAAACTGTCGAAAGTTCAAGTTTTTGTGGTAAATTTTTGCCCAACTTGCCATCTTTGTTAGCCTGGAACAATTTTAGCAATTTTTATTCCCATCAGTTACTGCCCAATATTTTATTATATATTTTGTCGGCCGTACTGCAGTCAGAGTCTTTTTCATACAAAAATTTCATTTTAATATTTCTCTTAAAACTTTAATTTGTCTTTAAAGTCATTGGTTTCATCTATATTCAAGTTGTTCATAAAATTAGCAAACCTCTGATTTATAACATAGATATGTAAATCCATTACACGATAAAGCATATTTTAAAGATGATCACTTCCTAAACAATCATTATTTTGCAAACCAAAACTTAAAAAATACTTCTGTAGCTATTTCCCGTGAGTATTTAAATTTATTTCATTTTGCTATATATTTAAAATAGCATAAAGGTAAGGATGCTGCTTTTGTGGCAAATTTGCTTGTTTAACTTAAGTCAACTGGTCTTCAGTTTTAAATCTACCCTTTCCAATGGTTACACTAACTTATCTAAGTTGTTGACTTACTAGAGTAAGCTCTCACGAGTTACTTGCTAGAGTAGCTAAAACTAAATTCATCTGCTACCCAAATATTTTTGTTATTGTCATCATAGATTGGTAATTTATGGGTTGCGAGCAAACAAGGGTTGAACGCTCGCTTACAGCCTCCTTGTAATACAACTTAGTTTTAGGATTTTCCTGTTTAGAAAAGAAGACTCACTGATAACTAATGAGTATGCAAACCTTATAGTTATATAAAAACATATTAGTATAATTGAATTATTAACTTTCTTTAGGTCAGTAACATAAGCACAATAAATTAAATCGTACACAACAAGTAAAAAAAGAAAGAAGTTGCAATTCAAAATATAATTTTTATGTTCTATAAGAGTTAAAATTAGTTATGTTAATATGCTTGACATAAGTAATAACTAAATACATAGAAAGTAAAATATAATGCATAGAAAACATTCTTTAAAACTTATGCTAACGCTAAATATATATTTTGAAAATGTTCAGTTATTTCGAAGCATAGTAAAACATCTTGTGATAAATAAATTTTTATTGAGTCAACTAAATTTATACGTTTCAAATTTGTTCTTTTATAAATCTTTTTTTAATCTAATGATCAAATACTAAAAATGCATTAAGTTATTGTTTTCCAATCCAACAAACTTAAAAGTAAAAAAGCCAAACTATAAAAGTATAAAATTCATATACTTAAAAGTTATTAGTATTAGTCCTTATTGTAAAGTTTCTCACATGCTTTATTGAATAAAACTTGCATAAAATGAATTTTTAACTTAATTTTTGTAAAGGTGTTCTAACTGAAATGATCAAGGTCAACAAAAAAGATATGAAAATTTCTGGAAAGCTACAAAACGTTAGTACATTATTTAAGTTTTATTAAAATTTAATCCAGCCAGAAAATTATGAAGACGAGCATTGTTGAAAATATAAACTCTGTAAATTAGCTGTTTCAGAGCTACGTATTTTAGTAAAGTAATGTTTTCAAATATCTACTAGGTCTAAATAATAATTTTAGTTGTTTAAAAATCAAGTGGTTATACGAAAGTTGGGTTTCTGGGCAAGTACATGGGTTACAAAATTTTCTAACTTTTAAAACCTTTCAATAAAGTTATTTTTATGCTTATCTGAATATTTATGTCAACTATGAGATTATAAATCTGTTTTCCTAGACAAAAAAGTTTATTTATAAGAGTTTTGTGTATATCATATTTTTAACAACATAAAATAAAAGTGAAATTGATTTTATTCAAACTTAATTTTTTTATATAAAGTAGTCTATGTTTGAAAATTTTTAACTTAATACGTTTTATAGTTCTAATATTAGTTTTTTAAATTAATTAACCAATGTCTATTTCGGCCAACATCAAAAAAGTTGAGATGTTCGTGCCATCATCATTGAATAATTAATATTACACGACCAAAAACAACAGCATCCGAGACATTCTACGACTGATTTCGTCCTTTTTAGGACTCATCAGGCAGGCATAGACGCGAGAAACCGCTGTTGTGATCTTACCAAGCGGGCTTAAAAAAGTACTGAACGACCGCTAGTGAGTAAAGTTGAAAACATGACACAGCTAAATCGTTCACAGTCCAACGTCTCAGACATTATCAGGTTAAAATACTGGTTAAAACTGATCAAACGAGCACAGACTATAATCCCACAATAAGCTGACAATGTCTGAGACGTTTGGCTGTGAACGATTTAGCTGTGTAATTTTTTAACTTTACTCACAAACAGTGGCTTTAGTACTTTGTCCTTAAGCTTGCTTGGTAAGACCACAACAGCGGTTTTTTGCGACTATATCTGCCTGATAAGTCCTAATAAGGACGAAAGCGGTCGTAGGTTGTCTCGAATACTGTTGTAATTGGCCGTGTAAAGTTCATTATTTATTATACTTAAATAAGTTAATAAAAAGTTTCAACTCAAATTTAATTTTTTATTACATTGTTTTATTAAAATATTTTCCAACACTGCACAAATCATATTTTTTGTGCTTATTAGTTTACTGAAAATGTGAGGGTTTATAATATGACTGTATCGGTCAAGAAGATTCCAACGCAATACGTTAATTAATAACTTCTTTTTTAATTACTCTTTTTATATTTTTGGATTTATTCTATTTAGTTTCATAAGTTAATAAAATAAGTTAGTTTGTTATCATAATTATAACAACAACAAGATTTTTTGTGAACGCTATTTATATTTTCTATTATATATTAAACTAGTTGTAATATACAATGTATTACAGACAAAGGACGACAAAAGATCCAATGAAGCACTCGTGTTCATGACTTGATGAAGGACTTAATGTAGTTGACTAGATGGCAAAGACGAGCAAGGAGATGAATTTAAGGAAGATCTTTTTTGGAGGAGAGTACAGAAGGACAACAGGGATCGATGCTGAGGACTTCAAAATTATTATTTTTTATTGATGTAATAAATTATATAAATAAATGCCATATATTTTAATAAAGGCTTGCTAGCAAACGAATCTAATGGTGTAGCCTTAGTTTTTTGTAAAAATAGCTAAGGATAAGGATACTGTAGCAATCTGCCTCTGAAAAAGAGGAAAGTAGAGCAAACACAGGAACACAGGTAACGCTGGCCTTAATTAAATACTAATACATTTATTATTAGGGGTCTATAAAAGGTATATAAAATTAAGTACAACGTTCATGTGATAATCCTCATCTAGATAGGTTAAAATACGTTTAAGTATTATTGAATATCAACTGCTTAACATTCTGTTCACAATAAAGTGATTGAAAAATTATTATAAACGTTTAAATAGTAACTTTTCACTCTTTTACAGCCAATATATACTTTATCTTGTAACAAAATGTATATTTTGTTGTTTTTAAATGACCGCCAGGGGGCGTTAGACGATTGTTTATCAAATCAACACACAATAAAACTTTAGCATTGTTTGTTATATGCTCAGTTAGGCCATAAGACCGTGCGAGATGCACATTAAGTGATTATAAGAACTGTTTTATTATTTTATAAGATCTTGATGCTTATTTGCATTATCATATTATATTGTGCTTAGTTTAGCCATCGTTGTGCATGAAGCACGACATATATTAAGACTCTGTATTATTAGTAGTATTTTTAGTAAGACCTATTTTGTGTTTAAGATTGTGTCACTCAGACACTTTAGAAACATCATTAAGACATTTCTATTTGTAGAACTTTGTGTTTATTTGTTGTGTTTTTATTCGCAGTTTTATTCAACTCATTTATTAGCTGCATTATCACTTCTAATTCTACTTCCTAATTTTCACATTAACATCACGTTTTCAATAAACTAACTTCATTAAAGAAATTATATATATTAAGTTTATTACAAACTTATTAATTACTAAGTTGAACCTAATGAGTAAGGTAAATTCAGTAAAAACCTCAAGAGGTAAACGCGCTAAGCGTTTAGCACAAAAAAGGGGACTTCCCCCAATTAAAGGTAGTCCCCTGTCAGGCCCCTGTAGGACCACAATCTTACAGCCAAAAAAGTCCAAACATGCATAGTAGACCAACAAAATACAGACTCAGTTTAGGGAAATACCCGCGACATGGGATATACCTGAGTTTACAACTCGCTTACAAGTAAATTGCAAAACGCGTCTCAGAGTGTTAGAAAAATTTGCGCAAAAAATATTTTTGCAATGCTCAGAAATAATTATTCCATTTTTAAAAGCTAGTTATTATTAATTTAATCATTCGTACTTGTTAAGATTATTTGTGTTAAAATCAAATTGTTTTGTATTATGGCGTTTTTTGGTGTTACAAATGAGCAACATTATCAAAACTTTTTTTTATTAAAAACATCCTGTTACTGACAAAAGGTAACAAACCGTACTCTAGATGTTGCTAAAGTGCGGTAAGATTGTAGTTAATAGTAACTGTCGAACTGACAAGCTTTAAAATATTGATGTTTACTAAAAATTTGTCTGTAGTACGAAGTTTAAAAGACTATAAAATATATTTGTATTGAAAATAAGAATTGTAATTACATTATAAATTTTTAAGTTAGCTAAGTTTAATCAATATTTATTGTCGATACAATTAGACCAAAAAAAAAAATAGAAACTTTAATTTCATTTGTACCACAGTAAAAACAAGCTTTATGTTTTTTAAATAATTTCGCTTACTTTTTTTAATAAGTAGTATTTATTTTGGCCAACCATCAACGTTGAGATTTTTTTCGTAATCAATAACAAACAATTAACTTCTCCGCACGACCAACAACAACAGCACCCGAGACAACCTACGACCGGTTTCGTACGAACAATACTACGTATATCAATTTACTCTTTCTTTACAAGTCTTTTACCGAGACGAAAAGTGAAAAACGTCACAACTAGGTCTACTATTGCAGCAATAATGTGATTTAAAATAATTCAAGGTCAATTGATATAAAAATTTCCAATAGCTTTACAAAAGTCGAAATTTCTTAATAAGGTCGTTAATTAACTGGTTTTTATAAACTTTTCGGTCTTCATTATCAATATACAATTAAAAACTTTAAATAGTATACAAGCTTTATATTAAAACATTTAGCTTTTACACAAAACTAAAAAACTTCAAATAGACCAAATTGTTCTATAACTTGTTTTAATAACCTAAAAATTTTTAAATTAACTAATATATAGATTTTGTCAGACCTTTTTAAGAAAAATAAATTGAACAAGAATTGTTAGTTTACTAATCTAATTTGATACTGTACTTACTTTTAAAAGAAAATGCAAATAAAAACTTAGCTAAAATTCAAAGTCAGAAAAATATTTTTTTATTTAATCAAAATGAAAAATGCTATACATACAATTGAAGAGAAATCGTTCATGATACTTTTTGTTCATATCAAGCAATAATTGTAAGCTACATTAAGTTAATTTGAAACAAGTCAACTTTTTTAAATAGTTAACATTTTATTAAGTATTAAACTCAATGATTATAAAATTTAATTTATTGTTTTTTTTTTTTTGTATATTGATAAAAGAATAATCTTATAAATACAAAAAAAAAGAAGTTATTTAATATGTTTTTGTAGAAATCTATTAAAAACTGTAAGCTTTGTTAAGTTAGTTGAGAGCTAGTTATTTTTAAGAAAAATAATTGCTTTAAAAAAATTCTGAATGTTTCGGACAAAAAGAAGCATTATAAGTTTTAATTTGTGTAAAAGATAAATATTGTATTAATAAAATAAGATATTTATTTAATATGTGCTTTGTTTAGATTGATTAAGAATTGAAATATCTAATAGAATTTTAAAACATGTTTACCTTTATGAATAATAAAATGATCGGAAAAACTAAAAAACTAAAGTCATAGAGAATATTGTTATGGTGTTTTTGTTTTATCGAAAAAAAAAATCGTATTTGCAAAGAAAGATAAATCATTTGAAACATTACTTGTTCAAATCGATTTAGAATTGTAAGCATAATTAACTTAATAAAAGCAGTGCAAAATAAAGTTTCCACTATACAAACATCTGATTTTGAGTATAAGCAAAATTTCACCTTTCCTTAAAATTTCAGCTTTAAAATAAAAATACTTCATTTATGTTACAGAAATAATTTTGATTTTAGTACTTTGCATTTACTTAATATGTACAGTCGCCTATCGCAAATCTAAAAACATTTCGTCCACAGCAAAATTACTCAACTAAACATGAGATAGCAAATATACCTACTTCATTGGTTGTTTCTTTCTAGTTAGAACTTTTCAGTTTTTTGTTTTTAAGGAAGTTTTTTTTCGAGTTGTACGTGTATATAAAATATTTTAAATAAAAATTGTTAAAGTGTAAACTATTTTTCTGTGTTTTATTGTTCATTACCCACATAACATAAAACTCGCTTGCATTCTTTTTTTATAATCTTATAAGACACGTTTAATTTGATGTAGGCAAGGTATTTATTGAGTTTGAATCTAACATTATGCCACAAATATTATGAAGTACTTTATCCATAGATTGTACCTTTTATGATTTTAAAGTTTGGTTAAAATATAAAGAGAAAAGCCATATATTGAATAGGTTCCTTATGAATGTCATAAGATAAAAATGCAAAAATCTCTATTTAATAAGAAATATATGTCCTGTATTACTTCTTAAACATTTACTTTAAATTTTCTTCAATTATTTCTTGTCATAATTTTTTACTATATTTATTCTAGAAACTGAAAACATTAAAGATCTTTTTATTTTATATAATAGTTCCCTAGTGCGTAACTAAGTGAGTGCATTGATTCCTGAGATGTGGATGTTTTTTTTTCCAGTTAATAAACAGATAGTACAAAAAACAGCTTTTTGAAACATTTTATGAAGACTAAATACTTTTCTCTAAAAACCTCCATATAAAGTGAAGCAATTTCGAATAAAAGTAAAAAAAATCTTATTGAAAAGTTTTGCTTTATTTTATTGCTAACACAAATATAAGTATTGAAAAGAAAAGAGACATTAAATCTCCTTTATCACCAATCTTAAACCAATAGAGTTTCATGTGTAGTCTGTTTTATTTAAAAATGAAAGATTTTTAAGTTTATACTTAAATTTTGATGCTTTAGTTTCTTATTAGCTGTAGGGTTTTGCCAAAATATTTTAGAAACCACAGCATACCTCTGTTGGTATTTTCAAAATAATATTACAAATAATAATCAAAAAGAATGACATAATTTTTTCTAAAGTATTTCAATAATTATTCTTTATATTTTTTTGCAAATATTCCGTTTTTTAAACTAGTTGAAGGACTAGACGTTAAAGTGTATCTAAGTGGTGTACGACTTGTTTACCGAAATGTTCTTTTGTTAAGCAGGTCCTATGACCAATTAATCTGAGCGCTTTTTTGTCATCATATAAAGAAATATAAATCTTTTTTGGCCTGTAATTTATAATACATCACGTTTATTTAACGACATAAAAAGCGCTCTAAATAAATAGTCCAAACACCTGGTGTACGAAAAAATTTTCCGGTTATCAAGTTATATACCAATTGCATCCAGTTTAAAGTCTTGTCCAGGATGACTAGTAAAATTACCTAAAATGAATGTAACACATTGTCATCAACTAACAGAAAGCAGTTTTGAGCTTGCTTTTTTCAAAGAGTTAGAGTTTCTCAAAAAAGGCGGTATGGCTTTTTGTGTCGATTTTTTTTAAACCGGGAGAGAGGAATCAACTGGTATAAATACAAATTAAGGGCAAGATTGGAGTTTTGAGCTAATTAATAATATAACTAAAACTTTCAGTATAATCATTGACTAATTCTAGTGGTGTTTTTTATTCATTGAATTTAGCTAAAATTTAAAACACTTGACATGGTTTCACAAAGCTAGTGATATCAGGAAACAATAAATGGTAGTAGGGCAAAAAAAGTAAAAGAGTTATCCACTTAAAATATTTATAAAAAGTTAATAATGAAAATGATTTTGAAAAATTATGGTGTAACTCGAGGTTTCCCAAGTCCTTTTATATAAGGCCGTTTTTGAAGAAACTATAAAAAGCTTTGACCCCTCTCTCAAAAAACTAATGTTAAATATGGTTAAGGCCCTTTCTTTCCTGTTCATCATGTTTATCTAAAATAAGTTTTAAACTGTGACCTTGTGCCCCTTACCTTTCTAGATTGTGGCCCCTAAATTTCTAAAATAACTCATTATCGGAAGCTCTGGTCTAGCAAAAATTTAAAAATTACCATTATGTACACCAAAGATTTGTTTTTTTTCTCTTAACTTCTCTATAAAAAAGGTAAATTGAAACTTTCCATCATTTTTTTTAAATTGACACTCAATAATTATTCACATATTACTAACCACCAAAACATTATTTAAAAAACAATTTTGTTTAAAACTACCATTTCAACTTATTCTTAAATATATCTTATATTTCAAGCAGTTTCGTACATGAAAACAAAATTTTATAAATATACTTCAAACCAAAATAGATAAATTTGATGGATGAAAGAAATTTCTGCAATTTTTAAACATTTTGCAAGCATATTCATTATTAGAAATTGAAAAGCTGAAAAAATAAATTTTTGAAACCATCTATTTAATAAGGAGCTGTGTTTACATTAACATTCAAAGTTGCTATTACTTTAGTTTTGTAACTATATATAACTAAAGATTTTTTTCTAGTTAAAATAGTGCCCTAATAGTTATATAGAAACCCTATGTTTATATTTTTCACATAGAAGGAAACTAATATTTTTCCTAGTTTAATAAATTAAAAAAAATTGGTTTATCAAATTAGCTAAAGTAAAAACAAAACAATTATCTCTTACCATACATTTTATTAATGAGGACTTTAAAATTTTTTGAATATTTGCAAGTAGTTTAAGATAAATAACAAGTTTTTTGATCAATAAAGGATTTATTTATAAAGGAAAATAGCTTAGGTTTTATCAATATATAATTTAAGTTTCAAAAAAATTACCTTTACCATTTTCTCTTTTTTAATTAAATTATTTGTAAAAAGTTTGTTTGTAACTAAATAATTGTTGTAAATGGTTCTTTTGCTGAATAAAAATGAATCATTTAACATCAATTAGTGAAATACCAACACTGGTGCCTAACTACTTTTGAGAAACTTTTTCATGTTTTAGGGATTTACTTCAAGTTTTTTGGTATATTTTAAGCCTAAGGTTAAAAAAATGTGTGAAATAGAATAACAATATTCAAAAGATACAGTTGAGTAACTTTAAATGTGATTTTAAATTGTATATTAATTGATGACAGTAAAATTATTCTATGATTGTGGCAAAACTGTACTAGAGATTTACTGTCTAAAACTTAATTAACTTACATGTAAATAACGTGTTTTTCCTGTTTTTTTCAAACTATTTCTTAGATTCAGGTTTTCAGCAATAGTTGTCAATTTCCAGACTTTTCAGTTTCTTCTAGGAATCCAGGTTTAGTGGCCTGGCCATCCTACAAACACATATCTCTATTAATAAACTTATATTTTTTTACTTAAAAACTAGAAAAAATATTCAAACATTTTTTTAACTATTTTTTTTGAAAAGATTGAACAACTATTTAACCAGAGAGTTTTAGCTATAATTACAGTGTTGTAGTATAATGGCCAATTAATAGTTTATATTTATAGTTTTGTATTTAACAGTGTCGTAAGTGTATATGGTTCTTATAAGGCTAACAACAGGGTTGCCACTGGTGTTTTAGAATTTCTTCTAGGTATTTTAAAATACACAATTTCTGGTCTATTTTATGTTTGAAAAGAAGTTTAAGGTTATAAACTTAGTTAAGTCGCATAACAACATTAAAATATACTGTAAAGCTAGCTTGAAAGTGTTTATAATTAAAAAATAACTTTGGTGATGACAAAATAGTTTGATGTTCATCCAAAGTTCATTAAATATTTTCGTGTCCAATCAAAAGTTCTACTACCTAACTTGTAAATTTTGTTTAAAATTCCAGATTTTTTAGGTACATCATGTTTTTAAACGTTACTTCAAAACATTTCAAATTTCAGTTTTTTCCAGGTTTTTAACCTAAATTGTCAAAATCCATATTTTTCCAGCATTCTAAATTTTGTGACAACCCTGTAACAAAAGTAAAAAAACAATTTGAGAAGGTCTACACACTTAAAATAATCATCATAACATCAGGCTTTTAGTTGATTGCTTGTAACCATATGACTGATGTTAATAGTCTCTTAAAACATATTTAGCTTCATGTCAGTTTTTTATGCTATAAATCAGTAGGGCATTCAAGTTAGCTCCTGTTAAGTAATATTTAACAGAATCTAACATGAATGCCTTGTCGATATAAGCAGTGGCTGACAGTCCATTGAATTTTCACCATGAGTTTCATTGCTAGATAACATTTTAGTTTGTAGATTGTTTGTTTGTAAATGTATGACTGGTGGAAATAGTTTTTTTAATTATATAAAAAACTATTTATCATCAATCATTTAGCTCAAAACACATTTAAAGATACTTAAAAATTTCTATAAATTATTTTTATCAAAATTTAACAAACATACAATTTATAACTAACCTTTAATTTCACTCTTCAAGCTCAAGTAACAATTATTTATGCATTAATTCAGAAAGACAACCATATTAGTTCCTGTTATAAAATTAATATTTAACAGGGAACTAATAGAATTGCCTTACTGCAATATGCAATGATTTATTATTGTTATCTAATTCTTCTTTTCTTCAGCTTGTAGATGGTTTGTTTGTAACTGTATGACTGAAATGATACTTCTTTTTAAGCAAAGAAGTATCCATTTCAAATCATTTGGCTACTAGCAAAGTTTTTGTCATATTACAGTGTAATATGTAGTAGGTTGAATGTTTGTAACTGTATGATTAGTGAATTAGTTCTCCACAAAACAAAGAACTAATAACAGCAATCATTCAGCTCTAAACACTATTCAAAGGTTACAGGAGCTTCTTTATAGGTACTTTTGAAGATAAATTGTTTGTTATTGTATGAATAATAACAATGGTTGTTGATAATTACAACCATTATTGCCATTAATTTTACTACATACTAAGTAGTATATCTTTGCTCAGTTATAACTTTATAAGTTTATCAATTAACTTTAACAAATATTAAGTAGAAACCATAAAGTACTGTTATGTATCATAACAATTTCAATGCTAGTTTTGCTAGCTACAGCAATAATATTTAAAAATTGTTGCCACTCGTTTTTAAATTTTTTTCTAGGTTTTTTAAATTTCTTCCAGGTTTTTGAAAGTACACATTTTAGGGTCTATTTTTAGTTTTAAGTTAATTTCTAATCAAGAAACTGTGTTAAAAAGTGTAAAAATATTGAAAAAATACTGTAAGGTACTTTAAATATGTTTTTTGATAAAAAAATGTTTGATGATGACAAAAAAATTTTATCACATGATAGATTTTTTGTGTCAAATCAAGATTTTACAATTGAAAATGTTAAAATTATTCAAAATTCCAGGTTTTTCTAAATTTTTTAATCAAAATTCTAGGTTTTTCCAGTTTTTTTTTTAATTTCTTAAATTCCAGGTTTTTTCAAGTTATTTTAGCCTATATTGTCAACTTCCAGATTTGTGAAGGTTTTTCCAGGTTTTCAGGTAAAGTGGCAACCCTGTTATAATCATCTAACTAGTCATGTTAAAAGAAAATTCAGCTGCTACAATAATAATGTGTTTTAATGAAAAATTCCGGGTATAATTTCAAACAAAATTTAAAAAACAGAGAACAATGAGAGTTAAAGCATAGAACTTTAAAATTTACCATGTCTATAAAAACAAAAGAAATAGAACTTTAAAATTAGAATTAGAAAAGAGTTTTAACACAAGCATAACTAAGTGCCTTAAGACTTAAAAAAATACAGATTATATTTAAAACTATTTAAGTACAATTTAATTTCAAGTTGGTTAAGGCTAACCTGTTAAGATTTAAAATAGTGACTGATTATATTAAAAACTAAAAAAATAGCCTCAGTCAGCCTCACTTAAAAAGGATTAAAGTTGTTTAAATTAACCTGAATTAAATTTTCAAGTTTTTTTAAAAGCCTGCAATAAACTAACTGTAAAGCAACCATGCAAACTATAAATTTTTTCTAAGGTTTAATTAATAAAAAGTACATATAAGTTTATACAATTGGGCATAATTTAACATTTTTCCAAGTGCTGTATCAGAATAAAAAATTAACTTTATTTAAATTTTTATATCAACAGATTAATTATACAACATACTTTTAACTACTTTAGTATTTCATTGCTTACTATATCTCATATATATTAAACAGTTGCATCAGTAAAAGTGCTGAAAATCACTTGCAGCTAACGAAAATGGTCAAAATCTAATTTATTAAAAAGCCATATTTGGATGCATATTCAAACGGAGCCAAGAATTGCATATATTAAGTAAAATATATTGAGATCAATAACTAAAATTAAAAATCAATTCACCCAAAACAAACAAAAAAATGTTATATAGTTTTTTAACCAATTCAAAAAAAATTAAGATTTGTGTATAAACATTTGTAATTTTAATAAACTGTTAAATTATAAATAAGTTAAGTAATGACAAACAAAATTTTTTTAACAAATCTCATACTATAATAAGGCATCTATTTTCTACGTAAACATATGTTAATAGACTTATATCTTTTGTAATACTTATTTCTCAACCATACTGGAAATGCCAGGAACACTGACCGAAATCTAAAAATAATGTTTTCTGAATACTGAACAAAAAATACTTGTTTGAACAAAAAAATGTCATCCAGAGTATTTGTGTGGCAATTTTACAATAAAAATCTGTAACTATACTGACAAGGACTTTATAAACTATGAGTTACACGATTTTTAATACTTTTTTAATATTTATAAATCTGTCATATTATTTAGTATGTTTATTTTTTATCCAATCTAAGATTTGCAGTTTGTATAAGTAATGTTATGCAATTTTTAATCTAAAAGATATTTAAATACTTTCGTTGGGTGCATTTAAGGGAAACACGTCAAAATTACACGAAAAAAAAATTGCACAGGAGACTAAATTGCACAAAACAAGATATTTGAATTCTTTCGTCATTTTTTTTTGTCTTTCAAGCAATAATCAAAAGACTAAAAACTTTTAAAGTAACTTAGAATGTTTGTTATTTATAAAAAATGTCAGTGCAAAAGGAATATATAAACTAAGTTTTTGTAAAAATTGCTTTTTATTAAAAAATTATTCAATTCAGAAATTATTTTACAAAACTTACACACAGCATCAAAGGTTATTTCCACTTACCACTAAAATAAGCAGAAAATCTTTATTATTAAAGCAAAAAAAAAACTATAACTTTACTACAATAACACTATAACAAAAAGCTCAAGATGGCCAAAATAAATTTTATGTTTAAAACATTATTTTAAATTGTTATTAATTCTTACACAAATTGTTTAAGTTCTAAATCAAAGACAATTTATTTTAAATTATTTAAACTTACTAAACTGGCTATTGAGTTAGTTGAAAGTTTTTTTTAATATCGATAAATAACAAAAACAGAAGTTTTAAGCAGTTTATAACATTAAGCTTTACGAAGGTACTTTAATTACAATTATAATTATATGTCAAGTATATAAAAACAAACTCAACTGAAAAGTTTAAATATTTAAACGACTTTTGTTAGTTTTACATTAAAAATTTAAAGGTCAAGTATATTTTATAAACGGATACTGTCGCAGTGTCAACGATGTTTCTATCTAATCTGTTTTATTTTGTCGTAGAAGTGATAGTTGTTTTGCATTTACAGTAAATTTAGAAAATAACTATGTAATTTTTATTATTTTTTTTTAACGGTATGAAAAATCATATTTACAATTAGTTCGTACTTAGATAGCAAAAGTGTTTTTAGAGCAAAATTATATTTTAATTTTAAGTTTTTTTGTCCGAAAAAAACAGACTAAAGCTTTGTTTTAACATCCAAAACTTAAATAACATCAAAAGTCTAAATTTAACTTTGATTAGGTATATCTTTTTAAATAGAAGTTTGTTTTATTAAAATAGTTAGGATTTAATAAATAAATATGATCTATATAAGGAATGAAATCAATACGTCATCAATACTAGTTTCATGTTTAGTTTTGTTGTTTTCATTAGATTGTAACAAAAGTACGAAACGACTATTTTGCATAATACAAAAAGCGAAGGAAGTGTAATAGGTCTTGCCTTTTTAAAATGATAAATGACAGAGCAAGTTAGTTGCTTTGAGCGAATTTTAGTCAAATTTATTACCATATCTGATGATGTCTACTAGAAAACATAAAAACAATTTTATAACAAAATAAACAAAAAAGTTTAGTTAAACAAATTTAACAAAAACTTTATTTAATTAGTTGAATAGCCTACACACTGTATTATAGATTTGACTAAATAAAACCACAATTCTGATATCTCCTTCGAGTTTTTAACTTTTAAGTTACCATATTTTTTTTTTTTAATAAAAAGATAAATATTAACAATCTTTATTTATTATTTATAAGAATAAGCTGTAAAACATCAAAAATAAAAGAGAATAAGTATTAGCTAACCTGAATTACATAAATTTTCATTAAAATGTTATAACTTGTCTTCTTTAATATGACAATTATGCTATATAAAGTATTTTACATGTCGTTATATCTACATAAACACTAAAAATGTTTAAATCGATCATACAAAGATCAATTCGTTTTGTAAAAAAAGATTAAATTTAATTATTTTACTTTTATTATTAAATTTCTTGTTATTTTGCATTTTGTTATTTACAAATCAACTAAGTCGAAAACAAATACTAAGTTAAAATACACTTCAAATGTTAAAAAAAATTGTTTAAAAGTTTTTGTTTGCTCTTCCGTTGTAATTAACAACGATGTAAGGTTTGCATTACTTTTCGGTTGGTTATGATAATAGAAGAAAGAAAAACGAGTAACGCTATCTTTATTTAGAGCTTACCTTGTCAACATTTAGTTATCTCGTTTTTATTTAAAGCAGAAGAAAAGGAATGTTGCTAATCAAAGCTTGTTTTCAAAATATTTTTTTTTTGAAATTTTTGTACTATAACTAACTTATAACTATTTTCTTAATTTAACCAAGGGTCTAAACTAATAAAGTGAAGATATTTATTTTTATGTCAAAATATCAATGTTTTAATTTAATTGAGCAATAATGTATAAACTTACTGGAGTTTTTGTTTTGTATACTTTTTTTAAATTTAAACTACTTGTACGACCCAGTTATGCAACATACTGAGTTTAAGTGAATATATTTTACTCATTTAATAAAGTCATTGTAAAAAGTTTTGAGCAGTCATAAGTAAAATAATACTGAATTATTCAAATCTGTAATTTTCCTATATTATAGTTTAAAATAAATTATACACATGTTTATGTTAGCTTTTTACTAATTGAAGATTCTTTTTATTTTGTATTTGAAGTTGTTTTTCCTCTTAGTAAAAAAGTTGACTATCAGAACATTAAATTATCCAAGTCTAAAATAAACAGTGTTTAACAGAGGTTTAGTTCTTATTTAACTAAAAGTTATTTTTAGATTTACATAGTATATATATATTTATATGTATTAGAGTTGCTTTAAAATTTATGAAAGTTTAAAATTTATGACTAAGTTAAGGTTATAGGTTTTAGTATACTTTTTATTTTGTATTTTTGATACTTAACTTAATAAAAAGTAATAATACAATTTTACAGTAAATATAATTATACCTATTATATGTATTTACCTCTAGCTAACTATAAAACATTGAACTGAGATTAAGCTGTAGTTTTTGAAATTAATAAAATCTTCAATAAATACAAAAATTTTGATTTTAGAACTCTAGACAGCAGAACTAATAAACTTACAATTTAAGTTTCTTTAAGTGTTCTTTTTTTTGTTAAAACAGCAATCAAAATTAATATCCTAAACGTTTTTTATCTTATGTTGCTATGCACTAAAGTAGATTTCAAAATATTTTTACATAACTGAAAGATAACAATATAGCTATAGAAACATTTTTTGAAACTAAAAACTTAACTCAAAGGTAAAACAAACTGATCCATTGTAGTTTTATTTAACAGATAAAAGTTTTAGGTTTTAAACTTTATTAATACTCAAGAACAAAGAACGAGCTCAGGACCCAACGGATGCAGCGACCAAGTTTGAACTCCAAAAATGCTTTCCATTTGAACCAGTTTGATGATCAAAATACAAACGTAAGTAATTTAGTGTTAAATTTTTCTTTAAAAATAATATGTAAGAGTTGCCACACACTGTTGCTAATAGTCATCCAAGGTGATTTCTTATTTATTTAATTAAATATAACATCTCAAGATTTTTTTTATGAATTAGGCTGTTAGCAGGTTTTTTTATAAACCTAAAACTTACTCTAATTTTTCCATAAATTGACGGCTTTATTATGACTTTAAAACTAGTAGTTTTGTCTAAATTTACGCTTTTTCTTCTGTAACTTAAATTTTTTGTTTTAACAAAACACTTTAACTTTAAAATACTTTTGTTATAGTGTGTTATTTCGTGTATAGTTATTCAAAAATCATTACAAAAACTAGCACAAAATAAATATAAGACTCATATATGTTAATATATATTATACTACATAAATTAAAAAGATATTCTGTTTTTAAAGGCTATAGAACTATTATTTTTAAAACACATTAATCATTATTAATTTTGCAAGAGCTTATTTAATCATCAGCTAAAAAGCTACTAAAATAATATGTTACGTTCTTTTGTTATAAAAAGAATTTTTTCTGTTTTTGTTTACTTAATGTCCTGTGATTTATATTTTTCTGTTAAATGTGTTGAGGATTATACTTTAGATTTAAAATATTGGGTTTTAAACATTTAATAGTTGAAAGTTTGAATGTTTAACAGTTCTGAGTTAATTTATGTTTAACATAATTGATTTTTCAGTACTACTTGCCAAATTCGGTTACATGAAAATTCAAATTCCAAAAATTTAAATTTTTATAAAAATATTTAAAAAGCTATATCTCAAACAGTAATATAAATTTCAAGATTTAAAAATTACTTATGTAGATCTTATTATTTACTACAAGCCACTTTTTCTTTTTTGCAAAAACTTTTAAATTTTAAGATATTCCAAAATTACTAATTATAACTATGTTCTTTTTTTTTAAGTAATCTCTCAAAAAAAAATTTTCAAAAATAAAAATAGCTTGTAGATATTAATACAACCTATATGTTTTTTTCATATTTGACAAATATACATTACTCTTATAACTTTGGCTCTTCAATTTTTTTATTAAGCATTTGAATTGTCGGAATTTGAATTAATTTGAAATGTTGTGCATTTGTCAAATTTACAAACAAAAATTTATGCAGAAAGGCACTAAAAGGAGAATCGTTATGCTAAGAAAAACTTGAAAACTTAATTATTAATTTTATAGGAGACCAATTATTTTAAATTAAATTTTATACAATATTTTAATTCATCAAGTTTTATAAAAATAACAAAGGATTAGTGTATACAATAAGTAATAGATAATCTAAATATAAACTTACTTTATGATTTTTTACTGTAAAATAACGGTTTATTTTAGTTAATAAAATACATATTAGTTGCACATAACAAAATTTTAATAAACATAGCTTTTGAAACGAGAAGTTACTTTTAATTTTTTTTCAAAATGTTTTTGCAATTTTTCTTGTTATTATTTTGTTGTTGGACTAAATTAGAGGTGGGCAACGTTTTTCAAGCAACGGGCCGGATCCGGAAAAATTTAGTCTTTTGCGGGCCGAAGCATTTCGAATTAGTGATTTACCGTATCCAGTACCCGGATCAAACCGAATAATGACTTTTTAGATCAGAATCCGACTGGAAACTAATTTTAAGTCAAGATACAGATCTAATC
Organism: Thalia democratica; assembly: GCF_965202585.1. Taxonomy (NCBI): domain Eukaryota; kingdom Metazoa; phylum Chordata; class Thaliacea; order Salpida; family Salpidae; genus Thalia; species Thalia democratica. Next base: position 31,040,266 of record NC_139169.1, on the reverse strand, counting down.
GGATTATAATGTAAATGGAAATTTCGGATCCGGGCGGAATATAAATTAATGTTACAGATGATCACTTTTTTAAATCCTTCAAGTTCAAAAAACTTTCTCAAGTCTGACAACTTAAGATGTAGATTGAGACATGTCAGATGTTTAAATAATGTATATAAATAGAATTGACATTATAATTGACAAAGGTACGTATGTAAAATATCATAGTTAAAAAAACACTTTGCTTGGGGTAATTTTACAGAAAGATATACCAACTGAGTTATAACAACTTAAAAAATTAGGAAAAAATGGTGTATTTGTTAGTACACATTAAATTATAAAGTAATTTTTTAGCATGTTGTTGAAGTCAAATTCTTACACTTTTGTTTTATAAAAATATGATACAAAGCTTTTAAAAATTTTGTAATATTGACCCTTTGCGGGCCTATAAATTTGCCGTTGCCTACCCCTAGACTAGATGTATCAGTTTTTGTAAACAACTGACCAAATTATTAGAACAACTATTAATGTTATTAATCGTTGTTATGTATTAATTATGTTTTCTTTTTTAACTTTCTGATGTTATATTTAGAAAGATGTTTTAAATTTACTATACTACTAATATTTTATAGTTTTATCGTTTAACAAGCATTAGTTTGTTGTAATACAAATTTAACTTACATAATATTGTAAGATTTTATTTTATATCAAATATTATGTTCGTTTACTGCAGTTTAAATTAAAGTCAAGCTAAATTAATTTTAAACCAGTAAAACTTGGTCCACGAGTTGTATTTATGAAAGCCCTGGTTTTATAATAATGTTTTTCTAAATTTATTTTAAAACAGTAGTTTCCCTAAGGTTTTTTTTTTAAATTTAGTAATTTGAATAAATATAAAGGTGTTACCAAAACAAATGTTGGAAATTAAAGCAATTTCAAAAGTAATTTTTCGAAATCCGTAATTAGTACTAGTTTACTAACAAAAAAGTAAATAAATTAACTTAAAAGATTAGTTAATCTTTTAAAATGATATGTTATAATATGTTTAATAAGTTTTATATGATATTTTTGTTCTAGAAATTATACTTAGTACTTAGTATCATTACAAAATTGTTTTGGGTTTTAGAGCTGTGGTTTAAATAATTATTTTGTAGAAAAAGCTGCTTTCAACATAGTAGTTATTTTTTAATGTTATATTTGTAATATTAAACAACCAAATTATTTACTAAAATATATTAAAACATTACAGAATTAAATACATTCTTATTATGTTTTAGATACTTTTTAGATAAATTTATTTTGAATTTTTCTGTAATATTACAGAAAAAGCTAAGAACATGTTACTAAATAAACATCTAAAATATAATAAAATAAAGCACTGATAATGAGGACAGAGTTTTTAGTTTTAAAATATTAAACAAAATTGAATAACAAATTATAGACTACGTTTAAACTTTTTTTTATCTTAACTTTTATTGTTCATTGTACTTATCTACTAAGTTTGTGTTAAATTATGTTGCAAAAACTAAAAACTAATTCAAGTTGTTCTTTAACTACAAACATTGTTTTTTTTATCATTTAGAAAACTTCAACAAACTTAGATACGCTGGTCAAGTTCAAGTGTGAACTAGTAAACAAGAAGAACTGTAACAACAATTCATATTTTAGGAATACCGATCAACTTAGTCTAATCAATATATTAAATGATATCATATGGTTAGTTTAATTAAACTTATGAAAATAAGTATTATTTAATGTTAGTTTTATAATGATACCCAGGAGGTCAATAAAATATATTAAAAGAAAAATATTTTTGTAAATGAGTTTCTTAGCACTAATTTACTTAACCGTTTAACCTGTGTGTAAGTATATATATATATATATATATAATTAACAAATGAAAATTCTAGTACAACTTAATCGTAGTTAATCAGGACTGTAAGATATTAAAATACCACCTTAAAATATGAAAGAAGGCTCAAAGTTTAACTTATTATACTTTTTTTTTTAAAGAATGAAAATCTTTGATGTAAGAAATTATATTGTTATCTACTAAATAGTTAAAACTGTAAATTATTTTAAAGATAATAATACATTTAGTTCAATTTGTTTAGCATCAATGATTGAAAACTGTTTAAACAAGGGTTTCCCTATTTTTTCTCATAAGGTGCCTTTGAAGAAATTAAATGACCCCCTCGATGAGATTTCTCAAAAAACTAATAATGTTTACATCTGAAAAAATTACTTCTGCTCTTCACTGTCAATTCGAAAACATTTAGTGTAATGGTACTCACGAATTATGGTCTTATACCTCCACATTTATGGCTTATGGTGCCCTTAATTTTTAAATATCTTCTTGTGATATCTAGGATAAAATCAAAATCTACCTTTAATTGCAGTTAAAGGTTTTTTTAATCCTTTCCACAGTCAATTCGAGAACATCACGTTTTAATTTTAAGTTATATCCTAAAGGTCCCATATGGCCCTTTTGCAGCTATGGCCCCTATATTTATAGAATCGACTGCTTTAAAAAACTGTGATTTAAACTTTAAGAATATTAATTAATACTAGGTTATATAAGAGATTTCTAACACAAAATTGGTGCAATCTTAGATAGATAAGTATTCTTTAACTAAAATATTATAAAAATGATTAATTAATATGATTCTTAGCTGCAAGTAATTACATGACTACTGCTTAAGAAAATAGGAAATAACATCTCTCTGTAACGGTTTATAATTTTTCAGCTTGACTGATGATGGTCAAACACTTTATAGGATGTAAGAAGTGAGAAAAATTATACAGAGATACATGCGAAGTTTCTTATAAGTAAGTTTATATTCTTTGTTTTTACATCCCATTAACTTTTTATTACAGTTATTTTTCTCTAAAGTACTTATTTTAAACATAGTAGTTACTCGAAGAAATTTTGTATCTAAGAATTACTATTCTAGTTAAAAAAAAAAAACGTGACAGAACGTTTTTAGTTTCGGTCGAAAATGTGTACTGAAAAAGAAATGGGTACTAAACAAAATATGTGTACTCGAAATACGTACTTATCAAAATATGCATACTCAGAATGCGCCTTTTACTTAAAATCTTAAAAGCGTACTTTTGAGAGAGGTTTTAATCAGGCTAAATCGCTATAAGTCTTGAAAAGTCGGGCTAATTTACAAAACTTTCCGTAGCTACCTGTTAATTGGTTTTAACTTTTTATCCTGAAACAAAAAACAAAAACATAAAAACTCAATAATACCTTGTACTGTTTAGTAAGAATGTGTCTTATTATCTTAAAGAGTAATGTTGAAACATTGTAATTTAAGGTACTGAAACTATAAACACGAAACCAAAACATTTATTATTGAAAACCACACATCATTCTTTATATTTTATAAGTTTATTTATATTTCAAAACTTTTTATAAACTTTTTATAAACAAAAATAGCTAAATAAAATTCAAAAGATTTTTGACAAAAAGAATTTTCAATTATTTCATAAGCTTGTGTTTTATCCCTCAATATACACGAACGGTTTTCTTTCAATTAAATCTTACTACAAAAAAGCACATTTCTTGATACATAGAATTTTATATTGAAACGAAAGTTTCTCTTCTCACACTAAAACATCTTAGTTAAGATGTATTAAAACTTTAGGTATTTCTAAGGCCCTATCAATTGTAGAAACAAAATTCTAAATACTATCAAATAAAGTAATAACACTTGATATTTAAAATAAATTAAAAGATGAAAAAAAATATTTAGTGTACAAACATTATATTTGCTTAAATACAATTAAAAAAAATTCAAAAAAAAAAAATCTTAAACTTCGTTATATTGTTTTTACTTTTATTTTACATACCTTAGATCAGAGTTTCCCAAATTGGGCCATAACAATAACTTTGGGGTCATAAGCAGCAAAATGGCCAAATATAGGTATTAAGCCAAATTTTGCCAGCTTTTTATGAGTTGATGTTCAAGAGAAAAATAAGGTCTAGATGTTTACAGGGCCATAAGCTGTAAAAGGGAAAGCCATAAGGCCATAATTTTAAACTTACACTATGTATTCTGGATTTTGTAGTGAAGACCAGAAAAAATGCTCAGGTATATTTAAAGGTAGTTTATTAATAAATTTTGTCAGAAGGGGCCATAGTTTTATCTTTTTATTTTTTAAGGAAGACTTATAATTATAAGTTTGGAAAATCCTTCTTAGATACTTATGCTTGTTTTAAGAAACTTGGACAACATAAGATTACTCAAACACCTATGGAATTAGTTTAATAGGTATATAGTTCTGTTTGTTTTATCTTTCACATACCATTCAAAACTCTCTATACCCATATGAGATCAAAATTGTGACTGTTGATTCTAGAATATAATTTTAGATCACTTTATAAAGTTAATATATGTATGTTAAAATTTTATAAGATAATTATATTTCTATAACTGTTTATAAATAAGATAGTATGCTTTTTAAGTGTAGTTTTAAATGCGCAACCTAGGTATATCATTTAAATTTTAAAGTTTATTTCAACATTTTATTTTTTTTTCAAGTTATGTTGTAGTAAATTTAGTTGTTTCTGACCTGCTTCAGATTATCAAACGTGTTATTTTAACTCATTAGTTTTAGTAAACTTACTGTTAAACTTTTTGGTCATAGTTTATTTTTACTTTCGTCTTACACCTTTTTTTATTTTAGAACAGAAAAAAATTATTTTTCTTAAAGGTTATGTAAGTAAAGTATTGGCTTAGTTGTAAACTGTAGAATTGTTTTAAATTTTATATTTATTTTGTTTTTTTTGTCTTGGTTTTTCAGATTTTCGTTATTATGAAAATTACCATACATTGAAACTATTAAAGTTAGGTTTTTATTTTAAAGAACTTAGGATTGACAAAGGCTATTTTGATTTTTTTTGAATTTTTTAACAGTACTCCTAGTGACTAAATTTATACTTCGCAAAACTCATCCAGCTTGGACTTCATTTTTTCTAATATCTTGGTTGTTTTCATACGTTTTTGCTATATAATGTAGATATCAGTTTCTTTTTTATTTTGACATTTTTATGTACCAAATTAACTTTAAAAATTAGTTTTTTGGTTCGTTTTAAAAATTCAGTTTTGCAATATTCAGTGTTGCCACTTTACCTGGAAACCTAGAAAAACCTGGAAATTTGACAATTTAGGCAAAAAAACAAGAAAAACCTGGAATTTTAAACAAAAAACCTGGAATTTTGAAAAATTCTAATATGTTCAGTAGTATCTTTTCGATTTGACACAAAAAGTATATTGCAAAAAAAAAATTGTCATCATCAAAAAATTCTTATAAAAAAAAAGATTTTAAGTAGCTTTACAGTATCTTTCAAATTTTTTTTTACTGTTTAACACATTTCTTACCTTAAACTTGACTTTAAACTGAAAATAGACCCAAAAAATTGTACTTTTAAAAACATGAAAAATTTTTGTTGTAATAACGAGTGGCAACCCTGAATATTATTATGGCTGACTCAGGATAGTTTAATGTTTAGTTTGCTGTGTATTTTAAAGTTTTAAAATATTAATTTAGAAAAATACTTACTTATAAATAATTTAATAAAAGTTTAAACATCAGTTTGAAGCATAAATGTAGTTAGTATTGTATCTTTTTTTACTTATCTATTATCCTTTTTTTCTTTTTATTGATGTTTATTATTGTTAGTTTTATTATTAGTTGAAAAAGAATAGATTTATCCATCTTATGTACAAAACAAGTTATATTTTAGTATCAAAATTAAAATTGAATTTTTAAGTACAACAAAAAATCATTTAGTACATTTAAAACTGTAATTACTTTTCAAAAACCATATCACTAACTTATTTTAAGCAAGTAACACTTATTCATTTTAGTTATTACATGTCAGCAAATATACAAGTGTATTTATAAAAGTACTTACAAATAATCTTAAAACTGTTTACAGAACTCTGGAGTTGTGGCTTCAGAATGTCAGTAAACTAAACTTAATACTTTTATTTTTTATTTTCATAATCCACTGATAATTCTAGATTATTTTTTAGTTACTGCACATTGAAAAAATTTAATAGATGTTCATTATTGTTATAGAATTAATCATTGAAATTATATGTTTTTACAAAGCTCCTACCTATCTGGAATTCTTTAATTAGTGAAGTATTATTGAAAAGTACTTTTTGTAAAATACTTTGAAAATAAAATGTTTAAGTTAAATAAATACTATAAGAAAACTAAATCCTAGTATATTATAGGTTTAACTAATTTTTACAAAACATCTCAAAAAAAAATTTACCTCAAATCTACATTTTAACAAATTTTGTGAGTTTATTTGTTTTTCAACATTAGAAAAAAAAAAACATTTAAGATGAACAAAATGACAATGTGTTATGCTAATAAGATTCAAACTTTGACAAGCCGTACTTGAAAGTAGTATAATAATTTAAAATAAATTAAATTTGTTCTGTAACATTTAAAACCCCAATGTAAAAATAAATAGGTTAATTGTTTTCTATTTTTAATTTATATATGTGTGTTTTGAGCCTGGAAAAATCTGCAACTTTTTTTTTCAAAATTAAGATTGATATCTTACTTGACTTATTGCTATAAGAATTATGTTTATTGATGACACATTTAAATATTGTATATGTAAACGAGCATGAACTTGGCTTGAATGGCTTTTTTTCTAAAACCAAACATAAAATTTGATATTTTCAATTTCTTTAATGCTTAATTGGAATTTTTTTTAGTATAGGAACAAGTTTTACCTAAATTCTTAGCACTTAACAAGAAATCCCTAAAATTTCATAAACAAAATTCTAAGAATTTGGGAAAAATTTAAATGGGTCATATATTCAAAAAATAATAATAAATTAGGAAAAAAATATAATTACGTCATACATCTTAAATATATAAGTTTGTAAAAACAAAAATTATTATAGAAATGTTATATTTTTGGAATAAAACCATGAACCAAAAAAAACTTAAATCTTGCAAATTCGGAACATTCTTGGAAAATTTGTTTAGATATGTGTTATAAAAAATAATTGCAAAAAATAAAATGTTATACTCAGTTTAATAAGTATGTTAAAAAGTTAACAATTGATAAAAAATAAATATATTCTGGGAAAATAGGTGTTAAGTAAAGAAATGCAAAAACATGATAACTTTTTAAAGGGGCCCAACTACAAAAGCAAAACCCCTATTCAAGAGAAATTGTTATGAAAAGCAATGCAAACAAACGTTAAAAAGAAAAAAGTTCCAAGTTAGCAATAAAGAAATTGAAAATAATAAGTTTTAAAATTTAGGTAAAAAAAAAACAAAAAAATCCATTCAAGACAAGTACACGCTTGTAATTTATAGTGAGTAAAATAAAAAGATTAAGGTTTACAAAAGTCATAGTTCATATATTTATATTTTCACAAAATAACTAAACAAACAGAATAAATGCACTTTCGAAGTACTGCTTTTGTAATCTATATAAACTACTATTTTCTTAAATTTTATCAAGATAAAAATAAAAATAAACCGATAAAAAAATAAAACATAAAACTTTTTGCGCTGAAAACACTCTTCAAAATTTATGCAAATGTACACTCATTTAAAAAGATAGTACTATAATATGTTATATATTATAAAAGACCTATCTTAATAGTATTTAAGAATTTTACATTTTACTTGATATTTATATATTTTTTTATTTTGTAACTAAATACAATAATTACACTAAATTCTAAAAACGAACACATTTAATACGTTTTTTCTTAAATTTATTAATACTATTAATAGTAATAGTCCTAGTGGTAGAGTTCCCTGCAAGTTTTTTTTTATAAAATTTATATCAGCTATATACTAAACTATATGTTTATTAAAGGTGCTCCAACCTAGACGATCAACATCAGCAAAAGGATCGAGTACTGGTTTCAACAACTAGGAAGAAATGGAGTGTTCTAGTAGACAAGAAAAAGTAAGTTTACTATTTATAAATATTAAAAACTGAATTAGCAAAAAAAATAAGGTAAAAAACATTGTTCGTTATCTTAAATACGCTTAAGATTTTTTTAATTTTCTTCACCGTCAACTCCTGACAAGAATATCTCGTGTAAGTTTGGAGTTATACCCTAAAGTTCCCCTATGACTCTTTCGCAACTTATGGCCCCCTAAATTTCTAAAGTGGTCTACTTTAGGAAACTTTGATACTGTTTGCTAAAATATTAAAAAAACTTATTTAACTATTTTAACAAAACATAAAATCTATTAAAATTTTTTTACTACTATCGGGTCATTTGAAAGACTTCAAACACAAATTTAGTGCAATCTCAGCTAGATCAGTGTTTTTTAACTAAAACATTTGAAATATAATTAGTTATTATAACTCTTAAGTTCAAGTAAATTATATAAAAATTACTAAATACAAAAAGTATTATTGTTTCTCTTTGACAGTTTACAATTTATTACTTTAATTGATGATGTTGTACTAATATAGTTAATGCAAGGTTGCCACAAGGTCAGGAAAAATCAGAAAATCAGGAAAAGACAGAAAAACTTAAAAATAAAAAACAATAGTCAGGAAAAGTCAGGAGAAAATGGGGGTTTTTGAAAAAAAGTCAGGAAAAGTCAGGAAACTTGACAAAGTTTAAAAAAAGTCAGATTATGTCAGTTTAAATTTAGAAAATTCCTTAAATTCGAAAGCCTTCAAATGGTGAACACTTAATTAAAAACTTTTTAAAGTCTGACAAAAATTGCAAAGTTTTCTTATTAATTTACAAAATTAGTTAATATCCAATGCTTTCATCTGCTATAGATTAACAATTTATCCTTTATAAAGCTGAAGTACTTTTCTAGTAACATATTAAACAAGTACCCTACTTGAACAAGCAGCTTTTTGAAAATTTTTAGTATTGATGATCTGTAGCAAGATCACTTACATAGTGAAACTGTGATATATACACAAAAGTTTATCTAGCATAATTTTGGAATCAAAGTGTTTTTGTTTAAGTAAATAATTGAATTCTTTATAATTAAGCAGTTAATTTAGTCTTTTATGTGACAAGTTGATGTGTTTACCTTACCTCTATAAAGTTTTTTCAAAGTTGTTTAAATTTTTAAAATAATTTATAAGAGAGAGGAAACCAGATGAAGAATACTATATCTTCATTAGATGAATAGGTTGAAGTGCTAATAAATAAACGGAGGAAACAAATTTTAGTACATACAATAAAAAAAACAGTGTCTGATTAAGTTCTTTATTATTTTAAGGTTTTAAATGTAAAAGTTCGTTTCTGTTTTAAGATTTTAGTTGTAAAAGTTCGTTATTAATTTAAGTTTTTGTTGTTAAAGACTTTTATATGTCGTTTGGTTTTTTTAGTTAAATTTATGTTAGGAAATGCTAAAAAATTGTGTCATTTTTTCAGACAAGCTGTGTTTGTAAGGAAATAATAAAATAATTTTGCTGATAGAGCTGTTTATTCCAAATACATCAATTGTATACAAATGGTAAAAGTGATGTAATGGAACTTTGTTGATTGAATTCAGCAAAAAAAAAATCTTGTTTTAACCTGTATTAAAAGAAGATTGAAAGCTTTATATAGTTTCAAGTGTTAGATTATGTATTTTATCTTTTAATAAGTTTATATTTTTAGTGTTAGAATTAGTTTAAATTAAGAGTTAGATAAGTCAGTAAAATTTTAGTAAAAATTCAAAAAAAAATTTTCAGCCTGATCTGTGGCACCATGTTAATGTTTTTAGAGTATTTTAGTTTAAAACTTACGTCTTTAAGAAGCTGGTGATCGTACTTTGAAATTTAAAGAAAAGTTTAATTCTAAAGATCTTATTAGATGGTTATGCTATTTATCTCTAGGTAAAATGGTATTTAAAAAGAATTAGTAAATATATATATATATAACAATTGTTAATTGAACAAACTTTCAACGTTTATGTTTTTATTAAAATAAGCTAATTATGTTCTATTACAATCTTTATGATGAATAAATCTAGTAACAGATTTACTTTAATCTTTTTCAAGAAAAGACAACAAACTTAGGTGACTTATTAAGGAAAAATAATTAAGATTCTTAATAATTTAAGAATTACTCTTTTCTGTTAAAAGCAAAGTTACTTTCAATATTTTAGTTTCTTCAATTTCCAACTCTTAGTATATTTATACTTCTAAAAAAAATCCTATATATTTAAAATATATATTTTAGCTTTTAAACGTTAAAATAAATTGTTAATTTTCAGTTTTTTATGCTTAAGTAAATAGAAAATATAGTAAAACTCCATTATAGCTTGCACTATCTTGTAAATATGTGGTTTGTTAATAATTTATGAAAAATGTTGAAAACTTGTAGTTTTAGTTATTTTTTTTGTAAATTAAAAACATTGATGTGTGGTGCTGATAATTAAAACATTTTTGTTTTTATTTTATGTTAATAGTTTCAACATCTAAAATTAAAAATGTTACACATTAATTCATAAAACAATAACAAACCGCATTTTTTAAAAGAAAATACAAGCTATAATGAAGTTTTACTATATTTATATTCCTAAATATACCAAAACTTTTTCCTTTCAATTAAGTGATACTATGAAAAAGATTTTTTCCTTCAAACCATAACAATTTAACTTGAAAAGACAATGTCTCTTCTCTAAATAAAGCTCATTTTAGATGAATTTTAATTATAAATATCGCTAAAGCCTTATAAAAGAAAGACATAAAATCCTAAATAATATTAAACAAACTAATAACATTTGCTATTTTTAAATTAAATGAAAAACTAAATTATTTTGTTTATTTAGTAAATGAACATAAAAATACCAAAATATAATTAAAAATATTTCGATTAGTAAAAGTTTTCATAAAATTCCTAAAATTTATTTTACTCTTATTTCAAATATATTAGATCGGGGTTTCCTAAAGCCATTACAGAAATGTGGTAGTTCATAGGCAGCAAAAGGGTCAAATTGGGTGTGAGGCTATAATTTACTAGATTAACTAGATTTGATGTTCGAGACTAGAAAAAAAGGTCATAGGCGTATTTAAGGTAGTTTGTTGGGAAATTTTGTCGGAAGGGGCCATAGTTTTACTTTTAAATAAAGGTTTTGGAAATCCTAGTTGGATACTTAGAAAAAAAACTTGGACATTAGATTATTCAAACACCTATGGAATTAGTTCACTAGGTATATAGTTCTGTTTGATTTTCTTTCACATACCATTCAAACCTTTCTAAACCAATATGAGATCAAAATTGCGACTGTCGATAATAAAATATAATTTTAGATCACTTCATAAAGATAATATGTGTATATTTGATATTTCATAAGATATAAAATAACTATATATATTTCAAGTGTAGTTGTAGTATTACTCACAAGGATTTTTTTAATATGCAACTTAATTTTTCAATTATTTATTTAAGTTTTTTCAACAGATTTATACCTATCTTTTAATTTTAGTAAGTTAATAAATATGTTTTGATAAATTCAATTGTTTCTAAACCTACTTTAGATTATATCCGAAATATTATTTTACCTCATTAGTTTTAGTAAACTCACTGTTAAACTTTGAAGTCATAAATATAATTTTAACTTTTTTGTTTGCATATCTGTAAATTTCAGAACAAGCAAAATTAAGTTATCAATGTTATTTAAGTAAAGTCATGGTTTAGCTGTAAACTGAAGAATTATTTTAAATGTTGTTTTTACGTTTTATTTGTTTGTTTAGGTTTTTCAGATTTTCGTTATTTTGTTAAATAAACTTTGATCACCAAAGTTGACAACACTGAAACTACTTAAGTTAAGTTAATAGTTTAAAAATACTTAAATTTGATTCAAGGTAGTTTTAATTTTTATGAACTTTTAAAAATAAGCTTACTGACTAAGGTTTTTTGTTTTCAATTTTTGCAAAGTTCATCCAGCTTAGACTTTATTTCTAAAATATCTAGGTAGATTTTATAAGTTTGAATTAACTTGTTAGAATTTTTCTATATAATGTACATATCAGTTTTTTTATTTTTGATATTTTTATGTGTCAAACTTACTTTTTTAATATATTTTTTGGTTTCGTATATAATTCAGTTTTGCAATATTTACCAGACTAAGTTAGATTAAGAGTTTTAGATGCAAACGCAATAATCACTATTTAAAAACTCTTTTAGACTTAAAATACTGTTAAAGTTGGTAAGTTAGTAATTATAAGTATCTTTTAGTTATAGTTTTTTCTCAAACCCGAAGTGTCTTTAGAACAAAGGGGACTGTAATTCAATGTAGAAATTTCAAAATACCTAATTTTTGATATATCCAAATTACAAAAAAAACTTTTACTCTTATTTCAATAATTAAGCCAACTATTAATTTAAATTGTTTGTTACTTTCTAATTTAAAGAGTGTTGTAATTGTCATATTTTTTTTATCTTATCAGTGAAATAAATTTTACTTATATTTGATTTTGTTAAAAGTAATAAATGTTTAAAAGTATTAAAATTTTTACTTGTATTAGTTGTAAATTAAGAGTTATCTATAAAAATTAAATTAAACTGTCAACTCAAATTACAAATTTTTTTTGAATAGTTTTTGATATTTTTTTCATATTAAATAGTACATATACCGGAAGCGACTCAAATATGCACAAATACATTTTTGCACGCAGGGACACTTGCAAGAAGAAACTTTTCACGAAGGGAATTTTTGCACAAAAAACACTTTTCCACAAAAAGTCGCTTTTTTACTGAGCGTCAATTTTCACTTGAGTAAGAAAAATTGTAGAAACTTATGAAAAAATACCTACAGAAGGTAAAGGTTATGTATAGCAATGATTGTAAACAAAAAAATACAAAAGTTATTAACAAAAATATAAAAGACAAAAAAATCATAAAGGAAAACAAATTATCAAATAGTATAAAAAGGAAGAATTAAAAAATTACCGACCAAGGGTAAGGGGTTAGGAGTAACAGTTTTGATAAAAAAATTAAGAAATGAAAAATAATTAGAAACTAATACAAAGAAAAAACAAATGATAATAGTAAAAAATATACTAATAAAAACCAAATAGAAAACAAAAAAATTCACCAACCGAGAATAAAAGTAAAGGGTAACAGTAGTAGTAAAAAACAGAATAAAAGAAAAAAATAAATTTAAAAGTTAGTAAAAAACTAATAAAACATATAATAACTTAGTCCGTGAAAAAGTGTCTTTTTGCAAATATGTCCCTTTGTGCAAAACTTTTCCTTCGTGCATGTTTGACAAATACCTACATGAACTATATACAGTAATATAGTTTTAAATATTGATGCTTATTATAGTGTTATTATCGAAAAGAGTGTATCAATCTAAATATTATAATAAGAACTTTGAAAAATCATTGAAAACTGTAAATCACTATGTTTATTCTTTTGAAATTTTTTCATTCAGTTTTATAATTTAATCGAATGATTTATTTTATTATAAGTATACTAAGAATTATATTTTCCATGACAATTGTTTTAACTTTTTAATTTATTTTATATATTTAACTTGTATTTATATCTAAAATATTGCAGACGGAGAGGACATGCAGTTCGGGTACTGGTGTCAAGAAAACGTGGCTAATTGGCAAGTAAGCTAAATTAAATGGACAATGCAGAAAAGGAGGCTATTCAAGCGGTAGAGTAGGACTGAAGTACAACCTACAGAATAGGATTTCAGGAGGAGGACAGAGTACCGAGGAAGTAGCCTTACGTCATCAAAAATTTAACTTTTGTTTCGTAATAAACTATTCAAAAAAGTTAAGTTAAAATGTAGGTATGTCGAAAGAATTCTAATGTAAGAACTTTAGTATATAAACGAAATTAAGTAATCATAGGGATACTGTAACAACATATTAGAGGCTAAAAAATAAGGGAAGTTTGATGTTTATGCAAATATTAATTGTAACTCTGTGTATACTTATATTTCGTAATATGTTTATGTGTTTACGCGACAATTATTATCGAGTTCGTTAAAATGCACTTTAGTATTATTGAATATCACCTGCATATCCTGTCATCAACAATTTAGCTAAGGAAAAATTGGCATACACTTACAAATCAAAAGTTTCACCGAATTATTCCAACAAAGCATCATTTACGCACTTAAAATGGTACCCAAAATGTTAAATCATGAGTGTTAACCTACAAACGACAGACTTGATTAAAGGAAATACTGGCGCTAAAAACTTAGTATTAAGTATTTGATTAAATTGTGTTGAATAAAAAGATGTAGAGTTCTCACTATAGTATATATTATTATATACTTCTAATCTTTTTATCTGTAAAGTAGCTATTTGTAAATATGTTGTTTAATTATACCTATCAAAATCCTCTTAAACAAAGCGGGGTGACGTTTCTTCAAAAAATGACGTTACATGGTGTTACAAATGCCATGTAATTTTAATCGAATGTATGTATAAATTCCGGGACATTATCAATAAAGGAATATCCAATCCTGGTAAAGGTAGATTTTGCTTAAGTTGTTGTCAAAAAGCATGAGTGCAGTTGTATGATTGTTTAAATGTCTATTTAAAACAAAAAAACTAAAATGATTGATTTGACATGGTTTTTATCACAAATACAATGTTTTGAAGAATGAAAAAATAGTATTTGCTAGAAATCAGTGTTTTCATAATACCATAAGTTTAATTTGTAGCCACAAATAGTTGTTATAGCTTTACTTTTTGAAAATTATGAGGAAAACTTTTTTTGTGTTTTTACAACGTATTTGTTTTACCTACTTTTTTATCAACGAAACTTTTGCGTTTATTATTTTTTTCAAGTAATTAAACTATTATCTAGTTTAATCCTGCCGCCTATTAAGTGTTCCCTTATACTTTGTGACTTTTATTTTACGTGTTAATGTCCTAAACGCAGTTCAAAAGTTCAATTAATTTTTTTACCATGATTTTTACGTAAATTGAATGCTTTTTAATGACGTATAAGTGTTAATTTTCTATCGTTGTGCTTGTTTATCAATATGATTTTATTGTTTTTGATTTATGCACTTACGTTTGAGTTTTAAATGCAGCTTTTTATCCTTATATGCTTTTCGATGTATTTGAAAAACAGTTATACATTAGTATTTCTAAATTTTGAAACAGCTTTTGGCATTTTCGTAGATGCAAACAAATGCAATGTAATTAACGAATTCGATTTATTGTTCGAAATTCTATCAATTGCTGTTTTGAAAGGTAAAAATATAATTTCTCGATTCTCATAATTAAACTGCTAGTTGATTTGAGAGCTAAATGTAGCAGTTTTTGTTGCTAAATTAGCTTTTTAAGGTAAAATCATTTTATTAATTGCAATACTTTGTGTAACATAAAAATAAATTAGTTTTAGAAAACTACATATACCTTAATTAATGTTTTTATTTCTGAAAACAGTTTTTAAGTTATTGGAACATGTTGAAGTTATTGAAACAATAGTACTTAATTTTGAAGTAAATAGATGATTAAATTTTTTTTTGTATTTACACAAAAAAAAAAAACAGAAATTTGGCCAGATATATCAAAATTTATATATTCATTGACTGCATTCTACAAATAAATACAATTTAGCAAAAGAACTAAATCGAAAGAAAATAAAAGAGTAATTGAAAAATGTAGTAGGTTTCCCGTCAAGATCTAGCATAAGAATTACAAATAAAATTTCAAGTATCAGTATTCAGTACAGAAGTATTTTATCTGAGTTAAATTAGATAATAGTCGGTCAACCTAACAATCTTACTTAACCTAAAAATTGTAATTTAAAAAGAGCAAAGAAAGTGCAAATCAAGGTGTACACCAGGTTTATGCTACCTTTTTTTTCCTAAAAGAATCCTAAAAACTGCCCTAAGTATGCAAATGACCTTTTATATTTTTGCTGTTCATCATTAACTCCAGAATATTTAGTGTAAGATTCGATTTATGGAATCATGGCCCCTTTGTAGCTTAAAGCCCCCTAAATTTAACTAGTCAGTTTTAAAAAACGTTGGTGTTAAATTTTTCTTGTTTCACTTATTTTCTGTTTAATAACTATTCATCAACTAACTTATTTTCAACGAACAGACCAGGATTTCCCTACCCCTTTTTTTCAAAGGCCTTCTAATCAGATAACAAAAAATCTATGGCCTCATTTAACAAATTTACTGAAAAAATTACCATTAAAAACACTTATGACTTTTTTTTTGCATTTTCATTAACTCAAGAATACTTGGTGTAAGTTTCAATTTTTGACCTCATGGCCCCTTTGGCCCCATTGCTTCTCATGGCTCCTATGGGCCCATTAATGGAAACCTAGGAATAGATCAATCAAATAATCCTCAGCAATTTTATAACCACAATAAATAGTTAACAACAACTGATTTAAAGTGTTTGGATTTATAATTATAAATATTTCCTTTAAATTAAAGAAAAATACAAAAAATTATTAGGGAAGACTGTTAAGTCAGCTTTGATAAACTCATATTATAATTACAACTTAGTAATTTAATCAAGTACCACAATTTTACATCTAGACTTTTTAAGTTTGTTTAAATGACATTAAACTATTGTAAAATTAAATTACAAGTTGTTAAAATCTAAATAGTAATTATTAAAATATAAAATCAAAATAAAGAAGACTATTTATTCTTCAAAATTTAAAGTAAAGTTATAACATACAGACTATAAAATACAAATTTAAAAAAAGTAAATAATATTAACAAACTAAAAAAATAGATGAGAGTTTAATTAATTTAAAATTTATTTACTAAAAATCCTCTAAAATAGAAAGTCATCAAAAATAGCTTTTAATAATATTACAGGGTTGCTACAAGGTCAGGAAAATCCATTAAATATAGGTGTTTTTGAAAAAAAGTAAGGAAAAGTCAAAAATAAAAATAATAAGTCAGAGTTTGTCATTTTCAACTAACAAAATTCCATATTTTCAATGCCTTCAAATGGTAAAAAATTAATAAAAATTCAGACTAAAATTGCTAAGTTTTTCTAGAAATTTACAAAATTATTTGAGTTCAAATGCCTTCATCTAGTATAAATAAATAATATATCAACTGAAAATTTTTTCTCTCACCATATTGAACAACTACACTACTTGAACAAGCAGTTTTTGTAAGCTTTTAAGTATTGATGATCTGTAGCAAGGAAACTTTTCATAGTGAAACTGTGATATATACACAAAAGATTATCTAGCACAATTTTAGCATCAAAAAGTTTTTATTTAAGTCAATAATTGAGGCAGCAAAGTTGGAGGTAAAAATAAATTAGTGCAAATAGAAAAGATATGAAGCCTACAAGTTGTGGCTCGATTTAGAGAAAATATTCTCTTTGACAACTATAGGGGGAACCAATGAGAACGATTCAAATAAAATGAGACAAATGATTTTTACTGCCAAGAAAATTGAGCGGGTTACAGACCAGATTAAGGAAACAAAATTTTCATTAGATGAAGAGGTTGAAGTGCTAATAAAGATACGGAGAAATTAAATTTTTCTACATATTATAAAAAAGAAACAGTGGCTAATTAACTTATTTATTCTTTCAAGTTTTTAATTATACAAGTTAGTTACTGTTTTAAGGTTTTAGTTGTGATTGTTTTTTTTTCCTAATTTAAGGTTTTAGTTGTAAAAGTTCCTTATATGTCGTTTTGTTTATTTAAATACATTTATGTTAGGAAATAATAAAAAGCTGTGTCTTTTTTCAGACAAGCTCTGTTTATAAAGTAATATTACAAGTACTTTGCTGATAGAGCTGTTTATTGTAAATACATCAGTCATACACAAATGGTTCAAGTGATGTAATGAGAGTTTGATGAATGAAATCAGCAAAAAACTGTTGTTTTAAACTGTATAAAAATTAGATTGAAAGCTTTATATAGTTTTAACTGTTGATTATGTATTTTAGAATATGTTTAAATCAAAAGTTTGATTTAGAAAAGTCTGAAAAATTTTAGTAAAAAGTCAGGAAATGATTCTTAATTTGATCTGTGGCAACCTTGTACTTATAGTTGTAGACAAATATTAAAAAACTGAAAATTTTGTACATTAAAACAAAATTTCATAATTATGCATCATACTAAAGTCATAATTTGATAAATGAAATAAATTTTTAGTTTCAAAATTATTTTTCCACATTTTGCAAACATTTTATTACTAATCTTTGAAAGCTATTTAAATTAAATTTTAAAACCACTCAATTAATCAAGAACTTTTTTCATATTTATGTATAATCAATAAGTTTACTATATTACTTCTTTAACTTTGTTGCTTTGTTAAAATATACAATTTTTGTAGTTAAAATAATACCGTTAAAATTATAAAAATCCCAAAACCTTATTTTTTTATATTGTAGGGCAAAAAGAACTAGTTTGAAAGATTTAGTAGTTAGAATTAAATATTAAAAATGTGTAGCTATAACTTTAATACAAAACTTATTTCTAATTATAATTTTAACTAATAGGGACACTATAAAGATTTAAACATTGGTAAACCAATAAGAAGCACCAGTTATAATTTATGGTGATGAATCTATCTGTATTTAAAATACCATATAGGTGAAATTTCTTGTTTCATTCTTTAATTATTAGTGTAAATGATTTTTTTACTTGGTTAAAATAAATAATACATCATCAATTAGTTAACTACAAACTAGAAAATACATATCTTTACCTTTTTGAATATTAAAATAGTTCCTTTGAGAGATACAATAACTTCTTAAACACCAGAATATTAGCTTCCAGTACAGTTGTAATGGTGAATTGTCTAGTTAATAAATTATGTGGACTAATTGTTTTTAGCTGTATGTCAAGTGTAAATGGTGTCATGATATTAATTAAAAAAGGTTCATTTGAATCACTAAAAATACTCAAAAAAGCTACATTGGCTTGTTTATATACTTTAAACATTTTTCTAGCTGTTAGAATGATGACAATTATTTGTTTGATTTAACTTCCACAAAACTTGTTTTTACAATAAATCAGTAGGGAAACCATGTTGGATCCTGTTATGAACTTTTATGTTAAACAGGGTACTAAAATGATTTCCTTGTTGAAATAAGCAGTAAATGATTTTCATTAAAGTGTTTACTTGAGTTTCATTGCTGAACAAAGGTACCCTGTAGATTGTTTGTCTGTAACTGTTTGACTGGTGAAAATAGATTTTTAAATTAATTAAAAATCTGTTAGCACCAATCATTTAGCTCAAAACACATTTTTTAAGACATTAAACATTTCTCAAGATTTTTTTTTTAAAGGTTAAAGACAAACATTTCTAACCATTCATACTTTGTGCTTCAATAACAATCGTATATGCAGTAAATCAGCAAGGTAATTATATTAGTTCCTGTTAGAAAAATTAATATTTAACAGGGGACTAATAGAACTACCTTATTGAAATATGCACGAATTAATTGTTGTTGTTTGTTTCTTCATCTCTTCAGTTTGTAGATTGTTTTTTTGTAACTGTATGACTGAAAAAGATACTTCTTTTGAAACAAAGAAATATCCATTTCAAATCATTTAGCTACTGAGACAATTTGTGTCATATTACAATGTAATATGTAGTAGGTTGTATGTTTGTAACTGTATGACTACTGAATTACTTCTATTTAAAACAAAGAACTAGTAGCGCTAATCATTCAGCTCTTAACACATATTCATGGTTACATGAGCTTCTTGGTTGGTACTTTTGTGGTTAATTTTTTTGTAATTACATAAATAATGAATATAGATCTATAAGGTTATTTAAAACAAGAACGATGAGCAAACTTCCATTTTATTACATACAACGTAAGATAACTATGCTTTTTTAATGTTTTTGTACAACAATCTAACAAGTTTGCTAAATACTAATAAGAAACTATTAACAACTGTATGGTATTGCAACATTTTTTTGTTCTGTTGTACTGGAGACATTATAAATAGTTAAAATACTTTTATAAAATAATTTATAAGGATAACCAAAATTATATGTAGCTAATAAAATATACTACTGCAGGGTTGCCACATTGTTTTTACAAATTTTTTCAGGTTTTCTGATTTTCTTCCAGGTTTTTAAATTACACGTGTTTTGGTTAACTTTAGATTAAAATTACATTTGTGGTGAAAAAACATTAAAAAGATACTGTAAACAGTCTTTAAATATCCATAAAACAAAAAATGAAAAAGATATGAAGATATGTATATCGTTATTATAGATTTCTCGTGTCAAACCGAAATTCAACTACTTAACATATATAGTTAGCTTAAAATTCTAAACTTTTTAGTGAGTTTTGTTCAAAAATAAAGATTCTTTTAGGTATTTGTTTTAATATCAAATTTCAGGTTTTTCAGAAACCCTATACCGTAAAATCAGGGAAGCTCTTATAGTCATAATTTATCTTTGTTTACTTTCAATCAAAAACATTAAGAGTAAAAACAATTTCATTTATAAAATAAAACTAAATTTTAAATGAAGAAGAGAAATTAATTATTTTTAGGCTTTAACCATCTTCTGAAATTTGGAAAATTTTTTTTTATTAATATCATTTTCAACATAGTACTTACAATTTAGTTGTGCAAAAAACTGAGTGATATTATCTGAGACATAAATTAGTTAAGGATCACATGTAAAAGTTTTTAAAAAGTTGGCTGTATACAATAAAAACTTAAAAAATTGCCTGAGCTAGCTTCATTGTATAAAACCCAAATATGTTTTAATGATCTTCAATTTAATATTTAAAAACTTTCAAACAAGCCTGATATGACCAAACTGTATGGAAACTCTGCAAATTATATATTTTATTTTTTATGAACATTATATAAGTTAACATTAAATATTTAAAGTTGCACAAATGCTTTTCCAGTTGCTTTCAAACAATGCTTTAAAAATGCTGTATTATATCAAAGACCAATTTAAATAAATCTATCAACTTATTTAAATTAAGTATATATCTTTCAACTACTAAACTTTTATATAAGTTAAGTTACTGATGTTTATGTGTCTGATATTATTCGTAACATTGCATCAGCGAAAAAAACTTTACAAAGTTATCAAAAATGGTCAAAATCGATATTCATAAAGACCATAATTGTTTCTTAATATAACCAGGGATTGCTTATCATTTGTTTAAAACTTAAAAGTAGATTAACAAAACGAATTACATGATTTAACCAAAGCTAACGAACAATTAATAAAATAAAATAAAGTTTTTGGGTATGAATAAAAATAGCTTCTAATTAGGTTAATGTATAACATTTTCCAAATCATTTTATTCAATTAGTTGTAAATAAACTAAGTAATGTTTGACTAAAAACGTCAAAAAATATTAAAATAAGAAATAACATTTATAATTTCAATTTAAACTAAAGGACTCTTGAAATGTGGTTGCTTTAGATATTTATAATTATTACTATGTCTGAAACAAATAATGTATTATGTAGACAAATTTTAAAGACTCACCAACGTTTATTGCGAAACCTGATGTACAGCTAGCGAAGAGAGCAGCTTAATATTTTGCAATAGAAAATAAAAGTTGTTTGGCTGTACCAAACTGACAAAAAAGATTTCAAATTATGTAGATAATTATTATTTTATTTTAACTAAATATATATGATATAAATCTTAAGTTATATTTTTAAAATAATTTGCATCTAATGACTCGTATTCTTAAGCTTTTAATCTAAAATATGTTTTTTATGAGTTTAAACTATAACAGAGGTTGGCTTGGCTCTATCTTTGACTTAGATTTTTTTAGGTTAGCTGTGTCAAGAAAACAAAGTAAATTACGAAAATTTACTTATTATATCCAACATAACTTGTTATCTAAACGTTTAGTAAAACAAATAATTTAAAAAAGAAGACAATTATGGTATGGAAAGTGATAACAATATTTCTACTGAAAAAATCATACAAGTATTTTTATAAATTAAAACTGAAATTAAAACAAGATCCTTTTAAATATGTTCTAAATCTTGTTGTTAGTTAAGTTTATGCTATATATACATTACTTTTTTCCTAAGTAAAAAATAAGTAAAAACATATATAAAATAAAAAATGAAAAACTACTTCCAATTTATAAGAAAAAAATAAAATTTTTATATCTAATGATAATTAAAACAAAGTTAAGTGCTATACATTCGCCGTTTTTATAGCCATATAGCCAATAAATAGTAACGATTTAGGCAAGGCTAGCAATGCAGTTTAGCTGCGATAATAAAAGATACATAAATGAGCAAAACGCTAATTTTAGAACTCACTTTATTAGCATATACACATCCCGTTTTTATTTGAAACAAGAGAAAGTAAGTTTGTTTTAAAAACTGCTTTAACAAGTTTTCAATGATGTTGAAGTGGCTAAACTATTACAGTTTAAAAATGTATAGTAGTTGTAGTAAATAAAGATCTTGATTCAGAATTTACGATGAAAGAGTATATGTAAGTTATTTATTAGAATTAATTTATTATTTTAGACTTATTTAAAACAGTTGTACTGTTTTATATTCTAATTTATTTAACATTTTCTTTTTATAGTGCTTATTTATAGTAAATAACATGGGTTGTTTCCCGACTTAGTAAAGTAGTTTATATTTTTTCAACTAGACGTTTAAAATTTAAAAAAAATGCTTAAGTTTACAATCAGCAGTATTTAAGTTTGTAAACAAATACTACATTTTTATCCATTTAATGAGTAACTTGATTTCTTTTAAGTTCTACTAATAAAGTTAAATTTGTATTAATATAAACGTGTTACTTTATGTAGATGGTTTGTAATTCATTAGAATAGTTAAATGCATTCTTTATAATAAAATTGCTTAACTTAGTTTTATTTTATTTTGTGCTACCATATATATATTCTATTTTTAACATAAAAGTTTATAATCTTAATAGAATTTATATTGTCAAAAATTCTAAAACTAGAAAATAAAAAAGGAAATGATTCTAGTAATCTAAATAGAAAGAACTCATAAGATAGTAATTAAAATGCATAATTTAATTAAGTTTGTTTATGATTCACAGTAATAAGAAGAAATACACTCAAAATCTATCATTCAAAGTTTTTTAAAGTTTACATAGGTAAAGCACTTAAAAATAAAATAAGTAACATCATTTCATAACAAAATATTTACTTCATGACAGCAAAAGTTAATCATATAATTGTAATTCATTACTATACTTAATAATATGTAAAGGAATTTACTATTTTGTAGTCAAGTGGTATGTTTTCATCTGTATTAATAAAAAGGAAAATAAAATACTTTACAGCTTAAAAATAGTTAATAAGATTTTTATGACACTTTGAAATGATTCAGAGATGCAGTTTCAAAATAATCTGAATTCTAGGCCAAAAAGCAAGAGTTCCATGGTCAAAGGAGGTAGCATAACAAAATGTGAGTATATTTCTGTAACATGTTACATTATGATACGTAA
This sequence comes from Thalia democratica, assembly GCF_965202585.1. NCBI lineage: Eukaryota > Metazoa > Chordata > Thaliacea > Salpida > Salpidae > Thalia > Thalia democratica. The sequence continues at coordinate 31,016,899 of NC_139169.1, read as the reverse complement.
TAGTCCATGTTACAACTGGATTAGAATAATTTACTATAAGTTACTTATATTTTTATTTTTGTAAACTATATGATTTTATACCTAACTCTATATCACACCATTTTTTAACTATTAAGAGGACAATTAAACTAAAAACTTATATAAATATACTAAATAACTTAAATTAGTTCAATTTATATTATGCTGGTTTATTTTTGTTTTAATAACTTTTTACATTAGGGTTCTTAATTACCCTGTAAAAATGATAAGTTTTAAGTAACTCATTAAATTTCGTTCAAGTTTTTGTTATCATTTTAAAAAATAATAAGACTTATTTATCTAATTTTTAACATTGACGCCGTTTTTACATTTTTTTAAAAACAACCGTTATGTAAATTATCCGGGACTTTAAAATTTGACTACCAATTTTTTTACTAAAATTAAGGTACATGTAGCAATCAGACAAAAACAAATTGTACGCGTTTTTAAAGACTATTAGAAGAAAGTTTCATGGAGACACTTTCTGAAAAAAACTAACAAAAATTAACTAAACAATGATAAAAAAGTAGTAAAAGTCACATATTCTATTATGAAACTTTCTCTAAACTGTTTCAAAACGTCTTTAATGTAATTTTGTGATGATTGCCAATTTACAAAACTCTAATCAAAAAGGTCAATTTCAAGATCTTATACAATTTTATAGGGGTGGTTTTTATATAAATGTAAAAAGTTAGGATTCTAATTTTTTGTCTTGGTTTTTATGTTGTTTGCAACGTCCAAAAAGTTAAACTAAGCTTAACTCCAAAGACTCGGCAATAAATGGACTCTGTAGTACAGTAGTTTAATTGGCAAAAAATTAGTACCTTTGCAGTTTTTAATTGATATTGACTTTATACGAAGAAAAAGGCTGGCAAATTTCCTAGTTTGCGGGCAGGATATTGCAATTTTATTCATAATAATTCACCTAATCTAATAGACATAGATTAATTTGGATCACATTACCTTGTAAATATATATTACAACAAAGTCTTCAATTTTTCTAAACAAACAATTTAGTTAATATTTTGATATACACAACTCAAAAGTTAACTTCAACTTAAATAAACATATTAAGGTAAATTCCTCTAAATATTTTTAAAATTTGTTGCTAATTACAAAAGTATACCTTTTTGTAGGAGTAGGGAGTACTGCACATTTTTTGGTCCTATTGTAAAATTTTTATAAGTACCTTTGATTCAGATGTTTTTTTGCTTCTTTTAGAAGAATCTAAAAAAAGAATTGAAAAAGTTCAATAAAAAAATTAGTTGCCTAAAAAAAATTTTACCCCTAAAAATCACATACATTTCGATTTTTTGACTTAAACAGTAATAAAATCACTTATACATGTCCTAGATTTAAAATTTTTGTCTTAAATGAAAGATTATACTTATTTACATATATTTAAAAAGATATTAACTGCTTTTGAAGTATTATGACGTCATAATCATCCTATATGTGCAAAAATTTTCTGTAAAATGTAGAGGCAGGGAGTATAGGACATTCTTTAGGTCCTACTGCAAAATTTGATTAAGTACATATGATTCGGAGTTTTTTTGCGTAGTTAAAAAGAATCTAAAAAAAAAAAATATTTTTGCAAAAACTAAAAGTTGCTAACCAAAAAACTGATTTCAACCCCAATAATCAGATGTTTTTTGATTTTTCGACCTAAACAGTAATAAAATTACTTAAACATGTCCTAGACTTATAATTTATATCTTAAATGAAAACTAATTATTATAGGCATAAACTAAAGACATTTCAACCGCTTTTGTTGTATTATGATGTCATTATTACACTAAGTATGCAAATTTTGTCAGTAAAATTGTACTGTTTTTTTTTCTAATATAAAAAGCAAAACTTCTACCGTTTTACTTTTAGTTTTTTGATTTAGAATATAAAGTGTGTCAAGTCAGTTAGGCAGAAAGATAAAATTGATGTAATGTCATTTCAATTGCATGCTAATATATGTATAAAATACATTTAAAATCATCTTTCGTTATTAGAACAAATGATTACACCCTTATATAGCATAGAAAGTGCATGTAAATTTATTAAAATTAGTGTAATTTTATTCTTTAAGTTTAAGAATTTTTGTTTAAATAAACAATAAATGTTTATCTTAAGTTTTTCTTTAGCTTCAAGTATGTTATTGTTTTTAAATTACTAATAGTTAAAGTTATTAATATAATCGTACTTCTAAATAAATTAAAACTTAATTTGTCAGTATGTTTAAATATTTTAATTCTCAAAATTTAAAGCTTTTTATAAAATCTTTTTTTAGTTTTAAACTCATAGCAGTATATTTTCATTGAATTTACTCAAACAAAATGTTCTCAATAATTTTGGTTTTTAATAACGGAAAGTGATTTTAAATGTATTTAATACATAAATCAACATGCAATTGAAATGACATTACATCAGTAATATCTTCTGCCTAGCTGACTTGACACATTTTATATGCTTAATCAAATAACTAAAAGTAAAACGGTAGAATAATTTGCTTTTTATATTAGAAAAAAAAAAATTACAGACAAATTTGCATATTTAGTGTAACAATGACATAATACAACAAAAGCGGTTAAAATGTCTTTAGTTTATGCCTACAATTATAAGCTTCCATTTAAGATATAAATTATAAGTCTAGGACATGTTTAAGTAATTTTATTATTGTTAAAGTCAAAAAATCTAAAAACATGTGATTATTGGGGTTGAAATCAATTTTTTGGGTAGCAACTTTTTTTTGTAAAATTTTATTTTTTTTTATAGATTCTTTTTAACTAAGCAAAAACTATCCGAATCATATGTACTTATTTCAATTTTAAAGTAAGACCAAAAAAATGTCCTATATTCCCTGCCTCTACATTTTACAAAAATTTTGCACATTTAGGGTGATTATAACGTCATAATACTTCAAAAGAAGTTATTATTTTTTAAATGTTTGTAAATATGTATAATCTTTCATTTAAAACATAAATTATAAATATAGGACATGTATAAGTTGTTTTATTACTGTTTAAGTCAAAAATTCAAAAAGTATGTGATTTTTAAGGGTAAAAAAAGTTTTTGGGGCAGCAAACTTGTTTTGAATTTTTTAATTTATAATAAATTCTGTTAATGGTTAACTATAAATACCATTTTTATTATAAATTTTAAAAACAGCCTTTATTAATATAGTTAATTAAAACTGTTTCTGTATTTAGTATCTTAACATATTATTTACCTATAAAATAAAGTAAATTGATGTTTTAATACATCTTTAATTTTTCTAACCTTTATTCAAAACAACATTTTGATGTATTAAACCTAATAGTCAACTCCAAATTAAATAAACATAATAAGGTAAAATATTCTAAATGTTTTAAAACTTGTTGCTACTTTCAAAATTATACCTAGAAGGACATATTCAATCATTAACAAGCCATATGCTGTATGTTGCACAACTGTAATCCAATAAAATATTTCTAAGATTAACCTGTAAACCTGTCTTTGTTATTGTTTAAAAAAGAGCATAGAAAAACATTAAAAAAAAAATTTTACATAATAAACTATAAATACCATTTTATTATAAAGACTAAACACGTACTTTATAACTATTATTATTTGAAACTTTTGTTTTTTACTGTTTTTAGTGTCTCAACTCAACATATTATTAACCTATAACAAACTTTAAATTGATGTTATAATTAGAGTTTATAATATCCTTAGAAAAAGAAAGAATAAGTCAATACACATAAAATATTATTTTTATCAAAATAAAAAGACATTTAGATCAAATGTTACAGTTTCTATACGCACAAGTAAATATTACTGATGTAGATAATATTGTTTTTTAAATGTTTCAATTGTGTATAGTAATTTAGATTAGTAATAACGTGTTTCCAAAACAAAATATAACAAACAAATAAATAAACATAAAATTAGTTTCAATGTTTTATTATTGTACTAGTTTAATAATGCTAGTGTCCTGTACAATACTTTAAACTGTATCGATGAGGTGTGCGACTAAATAACCAAAAAGATTTTCATAATCAGGTCCTAGAATTAAGTATTGAGCCCATGTTTTGTCGTACAATAAACGATATATACATACTATATGTATGTTTATATATAAAATCAAATAGTAAGTTTCTAAATAAAGTAAAGTTTATACATTTGTTGTCTTTATAATGTGAGCACTTTGTTTTAGTTACAATTAGTTTAAAAATAAATAACTTTACAGCATAACTGACTTTTAAAAGCGGTTTTCACATGTTATCTATGCATTTTCTGACAATAATTAATAAGAGAAATAAAACATTTAGTTCATGCTTATTCTTTTCTTTTTTTAAACTTAAGAATTCCTTTAAACGTTATTTACTAGTAAAGTTTGTCTAATGTGGTCATTAAATTTGTTTTTTTAACATTATTCATAGTCTCAAATCTAAAATATCGCCTATTTACTGTTGCTTGGTTCAATGCTTTTTGCTCAAGTATTTTTTATGGTTAAAAATTAACAAAAAATTTTAATTAATTGATTAATATTACGTCTGTAAGCAAATAAATATTGTTGTTTACTGAGCAGAAAATTGATTATTTAATAGATTTGCTCTTTGGAGCTTTTGAAAGTTTTTGTCTTTTATTAATCTTTTGATTACTTTTTAATTACTTGTTTACTATATTAATTTGTAAACTTTTATCTCTTGTTAGCTTTGTACTCTACTGAAGAGAATTGCTCGACATGTATCTAGTTATATTGAAACTTTAATTATTAAATATTTATTTATTTTTTTTAAAGTAGAATTTTTTTTTTTGTTACTTCATAATATTCTTCTACCAAACTTATTATCTCGATTTTTTAAAATATATAATAGTTATAATATCATTATTTTATATTGCAACATTTAATGTTATAGATTTTAGGTTTTGTGAGTATTTGCCTATATGTATATAAAAATTTAGAACTAACTTACTTGTTATATATATTTTTTTTTAATTAGTTATCTTAAATTTTTATAAAATGAAAAGAATACAAAAAATTATTTTGGCTAACTAAGACAATTACTTTTGAAATAACTTAAAACATATAATGGTTTCGCCTTATTATAGTTAAGTTGCTTAACTCAGGCTTGTTTGAGTATTTTTTTTAAATTTCATGCTAGTTTTATGAATTTTGTATTTCTTTTGAGAAAAAAGAAAACAAAATTCAAAAGTTTTATTTAAAGTTTTTGTAAAATGAAAAGAATGCAAAAAATTATTTTGGCTAACTCAGACAATTACTTTTGAAATAACTTAAAAACATAAAATGGTTTCGCCTTATTACAGTTAAGTTGCTTAACTCAGGCTTGTTTGAGTATTTTTTAAATTTCATGCTAGTTTTATGAATTTTGTTTTCTTTTTTCTAAAAAGAAATTCAACTAGACAAAAATTTAATTTGAAAGTACAGAAAAATACTCAAATTTTAAAAGAAGAATATCTTTTTGTATTTAACTCCTAATTTTTTTTTTGTTTTCTTTTCATAATTTTAGATCAAGGGTCGGCGAACTGCGGCTGCCTTTGAGACAAATGCGACCTTCAAAGTCAAAATCTGCGGCCCATGAGCTCCTTTTCAGCCAAAAGTATACATTACAAAAACACTAAAAATTAAGTTTTTCTAATTAAAACTTACAGTTTTGTTCATAATTTAAAAATACTCAATTTTAATGTTCTAATATTGTTAATTTATCTAATTTTTAATCGTGAATAATATTTTTATACTGATTACTAGAACTTTTTAAAAATAAATGCGGCCCTTAAAGGTGTTTTTCTAAATAGTGCGGCCCGCGAGCAATTTTTTTTAGGAAAATTGACCCACGAGTTACATAAGACTTCCAACCCCTGTTTTAAACTAAATCAGGCTAGTTTTGTACACTAATACATGTGTTGTAATCTTCTATTTAAATAATTTAAAAATTATTAAAGCACGTTTAAGGGTTTAAAACACAATAATTTTTTGTTAGACTTTTGAAATATTATATTTTTATCATTAATTCTCTGTATTGTGAACTGATTTAGTCATCTTTTTACTTCCAAGATATTTATAAAACCACAAAAAGTTTAACTTTTTTCCAAAATTTTATCATCAAAATGACTATGTTAGTGTAGCAAATTAAAAAAATTTAGTGTGAGCTGTAATAAAATTTTAACACTTAAAGTATTTAATTAGTTCATTTTATTTTCCATTAATGTATTTTAATCATTCTAAAAACTGTTAATATCAAACCGAAAGAAGTATAAAATTACTTAAAACATTTGAATTCTTACTATTTTTACAAAAGTGTTTATTTAATATAAAAATGTACAAATGCAATACTTTTAAAATTCTTCTGGTGTTTTTTTTTAAATCTTCTTTCATAATTCCAACCATATTGATACATAATTAATGAATGTATTGTCTATGTTGATAAAATACTGAGCCCTTAGCAAATTTGTTATACGTTTGTTCCAACTAACTCTAGACTTACCTGAAAATTCTTATTTTTTTGAAGAACATACTATGTTTGAATCATAAATTAGTCTCGAACTAAACACTTAAAACTCTTAGTAAACGCGTATTAATCACTTACAGCATAATGAGTTAAGTGTCAATTTAAACTAAACACTCTTTTTAAAGTTCTAAAGCCTAACATAAATATAGTGTTGTGCTACTAGTTTAGTTAAATATTGAAGTCTTTTTACAACAGTAATTTTGTTCACTTTTCAAATTGTTTTTTTTTTATGTATAAAACCATTAAGCTATCTTTTTTTTTTGTATGTGTTGTATAGTGGTACATATTGGAACCTCTTACAGGTGTTTTAGTTTTTATAAGATTTGTCTCAAACTTTGTTTTAACAAAAATTTCTTGTTTACCAGAAAAATAAATGGCTTTTAATTCTAACTTTCTTGAATTATTTTAATTACCATGATTTTCTCGGGAAAGATATCCTGAGTTGAACTAATTTTTTTGTAATAAACCAGTTTAGAATTTTATATGTAAATCATTTAAAAAAATGGTTTGTTTTAAAGTATATTTCTACTATGCTTATGCAATTCTAAATTTAAAATCACTTAATAAAATGATCTACTAGCTTACATGTTTTTTATTTAAAAATGTTGACATGTCTTTATTATTTTTCAAAACCAGTATTAATTAGTTTTATTATTTTTGACTGTTAGTTGTATAATTTTAAGAAAGAAAATTCTAGATATTTTGAAGCATTTAAAGTTCTAATCAAATAAATCCTTTAATATTAAAATTCCAACATTTTGCTTCTTCAATTAATTTAATATATTTATAGGAAAAGAATTACAACTTGTTGTCAAACTATATACCATATTTTTTTATTCACAGAAGCTTTCTAAAATTAAACGTTATTCTGTGTAAAAAATATGAAATATTTGATTAGAAATTGACTAATATCAATTAGTAAACTTGAAAAAAATTAAGTTAAGCTAGTGTTCAGCTCATAACAGTCTCTTACTGTTAAAATTCTGTACTTTTAAAATAAATTGCAAACTCCTCTAAACACCCGGCTGTTAATTGTATCAAATTTTAAGAAATTTCCAAAAGTGTCCTTAAAAATAATCAAGGGAAAATTTTTTGACAAATTACTTGTTTCACATTAGTTTAGGCTTCTGAGTTACAAAATTATCTTTTAAGTATTCTAGATATTTTAAGTTTTAGTTGGACCCTGTTAAAAATGTTTTATTATATCAAGGGTTTACTTTTAAGTTCACAAATGGAAAATAAGCTAGTCTGCTATTAATACAAATTAAAAAATATTATAATTTGTAACACCATAAGTAACCATTCATGCATTGACTGAGAAGAGGATATTAACTTTCAGTGACTTTACTAGGAAAATTAAATTAACCTATTGTTTACAACTTTACTAAAATATGAACAGACATGTATTTTTACTATTGTAGAGACACTTAATGTTTTTGATAGTTAATACAGTAGGTTTTCATTTATGTAATTTAAAATAAATTTAAGCTTCTTTTAACCGTATTGACATCACCTTTTTAGGTTTTATAATTTTCTGTTATTTTTTTTTATAGACAGCAGGTCCAAATAAATCTTGAACTCAGGCTTTTTTGATTTCTTTTGCAAAACTAAGGCTAGTTTTTCAGATTTTAAGTATTTAAGTTTTAAAAAAAAGTATTTTTATTTTAAGTGTATTTCTCTTCTTGATTTTAAGTTTTCATTTTATTGTTGTTACGTTTTTTATTATTAAAGCTTAATTGAAAGTAAAATAATTCAATTTTTTACTTAACTATTTGTTTCTTTTTAGAACTACGTTTGACTTAAGGCTGTTTCTCTTAAATTTTTTTTAGACAACTTTTTATAAAGACTTAACTTAATAATTTTTATGAACTAATTTTCTTATTACAACTTTAATTGTGTTTTTTTTTTTTGTTGCAATTAAAGTCTTCAAGTAGACACATATTAAGTTTACTTCTTTGAAAATCCATATATTCCTTTTTCTATATGGTAAATTTGTATTGCTAACCTTATTTTTCAAATTGAAATAAGATATCATTCTACTTGATTTATATTTAAAATGTACATCATTGATTTTAAAACATTTCAATTATAAATTACTTTTAAGCTCAAACAGAATTTTTTTTTTCTATTAATTTTTTTGTTTTAAAATGATATTTTTTATACACTATTTAAACAAACACTGACCTTTTTAACATTTTAGCTAAAATTTTCCTTTTCATGATTCAGTTTATGCTCAGCACATTAAAAGTTTTCGTCATAATTTATAGTAACTCAACTTTTTTTTGTCTTTAATTTAGTTTACAGTTTTATATTTATTATGTTTGCGATGAGTTTAATTTTTACTATTATTACTTAATAAATAGGTATTTAATCTAATCTTATTTAATTAAGATATTAATTTTAAAACATATATACTATTATTATAATATTTCTTTTAACAAAATGGGGTTATAAATTTCGGAAATGAACAAAACTGTGTAGTCATCATTAATTCTATAAATCAAAAAAAAATATATATTTTTTAGTCATGCAACAAAAAAATATAATAACTATATTCACTTACAATTCACAATACTTTTTTACATAAAGTATTCTTGGTCAAATAGATTAATTTACAAAAAAATTAAAATAAGAGCATTATACATATTTTTATTTTTAACCATTAAAAATAACATGTCTTAAATCAAGTTTTATAATTAAGGATAGTATGGCATCAAGTCGAATAAGAACTTTTCTATCAGTAAACGAAAAAGCTCAAATCAGAGTTCGCATCAACCATGGAAGATACAAAATATTGAGATTTAGTACAAGATGATGAAAATATGTAAGTTGCTTTTCAATCAATATAAACTATAAAACTTTTAAAGAATAAATTATTTTCTTGAGTCATGAATTGCTGTTGATTAACTTCATTTTTTTAAGAACAATGGTAAAAAAATAACTTTAAATTTTAAGTACAGTGCTTATTCACGTATACGGACGCTAACTTATCCGGATTGTTTCAGTCTTTAAAAAAAATTCAAAAATTTTATATTAAACACAAACATTTTTGTCTCATACAAATATTTAAGCTATCATGCTGCAAAAAAACTTTAAGTGTATTCTTAAATACAATTTTATCTATTTTGCTATTTAGTTCATTATTATGACGTTCACTACTAAAGTTTACAATCAAACTTGTTCAAAACTAGAAAAATGTTTACAATTTGCATTATGATTAATGTGTTTTTGTTTCTAAAGACAAATTAAATTTATTCAGGGTTGCCACTTTACCTGGAAACCTGGAAAAACCTTGAAAAACCTAGAATTCGACAATTTAGGCAAAAATAACCTGGAAAAACATGGAACTTTGATCGTTGATCATTAAAAGAACCTGGCAAGACCTAGAATTTTAACAAATTTCACACTTTCAAGAGTAAAATTTCAATTTGACTCAAAAAATCTATCATATAAATGAAAAATTTCTGTCATCATCAAATTTTTTTATTAAATACATATTTAAATAGATTTACATTATCTTTTCAATGTTTTTATACTGTTTAACACAGTTACTTACCTTAGACTTATTTATAAACTAAAAATAGACCCAAAAATGTCTATTTTTAAAAACCTAGAAGAAATATGGCAAACTTGGAAAATTTTTTGATAAAACAAATGGAAACCCTGTTTATTGTTTCTCTTAGACAAAATGAATGTTTTTTTTATAAAAGTTAAGCCAGGTGGAATTATAAATGATGTATATTACTTGCTTGATTCTTGAATAACGTATATCGTTGCAGAGGGTTAATAATTTTAATTATTTTCTGCCTAAAAAATAATTAAATTCATCTTTTATTGTTCATAAAAATTATTATATTTTACTTTCAACTACTCAGAGACTCTTGTTGTCACGGGCTGTATTTCTAGTCAACTCGAGCACTTCTAAGCTCAAGTATTCCAATACTCCAGCCAAGTAGACTTGTGCTCTGGCAATAACATGTTCGCTCTAGTTTCCTCTTCTCAACAGACGGTGAATACGACTGACCGGAAACTGAAGTAAGATAGTTCTCTCGAAGGCTGCCAGGACTTGTAAAACTACTAAGCTATCAAATCTACAGTCTAGAGTTACACCCATTGATATAGCTGGTGAAATTCAAAGTTCATGCAGTGTCACAGCAAAACCTGTTAATCAAAACTTATCCTCAAATTTTTTAGAACCATTTTCAGTAAATAGACAGAAAAACAATGGATCACTCATCAAGAATGGTAAAAAAGATGAGAAGTAGAATTTTTCTGAATAAAACCATCCAAAATATTTATCCACATATTACTTTTACAATCAATGTAGAAGGACAAACCCTAGATCTTGGAAACTTGTGCAAGTGAGCACCATGCTGCCCATTAACAAACTATAAAATAAATACTACTTGAGTACAAAAATCGGCGTTTGCAATAACAAAAATTTTAGTAATAAACCAAAAGGATCTACCAAAAAATTTACAGTTTTTTGGGGACAATGACAGCAATGTTGTTTTTTTTAGACTCCAAGAGTGAAATTAGTATCCTCCCAAAATAACTTACTAACGGGATAAATAGGTATTTTCCACCTCAAAACAAAAATGTGCAGGGAAAATGAAATGGTATAATTTATCCCATCGGTAGTGCTAATGTTACTCTTAAATTAGGCAGTCTAAATCTTATTAAGCACAATTTCTTTAAAAATGCAAGACCCGGTAAACAATGGCATCATTGGGTTAGATATACTTATGAAACATCAGTTATCAATATCACCAGTTACAGCTGAATTAATTCAAAAAAAGTCTGGCCAAGCCGCCAAACTACTTTTCCAAAATGAATTAGTAGCTAAAATGGTAGCTTCAGTTAACAAAGTTGCAGTCACCAACAAATATTCTCAATTAAAGTAAAATGTAGAGCCCTGATAAATCAGTGTTAGGAAATCACTAGAGAGCCACATTATGATGAAAACCCCAAACACAATCACAGTTTAGAAATTGTGGTAGAAAATTATGAAGCAAAATTTACCAAACCTGTTGGGGACGAAGAGATAAAATAGAGATACACTTCAACGATCTCTGTCAGAGGGGCGTGGTAGAGCGAGGTAGTGGGGATACTTCCCCCGTAACATGTGTAAAGAAAGAAGATGGCACGTTAAGAGTTTACTTAGATTATACCAGGCTTAATTCTTTTACTAGACCTTTGTGTTGCCCACTCCAAAAAATTGATCGATTTTCTGCTATAAAACCAGGAGGAACTTGTTTCTTTACTAATATAGATTTACGAGAAGCTTATTTTAGCTTGCTCATAGCAGTTAAGTCCACAAAGTTTGCAACAGTGATAACTCATAACGGAGTTTTTATCCCATCACATTGTCAGTTTGGGCTGAAAAATTCCCCGATGCGCTTCCAAAGTATGATGGAAAGCCTATTAAGAAAAAAATTCACATACGTGTACTTAGATGACATCCTTATACATTCTAAAGTAGAGGAAGACAACTTTATGCACGTGGAAGAAGTCTTAAAGGTATTATCTCGTAATGGGCTGTTTCGAAATATGTCTAAGTCCACTTTTGCTAAACCACAACTAGAGTTCTTGGGACATTCAATAGGTGTCAATGAAATAGACGTATTGAGTACAAAGGTACAAGCTATAAGAGCTACCCCATACCAATTATTAGGGAAAATTTGAACAGATTCCTTGGTCTCATAAATTACTACCACTAATTTGTACCAAAAATAGCAGAAATCGGCTCTATTGGACATAAATTTTAAATGAACTCTAAGGGAACCCAAAAAAAACAAACATAATAATACTACAACTAAAAGATTGTTCAGGTGCAGTATTTTGAGAAAACAAAATGTGCTCTGGTAGAGGCAGCAACTTTAGAGTATTAAGACAATGACAAACCCCTTATACTGTACTCCAACGCTTCCGACACTCACGTCGGAGCTGTCCTGGAACAAAAAAAAAGAAGGGAAAATGATTCATCTTGCATTTTTCTGAAAATCCTTGACAAGACTTAGTAGATTTCGGTCAGTGTTCTACAAAGAACTGCGAGCCCTTTCACTAAGTATGAAACACTTTCATGCAAGAATATTGTGAAGAAAATTAATTGTAAGGTTCTTTAGAATTTGTGAACGCCGTCAAAAATGATTTAAAAGACCAGCTTTCTTCTGAGCAAAGGTATATGCAAAGATTAAAAGAATATGACCTAGGAATTATCCATATTCAAGGGTCAGAAAATCATGTTGCAGACGCACTCAGTCGCCCATCGCAAAAATAATCAATACATATCAGACGGTATGAGTTAGACTGCAATTATGAGGTAGTACTTGATTCTCAATCAAAGATTGAAGAAGAGCTGCAGTAGGAATCAGTAAATGACGACGAGGAAATAATTGGCCAAATTGTCTTAATAAGGATTCAATTGCGACACTCCAGAGAAATAAATCCAACTTCATAGAAACAGCTTTAGGCTTAAAACAGTTGGTTGAGTTTCTTTAACCACAAAACCTGACAGTTGTTATTGAGGAAGGATACCACAGGATAATTTTACCAACTTGTTTATGATTAGCCGATTTTAATGTGGCCCACAAACGACTTTATCTGGGTATAGAGAAATCAACAAAATTAGTGGCACAAGATTACTGGTGGTCAACTTTTTAAAAGGATGTTAAACATTTGAATCGGTCGTGCGTTGAGTGCCAAGCTGTCAAGGTAATTCGCCACTATTGGCAAACAATAGTTTTTTTCCTCAGCGGACAGAACGCTTTAGTTTGTCCACGTTGATACAGTTGGTTCAACGGACGTGATTTCAGAGGATAACAAATACTTTCTAACTATAAAGGACCGGGCCACATGCTTTCTGGTAACAGTACCAACTCCAAACAAACGATTAGAGACTGTCAGAAATTCATTTATTCAACACTAGTGTGGATACTTTGGGATCCCATAGGTTGTTATCAGTGACAATGGGGGAAAAGTCAAGAACAATTTACTTGAAGTAGCTTGCCAACAACTAGGAATTAATCATCGGCAACAACACCCTACAGCCTGTTGTTAATAAAAAAAGTTAATTTTGTCAATAAAACTAAATAAATATTCATTAAGTAATAAAACATAAAAATAGTTTTTTATAGTTTTTACAATTTAAGTTTTATATTAAAGAAAAAATATATATCATCCTTTTCATAATTTAGGCTAAGATGACAAACTTAGAACTGAATCTGCATCAACCACAGGGGAAACATTGAACAGTTTGTAAGTATTCTTTTTTTTTTAAGTATGAACCATTTAAAAAAAATTGATGATTATTCATTTAGATTAGTTTATTTAGATGTTTTTGATTAAAATTATTAAAGTAATAACCGCATCGGTTAGATAGTACTATTTTTTTAATTGAAACAAAACTGTATAACAATTGTAGTATTATATTGAAATAGCAGTTTAAAACTACCAAGCTATTTCATATATTTCTTAATTTGCCTTCATTGATTTATATAGCTTTGCTTATACGTATGCACTTACAGTTTTTTGATTTATATGGTGATATGTAAATCTTGGCTTATTCAACTTTTAATTTACTAAATTGTAAGCATCCAGCCAAACTGTTTTGAAATACATATATGTGTAACTTAGATAGATCGATATATTTTAGAACTGCTTGATCGTTATAAACATATCTCTAAAAACCCCTTTTAAATGATTTTAAACAAAATCAGTCTAACTATAGTTTATTGTCCTTAAGAAAAGCTTTATAAAGTGTTAAAATATTTTAAACTAATAACTGTAATTTAAAGTGTTCAGTTTTATAACGAGTATTTTGTTAATAGATAACTGATTTAATACTTAAAATTTTAGCATTTTTAAATTTAATCTTACGATCGTTAATAACAGTGCAAAGCATAAGCTTAAAATACCATCATATTTAACTGAAGAAATATATACTTTAATTTGTTTAACTTGAAAACTTTTTGTGATAAATTATACAAATATACTAACGTGATAAAAACATTTATTACAAGGTAAATACTTAACTTTCATAATAGTATTCAGTTTTTAGAGTTTTTTATTTTTGTTTTTCATTTATTAACTCATTTTTTAAAATAACAGGATGAAGACAACAGGAAATTAGAAGTAGATGAACAACAGAAATATATATAATTATTTGTGAATAAACTGTTATATCTTTTTTATTATGTTCTAAATTAAGGATTTATAAGCTATGGCTTATTGGCTTTACAATTAACTTTAAAAATATTATTCTTAAATTTGAATGTAAGTAGTTATAAGCTAATATGTCCCACAAATTTTTTTTTCCCAAATCAGCTAGAAAATAAGTATTAAGCAATTTGAAACCGGTAATACTAAAAGCTTCTAATTTTTTTCAAGTTTAGTAGTAATTAACTTTAAAGTGTACCAAGTACTTTAGGTGTTGATGAAATTGAAATATATGTAGATATTGTTTTGATGATTTGTTAGGTATCATTAGTAAAGTAAAACTCTATCGAGAATAAATTATGAATTGCACAGCAGTATTGGAATAAATACAATTAAACGATTCCAAAACTATTTTATTTACTGTCTATAAATATTTCCTGTGTTTATATCAGGGTTTTCCAAAGGGGCCACATATGGACACAATGTAAATAATAAAGGGGCATATTATTTTTTACTTTAGCTGTTCTGGGGTTTATGATAAAAAGAGAAAATCTTAGGTTTACTAATTGATAGTTTTGAAAATTACAATAGAATTTCTGGAACTCATGATTAAAAGCAAAAATCAGATTCTTTAGTGTATTTAAGGGTAGTTTTAAAACTTAATTTAGACCAGAGCTTTCCGAAGTGGGCTACTTTTATAAGTAGGGAAACCATGAGCTACAGGGAGGACTTGAGTTGATGACAAAAAAAAAGGTATTAGGCATGTTTAAGGAGCCATTGGTTTTAAATTTACTCAAAAGAGGCATTTGATTTAAAAAATTTGGAAAACCCTGGTTTAAATAATTGAATTAAAATTCAAATATGTATACTTGGTTCTGATTATGTTCCATATGTTTTGTTTTTAATATTCTCCAATTTAATTTCAAATAGTTTGTAATAGTTTAATCCACATCAAACTCTAATAAATATTTCTGATTTTAGTTTATCTTAAAAAATTAAATTCAAAACTGGGGGCTCGGAAATCTGCGGCTCTTAAAGCAGAAACCAAAAGGCTCAAGATAATGTTTTCAGCAAAAAAACACTCTTTTTAAACTTTAAAAAATAAGCGTAAAATCTTATAATTTTTATTAAATTTATTTATTAATACTTTGTAAATGAAAGTGATTTATTATTGTTTACTTTGTTTAATAGTAGTTTATTAAGTATTATAATTGTTTTTGCTGGGTAACTGAAAAATGCAAATTTTTTTTTTAGAAAAATTACCCGTTTGATACATTTAAATTTAATATGATGGAGTTTAATAAGATTGATTCAGAAAAGTTAAAATGTAAAAGAACTTGTTTGATATAAAACATCCAACATCCAACCTTAAAATTTATGGTAACTGATTCTCCAAAATTCATGTAAAATTGCATCAGAATTTTTTTAAAAGTTTATTTGACATTGAATAAGTTTGACAAAAATGGGTTAAAATCTAAATTATTGAAGCCATATTAGATAATTTATGAAACCAGGGTTAATGTTTTTTTTGTACTTTTATCGAACTATAAAAAAAATTGCTAAAAAAGTTTGGTCTAAGGACCTGCTGTTGTACAAAGGAAACTTTCGGTAATTGAGAAAAGTTTAAAGTCATGAACTGCTAAAAAAAAACACAATTCTTTATAACTAGAAAGTAAAAACTAACTGTTTTTTACAAAAATGTATTTTAAAAAAAATTACAATTGCTTACATTTGTATCTAATTTTTTACAATAAACTTTTATTATAACTTCATACCAAATCAAGTATTTTCAAAAAAAAAGAAAATTAATTCTAAGACAGAAGTTTTAACTAGTTTATGAGTTTACTAGAAACTTATCATTTTTAGTTTTTGGTTATGTTAGATACTCATATACAACCAATAAAATAAGACAGCATACTTAGATATTTTTAACATAAAAATTTTTAGTTTTTTATATTAACTTTTTTTTTACATATTATTACTGGCAATTGACTGCATCTTTGCCAGAAATCCTAAAATTAACTGAGAAAATTAAAAAAATTTTAGTAATTTCAATTTAAAGTACCACGGTTGAATAGATATCTGGCGACTTTCTTTTAGAAATATGGCAATTGAATTTAAACTGTTTTTTACGATACATAAAGATGAATTTTTTAGCCGTTTTTGTACTTACTATGATACAATGTGAATGCTTTTCAGTCGATTTAAAAACTCAAGTATGATAAGATATTAAAAGTAAGTAGGTTTATTTCTATAATTAATTTTCTCACGATTACTAATAGTTATTATTCCTAATGAAAACTTTTGAATGTCTTTATTTTTTTCAAAATACAGTTTTACGTGGTAAATTAAAATACAATTTTTTATCAAAAACCTATGATGTACATAAAAAAATATAAGTACAGTCACCTCTTGCGAATACACATTCCATTATCGCAAGTACATACATATTGTCCAATGAAAAAGCGTGTAACTAAACGAGAGAACATGACTTAAGAAGAGAAAGCAAATTTACCTAGTACATTAACTGTTTTCTTTCGTTAAAAAAATTATTCAAGTTATTATATGATTTGTTTTGAAATAAGTGTATTTGTCTTTGAAAACTATTTATTTTCTACTTTGATTTTTTTTACTTAAAAATAAAAATGTGTCAAGGTATTAGAGAAAGATTTGTTTCTAATACCATCAGTGATGAACCGGGCCCGGATCCGGACTTTTTTTTCAAATAAGAATCCGGCCGGAACCGGATCCGGACTTATTTTTCAAATTAGAATCCGGCCGGATTCGGATATCAGACAAAAATGGCAATATCCGGCCGGACCCGGACCCGGATAGTGAGTGCGGTTTATCACTAGAATAAAGTAGCCTGAGTCAGAATGAGGTTTTTTAAAACAGAAAAAAAAAAGAACTTTAATCTAATAATAAGTAGAACAGTTAGCCACAAGGTTTACAAATTTAGGTGTTATTTACAATTAAAAATCTGAAATCAAGTTCTTGAACAAAATACATTAGAAAATTACAAAATATTTAAAACTGGATCAGCTCAAACTCATTCAAAATCTAAAAGAAAACTAGCCTGAGTTTTTATATAAAACTAAACTAGCCTAAGGCAGTCCAAGATTTTCTAAAATTCCCAAAAATTTTCAAACTAGCAGGGTTGCCACTGTTCAAGTCAATAAAACTAGCTAGAGTGAGTATAAACAAGCCTGAGTCAGAATGAGGTTTTTAAAAACTGAACAAATTACTTTAATCTAATAATCAGTAGAACAGCTAGCAAAGGTTGACAATTTGGTAGTAAAGTTGTGGACTGGTTGTGGTACACCTAACTTATTAGTACTACCCATCATAGTTAAATCCTACCTTATTTAATTAATATATAACAAATACTGAATTATAACTGAGACTACTTTCTATAATCAGACACGACAGTTTTGAGTGATGAATTTTTTATATAAAACACAACAAGAAACACTAGCATATACAAAATTATTAATTACTTTGGTAACACTTTAAAAACTAGAAGCTGTTTAAATCTATATCAAAAGACTTGAAACAAAAAACTAAAAATTAAATTAAACTATTAGTAAACAAGAAACTGTAAAAGAATAAACTATTAAACTATAAACGTGGATTAAATAATTAAACAATTAAACACCTGTTGAGATATTCACTTTTAAAACAAAACGCTACTTACAATAAGCATTCACAAAGACGTTCAAGAGATTTTGTTGCTTCAAGCTACACACCAAACTAACTAACTGGTTACATATAAACTGCCTGTCATGTTCTGATGCTTTGTTGCATCAGTTTTTAGTTTAAAACATTTCGTCATATGATTCTCATTGGCTCGTACATTCAACCGTATTAACTCTAAAAATTCTCTGAGATGAACTTTAAACAATAAATAATGCAAGTATTCATTCCAAAGTTTTCAATTTTACAACATATGTTAAGAGTAGCATTTCATGAAATGTTTATTTCATAGTTTAAATGTAAACAAATGTAAATTAGTGACGTGTACAAAATGAGCCAATCACGGTATGTGTTTAATTTTAACTGACGAAAATGACTCTTATTAATTTACACAGGGTTTGTTTTTGAAAAAATACTTTTCAGTATGCTCTTTTATTAACTAGATCCGGATCCTAACAGAGATCCGGCCGGACCCAGATTCGGACTTTTTTTTCAAATTAGAATCCGGCCGGAACCGGATCCGGACTTTTTTTTCAAATTAGAATCCGGCCGGATCCGGATATCAGACAAAAATGGAAATATCCGGCCGGACCCGGACCCGGATAGTGAGTCCGGTACATCACTAAATACAATGCAATACAAGTTTAATCTTAGGCCAGCAAGAAAAATCCTGTGTTAAAATGTCTGAAATGTTGTAAAAAACTGAACGTTTTACCTTGTTTGATTCAAAAATATACAGAAGGACAAAAAATATAAAAAGCATAGCAATGGAGTTGTATAGATGTCTTATAGAAGGCACAAACTAAACAATGAAAAATTATCAATTATATAATTTAATCAAATTTAATTTACAGATTTTCTTATTAAAGTTTTACATAGTAAATTCATTATACTGGTTTATTTGTCATATTAGTTTTATAAACTACAAAATATACTGATATTTAGTTTTTAGCTCATTACTAAACGATGTGTGATGGAAGAAAGACACTTAATTGAACATCACAAGATATAAAATCAGTCAACCAGAAAGCAAGTTAATCTAAAGAAAATTTACATTTTTAAGATATATCTATATAAACCAGCCACAGTGTGGTTGCAGACCTCAATTCATACCTCTCAGATGTAGTACTTTAAAATCAAATTATTTGAAATTAATTGTTGTTTGTAAAGTTAATTTTTTAATGATGATCATTACTTACTTTTGATTTTTGTATTATCAAATAGTTAATTTTTAATAAAATTATACATTCTTATAGTATATCCCTGTTAGATTTTATAAAAAGTTTTGACTGCATTTAAAATGTTTTGTAAATTATGGTGTTCTTTAGTTTTAGTGTTTAATATGTTCTTTTTTATAAAATATAATCACCAAAAGTCATGTCTAGTTTTTAGAAGTAGTATAGAATACCTAAGTACCATTTAGTTCTAACTTAAGATTAACTTTAGATATGGTTTTTAGAAAGGTTGTATTTTGCACTTAAACCCTACATAGTGTCTTCAAAATTCCAAGAATTTTTTAGAAAACAATTAAATAAGACCAAGACAATTATTTTAATTCAACAGTTGTTACTTATACTTATAATCTTAATTTTTAAGGAAGAATTATCTAATATTAAGCACTTAAGGTTTAAAAGAAAGACATAAGGGGTTGTAAAAACCATCAAGCAAAAACAGTCTTGTTGATAAGAATTTCATAAATGGAATAAGATGTAAACAACAAAGGGTTTTGTAAGAGTGTAAGTCCACAAAGTTACTATAAAACTAACAAATTTTAAGTTCCTCTAAGTCACTATAGAGCTAACAAATTAAGTCCACGAGGTCAAAGTAAAACTAAAAACTTTAATTTTTTCAAAGACAATACAAAACTGACAACATTTAGTCCACAATGTCAAAATAGAACTGACAAAATTTTAATCCACAAATTCAAAATAGAATTTCCAAACGTATAAGTCCACATAAATAAAAATTAATAAAATCACTATGGCTTTGACAAAATTTAGTCCACAAATTAACTAAAAAACTGAGAAAAACAAGTTAAAATAACTCACAAGAGTATTGACAATGTATAAGTACAAATTGGTCAAAAAAAGAATGACCAATTTTAAGTCATAGTAAGTCATGTCAAATATGAAATTTGTTACTTAGTAGTGTTGTAGAAAAAGACAGTACTTGTTTGTAACTAAGATAGCAAAGACCAGTAACATACTGAGATTTTTAGAAATTTTATCATTATTTTTCATAGGCATGACAAGTGAGCTATATTTTTAGTTTTAAAAGGTTTTCCATTATAATTTTGATCTTAATTTTTGCTTAACTATTGGAAACTTTTGCTAATAATAAATTCTGAAAATGCTTTTAGAGAATTTTGAGTATTGATAGTTATTTAAATGTTACAGCTTAAAACCATTATCTTTTTTATTAATGTCTTTATAAATGTTTCCTATTTTCTAAATTTTAAGAATAACTTAATACTTTTGTATGTTTTATTTCTTTTTTTTCTTACTGCTGTTACTTTAATGAACTAGTGAGAGTTTCAAAGTTTTACAATAAAAACAGGGTTACGGAAAAAGTCTGGAAATCTGGAAAAGCTTGAATTTGATAATCTAGGCTAATAACCTTGAAAAACCTGTGATTTTTAACAATTTTAACTTATTAACTGATAAAATCTGACATAAAAAGTCTAACTAATAGATAGTTTTTTTTTTCATCATCATAGTCTTATTTATTTAAAAATACATTTGTAGTAGCTTAACAGTTTCTTTTCAATTATTTTATACTATTTAAAAGAGTTTCTTGCCTTAAACTTTACTTTAAACTAAAAATAGACCCAAAAAAATGTGTACTATTAAAATTCTGAAGAAAATTTTGAAAACTTGAAGAAAATTAACCAAAAACATTCTGAAACCCTGTAAAAATTACTTTTCTTTCCATTCTCCTGGCAAAAAGGAAAAGGAAGAGACTCTCTCTGAAAATTGCAGGAAGAAGAAGTGTAATGAAATACCAGATTTACTGATGTTGTATTTAGTTAAGGGTTTTCTAAAAATTTTATTTCAATGGCCCTCTTTAAATTAATTAGAAATCTATGGCCTCCTTCAACAAGATTACTACAAAAATACCATTATAAAAACATATAGTATATTCCTTTAGATTTATTTCTTGTGTAGAAGTTGTGACCACATTTAAAGTATTTACTTAAGTGTTATGGTCTGTATTTGTTAGTGTTTGAGATATTGTTATATTATAAAATATGACCATTAACATTTATGCCTAGTTTTTTTTAAAAGTATAGAATACCTTTAAGTATCGTATAAATCAGAGTTAACTTTTAATTTACTTAAGGATGTTACTGTGGTTGTACACTGTACTATAACCCTACTGATATTCGAATTTTTTTTAGAAAACTAATAAGATGATGACGGAATCTGACTTAAATCTACAAGCTGAATCTCTCAAAAACGATAAAGGTAAGTTTATAATAATAAATCTTTGTATTACTACGCTTTTCTTGGATAATTTACTATGGTAAGTTCTAAAAGATATTTTCTTAATTTTTTGCTTTTAAGCTACTTATTCTTATATATTTCTTTAGGCTAAATTTAGATCAGTTGGTTTACTTTTAATTGGTACGAATGCGTTTCGTTTGTGAATTCTTGCATTAAATACCTTACGATGTTTTCAATTAACTGATTAACTTTTTACAGCAATTTTATTAGGCAGAGTACTCAGTGTTTTTATGGCTATAAACGTTTGTTTTTAGCTAATCTGCCACAAAAGTCTTAATTAATCTACTACTTGATTTTATGGCTTTAATTTAATATTTGTGTAAGAAATATGAGGCTGTAAAAGCAGGTTAAGTTAATGCAAAACGTGTCATCGTTTTTTCTGTGATGATGACGATTGTATCAATGATATATTTTATGTTTAGAGACTTCCTTATTCCCATATCTTTTAACGCAGTCACCATTATATGTTTCAGAATTGTGTCCGTGAAGTATACCACTTGATTGCGGCCATATATTTCTGGTAATATAATGGTGTAATAATATGTCAAGCTTTCCCTAATAAACAGGTAGCCAATAATCTAGTAATCTCAGTTAAATCATGCCTAGTAATAAGAAAATATTAAAACCGGACAGCAACTAAAACAGAAGTATCCTAAAGCTGCTAGTTCCATGGTTATTTAAACTTACTACGTCTGCACATCACTTAAAAAATATAATCGCCTAAAGCATTATCACAGCACTGGTACAATTGTCGACGTTTTTCTAACTCTTTTATCTCTGTTATGTCTTAAAAATTTATCCACTTTTGCAGAAATTTTTTATCTTCCATTTTCCTACAGGCTATTCCTATTTAATAACAATACATCTTTAGAGGCTTTTATTTTAAGTAACTTTATCCAAGTTGACAATATTATGTAAAAATAGAAACATCACTTTAGTGTACCGTATGTTAGTGGGAACTTGAAAACAAAAAAAAAATTATAGATTTTTTAGTCTTTTAGTTATTAGTTATCTTTCTTTTGTGTTAAGTATTTTTGCAAGCAAATTTCATAATTTATTGAACTAAAAAAACTTTAATAGTTTACACAATAACACAAATATGTATACAATTGTAACTGAGTAATACTTAAACAATTTTTATTTTATAGTAAACTTTTGGGATTGTTAAAGTTGTTTCTTTTTTTTACAATATGATTTGTAAGTGGAAATAATTACTTTCGAAAATCTAACATTTTAAGTATAGTATTTAATGAAATTATTAAAAGAAAACCATATTCAATTGTTTTTTTTTATACATTGGTTTCATTTTTTTTCAGGAGACAGGAAACTAGTCAAAATAATCTTCTGTTAAAACCTCTAATAAACTCGTTTTTAATTGTACATTTTGGTTCAAACATAATTAATAACATTATTTTGCAGATTGGAAACGCTATATATTCACGGGCTATGCAAAAGGAGATGCTGTAGTTTATTTCGTTTTTGTTATTTTGTTTATAATAATTGCAGTGATTGCTTGGTACAAGGTTCGTAAGTGTAGATCTGTAAATTCCGACGAAGGTTTGTTAAACGTGTTTAACTTAATTTGTATTTACACGACTACTTACTGTTGTTAAAGCTCTCCGTTAAAACCTTTAAAATAGATAATTTAACATCATTAAAGTTTTGCTTACAAAATAAATTTAATCAATTTTTAGAGTCAGTAACTGGAAGTCCAGGGGATACAAATAGTCTTCACAGTTTGCCAGAATATGAAACATTTATGGCAAATCATGAGCTTTATCAACTTCCTTTAACTTATGAGAATGAGGTGCAAAACAACAAGCTTCCAACTTATGATGAGTACATTGCAAATGCTGAAAAGTATAGTACAACTAGTTTTGATGATGAACCGCAAACTTTACAAAATTGTCAGAGAAATGCCAGTCAAGAAGAAGAAGATGATTTTCAACCGCCGCCTTCATTTAACTTTGAATATTAGTCTTTGTCTGAGACTTTGACAATTAAATCATAGGTAAATAATAAACTTTAAACATTGCTTTGTTTTGGTGTTTTATTTAATAAAAGTATAATTATAGTTGTGAAAAACAGTTCACGAGTTCATAGTACACACTAAATAAGAGAATCTTAACCTGGGGTAAATTTACCTCAAGGGTAAAACTCCTTTTTTTAGGGGGTAAATCTTTGTTGTTAAAGTTATGTAAACAATTTTTAATATTTTTGTAATTTATAAGTTAGTATTAAACTGGATAATTTTAAGGCGGTTAAACTCCTTAAACTTCATTAACTTTTATAAATAGTAACGTAAAATTAAAAAAATGTAGTTTTTACTTCAAATATTAACACTACTTGTTTAGGGGAGAAATTTTAGTTATTTCCTTCAAAAAAGGGGTAAATTTGATAATAACCTTCTAAAAAGCAGAAAAAAGTATATTTAAAGGGTTAAGAACTGCTGCATTAAACATTGATTTCTTTTAAATAAAGCGTATATACAGTTTGTTTTGCCACTTACTGTAGAGATACTTTAAACTAGTATAGTTTATTAAGTAAGTTTATCAAAACACATTTTTAATAAAACAAATGGTGATTATATTTTCAAATTATATAAACGAGAAAGTTTAAGTGAGTATTTCACATTGATTTTGTAAAATAATGGTTTAAAAAGCAATATATATATATATACTCAGGTAGTAAAACATAGTTTAAATCTCACTACTTGCAATTGTTTTATTTTTTATTTAGAAACAAATGGGTTTTAAACAGCGATTGATTTATTAGCGTTATACACTTTGCTTAAATCAAATGGTCGTCATAGTAAATTTATAATGAAAAGTTAAAACATTTATTTACAAGTTTTTATTTTCGGAGCCTAAAAGAATATGTTTTTTTTTTGTTATTACTTTGCTATTATAATTAAATGAATTATTTTTTGCTGATTTTAATACCAATATATTGAGTCAAAATTGTTAAATGCATTAGTCTAAAACTTTTTTTTTTAATGGCGCTCATTAAAAATATATAAAAGATCTCACCCCTAAACACGATTAATAACTTTTTTTTGCCTTTCATTTGCAACTTCAGTTTCAAATAACAACCTCATTGCCCCCCTTTAACCCCTTTGCTCCTAATAGCTACCTGAGTATTTTGGGAAAACTTATAGAAACATTCGTCTAAAGCAACTTCATATACTAAAAACTGACCTTTAGAAACTATAACAGACATTAATTTTTTCTTATTATAGAAATAATAAAGTAATTTAAGCAGAAATAATTTTACACATTGTGAATGGATCCACGACAATTTAATTGTTTTAATGGTAACAACTCAAAAATAAAGTACATTAAAAAACATCTGTAGGTCTAGTTAATACCTACATTTTATTTTTGTTTTGAAAATTTTATAAATTTCTATAGAAACGGCTAAAACAAGTTTTGAATAAAAGTAATTTTATTAATATTTGAGTTTTTGTTTTAAATTATCTGAAATTTTACTTTATATTTAAGTGTTAAAATTTTTTCAAATAAATCTGTAACAGCTTTTCTAATTCTATTCTAAATACTTATTACTTTTTAGGATATGGGCTACTAAACGTTTTTTAAGGATTTGAATTCTCGAAACTTGAATTTTCATGTAATTATTGTTAATATAATTCCATGTTTTAAGCTGACCTTAAATGCCTTACTCTCTAGCATAATGTTAAATTAAAACACTATATGGAAGAATTTATATTTGTAGGTTTTAACGATTTAGTTTAAATTCTAAGCAGGTAAAAGTTACTTTCAAACTTTTGCAACTATAACCTTATAACACAAGAAAATGTAATGCCCTAATAATAAATGAAATATTTAATTTAGCAAACTATCAATACAAACTTAAAATTTAGCTGCTCTTTTAGTAAAAAGCACGTGTTAAAGTAACTTATAAATTTTAAACGATTAGAAATGTTTTGTTTTGTATGTTATACTTTAATATTTCTATTCAGTAATCTAGTAAAGGTTGTATTTTATTATTTTAGTCTTAAAAATTTATATTTTATTCATTTTATGTATTTTAGTGTTCCTTACAATATTTTAAATATTTTTAAATCATAAGTGCAAACTTCTCTTACTTTTAAATTAAAAAAGCTTAGCTAAAAATCTTTGCTAATTGTTTAGAAAAAAATAAAATAATAAGTTATTTTAATAATGTAAATTACATTTTAGAATGGTTATATTATATTTTATTTGTTTGGTTATTATTTCGTGAATAAACACAACCAAGAAGGATATTTATTTAATATATAGTTAAAAAATAGCTAAGTTTAAAGCATTTATTACCTTAATACAGGGTTCGGCAGGTAGTTTGTGATCGCGGGTCGCAATTTTAGTTTTAGTCGCACTATATATAAAAAGTTTTACTTTTATTCAGTTTATTATTTTAAAAGAGTTAAAGTTACATATAGATTGCCTATTTATACTTAACACATTTATTGGACTAAAATTTACAATGAGTAGTTTATAAATATTTATTCAATTAGCCTATGAAAAAATAATGAAGTGCAGAAGCAACTTTTTTTATAAATTTTTTCAGTAAAACCAAAATTTTAGTGATAATTAATTATCTTGTTGTGCTTTTAATGTTTATACCAATTTTCCTGACTGTTCCAGTTTTTTTTTGTGCTATTTCCTTTCATTGTTTTTTTTTTCCTAATTTTCCTAACTTTGTGGCAAAATTTCAATACTTAAATTCTAAATTTTAACATTCCAGGTTTTTCCAGTTTTTAATTTATTTTTTCGAAATTCTTGTTTTAATTATTAAAAATTTCCAAATTCTAGATATTTCCATGTTATCTTTAGACTAAATTGTCAAATTCCAGATTTTTCTAGGTTTTAAATTTTTTTGACAACCCTGATTGTTTTAATTTACATGTGTGCAATAAATATAAAAGTTTCTTTTTAACTAAAGCAGCTATAAAACTTTATAACTGACATATACTATAACTAAAAGCAAAACTGTAACTTGAACAAATCATAATTCATAAATCTACTTTGCCACTCCCCAAAGCAAAAAAGACAGCCTGAGCCCTGAGTTACCCAAAACTAGCCTAATATTTTAGAATAAAAAAAAATTTAAGAATTAATCTGACAAGAATGCTTAAATTTGCATGAGATATAGAAGTCTCTAAACTAGTCTGACTTAGTCTGCGTGTGTGGCAACGTTTAGATGTTTATTTGCTTATATTTGAATTATTGTTATTTACATTATACGGACCAAGAAAATACTTTCCTAAAACTAATTTGTATTAAATAAGTAGTTCCAAAAAAATATCTTTGTATATTAGTATACAACGTATAGAAATTAACTTGTTTTGCAAAAAATTATCAGTAGAAAAATTAAAATGTACACTATTTCAATTTAGTCATACATACTGTTTTAAATATGTCTGTACACACTTAAAAACTATTTTTAAAAACAACAATAATATAATATTATGCTTTAACTACACTTAGTTTTACTTAATTTTAAAAAAAAAAGTTTTAAAATGTGTATGCGATTGGTTGGTAAAAATACTATATTTTGATAATAAGACTGTTAATAAATATAAATAATTTTTGACAAGTGTAATCAGCTTTTACACTTTATAAAAATAAAATAAACATACATGTTTTCTAAAGTTTATTTATTTATAAAAAATTACAAACTTCTAAGATTTATACAAAGTGACATATTGAGATAGTAGCAAACAATCTTCTTCTTTTTGCTAAAACTTGTTTGATGAGTTTGTTAGTTTAGAAAACTACTACTATCGAAGTTCTCTTCATGATATTTTTCTGGATTTTCAATGTACTCACTGTAAGTAGGAAGCTTATCATGCTGCTGTTCATTTTCATAACTAATAGTAGGTGGATAAAGATTCTGGTTTGCCATAAATTTTTCATATGCTGGCAGACTATGAAGACTATCCGTATCTCCTGAAATCCCTATCTCTGACTCTACAAATTGATTAAAATTGTTAAAGTGTATAAACTGTAAATTGAATTAAATAAATTGTTTTTAATTTCAATGACTTTAAAAACTCGTATTGATTAAAAATAAAGTTATAACTTTCTACCAAACCTTCGTCTAAAAATTCAGAGCTTCTCCTACCATACTTGCACCAAACATGTACTGCAGATAAAATTGCTACAAACAGAAAAATAAATAGGAGACAAACTGCAGCATCTCCTTTGGCAGTACCAGTGAATATGTAGTATGTAAAGTCTGGAAAATAGGTACTTATATAAAATCTTTGTTAAAGATTATAATATCATAAATAATATATAGTTTTAATAAATCATGATATTTTTTCCCTAATTGTTAACTCCTGATTAGATTCGAAAAGCAATAATTTATATAATAATATTATCCTTTACAACGTAAAAAAAAGTTCCCTAAAGTTTTCTAAACTTGTCCTGGACACGAGGTTAAATTGTTGTACAAATCGATACCCAGTGTTTTCGTTTTTTATTACTTTTTTTTGTACTTCAGATGATAGGACCAAGTATATTGAGCGTTTTTTTGTTTAGTCGTTCAATAAACTATTTTATACAGCTTTTTGTAAAAATTACTAGTTTATTTTTCTGTATTTATAAGTTATGCTAAAATAAAATGATTAAACAGGTTTATTTCAATTTTATTAATAATTAGTTTAAATATAACTACTACTTTATACAAGAGCATATTTTTTCGTATACGTTTTGTTCTCTAATACAAAATAACCTTTGTCTTGGTTACTTAGTAGAATCTCTAAAAATGCGTACTCAGTAGTAAGTGCTCACTTAAGAGTTGTATTAGTTTTTATAAAACCTACCTAGAACTTTTTTATTTGGAGATTCAGTTTGAAATGTTCCTTCCATTTCTGTTGTCATGTTAACAGCTTTCTGAAATAAATAAAATAATAATATAGCGTTTAACAGGCAGCATATTAAATATTTATGCTAATAATGAATATTGGTAGATTATGTAGTTTATAAAACTAGTACAACAAAAATAGAAGTGTGTTGACAATGGTATTAAGAAAAAAATTTTAGAAGATCTGAAAAACTTTTAGTTATTTGAAAATTTCATACACTTTTTTAGCAAGAGGACATTCTTTATCTTATAAAAAAAAAATTAGGTTATAGCTTGCAAATATAGTTGTTTTATTTTTTTTAGAAAAATTTATGTGAAGTAGCAATAAGTGTACAATTTAAAAATATTTTATATCTACTTCTTATCTTAAACTTTAAACAGCTATAAAACAACTAAAAATACAATATACTCAATCACCTGAATTAGGTTTTATCTTTCAGTCAATTGACAAAAGAGAAGTTAACTTTAATCAAGATTTTCTTAAACTTTTTTTTTAAATGTAACCTTAAAAAATTGAAAAAGTTATGGCCTACTCCAACAATTATCTAAGACATGGTTTTTGTTCTTTATTATAAATTCTAAAATACCTAGTAAAATATTCAAGTTATGGCTTCTTGGCCACCTAATTTACAGCTTATGGCCCCTAATTCTGTAATTCATTTCTATAATGTCAAACTTTTTTTATAATTACCATTCTAAATAGCTAAGAACTTTTTATTGTTTTGGTATCTTAATCAACCTAAATATCTAATGTAACTTTTAATTTGTGACTTAATGGCCCCCTGTGGTCTCTTTAATGCACATAGCCCCACTTGACGCATACTAGGAAACCCTGCTTTAACATTCAAAGCTATGTGAGATAATCTTGAAAAAAACTTTGAAAGTTATAATTTTTAAACCACATAGTCCATAATAAGTACAACTGAAAATAGAATAATTTTATCTTTTTCAGCTAAATTTTAAATTAGTCAAGTTTTTGAGTATATATTATAAAATATTAATCCAAAATTTCTTTATTTGCAAATGTTCTTTAATATTGAATCAGTTTCATACGTTTTATTTATTTATTTATTTATTTATACATTTGTATAACATTTTAAAGTTCTAATATTTGGTTCTGAAACATTTAGAGTTTTTATACATGTTTCTTATCAAATTCAAAACATGCTAATCTAGTTGTGTTTCAGGGTTCAGATAATCAGTAAAGTTGTACAAATTATAAAACATTAGTATTATTGATAACTTTTGAGGCTTAAAGTTTTTCTAGTATAGTTACACATCAAATGTTATAAACATTTATTATGGTACTACAACAACTTTTTTGTAAGGTATGGGTGTAGATACTTTTAATTTGTTGGTACTACTATTTTTAATTAAATCTTACCTTATTTAATTACTACCTAATAAATACTATGTTATAATTGAGAGTAATTTATATAAATTAGAAAACAAGAACTAAGTAATGTGTCTATTATAAATTGAACAACAGAATACTATAATAACAACAATGCTTTAAACTTATAAATTAGTTTCATAAATAAATTTAACTGAATATAACTTAATAACAATTTTTAGTTTAAGTGAAACATACTTAAAAAAAATTAATAATGTGAACTACAAATAGTTTAAAGATCTGAAAAACAACTAATTAAGAATTGTTTTTTTATAAACTCTTAATACTCTAATGTTAAACATATAAAAATAAAAAACAAATCATTCTAAAAATGGTCTAACAAAAATTTTTAGCAATATCTCAATACAAGCTCTAGGTCTTATTGACAACTCTATCTCATGATAGTGATAACACTGCCCAAAATACTTGCATTCTAGTTTAATGATTTTGTGACAATCACCTTTTGAACAATAAGCACTAAAACAATGGGCAACAAATGAAAGATGCATTCCAAAACAATTAGGTACATAGTACAATTTTGAAAGTATTAAGACTATTTATACAAATATAAATCTTGATGATGCTCATAAACTAAACTGTACATTAAAAAATTTTAATACTTAATTAAAGCGCATTTTCTATAATTTT
Source organism: Thalia democratica (assembly GCF_965202585.1). Lineage (NCBI taxonomy): Eukaryota > Metazoa > Chordata > Thaliacea > Salpida > Salpidae > Thalia > Thalia democratica. The sequence goes on along the minus strand of NC_139169.1, from coordinate 30,986,117 downwards.
TTATTTGTAATACATCTATTTGTATCAAATATAGGTTTTGAATAAAAATATATCATTTGGAGCAAAGCATTTAAAGCATAAACATATTTGTTTATGCTTTAAACATAAACATTCTTTTTTTTTTTTTTAAGTCACTTAAAACTGATAATGTCATACTAACGTCTTTATATAAGATTTCAATCTAGCAATATTCTAAATATTTTATATAAAAATTTATTTTGGTGTATGCTTTAAAAATACTCTATTTCTACAAACTAAAAATTTAAAAAAAGTATGGTCATAAATTTAAAATAATTTTATAAAAGGGTAAAAATTTTAAATGAATATTAGATAAAATATCATTAATTATGCCATATATAATATCTATAACTATTGATAATTAAAAAAACATGATAAGTTTTTGGTAAATTAGGAAATTGAAACTTAGAAATGAATAATATACATCAAAACTGTTAGGGATGTTTATAAATTTGTATTATATTAAACAAACATCTATTGCTAAAATAAATACAATAAATAAAGTTTTATTAATTTTATCATTTACTTATCTTTTTACTATAAAAATGCTTTAACAAACCAGTAAACACCTCTTTTAACTTCTATTTGTTTCTAAAAGCCACTCCCAAACATTATCATAGTTGATAAATCTATTCTGTGCTACAACACTTAAAAAATGTTATATTCCTTCCCCTTTTCTCAAATATAAAACTAGTGAATAAATCTTACATTTTAACTTGGATTCATTTTTTATCTTGTTGATAGTAAATCGATATTTCTTAAATAAACATATAAACTTAAATCAGAAACTAAGGTTTAGATAAAATGTTCAAGAAAAACAAAAGTAGCTTGTGAAAACTACTCTAAATATAATTAAGTTATTAAATTTTCAAAACAAGTCGGAGATTTACTATTGAAATGTTGAATAGAATAAACCTAAAAACAGAACTTAGTTTTACCACACAACGGATAAATAGATTCAAATTCAATTTAAGTTTTAATAAACGCTTTAAATATTTACATGTAAAAAATAGTCTAAAAGTATCCGTTTTTCGGCAATAGAAGTACTTAGCTATGTTTATAAGATGTTACAACATCAGTTAGATACAAAAGTAATACAAAAATATTGATATTAATATAAATATTTAATAATTAATGAGTTAAAATGACATAGCAAACTTTTCAGTCTATTAAAACTTATAAGATACAAAACTTGAAAGAACGATCACGTTAAAAAATAATTATCTTGCTATAAGTAAAGTAGGAGTCTACTGTGTTATTACCGAGTTACAAAAGATAGATAATTATATTAATAAATAGTTTTTAAACTTATATTTAAAAGTTTTTTTTTACACATCAAAAGCATATTCTTAAAAATGTTTGAAAATTCGTATTCCGTTAAAAACGTCTTTCATTAACATTTATTTACACATATTTTTAATTAATACAAGTTTTAGCAGAGTATTCCAATTCTGAAAAAAAAATAAAAGTAAAAAAAAAAATCTTAAAGAACGACAAGTATTAAAACATAATAACATAAACTGTATAAACTTCTTTCATATTATTATTCGTTGGTGTAAACAACAGCAATTGCTAAAAGAAACCCATCTAAAACCGTCCTTTTTTCAACGAAGAGTTAAAAAGGAAATTAAAATCATAGAATCGAAGTTGCAAAATATTCAGAAATAAAAATTTCTGAATACCGAAATTTTATTTCATTTTATTTTATTTTAATGACATGCTCGAATAATTCTGTGGCGATTTTCTCATAGAAATCTGACACTGTGGCTCTAATATATGAGATTATTACGCTCTAAACTAATTAACCGTTTACAACATTTTTTAGTTCAATTAAAAAATGTTTTTAAATTATAACTAATAAAAATACTAAAGCATTTGAAAAGTTACATACAAATTAATGCTATATTTAATAAACTTAAACCGCATTAGTTTTTACATTTGAACACTAACAAGCTTTTTTGTTAATAGTCTACATTATCTTTCAGTATTAAAATATTTGTAATTTGTCTTGCAATTTTTATAAAGTGTTGAAGATAAAAACCTACAGTTACAAGAAACAACTTACTTATTGTTCACCTAAGGCTGGTAATAAAATGAGTTTTTATTATATATTATATATATATTTATATATATTGAAATTTATAACTTTTCTGTTTTTTTATATTTTCTATAACGAATTGATTTCAAAATTTAAAACAATTTTGCAAAAATTTTCGATTTTTTCATGCTTAGTTGATAAAAGTTACGGCTGATTCTAATTTCATTTATTAACCATTTAATTTTATCTAAATACAGTTATAAAAAATACAATAGTTTTTCAATTTAAAGGTGTCAAGTTATTAAGTTGTTGCCATTGTAAGTTCTATTTATCTAAAAAATACACTAAAACATGACAATTAAATTAAAAACAACTAATACTTATTAAGTATTCAGTATTATAATTGTTTATTTGTGGTAACCTTGGTGTAAAGTATAATTGTAATTACTTAAAAAATTTTAAAAACTTTAAAATTGGTATTCAATATGGAATGGAATCAGCTTAAATATAGAATTCCAATTTTAAAGTGTTGTACAAAAATAAATAAATAAACTGTAAAAATAAAATATCAGGTGACTAAAATTTCTAAATTTTAAGCATAGAATATTTCAGATTAATGGGATTTAACTCATGGCCACAACGTAGAATTCTCTAGTTTTAAGTTAAGTTTTTTTTTATAAATTTTTTAAAAATATTTAATGTGAATTTAAAGATTTTAAATAGCAATTAGAAGTAAAACTACATTGTGCTCAACTTTTTCATAGGAAAATCTCTAAAGAAATTTTACATTTTTTCTGGTTTATAATTTTAACTAAGTTTATCAAATACAGTTTGTTTTTAATAAATTCATTAAAAAAATTTTATTTAACATAGTTATTTTTACATTTTTTCTGGTTTATAATTTTAACTTAGTTTATCAAATACAGTTTGTTTTTAATAAATTCATTAAAAAAAATTTATTTAACATAGTTATTTTGGGATTTATTTTTGACTCAATACTATTGTAACGGAAAGGATCTTTATATGCTCTTACACATTTTAGGTGTTGAGTTTTTTAAATTATGAGTGTCAAAAATCAGTCAACCACAACGCAAGTGTTTTAGGCAGTGTTATCATTATTATAAAATGAAGTTGCTAATAAGACCTAGAGCTCGTGAGGAGATAGTGTTAAAAAATATTTTGAGTTTTTTTAAACCTGCATGTTTTCTATTTTTGTATATTTAAAATTAAATATTTTGAGTTTTTATTTAACAATACTTAGTTGTTTTCAAGTTCTTTTACTATTTTATAGTTCATATAGTTTAAAGTTTTAAGTATTTTTAATTCAAACTTGAAATATTTTACAAGTTTTATTTGTTCCAAGTTGTTTACAAAAGTAACATATACTTTTAAACAGTGTTGTAATAGTAGTGTTATGTTGTTCTTTTTTTTAACAAATACATTGCCTAATTTGTGTTATTTGATTTATACAAAATTGACTTAATTAACATATTGTATTTATAATCTGATAAGCTAGGTTTAACTATAATGAGTATTGACAATTAACTAAGTGTACCTCCATCCATACCTCATACTTTGGCAAAAAATTTAACATTATAACCTATTTTAATATATAAAATTTTTAAATAACTTATAGTGGTAAAATTTTGGTTAAGTTTAATTGTAGTAAGTTTGAAAAAAAAAGTTTGTTCTTGTTATTAAGCTATCTAAAAAAGCTCATTTATTTCAGGACTTATCTAAAATTGAAACTTAAACCTTTATAAATTTTTGTTATAAATATTTTTAGTTAGTTTTATTAGTTGTTTTTTGAATAAAAAAATTAATAAAATAACAGGAGCGTGTTTTCTGCACTCTGTAAAAAATAACAATCCCTGAAAAAAATAAGAAAAATTTAATTTATTCTACTTAATATACATGTACGTTCTTACAATAATTTTGATATCAAATATAAAAAATTAAATGTAAACAAGTGATCATTAGAAAGACATATCAAGATCATTTTTTATTAGGCAGACCAGTGTTTTTAAATCAAAAGTTTTAAATTTTTTTTTTAAACCATTTTTAATTGTTGTTTCTAAAGAAAATCATAACTAATTTCATAAATTTACAATCAAAAATGCAAGTGCAATCAAATTAAATCTATGGCTATAAATTATTATGGCTATAAATTCATTTTTAGATATTGCAACAGGGACGTAGATAGCTAAAAAAAGTTACAAATCTGCAAAAAAAAAATCAAGAATAACGTGTGAAGGCGTCATAGCAGGAATAGAGTAGTTTTAACTACCTCTAATTTTATATGAAAGTCGCAGTTTTGTTAAACATTTAAAAATAAATTGAATGTTGAAGTATAATAAATAATTGAATACAAGGCAATTTGTACTGCTCTTGACCCCGTATAATTCTTAATGTGTTGCAACTTTTATTAATGTATAAAACCCTTTCTTTTAAAATAAATATATTAACTAAGAACTTAATTTTAATAGTATAACTGATAGGCCTAAAATATATAACTTTGAAAACAATTTCCCCATTAAGAAAACATTTGCAAAAATTGTTCTTTTTATTAGGTAAAAATCATAAGCTTTAGAAGTTAAATAGAAAATAAAAGAGATATTAAATATAAAAGTTTTCAACATTAGATGCAATTCTGATGTACAATTACTTTATTATTGTCAGCAATAATTCATAAAGTAGTGAAGAGTACACGTCTTTTTAAATGTTATTTCTAGCTTTGGTAGCATAAAGATTAAAGCTTTAAAGAAGAATGAAACATTTGCTTATCAAAAAAATTTGTTAAATAAAAACTGTAAAAAAGAGTCAAACTTCTTTTTACAAAACGAATTTGTTGAATAAAACAACTTAGTTAAATAACCACAAACTTTGAATATTAAACATCAACATTTTTCAGATACAATGTAGAACATATAAATATACTAAAAAATAAAGATTTAAAACATAAAATATACTAAAAAATCTTAATTTTTAACTTATTATGAATCGTTAATACAACTATAATTTGTTAAAATAAATAGTATTGACTTATTCGTTTTAATCTTAGGCTGAAAAAGTTATACAAAACTTATTTTAAAACTTTTTATCATTTATCAAACATTGATTAGAGAATTAAAATAATATATTTTTTTAATTTTTTAAACCACTTTAAGATTTATAAACTTATTTTGAAACAACAGATACAATACATATTCTGGATACGTTTAAAGGAAAAATAAAATACAAAATCTTCATATTGTAAACAACAATTCTTGTGAAAAATAATTTTTTTTGTAATATTTAAAAAACGTATCAATTAAAAAAAATGTCCTGGGTGACCTTTAAAAATCCTAATTTTTTCTCTATCATTGTAATTAAAACTAACTTTTCAACTTTATCAATGCTTTTTTACAAAATTGGTTATAAAACAAAAATTTATTAAAACTAGCCAGCAAAATCTCATACAAATCTAGAAAACCATATGTTCTTACACAATTAACAAACCTAAAAATGTCCTCATTTTTTCATAGATAAAACAAAACTGTACTGAGTCAGCCTAAGTTCTAAAATAAAACTCTAAATATCCTAGAGTTATCCAGGGTACTTTCAGTGTGTGGCAACAATGTACAATTTAAATCTTTTAACTTTGCTAAAATATGCAAAAAAACTTTAAATAAGGTAAGCATTTAAAAAACCTTTAAAACAAGTTTTAATCAAAAATTAAAATTTTAAAATACAATAGAAAAACTATAATTTGTTTATATTAATATTGAAAAAACGAAAAATTTAACTAACCTAAGCATTTATCAAATCTTATAAATATAAGTTTTAATTAAAGAAAAAAATTCTAAGATAAAAAAATATATATATAGTTTGTTTATATTATTCTTGAAAAAATCTTTATATTTTTTATTTTTTCAGTTTGTATTATTCTGTTATTTTTTCTGAATTAGTAGAATCTAATCTTCCTGATAAAACTTTAGGAAATTATATTATCATCACTGTTTCAAAAGTTTTTCATTTTTGTATATTTTTCAACCAGAAGGGATTTAATCTTTAAACATTTAACTCAGAGAGTCAATTTGATTTAAAACAAAAGTTAATTCTTCATGTTAGTTTACTTTGAGGTTTTTCTACTTTAAAATTCATCTTGTTACATATCTTCTATCTGCATTTGCTCTTTTGTAACACAAAAACATGTGGATTTCAAAAAAATGTAAGTTCTTTTTGATTCATCACAAACACTTCAATAGTATAAGATCCTCTCTCACATTTAGTTGTTTTTACTTATTCACATCATTTAAACCATATACACAGCTTTTATATGATTTTCTTTACCATAATTTGCTATTAGATAACAAAAATTTACATCAAGAAATTTGTATACAATTTAGATGTATTCAATTTGTTCAATTTTTACGACACTAAATGTGCTAGAGAGTACAGTTAATGTAAAAATTATCTCTCAGGAGTGTAAAAATAAGTATAAACGAACACTGAAAGCTAAAGAAACAAGGTCTTAAAATCTGAATAATCGAAACAAAAGCGTGATTTTTCGCACAAATGTTTACGTTTCTGTAAATATGCAGAAACGTACCAAACTACGTGCCTGCATTGCAGTATCACTTATTATGACGAAAGTATATAAAAAATAACATTTAGTTACTGCAAGTAAACAAATTCATGTTAAGGAAACTTTTATAACGTTTGAAAACTCTTAATATTTGGTTTTATTAAAGCAATTTCCGAACACCAATCGACATGACAATTTTATTGATACATATTAATTTAGTTTTACAGTTTTTGATTTGTCATTGTACTTAAAACCGACCATGTCATTTGAAAAATTTTATTTAACATCAATATAATGCATTTTATTTGTATTCTGTTTTGCTTTTAAATAAAAAGGTTGATTTATATCTTTCGTGTTAAAGTGACGCGTCGCTTTCTGACACGTTTCCGTATATTGTATACTATGGTTGGTTTAATTTTTATTTAATAAGAATATGTTCTAATATTAATTGCCAGTAACTTTTTCAGAAAATATTTACAAAATAAATTTTTCAAAATTTCATTGAAAATGAGCTCACCATATTTAAAAAACATTAGTCAATCATCAACCGAGCAATGTCAAAATTTAAAGGGGGATTTGGTTAAAGAGGAAAACAAAATAGCGGAAAAAATGAGTACGATAAACATTCATGAACGTCAAACAGCAAATTGTCCAGTGTCTGAACATAAAGCTCCATTTACCAACGACTCATGCAGAGAATCTGGTTCTTTAAAGAGCTCTACAGAAGAGTCACACCTTGAAACAACAGAAGAAATTGACCTTATTGGAGAAAAGCTAAATAACATATACACTGTTGAAAGCAAACTTGGAAGCGGAGGTTTTGGTTCCGTATACAAATGTTATGATGACGTAACTAATGAGTACGTAGCTATCAAAGCTATAAGTGATAAAGAAGCAGCTTTAGATGAAATATGGGCATTTGAAATGATAAAAGAAAAGCAAATAAATAGCAGCCGCCTGATTAAACTTTTAGAAACGGGTGAAGATGATAATTTTATCTATTTAGTGTTTCCACTCTATGGACCAACACTTAATGATGCTATATATGAATTTAAACCATCTTTATCAATAGATGAAATTCGCACAATTGCACGTCAGTTGATCGAAGCCACAAAGTTACTTCACGAAAACAACATGCTGCATAGCGACATAAAGCCAGATAATATTTTGCTAAACAGGCATTACAACGATGAAAGTAAACCTGAATTTTACAAAAAACCTGACATCACTCTGTCCGATTTCGGTTGCGTATATACTGAGAATAACTTTAATGACATCATCATAACTACTTTGCCGTACAGAGCTCCTGACGTTGTTCTTGGACACAAAATTGGATACCCGTGCGATGTTTGGTCTATAGGCTGCACTGTTTTTGAACTTGCTACGTCATACTGCCCTTTTCTCGCAGAATCAGTTGAAGAGCTTTTCCTTGTTATCAACGAAACAGTAGGTCCATTTACTGAGTGCCAAATCGAACAAATCGGGCATGTTTATAACGAACACAGAATAAGCATGGGAGAAATAGATAAAGAGAAATTTGAGGGTTTCAATGAAAATATTGCAGAGGTTAATGATGCCATTGATGAGTTGAAAGAAGAAGAAAAGGATCTTTATGACGTTATAATGAAAATGCTGACAATTGATCCTGAAAAAAGAATAAGTCTTAAAGAAGTACTAGAACTACCTTTTTTTACTGAGGATTAGAAAACAAACAAAACTTTCATAAAATAATAGAAATTACAGTTTAAAACTTTAGGTAATTGCTTAGTAAGCTTTATAATTTATGCACTTCAATAAATACTTTAATTATAGCACTATTCTTTTGTTTTTATTTATATGTTTATCTAATAATATTATAAACTTATTAATACTAAAGAGTATAAAATAAAACCGTACATGTTTATATGAATGTAAACATAAAAGTTTAATAATAATATATTGCATTCAACTCAAAAACATATTTATTTTATTTTGATGCACTGGAACATTTTTATCAAATATTATTGAAAATTATGTTTTAATTAGATAAAGTTTTAAATAATTTAAAAAATAACGAACGCTTTTTTAAGGAAGAATATTATAAACTTCATAGTTTGAAGTTTATTAACTATTTTATCTAAAGTTTTTTTACAAATTAAACACTGAACATTAGTTGTTTTATGTTAAACTTAAACTTAAAAAATGTTTTTATCTATATAAATAGTAGTTTAAAATAGTCAGTGATAGAAAAAGATTTTAAATTAAGTATTTTTTAAACATTTTATCATTTTAAGAAAGAATATTTAATTTGATCAAACTTTAAAACTGTTCATGTTTATAATAGTTTTCTAAAGTACTGATCAAATCCAACCCTCGGAAGTTTCTGCTTTTTCATTAGCTCTTCAGCCCCTCTAGCAGAAACTGAATCTGTTTTTGAATAATCTGCAGCTGCATCATTGACTTCTGTTTCTTCATTAGCTGCTTCTTCATTATCCTCAGCTGCGTCTTCTGTAACTAATCTTTCTTTAGTTACGTCTTCCGCAGTTACCTCTTAAACAGCTTTTGGATCATTTTTATCACATGCACACCCAGGAACATCTCTTGTTGTTGTTTTGTTATATTTTTGGGACGTTTTGTACATTTCTTAAAACTAAATCATCAGACACATTTTCAGTGTTTGCTGCTTTCGTGTCTTCAGCGTCTTTTGAAGCTACTTCTTCACTGTTTGTAGGAACCTTTTCTTCTTCCTTTACTCCTTCATTTTTCAAATATCTTGTAACCTAAGCAGGATCTTTCTTAGTTGCTTTTATATTTTCAAAAGATTCGGAAGCTGTCGATTCTGCATAAGCGACATATTTTCATCTTTAAGATCATCTTCTTTAGTTTAATTTTTTTCTACAGTTGATTCAACATATACTGCCTCTGTAATTTTAGCGTCTTCTGTAGCTGCTTAACAAGTATTTTTAGGAGGTATTCTGCAAATTCTATTCCAGTGTTTTTAGGAACGTCTTCATAAGCCGCTTCAGGTTTTCAAGCAACCTCCTATGCAGCTGTAACTTTTGTATTTTCAGAAGCATTTTCCTTATCTGCTGCTCTTTACAGTAACGTCTGCTGTAACCGCTACTCAAATGTTGATAGAAACGTATTCTTAGCTGTTTATACAGTGTATTCAGGGATGTTTCTTGTTACTGCTGTTTCGGTATTTTTAGTAGTGTCTTCAGTAATTGCTACTTCTGAGTATTCAGTGGCGTCTTAAGTGGAATCTACCGCTGTGTATTCAGGAGCTTCTTTTGAAGTAGTTACTTCAGTAAATTCAGGACTGTAGGAGCTTATCTTATTTCTTTAAAATTGTCTTCTTCTAGAACTATATATGTTTGCTTTTGAATTAGCTTTCTTTTTATTAACTGATTAGAATTATTAAACTTTAAATAAATATAAAAAAAAATATTGTTCTTAGTTATTATTAAGATAGATATCTTAGTCAACTTTATAGAAACATAAATTCTGTTTATAATAAAATTACATATTTTTTAAAATTTCACAGTCACTCTTGGTCGGTATATTTTTCTTTATTTTTTTATTTTTATTTTTACATTTGACTAAAATTAACTCTTAGTGCTAAAGTTTCTTCGTGCATATTCAACCCTCCCTATTTTGATAAGCAAACTTTAATGTATTGGTATGCACATTTTGATCAGTTGCCTTTCACATTTTAGTGAGCTGACGCGCACACTTAAGTTATTTTTATTGATTGCTATAAAGTAATGGTGTGCTCAGTTTTGGAACTATATAAACAAGTTTTTAATTTATACTTTTTGTGATGTTTTGAACATTTTAGCGATTATGTAACTTAGTTGATTATGTAAACATTTTGGTAATTGTTTGTAAATTGTACACTTTTGTGATTATTTGAACAGTTTTGTGATTATATTTACACTTTAGTGTGACGATATGCTAAATTCAAAATACTTAAAGTGTGCACACTTTGAATTAATGTTTTATATAAACCACGTCCAGTGGCTTTGAAAAATTTCGTGTACGAGGACAGATTCTACTTATTAGTAGGTTAGATTTTTACTGCCTGCATTTAATATATCTAAGAAATGATGTTTTAAACATTGTTTTTATTTGTCTGTTACGTCACTATATTTTGAAGTAAGATTAAGAAATTAGAGTTTATAGAAAGAAAGTAAACTAGTTTTGTTTTATTTGAGTAAATACAAGTTCTGAATTTTAGGAACTCTGTAAAGCAAATAATAAAACCCTATGCCCGCTATTACAAAAATACTAACCTACTTTTTAATAACCTATGGACTTTGTTTAAAATGAGTTAGATGCCATCATCATTATAAACTAACAGGACTTTTAAGAAATTTAAAGTTAAATACTAGTGATCTACCAGATGCATACGAACAAATTCGGATCTTGTTTAAAATTAGGAATCTGCCGGATCCTAAAAATTTAGGTTGTTTGTAATGAATGTATGTTACAGAATACAAGCTTACGCGTTACTGCAAATAAACGATTCAATTTATTTTTTTTTTAACAGAAAAAAAAACTCAATTTTAGTAGCGGAAATATGTGAAAGAAAATCGTCTTTATTTAGATGGTAGTAAACATGTGTTTTGATTACGTATTTATTTACATCTTTGAAGTTTATTAACCGCGTATAAATTAGTGTTAAAATAATAATAAGTCAGTGCGTAAGAAAAGCAAAATTATCTTTTTTTTTTATATATAATAAACAATGTTTTGAAAACACTGGCATTCAAGCAGTGGCATTCGGCAGTCAAATGGTAACTTGTAAGCTTTATTACATAAATATTTAAGAATGCTTGTTTATAAGACGTAGTCGGTTTGTTATCTTAAGGTTTGAGTATGTGCTTCTTTGTTTTCATTTATTGTAAGTAGTTTTTTAGTGATTCTGTAGTGTGCATTTATCTTTCGTGTTTTTGAGTTTGTAAATAAAGTATAAACTTTAATGTGCTTTTAAATTAATCTAGACATTCTTTTATTCTTATTTACCCTTTTATCGATAAATAAATTCGAGTTTGTAACATAATAAATAAGTATTTCTTTATTAATAATTTACTACTATAAAGTTTAATAGTATTTGACACGTTTCAATAAAAAAAGTCATCAAAAATACTGAGAGTATTTATAGTGTTTATAGTGAAAACGAACAAATATACAAATATGTAATAAATAATAATACGCAATGAAAAAAATCTAATAGATGCCTAAGATTTTCGTTAATTTTTTTGTATAGTTAAAAGCTGCAATAAAATTGTATTTGTGTAATTTGTTTAAACAAATATCAACATCAGTAACTGCCTTAAGTATAAAAAATAGAATAAAGATTAAAATTGTTATGTTCAGCTTAAAAAAAGTTTACCGCTACAAAAAAACAAAATCAAAGACTTATTTTTTTAGTTGTTTTAAACTATAAAACGTAATAATTTAAAAATAACATGCCTCGTCATTAAGGATAAATAAATTACATTAAAGCCGAAAAAATTAAGCAAAATACAAATGTAATTAAAAAAATGTTTAAATAGAACTAATCATTAAGCTTTTACCGTTATCAAAAACAGAAAATGATAAAAAATTTAGCAGTTATTAAAACGAACTAAAATTACAAAAGTCATCTAGATACTCTTAAGAAACTAAACAGTTATTTTATTTTGTTCGAGTTGTGAAAGAAAAATAAAAGTTAATGCGGCCTTATAAAAGCTGATTACGCGTTTGCTCGTACAGTTATAATCTTTAAAATAATATTTTAGAGTACAATAAAGGTAGTGTTAGGAAAGATATCATTACAAATAAATAATAAAAGAAATATATAACTTGAGTACTTAAGATCAAACAATCTAAAGTGACTTATAAATTATAAATTAATTTAAAAGGCTTTAAAGAACTGTAAACACTTTTACACTCTTATGTTTTCTAAGCGATAAATTTAAAACTAAGGTGCAAAAGCTGATAAAAAATAAACGAGTAAAGTAACCTTAATGATCTACCTGGTACATTATATTAGAGTGCGGCTAGATTCGCATCTGGAGTTTTGATGCAGCACATCACTATAAAATTGTTAAAACTATACTGTACATTTTTTTTTGTTAACCCTACAACAATGAAAAAAAATATATTTTAACTGTAAATTTTTTCATTTGAAAGTTTTATATTATTCATAGAATATTTACTAAAAGTTTATGAAATTTAGTTAAAAATAATCCAGAAGGTTAAATTTAAGCAAATGCTTTTGTTTATAAAAATTTGTGATAGAAAATTGTCAAGCATGCACTTAAGAACTAAAAGTTTCACATATTGACTGTATCCGATTACAAGGTGATAAAACCTATCCATTTTGCCCGAGTTAATATTTAGTTTATATTAAAAGCTTCCATTTAGAAGAAAAAGAACTTTTTTACAGAAAACTTTTAGAATATAAAACTCTTATTATTAGCTTTAAAATAAAAATCTTTAAACCATATTTTTTTTTTCTTGTAAAGAAATCTTAATCATAATAATTTAAGTTTTTGTTAAAAATAGTGTAAGATAACTATTTAGTATAAGCATGTGTTATTTTTGTTTCTATTATCTTTAAAGTTAATTGATTTCTTAAACTCTTTAAGTCAAGAGCAACTTGAAACATCTAAACCATAGTTTAATACTAATTAAAGTTTTCGATGAAAATAATGTTTGGTTGATGATATAGTTTATGTGTGCAACACAAGGGAGTCAAGCTGCATTTAACTACAGAAAATAGTTTAAAAAAACTAGAAAATTAACAAAAGTTTTTTTACATAGTTAAATAGAACTCGATTCCTGGTTTCAAAAACTGGTTTTGTTATATTTTTGCTTGCAAATATATAAGATGTTGGGTAAGTTCAAATGCGACTAAATTTAAAAAAATTAACTCTAAAATTGTAGATGTTCATTTTTTGCGTAGCATTTACTTATTTGCTGCAGAGAACCAAAAAAAAAATCCCAAACTTTAATTTTCAACTAATTTAAGACATTTTTACATAACAACTACATCAATTTTTAATGTAACAAAATCTTTGTTTCAATAAAAAACCGTTAAAAAACTTCAAGTAAAAAAATAATTTTCTTAATAGTTATAACTAATTTTATTTTTTTAAATAAAAAAATTTCTGGTCATGCTCGAGTTTCCCTTGCACGATTTTCTCCTACTCGAGTTGCCTCTGCTTGAGTTGTCTTTGCGCGAGTTGCCCCTGATTGAGTTACTTTTGCTCGAATTGCCCCTGCTCTTATTCAACTTGTCACCACCTAACTTGTTGTAGTCGCGTTATGGTGAACTTTTAATTCACATTATTTTACGTTTAAAAATACATATAGCTTTGAATTTCTTTTTTATAATATGAATTGCATTTTGATAAGGAGACTCTAAGTTGAGTTAAATGTACATAACTAATAAGTGTTAAATTGTTTAATATTTTAGACACTACATGGGCTACAGAATTTTTAGACTTTAAAGTTTTCTATCAAGTGGGCAAAGATAAGTATAACAAATGATAAAAGCTAAAAAGGATTCTTTTAAGCTGAATCGTTGAAAAAAAAGTGCGTTTTTTTAAATTGTAAACTGCATGCAGGTTTGAAGAAATGTACCAGTTTACATGTCTGTAAAACATTATGTCCTAAAAATATCAGTACGTCCATTTATTGGTCTGTTTACTTTCTTTTGGTAAGATTTGAATAGTTTTAACTAAGTAATTCTACTCACAAGTGTTTCAAGCAAGTCAGTTATAAGTTATAACTACGACTTGACGACTAAATAACGTTATTTGTATCACACTTTTAGTTTTTAAATTATAGTATTTCAACATGATATTAAAAAAAATTTCATAAAGAGTACATCATCCGTACTCATCATCTTTAAAATGCAACTTTTGGTTTTTATAACTTAATATTATTTAAATTATCTAGTTACCAATTGGTCTGTTGACTTAAAAAATATTTAAAACAAGGAATTAATAAAATTAGTTGGTTTGAAATAATTAAAACTAAGCTATTGTATATAAAACAAGTATTTGTTGAACTTTTATTTGTACAAAGGTTATAAATACTTTTAGCTTTGAACTTTTAAATATTTTTATAAGGCCAAAATTATTTAAGTTAAAAAAAAAATTATCATTTATAAATTTACTGAACTGTTGCTTAGATAATAAAATAATAAATGTCTGTTTCTTCAAAACATTAAAAAGGGGTTGTGTTATAAGTCTAAAGAAAAAAGTATCTTATTTTTAAAACTTTTGGTTCACATATCTAAAATAAGTATTAGGCATTTCAGTACTATACTAATATCAAAAAAGTTGAAATTTAAAAAATAAATCTAGTATTTTCAAATATTTTCTACAATAATGAAAAAAATATAATTAATAGTAACTTTATACTTATAGTAAACAAAATATTAAATACAAACAACTGAACCGTTATAATTTTTTTTCAAGTACATAAGCTTATAAGCTTACTGAATTTAAGAATGAAAAACTAATACAAAAAGTATAAATTGTTAGTTCTATATCTTTTGATAACAAAGTTTAATTCTTATTCTTTGGTAAAGAACGGTAATTTAAGTACTTCATTCAGACTTATTCTTTTTTCAGGGTCGATAATCAGCATTTTTATTATGACATCATAAAGATCCTTTTCTTCTTGTTTTAAGTGTCCTAGGATATTATTTATATTCACAACTTTGCCGCTTAAATCATTAAAATTTTCCTTTTCTTCTTCTAGATATACTTTGTGTTTATTGTGAACATGTTCTATTCTTTCAATTTGGGTTTTAGTAAATGGTCCTAATGTTTCATTGATCAATATAATAAGCTCTCCAACAGATTCAACATCAAAAGGGAGATCCGATGCTGCAAGTTCAAAAACAGTGCAGCCTATAGACCAAACATCACATGGGTATCCAACTTTGTGTCCCAGAACAACGTCGGGAGCTCTGTACTGCAAAGTAGTAATGACTTCATCATTAAATTTATCTTCAGTGTAAAAACAACCTAAATCGCACAGAGTGATGTCACAATTTCTGTAAAACTCAGGTTTACTTTCATCGTTGTTGAAATGCCTGTTTAGCAAGATGTTATCTGGCTTAATGTCGCTATGCAGCATGTTGTTATCATGAAGTAACTTAGTGGCTTCGATCAACTGACGTGCAATTGTGCGAATTTCATCTATAGTCAACAGTGGTTCGTAATCATAAATAGCTTCAAAAAGTGTTGGTCCGTATAATGGAAACACTAAGTAGACAAAGTTATAATCTTCAAATGTTTCTAATAATTTTATCAAACTGCTGTCATTGATTTTCTTTTCTCTTATAACTTCAAATGCTCTTATTTCATATTTAGCTGCCTCTTTATCACTTATGGCTTTAATTGCCACGTAATCATTAGTGACTTCATCAAAACATTTGTATACGGAACCAAAACCTCCGCTTCCAATTTTGCTTTCAACAGTGTATATGTTATTCAGCTTTTCTCCAACAAGATCCATTTCTTCTGTTCTTTTAAGGTGTGACTCTTCGGTAGAGCTCCTTTTAGAATCAACAACGTATAACGTACTAAAATATGTATATCCTATTAATGCTTGTTAAAGTTTATATAAATAATCAATAACATCTAAATGAAGACTGATAACCACATTAACTAAACAAAAGATACTTTAAATAACTACATTGTCTCTGTAAACTATACCCCTTTACTATAAACTCCTTAATTTTATTTATAAAGTATATGATATAATTTTTTAAGAAAACCTTAATAGAGCTATTTAGAATAAAATCCTGGTTAGGTCTGAGCTGTGCAAATGATATTTAACTGAACTGAAGTGGTCTGAACCTTACTAAAGCGAAATGAAATTATTACGTACAAGCAAATTTATTTTCTATATTCTCGTAGGAAAAAAGGCTAAAATTTGAACTGAAGTAGGTTCACAAGCAAACATAAGATCTAAGTAAATGATTAATAAGTAAAAGCGGTTAACCAAAAAGATGAAATTAAACGCCTAAGTTATGTACTTAGTTTTTTTAAGAGTCTATCAAAAACAATTTATCATAGTTTTTATACTCTGTGTTTACAATATCTCTATTTTTTTTCAATAGTTTTAAAACTTAAGAGTGTTAAGCAATTGAATTGTCGCCATAGTTAATCCTGTTAACTGACAATATATACATAGACATGACTTTTTAATTAAGTAAACAAACGTTTGATAAGTTTTCAGTGTTGAGATTTATTTATTTGTGGCAACGCTAAAGTAAAGGTTTAAGTGAAAAAATTTGAAGTTAAAATGTTATACAAAGTTTGAAAGGTAGTATTGACAATGGACAAGAATCAAGGTATAATCGGTTTTCCAAGTTTAAGGTCTGGTAAAAATATCATCTCAAGTTTAAAAATTAAAAATTTATCTGGTTACTCTATATTCTTAATTTAAAGCTTAAAATAGTTTAAACTAGTGGTGTGCAAAAAATGGACAACAACGTAAAAATACTTTTTTAATTTTTTTGAATATAAATTTCATTAATTCTCTTTGTGTATGTAATAACCAACTATTATTAAAAAGTTTATGCTTTCATCAAGAAATGTATATAAACATTTTTCTATTGATTCCTCTGCAACATGCTTAGCTCAGTAAATCAAATTACAGTCGGTTTTAGGTAAATTTATGTATATCTTTTTGACAAAATAATTGTGGCAAAAATATTAAATCATTATTTTTTGTGTTTCTAATTCACTTAAAGTAAATAAATAGTTTTAACTTTAAGCAACACTTTATTAAAAACTGAATATTACTCAATAAATTTTTATTTGTTTTTATTTTTCACTTAGTTTATTAACCTTAAATTTTGACGCATGAATAAGTTTTTAAACAACAGTATAAATAACTAACATTGTTATATGCAGTTTCATATTTTATTTTTGCTTGAAAAGGTCGCAATCTCTTGCCACCGAAACTGGTCGCGAATAAAATATACAATTTGCATAAATCTATTTAACATTAAATCAAAAAAAAAATTTTGATACTTAATGGTAGCAGCGTGTTTTTTTAGTCTGATCTAAAAAAAAACAGTCTAAGTTGAATATAGTTTTTCATTTAAAAATTTGTTAAATTAGATATAAAACTTATTCGAAAGATTAACTTTCTCTTTTAAAATCTACTTTCTCACTAAAATTTAAGGGGTATAACTTGGACAACTAAATGTAAACATGTGATCATTAAATAAGCAAGATGACGTTTTCTATTAGACACAGAAGTGTTTAGCAGTAACTAGAAGTTTTAGTTTAATATTTCAGGGTTTCATGAATGTATGTACTAAGTGCTATATGTTTAACTAACTTCTAGAAATTTCATTTGAAAGTGCTAAAATAATTTTAGACGCAATATACCTTTTGTTTTGAGATTATAATACCACTTAAAAGTACATAGGTATGTAAATCGAACTAAAATTACTTAAAGAAAATAATGTTATTTGGAAGAAGGTTTTCTTAATTAAGATTAGGCTTAAAGTTTGGTTTTATTAATTTACATTTTCTTACATCATTCATTATGACAAATTTATTTATTATATATTTCTTAATTTTTAAAGCTTTTAATCTTACGGTTTACTTATAACTAACCGTGTCAGTTTTACAGTAACTACTCGATCTAAAAATTAATAAATTAAATATATGCAGTTTTTTTTTTCTGTTTAAAATTTTAGGGTATTTTACTTTATAGATACTTGAAGAATACCAATGTTAGATTTAATGACATTTTTGGAGCAACATTTTAGATTTTTAATATAGTATAAAAATATATTACAATTTATTTGATAATTTATACAAGCTCTATTATCACTTGTTTGGAATTTATTAAATTTTTTTAAAAGATTTAATCAAAAGTTAATATGTTTATAAACTATATATCAGTCTAACGTTCAAAAAACTAAAAGTTAATTCGTAAATTATTGTATGTTTTAACTGTAACGAAATTACCTTATAAATGTTCATTAAATATTGAAAATAAATACGAAAATTAAATAATGTATAAATAACAACTAATTATAACTATAAGCATTGTTTGATTCACAAAATAAGTTACATTTTGAAAAAGTTCTATTTTATTTGTTACATTGCTTTTTGGTTAGTCATAATATTTACAATAAAATTTGAATTAGTACTGGAAATGTATTTTCATTACCATTAATTTTTAAAACGTTAAAGTCAAAAGCTAACTTCTTTAAATAAAAAAATATTAAAAAAAAATTTTATTAGATGACAACAATAACTAAAATTGTTTTACAGAAACAGCTAAAAACTATTTTATCTAAATCATGAGTTCTGCAGGGTCTCAACACAGCAGTCCACTAAAATCCGCAGACAAACCAAGTAACAAACGTGGTGAAGTTATTAAAAGAAAATCATTAGAAGAAAACCTTAACAATTTAGAAACAGTTATGAGTTCTTCAGAGTCTTAAAACACCTCAGACAAAAACAAAGGAACTAAAAGAGCAGAACTCAACCTAAAAGAAGAAAAAGTAGTGATGAATTGCACAAATTTAAATAAAAGAAGTAATTTGAGTTCCTGTTCGAACCTTAGCTTTAAAAGTTACGAACTAAACCTTTTAGGAAAAAAAAATATTCAACTTATACACGGTAGAGAGCAAAATAGGCAGCGGAGCAGCCGGTTCTGTATATAAATGTTTTGATGACCACACAAAAGACTACGTAGCAATCAAAGTTTTTAAATATGAACATGTTGCGGAAGAAGAAATAAGGCTCTTGAAAATTATGGCGGAATTACAAAAAAAATGCAGTAGATTAATTCAAATGTTACATGCCTTCAAAGATGAAAAATTCACCTACATAATACTTCCGTTATACGGGCCAACTCTTTACGATGTAATACACAGTAATGAACTACCCTTCACAATAAAAAAATTCGCATAATTGCGCGTCAACTAATCAAGACCACAATGTTACTTCACGACAATAAAATGCTACACAGCGATTTAAAAACTGGTAATATCTTGCTGAACAGGTTTTACAACGATAAAAGTAAACTTGAGTTTTACAGAAAACCTGAGATCACTCTGTGCAACTTTGGTTGCGTATATACTGAAGATGAATTTCAACATTGCGAGATAACGACGTTGCCCTACAGGGTACCTGACGTCGTTTTGGGACACAAAATTGGATATCCATGTGATGTTTGGTCTATAGGCTGCACTAATTTTGAACTTGCTACATCATACTGCCTTTTTAATGTAAAATCAAAGGAAGAGCTTATTGTTTTGATCAATGAAACATCAGGACCATTTACTAAATCCCAACTTGAACAAGTAGAACAGGTTCACAATGAACACAGAGTGAGCTTAGAAGAAGAAAAGAATAAATTTAATGATTTAAATGGCAAATTTATAAATGCAAATCAATTTCTTGGTCAGTTGAATGAAAAAGAAAAGGATCTTTATTCTGTCATAATAAAAATGCTGATTATCGACCCTGAAAAAAGAATAAGTTTGAATGAAGTACTTAAACTACTGTTTTTTACAAAAGAATAAGAAATAAACAATGTTGTCATAAAATTGAAGAACTTAGAATAGTTTTTTGTCATTGTTTTCTATTGTTAACTCAAGTTAACACTAAGCTTATAAGTATACGTGTTTGAATGATCATCAAAATGATTAATTTGTTCTTTACAAAACAATAAAAAAATAATATGTTATAGTAGCACCTATAAATGTAATTTCCTTCTACTCGTTTTTCTTCGTTAATTTCAATAAACACTCCAGTTTATGCGTTTGAATAAATAACAAAGAAAAAATAATTTTTCTTTTGTTGTTTGTTTTACTAATTAATTACAGTTGTATTGTACTTATTTCACTTCAATTGTCCACGTATCGATGCATGCATTAGAATAAATTTTAAAACTTTTCAACAAAAAATTCTTTTTAAAAGACAAGTTTCAAATAAATAATAACAACATTTTTTTAACTTATATTTTAAATCTACTCGATATTTTTTGATTGACAAAGGCAAAATAAATACAATTTTGTATTTATTAATTGCCGTGTACAAAACCAGGTGAGTATGTAAGCTGGCTATTAAAACCGTGCCAAGACACCTGCCGATTCCAACATGCATATTCCAACATGCCGAAACACTTGCAGATACCAACGTGCCAAGACACCTGTAATTGTCAACATGTCAAACCACCTGCAAAAGAGAAAGTAAAAATGTATATAAACGGTGAAGCACATCTACAAATAGCTTACTATATCTCAACTACCCTACGGAGCGGACCTAGGCCGCTTCAACGGGGCGACTCTTCCTTCGTGGAAGTAGTTGCAGCTTTTCACGTGAGACTTCGAGGCCGGAGACGTGAATGGCAGTACGATACAAAATAGTTGGCTTGGGACTGCGCGGCCGCAGAGGTTAACTAGAGAACGATATAAAACAGCTTACGTGAGACTTCGAGGCCGAAGACGTAAGCTGTGGTACGATATGAAACAATTTTGATAGGATTTCTACGTTCATAAATATCGTCTTTTCCATCTTTATCGTTATTAAAGTTCGTATAAGATTAATGCCTAGAAAACTTAAGCGTCGCGCACCATTTTGTATGTTTTGTTTGTGAAGGCAATAAACGGTACATAGTTTTTTGTTGTTTATTTTATAACTAAATTAAGTTGCTATACCTATTTATACCGGTTAAAGATAGAGATAGAATTACAGAATTTATTAATTACTAATAAATAAATATGGTATACAAAACAGTTACACCAAGATAAATATAAATTAAATTACTTAACATTAACTGTTAGTACAGTTTTTTTTTAAATCCAAACAAACTTACAGTAATGGTGATTTAAAGAAAAAAAAAACTAATAAACTTTCATCTGATTTGATAACTTTTTTAAACACCCAAACTACTTTTAACGTGTTTAGTTGAAATAAGATTTCTAAACAATGTAATTTTATTAGAATTATGATATATGGTTATTTAATAAGTTAAAAAATATATAAAAATATTAAGAAAAAAGGTCTATACTTTAAAATTAAAACGTTGTCAAAAGCACTTCTTAATTGTTATTTAATTTAACGCAACAAAAACAAGTTTTGTTATAATCAAATACAACTAGATATATTGAAACAGTCTTTTTTATAAAAAATGTAGTCTTTTTCAATAAAATTTGAAATAAGTTTGAAACAAAATTGAAATAAATTTAAAATTTCAACTTAACTTAAATAAATAATCAACAATGATCAACATTTTTTTTAAATTCAGGATCTTTATGATGTTATAATGAAAATGCTGATTATCGATACAGATAAAATAATAATTCTGAATGAAGTACTTAAACTATAGTTCTTTACCAAACAATAAAAAAAAGCAATGTTGTTACAAAGAGTACAACTTACAATTGTATTTTTTTTGTCCACTTTACCACTTTAATAAGCTATAAAGTTTTGATTAAATAATAAAACAATATATTTGTTTTATTTGATATTTTCTTTTACTAAAAGCTCACAGTTACTCACACTGAAAAATGTAACATATTTAAAAAGTTGATAAGATGATGGATATGTCTTAGCTACATTAAAATACATAAAATTCAAATTAACTTTACAACAACTGTTAGCACAATTTTTTTATTAACCTAAACACACATATAGTAATGTTTAAATAAAGAAAAAATTAAGTTTTAACTGATATGAAAACATTTTGAAATACCTAAAAAGACTTATATGAGTTAAGATACAAAAAAGTCTATAAACAAAGTAATTTAATAAAAATATATTATATGCTTTATTAAACAAGTCAAAAGTATAAAATTATTAAGTAAACAAATTAAGAATTTAAGTAAAAAATATGGTCAAAAGCACTTCATCAATTTTTTAAATTTAGCTTCAAAACAAAAAAAAAAGAAATTCTATTATGATGAATAAGTAAATAATTAAATAAATATATTAAAACAGTTTTGTTGCAAAGAAACGAAGTTTTATTCAATAAAGTTTCAAATAAGCTCTTAAATGTTATCAACTGAATTTCAATGAACATCTACTAGTGATCAGATTTTTTTTTTTACCTTAAATTATTTTAAAGTTAAACAATGTAGTATAAACAATGTTTAAGTTAAAAGCTTTTTCTTATTTTCCACTGTTATTTAAAAATGTTATATTCCACTGTTTTTTAAAGATTCTGTATATTAAAGTAATTAGGGTAATACCCTTATTTATCTTCTGAATTGCTATCCAAAATACATGAGAATAAAGTTAATTTTATAGGCAAATTTATTAATTTTTCAAAAAACATAAAACTTTAGTGTGAATTATTTTCCTTATCTAAAAAGCTACCTAAAATTTTTTTTTTTATTTTAGAGAACGCACTTTTGTCTTTAATTTAAAAACAAAAATATTTGGTTTGGGGTTGGAATTTTTTCATGGGGTTCATGTGAGTTACACTAAATTAAATTAAATTTTTCTATTTCAATTTAATTTGATGTAATTCACATTCTTATTAACTTTTTTTTTGTTTTTATCAATTTTTTATCTAGGAAATGGCCAAGGCAAATGATAGTGTAGTATACATCATTTTGATTAGAGGCTAAATCGTAAAAAATATTAACATTAATTATAAAATAAACATTTAAGAGTTTAAATAACATGCAAACTAAGGGAAAAAGAAAATAAAACATTAAAAAAAAATATTTATTTTTGGATTTAATACCATTTGATTAAAAAAAAACCAAAAAAAAACCTTCATTTTTGGAGGGACCCCATGAAATAATTCCAACCCCAAACCAAATATTTTTTTTTTAAATAAAAGACAAAGGTGCGTTCTCTAAAATAAAAAAAAAAATTTAGATAGTATTTAAGATAAGGAAAATAAATAACATTAAAGTTTTATGTTTTTTGAAAAATTAATAAATTTGCCTATAAAATTAACTTTATGCTCGTTCCAAAATACTACTAATATAGTTTAGCTTTTTTCAAACACCAGTGAAACTGCTGCTCCAAAATATTGTCAGTAGACCAGGTAAAAAAAAAATTAATAAAATGCTCAAATATAAGATAAACAAGATTTCAAATAAAACGATTTTAGATACATGGTTACCACTAAGTCAGGGATTATTGTTTTTTTGAGGTAAAATAACTCCATCTAAAATCCCTTGCAAAGATAAGCACTTTCTAGGGAAAAGCAAGTGTGTTATAACATGTGTATTTTAACCTACCCCATTAATATTTAACTTGTAACTATCAACAAACAAAGTTAAACAAAATACATCTTTTAAACATCAGGGTTGCCACACACTCAGGAAACTCAGAGCATTTTCAAGTTGTAGAATATCTCAGGGAGACTCCAGGAAACTCTGAGAATTTTGATTCTTTTATATTAACTCAGGGAAACTCAGGGCAGTTTTGGTTTTTTCAAAAATAATCAGGAAAATTTAAAGATTTTATTTCAAATCTCAGGGAAATCTCTTCTAGACCTAGAATGAGATTTAGTTAATCCAGTTTCAATATTTTGTTCAAAAAAGTTAATTTATTCATTTTTAAATTTTTTAGCCTTGCTGCAAGTTCTTCAATATTCTTAGAATTAACATGGTAATTAAAAAAAAAAAAAAAAAAAGGAATTGAAAAAACACAGGGAAACTCAGGGAAGTTTAAGGTTACTCAGGGAAGTTTCTGCTCACTCAGGGAAGTTTCTGGTCACTCAGGGAAGATTTTTTGACTCAAAGAGCGGCAACCCTGTAACAAGTAAAAAACCCACAAGAATACTAACAAGGCTAAAAAGCACAAAATGTAGGAAAATTAGGTAGCTCAAATCAAGCAAGTTTTCACCAGTGCTGCGTAAAAAAATCACATCATCTATACTACCAAGTGATCACCATAGTGAACTCACAATCAGTTGTTAAAAAATCATATTAAACTAGTATTATAATGTGCACCTTTACTTTTGATAACAATCTTAAAATCTATTAAACAACTATTTTACTGTAATGTTACTTAAAACAAAAAACTAAAATTAAAAACTATCAAGAAAAGTTAAAGTTTCTGAAACTAATTTTTAAATATTATTTAAAAATAAATTGAAATTAATTTTCTAAACTTTATGAGTATTAATTTTGTCAAAAATGTTGTTCTAGTTTTCAACTGAAACTGAACTTCCATCAGAAGACTAAAATAAATAGTATTGATATTTTACAATTATAAGTTTATACAATTTTTGAATTGTATTTAGAATTCTGTTTAAATTACATTCCAACAACACAATTTACCAAAATGTATAAACCACTTTTACTTTGTACAATTAGTCTATTGTTTCATTCAACAAAGTACTAAAATGTTAAGTGTATACAAAATGCCACTAATAAAACTATATTACCTTATATTATAACGGTAGATGTTATTTGTACATAAAAAAATAATTTTTTAAACATGTTATGCAGACAGTAATGATTTGATAAAATAAAGAAAAGAATGAACAAGCTATTTTTTTATGGATGTTCCTTCATACTTACTGTAAATGGAGCTCTTAGAAGTTGCAAACAGGTAACAAATATTATAAGTAACTTTAGAAATATATACTTAGCTGTATGCTGTATTTTATAAATTAATTAACTTTAATACGATTGAGTTTGCAGTTTGTTGCATTACATCCAAAACTTGATTTTTAATTTCAAAAAAGTTTATAGTTTGCTTACTGGCATAGTAGTATAAAAAGAAAGCATTTTCAATTGTATTTTAACGTAAAAGCTAGTTATATTAGATGTTTAAGTGGTTAATAAAAAAATTTATAAACTTGTTTCCTCTTATTATATTTGCAGTTTGTCGCATCACATCCAAAACTTGAGTTAAAGTTTCAAAAGCGTTTATAGTTTGATTACTGGCATGGTAGTACAAAAAGCAAGCATTTTTAATTGCTTTTTAACGTAAAAGCTAGTTATATCAGATGTTTAAGGGCATAGGGGGGGTAAACACCCTTTTTTGGTTTTTGATCTTATTTTATATAGTTTTTACTAAGCTACAAGATGCTTTTTACAGATTTAAAAATTTCAAAATAATTTTTGAGATATAGCCGGTCAAAGTCGGAGCCAACAATAGGTTCCTTATGGGAGGCGCAAACTAAAACAGCAAAAATAGACTATTTTACTAAAAATCTATCTTCTCCTACGTTTTTTAAGATAACTACCTCAAACTTTCAGGAAATGTTCCTTGATATATTTAGAAAATTCTGTTGGAAGGAATTTTAAAAAAAATAAAAAATAAAAATTTTACATAAAAAATAAACAAAAAAAAACAGTTTTTTTTTTGTTTTTTGTTATAAAATTTTTATTTTTTATTTTTTTCAAAATTCCTTCCGACAGAATTTTCTAAACACTGCAAGGAGCATTTCCTGAAAATTTGAGGTAGTTATCTCAAAAAACGTAGGAGGAGATAGATTTTTAGTGATTTCTAGTTATTTGCCGTTTTAGTTTGCGCCTCCCATAAGGATCCTATTGTTGCCTCCGACTTTGACTGGCTATATCTTAAAAAATATTTTGAAATTTTTAAATCTGTAAAAAACATCTTGTAGCTTAGTAAAAACTATATAAAATAAGATCAAAAACCAAAAAAGGGTGTTTACCCCCCCTATGCCCTTAAGTGGTTAATAAAAAACACTTAATAAACTTGTTTCCTCTTATTATTTTTAAATAGTGTTTTTGGAGAATATTTTACTATTTTATTATTATTACACGTTTTTAAGTTTTAAATTTTTAGGGCATAGAGGGGGTAAACACCCTTTTTTGGTTTTTGGTCTTATTTTATATAGTTTTTACTAAGGTAAAAAATGCTTTTTACAAATTTAAAAAAATCAAAATAGTTTTTGAGATATAGCCGGTCATAGTCGGAGCCAACAATAGGATCCTTATGGGAGGCGCAAACTAAAACGGCAACAATAGACTATTTCACTAAAAAACTCTCTTCTCCTACATTTTTTGAGATAACTACCTCAAATTTTCAGGAAATGTTCCTTGATATATTTAGAAAATTCTGTTGGAAATAATTTAAAAAAAAAAAAAAAGAAAAATTTTATATAAAAAATAAACAAAAATACAGTTTTTATTTATATTTTTTGTTATAATTTTTTTTTTTAATTTTTCAAAATTCTGTTCCAACAGAATTTTCTAAATATTACAAGGAACATTTCCTGAAAATTTGTGGTAGTTATCTCAAAAAACGTAGGAGGAGATAGATTTTTAGTGATTTCTAGTTATTTGCCGTTTTAGTTTGCGCCTCCCATAAGGATCCTATTGTTGCCTCCAACTTTGACCGGCTATATCTTAAAAATTATTTTGAATTTTTAAGATCTGTAAAAAGCATCTTGTAGCTTAGTAAAAACTATATAAAATAAGACTAAAAACCAAAAAAGGGTGTTTACTACCCCCCTATGCCCTTAACTTAACTTAAAATTTGCCTAAAGTTTTAACTTCTAGCATAAGAATTTGCTCATATATAGATGTGTATTTAATTATGTTTTAGTTTGTTAATAATTTGTTAAAATGTTTTAACTGTTTTACATTTTACCAAACTTTTAGTCATACACATAGGTATATTGTTAAAATAAATTGATTATTTATTTCTATTAGATTTTTATACATTTACATTTTCAATAGAGCATGTAAAATGATTGAAAAATATAACATTTAATTTAATGGCAAATTAAAATTTTTAATAAAATTTTAACAAAAACTTATAAATTTATATATTAACACAAATTGCTTAGGCTTCAAACCTTTTTATTTCAAATGTGTTTAATTTTATTTTGTAACTGTTTATCAGCTATTAAGTTTTGACTATTTTAAAATATTTTCAACAGAATGAAACAACAGTATTGTACACACCCTGTGATGTGAGTGGTACAAAATGGGGAGTGAAGATTTCAGCATATTCATCAACCTGTAAGGTGAAGTCTAACAATTCATTCTCAGTATCATGCAGTAAGTTTTTTTATACAAACATTTAAATATGTTTGACTGTTTCAATTCCTTTGTTTTGTTTAAAAAGAATAAATGCAGGATTTTTTTTGAATTTTATTGAAAAAAACTACCTATTTTTATTGTTTTGTTTTTCTAATTTTTTTTTTAAATATTTTTAAAACTGCAACATTCAAAGTCTTTTAAACTATAAAAAGAACGTTTCCTGAAAGTTTGAGGTCTCTAACTCTAAAAATAAAGGATATATAGATTTTTGTGAATTTTTAAATTTTAAAGAAGGTTGACTCCGAAAAATTTATTGTCTATACATTTGTATTGGAAACTTTTTATAAAAAATACCAGATCTCAAACTCTACAAAAACTCTCTTGTAGTTTGTAATTCAAGCTTTTATATAAGATCCAATGTTATTTTTAGTAAACAAAAAATGTCGGATCCCCCCTATGCCCTTGATAAAACTTATTGTGTTGGTTTCTAATTAACTGATTAATTGTGATGTATCAATTTTGTAGTTGTTATTAAACTTTTAGTTTAAAGCAAGTTTCTTATGATGACAAGTAGTTGCTTTCAGATACAAAATGTCCACCCGGCACCCACTTCAATTCATACACAGTTGAATGTGCTTCTTGCCCGCCAGGTACTTATTCCGTAGGAAGCGAGTCTGTCATGTTTGATCAGTGGGATGTTCTGCCTGAAGGTAGTGTTTCTTATTATAATATAATTCAAATGCCATACCCGAAGGCTTATTAAGTAAATAATTGAGTTTTATAATTACTAAGATAAATTCTAAATGAAGTCTTTAAGTTTTTTTTTTTAATTTAACCACTGTGAATGGATAATAATACTAATTGTTATTACATTTTAAAAATATTAAACATCTGTCTATATTTACATTTTGATGTTTCAAATTACTTTTTTTAGCCCTATATTTTTTATATGTATTTTTTAATGTTATTAGATTTTTTTTGTAGTTGAAATTGTTATTTTACAACTTTAATGTTTGTTTTTGCAAATGTTTGGTTAATTTGTTTAGGTTTCACTGTGACTTCTGAGTCATTGTTGTTTGAAGATGATGAAATACGTTACAATCAAAAGTCTGTTGATTGCAGTAAATCCAAATGGAAGCCTTTAGGTTGATTTGTTCTAGACATTAAACAATAACAAAATACAAATAAGTATTTTTTTTATTCCAGCAACTAAAAATCTTTGTAACTAAGAAATTAATCTTTTAACTTTTTTTTTATTTTTTCTAAATTTTTTTAATTAATAGTCTAAATTTAAGTTTGTGAGTGTTTAGTATAATTTGACTGTGGTTTAAAAAAATAAATATTGTTTTTTAGTTATTTTATTGTCATAATATTTTATACAATTTTCATTAAGATTGTATGTAAATTAGTTTTATTAAGACAACCTGTCTCTAAATATATTTTCATCCATTGCTTTTACACCAGCTCTCTCTATGTTATAAAAATTATAATTTGCAATCTTTTTAGTTTAAGAATTTTTTTTGTAAATACATATAAGCTGATTAGTAAATAAGATAGACGAAAAGCAGTTCTTTTAAAACCTCTTTCTCATAAACAAAATAATTAAGGAAAAATTAAAATTGTTAATTTTTCCTCAAAAGTTTTACAAGTGTTATACCAGACTACCTTTAAATCATCATTTAATTTTTATTACCCCTTTCAAATATAACTGAAAGTAAGTTGTATACTTTATTTAATGTAATTAAAAAAATATTCCAAAAGTTTTAACTCAACAATAACTTAGTATCCTTACATTGATCAAGTATAAAATTTATAACAAAATTTTAAAATTGTAGTTCTAATTACCTTGAAAAACATTCTTAATTTTTTATAATATTCATGTTCTTACTTTTAAATATTCATTTTATTGTATTTATTAATATAATTACAAACACTTGATGAATAAATATGCTCACTAAAAATAAAAAAAGGAAGTGTAGTGTGGTATTGGGTTTGATATAAAAATATTCTTTTTTACGAAATACTTATTGTTGAAAAAAGCAACATTCAGACTACATGCAGGTAAAAAAAGATTAACAAAAAAAATTGGTGTTTTGCTAAAAATGCAATTTGTCAGCACAGTTTTAACTATTTAGTTATTTTGTTAACATTTATTCTTGGTAACAAGTATGTTTTTTTTAATTATCATAATATAACAATATCTTTATTTTAGTAATTTATAGATTAAGGTAGTATATATAGTAATTAAGTAATTAAATAGATTCTTAATTAAAAAATGTTTATAACTACACAGTTACATAGATTAAATTTTTTTTTTTTTGACAAATAATAAACTTTTTAAATAAAATTTAATATTTTACTAGGTAACTACATAGAGTCAAACAATGATGATTGTGCAAGTTTACTGAGTTATTCAGTAACACTAGTAAATAAAGGCAGTATTAAGTTTGAATACCAACATTCTGATGAAGATGTACTTTTTCATTTCTATGTTAGTGTCATATAGTGTATTACGTAATATATTAAAATAAATATTTTGTATCCACTTTTTTTTTCTTTAAAAAAAGTATTATAATGATTAAGTATTAAATTTTGTTTTATGAGTTGTTTTGATAGTTTTTATAGAAATTTTTGATAATAAAAATATACTCTCATACCTAGACGTTTAGCTCAATATGTTAATTGAAACTAAAAGCTATTAATCGGAATATAATTATACTTAGACACATAAATTATAATTTTTTTAATTTTCAAATAAATTTTTACTTATTGTTGCCTAATGAAAAAAAAAAGTGTTCTAGGCTTAAGTAAGTCCAGATTTCAGATTTTAGTCTGGTACCAGTCTTTATTTCAAAATAGTTTCTTAAGTATATTTAGAAGATACTTAGAAACATTCTTTGTTTGTTGCAAATCTTATTTGGTACAATCTTATGTGTTTGACTAAACTTGTACAAGTAATACAGTTTCATCTTACAGGTTCATTTATTAAAACGGACTTATTTACCAATTAGTTTAAGTATTATCAAGTAATTGCAAGTTTTAATATTTAGGTACAAAACGACAGGTGTGAAACTCTTGTGTCAAACACAACATTTGCTTTTCTCAACACCACCTCTGTGTACAAATGGAAAACTTGGCAGGTAAACTGAGATAGTATTATTTGGAATGGTTTGAAAATTTTAGTTCTTCTGTTATACAGTGAGAACTTTAGTGAGTATTACGGATAATTTTAGTAGTTATAATTATGAAATAAGTTTACTAAGTTCGTTTGTTGTTGTGCTTTAAATTGTTTAAGTTATTGTAAGTTTAAAAAAAGTATTTTCAAACTCTGTTTGAGATCTCCAGCCTTTTAAAAGCAGTGAACAACTTAATTTATGACTGTGAAACTTATCATTGACTCCTTAAACTTGGAATCCTGGAAAAATCCAGAAATAAAATATTTAGGCTAAAATATGTAGAAAAACATGGAATTTGAGAAATTTTGAAAAAAAAAACTGAAATTTTGAAGAAATAATCAATATAAAACCTGGAATTTATAACAATTTTTACAAATCAAGTAATGAAATTTCGATTTGGCATATAAAATCTATCATACAGATAGTATTTTTGTTTTCATTAAATATTTCCTTTATTAAAAAACTATTGAAAGTAGCTTTAGGGTATTTTTTCAATCTCCATGTACTATTTAAGACAGTTTTTTACCTTAAACTTAATTTTATACTAAAAATTAACCCAAAAACTTCTAAATTTGAAAACCTGACGGAAATTTCTCAAAACATTTGACAATCATTTATATATTTTTTTTTTGTTGTATAAAATTTAAGTAGTAAATATAATCGAAGTTATACATATTTGGTAAAGATCAAATTAAGCAATTGTTACTAAACACATGATTGTCTTCTTACGACCATATTCTGATATTTCATATCATGTACATTCTTTAAAAAGTATTCAAATAACTTTTTTGTATATAACAAATACAATAAACAAATAAATTCTATAATATATATTAGTGTCAGCTTAAAATTAGCACAAAAAGTTGTAGGCAGTTAAAAAAAACATTAATAACCGATTTGTTTTTCATGTGGTTGTGTTTTTAGTTTTATGAGTTAATTCCATATTGTTTAGATTTAATGCAATCCATATTATAAAATGTGTATTTTAAATAATAAATGTATACTTTTTATATAATAAAATGTTTGTTTATACATAAAAAAAGTTGTAATCTAAGTTATAGTATACATTTATGAAAGAAGTATAAATGAATTTTCAAGTACTTTTATTTTAACACTGTATAAAGTGTTACGTATTCAAATTTTTAAATTACTTTGTTATTTTTCATGTTAAGTTTTTATTGAATTTTTTTTGTTGTAAATCTAATATGATTCTAGTTTACTTTGAATAATTTATTTCACAGAAAACCTAGTAGAAGTTTATTTTATTTTGTAAAATTTGACAATTTCTAAAATTATAAAAATATTTTTCTTAGGAAACTATGATAATTTTAACTTAATTTATTTATGCATTTTGTACCTTACATAACATTTTATGCATAATTATTTTTAAAGATAAGCTTTTACCTTCATTAATTATTAAAAGTGTGCATATTTTGATTTTAAGTAACAGTTACATAATATTTTGAGTTTTATTTTTTCTTTTGACTTGTATCAATTTTGTATATAAATGTTTTTAAATAAAAATTTATTACCTAAATTGAAATTAGTTGAAAAAAAGTCTATTAGTTTATTTAGATATGTTACCTAACGGGTGGTTTTTTCAAATAAACATGAAAACAAAATATATAAACTGTATCAATGACCGATTTTAAGATTTGCATTTATCGATGTAATCTACTAATATATAAAAATCAATATATTTTATTAATCATACAAGAAAAAAGATTAAAAGCAAATTTTGAAAAGTATTAACCTTAATCTATGTATATGTCTCAGAATTGTGTAACTTTGCTTACATTCTTATATATTTATAAAATTGTTACGAAACGCCTTAAACATATTTTTATTGTGATAAATTTTTTTTCTTATATGTACGTGCATTCTTATTTTCAAGAAAGGTACGGAAAAATATTGTTTATAACAAAAGAAATATTGATTTTCCGCTTAACACATTATCAAAAAAATCAAACATAGCTTCCTGCTCATTTAAAAAGCTAATTATGTTTAAGCAATACAAAACACTGTTTACATTATTCCTATGCTTCTATGTTAGTTTTTTTTATAAAGTGTATTTTTTTGTGTTATGTTTTTTTTTAATAATAAAACAAAATACATAACAACTTATAATTGATTATTCTTGATATCTATGTATGGAGATTTTAGAACATGTTGCATAAAAATAATAATATTTTAGCTTATTATTTTTTGTTTAAACTTTAATATTTACTTTTCGAAGCTTTATATATTTTAGTTTGTGACCCTTGAACTTTTCTTGTACAACACATAATAGTGTAAAACATCTAGTAGTTATATACATAATTCAAAAGCACACTATCAGTATACTAACTATCTTTAAAATGTTATAAATGTTTTATGCTTCATAAGCAAATATTGATTATATGTTATACGCGTGTCTGACTGATTATGTTGGAAATTTTATATTATTAATAATTGTTAGAATATTTGCTTTTTTATCCTACCTATTGTTTTTGTTTCGTTTTTTTAATGTAAAAGTGTGTCAGAGTTTTAAACATAAAAATAATTTAAATTTTTTTTTGATTTATTTTATTTTTACTTTTTTCTTAGTATTTTGCCAACATTGTTTTCACTCTAAGTAACATTTTAATATCCGAAAGTTGATTTAGTCTTGTTTTTCGAATAGTCCATTTGTATTTTACAGCTAATACTGTGTCTTGGTATACTTTTTATCATTTTTGTTTAATACCATTATTGATATCATGAACTGTAAAATTAAAATTTTATTAAATTTATTGAATAACTTATAGTTTAAAAATTATTTCCTTTACTCAATTTGTTGTTAGTTTTTTTTTTTTAATTTTCTCTACAAATAGTTTATTGCTTGTATTATTATCAATGCAATATTTGATGTTTTTAAACATTATGATTTAAAAGTATCTGACTGAATAGTTTGATATCACAGAAATTATGATTTTTAGTTTAAAGCCTTTAAATAGCTTTTAAACTGAAAAAAAATATACAATGTTTTATGCCTGTTATACAAAGAAATCTAAATATACGATTCTTCCAGGCACCTTTAAACAAGGGATCGTACATATTCTACTGGAGTGTGAATGGCATCTTGTTAGATGACACTACTGAGTTGACTCCTGTCAGAATATCAAAAA
The DNA here is from genome assembly GCF_965202585.1 of Thalia democratica. Taxonomy (NCBI): domain Eukaryota; kingdom Metazoa; phylum Chordata; class Thaliacea; order Salpida; family Salpidae; genus Thalia; species Thalia democratica. Next base: position 30,952,219 of record NC_139169.1, on the reverse strand, counting down.
TACAGATTACAGGTTGGTATATATTTGTTTTTAATATATATCTAAATGTTTAAAAAAGTATTTAAATATGTACTTAAAGTATAAAGAAAAAGTGTGTAAGTTAAATGTCTTTTTGTGTGAGAAGTACTTACTTAAGATTTGAAATGACTATTTTAGCAAGTTTAGGTCAAATATTTAATTGTTCCACAAGGTTTTTTTTTGTGCGGTTTTGTAACATAAAACTTTTGGTTATATGGAAGTTTAATGTCAAAAAATTACTATTTATTTTTTATTAGTAACAGCATTTGAAGTATACGTAATGAATAATCTCATTGATTAACAAATAATACAAAAACATAACTTAATTTTTTGTATTAAAGATATGTTTATCACCATTTTTGAAGTATATTGAAGGCATAGGGGGGGGGTCTGATATTTTTTTTTACTAAAAATAACATTGGATCTTATATGAAAGCTTGAAGTACAAACTACAAGCCAGTTTTTATAGAATTAAAATTTTTAATTTATTTTTTGAGATATTGTAATTTTTATAAAAAGTTTCTGATACAAACGTATGGACCGCAAATTTTTTGAGGTCAGTGTTTTTCGGAAATTTAAAAAATCACTAAAAATCTATCTACTCCTTCATTTTTTGAGCTAGAGACCTCAAATCAAAAAGACTGAAAAATTAAAATTTTAAATTAAAAAAAACAAAAAAATGGGTGGTTTTTATTTTAATAAAAATTTTATTTTTCAAAACTAAAAAAATTCCTGTATTCAATCTTTTTAAAATTTAATAATACACTTTGTCTAAAAATTTGAAGAATATTGCTTAAAAAATGAAGGAGAAGATAGATTTTTAGTGAAATGGTTTTTTTTCGCGTTTTTAGTTTGCGCCTTCCATTAGGAACCTATTGAGGTCACCGACTTTCATTGCTCATGTCTCAAAAATTACTTTAATTTTTTTCAAGCGGTTAGAAATGTCTGATAGCTCAGATAAAACTCTATAAAATAAAATCAACTTGTAAAAATCAAGGTGGACCTCCCCCTATGCCCTTAAGCATCTTTCTTTGCTTATATCTGCAGTATGCATTATTTTGAATATTTTTTTTATTCAGCTTATATTTAGAATTGATTTAATGTTTTTTATCACATTTTTCAGGTCACAAACTTTAATCAGTGTTTGTAGGATAAGTATCTATTTCTAATTTTAACTCCAGTAAACATTATATACAGCAATTCTTATAAATTTTTAAAATAAGTTATGTTTTTATATCACATTTTTTAGGTGTTGATTCTACTGCAGAAGGTTGCATTCCCTGCAAGGCTGGTTATTATTCACCAAAAAGTTCTATTAAAACTTGTTTGAAATGCAAAGATAATGAATACTCAACAAAAGGTTATAGTTTTTTATTTATTTCAATGAACATGTTTGTGTAAAATTTGTTTGTTTTACTAAGCTGATTATTAGAATTTAAACGATAGTTTTTTTAAAATCTAGCTAAAGTTATTATAAATCACTTACAGGTTCAAGCAAGTGCATGTCTTGTGATACGAAACACCAATATTCAATTGCTGGTAGCTCAAAATGCAATGAAAGAAAAACTTGCAGTGAAAAAGATTACATTGCTGTACAATCTAGCTGTGATGATAATATGAAAGTTTGTTTTACTTATGTTGAGTTATATATTGAGTTATTAAAATATATTTATGTAATAGTACTAAAGAATTAAAATAAACTAGTTTAGGTAAAATGACAATTATTTAAAGTTTGTATAAAAAGTGTAAACTCTTCTTTGATGTTTTTAGTATTTAGAAAAATCTTTGTAACATATTTTGAACATAGTTTACTTTATTTTCTTAAATTTTTTATAACATAAAAGTTTGATTTCTAAAATAATGAATTCAAAAACGTAGAGAAAGTAAAATAACATTTCATAAAAAAAATATTTATAACGCGTAAATAAAATATTTCTGTACACAGTGCAATAGTGAGCAATAATTATAAATGTCTAGTTTTAAATAATAAATTAATCAAATTTACAAAATAACCTATTATATTTTTGCAATAAATCATTAAAATTTATTTTAGCTTAAAAGCAGAGCATCAAAATTAATTAAATTGACACTAGCCAAGCTTAGAAAGATAATTGGAAATTTTTCAGTATAATGATTTAATAACTAACTTGCAGTTGAGACTACGTATAACAATATGTTTTAAAATATAGATACTATTGAATTAATTTTCTATGTCCTGTCTAAATTAAATATCTTACTTTAAATATAGGAACAGAAATTTATCACTGGGAATTTTTAAACGCTAGACAAAATATACCAAAAATATAACATATTATTAGCTATAAAAATTTCTGCTTTCCGAGAAATATTGAAAATATTAAAACGTCATGAAAAAAATAAAAATTACAATTAAGCTAAAAAGCTAAGAAGCATAAGAAAATTTAAGAGCTATAAATGTTCAAGAAAATAATTATTATGTGGAGTTTTCTAATCTTAAAAATACTATTAATTTGGTGTTATAGTTAAAAAGAATTATATTCTGAGTTCGAAGGTGTTATAGCTATTAAAATAAATTTAATATACTTACCTAATAAAATATTATTTTTTAGAATATTTTTTTCCACTTTTCAAAGATTCTAGTACTAATCAGAATTTACACTCGATACAACTTTTTTACTTAGAAATTTAGCTAATAATATAAAAAAGTTAAAAAAAAATTATATAAAGCCAATACTAACAATAACATATGTAAGATTTTACATCTGCTTTTAGTATACTTTAAATATCAACCCTTAAACTCGGAAAAATATAATTACATGTTTCCTTTTTAAATATATTTTACAATAAGTTCTTGTCTTGACCGCCGTGATAAACTAATATTTTAATCACATTTAGTTCACATAAAAGTTATAAAAAATTGCACGTTATATATATTTTTAAATTTATGTATTTTAACTTAATTTAAACGTGATTTAAGAAAACTACTGTTTATATTTAAAAAGATAATTTGTACTAAACTTAACACTACTATCTATAATGAAATAAATAATAAATAAATACTATTTAACTGTGTTTCAAACTCAATGCTCTATGCACTAGTTCACCTACGCTGTAAAATAGGGTTCATAATATTTTCATGTTTTTAAATCATTTATTTTTTCATATTTATAAATTTATTTAACAATGTTCCAGATGACCGTCACATACGAATGGTTGGAGCCGCGCATATGCAAATTAACTTCCAAAACAAAACTACCCGCGTCTCTTGGCAACCAGCCTTGCAACCCGTGTAACCCTGGCAACCAACCTGGTAACAACACGTGCGTGCCTTGTAAACGCGACCACTACTCTGATGGACTGCATCGTTAGTTGAAATGATTGTTTTAATTGTGATATTAAAAAAATCAGGAACTATTTTAATATTTTAAAACCTATGCTGATAGTTAGTTTCGTAATTTATGTTATATAGTTGAATTTTGAAATGAGTTGATTTTGTTACTTAATGTTTTACTGCACTGTTAACTAATAAATAGATGAATGAACCGCAGTGTTATAAAAATATATAATAACCAACTTACTATTAAAAGTTTTTAATTTTACACGGATAAACTCAATTTTATGTCCCGCACTTATACATGTTTTTTTTTATGTTATATTGTCCGTCTATGTCAATTCCCAATTTTTTATAAACAAACTACTAATCATGGCATCAATATTTTATTAAGTTTTTTTTCAAACCGTTTTTTTCTCGCCAGCCTGCAGAAAGTGCCCGCCGAACACCCAGGCGAACTCGGGTTTCTGGTACCTGAACTGGAACGACCTCCCAGGCAACATGAGAACTCAGAGGAGCAGCGCCAACTTCACCAAGGACGAGGTTTGTGACGTCATAATTACTGTTTTGATGTCGTAACGATAATGTGACGTCATGGTCATGTTTGTCGTTGATGTATTAATGATGTGATGGCGCAATTGTTAAAACCAATACTAGTTTTTAGAATTTAGTTTTTACATAATACAAATTTTCTAACAAAATAAAAAAGTAAAATTTATAATTTTTTCAACAAGGTTCACAATTACATTTTGAAGTTGTGACAATTGTTTAAGTGATTGTGAAATGTTTGAATTAAAAAAATCAAGTTAAAATTTATGAATGTTAATTGGGTGCACTAAATTATAAACATAAATAAAATGTTGAGTAAAACAAGTTGTTTAATTTTGTATTGGTGATAGTGTTTATTTGTTGCCGTGTATAACTTAACAAGCAATACAAAAAACAGTTTCTTTAATGTTGTGTACTAAAGCCTGTAGTTATTATATGTATGTAGTATTTTGTGTAAAAGTGTTTTGAGAAAGCTGTTTTCTCAATAAACTGTTTAATATACAAGCACGTGTTCAAAAAGACTAACTTAGTTATTTCAATCGTGTTGTGAAATTGCTCTGCGCTCTGAAATGTTTACTGACGTCGTGCACCTTATATTTGGGAAGTTTTTTGAAATTTACTTGTAAAATTTCAATCTTGCCAATTTCAATCGTTCTAGATTATTTTATACACAATTGAAAAACTTTAAATTTTTGATTGCAGCTAACAGCTGCCTTACAGTACTAAACCACTCGACAACATGTGAAAAGTTTAATGTGTTACAGCTTTTAATTAAAATGTTTTATATATTTTAACATAGTATTTTTTAATAAGTTTAGTAATTTACAAAATTTTTGTCAGTGTGCATTTTTTTTGCATGAATTGTACCAAAATAGTCATATCATAACATATCATTTCCAAATGTATTCTTATTAATTCTTATTTAAAAAATTTTGTTGAAGGTAAGTTATTAAGAAAATAGTAGATTTACATTTCGTATTACAAAAATTTGAAAATAAAAAATTATTTTTTATTATTTACTTAATTTTACTCAATTAAGTAAAATAGTCTATTCTTTGAATAGTTGAAAATTTTTAGAGAGTTAAGTTGTGAAATATTAGAAAAAGTAACCTTTTATTTTTGGTGCTTTATAGTATTATTAAGTAGTTGCTGAATAATATTTGTAACTTATAGTAATAAATTTTGTTAAGTAATTAAAATATTTCGTCCCATTGCTTAAACAGTAGTGAAGTTTTTGTACTGCTACAGTAAAATTGAAATTAGTACATGGCTTATTTATTTTGCTCGTAATATACTAAAATACAAACAGACATAACGTAAGTTTTTTGAGCCAAAGTTTTTTCAAATTGAATTAATCTTTAGAATATTAAGAATATTATTTATTGTTTATAACATGTAATTATTCAAAAACAAATAAATTATTTTGGTTATTCATAATTTAATATGTAACTATAAAAGATGTGCTTGTTGTTGGAAAAGTATATGTTTGTAAACATAACAGTACAAAAAAGTCAGTAAATCTTGAAAAATATAAAACTTAAAATTTGTTGCAACTGGTATTTTCTACAGCAAAACTTATTAACTATGACGTAACAGACATGGATACCATCGGGCGATCGTATTATGACGACACCAGGCAACACGGGTGACGACTTCTTGTTGTTACTGATGTATCTAAGCAACCCGCGTGGTAACCATGGAAATACAAGGGAATTGTATCGGGTTGGGGTAATCACCTTCGAATTTCAAGTTGATTGTGAGAATGACTGCCAATTCTACTTCATGGCTGTTAGTTTATAATTTATTTAGTTATTTAAAGTATTATTACGTTCACATACCTGACACTTTTCAGATAAAAGCGTTTATTATTTTAACAAATAAGAGCCTATATTATTTAACTCGTTAATAAATATGTGTGTTTTTAAGATTGTTGTAAATGAGTTGGTACAAAAATCAAGTTGGTACAAACTTTTGTTTTAATACATATATTATGTAGAAACAAATAAGTAAATAAGCATATACACAATATATACTATAAATTATATGTGTTATCTCGCGGCAAACGAAAGTCCAGGCTTCTGTTCTGCAGACTTTCGCCGACGTTTTCGTTAATGAACTATATTTGTTATATTAGAAAAATCCACACAAAATAAATCTTATGCATTCAGAACTATACAGTCGTCTAAACTAGTCATTGTTGCTTTAAGTAAATTTACTTATTCATATCAAAAAACCAAATTGGTTACTCCATCAAAAATTAACGAAAGTTTTTGAATGCGTGTCAAGAGACCTATTATAGTATTGTTTAAATTACTTACTTACACACGCTCGACCAAACTCGAGGTGAACTGACAATATTTGCATTGTGAAAGTTGTACTGACGTAACGATTGTTAAAAAATTAAAAAGAACGCTCAAGTTTTGTACGAATTCAAAAGGAATTTTTAGAAATCAACACAGTTTTTGTGAAACAAGTGTCCACATTTTAACACAAATTTTAGAAACTGGTGCAAAATCAGTAAAATGATACAAACTTTAAATGATTTTGATTGATTAATTTTGTCAAAATTTTGCTTTTTTAAGATAATTAAGTTTTTATGTACTTGCAAAAACAAATAATAATAAGCTAAAGTGGTATTTGAGTGACTATTTTGTTTACTTTATTGTTATTTGAGAAAAAGCATAAATTTTGCTTGAAAATTATTAAAGTTTTTGTACAGCGGTTTTTTAATAACAACTTCTAAAGTTTATACTTTTTATGATTTTTAGATACATTTGCAATTTAACTTCTCTTAATTTTTCATAAATACTTTTTCCAGCTTTTTTTTATTTTAAAGTATCTCTTTTTAATATAATTTTACTGTTGAAAATGATACTTCTTGGATTGACTATCTGTTTTTGCTACAAGCTTTTAAATGTTGTATTAGTTGTAAATATAAAGTTTACCTAAAACTAATTTAGGTGTATGAAAGATTTAAACTATCATAAACTTAATAAATGTCCACTAAAAAAGTTTTTTTTTTCAAGAAACTTGTAGTAGTAGTTTGCTGATTTTTAAGTATATGGATTTTGAATTTGAAATAAAACAAAAGCGCACATCAATATATAACAGTTCAGCATATTAATTTCAGCACTTTTAACTTATTTTTTTATAATCTTTTAAACAATTTTAATTTTCGAAAACTAATTTAAAAGTGCACATAATTTTTTTAATTACTTTTTAAATTTGAATACACAACTCGAGTTTGTCCATCTAGTTTGTCCACTTTATAAGTACATAATAAAACATTTTAGAACTAGCCTTTCGTTCTAAATTTGTTTGCTAAGAAAGTTTGCATTGTCAAACTTATACTGACGTAACGTTTGTTAAAGTATAAAAAGCGCGCTTAAATTTTGTACAAATATTGTAAGTAATTTTTTCTCAATCGAAGACATTTTTTATGGAACAGGTGTCCGCAATTAAACACTGAATTTTAAAAACTGATGCAATTTCAGTTCATTTAAGCTATGGTTTGAAACAATTTAACTTATGCTGTAAACTTAATTTTTTTTTAATCCATAAAGTTGTTAGTAAAACATTAATTTTACAAGGTTAACAGTTAAGTTAAATCAGTCATAATTTGTTTTACAGTTTTTTGTTTTAGGTACATTATTTTTGATTCATATATTGAAAAAAATTTTCTACAGCATACTTTTGTGTTTTTACTTATTGAAACTTAAATGGTTTCGTTTTCAATTTGAGTATTATAAATATTTGAGTTTTTTTAAACATAGGTTTTTTAAAACTTACAATATACTTTTGCAGCTAACTAGATGTTTACGTGTTATTTAGTTATTATCAAATTTTATAAGTTGAATCATCTAAAGTGTTATGTATGATACAAACTGGTTTAGTTTTTAGTCTGTAAGTGTGTTTGGGAGTTTATATAAAAGGTAACCAATCTTTTGAAAATGTTCAAATATTTACCACCTCTTTTTTTTTCAATAACTTCTATTTATTTTGTTTCAATGTACCTACTAAAGTGTTGTTGCAACTAAAGTTGTTATTTCATACTTAAAAATAATTCTGTAATAAGTCATTTAGCAAAATGTTAATAAGATAAAAGTATCACTAAGTTTTTACAAAAACAAAATTATGTTTTAAAGTTTCAAGTAGACATGTTTAGAGCTCATGGTCTTTAAAATTTTGTGGTTAAAAAAATCTTCTTGAAGTAAAATTTTTTATCTAGTTTATACAACATTTTAATTTTATTAAAAGCATATAATGATGACTATAAAAACTTTTTTTTAAACTTTTTGAAACTTTTCACTATTTGCACTAGTTGTTTGACTAATTATTTACTCTATAATATTCAAAACTATATACTACCTTAACTTAAAATATTTTAAAATTCGGAAATATTTGGTTTTGATAAAGTTGCATAGCTACTTCAAGAATAAATTTTTCATCATGCTGATAAATTTCCATTCTTCCGTATGATTCATACTTCTACTTAATAATTCATAAGAATTATTTGTACTTATTAATTATTAACAAGGTACCGTTAAATCATATGTCTTTTCGAGCGACAACTCTTTTTATTTTGCAGCCTTCTTTTAAGTTTACTTAAACTAAAACTTTTATATTACATTCTACTTACATTCAACGTTTTCGTAAAATCGATCGATTAATTTGTTTTGAAAAGAAAAAGTTATGTTAATTAATTTTTTGATATTCAAAAATCTAAAAATAATTTAAAATGTAGATATTCTCTAAACAATGTCTAAATTAAAACGCAGTTTATAGTTTTAGTATTTATTGATTTCTATAATAAATCTTTTATTAATAAAAAAAAAGGTCAACTTATTTGAATATTAACAGGAAAGAGGTAAGGCCGAGTACAGCCATCCGTGGAAGAAAAGCGTAAAAAGACAGAAATTCAAATTTATTTTCAAAGTCACCAAAGAAACCACTACTTTCTGGTGGGCGTTTAAAAAAGAGGTAAGAAAAAATTGTATACTCAAAGTTTTGTTGTTTATGTTAATTTGTATTAAATTTTCTTGGCTAAAAGCTTATATAAATAAGCTTTATTGAAAAGTATCGCTCACCTATGTAAATAGAAATAATGTTTTTTTTTTTTAATAAATTTCCTTTTCAAAAGTAAGATTGATTAGTTCTATTTAATTTATTCTTTCAAGACTTTATTTCACAAACTAAGTTTCGGTCAAAGACCTCGTCAATGCTTAAATAAATCTTATTCAAATAAAATTTGTTTGTCTCTCTTTATTTGTTTTTGAAAAATCAAAACATATAATAGTTCTATTTGATTTAGATTAATAAGTTTTCAATTGTATTACAAATATTTTAGACATCTTAAAACTATAATTGATATAAGTTTCAAACTAAAAAAAGAAAAAAGATAACAACTCCAACTTACTGTGAGTACTTTTATTAAAAAGTATTTGAATTAAAAATAAAATTAGCTTCAACTTTTATTAATATTTTATTTTTTAATAGTTTTTTATAAATCCTTACAGCATCCAAACAATATGGCTTCCACATAGATCCAAACTAAAGTATTATACTAAAATGAAGCATATGTATGTAAATCCAATCTGTTTTATGTTATTAATTATTCACAGCATACGAGCGATATGGCGTCCATATACAACATCAACATAACAAATATTGACAATGGAGTCGCTGATAAGTGTGAAAAGTGCCACTTTCAAACTGATAGTAAAAGTAAGACTATTTTTTGCATAAACTTAATATAGGTGTTCTTTATATATTTGTTAGATTATACTTAATATTTAGATTAACGTCTAGTTATATGTCTCTAAAATCATATGCTCTATAAAAATACTTTTTGGAAAAGTTAAGCAGGTCAAATAATTAATAAATAAATAATTAACTTTTAATTTTTATTAAGATTTTTAAATGTTTTATTTATTTAATTTAACATATTTGTATATCTTGCTGTATTCGCCAGTAAAAAAATGTTTTTGTTGTATTTAAAAATAAAAAAAAGTACTTTATTTTTTTAATCTTTTGACAGATTTCTAATTTATATTACCGCTCAAGCTCCTTAATAATAAATGTTTTATCGAGTAATAATATCAGTTTAAAATCCATTAAATCAATAAAAAAATAACTTGCGACTTTACTGCTAGTTGGCGTTTACAGTTTTGCAAACCTAAGTACAAGGGTTTGTGCGCGTCAGGCTAAGTCAGGCTAAATTAGTTTTTTTGAAAAAAGTTGAAAAACGTCAGGCTAGATCAGTTTTTTTTTTAGTTTGAGAATCTCAGTTTTTCTCAGTTCAAACGCTTGAAATTTTTGATTTAAAAAATTGAGAAATATTTTTAAGATCAAATTGAGATGTGAATGAATTCTAAATAAAGGTTTAGTTGTTAAAGACAAAATCAGTTAGTATTTGTAAAAATAAATGCTTAAAACATTTTGTTGAATCTCTAAAAAAAATTTAAGATACATCCTTATTTTGTTTTGAGTAGGTTATATGCGTCATAATTATGAAAATTCATAAAAAAAAAACAGTTTAAACATAACAGTTTAATTCAACAACTTAGCTGTTTGTTTGAATTTGTTTACATCAGCTATGTTTTTCAGAGCTTAGTTGGTTGAACTGTTTAAATTTCTAATTTAAAGGCTTTATACCAAATACTTTTTAGGTTAAAACTCTTACCAGTTTTCGTATATTTTACTGTTTGTTTAAAGTTATTAGAGATATTCACAACACTAAAACTTAGCTTAAAGATATAAGTACTAAGTTTTGTGGGAGTACAAATTTTAGGTACAATTAATTTTTTCTTTATAAAAACAAAATATTGAAGGTTTTTTAACTAGTGTAAGCTTTTTAAATCTGATATGACATCAACAATCACTGTATTTATTTAGAGTTCAGGATTTATAATTATGTATCAATTTCAAGTATTAATCAAAATACCATAATAAATATTTTTTACTTATTTTAATACTCTTGTAAGCGTGTCATTTTAAATTTTAATAAAACACGACAATGCACGTTGTTTTATTATAAATGTTCTGGTTATAATGTTTTTACTTAGTGCTTAATTAAATTGAACAATTGTGTTTAGTAATATTTATTAAATTTTTAAATTTTTACGCTATTAATAGATTAGATATAACATTTTTTTTTAAACTTATCTAATTATTTGTCATGTTAAGAGCATAGGGGGGGAAGGGGGGTCAATCACCTTTTTCACAATTTAGTCTTATTTTATTGAGTTGTAACTAAGCTATGAGTTGTTTTTGCAGATTTTTAAAGCTTAAAATATTTTTGAGATAAAGCTGGTTGAAGTCAGAGACTACAATAGTACAAATCAAAACCCCCCAATACCTAAAATGACTTCTAAAGGGGATTTTCCTTACTTTGAAAAAATGTCAGGCTAAATTGGTCTCAGTCAGGCTAAATGAAAAAATTTCGCGCACGAACCCTGTAAGCAATTAAATGAAATATAATTAGAATAAAGAGTAGTTTAAGAAGTTTCTATTTTGCCAGGGTAATTTTTTTTAAGTCATAAGCTGTTCATCAATAGTATATAAGCAAACCCACTATGATGAGAAACGTTTGCCGTTATGAATTTGCAACAATTTTGCTTACAAAGAATGTAATCTTTTAACCACGTCTTATTTTTGAACTGTAACCTATTTTTACTACAAAAGTAAACTACTTACAAATCAACCAAGGTAAGAAATGTGTGCCGTGCACGTTGGGGAAACACCTTGATGGCAACAACAAGTGCGTGCAGTGCACAGGGCAGGGATACAACGATGTGTACACCTACCAGCCTTCCGAGTGTAAATTGTGCAAAGACGGCACAACTCCTAATGTCAGAAGGGACAACTGCATGAATAACTGCTCCTTTGTTAATGTTGGTATTGAATAATTTGTTTTTCGAGAATGTTTATTTTTGTGGTGGAATTAGTAAGTTATGTTGAAAGTATTCTGCTTCTCATATAATGAAAAATAAGGCATCTGGAAGCATTAGTTGCATAATGTTTAAACAGCTGCTTGCTTAATAACGATAGATTTACTATACATGTCAGTAGCACAGCAAACCAAAAATTTAATCATAAAAAAGCATACATCTTTTGATTTATAGTTGGAAACTTTTTTGTTATATTTTGTTATATTTTAAAAAACTTAAAAAACGTAGTAATAAATCAAATAAACCTCGGGTTAATTAATCAATACATGTTAGAAATTTTTTTAACACAGGGAGATACGAGTTACAATTTTTCAAGTCTACCTTCCTACCTTATTGTGGAATCAGCAAGTTTTTTCACAGGCGGAAGTAGAAAATACAATTACGTGTACAACATATCATTATGTGGCAACCAGGTTCGTCTTTTTACCAAATGAATTATTTCTATTTTATTTTTCTTCAAAATAATATGTAAAATCGTTGTTTTTTTACACAATGTCCTACTCAATAGAAATAATTATTCATACATATTCAAAGAACATAAACATATTTTAATGGACAACATTAGAGTATAAGAATAACTAAACTGGTTTCAATTAGGTATAAAAATCTACTTTTTGATAACTAGTCTAAAGTTAAAGTTGTTTCTGTTTATGAAATTAGACTACTTTGTTGTAACAAAGTTTTTCTTTAAAGGTTATTAAAAAATTGAAAAACTCTTAAAAGTTTACAAATTTATTGCAGGGTGTAGGAACTGCAACTTGCTTCAACGAGGAAGATAACTCTGATTATGACGTCATTAAAGGAATGGTTTGCAGAACGACACGTCATCAATTGAAGAGAAATGGTTCGTTTGATTTGTTTGTGTGTATCACGGATTATGTTATAATTATTCTATTGATATTTATATAAAACAATTCATTTTGAAATCTATTTTAAAGTAAAACCTACATATCAATAAATGGTATATCTTAAAACATTTGGCAGTAATGTTTGTTGTATATATGTTTCAAATGCACGTTTGTATCACAAAAGTATTGTTACCAAAAAAGTGCGTGGAGTTTTTAAGCAGATTTATATATTTCTGTAGAGTAGAATTGTTTAGATTTTTAACCTATGTAGCTTTTATCAAACTCAAAAACTAGTGCTGAATAAAACTAAAAAATGCTTTCAGACCAAAAAACAGTAGAGCTGAAGTCTCAATCGGTACTCCTGGCCACCAAGATACAAACGGGGTTCATGCAGAAACAGCACTATGACGTAACAAACTCCACCGGCCAGTTCGGAAGCGAAGCATCCGATGACTACGTGGTTTTTCACTTGAGGTGATTTTTATTGTTTTGAATTAACTTGTTGTATTATCTTAGTGAGTAAGATTGTACTTTAATTTAAATTTCATATGATAACGTGGTTTTTCAGTTGAGGTTATGTTTTCGAGTATAAAAACTTTTTGCTTGCATTTACGCTACCATATCACTATTCAGTAGTTTTTTATTAAAAACTCTAAACTAAGAAAGAATTTAAAAAAGCTTACTTAAGTATAAAATAATAATAACAAACTATGAAAAAGGTCGTACTCTCAGCTTAACTGGTAAAATATTTAAAGGAGTTTTATTGTTTTACATGCACAAATGCAGACTCAAACTATGTTTATAGGTTTATTAACATACTCTGTAAATTTATGTTTTGTTATGTCTGAAATATTTTCACTTATGCCACACAGCCTCCAATTAATTGGTTTAATAATTTTATATTTACATGCAGACATCCTGTAAGTTTGCATGAAAACGACGATTGTCCGAACGGAAATAACATTTTTATTTATTTGAAGTGCGATCCGAACGTTGAAGATTACAAAGCCACTTTGCCACAGTTAGTTTTTTTTATCTCAAACTAATTTATAAAAAAACCATACGCTTCTTTATTTGTTTCACATAATACTTTTTTTTGCTTATTTATAGCAATATTTAATAGTTAGTTTTCTTCACTGGTTAAATACTAACAGTTAAGTTTTTTATATTATTAGCACAAAGGTTATATTAATCTTATTTAAAATTTTGCATAAATTTAAGGATGTAAAAACATAATTTTTTTCAAAGAAAAAAAAGGTTTACTAAGGTTACTCAAAAAAAAGGGAAGTTTAAGGTTACTCAGGGAAGTTTCTGGTAAATCAGGAAAGATTTTTTGACTTAAAGAGTTGCAACCCTGTCACTTATTAAACACTAACAGTTCATTTTATTACACCACCACAAAGGTTCTATTTATCTTATTTCAAACTAAGACCAACATTTTGCATAAATTAGAGGTTGTAAGAACATCATTTTTTTCAAAAAAAAGAATTGATAGTTTCCAACTGTTACATTTCAAGTTTTTAATTTCCATATGAAACACAAAACTTGTTGTAAACTACTTTTATGTACTTTAAAGACTTGTATAAAAAGTTAGCTCTATCATATTAAATTTATGATTATTAATATCAAAAAGTTGTAAAAGTAGTTTATTACGTCATTGCATACATTAGTTTTTTAAATTTCTATTAACATAAAGTGTCCAAATTTTAAATGATAAAAATTTTAAATATACTTCTATTGTTACGTCATAGGAGATGTCCCACGGGAACGTGTGATGGCTGCGACTTCTTGTTTCTAATAGCAACCAAGCACGCTTGCCCCCTTTGTTCCGATCATGACGTCATAAAGATTGAAGACACCTGCCATTTTGGAAGTAAAGTGTGTATCCTAGTATTAATATTAATGGAAACTAAATTACAATTGCTTCTACTGAAATAGATGTGTATAATTAAGTTTAATTTAATTTTTTTAATAGTTCAAAAGTAACTTAACGTACATAACTAAGTAAAACTAAATTACATTGAATTACGAGAAGTTTAGAGTATGCAAACTTCAAAAAAAAAAAAGATTATGAAGCATATATCAATATAGTAAATAAGATTTGCCACCCATATAAAAGTTTTCAAGGCAGTTAAGATATATGTAGCTTTTATTTTTAAAGATTGTTTGTGTTTAAATGTCAAAATATAAAATTACTTATATAATTAATACTTTATATTTTCTTCAAGAACGTGCGCTACATGTGGAAGGAGTACCCTCAATATTGCAACGGGGGAAAACCCCTCCCTGAAAGCGGTGAAATGAAGTGCTTTGATTGGATACTTTTAGGCGTATCTTGCGCAATCAGCTGTATCGTGCTATTGGTGTTGGTGGTCGTTCACCAGTTCAAAAAATCTAAAAAGTTTGTTTGGTGTTTAACGGATTAGAAAAAAAGTGAAATATCAATTATGGTCTAAAATACTTTCTCAGATTATCTAACTACTTTAAATTTTGATATAGTTAATATTCTTACGAATTGAAACATATTAAAAAGTAAAATTAAAAAAATATTTTTTTTTTTAGGTTTTGAAGTTTACTTAACTTTTTAAAGTAAAACACTGAGTTTTTCTTCAAGACTAGTGTACAAGTTTTCAGTGAAGTTAAAAAAAATGTGTTCGATTTTCTAGTGCAAATAAACAGCTTTATTTTCTATAATTTTGTTGGAAGCTGAACAATATTCTAATTTATATTTTATTGAGTTAGCAAACTAACATTTGATAATACTTTCATCTGCTTTACCTTTGGCTTTGTGAAAATAAGTACTTAGTCTATATAGGCGTTATTCTATAAAATTTAAAACAAACTACATCTTCCAATCAGAATGGAGTACAAGTACTCGAAGCTTCTTGATAGCGGGAAATTACCCAAGAGTGAAACTTGCGCGTTGGAGGATTCTGACGATTTATCAGGACTTGAAGACAGTGATGATGATAAAGTTGTGTTCACCAGGAAGAAGAAAAAGAAAAAAGTTTGTTATTTGATTTTATTATTGTTAATGACATTCTAAGTTTACTTCCTTTAAAAAAATTTCTTATAATTTTTTAATGTTTTAAGTTATATAATTTATATATTTAAAATATTTATTAAAATAATATATTGCAGTTCTCTTATTTAAAATTTTAAGGCAATATTGAACACTAAACTTTTGGTAATGTTCTAGCATTCCATCAAGTTATCTAATGGATAAATGAAATGGTTTTTAGCTATTTAAAGTGAAAGTTAATAACATTGTATACTTAATCACAGTGGATTCAATGATTAGGGGTTTGTGAATTATTGGTTTTGTATAAAATTAACTTTTAAAACTTATCAAAGACTTAAAAATCAGGGATCAAAATATTTTGTCAAAACAGCTCTTCAAACTAATGTTGACATACGTTACTAAAAACCAGGTATTTTGACTAGCTGTCTACATGACTCAAATTATTTATTTTGAAATAATAATCTATTGTTATTATAAGAAACTAATGCATGTGAGCTTTAGTGGTCGTTTTTTTTTCTCAGTTTTGATTTACCAAGATTAAAACTTAAAAATTTTAAAAATTATTAGTTTTTTTTTAAATGAAAAAGTTTAAATGATGTTGTATTAATTGATTTAAAAATTAGTACAAGCTGTCTTTGAAATATCTCAAAAAGACTGTGATAAGAAAATAAAATATTTTTTAGTTTTTAAGTTATTTTAGATACTTGGATTATTTATAAGGAGTAGTTTTCTAATTTGTGTGTTTTTATAAAAAGTTTTTAAATAAAGTTCCATAAAATTCACCTAATTGACATAGGTGTAGTTGTATTTGTTTATTTCGTTCGAAGTCCAAGTTTATTAGATCAGCGATCTTTAATTAACAATCTTCAAATTTAAATTCTAAAATAGATTCATACTTAGATTCGACTGTACATCACATGTTAAGTTACTTATTATTTATATATATAGAACTAAAATACACAAAATAAACTTTTGCTTGGGACAGCTATTTCTGCGTTTAATACGCGTCTTCATATATGTATATATATATATGTGTTTATTCTGCTAATTTTTTAACTACATACTAACCAGCTCTTAATATTTCTGCATTAACTTTAATGCAAACATTAATTGTAAGACAGTAGGATACTTTTATTATAAAGTTTTGGTTTACAAGTTTGAATAATTTTATTTAACTAGAAAACAAGAAGAAAAATGACAATTATTTTTTTACAGAAACCTTCATTTGATGATTCCGTCAGACTACTAGCTGCTAATGCTTAAAATTTAATTTGAAATATGTACTTGTTAAATTGTGCTATACATAAATAAATAATGTCGATGCTAAAGCTTTATTTAGTTTCTGTGTTTAACTGTACTTTGAGTATTAATTCTTTAATCATGATATAAAGTGCAAAAGAAAATATTCTTCAATAATGAAATCAATCAGTGCTTATGAAATTAAACTTTTACTTTTTCATTTAATTTGAATTTTCTTCGTTTAGTCGGATCATTTATGATGTGAAATAAAATTATTTTAATTTAAAAGAATCATACACAAGTCTTCAAAAGTTGGTTATTACAACTATCTGTGCTATTTTGCTAAATACTTATCGATATTTGTACAATATTATTTGATGTCTGTGAGTTTTTACTGTGTTTTATACTTTTACACAAAACATAACCTCTGCAAGTGTTTTCTTGAAACAAAACAAAAAAATGATGCAGTTTTAAAATCGAAATCATTCCAATACTAACACTTTTCGTCATATAGTTACAAATGCTTATAAAGTTTTTATTTTCAGAATTATTTTGTACTACTGTTTTAAG
Organism: Thalia democratica; assembly: GCF_965202585.1. Lineage (NCBI taxonomy): Eukaryota > Metazoa > Chordata > Thaliacea > Salpida > Salpidae > Thalia > Thalia democratica. The sequence goes on along the minus strand of NC_139169.1, from coordinate 30,934,714 downwards.
TTCATATGGATACAGTTGTTTTCATATTGTTTGTTTTTTTTTCACGAATTTTTTTTTTTTCAATTTTCACAATTTACAAAGCAGTTTACAATTGATCTTTAAAATTAAAGTTGTATATATTATTTAATTTGCAATAATTTGTTACTTAAGTTTTTGTGCAATAAACTATACTGTTCTAAATAAAATGATTTTTATAAATAATTTTTCAATAATATATAGTTCTCAATATGTTCAAGTTGTTTACGCAATTAACTAAACGGTTTTGTATATGTCATTTTTAGGTTTTTAAATTTTTCGTTTAAAGATATTGTTAGTTTTCTAATTTTCTTTAACTTATAATTTTAGTTTCACTTATGTTACTATCTTATAAATAAATTTAATTAGATTATTTATATAAATATGTTGGAAATCATTAAGCACTTGAACTAAAATCAAGTAATTGTGGTATGAATAAAAATACTTGATAGTTTAGTGTATTTCGATAGAAAAATTAAAATGCTCACAACAAAACTATGATTCATTTACAGGCTATTCACATTAAACATAACAGGCTAGATCAAATAAAAAACAAAACGTTTTGCTACGTCTTGTCTAAAAATTTTACATTGAATTATTTATTTAAAATAAGCATTTATTTTATTGTTAGTTAAACTAGAAGTGATCTTAGTTGGTTAAAATAAAAGTATATTTAATTTATGTTTTATACCTATTTAAGTGCGTATAAATAAAATTGACTATAAAAGTTAATTGGTACACTGAAATATTATTAACAAAAACAGATACTATTTCATAACTCACCAAAGAATGAATCACTACAACATATAATTATTTACTGGAAACAAAAATATATCTTTTTTAGAAACCCCGTCGTTATTACACTAAAACTATTATTTGTGTAGCACATTAAAAACAAATATGTTAAATTTCCACTATTCTTACAAAATATCATTGTGACTATGTCAATTATAAGTGTTTAACTGTTTAATAAAACAACTTTATTTAATTTTTTTAGTTAAAACAATTTTTGTTAAGTAAGTCCACCCGAATACAAAAACTCTAACATGAATTTTCATACATGTATTTTTTATTTATCTATTTTTAAAATAGGGCAACCAAACTAATATTTTATTAGTTTACTTTATGAAAAAAATAAGATTTAAAATTTTTTTTAAACACAATAGTAATAATACATTTTATTTAGGTTAAGTTCATAATTGCGCCTTAACTATTATAAGGCAACTCAATTTGGTGTTTACCTAGTCAGAGTTATCTACAACTGGTGCGCTATTTCCGGTTCGAAAATCAATCTGGCCTGAGAAGCACTTGCACATGTCATCTTTATTTGATCATGAGTAACAGTAGCTTTTGAATAATAAATCATTTGAAATTTCGATTCTAATGACTTTTAAAACTTTAATCCCTATTTAAATTAAAAATAGCTTTAATTTGGTGGGCATATTTTACAGTGGTTGTCAATAGTTTTTGTTTAAATCATTTGAGTCTTGAACGGTTATGGTTGTCGTAAAAAAAACTTTCTTTAACATTATTTTTAAATTACAGTCCTACTAAAATTGTAATCTAAGACACAATCATATATTTTTTTCAACTAACAAATATTACGGTTGTTTAAAATTTATTAATGTTAAATAAATCAAGGTTTATGTTTGTTATAGGTTTTAATAACAGTTTTTGTTTTAACATCTAGAACATATTTTTTTAATTAATTATTAACTTTCTCTTTTTGTTTTTAATCTGTACGTCAGTTTGACCTGGCTACTATAAGTGCAAATGTGATTATTCTGAAGAGTAATTGAATTATAGAGTAAATATTAGGATCTATATACTTTGCGCAGCGTGTTATCCAAAAATATTTAGCGTAAATAAGTTGAAAAAGAATCATGTAATGTTATGAAAATCAATACAGGCGTTAACGAGTGATAAACTAAATTTTGATATTGTAAAAGAGGTTAGTGATAAAATATTACTTTAGTTTTGATCTAGATGTTTATGTCAAATGGTTTTAAAAACAGAAAACTTTATATGGACTTCATAAAAATTCAGTTCTAACTTCTAATTCCGATTCGTAGTATTGTGCTTGTATCAAGTTAACTAAGATAAGTAACTATTTTGATGCAACTTATTTTAAATAGTTGTAAACTATCAGACATAACTTCAAAGAAATTCGGAGTGAATTTAACCACCTTTTTTTAAAAAATTATGCATCTTACATAAACTCTAGCAAATAATTTGAAAATATTTAGATATAGTAGCTAATTTATATTAAAATAACAAACAGATAAAAAGTTTTGTGAAATTTATTTTACTTTATAGAAACTCAAAACACGACAAAATTTAAACATAAAAATGTCAAAAACATAAAACTGTTACACAAAATAAAATACTTCCGGTAGCTTTCCTAATCAAATATAAACCTGTGGTTCTTTATCAGCCTTAGCTTGTTTGAAACTCCGTTACCATTTATTAGCTGGTTCTTCAGCCAATATACTAGCGTCTCCATCTCTGATTTCCAGACGAGTCGCATTTTCGTTGGTCCTGAGAACTCATGTCACTTCTCGAACGTTGTTGGTTCTCTCTTCGGTCGTTATACTCTTCTACAACTTCTGGTGAATAATCTGGACGATCCGATGGATACTCTTTGTAATGATCTTCTGCCATATCGACCCAATCAGTACTTTTGGATTTATTATTACTTGTAAGTGTATCATTAGAAGCAATCTCAGACTGACAGAAACTTTTATCAGTGTCACTGGGAAGCGGGCAGGTTTGGTACATACTGTCACTTTTTATATTAGAAGTGTTAGATAGTTGTTTGTCATTTGAGGAAACATAGTCTTCATGAAGACTGTTTTCATCCACAACTGAGTTTTCAGGGTTAATTTCCTCCTCAGTTGGATTGTCGCCGATGCTGGAAACTTCGCTGATTTCACAAAAACTTTCAACGTTCTCATTAGGAGTACTCTCGTTCATAACTGAGAGTTTAGCTGTATCTGGAGTAGACTGATCTTCACTTTGTACAATCCCGGCACTGACTGAATAATCAGAGCTTTTCAATGGTTGACTAGCCGCAGGCATGTTTGGAATGTTTAATTTAGCTCTCTTTTCTAACTTTGTATTGTTGTTTTTATCTACTAGTTTTAGATTTGCTTGTCCATCTTTCTTTATCACGCTAGTAGGGACTTTCATTTGTTTATTCTCAGCAGAACCGCTAGATTTAATGCCATTGGACTCATTACCGAGACTAGACTGCGTAAAGTTATTTTTGTCAGAATGTGAACTGCCGGAAGGACGTTCTTCATCATTGCATTCAGGAGTAATCTCATTAACATCCGGTTGTTCAAACTTTTTATTAGAAATAGTGGCGGGACTGCTCGTAAGTTCAGTGTTTTTAGAGGTTTCAGATTTGTTAGCAACTTTTGATTTAACACTAGTTTCGGATGCCTCGTTGTTTTTATCTCCGTTTCTTTTAGGAACATCAGGATTTATGTCTAGTTTATCATTACCAGGCTCACGATTCTCATTTGCGTTTTGATCATTTGAGCAATCTAGCATTTTAGAAGGAGACTCATCTTCTTGTAGACAATTCAAGTCATTTACACTCGTCTGAACCTTCGGTATCCTTTCAGTACTTTCACGAAAATCACTTGCTTTATAATATCTGAAATATTTAGCAAAACTAGTTTGCCTCTTTGCATTGTCCATTTGAGGAACCTTTTTAACCTTGTTTTTCTTTTGCGATGAAAAAATCAGCTTGGCCGTTTTCTTAGCTTTCATTAGTTTTTGTCTCGACGACGTAAAAGTTTCAGGAGCTGATTGATCAGTTTTGCGTTGGTTAGAAAAACCAGCAGAATCGACAGATCTAAAATTAAACCTTTTACCCTTAAAACGTCCTGTTTTGTAGGGAAAACCTTCTTTAATTACTTTGGTCATTCTGCCATCGTTGAACTTATCATCTATGTAAACGAACCCAGTGATTGCAAAACAGCAGCCGAGAAACTGAACGACTTCCTTGCAGCTAATGTCCACTTCAACATCAAGATCCAACATTTTAACAAATTTACACTGAAAATATTGTTTTTAATTACTTTATCACGTTATAATAAAGTTAAGTTTTTGGTTAAGTATATACTTGTTTTATATTTGGTGTATTCACTTACTGTTAATCTGAACCTAGTACTTTTTACTTTGTAGTTGTACTATTTAAAAAAAAATCTTAAAGTTGAGTAAATTATAGTTTTTAAAGTAATAAAGTTACGCTTAATGCTAGCGAACTACAGAAAATCTTTAATAATATCAAAAAACTGTTTAAAATTTGAAAATATCTAGACTAGTTCTTAACTTGTTTATTAAACTGTTTGAATACTTTAATTGATGTATGAATTTAGTCTAAGTATCATTTTTTATCACTAATAGCTTTTAGATCACTCCTACTTTCAAATAACCATATACAGAAAGAAGAAAAAATTACATTTGAAAAATATTTTAAACTACAGTTCAAAAGTTTAAAAAATAAATTGAATTTAACATTTCGCGTTTCAAGCTTTTATCGCTTAGCTAGTGTTTTGTTTGTACTGAATTAAAAACATAACTAAGAAAAATTTAATACTTTTTTCAGTTTTTCATATCTAACTTGTTTAAGATCTTATGAACATTTAGGTTATATTTTGGTAAACTTTTAATTTTAAAATAAAATGAAAAGAAGTTATTAAAAAAAGAATAATGGTTTGGAAAGATTTTTTTATGTTTTTTGGGTTTTACGTTGTTTAGGATATATGAAAATAATAATTTTTTATTAGCTCAAAGACTACTCAGTTTAAATCATGACTACCTATTATTCAATTTCTAACAAATATAAATAAAATTTTAAACACTTTTATTAGTATTAACCTTTTATTAATGATTGAGTCAAAAAAAGCATTTAAATATAGTATTTTTTCAACTTTTAGTTTTTTATATAAAATATAGTTGTATATTGGTTAATAAAAAGCATAATCTGCTTATAAAGTTTTATCAGTAGTTAAGAAATACTCAAGCGCTTACAAAATATACTGATAAAACTTCTTATTCTATTGATTTATGTGGTAGCACTACAAGTTTTGAGAAATAATTACTAAATAAAACTTCATACAAATGATAAGTAGTTAAAAGTTTTAACTTACTTTAAGTACTATAACAGAATAAGTGATTTATAATTAAACAACTCGAGTTAGTTTAAAATAATGTCTAAGGTATGAAATACTTATTCAAGTTTAACTTCCGTAAACAAAAAAAATTAGTGGTTATCTCAATACATTAGTTCTATTAAACGATAAAAACACTTTCTTAATTATACTTTAAAGTTGTTTAGAATATTTCGGATAGCGTGATTTTTAGAAGTAAATTGATAACATACTTACACTATTCAAGTATTTTTTAAGTTAAAAAAATTAGTAAAATAATTGAATAAGTATTATAAGGAAAAACACTAAATTTAATATATGTTTATGAACAGTATAAATTATAGATACAAAACTAAATTCAACTTTAAATTTTATTAAATTTAACCTTAAAGGCATATCGCTATTTGTTGAAGATATGTCTATAAGTTTTTTAATTTATTATTATTTTTTTCCTCATTTTTGTTTCTAACCTATATTGTTAACTATACATCAAAAAAAAAAAAAATAAATTTTAAAAAGGTTATATCTTTTTAATTGCCTAATGCACTGTCCTTTTAATGTCGGCTAAATCAATACTTTTATGTATTAATTCAAAGAACTGGAGTGCTTGATCAATTAGAAAATGTTCTAAAACTATGACATATAACGCAATATCTTTTAAATGTTCAAATTTTTAGTTAACAACAGTTATAAAAATATATTTGATTATTTCATTAAAACTTAGATAAATTATTTTTTGGCTAAACTACTTCAAAGCATGTTTTTGGGTACTGTGAAAAATTTAAAATGATAGTTTTTTTTTTTTTGGAAAAAGTTTGTTACACAGAAGTTTTTATACTTTTTAAGTTTTTTGATAAAAAGTTTAAAGAAACTAGTCATTTACTTAATAAATTTATAATTCAAAAAAATCAAACTGATATAGATGCGTAAGATTATTGTATAACTTTTATATACATCAATTACACAAAGTATAATAATTTATAGATACTTCTTTACCAACAATTATTACATTTATCCATTTTTATAACTTAAACAAAGTTTAGATTAAATTAAAAATTTTTGTTCAAGTTATATTTACCAAATAATTTTCTGATTATTTTTCTGCATGTCTGATGATTTACTATTTTATGAAGATTACTTAAAGAGTTTAATAGTTCGTAGATAAACATGTAAGTTAACACAAATTTATTGGCTTAACTTAAAACTAAGTCATATCAATTAAAAAAAAAAACAGTTCATCATTTTTATTAATTAAACGGATAACCAAATTGTTTATGTAATCATCAACTATATGATACTCATGCTTTTAAACTCTACCTATCAATTTGTGTAGAAAATCAAATTATATATCACTTTAACTTTGAATAAGGTTTTTATTGTTAGAAACCTGTTTAAGAATTATTCAAAAGTAATCAATTTCATACTACCGAATAACGTATTGTAATAAAATTTAAGGTTTTTAAACGATAAACATTTCGTATAAGAATATTTAAACTTACATGCATACTTTTCCAAATCAACAGGGAAATAAAGTTTATCCAGGAAAATTGTAATAATTTCGTGAAACAGTTAATTTAATAATGTTGTCAAACTCAAAGGGTTACATTTTAAACGTCGAAAACTTTCATTTTCGGTTAAATATTAAATTTGATTTTTAGCTAAACTATCTAACTGAATTTGTTTGACTTATCAGTTTACATACTTTTAATTGAACATGTTTAACTAATATCAAGACAAGTTAGTTACTAATTTTGATTAGTTCTCGCTTTTAATTTCTTATTGATAAATATTTTCGTTAAGCATGTTAACTTTACGATGTAAGGCAAAACTTTTACATTGTCAATAATAAATGATCTTTAGTTGTTTTACTGAAGTTTAAAGAACTGTATTACTCATCAAGTTTTTTACTCTGTTTGACTAGTATTTTAAAAATTAAATGTAGCTAACAAATTTTTAATATTTACAGTAGACATTCATGAACATTTATAAATCAAAAGTTACCACTAAAAAACCAGTTTTGAACAAAAAAAAAAGTGCTACCCCACTGAAAAAAGTCTAGACACGCACCTGATTTATTTTTAAATAAGAAAAACTATCTAATTTAATACTTTATTAACATTGTTTAAAAAAATATTTAAAACAATTTATTCTACTGTATTTAGCTATCATTTAGTTTATTTTCTAATTTCAGCTTACACAGTTAATCAAAATGTTTTAATCAATTGTTATAATATCCTTTATTTATTTTTATGTATTTTTAAGCATTTTCTTAAATAATGGAATTTTTTTATTAGATTTTAACAAAATATCATACATACATACAACTCATACATAAACAAAAAATAACAGTGTTTTTGAAAATTTGTCAATAATTTTATATAAATGCTATTTTATAAACTCTTAATGGAAAATTTTCTGAAAACCTTTTATCAGCTGCACTGTTACTCGCACTTTAAGCAATAATAAACTTTTTAGTTACAACAAAATTTAAAAGTGACTTCACACATTGTTTTTTTAACGTTCTTTTCAAAAATAAACTTGCTCAAATACATATTAAGTTCAAAACTAAAACTCTTTAAAACCTCTCACTACAAGAAGTTATAAAACTTATTACCATAAAATCTTATAATATTAATTAAAAAGCTTTAAGGTTTACATAGTTTCTTAAAAATACATTGAATTTAAAAAACGTTTAACAAAACTTAATTTTAATTTAAATTGAGAATGTTTTTCTTAGTATAGTTGTTTGAAAATATTTTAAATATTTTAAATTGATTTTTAATTTCGAAATTGTTGTTTAAAAGCTTTTTACATTTAATAACATTAAACTTATGAAGGTTAGGAAAAAAAAATTAAGCAACAGAAATTAAAGAAAAACTAAATTTTACTTGAACCATGTCTAAAAACCTCAAAACTTTAAAATTCAAAAAAAATTTAATACAAGTTATTGTCACAACCAACAAATTTGCTGCTGTATCACTTGTTTATATTTGTATAGAATATTGTTTAATTGATTTTAATGGAATTTAGTCAAACGTTTTAATGAGTTTTTCCTGAAGTTTTCATCCTGTTTTTCTAAAAGTTATTTAATAGATTTAAAAAGATTTTAAGGTTGCTTACCTGATATAAAATTCTTTTTACCATAATGGAGCACTAGAGATTAATACTTTTCAGAATAATTTTCTTAATTTTAAAGAGTTTAGTATTTTTATTTCAGTATCATCAGAAGGTTGCAAACTCATATTAAACACAGGATCACCATTTGTAGTCCTAGAGGGCCTGTGGTAGGAATTACCTTTAATTAGGAGAAGTCCCCTTTTTTGTGCTAAACGCTTAGCGCGTTTACCTCTTAAGGTTTTTTCTGAATTTAGCTTACTCATTAGGTTTAACTTAGTAATTGATAAGTATGTTTAACTTAATATATATAATATCTTTAATGAAGTGAGTTTATTGAAAACGTGGTGTTAATGTGAAAATTAGGAAGTAGAAATGATAAAACAGCCAATTTATTAGTAGATTAAAACTGCGAAAACAAACACAACAAATAAACCCAAAGTTCTACAAATAGAAATGTTCTTAAAGTGTTTTAAATCTTAAACACAAAAATAGGTCTTACTAGTAAATCAGAGTCTGTTATGTGCTTCTTGCACGATCTTATGGCGTAACTAAGCACAGTATAATACGATAATGCAAATAAACATCAAGATCTTATAAAATTAAAATAATAAAAAGTTCTTATAATCAATTTTGTGCCTCTCGCACGGTCTTATGGCTTAACTGAGCACATTACAATACAGTTATACAAATATACATAAATTTCTTATAAATGACAATCATAACAAAGTTCTTAAATTCAATCAGTGTCTTAAGTTCTTATTATAATTAGTGTGCTTTTTGCACGATCTTATGGCTAACTGAGCCAAAAACAAAAAAAAAATAACAACATATTCGAGCTGCGCGTAGTGCGCGAGCTACAGGCTAATGAGCAAATTATTGTCGTCATCTTGAAATAAGTACAAAATTTCGGCTGACTATAGCGCCAAATGGCAGAAAAGTATAAAACAACGTAATCGAGATTCGAATTCGTTACAAACTGAGTAAACAAAAAAAAGCAAATAACTTAAAATATGTAGAGTTTGTAGCTTAAAAAAATTATAAAAGATCTACTAAATTTACAGGCTCCAGTTATCCAACTTGTAAAAATCAACACTTTTATACTTATTTTATACCTTTATAAACACTGTTTAACAGTTCTACAGAGTATACATTGTGGATTATTTGTACTTTAAAAAAATGTAAAATTTTTAAACGCATTATCAGTACCTACCATACGGAGGTATTAGCAAGTGCAAAATTTTAATCTTATCCACTAGAAATTTTAATTTTTCAATAACCATTTATTATTTAAAATAACGATGCTTATGAAATTTTTTAGGGTTTTACTACTAAAAAAGTTCACAAACACTTTTCAAAATTAACACAAATCAATAAAAGCTAGCAAAAAAATTTCTACCACGTTTGCCTTAAAAGCACTGTAATTAATTTATTGTTGAGTTTTCGTTTGATATTTTTTTCATAACCGTTCTGTTTTCAATGAGCTCCATTAAACTTAGATTTTTTAAATATTCAATTTTTACTATTTAAAATTTATAGATATTTTTTTTAGTTTCTAAAATAAAATTTTTTGTAAACCGTTGTAGTATACGGTTTTAAAACTTGGTTGTTTCGAGCCTTGTATAGAAGAAGAGAATTAAAAAAATTATTTTTTAATAAAGAGTTATGCGATGAGATTGAGTTTCTTTATATAATTACTTTAGATAATTTATCTTATTTTAGATAATTTATTTTAAGGTATGACTAACTGTTACTTAACAGCTTTTAGGTTTTAAGTACTTTAATGAAGAAATATACTAAAAAGTAGAAAATTAATTTAATAATTATTTATTTGAGAATATAAAAGTTTAAAAAAAAATCTAAATTTTGTATAATGTCGATAAATATTTTTTGTACGAAGTACTATTAGCAAACTATATGTTTAAGATTTCGTAAGTATTTCTTTTCGATATCAAAAATAATTTCAAAAGTAACTATGATAAGCAATTTTAGAAAAATTAAAATAAGAAACAGTAAAATATTATTTATGTGAAGTTTCTTGAAAGTATTGGTATAATTTTGTAAAAAGATTTAATAAAATCAATATGTTTAATTTTTTAATTATAATGGTAGCAAATTTTACTTTGGTGCCGTAATTTAAATAAACAAAACTAAGATTTTCTTTAACAAAATTATATACGGCTTTAAAATAAGACTATAGTAGAACAACTACATAGAGATGCTAGTTGATTAAAGTCAATATTTAATTTATATTTGTTATGAAAATAAGCATTTTAACATCATAATATGACCTTAAAAAAAGACAAACAGTAGTCGTGTTAAAATATATGATAAGTTTAGATACTAGATGTAATGCATTATGTAATAATTTCAAAGAACTCGAAAATGAGAATTTTACCTCGTTTACAATTAGTTTATCTTACAACACTCAAAAGCATATAAGTTTTGAAAAATATTGCAAAGCAATAATAAAACTAACTTTTAAGTAGTATATCAATGACTTATTCATTTCTTCTTAATTCATCGTAGCATATGATATAAAATCTATCAAAAAACTTTCTGTATTGGTAAGTCAGGGGTCGGCAGGCAGTTGGTGTTCGCGGGCCAATTTTCAAGTTTCCAAAATCTTCGCGGGCCGCAGTTTTAGTTTTAGTGATATTTGAATAATCTTTTGATTTTAGTTTTAATCATATTAAAGAAAGACTTTTGTTCACTTTATTAATTTTAATGGTATTTAGCTACACATAGAATGCCTATTTTAATTATAAATATTTATTGGAGTAACATTTATATTTACAACTACACTTAAGTCTTAATTAACAGTGTACTTTTTTTAACATAATTAATGTTCGAATACTCTAATAAAGTAACTTATTAGTAATTAATTAGCTTTTAACAGGGTTTCCACTTTAAAAAAAGTGCAAAAACTTGCATTTAATCAAGCTCAGATACCTAACTAAAATATCATCAGTATAAAAAGTATACAATGTATAAGTAGACCAGAAAAAATTACAATTAGTAAACTGCACTACAGTCATAAAAACTGTTTTGAGAATTCGAAGATTTATTGAAAGTGTTTTAAATAAAAGTTTACCTGAATTTCTTTTAAATGTCTCAAACAGGTTTAACCTAGTTTCAATTTTTCAAATTTTTAAACTAGACTGTATGTTTGGCAATCCTTTTTGAAATAAAGTCACAAAATAAAGAAATAACAAAGTTTGTTAACAGTGAATTAAATATATAGCAAAAATGATATCATAAGTCAGCATGAATGGACAATTACGTTTGTTAAACATTTTTAACAAAAGTTTAAAAACTAATTAAGCCATTAATAAAGTAAACAACTTAACTTTTTATTGAACATTATAGCAATTATTTATCTGCAATAAAGATGTTGTATTTAAAGAGTAAATGTGAAATATAAGACGAGCTATAAAAATTTTAAAAAGCTAGTTAGGAGTTATTGCGAGAAACAAAAAAAAAAACAAATAGCTATAGTCAGTTTCAACAAAGCAAATGATTATATTCAGTAAGTACAGACTAATCAGAAAAACTGTTAAGGCAAGTTATAAAGTAGCAAAAATAATTACTAAAAAGAAGATACCGTTTAGAATTAAAAACTTTTCTAAGAATTTATGTTGGTGGTAGTAAAACATTTTGTTTATTTCTTCAATGACAACAAGAAGTCATGTTTAGTAAATCTCTGAAGATTATAAAGCAGCATAAATCAAATTAGAACTTTAATCAATATGTTAAGATGAGAGAACTGGTATAATAGATATTGCTCATCTGAGAGTTTTTATTAGAGGTGTTTTTACTGACTTTGATTTTTTTGAAAAGTTTCGAGGTTTAGTTCCAATGCACAACAATAGGTGAAGGCGTTTTGAAAGCAAAGATGCAATGCACTTACATAAAGTTTTTTAAAGTTTAATTTTCTGCTTCTTTTTTGGTATAAAATTAAATTACATGTAATAAAAAACTGTCTTTATTAATATAGCAATACTAAATAGATACTGTTAAGCTACTTTTAATGTGTTTAAAAAAAGTATCTATATAGTAAATTTTTGTGTCAAATCGAAATTTCATTATTTTACACGTAAAAACTGTTTAAAATTCCAATTTTTTCACAAATTCTCAAGTTTAAGGTTTTTCCAGAATTTTTAAGCATAAGTTTTCAAACTCCAAGCTTTTCCGGGATTCAAGTTTTTTAGCAACACTAATTGTTCACACCTATATGTATACAATTATATAAATAGTATTTCAGATTTTATCAGCTGCAAGACTTAAAGTTTAACATATATTATAATTCAAACCAAAACTGTAAATTGAACAAAACATACATCATAATTTTAATTTGCCACTCATAAAGCAAAAAAGCCAGCCTAAATGACCAAAAAAATAGCCTAATATTTTAGTATACAAATATTTATTTAAACCAAAGCTAAAAAAATGACTAAATTGACTTGAGATTTGAAATCTACAGATAGTCATAGTTTAAGTGTGTGGCAATGTTTATTTGTTTATTTGCTCGAATTTGAACTATTTTATTAACAATAAACAAACCTTATAAATTTACCATCCCTAAATTTAGTTTGTATTAAATAGGTAGTTCAAAAAAACAGTAACTGTGTACATTAATGCATAAAATTTAACTTAGTTTGTCAAAAAAAACACTTTTTAAAAAATGAAAAAGTATACCCATCAAAAATATTTTAATTTATATCATGTATTGTTTTAAATGTGTCTTTACACACCTAGATACTACATGTATAAACAATAATTTAAAAAAACATGAATTAACTAAACTTAATTTAATTTAAGTATTAAATAAAACGTGGTTTAAAATGGGAACCGCTCATTTCTAACCCGCGATCATTTCAAACCCGATCAAATCCGAGAACCGCTTACCAACCAAGGGTTAGGGGTAACAGTAATGGTATAACATAAATTAGTATTAAATAAAAATAAAACAAAAATATTAGTAAATAAAGGAATAAGTAAATTAAGTTAAAAATATTTACGAGTGGGAATTGTGCACGGGTAGGAAATGATCGCGGAAAGGAATTGTCAGTATGCCGATTAAAACATAAGCATCTTTGTACACTTGTGTGCATAGGAATGAATTTAAAGTGGTAAAAAATCTTATAAAAAATCAAAACGTGTAAAAAATACATTCCAGGCAAAAACATTAATCAAAACTGCACATTTTAATTTACGACAAAATAAATGTGACGGTTAATTATTTTTAAAATAGGAGTAAATTCTTAATACTAACTTTGTAGTTAAAGTAAAACTTAAACTATATTCACTCTACTTAGTATTTTTTAGGTATTTAAAAAAAAAAAAACGTTTTTTAAAATAATGTTTCAGTTATTTTATCCAGTTTACTAATCCTACAGTAACTAACTTATAGTTTATATTAAAGTGTGAATTACTTAAAAACTAAGTATTAAATTGTTCTACTTTAGAATAAACCAAAATAGTTTTTACTTTAACTAGCGTTATTTTGTCATAACTTACAACCTTAACACGTATTTTGTTTTATTTATTTAAAAGCTAACACTAAGTTTATTGTATAATTCGTTCCCGCTAGTAACAGTTTTATTTTTAGTTTTATTGAGATTTTAAGCGACGTAGCACTGCATAAGTGGTACAAATTATGTAGCTATGTTTTATTTTCCTATAACAGTTGTTAGGCCTTAAGTAATAAAAATATCTAAAAGTTAAAATTATAGCTTTAGTTACAGCAGTTAAAAAAGTCCCTAAAACTTTTTAATTCTAGCTTTAGATATATTTTATTATATACTACAGTTTAGTATTCTTATAAACATTTTAGATCAATAATAAATAAATAAAAAGTTTCTTTTCAGTACCGTGTATAATACAGTCTACTTATCCTTCAAAAAACTTAAGTAGTACTTGTTTTGAAATAAGTTTACAACTTAAAACCTAAATTATTTTCAATATATAAATCTTTATATGAATAATGGTTTAAATTTTCTACTTTTTTTGTAATTGTCTTAGTTTTTTTACAGGTTTTGAAATTATATTTACTGAAACACAACTGATTAAAATAAACATAATAATTTTATTCAATGGTAAAGCTAACCGAGTTAAGTTATACATCTATACATTAGTACTATCTCATTTAAAGTACACAGAAAAGTTAAATAAAAGCTGTTAGCTTTGTCTTTATTTTATTGATAATGAATTAGTTTTATATAGTTAATTTTTTAATTCGATACATATATGTGTATAAGACATTAAAAAGAGAAAATAGCATTATAATTAAAACAAAAATGATTTAAAAATTAATAGTTGAGAACTAGTTACGAACATTTTTTAAATTATATACTATCACATTATTTGCACAATTTTGATATCTTATATAATAAAAAAGATAGAACGTGTAAAGTTTGGTAAAACCTCAAAAGTAAATCTATAAAAACCAAAAATGAGTTCAGTACATGAATTTCTACTAAAGATATTGTTAATGTCAGTGAATATTTATATAAAGAACTTGGTGTTTGAAAGATTTTAATTTTCGCCAATAACCTTTTTGCTTTAAAATTATTTATTCATATATATCAAATTGTTCATTGATAGGAAGGTATATAAACTAGTGATAAGTTTTTGCTTTAAAGGGAAGTATCTAGCTCAGGGGTCGGCAGGCAGTTAGTGTTCACGGGCTAAATTTTCAAGTTTTCAAAATCATCGCGGGCCACAGTTTTAGTTTTAGTGATATTTGAATAATCTTTGGGTTTTTGTTTTGGTCACACCAGAGATAGTTTTACTTTTATTCACTTAATTACTTTTAATGACTTTTAGCTACTTATAGAAGGCCTATTTAATATATGAATATCTGTTGTAATAGAATTTACATTTTTTAATATACTTAAGTCTTAATAAAATATGTACTTTCTTAAATACTTATATACTCAAACAAATTTGACTTGAAATATATTTTTGCTCAGCGGGCCACATTAACATGCTCGTGGGCCGCTTTTGGCCCGCGGCCACAGTTTGCCAACCCCTGATCTAGCTAAAACTATCATATATTTAATTATTGATATATATATCTCCAAATGCTAATAAGTTTTTATAACAAATCTAAAACAGTTTTAGTTTTTATAGCAATGTTTGATTGAAATTCCTGTAATTAAAATTTTTATTTAATTTCGATATTATAGATTTATTATATTGCAGATGAGTATTTTCTTAATACTTGATAAAAGTTTCCGTTTCATCTTTAATTCCCTACATTTGACAGCCCAGATTTATGTTATTGTAGATAGCTTTGTTGACGATAAATGTTTGTAACATAATATAACACAACATTATTATGAGTTAAATAAAACAGAAATGTCATGTTATGAACAGCTGAAAAATAAAAAGTTAAAACGGTATTACCTAGAGTTTTTACAAATCTATAAATATTTAGCAGCTATTTTACTTTGTGTTCGTTTATAAAGTACGAAAAAGACTCTAATTTGTTTTATAGAACTCTAGTTTAAAAGCTTTTTATAAATAAAGTGAAACATAACAAACTAAAACATCAAAATGAAATATAAAAGATTAATTTTTTTAATACCCATATTTTTTACAACTAAGAGAACATTAAAATTTAATATTTTTTTTGATTTTTAAAACACTGAACTTATAATAAATAGCTTTTAGAAGATAATTGTTTTATTATTAGCTTTTAATTTAAGATAATCATATATATATATATATTATTTATCAAATGGCAAAGATGATATAGATAATATATAATTGTATTTAAAGAATCCAGATTATTAGAACTAAAATTTTTAAGCTATGTTATTTAACTATTCTACTAAATTCACTTTTTAAAGTTTTACCTAGTTGCGGTAAACAAAAACAAGTATATAACTATGATTAGTTAAACTACATTAACTACAGTACTCTTTCAGCAAAACTTGGTTCGCCGAAAAAAAAAATGAAAAAAATCATAACAAAATGGATCTAGTTTATAATGTATGGAATTTTTTTAAATAATTCAAAAACTACACAAAGATGTACTTATAATATTTTAAAGTTAGTAAATAGTATTTTCTTTCAATTTTTTTTTCTATAAAATCTTTTTTTTTTAAATTATTTCAAGCATTTGGTACAAGTACTAATGAAAAAACACATTCTTTCGATAGAAAAAATTAAGTACTTTTTTAAAGCTATGCATATCATGAAATTACATTAGCCATATTTAAAAGCAACTTAACATTTTAACATTTCGTGCTTAATGTAACTGCTGAAATAAATTGTTTCATTTTTTTTACTTATACTATAAGTTTTGTTGTATTTTGTACCTCTTTATTAACGTTTTAAAATTTTTAAGGTTCATAAAAGTTTTTGCTTCAAAATAAAAACTGTAGCGTTAAAACTTGTAGGTCCATCATTAGTAAATCATTAAGCATAATGTGTAAAAAAGTAGAATCACTATAAGTTAAAAACTATAAATCAAAATGTACATTTGTAGAAATCCAATAAAACTGTTTTCATAAAGAAGCCTGCAACTTTATCAAGAAAACTAAAATAAAAAGTTGATCGAAAAAAATAAAAGGTGTACTTAAAAAAACTTATGTAAAGCAGAACGGTATAAAATTATTTTTAAATGTCTGCTGTATTTATTTATCGTAATTTGATCTTTAAATATTCAAATTATAGATGAACAAACAAAAAAAAACTCGACCAATTTTAAATTTAATAAAATAAAGTTACTTATAACTTAGTTTATATTGTATAATTATATTGTATGGTATCGTTTATTATTATACAGTTAATTATTTAGTTATTTTTTATACAGTTAATATTAAATAAAATTATCAGTTTTAAAGAGTCGGCAGCTAAAGATAGATAATTTAAGGTATTAAAGATTCTCTAAAGTTATTTTCCAAGTTTTTTTGAGGAATTTATTTTCAAAAATTCAATTTTCTACCGGTTAATATTGTTAATAGACTGTACTTCAACTAATTGAGTTTTGTAATATTTTTACAGTTTATTTACTATACCTACCTAGTTATCTGTTTTAATTTAAATCTTTTTGTGCGAGTTAATAACTTAAACAGTTTTTTTGACGTTGGTAACGAAAAACTTAAAGATTAAAACTTTTATTATTTTAATGAAAAGTTAACAGATCTAAAAAAAACTTAAAGTTTTTCAGTGCCATAATTTAAAAATAACTAATTGAAGGAAAACTTATTCGAAAACTTAAAGTTTACACGTAGTTAGTGTAAGGATTAAAAAATTAAATAATATGATTTTTTCTTTCAATTGAGCAAACAAAACTATGAAAAAAAAAATTGTTTTGAAATATAGTAGCAAAGTAAAATAAATTCTAAACAATGAAGATACTTTGTCAAAACAAAAATTTTAATAAATGTTTTAAAGAAAAAAAAAGTTAATAGAGAGTAGTTTAAAAGTGTGTTATTAATTATATTTTTTATTAGCTTTTAAAATTAAATTAGTACTTTAGGTCATATTTAAAATATTTTTTGTTAAAAAAAACCGTAAAAAATAAAAAAAAATTACACTTATCTAACAATTCTGTAGTTAAAAGCAACACGTTTTTCTATTCTTAAGTATTATAAAGAACTTATTTATTTATGAGTTTGGTTTTTTTGTTTTTTTTTTGTATTTTCAGTTCATTACCACTGTATATTGATAACAAACAGAGTGTATTTTGTTTGAAACTTTATTCTTTTGACAGTGTCGTTTTAATCTACTTCTTCTAGTTTATTTTAAACTAAAGATTTATAACTTAAATAAGTTTCGTTAACTTTAGTCTAATTTATGATCATTGATAATCCTATGATTTATCATATTCTGAACAACAATAGAATACAGTGTCGTGGTTTAAAATATACGCATATAACAATTAATCTAAATACTAGTTAAGTCAATAAACTTATAAAGCTTAAACTTTGCAAGTACTAAAACAAAATAATTAACTGTTGTCTTAACAACAGTTTTTTTTTTGTCATAAGGTTGTCATGCTAATAATTACAACTAAACATGATTATATCGATAAAAACATTTAATCTTTAGCACAACAATCTCATGACTAAAATAAAAGTGTTGTTAGGACAACAGTTAATTATTTTGTGTAAATAATTGCAAAGTTTAATTACTTTTAACTGTTATTATTCAAACTAGTTTAAAAGCTAGTAACTATAATACTATAAAAAAAAGTTTTTAAAACAGTGTAACTGATTTAACAGATTTATATAAAAAAGATGCTTAACAGATGACATCAAAGCAAAACAAGTACCTTGAATAAATGTTTAATTTTTTTTTGTAAATGAAAAGTAATTTAGTGTAATTGACTAACATTAACTACATTTGATTTCCAACTATAGTTAGAGTTAAATTATATTAGAGTCATTGAACGTATTCACTTGATTAGTTTGATTTGTTTTGAAAACAGACAACCTTTACACATACCGCTAAAAATATTTTGAAAGTTTGTTGATGAAGAAACCTAGTAATAGAACATATTTGTTCATTCCATAAAAGTATAATGTACATAACAAATGTTTTAACTTTATATTTAGTTTTTAAATATACTTTGACCTAACTTTTAGAAGCTTTCTCTAAGTTAAATCAAGTATATCTAGTTAGTGTCCTTCTTTAAAAAAATTTCCTTGTAGTTTAATATTTCAAAGAACTTTTAGATCACTATAGATATGTTATGCAGTATATAACTTTTTTTAATAAGTTATAACATGTCGTTATTATTCTTAGACAATGATTTTATAATACTTCTGGAATTTATGTGATTCATTTATATTAATAATAAATATTTAAAGCTAATATTCTACCAATACAATTAAAAGTATGAAGTTATTCCAAAGTAATTATACAAGGTTTGCGTAAAACATGTAAAAGATGAATTTTAAAATTCAGGCATTAAAAATTATATATTAAAACATAGAATTATGAACAAGTAAATATTATTTGACCACATGGAAAATCCTATACTTTGTTAAATTTTATAAAAATAACTTAAAGTAAAAAAACTTTTTCTTAAAAAAACATATAAACTCAATATTTTAACATAAAACTTAAACTTTTTTTTTGTTAGATCTATATAAAATAGATATGTTTTAGGTTTATCATATTCAAAAGTTTTCTTTTATGCAGTTATATTTTTAAAATTGAGTTGTCAGACACCATCCATAGCTATAT
Source organism: Thalia democratica (assembly GCF_965202585.1). Classification (NCBI taxonomy): domain Eukaryota; kingdom Metazoa; phylum Chordata; class Thaliacea; order Salpida; family Salpidae; genus Thalia; species Thalia democratica. Next base: position 30,915,218 of record NC_139169.1, on the reverse strand, counting down.
TTAATTTTCAAGATTCAGCTTTGTATGAGGGTTGTGTGCTATTTATCATGACTTCAACTAATAACTTATGTAGTTTTCCAATTTTATTTACAAGCAATTTAGTAAGTGTAACTTACTAGGTTGATTTTCTTTTATTAATACAAGTTTTATGGTTGTCACACACTTATGATACTTAGTAATCAGGGTAATTCACGCTACATTCACACTTTTTAAAATCTTTGAGTAAATCAAGCAATCTAAATTTATTTTAGGTTTAAATCATACACAGATTGATTTAGACTAGTTTAGACTATATTAACAACTCAGGATAATTTGAAGAGTAATAAAAATTCTAATGGTAGTTATTTTTATCTTGAATGATTTTTGGTTGTTCAGGATTCAATATTCTGATATTTTAAATAAAAGTTATAAAAACTTTATTTTTATTAAGCTAAGTAAAATTGAGGCTTGCAGTTAGCTATTTTAAGTTTTTATTTACCTTTACAGTAAAGTTTAAGATTAAAATTAATTAATCTAACGAAAATTACTTTTAATTCGACTGCTTTACAGATTAAAAAGTATTATACTATATTAAATTAAAACTTTTAATGCTAATTAAAGTTGTTAATAATTATTGTTGTTTTGCAGATTATAAAGTACTATATTACTATTTGGGTTTAAGTTTAAATTAAATCTGATGAAAATTACTTTTAACTGTAGTAGATCAGCAGATTATTAAGTATTATATTATTATTTGGGTTTAAGTTTAAGATTAACATAATGAAAATTACTTTTAATTTAAGTGGATTAGCAGATTATAAAGTGTTATCACAATATAAATAGTATAAACATTTTTAAAGATTGATAAAATTAAATTTTCAAGTCTGACGTGACACAGTTGTCAAGCTTTTGTTCACTAAGCTAGTTCGTTTTATAACAAAAAAAGTGGCAACCCGGAAGTCAATCAAAAATACTTTTTTTAATTTTATTTAAAATAAAGTATTTAATTTAGCAAAATTCGATAGTAATTTGATAAGTTGTAATTTATAACTATCAAGGGGTAGCTAAATACTATTTTATGCCATTTAGTAAAATGTCAAATTAAATTTATAAGAATCGGAATAGATTTATGTTTTTCTAAGTTAAAGCACAAAATTCAAGTATTTTTTTTAATTTTATGAATATAGTACCACAACAACTTTATTTGTTTACAGCACATAATATTTTTGCTACTAATATAACTCTTGAAATTAAAAAAAAAAAAATTACCATTTCGCTTTCCATATATTCAACTATTTTTTAAGTTATGCATGGATTATTAAATAACGTATTTTTTTTATAACAGGGTCAAAATGTGATTATCCGTTTAGAAGTTAATATAACTTTCTAAAATTGTTTTCAATACTTTTTGACATATGAATTTTAGTTTTAAATTAGTTCATTTGTTGTACTTGTTTTAATCACTTACTTATTATTGGAGCTACTTACCATTGTTAACAAATTATTGTCCTTATTGTTTCTCATTTGTTACTTTTAGTATTAGTTTGATAACTGTGATTTTTTTTAAAGTTCCAAATTTTATAGTTTAATTAAAATGATGTCACGTACACTATTTTTTGTTTCCATGGCAGTTCTGGTTTCCTTGGCAACCGCATTTCATTATGAACGTTGTAACCCAAGTCGCCCTTCTCAATGTAAATACTGGTCGAAGTGCAGACAGGTTGGTCATATTTGTTTAGTTTTCTACTATTTATCATAGACTTAAACTAAAACAGTGTTACAGTAAATAGGCTTAAAAATAACTTAATTCCTTAAAAACTATAACTCTGTTTAATTTAATACCTCTTTAATGTTTTAGAAGTGCTTTTATTCAATAATTTACCTACTATTCTGTTAAATCCTAAAGGTATACCTTAACAGTCAAGCTAAGAAATGTATTTTGTTTAGTTTGTACTAACTTAGAAATATATAATGATACTTTATTTTTCGTAAACTTTTAGGTCGGACAATGCGAGCATATGATGATGTTGATGATGCACGGGTTCTACTATGACGATTACGTTTGCAACTGTGACGAAATCGATTGCTACAACAAACCCAAACAGCTACTATGCGACCCTTCAACAAAAACGTTTGTTATTTATTTTTGGTCTATTTTAGTTAACCACTATATAATGTTCTAACAAAAAATCTTTTTACGTTAGTTATAAGTATTCAACTTACTTGGACTGTTATGTACTAACTTTATTGTACTGGACGAAAATTGGAAAACATTTTATTTTGATATGTAAGTGGTCGTAGATTTATACATACCTTACCTTTAAACAGAAATTTTTAAAATGAAAAATGATAAAAACCACCAAAATTTTAAACCAGACTAAAAAGTTTGTAGTAAAATAGAAAACTTTTATAATAGTTTTGATAGCAATAACAATTCAAATAATTACCTAAAAGATAAAATAACTAATTCTTACATGTTTTATCAAGCATGCTATTCCTTTATTAATTAATCAATTATCATTATATTTTATTTGTTTCCTAACACTATGTTATTTATCAAAACAGTGAAGATATTTTTTATAATTCAAGTACATATAACAGGTAACATACGCAACCACTTAAACTATGGGCTAATATCCTTAACTACTAGCTTTTTTACAATTTAAGAACCCATTATATCTATGAGGTATTCTTAACTTTATTTTGAATTTTATTTAATAGTAAACAATTTGGTTTTGTCCATATACGCACATCAAGCATTCAGCTTTTGACATGCTTACATTCTTGGCTAATACCTTATTTTAAAAGCGAATCTATAAATGTATACTATTCAAAAAGCATTTAACGTAGTGTCACTTCAAAGATGTTAAAAACTTCAATTTAGTTTTAGTATTAAAAGCTTTATAAACTGGATCCACAGTTTTTTAATTAACAAGTCACAAAGATTACTCTACAATAATACACTGTAAGGTCACAGTTCATAGTGGACTATACAAAGTAGTGTATCTGGTCCTCTTCTTTATTCTATCCATGTTAATGACATTTTAAAAATTATTTACTTTCAAGATTGTTTGCAGGAGATGCAAAAATATGTATTGAGACAAATTACTTTTTACAATTGTCTTTAGATATAATTCACATACGGCTGAAAACAATAAGCTTGATTTAAATCCTATAAAATGTAAAATTCTAACCATTATTAAAGTAAAAGAAAACCTTATCTTATTAATACTTAATTAAGAACAGAAATACACCAACAGTTAAAGTCTTGAAATATATAGTCTCTACACATATATCTGCAGGTTTAAAATTAAACAAACACGCTTACTATCTATGTTAAGTTGCGCAAAAATTATTTTATCAAGTATTAAAAAGTTTTCAAAACTGATTTTTCTGATGAAATTGTTTAAAATATACATTCGTTGTAAGCTCCAGTTCAATACCCAAATTTTGTCTATTTATAATACACAATATCATATTATTTATAATTATAGTTTGTAAATGATTAGCTTTTTATTTATACTTGTTCAACATTTAATATATTTAATTTTTAATTTTTCTGTTTTTCTTTTTGTGTGCCCTGTTTAATTTGCTCAGATTTTGATGTCCGAGTCCAACATCTCACAAAATGCAGTATAATAATATTAATTTTCTACAGAACATTCTACAACTCTTATTGCTTGAAAAAGTACGAGTGCGACAATCAGAAAAAAGTCGGGGAGGTTTGTGTGGGAGCGTGCAAAGAAACTGATTGCAAGGAAAAAATAACAATTAGCTAATAAATTTAATTTATAAGCTTTTTATGATACTAGTTAAGTTTTTTCAACTAGAGCTTAGTGTTTTCTACTTTGTGAAACAATAAATTTGTTTTTTCATATTGTTGCACTTTCTTTGTATTTTGTTTATTATTTATTAATTAAATGTCAATATAAAATATATCATACAAATAACAGAATTTATTCTATAAAAAAACTCTAAAGTATATATTTACTCTGCTAGTTAGTTTTATTAACAAATATAGGCTTAAGGGAAAACGTATTGTTAGCTTTCAGTTTTAATAAAGAAACTAAATAAAAGCATATATAATAATTATAAAAGTTAGTTAATCAAAGATTTTAAATGTATTACCAAAATAAATTTTTAAGTTGCGTTCACGATACAAGTTAGTAAAAGTGGGTAACTAAAATTGTATGAAGTGTTCTATTTAACGTAGAAGAGCTTACATCATAATTAACTATAAGACTCTAAGTTTACTCTAAAAAATAAGAGTTAGCAAATTATAAGAAATTCAGTAATGGTCAGTATAACCCTCTTGGGCCATTTTATACACCTGAGGGACTATAAGCTGAAAAGGGGGAAATTATGAAGGCGTAGCGATGAAATGAAGCAATAATTTGAAACTTTTAACAGATTTTCTGAAATTGATGATAAAAAAAGGTCTCAGGTATAATTAAGGTAGTTTTGAAATTTACACCACGTATTACGGAAAAGTTGTAAACTTCAAAGGGTTTTCAAAGTTGGCCATTTTAAAAGTTAGGGGGCGTAAGCTGCAAGTGAAACATGATTAGTAAAGGGACTATTATTTAAAATTTAAACTAGATATTATCGAGTTGATGATACAGATTAAAAAAAAAACTTCTTAAAAGTTAGATAAATCTTGATGGAAGGAAACTATTGGTTTTTTAGATATTTAAAACCTTTGATTTTAAATCTGACTGATACCGTCATAAAATTTTGTTTTTAATATATTTTTAGTTGGTAGGTTTTCGACATATTATTTCTTAAAAATTAGTTTAAAATAAGGTATAACCGTTTTTCTCAGCAATATTTTTTGTTAAATGCATAGTAGTTTAAATATTCGTCCATAAGCTGCTTTAAAACTTAAATACTTTTTTAAATTAGTTTTTTAAAAAACGAGCCCTTTAAAACGTTAAGTATAAAAAGCGACACACTTTTTGTTATGAAACGACAGTGCGTAAAGTATTTGTTTTTACAAATATTTAATAAATAATAATAATTATATTTACATTCAGTTTTAATATACAAACCCGAACTAAGAAAAAAAAACATTGGTGTAAAATAAAAACTTAACTGGAATGACCAACAATTAAATTTATAAATTATTGACTTATAAAGTATGGCCAGTATTTATTTTGGCCATCATCAACAAACTAGAGATGTTTCATGCCGTTGATAATAAAAAATGAACTTTACCGCAAGGTCAACAACAACAGCATCCGAGACAACCTACGACCGGTTTCGTCCTTTTTAGGACTCATCAGGCAGGCTTTTTGCCACTTTCTCGCGACTAAGCCTGCCTGGTAAGTCCTAAAAAGGACGAAACCGGTCGTAGGTTGTCGTGGATGCTGTTGATTTTAGTCATGCGGTGAAGTTCATTGTTTATTATAAAGTATGGAAAATAAAATAGATAGTATTATTTTTATACGTATGAAAGGTTGAAAATTCAGTAAAGTAAATAAAATCTAGTATAAATATCTTATTATGGAAACACTTAATTTTTATAATAGTTTCTCAATGTTTTTCAAATTCTTATCCTATAGCGCTTACTTATCTCATTAACATTTTGTAAATATTTTTAGTCAATAAAATGGAATCATGAAAAACATTTCAAAAATAAACTTTTTGAATTTTGTTAATTAACATAATCCTTTGCTCATCATAACTTAATAGACTTTAAAAGAATTTTAATCTTCTACTGCTGAACAGAAATGTTAATATTTATTTTGATTGAATACTTAGTTACACGTAGTAGTTTTAATTTACTGCAATTTTGTTTTAATAACTTTAAAACTTTTGTTTTCTGTTAAAAAATTCTAATTATATTCACGCGAGGATTAAATTATATCTTTCATTCAATTTTTTAAACTCTATCTTTAAACGTGTGTGAATGTTATATTGAATTATAGATTAAGAATCGGCAAACTGCCGCACTCAAAGCCAAAACTTGCGACCTTTGAGGTACTTTTTAGTTCAAATTATACCTTTACAAAAAAAAATAATATGAATTTTTATCGTAAAAGCTGTAACTTAGGCACTTTATAAGCTAAGTAACCGTTACTACTGTTATTACCTGTTTCATCACATTTTCTGCTTATAATAGTATTTTTAATTCGATTAACTAAAACATTTTGAAATAAATGCGGCCCGCAGAAGACTTTTATTTTTTAGCACGGCCAACGACTAAGTTTTTCAGGGAACTTATTAATTGCTGCCAACCTCTTTTTTAAATATTTCTTAAATATCTAATGTATTTATTACTTTTTAAAAAAAGTATACTAAGTAACTTGTGCTTAAAATATTTTACACAGTTTTTCAAATAATAAAAGTACGGATCCATGTTTATAGTTAAATAGACTGAAAACTTCCTCATTTCATAACAGTTATTTGAAAATATAACGGAAGCTAATGCCTTAAATTTGTATTGATGTTAAAAACTAAAACGAAAAAAAAGTCAAATGAGTTAACTTTTTAACCACCAGAATATTTCTAATAAGCTAACGCTGATTTGTAATCGTAAAACATTTTGAAAAAAAAAAGTTATTAAAAGTATCTTAAAGCTTTATAATAGTAAATATACAAGGGTTGTTTGACTTAAGTATATAATTTATATAAATACTAATGGTGACTTTATTTTAAATGTGCTAGTAATAGAGTTCCACAGACAAATTTAGCTTTAATTTAGTAGTCTTCGAGCATTAAAATCTATTATAACGTGAACAATGTTACTTTAACTATGTTAATTGTAAAAAAAAAACTAAATTAAGAAATTATAATAAGTTTTTTTTTTTTCACTTAATGTATAGATCAAAGTTTATCAAAGTATAATTTACAGTATAAACGTAAAACAAGTTACAGATAAGTGTGATAAAAATTATAACTACTTTTTAGTTGATAAATTTCATTACAAAAAAACTATCACTGGCTAATTAATTAAATGTTATGGTAAATATTGACTTAACATAGTTAAAGATATTTCTATAAGAAATTTCATGTCAATCATTTTAGTGATACCCTGTAAAAATGGAGTAATTTTTAAGTGAAATATATTTATCTTTAAATACAAAATATATAAGTTGTTAACCACATTAAAAATGGGACATTAAACTTAAAATTTGAATAAATTTTAGCAAGAACTTAATTTGGGTACTTTATAGATAATAAAGATAAGTTAATCAAATTTTCAATATTACTAGTCTGACCAACACATATTACATGTAGTTTGCAAAAACAAAAACATTAATTGCTTATCAAAGTTTTATTAGTTAAATAACTTAATCAACCATTTTTTTTTCTATAGCTAACACTATTGACTATAAAGATTTAAATGTTTATCACCTTTTTAAGATGAAAATATTTGAACTTACAAAAATTTTAGACTGTTTAGTTATCTAAAATGTTATGTAAAGTATTCTAAAATGTTTTCAACAACAAAATTAAAAATAATAATACCAGACTAATAAACAATAATAACACGCAGTTAATTGTTTTTTTAAACCGTACCAAAACTAAATTATAACCTGATTAAGTTATAGAATAAAATAATTTTTCAGTGTTAAATTGTTAAAATGTTGGATCTTGATGTTGAGGTGGACATTAGCTGCAAGGAAGTCGTTCAGTTTCTCGGCTGCTGTTTTGCAATCACTGGGTTCGTTTACATAGATGAACAGTTCAACGATGGCAGAATAACCAAGAGGATCAAGGAAGCTGTCACGTCTAAAACCGGATGTTTTAAGGGAAAATCAGTGAGATCTGAATGTGTTTTTGAGCATTGTAAAGTTGACCAACTAAAAAATAAAAGCAGTTTGCCACAAAGTCAAAGAGTTGTTACAAAAACCAGTAACAGTAAAGTTAGTAGAACTGAAAAGCCAATTTGTTCTTTGCACAAGAAACATTTGAATAAAACTGTTCCTCTTGTAAACAGAGCAAAAAGGCAAACCAGTCTTGGGGAATTTTTCCGATATAAACAAGTCAGCGGATATTGTGATGATACTGTAAATAAACCAGAGGTTTCAAGTGGCTCGAACTATAGACAACAAAACAAGTCTCCTTCTAAAACGTCCGCTTATTTGAATGGTCAGGTATTTGATACAGAGAATCTTGACCACAAGACTTATAAAAGAGATGCAGCTAATAGTGTTTCTAAAACAAACGAAGGCGGTTGTGTAACAACAAAGGTTAGTAAGCAGTCTAAAACATCTGTTGATATGACGAAACCGGTTAGTAGAAATTATGTTTCAACAGAAAAACATGATATTGAGAAACAAAAAACTCCTGTTAAAAGCAGTGTTGCTGATATAAATACTGACAGTTATCATTTGAACCATTCTGAAAGTTCACAACCTGACAAAAATAATTTTACACAGTCTTATCTTGAACGTGAGCAGAATGATAACGAGTGTTGCGAACTTACTAAAGATAATCCAGTAAAAGAACAGACTAGTACAATTGAGGATACAGCAATAGCTGTAGTAAAGCCAAATGATAAAAACAAACATAGAGAAGCATCAGGAACCGGTGTTAAATCAAATGTTGCAAATAAAATTGCAACAAAACAAGGCTCTGAAGATGCAGTCAGTCCCGATTCTTTTCTTAAAGAAAATGTTGAAAATGCACGACCGGTTTCTAATAAGATTGTTCCTGATAACAATGATGAAGAAGTTTGTTTTGGAAGTTTCCAATCAGACGAAAATAAATTCGCACTGCCTGGTCTCGGTCATGGATCTAATAAAATCCGTTCAGGTTGTTCTGTTGAGGAAGAACATACTAAAAATCCTACCAGTTCAGCTATGATTGATGTGAAAGCTAATGTGAAACCACAAGATGTGAATGAAAATTCTGCGTTATCGAAAACCAGTACCCTATCAGTTACTTCAAATAAACATGAGGTTAGGGAAGATATAGAAAGCTCCGAACCTTTCGTCAGTCATGTAACTACTCCAAATGATGATCCAAATGATTGTGCGGATATAATATCAGAGGAGCACGAAGAAGAGGATAATAATATTGAAACAAATGAAAACGAACAGGAAGAACAACCTGATAGTCAGAACAATGCGCCAGCAGCGGATAGCAAAACTAAATCGCAATTCAAAGATCCATTTGCACCAAGTTGGTTATAACAATGAAAAGATAACCGATAAAAGAAGAAACGTACTGAGATTCTTTTTTTTTAGTTTTCAAACGTTTTCGTTCGTATAAGTTTTAATACTTGGTTTTGACATTATGTGTTTGTTTTGCAATAAATTGCTTATGTTCATTAGAATAGTTTCTTACATTTAAAATTTATATAAAATATTAAAAGTAAGTACCTTTATATTTTGGCAAGTATATTTTATAAAAAAGATCTTGTGATTTAACTTGTGATAATTGTAGAAAACTTAACAATGCTTATTTAATTTCTGTGTATTGAATTGTTGTCACAAATAAAACAGTTTATGAAGCAAAAAAAAAATGTTACGAAGTAATTTAATATAAATAAATTTTCGGGTTATAGTTGAAATAAGTTATTAACAAATGTTTATAATGTTATGCAGAATAAAAACTCTAACATTATTTAATATAAGTCCTTACATATAATATCCCTTTTTATAAGTTTTTTTGATTTTCCATTTTATTATTATCTATTTTTTTTTAATTGCGCACAATGTGTTTTTGTAACTACTGCCAAAGGTAAACAATCAATTTAAATTTAATTTCCCATCATTTTTGTGTCATGCAGTTTGTATTGAGATGAATTCTCAAAAGGTTATAATAATTCGTCGATTTATTATATATGACATGCGGAAAGATTTTTGTACCAAAAACGATAAAAACATTGTGTAATACAAACCATATTCCAGCTGTAAAACAAAGTTACTAAAATGTTAAGTTTATATAGTCTTTACTGAAAGAGACACATTCAAGATTTCAGTAGAATGCAAAGCTTAGATATATAAGTTTTTAAGGTTATTAGTAATATTTAAACAAATTAGTTTTCAATAGTTAGGCTCTTAGCAACTTAACCTAAGTTGGTTTTTTTTTAAATTAGTTGATTTAAGTGACAAAACTTTAAAAACGGAAACAAGTAAGATCAGATGATCAATTTAATGCAATTCAGCCTTAAACTTTAGAAAAATTATTTTTTGTTTTATTTTAATTGTTTTTGTGATAAATAGTGTTGGTTACAATGTCAAACAATGATAGCGTTTTGCAATGTGAGAAATTTAACTACTAATAGAACTTTATATAGTAATAGTATAGTAGTTTATTTAGATTTTATTCTGATTTGAACTAAAAATAAGCAAAAACAAAAAAAATATATATAAAAGTTGTGCTTAGCTTTTAAAATTTTCGAAAATTGAATTTATATTTTGTTTTTATTGTTTTAAGAAATCTTGATGTACATTTTTAACCATAAGACTTTACATTAAATCTTGTATGTGTTTAAGTATATTGAACATCAAAGTTGTATTATAATAATTTCTCTGTACAAACTAGTAGTTTCTATTTTGTATTTAAGACTTTTTTTAAGACGTGACAATAAACTAATTTCGTAACACAGCTCAATTTTCTTTGAGATTGCATGTAAGAAATAAGCTTATATGTAAACTAAGTTCAATAGAATGCGATCATAATTCAAGTGCTCTGGCAACCGGAAATTGTTGAAAGTAAGGGATAAAACTAAATAAAAATTCACAAATTACAAACAACAGTCAAGTTAAACCCACAATGAGACTTTTTAATAGTTTTGCAATCAGCATAGTTCTTTACGCAACAATTTCAACTGGTCTCAAATGTTACGTGTGTACCGACAACATGACGGATCGCAAGTGCGACTCAAGCTACCAAGTTGTCCGAGAATACCCGATAGGCTTTGTGTATTGTGCAACTGCTTAACATGCGGGCGGCAACTGTCGTGCCAGCAGAGATAACTAAATTTTTTCTTGTAAAGTCTATTAGTTTACAGTTAAGTTTCATGAAATTTTCAAGTTCAACAATTCAAAACTCTATTCAAAGGCCAAACTCCAAAAAAAAGTCTTTAAAGTCAAATATTTTAAAATAACTTGAATATTTATTTAATAAATTTTCGATGATAAAGAAAAAATAAATTATTAGAACAGATTATTTATAGTTGCTGAAGAACAATCATATTTAAAATATTTTAAAAACTTAGATAAGGCTTTATCTAATAAAAGCTAAAATTATAATAATACTGCTGTCTAACTATTAGGGTTTTTAAAATATGCTGTATGTACATACATAATTTCAAAATTATTATTATCTACTGCTTATTAGTTTTAAAGTGAAAATAAAACGAAGTAATTCAATATAACTAAAAACTAACAAAGTTAGAATTACGTTATTTTAGTAGTTTTGCACTTTAATGATTCGAACAAAATTATAGTTGTTAGTTAAATTGGTTTCTGTGAATGGGAAAAGTTGTATAAAAAAATTAGATGCGAATTGTTATTTATTAATTACAAACGCTAAAACTTAATAGTTTCCTATTTCAAACTTACAGAACTTAAATGTAAGCTTCTTTATTTTTATAGTTGTTAGCCAGTATTTATTTTGGCCATCAAAATAGTTGAGATGCTTTATGCCATCGATAATAAACAATGAACTTCACCGCACGACCAACAACAGCAGCATCCGAGACAACCTACGACCTTAGTTTAATAAAGGTCGTAGTTTTAGTGGCTTGAAGCTTTAAAACATATATTTTTGTTTAGTTTGACAACCTCACTTACAAAAATTAAGTTTTTTGTTCAAGTTTTAAAACAATTTTAATTTACCCCTTACAATTTTAAGTTTTTATCATTAATCGTTACTTTATTTTGTTTTTAATTTTTAGTTTTTATTGCAGTTTTTTAAATTGCTTATTTGGTACGACTTAAAATTTACAAACCATAGCATTTCTAACATTGTTTAAAAACATAATATAAGCGTGTAAGCTATGCTAGCAGTTTTATATTTTATTCAAAATGATGGTTGAACTAGAACATAACAGTACGTATTGAAATCGTCTCTATATATTATGAAGTAGTAATTAAAACTTAATTTTACGATTGCAATTTAAAAAAGGCTAACAAATAAATAAGTGTATTTTTAGATTTTTCAGTTTTGTTTTAAGTAAAAATTGTTATAAAAGTGTTTTAATACTTTCAATTTTTTTTAGGTTTTTTAACTTTTACTAAACAGTACTAAACTTTGGTAAGTGCATATTTATACAATAATCTTTCTTTAAATACTATTAAAGTTATAAAACATTGTACAATGCACAGAACTAAAACTAAGTCTTATTTTTAGTTACTGCTGTAGAAAGTACCGTAATGGTTTAAAAAAAAAATATTATATAAAACTTAATTATGCACACTGGACATACAAATATAAAATGTTTAAAGTTACAATACAGTCTTGATAGAGTTATTTTACAAAATAAATAGTCCGATTTTAGTAGTATTTAAAACAGTATATCAGAAAATTATAACTCATTAAAATATTAAATTATCAAATAACCTATAGAGTCGAAGATCTTTTAAATTTTTGAAAACAGAAACAAAATGATTTTATTAACTTTTGTTATTTCATTATTGTCAAAAAATGTAAATAAGCTTGTACTTATGTTTTGCTTAAAAAATATTCGAGGCAGAACTACAATTTAAAGAACAAAAAATTTTAACATTTGTTAGGATTTTTATTACAACTACACAATATTTGTTTTAAAATAAAACAACGTTTTTAGAATGAAAAACAGTATACTGTTGTAAATTATTTTTTTTGTTTTCCACAACTAAAATGAAATTTTCTAAAACTAAACTATTATTTTTAATTTAACGTTATTACGTCATCGAAGTATGGAAACAATAAAACTTAATTGATAAAAAAATATTTTACTTTATTTTGAGCTTGAAACTAAGCTTCTATAAATTAGTTATCTCAAAAGTAAAACAAACAAATAAAATATTTAGTATTTTGCTCCATAAAAATTCAATAGTTTTAACAATGAAGAAAGCTAGTCTTAATAAGTTTAAGTGGCACTTCTGTTTAAAAAATGACAGACATGAGTGTCAAAATAAATTAATTAAGCACCTAATTCTATGTTCAAGTGATTGTTTGACTTAATCGGTGTGCATATACTGTGTTTCTTTCTAGTACTTAGGTAGTTGTTAGAAGTCCATAGATCTTAAAGTGACTCAAAGTATAATAAACATTTTAAACTTTTGTTAGCTAAAAAATCTAAGTTTTTCGTTTAGTTTTCCAAATAAAATAAACATAAGTAGACAACTTAAATTCACATATTACATTCTTTGCAAATAACATGCTTAACATCCTTTTAATAAAACTCCAAAATAAAATTCATGACTTGTGACATATTCTAATTCACATATCATATCACATGTCAGACACATATTTCTAGTACAAAGTCTAAAACTTATATGTTAGACAATTTTTATTTAATCTCAAAAGTAAATTTATTTAAAGAAAAAATATTGTCTTAAATTCATCAGTTTTTAACTTTTAATACAAGTTCAACGCATTTTAAAGGTACAAAACACAGTAAGAATTCTTGACATACAATTAATCAAACAAACACTTTAAAAAGTTTTCAACATATCTTAGCTTGATAAGTTAAAGATAAGACAAAACTCATGTGTGTTTTCGTACAAAAGTGCTACTGAAACTAATTTATAAATGTTTAAATTAAAATTGCTAAAAAATTAAATAATTTTTTTTTTAAACAGGTTATCTTAGCTTTTTTTTATTTGCCTTATTGCATATCATAAATATTCGATAGAAAACTAGACTATTCTGAGTAAAATTTTTATAATATTCACAGTATGCCATAGTGTGAAAATAAATTCTTTTGTTGAAGCTTGAGGGAATTGAATAAATAAAAAATGACTTAAAATATAAAGAAACATAATTAATAACACCTAATTATCCAAACAAAAAAAAAACTATTTTTTAAATTTTAATAACTAAGACAATTTTTTTAAAAGTAAACAATATTTTTATGCTTATTTAAAAAATCCTCATACGAATAGATTTTAGTTTCAAGTTACTGAAAAATATCTGGTGTGTTAAAACAAAGAAACATTAAAAGTTTCAGATTGCCTATTTGTGTATTTGTTGAACATAAAGTCAACGGTGTTTATATAGGGAAAAATTGTAGTTATTGTGATGAAATCAAAAGTAGCTCTACATACAAACTTTGTAAACCTTTATAAATAATGTTGTTTCTTGTATTATTGCACTTTAGTTTATCTTTTAAACTCTTAAAATAAAAAAATATTTAAACTAGTAAAAATTTTTTAAACGTATGTACTTCAGCACCATAGGTTTTGTTTTGCTTTTCTACCAGATTTAACAAGAATATATAAAAATTAAAATCAGTTCAAATTTCTCAAACGGTGTACTATAAAAATCCATCCGCGTTCAAAATCCACCCGATTTTTCTTATACTTTCTTTATTTATTAATTTACTTAACATGTTTTTGTATTTTTTTATTTTCTTTATTTATTTTTAACTATCACTGCTACCCCTAACCTTTACTCTCTATCAATAAGCGGTTCTCAAATTTGACTCGGTGGATCTTGATCGCGGGTGGATTTTTAACGTGTCCCTCTCAAGCATAAGAAATTTTCGAAGAGAAATTTTAAATGTAAGTTTACAAACTTTTGTTTCTAATAACATATAAATTTTTCATGACTTTGGTGTTTCATATGATATTATAGCTGTTAGAAATGTTAGCCATTTGCTTTTTTTGAAAATAAAAGCAATAACTTTATTTTTATAAACTGAAATTTATTTTACGAACTTTATATTTAAACATATTAAAACTAAGTCATGTAATAAAATATAAAAGGATATCAAAATGTTTGTGAAATCCGTAGACAACCGGTCAAAGTTATACAAAAAAAAAGTATTAACATTTTACCTATACATGAAAAATGTTTTGTTATCCTATTTGTGACACTAAACTGAACTTCAAACGATAAACTTAAAGTCAGGAAATATCTTTACTATGAATGTTGTAAAAAGTTTAAGTAAATAACAAAATAATTAGAAATAATCGTCAAGTTTTCAAGATAAATTTTAAAAAAAGGCTTTAACTTTGTTACAAAAACAGTCTTTGATAAATTACGTTTCTAGTTATTTTGAGACATTACTAAAACAAACTAAAATTTTCGCTAAAGTATATAGTTTAATTTCTTTTTTTACCGAGTTTGAAAGCAGACGTTAATTTTCTAAGGTTTTGTAACTGTCAGTATTTAATATAAAATATGTCCATATTTGAATTGAACAATTTCAATTATTTGTTAAGTTATCTAGTCAAAAAATAATATGATTGATCAAGTTTGAACATAAATGCTGAATCAGCAAGACTGCTCTTTTATAAGATTTAAGAGAAACAAAAAAAAAGGTTGTTAACATATATATATATTTATAACCACGTATGAGCAATTACGCGGCTTATTGACAGTTTTACAAAAAAACATTCAAACATTAACAATTTTACTTTTAAACACAAAATAAGCAAAATTGTAACATACTTAGCTTTTAAAAAACAAATAATGTTTCAAAGCTTATTATAACCTTACAATCTCTTAAAAACTACTAAAGAAAGTGTTTTTTTTAAAGTTTATCCAAATTTAATAATGTTTGTGGAGAAACTAAAACGTCTAGCGAAAAAAATAAAACTATTAAAATTAAACCTAAAACGATTATTGTAAGTAACTTAGAATTATTTATTAACAATCTAAGAATTCTGTTTAAACTAATTTTAAGTCGTTTTTTTAAAATACACAAAGGATAAAATTAATTTATTTTAAACAGCGCTTGTAAATTTAAAGCAGGAAACATCAAATTTAAATCTAATTTAAAACAAAAACATAAATGATAGTTTTTATTTTTTAGCCATGAACTTTAAACTCTTAAGCTTTGTAATAAATTAAAATAAAGATAAATTAATTACTCAAAAAAATATTTTTATAGTAAATAAACATCAAATCAGATTTTAAAAAGGACATAAGAGGTAAAAAATTGAAAATTATTTAACGTTATTCGATAAGCCCCATTATTTGACCAAAAATTATTTTATAAACTGTTTTTAATAAAATAAATGTTTATGCACTGCTTCGGTTTATTACCTGGTTTCGGTGAGCGTTAGCTGACCTTTTCAAATAACAACAAAACAGTTAATAACATTTAGACGGTGGCAGTAATATTAATCTGAACTCATTGAATCGGAAAAACATAAACAAAAGAGTTTTGATATTAAGTATTCAAATTTTAATGAAAAATGCATAATTGGGTAAACTTAATATTGGTATTAATTAATGAAAAAAAGCTTAAAAAACAAAGTAAATATAATATGAACAAAAACACAACAAATTCTTAACAAAATTCTTAAAAAGCTAACCGATGATTCTAATGCTATTAATAATTAAATTCCTAAGTTTTAGTTTTGTTCCAGTAGAATAATATAAATTGTTTTTAACAAAAGCTACCTTTGTAAACTTTTTAAAAGCCAATTTCGAACAGATATAAAAAAAGCTTAACTATAAACAACGTTTCTATCTAACACAAAAAACACCTTTTCTGTTTAATTGCCAGGCAATTACCAGCTTACGAAAACCCGAAATAACAAAAAATAATCGCAATTTCGAACATTTTTAATGGATTTAAAATTGCATGCAATTTGCGGCTTTTTGATTGGCCTGCAGAATTTCTCTTGCTCAGGTCAAATCCCTTTAGATCCCTCGCGCTCCGAAAAGTTTACGAGATTAGACAAAGGGTAAAGTAATAAGATGAAAAAGTCGTTTCGCACTTTTGTACTACACAGCTACATTCCGACAGATAAATAGATTAGAGGCGAAAAACTTGAACAACTTGGACATTTCGCACTTTTTCGTTTGCCGAAGTCGCTCATGTGCGTCTAATAGGTGCGATGTGGGGTTGCCGTGGTGACGCGAAATGGGGGTTTAAAATCGAGATTACGACGGATAATTGAAATGACCCCGTGTTGGTTTGTTTCTTGTTACGCGGGTCAGGGTTTTAAAGCATTTGGGTGTTAATAATTATTGATTACTAATAGATTGGCGTCGGTTGTGTAAATTGAAACTTTTTTACTCGCGTTTATTTTTAAGTTTGTTATGGTTAAATATAAAAAAATCTTCTTTTTCAAATGTTGTAAAGTCTTTCTACTATTTTTTTTAGTTTTTTTTTGATTTTAGTTTATTAACATGTTTTTCTTTTATTTAAAATTAAAAAAAAAATTTAACCTAATTACTTAACTGAAATTTTAAAAAACTAAATTCATTTAAAAACACTGAAACTGAACGCTGAAATTCTCAAAAGTTTGCTAATGGATTTTTGATAGTGTGGAGTTTGAAATTTTGGCGGTGCAAAATTACTGTGCAAACAAACCTACTACATTCGTGCTCAAAAATTACTCAGATTTTGGTTTTAAAGTTTTCAAACAACGTTCGTACAAGCAGAAAATTTTCGCTTGTGTAAGTAACCATGATTTGAGCTTTTGGTTTTATGTAAAAGTCAACCAAAATTTGAGCTTTTTAGAATTCACAACTTAAATATCCACATACTTTTTTTCGCGTTTTCTTTTTTTATAAATTTTTTGAGGCTTCTTACGGTTTATTTTCTTACTAATTTATCTTTTAAACTTTATGTTCATAGTACAGCTAAAACTAAACTAAAAGATTAGTAAAAACAACATATATATCTATAATTTCATTAAAATGAATAACTCTGTGTAAAAAACTTTGTAAACTATAATAAGCTTACTTTTTCAAAATTTAACCACAATATTTATAACTGAAATGTTTTAAGCTTGATAGTAACTTTTAAGACATTTTAGTGAAAAATTGTAAACTAGTAATACATAGTTAAATTTATTGTTGTTATTTAACAGTATTATCACTAATATTTATTTGAAAAATATATATAACAAGTTTTATTATGAAGGTTTTGTAAACATTTATATGATTGTTTTTTTTTGTTATAATTTTTTTAAGGCATTTTTGTAGAACAAAATTTTAGATAAGATATATTTTCAAAAGCAATAAATTCACTAACAACAGTTAAATAATTTGTTTTTAAATGGTTTGTACATGTAGAATCAGTTAATTATTCAGTAGAAATAGTAGTTCAGGAGGTTTTGATTTAAGGTGCAGATTACCAGTACACAAACTATTAGCAGTTTTTATTGTCTTTCAACTCAAACTCCCTCACACAAATGCAACATCCTTTCAGCTTTAAATTGGCGCCAGCACTTGTAGAAAAAGCTGTGAAAAATTTGTCTGTAGGCGGTTTGATTCGGCCACAAAAAACCGTGTTGATAAGATAAGCTCTCTCGGTAGGGCGAAGCATGTAGCGCTGTTTCTACTGATAACAAGTCCAAGCGAATTAAGCCCTAAATCTCATCAAAGTGTTTAATAAGGAGATAACACAAAAAACATCATATAAGACGTTTAAGGGATTTTCTATGTATGTTAGTGGCATAGTGGTGAAAAATTAATATTTTAAGAGCTGCAGCGAATAAGTTTCTTTTTTGCAAGCAATCTATTGACAGTGGAAAAGCTTTTAACGCCGCTTGAAATGATTTAGAGGCAGATAAGGTTTGCAACGTTAAAACAATCAGTATACTTACTGTTAATACCAACTCGTTTAAATTAATTTTTTGCAAAGAAAATAAAAGTTGGCAAAAAAATCAATGTGATGAGCGATAGAAGTTAGAAAACTTCTTTTGTGCTTTTTAAAACGGCGGCAAATGATAAATGACAGTTTTTGATCGATTTTCAGAAACCGTCGTTTGAAAATCACCTTGTAAATAATAAAAACAGGAAGGGTTTGTTTTGAAATATGTCAGAAAAATTGCTTGTAAATTTTAAAGTTTTGCTTACTCCCGCGCGTAACTTTTTGATGGAACTTTTTGAACTTTGCGTAATAAGTATACAGCTTTTAAATCTTGTTTTTGTTAAGATTTCGTGCCCGGTCTTAATGCCTTTTGCTCTTCAATGGAACAAGCTTTTGGGTAAACATAAAAAACACTGAGGCTCGCGTTTGTTTTGTTAAGATTTTAAAAAGTTTACAATGAGTAGGTTTTGAGTAAAAAGCCAATGGGCTTAGCTTATTTGATAGATGTTTAACGTAATACCGTTGAATACCGACTAAATTGTTTTTAGTTCATGTTATTTTCATTAAACATCTTAAAACACCATTAAAGTACTTAAAACTATGTTCTATAACTCTAAATTACTATGCGTAAGAACTTAAACATGAGGTTGCTTGTATTTCCCAAAACAAAACAAGGTAAATATAATAGTGTGAACCTTGTACTTTATTTTAAAGAAAACATATCTGAATAATTACTATTAAGGTGTAACTTTCTGCATAATGAAACACAATAAATATCATTTATACAAATTAGACCGTAACTTCGCTTTGAAGTGTACAAATTAACTTATTTTAAACCTAAATTAATTAAGTTACTTTTTTTTTATTTTTAACAAACTTACACAGCTTTGTAGTTGTATAAATTTTCATTTACAGAAGTTTTTTGTACTTTTAGGTTATTTTATACAGTTTTGTTTAATTAACCTTGCGACTAAAAACTAAACTTTTTATGTTATAATAACTTCTAAGTATGTTTAAAAACATGAGTAAAAGTATTTACTAACTAGCATAGATTAAATTACTAAATTTTACAAATTTCTTAATTCATACAAAAAAACTTTTATTTAATTTGTAACTTTTTACAACAATAGAAAGTTATGTAAAAACATAACTTGCCCGCATTATAATTCTAACCATTAACACAACTTTTTCTTTTATTTCAAGATTTATTCTTTTGATAAAACGGATTATGCATAATTTAAATTTCTTCGCTCATTACTTCTTGTTTTAAATCAGATTTTTGGAACATTAACTTCTTGGAACTTGTTAGTAGTAGACGCTACAGTGCTCTAAAGTAATCATACTTGCACAAATAAAGCTTTAATGCCCTGCGCAGTGAGACATATCAATAAGCAAAATTTTTAAGCAAACTTTTACAAGAGCGGATTGAGTTTGGATTAAAATCTCAATATTGAGTGCGCTGAGTTGGGTTAACATTAAGCCTAAGACCCCGGTTACTTTTATACCAAAAAATCAGGAAGCATCGGACTTTTCGGGGCTTTTCTGGCTCAGCGGGGTATATAGCTTTGGTTGCTAAGGTAATCTTTGCTCCCTGACAACGCGTTACTAGACAACAACTGAGTGCACGTGTGCAAACACTGAATGGGGATTATCCGAATTTCGCATGTTCGAGGTTTTTGTGATGCATTAACGGTTAATCCGGTTAAGGTCATATGGTGAAGTTTAATGAAGGTTGCAGTGAAATGCGTTAATGCAATTTATGCTTACAGAAAAGCGTCTTAGAATAAAAATTAAAGAGACGCTTATGGTGGTTTGTTAAATTAAAGTTGCAGACTTTTGAGTTGTTTCTTAAATTTTCAGCTGCGATTATTAGAATATTTTTATGTCTAGGAAAGATCTTATTTTTTTAAATATTTTGTTAAAAAAGCCACAGTAACTTTAAACTTAAAATAAGTAGAAACTTTGTATAACTGATATATTTATATACAAATTAGCAAAAAAGCGAGTTTATTAAAAAAAAAGCAAATCAAATATACTACAAGACATAAGAGTATGTTAAAAAAGGTATTACTTGTTTTATTATAAACATAATTAAGTTTATATTTAAATTAATAGTGTAACCTTTAAATAATGATTTATGTACAGTTTTTTTGCAAAAATATTTAATGTTGAATAATGAGTAATGTTTCAAGTTCAGAAACAGTTACTAAGTTTACAAAACAAACTACAACGTTTTTGTAGCATAAACTCCCTGTTATTTTTGAGATCGGTTTGACAATCATCAGTTGTGACGTAATAAATTGATTGTGACGTAACATCAACGCGTCGAACCGATTTGTCTCGCTCAGTTGAGGAGTCTCTCCTGAAGTTGTGCTGTCACCACTCTGTTGTGTTTTGCAAAAAGTTTTGTGGTTTCACGGCTGCGACTCCTCAATCGTGATCTGATTGAGAAATTGTCTGGTTTTGAATTCAAATAGTTTAGTATATTGCACTTAGTTTTTGCACTTTTATTTAGTTGATATAGTTGACTTATTTAGTTGTGGATATTTCAAAATTTTTTTCCGAAGATTTGCTGTCATATTTAATAGCAAGTAAAACATTTTTTATTGAACTTTAAGTAAAATTTTCTAAAAGTTTAAAACTTTTATCAATAGTCAATTTGCTCATTGTACTTAATTTTTTTTAATAATACTTTAAATTTTTTCACTTAAATAGATTTTCGTGAAAATCTAAAATATAGTTTTCAATAACTTTTTGTACAGTTTCTCTCTTAATATGTTATTCAATAATCTTTTTAATGTAAAATTTGAACAGAAGTAGGGCGTAATCTATTTGTAAAATTTTCGTCAAATAATACTTATAAGATAACCTTCGTCAAATAGTACTTATAAGAACTTGCATGAAATCTTTTATAAAAGTTCAACAAAACGAGGTTATTGTTTTATTGTGAACAAGATGTTTATGTGAAAATTTACTAAATAGTTCTTTAGTTAATTTTACAGTCTTTATTAGTAATATTTTTAGAATTTTTCATGTCAATTCTTTATTAAGTAAGCTATATAAGTGCTTAAGAAATTTTTGCTTGGTGTTTATAATATTATTGAAAAATTTTACAAGTGATAATTTTTTATGATTACTAATAAAATTTAAATAAACGTATTAAATATTTACATTCTCTACCGTTATTACTACTCAAATTTTACTTTAAAAATTAAACAAAATTTGTAACATGGTTTATTTTTAAATAAAACAAATTTAAGTTAGATTTTATTTGAAAATTAAACATACATGTTTTAATTTCAAGATAATGTTTTAGTCTAAAACCGTCACAATGTAATATTAAAAAACTTAGACAATAAAATTGATGTTATACCTAAAAATTAGTGTAGTTTTGAATAAAAGTGTATTTTTTACAATGTATAGCAGTAATAAAGTGTCAAAAAACAGATTATCTGATAAAAAAACTGATGTTTATGTTTTATGAAAACTTATTTTCTTGCAACTGTGTTAAAACATGCTTATTTATCAAAACAGTTTTACTTTGAATATAACTACAAGTTTCTTTTTAAGAAATACATGGCAGTAACTGCTTTACTAAAACAAAATAGTAAACAAAAAACATTTAGCTCTTTTTTAGTGTAAAGTTTGTATTGTATTCAAACTAATCTTAAAATTTTTACACAAAATTATATACATAAGCTGCAGGAAAATTGTATTTTTGAGTAAACTTTTAGATATAAACAAGAAAAGTTTGAAAATTATTTAATTTTAGCTGTTAGACAATTTATCACTATACAAAACCATAGACAGCGGCTAATTAAGAAAATAAATCATTTCTATAAACTAGCAACAACCAAAATTAAAAAAATAACTTAGCTTGAAAAGACATTAGCTTGCGCTTGTTTATAGCCTAACAATTAATCATAAATTAAATTGTTTATTAGTTATGTATGAGGTTATCGAATTTCTTTACAATAAACAAGTTTTAATTAATGCAAGTTTAATGGCTTTACAGTTTATCAAAAACTTTTCATACTTTTCGTGGAAACACATTGTCGTTGATGCAACAAAACCATTAGTCTACGGCGCATCGTCCTAACGGGCTTATAATTAATTAGCTTCAAGGCTGTGCTTTAAAGTAATCGATTTTTTAATATAACTATTAATACTTTATACTGATAAACCGTAGCAAAATTGCTTATGAGCTCTATCTCAGTACCAAGTAAATTTAAAGCGTAACATTGTAATAAAATTCTCAAAGTAGAAAGTTTGAAAGGTTTGATTACTTTTCTTCGTTAGTTACAGCTTGGATGTATAAAGGTTGTGAATGCAGACTACCCATGAATCTACCTGTTTTTTATCAATGTTTTTAAATTTAACAACGAAACATTTGTAATATTTAAATAACCTTGTATTTTAACATGTTAACAAATCAATCAATAACAAATTATTTAGCTAAAAACACATTTTTAAACTGAACAAAAAGTTTGTTATTGGTGCAAGAGAAGTATTTATAATATTTCAAAAAGTGTTAAAGTTCATAAAGGTTGTTAATTAATCAGTTATCAAGGTAATCTACTTTTGAAAAACAAGTTTAAAAGCAAATAAAAATTCTTAAAAGATAAACATTATGTACAAGCTAGAATTTAAAAAAATTAACATGCATGTAGTTTGAAAGTTTTACCAATCAATCAGCTATTAGTTTAATTTATTTTTGTTAGATTACCAGTTTTTCACGGGTAATTAAAATTACACTACACATTTTTTCTAAAAATTTGGCATCAAACAAAAACAGTAAAACTTATATTTGCAAAGAAATTTAATTAAAGTTATCGAAATTTACAAGATATTATTATGTTTTGAAAAGAATATTTGAAAATTTGTAAGTGACAAAAATCAACAATTAAAAAAAGTGTTCGAAAATTAACATAATCTGTTTCATTAAGACAAATTTACATGATACTTTTAAAGAGAGTTTTGAAGATAAAGCTTTGAAATTGGTTCAAACAAAACTGTTACAATTAAGTTCGAGTTACAGCAACAGAAACAGTTTGCAAAGAAAATTGGTTGAATTTTGACACAAATCCTCTTCATAAAAAAACTCTCAAAAATTAACAGTATTTTCACTACGCATTAACATGAGTCTCTGTCGCCAGAAATTGTTAATTCCCAGCTATTTCCGCTTTTTGTTAATAAACATAATTTGGCACAGCTGGCCTGTGAGAAAGTTTTCCGCAGAATCGTAAAAAAGTCATAATTTTTTGATTGCGCGCAGGGAATTTTTCAAGGTTTTCGAGTTGCTGTTGCTACGCGGTGCCGATATCAGAAAAGTTTAAAAATTTTTAATTAATTTAAAGAGTACTTATGTAAATAAATAACCTAAATAAATTTCAAGATATTCAAAATAAGAACTATACTCACAATCGATTTATATATACTTATTTATGTTATGATAATATGAAAATGCATTATAAAATATATTCAATTAAATGATGTTTATTGCGAGAGATTTTTATTATAAGTAAAAATTAGGTTTGCATTATTTAAAAACAAAAAATAACTGTTAAAACTTTAACTTAAATGTTTGTTTAAGACTACAAAAGGATTATATAAAAATACTGAAAGTAACCTTTCCAATTCGAAATAAGTCGTGAAATAGTTAGTAGTTAAATAGTTAATCATAAAAAAAATCCTACAGACTTTGCTTATGTGGAAAAACATATCCGCTACTACAAAAAAAATTAAAAGTTTTCAATATTTTTAAAGTGTACGAGTTTTGCACGTACATTATTTTCGTGTGACAAATAAAATCTCACACTGCCTTATATTTGTAACTTTATATTTCCTTTTCATTGCGTGATTTTCTATACACCTTTGCCACTGCTTTAACTGCGTTTATTTTCTATAAAGTTTCTGGCATTTTTTTGTGTCACAAATCTTTAAAAAACTAGTGGCTTGAACTTTTATTTGACCGTTTTAAGTTGATACTTGTTTTTTATTTCTTTGGATGCAATGCATTTGTTGTTTTTATTCTGTTTATGGTTATATGTTCTTCTATATTTTGCTTGACTAGTTTTAAAATTTCAAAGCAATGAAGTATGTTAAACTTACAAACTTAAAATTATATTTTACTTTCGCTGTTCCACTTTTTTAAATTAATAATTAGTTTTTCAATAATCTTTAAACTTAAAAGTTTAAAACCGTATCGCTTGACTATATTTAAAAAGATTATTAGATCTTTAAAGTCATTTGGGGGTAATTTAATTGTTAAAAACTGGATGAGAATTTTTGAACATTCTGTAGAGTAGATCCAATACATTTTAAGTTTATTTGCTACTTAACAGTTTTAGAAAGCAAATGGCTAAAAAAACTAATAATCAATTAACATTTTAATAAGAAAACCTGTCTGACCTTAGACTAATTAAAAACAAACACATTTAAAATCTTCAGGAACTTATAAGTTAATTTAAAGTTTTTAATCTCGTTTTGCATCTTTTTTGTATTCGTCTTAATTCGCAAAAAGCTTTCTTATCAAATCACCTTTTGTTTTTATCAATACCTTAATGAAGATACAACATTTATTTTGAAAATTACGAATTGTAGACATTTTTGAACAAAATATTTTTGTATCACTTAGTTGCATTGATCCAAGCAAAACCACAGCATGGAACAATTTACTTTTTCTTCTGTTACAATTTTGTTATAAAACAAACTGAACTCTCTGAAATAGTCGTGATTATAAATAAATTGTTATTGTTCCTATTTTTTAACAACTAAATTAGTTTCAAAACTTGGTCGAGGGTAATTATTTTAAAATAAGATAATACTTTGTTGCATAGTTTAGTATTTTTATATTGTTTTCATAAAATATACATAAAAAAAGCATTTTTTACTTAATTTAAGTCATATATACTTCACAAAGAAGCACACGTCTTAACTTTTACAAATGAAAAGCTGTTTAAGTAACATACTAAATTGAAAAAAAAACTAATGTTTTAATTAAACCTCTTGTTTATTTGAGTTAATCGGCTAAAACTTTAAAGTTTTACACAATATACAACGAAAAACCACAAGTGCATTTTTCATCATATTACTCACGAAAACTAGCTCATTTGAATTCATTAGTTTATTAACTAGTCATTAAGTTCACTGTATGTTTTTAAGGCTTATATTTGGACTTTTCAAGTTAAACAACTCCTACACTACTTAGATACAGTTTATATTAATAGACTTATAGAAAAATGATAATGACAGTTTATGTACACTATATATAAAACCATTTTGCTACTAAAACAATAATAAAGCAGTAAATAATTAATGTAACAACTAAGTTCCTGTACAAGACGATAAAAGGTATCCAATTGGTTTACGACTCGATAGCTGAATGGATTTTTCGTACACTGGTCTTTGGACCAAGCTTTTTAAGTGCTTTTTTTGTCCTTCAATAGATAAAGTAATAAACTGCACGTACAACAAGTTTTTGATAAATTAAACATTTTCTTAGCTTTAAAACAGCAAACGTAATACTTTTCATACGAATAAAAGTAATTATGAAGAGTATAATGTTGTGAAATTTTTCTATAAAAACCATCAGAAGCAGGTAAAACTATGGAAGTTAATCCAAATAAATTTGAAATAAATTTACATGGTCCAAACTGTTTCACGTAACCTTTAAAGCTTAAAAAGATAAAAAACTCTAGAACGTAAATTTACAGTAAAAATTAGTATTACTGTTAGTTACTAATAGACTAGTATTTGAGTTTTTCGTTTGTAAATAAGAACGTGTTTAACAATTAAAATGATAAGCATTGTTTTTATTAATATTTTTTAGTATTAAAAGAGTCTTCGTTATAACTTTACGATTTATCGTTTTTGCTTATATTTACACCAAACTAAAACTAAATCTGTTTAACATATACACGCATAAACTCTAGCACACAATTTCGCATCTCAAATTTTGAATTCAAAATTCCCACCTATCTCCAAACTTTTAAGGAAAAAAGTAAACAATCTTGGAATTATTCGTTCAAACACTCTTCATAGGCCGGATGCGCTAATAGCCACTTTTTAACACTTGAACCCTGCAAGGATATTAGCAGAACAAACTTTCATATAGCCGGATGGTGTTTGCAGTTAGAATACAATGAGCCTTGAGTGCGTTGAATTGAAAGCAATGTTTTACAGAAGGTTTTGTCCTCATTTTTGCAGGTACTATGTTGATAAAAGGAAGATTTAATTTGTATTGAAGCTTTTTGATGGGCTAAGTGAACGTGATAACTAATCATATGTGCTGATTTTAGATTTACTTCTTTATTTGCAGGGTCTGTTTAGTTTAAAAAACATTTAAAATGGATAATTTAGTAATTTGTTAGATGGCTGAACAGATAGATAATTTTTAATTTAACCTCAAGATGTTTAGTTTGTAAAAATTTCTTATTTTACCTTTTTCAAAATGATAGTGTTAATTTATTTTTAGAGTTTAAGTGTCAAACTATTTTAATGCAAGACAAAAGTTTATAACAAAACTTTGCGCTAACATACCTATGTAAGTATATGTTTTTATAAGAAAAGATGTGAAACCTTTAAACTTAAAGTATTCTTAACAAGTTTTATACCTGACAAGTTAATAAAATTCACCAGTAATAAATGATTTAATCTCATTTGTTTACTATCAATGTTAGTTCCCAGGTTCAACATGAATTTATGTCAGCTTTGTTTACATTATCGGTCCTTTATTAAAGCAAACTACATATATCAAACAGAATATTTTGCGTTGATAAAATCAATGTTTGATGTTCATGAGTCTATCAAACAAGGTATGCCATCAGTGAATACAGTTTAGACGATAAACAAACTTTAATAAAATAATTTCAGTTGAGTGTTTAATCAAGGTGGAGATACAGTGTTTTAATGATTAAATTTCGTTTTACCTGCATTTTGTCGTTTGCAGTTCTTTATCTTGTAAAAAATTAATTAAGTGTCTGTTAATGCTAAATCTTGTAAAAAGCACTGTTTATATTTTTTCTTCAACTTAATAAATAAAACTAAAAATTGTGAAGCATTTGGTGATTACATATAAAAATGAAGTACTTACTTTTTTAAGTATTTAAACAATTTTAAAATTAAATAGTCAATTGGTTTAAAGTTTATCATTTTAAAAATATTTGCAAAATATGACGTAGTTCTTTCTCAAAAGCTTAAACTTTTCTTTATATTATTTTAAACTAAGTGTTAACCATAAAAAAATGTAGACATTGAAATAAAATAAATTCTTTCAATACTAAAAAAATAAATTTGTTTTATTTTTGAGTTTTAATAAAAAAAAATTAAAGTTCATTTCAAATGTTCAGTTTTTATTTAAATTATCAATTAAAACTTTTTATTTTAAAACTTAAAATTAATTAAACATAAACTTTAATGCTTCTTTGTAAAATATGCAACATTTCTTAAAGTTTTAATTTTAAATGCAGCAAAGAATATCGTTTACTTAAAAAACTCAACAGAAAGCCAATAAAAGTCGTAAAAATCTATAAAATAGTTTTACGAGGAAACAAACAAAAGAAAAGTAAACTAACAGCAATTATAAGCGTTTTAAGCAAAGCCTCAACTTAAACAGTTTATGTGCTTTATTCAAATTAGTTTATTACAGA
Organism: Thalia democratica; assembly: GCF_965202585.1. Taxonomy (NCBI): domain Eukaryota; kingdom Metazoa; phylum Chordata; class Thaliacea; order Salpida; family Salpidae; genus Thalia; species Thalia democratica. Next base: position 30,886,928 of record NC_139169.1, on the reverse strand, counting down.
TTTAATAACTGTAGTATTTAAAAAGCCTCAAGTTAATTTCGAGCTTTCAAATGTAAACTTGTTTTAAGAACTTCACTAAATTACAACGTATATTGAACACAAGAATCAAAAAAGTGCGTAAAATATTTTAACTAAATTTATTATCTAATATTTAGTAAATTCTTAGTTTAACTTGCTTATTGTTTTTGATAGTTTTTTTACCTTTAAAATAAAATCTTCAATCGAAAAAAGTTGCAATTTAAAGTTCTCTTTTTAATTTAAGAACTTAATTTTTTTTATCTAAGTAAAACTATTGATTTTTAACTAAGATCAGTATTTTTAAAGGACGATATTTTAACATTTGTATGTTTACCCCAGCTAATGTTTATGTGATGTATTTTTAAACTATTTTTGAATTACACATTGATACCGATAACCATCTAAAACATTGCAGAGATAAGAAGTTCAATCGCTTAAACTCATGTCAAAATAAACCAGATATGTTTATACTGAAACAAAGGTTGGCGTTATTGCAACGACAAAATCATTAGAATCGTGACTTGGTTTTATTTAGAATAATTAATATTTTACATGAATGTTCAATTTTATACTTTCAAAACTATACACGTTCACATTTATTAAAGTTTAAAACTGGTTTTTTATATAAACTAAATGAATTATAAAATAAAAACTTGAGAAGGCAAAAAGTATAGTAGTTTCAATACAGAGTAAACAAAACATTATAATTAGTGTTGTGACATTTAACCTTGAAAATGTTAGATACATATTAAATCTTAACCTCGACATATTTCTTACAATTCTGAATTCGAAACTTTTCTTTTTAAACCATATTTAGACAGACAAAGGTGAAGAAAATCAGTTTAATTATACACGTTGTTAAGAATTTATACAAAATGCTGTTTTGATATTTCATTGAAGTCATACTTTGTCGTTCACTATTTCTGTTAATAAATTAGTTGAGTGGTTCAAAAAAGTTTATTGAAATTTTGATTAGTTTTTGATAAGTTAATTTACTTAAGCTAAGTAAAATATGCTATGCCGCTTAATTTATCTTAATTCAAAATAAATCTTAAGTATTTACATAAAATAGTTTTTACCTAATTTAAAGTAAAATGATTAATTTTATATTTATTCTAAAATTGAAGCACTCGTGGTTAATTATATATAATTTTACCGAATGTCGTTAAATCGATTGCTAAACACTTCTTATTAAAAATGTTAGGAAATTATTTTTGGTTTTCGAGAAATGCAAAGGTTTATTGTTAGTTTTTAGATTTGAAACTCATGTTGTCTATAATTTTGAATTATTTAAATTTTTTCTAGTAGCACAATATTAATCATTGTTACATAGACAGTTCTTGAAAACCATATATGATAGATTAAAAAACCAAAGAAGTAAGTAAAACTTTTTGTTTAAAAGTAACATCTTGTTATAATTAGAAACATAAATCAAAAAAGAAGGTCTTTGATACCTGTTCTTGGAAGACTAATTTGCTTCCAATTCATCTTACAAAGTTGACAGCTCACTTCTATTAGCTTGGATAATTATCTAATTGTCGTTTGGTCAACATAATACCTTGCTTTTGAGTGGTATTAATAGTTTACATGTAAAAAAACTTTTTAATATTTTAAAGCTATGTATTAAATTTTATAAGTTATTGATTTTCTAAAAAAGTATTATACTGAACAGTCATGAATTAAAATGAAAATTTTGCTTGTAATATATCTTTTTTATTTGATTAATAAAAATATTTTCAGTTGTTTTAATTAAACTTTTTAAAGACCAAGTTTTTGTTTTTAAATGAAACAAAACAACATAATAAAAAGTTGGAAACTGTTTAACAACGCAAAAATAATTGCTTTAAATAGTTTTGAATAAGAATGTTTGAAGAACTTTTATTAAAAAACACAATATAATTGTGTTTTTATTTGATCATTTTTTAATTAATCATTTTTCCTACAGTCAATGTCATGTGTAAGCGCAAAAAAAAAAAAAGAGTTGCTATGGCAACCCGCTGGGCAACATAAGTTTTGGTGGTAAAATTGAAAGCTTACTGGTGACCTTTGTTTTTAGTCAATGTGACTTAGTTGGTTAAACTTCATTGGTTTTAACTCAAACCAATACTCTTCAAAACAATTACAAAATTAAAGCATGAATGTTTTTAATGAAAAAATGCATATCTACAGCACTTTTATCTGTATAAATCAGGGGTACACAACCTTTTGTAGGTAGCGGGCCAGTTTTTCTGGAAAAACTTGTTTGCGGGCCGAATTATTTTAAAAAGTTTTTCCGCTGGCCAAAACTATTTCAAAATAGTTGTAGTAATCAACATAAAATTACTATTTCAAACCAGAGTTGTAATAAAATAAGCAATAGTAGAACATTAGTAATGTGTAGTTATTATATTAAATGCTTAATTACCACAAAATATTTTCATTTTAGTTATTATAAATAATATTTTTAAAGTTAAAAAGTACCTCGCGGGCCGCAGATTTAGACTCTGAGAGCCGTATTTGGCCCGTGGGCCGCATTGTGTTTTTGGTATATAAAATTATACATTTTTTTAAATTATATTACTTCGTATTTTTATCAATTCAACTTATACCATATTTTCAAGTTTTTAAAAATATCAACAAACCGCTTTATTATAAAGGTGAGTTTAATGTAAAATAATATAACAAAACTGTTCTGGTTCTGTACTTAAGATAAATTAAGAAAACCCTAAAGACGATTCAGTATAATTTAATTGGGTGTTTAAAACATGCATATGCAAAATCTAAGTTGAGTTTTGTTATTGATGTAAAAAAAAACTTAAATTGTTTTTGTAAGTAAAACATTTATTTTAGAAATTTTAACAAAAGTAAAAGGTTATCTCAGTAGATTATCGATAAGATGCTGAAATTTATTAGCAATGATACAGTCGAATATGCTAACATCTGTTTTTAATTAGCAACATAAATCAAGAAAATTTTATACTAAAAACTGAAATTCTAATTCATATCCGATAATGCTACAGTTTTATATTTTTCAAAGCTTTTTAACGATAACGTTTTGATTGAGTTAAGTATTAAAAACAGTATTTGATACATTAAATTCTAGTGTAGCACGCCTATTAATAAATATATCTACGTACATATTAGTATTAAAAGTTTATCAAACTTTCGCTTTGATACATGCTAAATTTTTGTTTTCTAAGAAGTGCTCAAAGGTTTAGTTGGTATAAGACACGGTAAATGATTTTAAAATAGATCACCTCATTAATTTGTTTTAATAAAGCCTGGCTTGTAAGTAATTACAAACGCATTTTATTTTACATACACATTTAGGAATTTCTATACTTAAAACTATTGCGACTTTTTACTTATTTGTAGAATTATTTTTAAACATTGTTTTCTAAATTTTAGTTGCTTCGATTGTAAGTTCTTAGAATTCAATAACTATTAAATGAATTTTATTCTTTTTCGTCAATTAAACCTAATATGTTTTAGATACTAGTTTGATTAAAAGACTTAAGTTTAAATAAGTGTATATATTTTAGAAATGCAATTTACAACAATACTAGGCATTAAATTTGAAACTAAGTACATATGAGCCTTTTTCTTTGTACCTGATAACAGCTTTTATCTTGTTCAATTGCTTTAGAGATAATTGAAGTGATTTTACAGTTGCTGACAGTAATTGCATTCAACTTTTAAAACTCACATCACAAATTAACAACCTATTATAATAAAATGTTAAAAAGCATGTTATTTATCAAATTTAAAGACTAAATAGCGTTACTTTTTTAATGTGTACTATAAGTAGTAAACGTGTCAAAAATTTACCTCATTATAAAAATAATCTAAATCATATTAAAATAAATACGTTGTTTTAGAAATAAAAACAATATATGAAATTTTACGATTGAAAAATAACTCTAGTTATCTACAAACATTTTTTTAATTCATTGAAATCAATTTTTTAGATTTATATAGTCTAATGTGGTCAAACAAATCATAAAAGTTTACGAAAAACATATTGATTATGAATTTTTTTACGAAAGGTATAACTTGTAAACTTTAAAATAACAATACTAGTTATCATGCGGTTTCAGACATAACTGGTATAAAAATTATTATTGTACTAATAATGTCAACAAAATAGAATTTATCGGGTTAATTACAAAAAAAAAACTATTTTACTGCAGTAACATTTACTATTCTCGACAAAAACAAAGTTTTTAGGTATTGTTTATTGAAGAAACTTTTACAAATCAATAACTTGTTTATTGTAACATTAAGTTAGTTCTACTCTAATAAATTTTTATGAATAACAGACGTAACTAAAGCTAATAGTTAGTTATGATATCCATTGTATAAAAAAAAGTTAACAATTAAAGGTTTGCTTATCCATCAACTAAAAGTTCATATTTGTTTTTGTTATTAACTTCACATAATAAATTTGAAAGTTTCAATACTTACGAATGTTGAGTGTTTTAGGTTAAGACTAGCATGGTTTGAAAAAATAAAGCAAGTCTACAGAAATTGAAAATAAAAGTTTAAATGATATCTTTTTAAATAGTAGTATAAAAGCTTCTGTATATATTTTCAACAATACTTGGTACTTTTATTAAATATCATTTATAGCTGAAGACACTAATAAGAAAATTAACGATATTGTTGACTAAAAACCAAGTTTAACTAGTATAAATTCTAAAAGCAATATTCAATTCTAGATAAAATAATTGTTTATTTTATAGCATTTACTGTTTAAAAGAATTGAAAGTAACACTTGTAGAAATTATAGAGTTTTATTCATTCAATTTAATATCTTGAAACTATATTAAAACTCTTTCAACATAAATTAAAGTCAATTAAAAAGTTCTAACATAAATTTGCACTTCATGTTTACTTTATTTAGATCACAACAAAACAAATATTTTAAAATCAAATATGTTTTATATAAATATAAGAGCCAAATAAAGGATTGCATGTTCAAAACTAAGTAAAAAGTTCTTATTTGCTAGCAAAACTCTTAACTTTGTAAAATACTTTTATTCAAGGTTTAGTTTTTACTGGAAAACTTAGTTTTCGTTGACAAGGTTGATAATTTTAGTAATTAGTGCGAATAGTTGTATTATCTAAACTGAAAACCATAAAAGCAAGTCATTAACAGTTTTTTAAGTTTAGAATACAAAATAATAAAGCTTAACATCATCTAAATTGTTTTTACTTTATCTACTTGTTGTAAAAACTTCTAATAAAAACTTTTTGGAAACCAAACTATAGTTCAAAACGGTAAGAAAAATAATTAAAACATCTAATCTACCATCTAAATTTAACATTATTTCGAAACTATGTTTTTTAAATACAAAGTTGCTAAATTATTATGATTATTTAGTTTAAAATTTAAACTTCAATAAAATCATGTAAGAAAAAACGCGAAATAAGCCTTTAAAAAGGTTACTAAGTTTAATCTCGTTATTTACGTTTTATTAAAATTAAGTATTATAGTATCACAGTTTTTTTTTATTGATATTTAGAAAATAACTAAGTATTATAGTCTAATATCTCCTCAATAAATCTTAAAATAATTTAAACATAGAACGAATTTATAGTATGTTTAGTTGTTTAAAGAAACAAACATTTAAACATCACTAATTTTACATACATAATGAATGTTGTTTTTCTTTACTTACAAAGTTTCGAGCTTTTTTAACCAAGGTTACACTAAACCAGGGGTCGGCAGGCAGTTGGTGCTCGCGGGCCAAATTTCAAGTTTTCAAAGTCTTTGCGGGCCGCAGTTTTAGTTTTAGTGACATTTGAATAATATTTTGCTTTTAGTCTTACTAGAGAAAGTTTTAATTTTATTCACTTAAATATTTTAAATTACTTTTAGATATACAAATAATGTCTATTTAAATTATAAATACTTTATAAAATAAAATTTACATTGACTAATGTACTTAAGTCTTAATAAACTAGGTACTTTTTTAAAGACTAATAGGTTAAACTTAATATTTTTAAATTTTACTAATAACATAACTGTGTATAAAAATTCGAGCTTAAAAATATATTAGAGGTCACTTTTATGCCTTGTTTGTACTATTAACCCTTTTTTAATGTTTCTAAAAATATTTATTTAAAAAAAAAATTACATCTAAAATAGTTTACACTCTTTAAAAAATTCAGTAATCAAATAACTAAATAAATCTAATACCTATTTGTTATGTAAAAATCTAAAACAAATTTTTAACATGATTAACTTTCAAATACTTTAATAAAATACCTTATTAGTAATTAATTAGTATTTTACATGGTTTCCACTTTAACGGCAAAATGTCTAAGTTATCTCAAACCAGCCAAGTTAATTAAAAAATGAAAAAGCATAAAACTTAGTGTTATTCAAGCTTAAATACCTAATTAAAATATCATCATTATAAAAATGTACACAATATGTAAGAAGACAAGAAAGAAAAACACAATTAGTAAACTACATTACAGTTGTAAAAGCTATTCTGAGAATTCAAAGTGTTTAAAATAAAAGTTTCACACACACCTGAGTCTCAAAAAATGTCTTAAACAGGTTTAACTTAGTCTATATTCTTCAAAAGTTTAAACTAACCTGCTTGTTTGGCAACCCTGTTTAAAAGAAAGTTAACAAAATAAAGAAATAACGAAGTTTTTTAACAGTAAATTAAATATAAATCAAAAAAAGTATTATAAGTCAGTTTCAATGGACAATTACGGTTTTTTAAACACTTTTAACAAAAGTATAAAAGCTTATTAAGCTTTTAATGAAAAAAATTAACTTACTTTATATTAAGAATTATAGCAATTCTTTATCTGCAATAAAAATCTTGCATTTGAAAAGAGTAAATGTGAAATGTAAGACGAGCTATAAGCATTGAAAAACGTTATTTAGGAGTTATTGCAAGAAACGAAAAAAAAGCAAAATCTTAAGTCAGTTCCAACAAAGCACATGATTATCTTCAGTACCTACAGACTGATTGAAGAAAAAGTTAAGGCAAGTTATAAAGTATCAAAACTAATTACTAAAAAGAAGATACCGTTTAGAATTTTAATTTTCTTAAAGAATTTATGTTGAAAGTAGTATAATATTTTTGTTTATTTCTTTACTGACAACAAAAGTCGTGTTTAAGAAATACCTGAAGATTATAAAGCAGCATAAATCAAATAAACTGATAAAACATATATTGTTATCTGAGAATTTTTATTTGAGTTGTTTTTACTAATTTCGAAATTTTAGAAGAATTTCTAGGTTTTGTTCCAATGCAAAGCACAGCTAAAGGTAAAAAAAAATTTAAAAGCAAAGGTGCAATGCACCAATATAAAGTTTGTGAAAGTACAATTTTTTTCTTCTGTTTTCAGTACAAAATTAAACTAAAGGTAAAAAAATGTTTTAAGCATAATATCAATTTTAAAAAGATGCCTTTAAGCATTTTTTTAAATGTGGTTTTCAATAAAAATGTTTATATGGTGAATTTTTGTTTCAAATCAAAATTTCATTACTTTACATGTAAAAATTGTTTGAAATTCCAGGTTTTTCAAAAATTCTCAAATTCCAACTTTATTCAGATTATTTAAGTATAAATTTTCAGATTCCAAGATTTACCGGAATTCAAGTTTTTTGGCAACACTGATTATTCACACTTATATACAGTAGTATAAACAGTATTTCAAATTGTATCAGCTGCAAGATTTAAAATTTAACATATATTATAATTCAAACCAACACTGTGTATTGACCAAAACATATACATAAGTTTAATTTGCCACTCTTTACAATGACATTTTCGTATACAAAAAGCAATCCAAGTAAACAACTGAAAAATAGACTAAATTGACCTGAGATTTAAAGTCTTCAAATGGTCATAGTCTGGGTTTGTAGCAATGTTTAGTTATTTATAAAGTAGAATTTGAACTTATTTGATTCACAATGTACAAACTTAATAAATTTACCATCCTTGAATCTAGCTTGTATTAAATTGGTAGTTTCAAAAAACAGCAATTGTTTATATTAGTATGCAATGCATAACAATTAACTTCATTTGCCTAAAAACATTGTTTGAAAAATAAAAATGTGTACATAACAAAAACTGTTTTAATTTATGTCATATATATTGTTTTAAATGTTTCTGAACACACTTAGAAATTATATTTAGATACAATAATGTTAGAAATTTATGCATAAACTAAACTTAATCTAACTTAAGCAGTATATAAAAAGTGGTTTAAAATATGAGCATCTTTGTACTTTTGTGTGCATTGGAATTAATTTTAAGTGAAAAAAACTACTAAAAAATCGAAACGTGTTAAAACAAATATCAAAGAAACCTTATTTCTTATTGTTATGTTATATTAAATGTATTTGTGTACACTTAAATATAATACTTAGTAACAATACATCTATAAAAGAAACTTAGGTATTAAATACATTTAAAATGAATACCTAAACTGTAAAGAAATGCTATTTTATTTAATTACTGTACATTACTTTTGGGCAAAATGAAAAGCATTTGCATTTCGTTTATTTACTAAGTAGTTATTACATAACTGACTTACTAAATCTAAGCACTCTTTACACTCTTTTTCAAATAAGTACTTGCTGTTGTAAGAAGAAAGCTATTATGAAAATGAGAAAATACCCTGTTAGAATGCTAATCTGTTTTTTTTCACATTTTAAGCTAATACAGTAAAGTCTTTTTATTATTTAAATATTTTATATATAAACTTAAAACGAAATAAAACAAAACCAAATTACCAGTAAAAATTTAACTTAAAACACATTGTTGCTCAGCGGGCCACATTAACGTGCTCGCGGGCCACAAAAATTTTTTTCCCGGGCCGCATTCCATTCAAAATAAAAAACGTGCTCGCGGGCCGCAGACTTACCCTTCGAGGGCCGCAGTATGCCGACCCCTGCACTAAACAATAATCATCTAAAGAATTAGCTACACTTTTACACAAGTTATAACGTATTTACAATTGTTCTTAAGCACTTTTGTTATTACAAAATGTATTTGCTACTGTCTTTTAACATTAAGATGGTTTAAGAAACAAAACAAATCATATTATCTTAGTTAGTTTTATATGCCGATTTAAACACAAATCTTTCTTGTATTAGATAGGTAAAATTAAGGCTAAAAACAATCTAAGCGTATTTCAAATAAATAAATTACTTGTATTTATATGCTTACTAACGACTTGTACATATATAGTATGTATTTTATTTGTTAGTTTTTACTTCATTAGAATAAGCAGCACAGTTCACATAAGTACAACAAGGTTGTAAAAATATTTGCAATATCATAGTGATACAAAACTTGATTGCTTGATTGTTTAATTATTTTCAAGTGTTTGTAGTAGTTGATAACTTAATTTATTTTGAATTTACAAAACATTAAGCTTATCAAAATTTTTGACATTACTCTTTTTTCATAAACAACATTACAAACTTACTATTATTTTAGTTTTTAAATCAATTTTTTTAATTAGACAAAATTGAAAAAAAAATGTGTAATCTAAATAATATTTTAAACTAATAAAGAAAGTAACTTAAACACAGGTCTACTGTATTTAATTTTACAAACTAATTATCAAAATAAAACCTAAAACTATAGCCAAGTTGTTTACTGTCCTTTTTATTGCAAGATAAGCTCTTTTATTTTAAAACTCGAAGCATTTAAGGTTTAAGTTGGTATTTTTTATGACGTAAATTCTGAATATTTATTTTTTATAATATTATTTTTTAGTTATTATTTTTCATAATATGATTTGTTTATTATTATATTGTCGTTTGAATAAACAATCTTACAACCTATGGAAAAAATATATTTAACTATTCAAGTTAATATTTCGAAAATATGAAGTTTTAGATTTTATTTTAATTTTTTTTTAGAACAAAACATTATATTTTTTCGAAATTAAACTTTAAATTAAGAAGTGCAATATCACCTGTTCAATGATACTTGATGTTATAATTTAAAAAGCAAGTGCTTTCATTTGTAAATTTATCCATCTTTAAGAATATTGCAAATATTTTTTATGACTTCTAGAAATTCTTTATTGTCAATTCAAGCATGAGAAACCTGTAAGAATACATAAGATCAACTTCCTTTGCAGTGATATGTTTCTGAGGGCTTTAAATTTTGTAAATTTTATTTAAGTATATAATAAATTTTATTATCTGTAAAATTACTGAAACACTTAATAACTTACTATAAGTGTTTTTTCTAAAATAAATAGCTTTAATAGTTTTTTAAAGTTTATAGTATTACTGATTTTATCATAAACTTAAAAAAAAAAGATAAAGCGATAACTGATAAGCATAGCAAAAATTAAGAAAATCAGTACTTCATGGAAATAAAATAAATTCATGACAAAGTTTTGTTTTAGTTTTGCAATTACCTAAACAAATTTTAACGACTTATTTTTGCGTTAATTATTAAATGTATGTTAAATATTTTAAACACCTATTTTTAACAAATTAACTGTCTTTAGCGTTTTTTTTATTTTACGCTAAGTGGTGTTGTTTTTTTATATTACTTTATATTAAACTCGCCTTTATAATACAGTGCTTTTATATATGTATAAAAAACTTGGAATTATGATGTAAGTTATTTAAATATAAAAACAATATACTAAAAATTATAAAAGTTGTAGTTATATCATGACTAGCACTGTTGAAATATATTTTCATTAAAAACATGTATTTATTTTTTATAAAAGCTTTACTGGGAGTTAAAGAAAACTACGTCATGATTTTAAACTACGTCCTATTGACAAAAGTCTAAGGTCAACAGTAAACTTTCAATTTTACCACCAAAATTTTTGTTGCCAAGCGGGTCACCATAGCAGCTCAAACTTTTTTGCGCTTTCACATGACATTGACTGTTGGAGAAATATTTAATTTTAAAAATGATAATTTTGTGTTTAAAACCTAATAAAAAAACAGTAAAATGAGTTGTTAAAAGTTATTTATAACTGCCTAATTGAAATGTTTTTAAATTTTAAGGTTGTATATGGGTTTGAAAATGCATAATTGTATTAAGTTTTTAATAAAAGTTTTTTAAACATTATTAGTTTGAGTTAACTAAAAAAATAAATATAAAAAATGTTATTAAACTGTTTTTGAAACTCTAATTAAATCTTTTGCGTTGTCTTAATTAAAAACAAATATTTAGTTTTTCGGAAACATTAAAAAAAACAAATAAATATAACATTATAGATCAAATACAAAAAGTTTAACAAACGAATTTTTCTATTTTTTCACGAAAAACTTTAGTATAATACTTTAAAAGGAAAAACAATAGCTTGTAAATTTTGTTACATAGGATTAAAGTATTAAAAAGTTTCTATTACATTTAAACTATAAAAACACAGAAAAGCAAGGTATTGTGTTGACCAAACTACAATTAAATAATTATCCAAGCTAATAGAAGTAAGCTGTCAGCTTCGAAAGATAAATTAAAAGAAAATAAGTCTTTTAAGAACAGATATCAAAGATCATCTTTTTTGAGTTATGTTGCTAATTATAACTAATTGTTACTTTCGAAAAAAAGAAAAAAAAAAGTTTTTTGTTTTTTAGCCTTTTTAAATAAATTTCAAAGCTGTGTATGTAAGACTGAAAAATATTATTGCTGCTAGACAAAAAAGCTAAGGAATTCAACATTATAGAAAAATTTATAGACAAAAATGATATTTTTTACGAATAAAACGTTTTTTTTCATTAAGCTTAAGACTATTTTCAGCATTTATAATACAAGAATAAAATGTGATTAGCAATCGGTTAAACGAAGTTAGGTCAAATTACTGTAACGAGTAAAATATTAAATAATTAACCGCTAATGCTTTAATTTTAAAATATATATAAAATAAATAGTTTCTTGTTTAAGCTGCAAATCATAATTACATTAAAATACTTATGTTCTATATTTTACCAATATAAATTAAGCGGCATAGCAATTATTTTTCAACTAAAATGATTTAAATTATCAGTAAATGGATTACTAAAAAATTAATATACTTTTTAACATTTAACCACTAGTTTACAACACTAAAGAAAATAAAACAAACCTCAAAGTAAGATTTTAAAAACCTTTACAGATTAATGTTTTTATAAATATGTTACATAAAAAATAAAGTTTATAGATTAGACTGAATTTATTCGATGTAGTTTGTTTATACATGGAACACAAATTGATGAAAGATTTAAAAGACTTTATGTATAATTAGTTTACATTTTTTTAGAAATATTTTTAGATTAAGATTTAATAAGTATTACACACTTTCAAGGTTAAATATGTAAACTAACTATAATGCTGTTTTTATACAGTATTAAACCTACTAGAACTCTTTTGCGTCAACAAGTTTTCATTAATTAATTTAATTTAAGTTTTATGAAATTTAGTTTTGAAAATAAATAGCTGTGAACGTGTATAATTCTGAAGATATACAATTTAACATTGATGTAAATGTAAACAAATTTTTATGAAATAAAGTCACGATTCTAACTATTTTTGCCGTAGCAAAAACACCAACCTTTGTTTTGGTATAAACATATCTGATTTATTTTGACATGAGTTTAAGCGGTTAAATATCTTATCTATGCAATATTTTTAGATGGTTATCAGTATTATAGTGTAAGTTAAAAAAAATTAGGTGTTTAAAAATACATCACATAAACATTAGAGTAAACACATAAATATTAAAAGCTACTTTATATAAAAAAGTAGAATACTGAACTTGGTTTAAACTCAATTGATGCAATTTAATTTAGATAACAAAGATTAAGTACTAAAATTAAAAGTAGAACTTTAAGAAGAAACTTTTTGTTGACTGGTAGATTTCATTTTAAAGTTAAAAAGGCTATCAATAATCAATAAAACAAGTTAAACTATGAATTTACTAAGTATTAATACATAAATCCAGTTTAAAAAAATTTACAAACTTTTTTGCTTCTTGTGTTCAATATACATTGTTATTTAGTAAAGTTCTTAGAAAAAGTTACTTTTGAAAGCCTACAACTTACTTGAGGCTTTTTAACATATTACACTTATTAAATTTGCAATATACTAATTTGCATAAACTGTTTGAGTAAAGGCTTTGCTTAAAACGCTTTGAAATGCAGTTAATTAACTTTTATTTTGTTTTTTGTCTCATAAAAATATTTTATAGATTTTTTCGACTTTTATTTGCTTTCTCGTGTGGTTTCTAAGTAAACATAAATCTTTACTGCATTTAAAATTTAAAATTTTAAGAAAATTTGCTTAAGTTACAGAGAAGCCTTAAAGTTTATTTTTGATCATTTTTAAGCAGTAAAATAAATAGTTTTGATTGATAGTTTAAATAAACCTTAACATTTAAAAATGAACTAAAAACCTTATATTTTTTTTTTTAAACTCAAAAATAAAATAAATTTCTAACGTTTACTAACGTAAAAATTTATTTTTATTTCAATAACTATATAATATGTACGTTTAGTTTAGTTACATTTAGTTTCAAACACCATTTAAAAAAACGTTTAAGTTTTTGAGAAAGAACTACGTCACAATTTACAATAAAACAATATAAAATCAAAAAAAGTGACTTGCACTAAGTTGTTGTTTATTAATCAACTATACTATATATTCTATACATTTCTAAGCTCGTACTTTTAAGTTGATTAAATTAAACCAATCGGTTGGCAATTTAGTTTTAAAATGTTTTAAGTACTTAAACAAGTACTTTTATTTCTACTTGTTATCACGAAATATTCACAAATTTTAGGTTTTTTTTATTTAGCTGAAGAAAAATATAAACAGTGCTTTTTACAAGATTTAGCATTGACAGAGACTTAATTACTTATTTTCACACGATAAAAAACTGCAAACGACAAAATGCAGGTAATACTAAATTTAATCATTAAAACACTGTATCTCCACTGTGGTTAAACACTCAACTGAAATTATTTTAATCAAAGCTTGTTTATCATCTAAACCGTATTTGCTGACGGCATACCTTGTTTGATGGACTCATAAACATCAAACATTGATTTTATCTGCGCAAATATTCTGTTTAAAATATGCAGCAGGCTTTAATAAAGCACCGATATTGTAAACAAAGCTGATATTAAGTTTGTTGAACCTGGGAACTAACATTGGTATTGAACAAGTTATATCAAATTATTTAATAATGTTAAGTTTTATCAGTTTATGAGGTTTAAAATAGACAAACATACTTTTAATAAAATATTTTAACACCTTTTCAGTTAAAAATATATAATTTTATAGATATGTTAGCAAATAATTTATTATAAACTTTAGTGTTATTTAAAAGCGGTAAGATACTTAAGTTTTAATATAACTTAATACTGTGAATTTAATCAACTTAATAAATTTCTGCAAACCAAACAGCTTGAAGAAACCTTTAATTTTTTTTATATTTTTATTCATTAAAAGACCTAACCATTTATTCATTTCTAAGTAACAGAACTTTTCGAAGTGTTTAACCTAACAGAACTCACAAAACAATGAGTTGAATCCAAAATTAAGATTTGTGCTTTAACATCACGTTCAACATACTCATCAAAAGCTACAATACAAATTAAATCCACATTTTTTCAACAAAGTATCTGCAAAAATGAGGACAGAACCTCCTGTCAAACATTGCTTTCAACGCACTCAAGCCTCATTGTATATCAATTGCAAACACCATCCGGCTATATGAAAGTTTGTTCTGCTAATATCCTTGCAGGGTTCAAGTGTTAAAAAGTGGCTATTAGCGCATCCGGCCTATGAAGAGTGTTTGAATGAATATTTCCAAGATTATTTACTTTTTTCCTTAAATGTTTTTGGAGTTAGGCGGGAAAATTTAATTAAAAATTTGAGATGCGAAGTTACACGCTGAGATTTGTTCATTTAAATGTTATGCAGATTTTCTTTTAATTTGTGAAAATATAAGCAAAAAGTAAATCAATAAAGAGTTAACTAAGGGTCTTCAAATACGTAAAATCAGTTTATAACTAAAATTTATTAAATTAATTATTTTTATATTGTAAAACATATTCTTATTTATAAACAAAAAACACACATACAAGTTCTTTTGCAAACTTAGGTTCGAGAATCTTTTAACTATTTTAATTTTTAAAGAAGACCTAAAGCAGTTTTGACCATGCTAATTTATTCTTAATTTAACTTAAATTAACTTCTGCTGTTTTACCTTCTGATATATTTTAACCTATATACCATTATATTTACACATATATGTTTGTTATACAGGTCATAATTACATTTGTTGGTTTGAAATGTTTGCTATTTTAAAACTCATAAAATTTTAAATACATCTAAAATTTGTTGTACATGCAGTTTATTACGTCACCTTGTCATTACAGTAATAATCAAACTGTTTAATACTTTTTGTGCATTAAGTGTTACATTCGTTTTCATCAAAGTCTGAAAATATATATTTTATTTACGTAATGGTAGAATTGTTTAACATAAAAAATAAATACTACATCATACAGTGGGTTAATTTAGTAAATAATGATTAGTAAACTAATTATTTTTAAATTAGCTATTTTGGTATGTAATTCAAAACTAAAAATTGCTTTTGGTTTTCCTTTGTATATTATGTAACTGTTTAAACTTTTAGCCGATAATAGTTATTTGAATAAAAGTTTTAAGTATAAATTATAAGCATTTGTTTTAAATCAAGTATTTAATTTCTAGCAATTTTCTGATTATGAAAGTTAAAGCTCGTGCTTTTTTCTTTAGTATGTACTACCCAAACTAAACAATGAAATTATTTTGTAGCTTTCTTTTTTTGAGGACTTTACAAAAAAACCTAACAATGCATCAAAGTGTTCTTCATTTAGTTAAAACTAGTTGACCATGACTTATTTTAATATCATTAATTAATAAATAAAAACTTAATTATTTATTTGTAACCACAAGTGTTTCTGAGGTAATTTACTTGTAATTTGATAAGGTAATAAGCTGTTTTTGCATAAGTATTTTAAGCTACTTATAAAAAAATTTGCTTAAACTATAGTTTAGCTTGAATGCAATAAAATAATATAAACTAGCTTTTTTAAATGTCAGCAATTTGTAATTTTTAAATTAAATATTGTATCGTCATTAATGTATTGATAAAAACAAAAGGTCTGTTGATGAGAAAGCTTATTGCGAGTTAATATGAATGCAAAAGAGATGCTAAAAGCGATAACCAACTTAAAATTATCTTATGAATTTGTGCATTTTCTACATTTGTTTGTTTTTAATTAGTCTTAGGTAAGATAGGTTATCCTATTAAAACTTTAATTGATTGTTATTTGTTTTAGCCTTTTGCGCTCAGCGATTGTTACGTAGCAAATGAAATTAAAATGTATTGGGCCAATAGGATATTCAAAAACTTTCTTTCAGATAAATACAATTAAAATACACCCAAATGACTTTTCAAATTTAATAATCTTTCTAAATCTGGTTAAGGTAGCCATGTATAAAACTTTTTGTATAAAGGTTATAAAAAACTTATTGTAAACTTAGAAAAAACACTAAATCAATAAAGTTTAAATTACTTTTATTTTTGAGTAAGTGATTTATACATGCTAAATTATTTGGAAATTATAAAAATTAATAAGCAAAATATAGTAGAATATATAACAACAATAAAAATTTAAAACAAACGTTTTGCATCCCAAATTACACAAAACAAACGTATATAACAAATAAGATATCAAGCCTCAGAATTTTTTTTTGAAAGTTTGTAACACAGATACCAACCAAAATCTTTATTGTAATTAAACGCAATTAAAACATTGGCAAAGGTGTATAGAAAATCACAAAGTTAAAATATAAAGTTACAAATATAAGGCAGCGTGAGATTTTGTTTTTCACACGAATATAATGTACGTGCGAAACTCCTACACTTAAAAAAAAACCGAAATCTTTTAATTGCTTTTTGTGGCATTGGACTTATTTTTTCACGTTTACGAAGTCTTTTGGAAGTTTTAAATAGGTTGATAAAAACTAGCAACTATTTTACGCTTTAATTAGAATTAAGGAGGTTACCTTCAGTATTTGTATTCAACCATTTTATTGTATTAGACAATGATAAAAGTTGATGTTGAATAGTTATTTTTGTTTTTAATTAATGCAAACTTAATATTTACTTAGAATAACAATCTTTCTTAGTAATCATTATTTAAATATATACCTTTTTCTAATCATTTTCATATTTTCATTACATAAATAAGTATATTTAAATCGATTCCGAATATATTTTTATGTTAACTAACTTGAAATTTTCTTAGGTTATTTATTTACATCAGTACTCTTCAAACTAATTAAAAACTTTAAAACTTTTCTGACCTCGATACTGCTTAACAACAGCATCTCAAAAATCGTGAAAAATCGCCAAAAATAAATTCCCGCGCGCAATCAAACAATTATGACGTCACAAAATTCTGCGGAAAACTTTCTCACAGGCCAGCTGTGCAAACTTTTGTTTATCAACAAAAAGCGAAATTGGGAATGAACAATCACTCGCGCCAAAGACTCATGCTAATTCGCAGTGAAAACACTGCCAAATTTTGAGAGATTTTTCATTGAAGAGGATTTGTGTCAAAGTTTAAGCAATTTTTAAATTTTTTTTTGTTGTTGCTGTAACTCGAGCCTGATTGTAACAGTCTAGTTTGCACCAATTAAAAAGTTTTATCTTCAAAACTTTCGTTAAAAGTATTAGGTAAATTTATCTAAATGAAACTGGTTTTGTTTGAAGTATTGATTTTTATTAGTTTCAACTTTTGAAATATTATAATAGAAAAGTAAACATAAACTTAAAAAGATTGATCAATAACAGGTAAATTCATGGGTAGTCTGCAAGTACAATCATTATACATTCAAACTGTAACTAACGAGAAAGAAATAATTCAAAACTTTCAAACGCTCAACTTTGAGAATATTATTATAATTTCACGCTTAAAATTTAACTTTGCACTTAAATAGAGCTTACAAGCAGTTTTTGCTACGGTTTAACAGTATAAAGTAAAAACATTTATATTATAAAATCGACTACTTTAAAGCACAATCTTAAAGCTGATTAAAAGTAAGCCCATTAGGACGATACGCCGTAGACTGGTGGTTTTGTTGCATCAACGACAATGTGTTTCCACGAAAAGTATGAAATATTTTTGATAAACTGTAAAGCCATTAAATTTGCATTACTAAAAACTTGTTTATTGCAAAGAAATTCGATAAACTCATACACAACTAATGAATAACTTTTGCATTAAATATTTTATGATTAATTGTTAGGCTATAAACTTGTGCAAGCTAATGTATTTTCAAGCTAAGTTATTATTTAATTTTGGTTGTTGCTAGTTGATAAAAGTAATTTATTTTTAATTAGCTGCTGTCTATGGTTTTATATAGTGATAAATTGTCTAACAACTAAATGGAAATATTTTTCAATTTTTCAAAGTCTGTCTTGTTTTTACCTATAATTTTACTTTAAATATAATCTTTATGTAGCTTATGTATATAATTTATAGTAATCCCTTAAGTAAGTTTTTATCAGTCGTAAAATATTGAAGACTAGTTTGACTACAATACAAAGATTCCATTTAAAAACAGCTAAATGTTTTTTGTTTACTATCAAATTCATGTAAAACAGTTGCTGCCATCTAATTCTTTATAAGAAACTTGTAAGTTAAATTTAAAGTAAAACAGTTTTGGTAAGAAAAGAATATTTAACACAATTACAAGAAAATGTGTTTTTCTAAAAAACTAATATCATTTTATAATCCGTTAATCTGTTTTATGACACTTTATTATTGCTATCCATTGTAAAATGCACGTTTTTTAATACTACACATATTTTTAAGTATAACATCAATTTTAATGTCTAAGTTTTAAAATATTACATTGCGGCGGGTTAAGATTAAAAGATTATATTGAAATTTAATCATTAATGTTTTATTTTTTGAACAAAATGTTATAACATTTAATTTAAAAACTTAAACCATGTATGAATTTTGTTTAAATTTAAAAGTTAAAATTTAGTAATAATAACGGTGAAAACAGTAAATAATTAATACGTTTGTTTAAGATTTATTAGTATTCATAAAAACATTTTGTTGTTTTATAAACCTTGATAACAACTTAAATAAATAATTATCACTTGTAAAACTTTAAAAACAATGTAAAAAACACCAAGCAAATATTCACTAGTATTTTTAAAGCTTACTTTATAAAGAAGTAATATAAAAGAAGTCTAAAAATATAGTTTATAAATACTGTAAAATTTAGTAAAGAACTATTTAGAAAATTTTTCACATAAACATCTTATTGATAACAAAACAATAATTATTTTGGTTGAATTTTTATAAAAGATTTCATACAAGTCATCTACGGAGATAACGTTTTACTTTTGTTAGAATTTCGAAAATAAATGTTTTACTTACAAAAACAATTTAAGTTTTATTTTACATCAATAACAAAACTCAACGTAAATTTTGTATATGCATGGTTTAAACACCTACTTAAATTTTACTGAATCGTCTTTAGGTTTTTTTTTTGTTATATGTTTTAACTTTAAACTTACCTTTATAATACAGCGGTTTGTTGATATTAATATAAAACTTTAAAATATTGTATTATGTAGTTGAATATATAAAAACACGAAGTATTATAATTAAAAAAAAATGTATAACTTTATATACCAAAAACACACTGAGCCCGCGGGCCAAATGCGGCCCTCAGAGTCTAAATCTGCGGCCCGCGAGGTACTTTTCAACTTAAAAAATATTATTTATAAAAACTAAAATGAAAATATTTTGTAGTTAAAGCTTTTAATTAAGCATTTAACATAATAACTGCACATTACTAATGCTTTACTACTGCTTATTTTATCACAACTCTGGTTTGAAATAGTAATTTTATGTTGATTACTACAACTATTTTGAAATAGTTCTGGCCAGCGGAAGAATTTTTTTTAAAATCTTCGGCCGGAAAACAAGTTTTTCAAGAAAAACTGGCACGCTACCTACAAAAGGCTGCATACCCCTGATTTATACAGATAAAAGTGCTGTAGATATGCATTTTTTCATTAAAAACATGCAAACTTTAATTTTGTGATTGTTTTAAAAAGTATTGATTTGAGATAGAACCACTGAAGTTTAACAAACTAAGTCACATTGTCCAAAAACAAAGGTCACCAGTAAGCTTTCAATTTTACCACCAAAATTTATGTTGCCCAGCGGGTTGCCATAGCAACTCATTTTTTTTGCGCTTACACATGACATTGACTGTAGGAAAAATGATTAATTAAAAAAATAAAAAGTTTGTTTTTAAATTGTTCGGCAAAGAAAAACGCATTAAAAATGAATTTTTTAAAACGATTTATAACTGTTTAAGTAAAAATTTTATTATAATATTAATTAAAGTTTTAACTGAATTCTTATAACTTTTAAAATTGTAAATTAATTAAATAAAAGCACAATTGTATTGTGTTTTTAAATAAAAGTTCTTCAAACATTCTTATTCAAAACTATTTAAAGTATTTTTTTTGTGTTGTTAAACAGTTTTCAACTTTTTATTATGTTGTTTTGTTTTATTTAGAAACAAAAACTTGGTCTTTAAAAAGTTAAATTAAAACAGCTGAAAATATTTTTATTAATCAAATAAAAAAGATATATTACAAGCAAAATTTTCATTTCAATACATGACTGTTCAGTATAAAACTTTTTTAGAAAATCAATAACTTATAAATTTTAACACATAGCTTTAAATATTTAAAAGTTTTTTTACATGTAAACTATAAAAACCACTCGAAAGCAAGGTATTGTGTTGACCAAACGACAATTAAATAATTATCCAAGCTAATAGAAGTGAGCTGTCAACTTTGTAAGATGAATTGGAAGCAAATTAGTTTTCCAAGAACAGATATCAAAGACCTTCTTTTTTGATTTATGTTTCTAATTGTAACCAGATGTTACTTTTACACAAGCAGTTATACTTACTTCTTTGGTTATCTAACCTTTCATATATGGTTTTAAAAACTGTCTATGTAACAATGAATAATATTGTGCTACTAGTAAAAATTTAAATAATTCAAAATCATAGACAACATGAGTTTCAAATCTACAAACTAACAATAAACCTTTGCATTTCTTAAAACCAAAAATAATTTTCCTACATTTTTAATAAGAAGTGTTTAGCAATCGATTTAACGACAATGGGTAAAATTACTATAACATGTAAAATTATAATAATTAACCACAAGTGCTTCAATTTTAGAATAAATATAAAATTAATCATTTTACTTTAAATTAGATAAAAACTGTTGTATGTAAATACTTGAGATTTATATTGAATTGAGACAAATTAAGCGGCATAGGATATTTTACTTAGCTTAAGTAAATTAACTTATCAAAAACTAATCAAAATTTTAATAAACATTTTTGAACCACTCAACTAATTCATTAACAGAAATAGTGAACGACAAAGTATGACTTCAATAAATTATTAAAACAACATTTTATATAAATGCTTAACAACGTGTGTAATTAAACTGATTTTCTTCACCTTTGTCTGTCTAAATATGGTTTAAAAAGAAAAGTTTCGAATTCAGAATTGTAAGAAATATGTCGAGGTTAAGATTTAATATGTATCTAACATTTTCAAGGTTAAATGTCACAATACTAATTATAATGTTTTGTTTACACTGTATTGAAACTACTATACTTCTTGCGTTCTCAAGTTTTTATTTTGTAATTCATTTAGTTTATATAAAAAACTAGTTTTAAACTTTAATAAATGTGAACGTGTATAGTTTTGAACGTATAAAATTGAACATTTATGTAAAATATTAATTATTTTAAATAAAACCAAGTCACGATTCCAATCATTTTGCCGTAGCAATAATTTCGACTATTGTTTCAGTATAAACATATCTGATTTATTTTGACATGAGTTTAAGGGGTTATATATCTGATCAAATAATTTTTGAGATGGTTATATCGGTATCAATGTGTAATTCAAAAATAGTGTGTTTAAAAATACATCACATAAACATTAGTTGAATTGAACATACAAATGTTAAAATATCGTCTTTAAAAATACTGAATTTAGTTTAAAATCAATCGGTGCAGTTTTACTTATATAAAAAATATTAAGTACCTAAATTAAAAAAAGAACTTTAAATTTTAATTTTTTTGAATTGAAGATTTTATTTTAAAGGTAAAAAAGCTATCAAAAACAATTAAACAAGTTATACTAATATTTTACTAAGTATTATATTTTAAATGCAGTTTTAAACATTTTACTCACTTTTTTGCTTCTTGTGTTTAATATACGTTGTAATTTAGTGAAGTTCTTAAAACAAGTTTACATTTTAATGCTCGAAATTAACTTGAGGCTTTTTTAATACTACAGTTTTTAAATCTGTAATAAACTATTTTGAATAAAGCACATAAACTATTTAAATTGAGGCTTTGCTTAAAACGCTTATAAATGCAGTTAGTTTACTTTTCTTTTGTTTGTTTCCTCGTAAAACTATTTTATAGATTTTTACGACTTTTATTGGCTTTCTGTTGAGTTTTCTAATTAAACGATATTCTTTGCTGCATTTAAAATTAAAATTGTAAGAAATGTTGCATATTTTACAAAGAAGCATCAAAGTTTATGTTTAATCAATTTCAAGTTTTAAAATAAATAGTTTTGATTGATAGTTAAGATAAAAACTGAACATTTGAAATGAAATTTAATTTTTTTTTAAATCAAAACTTCAAAATAAAATAAACTTCTTTTTTTAGTATTAAATTTTTTTATTTTATTTCAATATCTAAATTTGTTTATGGTTAACATTTAATTTAAAATAATATAAAGAAACGTACAAGCTTTTGAGAAAGAACTACGTCATAATTTGCATATATTTTTAAAATGATAAATTTTAAACCAATTGACTATTTAGTTTTAAAATAATTTTAGTAATTAAACACATAAGTAGTACTTACATTTCTATTTAGTGTTCACAAAATGTTTTATAAAAGTATGTTTTTTTTATAAAGCTGAAGAAAAAAGTATAAAAAGTGCTTTTTACAAGATTTAGCATTAACAGAGACTTTATTACTTATTTCTACACGTGAAAAAACTGCAAACGACAAAAAGCAAGTAAAACAAATTTCAAGCATTAAAGCACCGAATTTCCATAAAGACTCAACTGAAAATATTTTATTAAAGTTTGTTTATCGTCTAAAATGTATTTGCTGATGGCATACCTTTTTTGATAGACTCATGAACATAAAACATTGATTTTATCAACGCAAAATACTCTGTTTGATATATGTAGTTTGCTTTAATAAAGCACTGATAACATAAACAAAGCTGACATAAAGTTTTTTTAAACCT
Source organism: Thalia democratica (assembly GCF_965202585.1). Classification (NCBI taxonomy): domain Eukaryota; kingdom Metazoa; phylum Chordata; class Thaliacea; order Salpida; family Salpidae; genus Thalia; species Thalia democratica. The sequence goes on along the minus strand of NC_139169.1, from coordinate 30,863,538 downwards.
GGGAGCTAACATTGATTGTGAAGAAATGAGATTAATTTATTTATTAATGGTGAAAATTATTAATTTATCGGGTTTAAAATTAGTTAAGCATATTTTATACATAAAAGTAATACATTTAATTTAAAATATACACTTCTGTAGGTGTAGTGGCGCTAAATTATATTTTAACTTATATCTTGCTTTAAAACTATTTGATATCTGAACTCTAAATATAACTTAATATAAATAAGTAATTTCTCGAAACTAGACGGCTTGAGGTAAACTAAAATATTTATCGTTTTGTTCACTTAAAGATTATTAAATGTAATCATTTCCAAATTATTAAAAACTTAACGGAACCCACAAACAATAAGTTTAAATAAAAATCAGGATACTTGTTTAAATGTTACGTTCAAAAATTTTATTTTACTCAACAAAAACTTAAATACGTACAAATTCCTCTTTTTCAACAAAGTACCTGCAAAAATGTGGACAATAACTCCTGTCAAACATTGCCTTCAACGCACTCAAGCCTCATTGTATAATAACTGCAAACACCATCCGGCTATATGAAAGTTTGTTCTGCTAATATCCTTGCAGGGTTCAAGTGTTGAAAAGTGGCTATTAGCGCATCCGGCCTATGAAGAGTGTTTGAATGAATATTTCCAAGATTGTTTACTTTTTTGTTTAAATATTTTTGGAGACAGGTGGGAATTTTGAATTCAAAATTTGAGATGCGAAATTGTATGCTAAAGTTTATGCGTGTATATGTTAAACAGATTTAGTTTTAATTTGGTATAAATATAAACAAAAAAGATAAATCGTAAAGTAATAACGAAGGCTCTCTTAATACTAAAAAATATTAATAAAAACAATGCTTATCATTTTTATTGTTAAACACGTTCTTATTTACAGACGAAAAACTCAAATACTAGTCTATTAGTAATTAACAGTAATACTAATTTTACTGTAAATTTACGTTCTAGAGTTTTTTATCTTATTAAGCTTTAAAGCTTACGTGAAACAGTTTGGACCATGTAAACTTATTTCAAATTTATTTAGGTTAACTTCCATAGTTTTATCTGCTTCTGATGGTTTTTATAGAAACATTTCACACACATTATACTCTTCATAATTACTTTTATTCGTTTCAAAAGTAATCGAATAATATATAATCACGACTATTTCAGAGAGTTCAATTTGTTTTATAACAAAATTGTAACAGAAGAAAAAGTAAATTGTTCCATGCTGTGGTTTTGCTTGGATCAATGCAACTAAGTGATACAAAAATATTTTGTTCAAAAATGTCTACAACTCGTAATTTTTAAATTAAATATTGCATCTTCATTAAGGTATTGATAAAAACAAAAGTTATTTTGATAAGAAAGCTTTTTGCGAATTAAGACGAATACAAAAAAGATGCAAAACGAAATTAAAAACTTTAAATTTATTTATAAATTCCTGAAGATTTTAAATGTGTTTGTTTTTTATTAGTCTAAAGTCTGATAGGTTTTGTTATTAAAATGTTAATTGATTGTCAGTTTTTCAAGCCATTTTCGTTCTAAAACTGTTACGTAGCAAATAAACTTAATATGTATTGGATCTACTCAACAGAATGTCAAAAAATTCTCATCCAATTTTTAAGAATTAAATTACTCCCAAATGACTTTAAAGATCTAATAATCTTTTTAAATATAGTCAAGCGATACGGTTTTAAACTTTTGAGTTTAAAGATTATTGGAAATCTTATTGGAAGATTATTAATTTAAAAAAGTGGAACAGCAAAAATAAAAAATATTTTTATTTTTAAGTTTGTGAGTTTAACATACTTCATTGCTTTGAAATTTTAAAACTAGTCAAGCAAAATATAGAAGAACATATAACCATAAACAGAATAAAAACAACAAATGCATTGCATCCCAAATAATAAAAAACAAGTTTGAACTTAAAACGGTCAGATAAAGTTCAAGCCACTAGTTTATTGAAGATTTGTGACACAAATAATTGCCAGAAACTTTATAGAAAATAAACGCAGTTAAAACATTGGCAAAGGTGTATAGAAAATCAACAATGAAAAGGAAATATAAAGTTGCAAATATAAGACAGCGTGAGATTTTATTTTTCACACGAATATAATGTACGTGCAAATCTCCTACACTTTTAAAATTATTGAAAACTTTTAATTGTTTTTGTGGCAGTGAACTTATTTTTCCACATAAGCAAAGTCTGTAGGATTTTTTTTATGGTTGACTAATTAACTAGCAACTATTTCACGACTTATTTAGAATTAGGAAGGTTACTTTCAGTATTTTTATATAATCATTTTATAGTCTTAGACAAGTATTAAAGTTAAAGTTTTAATGGTTATTTTTGTTTTTAAATAATGCAAACCTAATATTTACTTAGAATAAAAATCTCTCGCAATAAACATCATTTAATTGAATATATTTTTCAATGCATTTTCATATTATCATAACATAAATAACTATATTTAAATCAATTGTGAGTATAGTTTTTATTTTGAATCTCTTGAAATTTATTTAGGTTATTTATTTTCATAAGTACTCTTTAAATTAATTAAATATTTTAAAACTTTTCTGATATCGGCACCGCGTAGCAACAGCAACTCAAAAACCTTGAAAAATTCTCCGCGCGCAATCTAACAATTATGACTTTTTAAAGATTCTGCGGAAAACTTTATCACAGGCCAGCTGTGCAAACTTATGTTTATCAACAAAAAGCGAAAGTCGCTGGCAATTAACAATTACTCACAACAGAGACTCATGCTAATGCGTAGTGAAAATACTGTTAAATTTTGAGAGTTTTTTTATGAAGAGGATTTGTGTCAAAATTCAAGCAATTTTCTTTGGAAGCTGTTTCTGTTGCTGTAACACGACCCTGATTGTAACAGTTTAGTTTGCACCAGTTTAAAAGCTTTATCTTCAAAACTCTCTTTAAAAGTATCATTTAAATTTGTCTTAATGAAAAAGTTTATGTTAAATTTCGAACAATTTTTTTTAATTGTCGATTTTTGTCACTTACAACTTTTCAAATATTCTATTCAAAACATAATAGTATCTTGTAAATTTCGATAACTTTAATTAAATTTCTTTGCAAATATAAGTTTTACTGTTTTTGTTTGATGCCAAATTTTAAAAAAAAATGTGTAGTGTAACTTTAATTACCCGTGAAAAACTGGTAATCTACCAAAAATAAATTAAACTAATAGCTGATTGATTGGTAAAACTTTCAAACTACATGCATGTTAATTTTTATAAATTCTAGCTTGTACATAATGTTTATCTTTTAAGAATTTTGATTTGCTTTTAAATTTGGCTTTCAAAAGTAGATTACCTTGATAACTGATTAATTAACAACCTTTATGAACTTTAACACTTTTTTAAATATTATAATTACTTCTCTTGCACCAATAACAAACTTTTAGTTCAGTTTAAAAATGTGTTTTTAGCTAAATAATTTGTTATTGATTAATTTGTTAACTTGTTAAAATACAAGGCTATTTAAATATTACAAATGTTTTGTTGCTAAATTTAAAAACATTGACAAAAATCAGGTAAGTTCATGGGTAGTCTGCATTCACAATCTTTATACACCCAAACTGTAACTAACGAGGAAAACATTCAAACCTTTCCAACTGTCTACTTTGAGAACTTTATTACAATGTTACGCTTGAAATTTACTTTCTACTGAGATAGAACTCACAAGCAATTTTGCTACGGTTTAACAGTATAAAGTATAAACAGTTATAATATAAAGTCGACTACTTTGAAGCCAACCTTAAAGCTAATTAATTGTGAGCCCATTAGGACGATACTCCGTAGACTGATGGTTTTGTTGCATCAACGACAATGTGTTTCCACGAAAAGTATGAAATGTTTTTGATAAACTGTAAAGCCATTAAATTTCTATTATTTAAAACTTGTTTATTGTAAAGAAATTCGATAACCTCATTTATAAATTGTAATTAATTTTTGCATAAAAATGATTATGACTAATTGTTAGGCTATAAACTTGCGCAAGCTAATGTCTTTTCAAGCTAAGTTATTTTTTAATTTTGGTTGTTACTTCTTGATAAAAATAATTTATTTTCAATTAGCCGCTGTCTATGGTTTTGTATAGTGATAAATTGTCTAACAACTAAAGTTAAGTATTTGTCAACTTTTCAAAATCTGTCATGTTTATATCTAAAAGTTTACTTTAAAATACAATTTTCATGCAGCTTATGTATATAATTTTGTGTAAAAATTTTAAGATTAGTTTGACTACAATACAAACTTTACACTAAAAAAGAGCTAAATGTTTTTTGTTTACTATTTTGTTTATGTAAAGCAGTTACTGCCATGTATTTCTTAAAAAGAAACTTGTAATATATTCAAAGTAAAACTATTTTTATAAATAAGCATGTTTTAACACAGTTGCAAGAAAATAAGTTTTCATAAAACACAAATATCAGTTTTATAAGCAGTTAATCTGTTTTTTGACACTTGATTACTACTACACATTGTAAAAAATGCACTTTTATTGAATACTACACAAATTTTTAGGTATAACATTAATTTTATTGTCTAAGTTTTTCAATATTACATTGCGACGGTTTTAGACTAAAACATTATCTTGAAATTAAAACTTATATGTTTAATTTTCAAATAAAATCTAACTTAAAATTGTTTTATTTAAAAATAACCCATGTTACAAGTTTTGTTAAACTTTTAAAGTAAAATTTGAGTAGTTATAACGGTAGAGAATGTAAATATTTAATACGCTTATTTAAATTTTATTAGTAATCATAAAAAATTATCACTTGTAAAATTTTTCAATAATATTATAAACACCAAGCAAAAATTTCTTAAGTACTTATATAGCTTACTTAATAAAGAATTGACATGAAAGATTCTAAAAATATCATTAATAAAAACTGTAAAGTTAACTAAAGAACTATTTAGTAAATTTTCACATAAACATCTTGTTCACAATAAAACATTAATTAGTTTTGTTGAACTTTCATAAAAGATTTTATTCAAGTTTTTATAAGTACTATTTGACGAAGGTCATCTTATAAGTATTATTTGACGAAAATGTTACAAAGAGATTACGCTTTACTTCTGTTCAAACTTTACATTAAAAAGATAATTGAATAACATATTAAGAGAGAAACTGTACAAAAAGTTATTGAAAACTATATTTTAGATTTTCACGAAAATCTATTTAAGTGTAAAAAATTTAAAGTATTATTAAAAAAAATTAAGTACAATGAGCAAATTGACTATTGATAAAAGTTTTAAACTTTTAGAAAATTTTACTTAAAGTTCAATAAAAAATGTTTTACTTGCTATTAAATATGACAGCAAATCTTCGGACAAAAATTTTGAAATATCCACAACTAAATAAGTCAACTAAGTCAACTAAATAAAAGTGCAAAAATTAAGTGCAATATACTAAACTATTTGAATTTAAAACCAGACAATTTCTCAATCAGATCACAATTGAGGAGTCGCAGCCGTGAAACCACAAAACTTTTTGCAAAACACAACAGAGTGGTGACAGCACAACTTCAGGAGAGACTCCTCAATTGAGCGAGACAAATCGGTTCGACGCGTTGATGTTACGTCACAATCAATTTATTACGTCACAACTGATGATTGTCACTCGATCTCACAACGCTAGAGTTTCGTTTTTAAAGTTAAAAAACAGGGAGTTTTTTTGCTACAAAAACGTTGTAGTTTGTTTTGTATACTTAAGAATTTTTGTTTTTATTTTTACTAATTTTAGTATTTATACAAGGTAGTATTTGTCCTGAACTTAAACCATTACTCCTATTTAACACTAAATTTTTTGCCAAAAAAACTCAACATAAATCAAAATATAATAGTTGCACTATTACTATATATCTAAAAGCAATAATGTATTTGTTCAAAAAAAAAAGAAATATTACTTTTCTAACATACTTTTATGTCTTGTAGTATATTTGATTTGTTTTTTTAATAATCTCGTTTTTACGCTGATCGGTATATAAATATACCGGTATTCAAAGTTTCTACTTATTAAAATTTTAAAGTTACTGTGAGTTTTTAACATTTATTTAATAAAAACGATCTTTCTTAGACATTTAAATTGTCTTATAATCGCAGCTGAAAAGTTTCGAAACAATTTTCAAATTCATCAGCAATAACTTAAAAAATCACCAGAAGTTTTTTTCTCTCTTAGACGAATACGCTTTTCTGTAAATAAAAATCACATTACCGCCTTTTGCTGCATCCTTCATTAAATTTCACCATAGGAACTTAAGTGGATTAACCGTCAATGCAGCACAATACCTCGATTATTCGAAATTCGGATAATCCCCATTCAGTGTTTGCACACGTGCAACAAGTGGTTGTCTAGCAACGCGTTGTCAGGGAGCAAAGATTACCTTAACAACCAAAGCTTGATACCCCGCTGAGCCTGAAAAGCCCCGAAAAGTCTAACGCTTCCTGGTTTTACGTATAAAAATTATCCGGGGTCCTTAGGCTTAATTTTAACCCAACTCAGCTCAATCAGTATTGAGATTTTAATCCAAATTTAATCCGCTCTTGAAAAACTTTGCTAAAAAATCTTGCTTATTGATATACCTCACTGCGCAGGGCTTTAAAGCTTAATAAAATAATCATAATTGTGCAAGTATGATTACTTTTGAGCACTGTAGCGTCTACTACTTATATACCTTCCAAGAAGTTAATGTTCCAAAAATCTGATTTAGAACAAGAAGTAATGAACGCAAAAATTTAAATTCTGCATAATCCGTCTTATCAAAAGAAGAAATCTTGAATTAAAAGAAATAGTTGTGTTAATGATTAGAATTATAATGCGGGCAACTTGTACTTTTACATAACTTTCTTTTGTTGTAAAAAGTTACAAATTAAATAAAAGTTTTCGTGTCTGAGTTAAATAATTTGTAAAATTTTAGTATTTTAATTTAAGCTGTCAAAAAAGTCCTTCTTCTTTCGTTTTTCTTATTTAAAAGTTATTTAAGCCAAAAAAGTGCATTTTCAAAAACAAAGTTAGTTTAGGACCACTATTTAGAATCGACTAAAAGTACAAAAAACTTCTGTAAATAAAAACTTATTCAACAAAAAAGCTGTGTAAGTTATCTTTAAATTTATTAAATGAGAAAATCTTAGTTAATTTATGTGTAAAATAAGTTAATTTTAAAACTTGAAAGCTAAGTTACGGATTAATTTGTATTAATTAAACCTTATTGTTCTTCATTATGCAGAAGAATACACCTTTTAAGTAATTATTCAGAAATGTTCCATATAAAAAGAAGCATAAAATTTCACTTCATAATAGTATATTTACCTTGTTTTGTTTATGGGAAACAATATTATGTCAAGCAAAGTCATTTAGAGCTTTAGAACATAGTTTTAAGTATTTTAATAGTGTTCACAGATGTATAATGAAAATAACATAAACTCAAAACGTTTTAGTTTTCTATTTATGTTAAACATCGATCAAATCAGCTAAGCCGATTGGATTTTTACTCAAAACCTACTCATTGTAAATCTTTTCAAGCTGTTAACAATATAAACGCTAAAACTGTTTTTAATGTTTATCCAAAATCTTATTCAATAGACGAGCAAAAAGCATTAAGACCGGGCACAAAGGCTTCACTTAACAAGATTTAGAAGCTGTAAACTTGTTAAACGAGGTTCAAAAATTTCCATCAAAAATTACGCGGGAGTTAGACTTTTAGCTGAAACTTTACAAAAAATTTTTCTGACACATTTCAAAACAAACCCTCCCTGCTTTATGTTTACAAGGTGATTTCAAAACGACGGTTTCTGAAAATCGCTCAAAAACTGTCATTTATCATTTGCCGCCGTTTTAAAAAGCACAAATAAATTTTCTCCCATTCTATCGCTCATCACGTTGAGTTTTTTCCCAACTTTTATTTTCTTTGCAAAAAATTAATTCAAACGAGTTAATATTAACAGGAAGGCAGTATACTGATTGTTTAACGCTGCAAGCCTTATCATCCTCTTCATCATCTCAAGCGGCGTTAAAAGCTTTTCCACTGTCAATAGATTGCTTGCAAAGACAAAAAAAAAAGCTTATCCGCTACAGCTCTTAAAATATTCATTTCTGATCACTGCTGCTTTCTGATCACCTCGTTCTATAAGATACCCCTTATATTATCCAAGGATTTCTCATTATTCTTTATGTTATCTCATTATTAAACACTTTGATGAGATTTAGGGCTTAATATCCTTGGACTTGTTATCAGTAGAAACAGCGCTTTAGCATCGCCCGACCGAGAGTGCTTATCTTATCAACACGTTTTTCGTGGCCGACTCAAACCACCTACAGACAAATTTTTTTCAGAGCTTTTTCTACAAGTGCTGGCGCCAAGGTAAGGCTGAAAGGATGTTGCATTTGTGTGAGGGAGTATTGAGGTGAAAGACAATAAAAATTGCTGATAGTTTGTGTACTGGTAATCTGCACCTTAATTTTGTATTTTACTTACTTTATTGTGAATAACGATTTTAGTGATTGTTTTTGCTTATTTTATGACCAACATACAATCAACAAAACATTTAGGCGATTTTAGAGATCTTTTCTGTATAAAATATACATAATAATAATTTAAAATACTCCGAACTATGTACGTGAAATTTCGGTAAACTTTTGCAAAATTTTACAAACATAGTGTTTCATAACTACGTCACTTCATGACGACAAAACTCTTTAATCTTAAAATTTTACAAAATATGTTCTCGTGTACAAAACCATTTAAACACAAGTTTATAACTATTCTTGTTGATCTTTATTGTTTTTGAAAATTAACAAAATCTGTATTGTTATTATACATAAAATGGTTATAAAGAAGTTAAATTGAAAAAATAACTTTATTAATGTATTCAAAAACTATTTGATATTTCACTATTATATACTTTTTGAAAAACTGTTAGTGATAACATTCTTGAGTAAGAATAAAATGATTAATTATAGTATTGTAGTTAAATAGTAGATTCAAAATAATATTTTTAAAATATTTTAGTTAGGCCTAAACATTTTCAGGCCTGATAATTGTTATTAAAATAAGCTAAGTATAGAAAACTAATTTAATAAGGCAAAACATCAAAATAAACGTCTCAAAATTAAAAAAATAAATTGAAAAAAATATTCTTGTAGTCGTTTAAGTTATATCTTCTAACTTTCGCTTAATACGTTAAAGCTTAAATTCTAAAAAGCTCAAATTTTGGTTTACTTTCACAAAAAACCAAAAGCTCAAATCGGGGTTGCTTACACAAGCAAAAATTTTCTGCTTGTACGAACGTTGTTTGAAAACTTTAAAACCAAAATCTGAATAATTTTTGAGCACGAACGTAGTAGGTTTGTTTGCACAGTAATTTTTGCACCGCCAAAATTTCAAAATCCTCAATGTTAAAAATCTATTAGCAAATGTTTCAATGTGATCGAATGAAGTTTGAGTTTTAAAAGGATTGTTTGTGAGTTTTACTTAAATTAGCTTAAGTTTTAATTTTTTTTCAGGGTTAATAAAACAAAACAAACTAAGTAAACAAACAAACAAACAAAAAAAAAAAACAAACTAGAAAATAAAAGAAGGAAGAATTTACAGTATATAAAATAAAAATAAGCGTTTTTTAATTTTTATCTATAACAAGCCTAAAAATAAACGTGAGTAAAAAAGTTTCAATTGACACAACTGACGCCAATCTATTGTTAATCAATAATTATTAAAACCAAAATGCTTTAAAACCCTGACCCGCTTTACAAGAAACAAACTAAATAGGGGTCATTTCAATTATCCGTCGTAATCTTGATTTTAAACCCCCATTTCGCCACGCCAACCCCACATCGCACCTATTAGTCGCGCATGAGCGATTTCGGCAAACGAAAAAGTGTGAAATATCCAATTTATTGAAGTTTTTCGCCTCTAATTTATTTATCTGTTCGAAGCGAGCTCTGTTGTACAAAAGTGCGAAACGACTTTTTCCTCTTTTTATTTTACCATTTGTCTAATCTCGTAAAATTTTCGGAGCGCGAGGGATCTAAAGGGATTTGACCTGAGCAAGAGAAATTCTCCAGGCCAATCAAAAAGCCGCAAATTGCAGGCAAATTTAAATCCTTTGAAAATTTTCGACAATGCGGTTATTTTTTGTGATTTCGGGTTTTTGTGAGCTGGTAATTGCCTTGCAATAAAACAGAACTTGTGTTTGTTATGTTAGATTAAAACGTTTATTTTTAGTTAAAGTTTATTTTGTTTTCTGAATTAGCTTTGAAAAATTTACAAACGTAGTTTTTGTTAAAAACTATTTTTAGAAGAAATTTCTAGTCAAATGCTGGGGTTTATCAAATAAGGTAAAACAATTTTTATTTTTTTTACCTCTAACGTCGTTTTTAAAATTTGGTGATAATGGTTATTTACTAAAAATATATTTTATTAAACAATTAAGTTTTGTTAAATTAAATTATTGCAAAGCTTAAGAGCTTATAGTTCATGGCTTAAAAGTAAGACTTATAGTTTATGTTTGTGTTTTAAATTAAATTGAAATTTTTTGTTTCCTGCTTTGAATTTACAAGCGCTATTTAATTTCAATAAAACTACGTGTGCATTTCGAGTAAACAAATTAAACTTAGTTTCAATGTCTTTAGAATGCTTATTAAAGTCTTTGTTATAATTAATTTGTTATAACCAATCTTTTTCGTCTTATAAAGTTTTTGTATTAATTTTCTTACAAGTACTGTTTTTATAATTTAATTTTAACAGTTAAAGTTTCGTTTTTAAAAATTTCAGTTTTTCAACGATTTTTATAACTTTGATAAACTTTTTAAGGAAAATTCTTTAGGAAGTGCTTTTTTAACAGTTTGTGAGAGACGTTTAGTTCAAATAAACTTTTTAATAAATTTCTAACTTTTTACAAAACATCAGTTAACTATTAAAAAACAAGTAATTTTTTTTTTAATTTTAATTTAAAAGTTTATTTATAAAAGTATTAAATGTTCCATAAAAAACTTGACAATAGCTTCGTAATCGATCATGCGTGGTTATATATAACGTTTTAATTATTTTTTCTATCTTTCTCTCAAATCTTATAAAAGAGTAGTCTCTGTCCTAGGTAGCTGTCAAATTTGCACGGGCGTACAAAATTAAACTAAGACAACTTTGCTCGAGCAGACAATTTTGCATGAAAACATTTATGCACGGGTTCACTTTTTTTATACTTTAACTGCTACCCCTAACCCTCGCTCGGTCAGTAACTTTTTTTTTCGTTTTGTTTTTTTATCAATTTATCTTTTAGAATTTTTCTGTTTTTTCTATGTATTCTTTTTTGTCTTTAATTTACTCTTGTGCAATTTTTTAGCTCATGCAAAATTGACGCTTCGTGCAAAATTTATCTTTGTGCAATTTTTCCCCTCTGTGCTACAGCATTAAAATTCAAAAGGCTTTTGATTAATTATATAGTCAAATATTTACAATTTATGAATGATGGACTTTTAGGCTGGTTTTTTTAATATTTTCTTAACTTAAGGTTTTGTTTTTTATATTTTCTTCTACTACTTTAAATTTAATTGACATATAATAGAAAGATATCTTAAAGTTACTGCTATAAAACATTTAAAGATTTTTTTTTGAAATAACAATGATAATAAAAACTGATAACCAACCTGTAAAAACAGCTCAAGCTATTTATTTCAAATATGGACATAATATGTGTTTAATACAGACATTAATAAGTAGCAAAAGAAGTTAACAACTGCTTTTAAACGTGGTAAGAAGTATATGAAATCATTAAGTTATGCTGAAAATATAGTTTGTTTTAGTAACGGAACTAGAAACAAAAATTATCAAAAATTGTTATTGTTACAAACTTAGAGACTGAATTGTTTTCAATTTATCTTTAAAAAAATCATTTTTAGCTTTGTAAAAATTATCATAGTTAAGACATTACCTGTTTTTAGGTTTGTCGTTTAAAGTTCAATTTAGTCTATTAAAAACGATAAATAAAAAGTTTTGTATATATATGGGTAAAATATACATAATTTTATGTTTTTATATAACTGCTAACAGTTATTTAAGGTTTTCATAACATTTTGATAACTATCTATATTTAATCTTATTTATAAGAACTTTTTCGATTTTTAAATATTTTTTTAAACCTAAACTGTCTTCAAAAAAAAGTAGACAGATTAAGTTCTCATAATAAACACTTTGCTATTTACATGCTTAAAAAACTTTAAATAAACTCTAAAATAACATTCATTACTTCTGACACATTTAAAATCAAAAACCATATAATATGCTGGAGAAATAGTTTTTATACAAAAATATGTGTTTGTATTCATTAGTTTTTTAGAACTTAATTATACACTGAAGGTTTAAGCCAATATTATTCTGTATAGTGTTACAAAAAAATTAGTTTACTTAAACTAGTTTACTTTTTGTCTACTTTTACGTGCATTACAAGTATGAGAAAACGCGAACAAAAATCTGAGCATAATAAACAAGTAGAGTTTAAACTCGATGAACTTGTATTTTTGATTTTATGATCTGTTTCCTACTTTCTCTGATGTAATATTTTAGCTTAAAGTAGTTTCGTTTGAAGTATTAAAGATGTCACGCTCTCTTACAATACACCTGTCAACAGCTGATTCACTTAAAGATTAAAATTTTTAAATTCATAAACGTGAGATTTCGAAACTGTTAGATTTGTTTGCAGTTTTCCGAACTTTTTAAAAATGTTTGGTACAATAATAAACTAAATTGTTTTTTTATGCCTTCTTTTATTCGAAACAAAACATAGTTACGTAGTAGTTTTTCTAGTAACTAAGAAGGGTTACTTAAATCGATTTGTAAGTTTTTTTTTATACTTTTTTCAAACTGACTTTGATTATAAAAAATTTAATTCAAAACAGTAGTGTGACTTGTAAAAAAGATAATTAAAAATTTTGCAACTATCAAATACTAAATAATGCAATACAAACTTTCTAAACTTTAATTGTAAATAATTACAAATATATTTAAGCAGTAAACTTCTTCAAAGTATTTAAACTAAAATACTTTATTAATTAAATTGTAGACAGTGTAGCTGTAAATTAACAGAAATTTTTAAAATTTATTTATTTATTGTTTCAACAACTAGTAGATCTAAAAAAATAATTTGAATGTAGGTTTTCTTTTATAACTAACTAACTTGTTTTACGTTTATTTTATACACCACTTTTTACACTTTACTACATTTTATAATATAGTTTTTTAGGTTGTTTTTTTGTACTACATCTAATTAGTGTGTTATACTCTAGCTCTTACCTTTTAAAAAACATTTTAACTAGTATGACCGTTAAATTTTTTTTAATTTATTTATAGAGATCTACCTATTAAAAATATAATCTTTTTAATATATTTGTTGTATTAACAAAATACTAATAAAATATATTGTTAATAGTATTAAACTTAACATTAACTCTATTACTACTTAATTTTTTTTTTAACATAGAGATTTCAGCGTAAATTTGATTTACTAAAGAGTTATTTTGTTTATTTCTTTGAAGTGTTTTTTAAGTAATTTTTATCATTAGTTTACTTTAAAACAGTAAAACCCTTTAATGCAATTATTTCTTATAGTGCAATGAATTAAATATATTATGCATTAGTTAAATAATGACAAAATTAAACTGATATTATTATTATTATATTGTTTATTGTGCAATGTTGGACTCAGGCATCAAAACCTGAGCCACTTAAACAGGACACACAAAAAGAGAAAAAGAAAATAAACTTATATTCAAAACTTTAAGATAAATTATACATATATATATATACAAACATAATTTAAATGGAAACACAAAGTTAAACACAATATGATAAACAAATGAACTATATTGAAAATTCAGTTCAAAAAATTCAAATTTATATATTACTTAGTACACACAGTAAAGAAGTTTGTCTAAAATCATGGCTTATAAAACAATATTCATAACTACAATATATATCATAAAGTTTTTAAAGTTTTCAGTATAAAAATTTACTTGTATGTGACGTGAGTTTTAAAAAATTACCGAAATTACTGTGAATTTAAGCAATTGCAAAACCACTTTAAATAACATTAAAGCTTTTTAACAAGACAAGTGATGTTATCAGCTTTAAAATAACATGCATATTAAATTCTTAAGTATTGTTGTAGTAAGCTATATTTCTAAAAATACACACTTGTTTATATGAAATCTTTTGTTAAAAATATCCAAACATATATTAAAATTACTTTATTTTTCTTAAATAGTTTTTAAGTTCTAAGAAAAACGAAGCAACTAAAGTTAAAGTATTATAAAAATTCTATGCAACTGAAGTAAAAGTTTCAAAAATTTAACATGTGTAATTCCCAAAAGTGTGTTTTATCATAATGCATGGTTAATTTCTACTAGGTAAAGCTTTATAAAAACAAATTAATGAGGTGATCTATTTAGCATCATTCACCGTGTCTTATACAAACTACGCTTATTAAGCACTTTTATAAAATAAAAAATAGCATTGATCACAGCTAAGTTTTATAATTTTAAATATTAATATATTCTAAACTTATAGACGTACTAACTTATAAACAGTTGTAGAAAACAAAAGTTTATTTTTGTTTATTAAAGTTATATATATATATATATATTATAATATAAATGCTTTTAAAGTACATACTCAACAAAACTCCATTACAAATAAAAACAAGTTTTATACAATTACTTGTCTATCTAATTAAAGTTTATGTTTGCTTTTGTTATTAGTTTCACATTATAAATTTTAAGTTTCAAAACTTATAATGCTCAAAATTTTTACGATAAGACTACAAAATAAGAAAAAAGAAGTACAAGTCTACAGAAACTAAAATTTCTAATAATATTTTAACTGAGGTATTTGTTAAATAGCAAGTTAATAAATTATTGAAGCATTTTTAACAATACTACGTAGTTTTATTAAATTTGAACTTATGTCTAATAAACCTAATACAAAACTTAATAATATTTGATGATAAAATCTACGTTTTACTAGTGAACATTCTAAAAGTACATAAGCTGTATATCTCAACAATGGATAATATTTTTGTTTAGTGTAAAACAGTTCCGGTTTTAAACATTATTAAGTAAAATTTATAGGACTTTATTGATTTTTTTTTAGAGTTACATCCATCAGTACAACATTTTATTTTTATTAAACACTTTTAGTAACAAAAGAACAATTCAAATATGAATTTATAATTTATACATATTTAGACCACAGCAAAACTACTATTCTAAAGTCGAATAAGTGATTTATAAACATAACAATAGCAAAATAAATGAGCACATGTACATAAGTAAGTATGACTTTTTTATTTGCTAGCAAAACTTTGAATTTTGTAAAATACTTCTCTAAAAGATAGAGTTTTTGTTGACAAGGTTTACAATATGAGTAATTAGCGCGAATAATTTTTTTTACGTCAATTAAAAACTATAAAGCAAATCAATAATATTAGTTTGATTTGAAAATACAAAAATAAAATCATCAACACTCTTAATGATTTTTTTTTAAATTAGTTTACTTATTTAAAAAATTCTTAATAAAAACTTTATAAAACTCAAATTCTAATTCAAGACCAAGGTAAACGTTTTATTTAAGATATTTTAATTGATCATCTAAAATCAATATCAAAACTGTGGCTGTTTTAAAATGCAAAGTTTTTAAAACTATTTTGAACCATGATAGCGAATTAATTTAAAGTTTAAGTTCAAATTTGAATATTAGAAACTTTCAAAAAAATTAACAAAATTAGTTTTGTAGTTTAAGTTTTAATAAATCCAACACAATAGTACCACTGTTTTAGTAAATTTAGTTATAGTTATACCATAAAATCTTGTTGTTATAATGTTTTTTACTTAGCTTTTTTACTAAAGCTTACTAACGACTGAATATACTATTGATTCTTTTAATGATTTCACATTTTAAATGTATGTAGCTCTGCTTTGGATTTTGTTTAACTAACATCTAGCAAAACAACAAACGTTTAAACAATTAATTGGTGTATACACAAGTTATAACGTTTTAGCAAAGGTTTTTGAAAGTGTTTTTTTTTTACAAAAAAAATAAAAACTTTGTTTTTTTATAATCCAATAGTTGATAGTTACAATACAAATCAATAATATGTTAATTATTAAACAGATGCTGATTTTAGATGAATTTGCAATGTGTTAAGTAAGTAATATTCTAGCTGAAAAGAATGTAAAACCTATTCTAAATAAACTAATTTTATGTGTAATCGTATAGGTGTAGTATGTTTTTTTGTAATAGTTAGTTTTTACTTTATTAAAATAAGCAGCACAGTTCATACAAGTACAACGAGTTTGTATTAGTAGTCGCAATATAACAGTAATACATAACTTGAATGCTTGATTGTTTCAAGTGTTTGTTGTAGCTGAGTAGTTAATTGATTTTCAATAATAAAAACATTAAGCTTATCATAATTTGTGATAAGACTTTTTTTTGTTAAATAAACTTACAAAATTTCTAACTTTTAGTTCTAAAATGTGTTTTTTATATCAGGCGGGATATTGTGTATAACTTTAGTAGCTCTAAGAATTATATAAAAAATAAAATCGTAAAAAAACTAGTTTTGTATAATTTCAAAAACCAGTCATCAAAACAAGTTATAGCAAAGTTATTTTCTATCTTTTTTATTGCAATATATTTTCTTTTGTTTTAAAAACAAAAGTAGTTCAGGCTTATTTAATCAAATGCCGTATTTATTATGAAGTAAATTCTTATAACCTAATAATTTATCATAAAGTTGCCATTGTAATTACTAATCTGTCGAGCTATTGTAATGAAACAAGCTAGAACATTCAAGTTATATTATAAATTATAAACAATATTAGGCCATTTTATTTCTTACAAAAGAAAAATTTTTTAAAGACAAAATATTAAATTATCTTAAAGTTGTTTTCCGTTTTATTTTATTTTTTTCATATCTTTTTTCATTTTTGTGTTTTTTTCCTCAAGCAAAAATTGACCCTTTGTACAAAATCGTCTTCGTGCAATGTTGTTCCTTCGTGCAATTTTGTGCTTTCGTGCAAATTTTGCTTCGTGCATTTTTTTGCGCTCGTGCAAATTTGACTTCGTGCAATTTTGTGCACGCGTGCAATTTAAACCCGTTCCCATTTTATGTAGTTCGTTTAAGATTTTGTTGATGAAGGACACTTTTTAAAAAGTTAGTCTTAGCACGTGTATTAAAATAAAATCAACAGTTTACTACCATTATAGATTCATTTTTTATATACGTGTTATGTATTTTTGATGCTTTAAACTTACTGGGCTTTAAATTTATCGAATTTTACTATCTTAAAACTAAACCTACTGAGTTATTGTAAAATATAATAAATTAACTTGATTAATGCATCAAATACTGCAGTTGATACTTAACTCAATCAAAATGTTATCGTGAATAATCTTTGATGAAGATAAAAATTAAAGCATTTCGGATAGTGTTTTAAAATTTCAAGAGTTTTAACAGAAGGCTTACTTGATTTATGTTGCTAATTGAAAACAGATGTTAACTTGTTACTTTGTTGTGAAAAAACCTTAATTTTTATAGATAGTCTACCAAGATAACCTTTTATTGTTGTTGGAATTTCTAAGGTAAAATTTTACTTATAAAAAAAATCTTAAGTTATATGTAAAAGAAAATTAAATTCTAATATTTTGATAAAAATTAACGTAAATTTTGTATATTCACATGATATAATTAATTTTCGTTTAAAATATCTGAACAAGTTAATAATTTACTAATTGTGCATTTTACTAAAATAAAGAGTTTTATTATGATTTAAAAAATTGAAAATTGAAATTTTTAAAAGCAATTATTTGGCTTTCACTGTAGCAAAAGTTAATAAAATTTGTACTTTATAGCAATAACATAAAATTCAAAGACAAACTATACAAGTTTTTTTTTTTAGTTTAAAAACAACGAAAACAGTTGATTAAGAACTTATATTTCTGTTAAATATCTAATGTTTGTTAAATAATTTAAACACTTACTTATATTTAACTTATATGTCTTTAGCGTTTTATTTTTTAACCCAATGAAATTTTTTTTGTTATATATTTCACATTAAACTCACATTAAAACAAATTCTAAAATCAGTATTTTATAAAGAATAAAAAACTTTGAATTATTGTTTTAGTTAAATAAAAATAAACCAGAAATAATATAAATTATAAAAGTAGTAAAAATTTATATATGTTATGACTAGTACTGTAGATGTATTTTGTTCCGTCAAAAACATCTTATGCTAATTTTTGAAACGCCTCACAGGAAGTTAAAGCAAACTACGTCATGATTTTAACTACGTCATAAAAAGAAAGTCGGAGGTCACTAGTAACTTGCAATTTTACCATCAATTTTTTCGTCAGCGGGTCGCCATAGCAACTCAATCTTTTTTGCGCTTATACATGACATTTACTGTAGAAGAAATGATTAATTTAAAAAATAAAAAGTTTGTATTTGAAATGAATAAAAAAAACACACCAGGTATGAGTTGTTTAAAGCTATTTATAACTGTCAAAATTAAAATGTTTATAATTTTTAAGGTTATAAAATGGTTTGAAATGCATAAAGTTTTTAAATTAAGTATTGAGTAAAAGTTCTTCAAACATAACTAGTTAAAGCTATTAAAAACAAATATATAAAAAAAGAAAGTTGTGCTTATAAACCTTTACAAAATATTAATTATGTTTCTTTGTTTTTTTTTACCTAAAAATAAATATTTGGTCTTTTGATAAATTTAAATAAACCAAACGAATTTAGCTATATGGATCAAAAAATAAGCTTATTACTAGGAAACTTTTCTTTTTAATTAATTACAGTTTAGTATGATACTTTTACAGAAAAACAATAGCTAAAAAATTTTTACATAGCTTTAAACTATTCAAAAGCTTTTCTTACATGTAACTATAAAAACCACACAAATGCAAGGTATTGTGTTGACCAAACGACAATTAAATGATTATCCAAGCTAATGCAAGTGAGTTGTCAACTTTGTAAGATAAATTAGAAGCAAATTAGTCTTCTAAGAACAAATATCAAAGATCATCTTTTTTGATTTATGTTGCTAATTACAACCAGATGTTACCTTTACAGAAATAAAATTAATTAGATTTATTTTTTTTAATGAATTTTGAAGTTGTCTTATTAGAATGAATACTATTGTTGGTGCTTGTCATAAAACTTAAATAGCTCAAAAAAATAGACAAAAAAGTTTCAAATCTGCTTATTACGAATAAACCTTTTAATTTTATGAAGCCAAAGATTATTTTATAGCGTGTATAGTATAAGGTGATTAGCAATTGGTTTAACGAAGTTCAGTAAAATTATTGTAACGAGTAAAATATTAAATAATAACCCACTAATGCTTCAATTTTAAAATAAATATAAAATAAACCATTTTTCTTATTATTCTGCAAAACATATTTGTATAATACTTATGTTTTATATTAAACTAAGATAAATTAAGCGGCATAGCAATTATTATTCTACCAAAATGATTTAAACAGCAATAAATTGATTACTAAAAAAGTTAACATACTTTTTAGCATTTAACAACTAGTTTATAATAGTATAGAAAAAAAAAACACAAAGTAAGATTTCAAAAAACTTTACAGGTTAAGTTTTTTTTATATATGTTATGTATTGAATAAAGTTTATAGATTAAACTGAATTTATTTGATGTTGTTTGTTTATACATGGAGCACAAATTGATGAAAGATTTTAAAGACTTAATGTTTAATTAATATACATATTTTTAGAAATATATCGAGGTTAACATTTAATAAGTATCAAAAATTTTCAAGGTTAATTATAGAATTAATTATAATCTTGTTTTCTACAGTATTAAAGCTACTATATTTTTTTTTTCTTCAACAAGTTTTCATTATTTAAATTTGATTAAATTTTATGAAATATAGCCTTGAAAATTAATAGCTGTGAACGTGTATAATTCTGAACGTATACAATTTAACATTGATGTAAATGTAAACATTTTTTATGAATTTAAGTCACGATTCTAATTATTTTTGGCCGTAGCAACAACACCAACCTTTGTTTCAGCATAAACATATATTATTTATTTTAACATGAGTTTAAGCGTTTAAATATCTTAACTGCAATATTTCTAGATGGTTATAAATAGTAGTGTGTAAGTGAAAAAAATGTGTATTTTAAAATACGTCACATAAACTTTAGAGTAAACATTTAAATATCAAAAGCTATTTTATATAAAAAAGTAAAATACTTAACTTGGTTAAAACTCAATTGATGCAATTTAATTTAGATAATAAAGATTTTACTAAAATTACTAAAAATTAGACTAAAATTAGAAGGATAATTTTAAAACAAAATGTTTGTTGACTTGTAAATTGTCTTTTTAAGTTAAAAAACCTATCATAAATCAATAAAACTAGTTTACTGTGAGTTTACTGAGTATTAAAATTTGAACACAATTTTTTATATATTATGCAAACATTTTGCTTGTTATGTTCAAAACACATTGTAGTTTAGAAAATTTCTTGAAACAAGTTTAATTTTAATAGCTCAAGATTAACTTGAGCCTTTTTAACATATTACATTTATTAAATCTACAATAAACTGCTGCGCACAATATACATTAGTTGTTTAAGTTAAGGATTTGCTTAAAACAATTTGAATTGCAGTTTATTAACTTTTCTTTTGTTTTTTGTCTCGTAAAACTATTTTATAGATTTTACGACTTTTATTGTCTTTCTCTCGAGTTTTCTAAGTAAACATAAATCTTTACTGCATTTATTGTAAGAAAAATTGCATATTTTAGTAAAGAGCATTAAAGTTAATGTTTAATCAATTTTAAGCTGTACAATAATTAGTTTTAATAGATAATTATACAAAAATTAACCTTTTTCAATGAATTTTAAATATTATATATTATTTGTTTCAAAAAACTAAAATAAAATAAACTTCTAACTTATACTAAAAAAAAGTATTTATTTTATTTCAATATTTATATAGTTTTTATGGTTAACACTTAGTTTTAAATATTATTGAAACAAAAAGTTAAGTTTTTGAGAAAGAACTACGTCTAAATTTGCAATAAAATGAAATACTCCTATAAATTTCAGTCGCACTATGTTATTGTTTATTAAAGAACTCAACTATTTATAAATTGCTTAGCTCTTACTTTTAAATTGATTTAATCCAATTGAATTTATTGTCTTAAAATAATTTTAGCAGTTAAACAAATAAAATAAGTACTTGCATTTCTATTTGTAATGATAAAATGTTTCATAAAAATAAGTTTTTTTAATTAAGTTAAAGAAAAAGGTATAAAATGTGCTTTTTAAAAGATTTAGCATTGAAAGAGACTTAAATACTTATTTCTACACGATAAAAAACTGCTAAAGACAAAAAGAATGTATAACGAATTTTAAGCATTAAGTACCTTATTTATATAAACATTCATTTCAAATTTTTTTTTAAGTTTGTTTATCGTCTAAATCGTATTTGCTGATGGCATACCTTGCTTTATGGACTCATGAACATCAAACATTGATTTTATCAAGGCAAAATAATCTGTTTGAAATAAGCAGTTTGCTTTTATAAAGAACTGTATTATTAACAAAGCTGACATAAAATTTATGTTGAACCTGGGAACTAATGTTGATAGTGAACAAATGAGATTAAATTGTTTATTAATGATGAATTTTATTATTTTATCAAGTTTGAAATATATAAACATACTTTTAATAGAAAAATTATAACACTATTTCAGTTAAAAATATATATTTTTATAGTTATGCTGGCAAATAGTTTTTTATAAACTTTTTTGTTGGTTTAAAGCTTTTAGATACTTAAATTCTTTAAAAGACTTACTTTTATGAATTTAATTAATCAAACAAATTTCTGCAAACTAAACAGCTGAAGTTAACCTTTTTTTATATGGTTTCATCTATTAAAAAACCTAACCATTTTTTCATTTTCAAATTATTTTAAACCTAATAGAACTCACAAACAATGAGTTTAATCCAAAATTAAGATTTGTGCTTTATTATCACGTTCAACATACTTATCAAAAAGCTTTAATACAAATTACATCTCCCTTTTTCAACAAAGTACCTGCAAAATTGAGGACAAACCTCCTGTCAAACATTGCTTTCAACGCACTCAAGCCTCATTGTATAATAACTGCAAACACCATCCGGCTATATGAAAGTTTGTTCTGATAATATCCTTGCAGGGTTCAAGTGTTAAAAAGTGGCTATTAGCGCATCCGGCCTATGAAGAGTGTTTAAATGAATATTTCCAAGATTGTTTACTTTTTTGCTTAAAAGTTTGGAGATAGGTGCAAAATTTGAAAGGAAATTGTTAAATGTTAAGTTATACACCCGGATTTTTTTGCGTGTAGAATGTATCAGATTTTGTTTTAATATAGTGTAATTTTAGTCAAAAAGGTAAAACTAAAAATATAACCAATGACCTCCAGAAAGTTAAATAGTTTTAATAAAACCAATGTTATTTTATTTATATAATTCTCTTGTAAAACATGTTCTTGTTCACCAAAAGAATTTCACATAACAGTTGTTTAAGCAGAAATACGTTTGAGTTTATTTTTTCATCATTTTGAACTTCAAAGATGACATAAAGCAATTTAGACAAACAAATTTTATTTTAAAACTGAGCTTTACGTGCTGCTAATTTTCAAACTATAAATTTTACAAAAATATTTTCACACGTATAAGTTTTACTCAAAATAATTAGTATTCTTTGTTTGAAAACCATCACGTTTGCTCGTTTATAGCTGATTAAATATTTATAACATCTGAAGTTTTTTGTACGTGTTGTTTATTTATTTTTATTTACTTTTTTATTATAGTGATAATGATTTTATAAATCATGTGCTTTAACTATTCTATTTTTTTTAAGCCTATGATTCTGAGTTTTATCTACTGATAAAAATGATTGATCAAGTAAAAAAAATGACCCCGAAAATTTGAACTAGTAAAAATAATGACCAAGATATGTAGTAACAAGAAAAATTAATTATTCTCAAATTAATAAATCTTTAGTTTTGGTCCTTTTGCGTGATTAAAAATATTACACGAATGTAAAATAAATATAAAATAACAATAATAAAAATACTGACAAAGAGTAAGGGTTAAGAATAACATAGATATTAAAAAAATAAAATAAATATGAAAAAATTAATGGAGTTAAAAGTAATAAAAATAAATACTAGGTAAAGGAAAAACTGACCATGGGTAGGGTTAGGGGTAACAATGATAGTTAAAAAATAAATATATAGCAAAAGAATAAATAGATCAAGTAAAAAATTGACACCAAAAGTTTAAAAAAGTAAAAAAAAAACATATTTTTTTTTTTATATAAATAATAAGCCTTGGGTCTTTTTTAACTTGATCCAAAATGTTAAAAATAAAAGTTCAAAATTACAATTAAATTATTATACTCATTACTATTATACTCAGCACTGATTAACAAACTAATAAATCTACATCAATTAGTTTTGTTTGTAGTTTAAAACAAAATCGCTTGTAGCCTTCCTTTGTGTATTTTGAAATAATTTTAACTACTAGCCTATTAAATTTTACATGAAAAAATTTCAAACGAAAGTATTAGCTTTCATTTTTAATTAGCTTTTCCAATTATAATAAATACAAAATTGTCAAAATTTAAATATGTTCTGCTTTATATAGTTTACAGAAGTGAAACTAAATCATAAAATGTTTTTTGAAAACTTAACAACAAACCTAATAATCCAACAAAAATTTATTTATTTAGTTGAAAACAAATGACCCTAGTATATTTTTGATAACGTTTATGTTCTTGAACAAATAAAAACTTAATTCGTGTATCTGTAATTAAAATTTTTTTAAGGTAATTCAAAGTTTTTAATTCAACTGTTTTAAAGTATTAATATACATTAATAAATAAATAAGTTATGTCCTTAGACCAAAATTGTTGATCGCCTTTTTATTGTCAATAAACTGTACGATAAAAATTGTTCTTTTGTTTAACACGAAAAATGCAACAAAATAATTATAAATCTAGCTAATTGAAAAGAAAGTCTGCATTAAGTTTTAAATTAATTATTGTATTTTCATTACTGAATAGATAAAAACAAAAGATCTGTTGATGAGAAAGCTTATTGCGAATTAAGACAAATGCAAAATAGATGCTTAAAAAGATTACCAACTTCAAATTAACTTATAAATTCGAGTATTTTCTAAATGTGTTTGTTTTTAATTAGTCTAAGGTCAGATAGGTTTTCCTATTAAAATTTTAATTGATTGTTATTTGTTTTTGCCTTTCGTAATAAGCAATAATCGTAGCAAAAAACTTAAAATGCATTGGGTCTACAGGATATTCAAAACATGTACAATCAATTTAAGTAAATTAAATTGCAAATGATATCCCCGAAATACTTTTAAAATTTTAATAAACCTTTTTAATCTCGTTAAGGGAGCCAAACTTCGGTTTTAAAATAAAGTAGGCTGAAAACTAAAAAAAGACAAGTTTAAAGTCAATAAATGAATAAAAATGCAAAAAAATAAAACGGATATAATTATGAACAATTTTTTGCTACTTATATATATTAAATAGTTTTATTAGTGGTCAAGTAAAAACTGGTCAAGCAAAATATAATAAATCAAATAACCTCGAATAAAATTTTGTAACAATTGTACAACTTCAAAACAGTAAACAATTAATATAAAATTAAACTGCTCAACTTAAAGTTCAAACCACTGATTTTGTGAAAATTTGTATACACAAACATAAACCCGAAATTTACTAAAATATACACAATTAAAACAGTGGCAAAGGTGTATAGAAAATTACAAAGTGAAAAGGAAATATAAAGTTACAAATATAAGACAGCGTGAGATTTTATTTTTCACACGAATATAATGTACGTGCAAAACTCCTAAACTTTTAAAGTTATTGAAAACTTTTAATTGTTTTTGTGGCAGTGAACTTATTTTTCCGCGTTGTTAGGTTTGTGGGAAACAAGGGTTGATTAAAAGCTAAAAATGAAGTATTTAGCAACTATTTTAAGCTTAAATGAGATTTTTGTGATCATTTTAAGTAATTTCGTTCAACAATTTTATTGTATTAAACAAAGAAAATAAAATGAAAAATTAAATCTATATTTTCTGATTTTTAACAATGTAAACTTAATACTTACTTAAAATAAAAACTATCATATTAAACGTTTCTTAATTAATTACCTTTTCCAATTTGAAGGTTTCATCACATAGGTATTTATCTAAAATTCAATCTAATGATAGTTTTTATTTAAAACTTGTTATTGAAAAGTTGGCTACTCTTTTAAAACTTACCTTGATTATTTGGTTACTTTATCAAATCCATTTAATTTAAAACAATTTTTTGCTTAACAACGGCATCTAAATAACCGTGAAGAATCGTCTAAAATAAATTCCCCGCGCGCAATCACACAAATATGACGTCACAAAGATTCTGCGGAAAACTTTTTCACAGGCCAGCTGTGCAAACTTTTATTTATCAACAAAAAGCGAAAGTCGCTGGGAATTAACAATTACTCGCAACAGAGCTCATGCTAATGCGCAGTGAAAACACCGCCAAATTTCGAGAGATCTTTCTTGAAGAGGCTTTGTGTCAAAATTCAACCAATTTTCTTTGCAAACTGTTTCTGTTGCTGTAATCTGAGCCTGATTGTAACAGTTTAGTTTAAACAAATTTAAACATTTTTCCTCGAAAACTATCTTTGATAATATAAAGTTACACTTCTTAACTGAAACAGTTATTGTAAAGTACTTTATTGCATGTTTAGTTTTTTGAGTTTCAACTTTCTGAATTCTATAAATCAAAGCAAAATTTATTTAGAAAACTTTACTAAACTTAACCAAAACATATTTTAAATAATTGTTTAACTGTTTTTTATCGATGCCAATTTTCAAAAAAATTGTGTAGTGTAATTTTAATAACCCAAGAAAATCTAGTATTGTATTAAAAATTGATTGATTAGTAAACTTGTCAAACTACATGCATGTTAAACATTATAAATTTCATCCTGTACATACTATGTAATCTTTTAAAAGCCTTGATTTGCGTTTAATGTTAGTATTCAAAAGTAGATTACCTTGATAATTAACTAATTAACAACCTTTACGAGCTTTAACACTTTTTAAACATTACAAATACTTCTCTTGCACCAAAAACAAACTTTAAGTTGGGTTTTAAATTTTGTTTTTAGCTAATTAGTTTGTTAATTGATTGATTTGTTAACTTGTTAAAATACAAGGTTTATTTTATTTTACAAATTTTTTGTTGTTTTATTTAAAAAATCTAACAAAAATAACACTTCACGGATAATCTGCATTCACAATCATTATACATCCAAGCTCTAACAAACGAGAAAAATAACCAAACCTTTCCAAAGTTCTACTTTAAGAATTTTATTACAATGTTACGCTTAAAATTTACTTGGTACTGAGATAAAGTTTACAAGCAATTTTTGCTGCTACGTTTTGAAAGTATAAAGTATAAACAGTTATAAAGTAAAGTCGACTACTTTGAAGCTGATTAATTGTAAGTCCATCAGGACGATACGCCGTAGACTGATGGTTTTGTTGCATCAACGACAATGTGTTTCCACGAAAAACATAAAATGTTTTGGATAAACTGTAAATCAATTAAATTTGCATTACTAAAAACTTATTTATTGCAAAGAAATTCGATAACCTCATTTATAAATTATAATTAATTTTTGCATAAAAAATCTTATGATTGATTGTTAGGCTATAAACTTGCGCAAAAGTACAATGACTCAATTGGCTTTTGAAAAAAGTTATAAACTTTGAGATAATTTTACTTAAAGTTTTATTTAAAATATTTCACTTGATATCAATTATAACACCAAATATTCGGATAAAATGTTTGAAATTTCTACAACTGAATAATTCAACTAAATAAAAGTGCAAAAACTAAGTGCAATCTAGCAAACTATTTGAATTTAATACCAGACAATTTCTCAATCAGATCACAATTGAGGAGTCGCAGCCATGAAACCACAAAACTTTTTGCAAAACACAACAGAGTGGTGACAGCACAACTTCAGGAGAGACTCCTCAACTGAGCGAGACAAATCGGTTCGACGTGCTGATGTTACGTCACAATCAATTTATTACGTCACAACTGATGATTGTCACACCGATCTCACAACGCTTGAAATTCGTTATTCAATTTTAAAAATGAAGTAGTTTTTTGCTACATAAACGTTGTAGTTTGTATTGAATATTTGGTAATTGTTTTTTAACTTTTAATACTGTTAGTATTTATACAAGGTAGTATTTTTTCTAAACCTAAAGCATTACTTCATGTGCAATATGATAGATTTTTTCCAAAAACCTTTATATAAGTTATGATTTAAAGCTTACAGCATTACTATAATTCTAAAATTAATTCAGTTTTTGTCAAGAAAAAAAAAAACATGCTAATATGTTTTGTAATATACTTGATCTGTTTTTTTCAAATAAAGTCGTTTGTATGCTAATTTGTATATAAACATATCAGTTTTACTAAGTTTCTACTTATTTTAAGTTTAAAGTTACTGTGGCTTTTTTACCAATGTTATTGTAAAAATCAGATTGATCCTAGACAAAAAATATTCTAATAATCGCAGCTGAAAAGTTAGGAAACAACTTAAAAGTCAGCAACTTTAATTTAACAAACCACCACAAGCGTCTCTCTCATTTTTATTCTAAGACGCTTTTCTGTAAGCATAAAT
Source organism: Thalia democratica (assembly GCF_965202585.1). Taxonomy (NCBI): domain Eukaryota; kingdom Metazoa; phylum Chordata; class Thaliacea; order Salpida; family Salpidae; genus Thalia; species Thalia democratica. Next base: position 30,835,710 of record NC_139169.1, on the reverse strand, counting down.
TGCATTAACGCTTTTCACTGCAACCTTCATTAAACTTCACCATATGACCTTAACCGGATTAACCGTTGATGATACACATAAACCTCGAACATGCGAAATTCGGATAATCCCCATTCAGTGTTTGCACACGTGCACCCAGTTGTTGTCTAGCAACGCGTTGTCAGGGAGCCGAGATTACCTTAGCAACTAAAGCTTCATACTCCAATGAGCCAAAAAAGCTCTGAAAAGTCTCAAGCTTCCTGATTTTTGGTATAAAAATTATCCGGGTTCTTTAGCTTAATTATAACCCAACTCAGCGCACTCAGCATTGATATTTTAATCCAAATTTAATCCGCTCTTATAAAACTTTGCTTAAAAATCTTGCTTATTGATATGCCTCACTGCGCAGGACTTAATAAAATAATCATATTTGTGCAAGTATGATTATTTTAGAGCACTGTAGCGTCTACTACTTATAAGTTCCAAGAAGTTAATGTTCAAAAAATCTGATTTAGAACAAGAAGTAATGAACGCAAAAATTTTTACATAACTTTCTTTTGTTGTAAAAAGTTACAAATTAAATAAAAGTCTTTGTGTCTGAGTTAAATAATTTGAAAAACTTTGATAATTTAATTTTAACTAGTTAGTAAATACTTCTACTCAAGTTTTTCTGGGTTGAAAGTTTTTGTATCACAAAAAGTATGTTTTTAAAAACAAAGTTAGCTAAACAACACTCTTTAAAATCGCTGTACAAAAAAAAACCTGAAAATAAAAACTTCTTCACTGGCAAAGCTGTGTAACTTATCTAAAAATATGCTAAATGAGAAAAATCTTAATTAATTTACTGTAAAATAAGTTAATTTGAACACTTAAAAGAAAAGTTACTGTTTAATTTGTACAACTAAATCCAATTTTTTTTCATTATGCAGAAGATTACACCTTTCGAGTAATAATTCAGATATGTTCTCTATAAAAAGAAACACGAAGTTCAAACTTCTATATTTACCTTATTTAATTTTCGGAAAGTTAAAACCCTTAATCAAAGTAAATTATAGTTTCAAAACAAGTTTTAAGTACTTTAGAAGATAAGTTAAAATGTATAGAGTAAATTTCATGAACTCAAAACGTTTTAGGTATTCAAATGTTAAACATCGATCAAATTAGCTAAGCCGGTTGGCATTTTTACTCAAAACCTACTCATTGTAAAACTGTTTAACCTGTTAAGAAAATAAAAACTAAAACTGTGTTTAATGTTTTATCAAATTTCGTTCAATAGACGAGCAAAAAGCATTAAGACCAAGCAAAAAAACTTTAATATAACAAGATTTAGAAGCTGTAAACTTGTTAAACGAGCTTCAAAAAATTCCATCAAAAACTACGCGGGAGTTAGATTTTCAGCTGAAACTCAGCAATATTTCTGACACATTTCAAAACAAACTCTCCCTGTTTTATGTTTACAAGCTGTTTTCAAACGACGGTTTCTGAAAATCGATCAAAAACTGTCATTTATCATTTGCCGCCGTTTAAAAAAGCACAACTAAGTTTTTCTCCCTTATATCGCTCATCACATTGAGTTTTTTGCCAACTTTTATTTTGTTGCAAAAAATTAATTAAAACGAGTTAATATTAACAGGAAGGCAGTATAATGATTATTTTAACGTTGCAAGTCTTATCTTCCTCTTCATCATCTCAAGCGGCGTTAAAAGCTTTTCCACTGTCAATAGATTGCTTGCAAAGACAAATAAAAAGAAAAAAAGCAAACTTATCCGTTGCAACTCTTAAAATATTCATTTCGCATTACTGCTGCTACTATATCGTTTTATTAGAATTCCCTGATATAGTTCTAGGATTTCTTATAATTTTTTGTGTTATCTTATTATTAAACATTTTGATTAGATTTAGGTCTTAATTCGCTTGGACTTGTTATCAGTAGAAACAGCGCAACATGCTTCGCCCTACCGAGAGAGCTTATCTTATCAACACGATTTTTTGTGGCCGAATCAAACCGCCCACAGACAATTTTTTTCACAGCTTTTTCTACAAGTGCTAGCACCAGTGTAAAGCTGAAAGGATGTTGCATGTATGAGAAAGTATTGAGTTTAAAGACAATAAAAACTACTGATAGTTTTAATACTGGTACTCTGCACCTTAAAATAAATGTTTAATTTTGTTTTTCACAGTAAATAAGCGTGAATAACAATTTTAGTGATTGTTTTTGCTTATTTAATGACTAACATAACGTCAACAAAACATTTAAGCGATTTAAGAGAATATTTCTGTATAAATAATAAAGATATATATTTTGAATTAGAATAAAGTAGCTGAGTAGTAAATTCACAAAGATTACTAAAAAGTTGTTATTAGGCTTAAAAAATTTCAGACATGATACATGATATTAAAATGAAAAAATAAGCTAATTTTGCAAATCATTTAATATGGCAAACACAAAATTAAACATCTCAAAACTTATGGTTAAAATGCGATAAATAATTTTCTAGTCGTTTAAGTTATATCTTGTAACTTTTGCTTAATCTGTTAAAACTTTAATTTTAAAAAACTCAAATCATGGTTGCTTACAAAAGCGAAAATTATCTACTCGTACCAACGTTGTTTGAAAATTTAAAACCAAAATCTGAGTAATTTTTGAGCACGAACGTAGTAGGTTTGTTTACACAGTAATTTTTGCACCGCCAAAATTTCAAACTCCACACTGTTAAAAATCCATTAGCAAACTTTTGAGTATTTGTGCGTTTAGTTTCATTGTGATCGAATGAAGTTTGAGTTTTTAAAGGATTGTTTGTGAGATTTACTTAAATAAGCTTAAACTTTTTTAAGAAATAAGAAAATAAATAGAGGAATAATTTATAGTATATGAAGTTAAAATAAGCATTAGTTAACGATAGCAAACCTGAAAATAAACGTGAGTAAAAAAGCTTCAATTTACACAATCGACGCCAATTTTTTGTTAATCAATAATTATTAAAACCTAAATGCTTTAAAAACTAGACCCGTGAATCATAAAACAAACCAACACGGGGTCATTTCAATTACTCGTCGTAATCTCGGCTGTAAGCCCCCATTTCGCGTCGCCAAGGCAACCCCACATCGCACCTATTAGACGCGCATGAGCGATTTCGGCAAACGAAAAATTGCGAAATGTCCAATTTGTTCAAGTTTTTCGCCTCCAATATATTTATCTGTCCGAAGCAAGTTGTGTAGCACAAAAGTGCGAAACGACTTATTAATTATTTTGTTTTACCCTTTTCTAATCTCGTAAACATTTCGGAGCGCGAGGGATCTAAATGGATTTGATTTAAGCAAAAACAATTCTCCAAGCCAATCAAAAAGCCGCAAATTGCAGGCACATTTAAATTCATTGAAAATGTTCGAAATTGCGATTATTTTTTGTGATTTCGGGTTTTTGTAAGCAGGTAATTGCCTGACAATAAAGCAGAACTGATGTTTGTTTTTAGTAGAAATTTTTAATCAAATAGTAGGGCTTGTAAAATAACATAAAATAATTACTGGTAATAATAATTATTTACTATAAAAATATTTTATTAACAATTTTAGTTTTCTTTAACTAATTTATTGCAAAGCTTAAGAGCTTATAGTTCATGGCTTAAAAGTAAGACTTACGTCTATGTTTGTGTTTTAAATTAAATTTAAATTTATTGTTTACTGCTTTTAATTTACAAGCCCTATTTAAGTTTGATAATATCACGTGTGCATTTTGAATAAACGAATAAAACTTAATAATTGAAATTCTTATTACGCCTTGATTATATCTAGTTTTTTTTAACTAAATTTTAAGTCTTATGATTTTTTTGTATTCATTTGCTTACAAGTACTGTGTCTTTAGTTAAATTTTAATAATTTAAGTTTTATTTTACAATATTTAAGTTTTCGAACAATGTAAATAAACTTTGATAAAATTTTCAGGGAATTTTTTTTTCAGGAAACACTTTTTTTAATTTTTATGAGAGACAATAAGTTGAAAGAGGCTTTTAAAAAAGATTCTAATTTTTTACAAAACATCAGTTAATTACTAAAAAGTAAGTTTTTTTTCTTTTAAAAGTATGTTTATAAAAGTATTAAATGTTCCATACTAAAATTGACAATAGCTTTGAAGTCGCTCATGCGTGGTTATATATAACGTTTTAACTTTTTTTCTTTCTTTCTCTCAAATCTTATAACAGATCAGTCTCTGTGCTAGGTAGCTGTCAAACTTGCACGAGCGCACAAAATTACATGAGGGGACAAAGTTACACGACGATACTTTTGCACGAGGACACTATTGCACGATGGGATAAAATTGCACGAAGACACTTTTGCATGAGCAGACATTTTTGCACGGAGACAGTTTTGAACAAGTTGATTTTTTTTTATTATCACTGTTACCCCTCACCCTTACTCTCGGTCGGTAACTTTTATTTTATAATGTGTGTTTATTAATTTATCTTTTAGTTATTTTTTTTCTGTTTTTTTTTTTTTTATTCTTTTTTTGTTTTTTTTACTCTTGTGCAAAATTGTAACTCGTGCAAAATTGACCTTTCGTGCAAAATTTGTCTTCGTGCAATTTAGTCCACTCGTGCAATCTATTCCCATCTGTGCTAAAGAATTAAAACTCAAAAGTTTTTTGATCAATTTTTTTGGTGCTTACATAGTTAAATATTTACAAATTATGAATATAAGACATTTAGGGTGATTATTTAATTTTTTTCTTAACTTAAGGTTTAGTTTTTTTTATTTGCTTCTACTACTTTAAATTTAATTTGCATATAATGAAAAGATACTTTATAGTTAGTGCTATAGAATATTTAGATAAAAATATTTGAAAAAACAATGTTATTAAGTACTGATCACCAACCTGTAAAAACAACACAATTTTTTTTTTCAAATGTGGAAAAAATTGTACTTAATACTGATAGCAATTATAGCAAAAGAAATTAACGACTGCTTTTAAACGTGGTAAAAAAGAAATGAAATTATAAAGTTATGCAAAAAATGTAGTTTGTTTTAGTAACATCTAATTGGAACTAGCAACTGAAAATACCAAAAATTGTTTTTGTTACAAACTTAAAGCCTGAATTGTTTTCATTTTATCTTTAAAACTAGAACAGAGACTTCAAAAATTTTTTTATATTACGTTGGTATGTAACAATTTTTATAGTTAAGATATTACCTTTTTTTCAGGTTTCTCGTTTAAAGTTCAATTAAGTGAATTAAAAACGATAAATAAACAGTTTTATATAGATAGGTAAAACATACATCCTTTTTTGCTTTTATATAACTGTTACCAGTTATCTAAGGTTTTCATAACATTTTGATAACTGTTTATATTTGATCCTAATTGTAAAAACCTAATCAAATGTTAACGTTTTTGAATCTAAAAACTAACTTTAAGAAAATAAGTAGATAACTTACATTCTTATAATAAACACTTTACACTTACATGCTTAAAATACTTTAAATGATCTCTAAAATAACATTCATGACTTGTGACACATTCAAAATCAAAAACCATATAATAAGCTGGAGAAATTGTTTTTATATTAAAATATTTATTTGAATTCATCCGTTTTCAGGAAAGTTCTAAAAAAAACGAAGCAACTAAAGTTTAAGTATTAAATATTCTATACAACTGAAGTAAAAAGTCTCAAAAATTAAAAGTTTGTAATTCCCAAAAGTGTGTTTCATCGAAATACATGCTTAATTTCTACTAGGTAAGGCTTTATAAAAACAAATTAATGAGGTGATCTATTTAGCATCATTCACCGTGTCTTATACAAACTACGCTTATTAAGCACTTCTAAGAAAAAAAAAAAAGCATTGATCACAGCTGAGTTTTATAATTTTAAATATCAATATATTTTAGACATATAGACGTACTAACTGCTAAACAGTTGAAGGAAATAAATTTTTTTTTGTACATTAAAGTTATATATATTATTATATAAATGCTTTTAAAGTACATACTCAACAAAACTCCATTACAAATAAAAACAAGTTTTGTACAATTACTAGTCTATCTACTTAAAGTTTATGTTTACTTTTGTAATTAGTTTCACATTATAAATTTTAAGTTTCAAAATTTATAATGCAAAAACTTTTTAGGATAATACTACAAAATAAGAAAAAAGAAGTACAAGTCTACAGAAACTAAAATTTCTCATAATACTTTAACTGAGGTTTTTGTTAAATAGCAAGTTAAAAATTCTTGAAGCATTTTTAACAACACTACGTAGTTTTATTAAAATAAAACTTATGTCTAATAAACCTTATACAAAACTTAATAATATTTGATGATAAAATCTACGTTTTACTAGTGAACATTCTAAAAGTACATAAGCTGTATATCTCAACAATGGATAATATTTTTGTTAGTGTAAAACAGGTCTGGTTTTAAACATTATTAAGTAAAATTTATAGGAGTTTTTTGATTTTTCTTTAGAGTTACATCAATCAGTACAACATTTTATTTTTAATAAACTGTTTTAGTAACAAAAGAACAACTCAAATATAAATTTATAGTTTATACATATTTAGACCACAGCAAAACTACTCTTCTAAAGTCGAATAAGTAATTTCTAAACATAACAAGAGCAAAATAAATGAGCACATGTACATAAGTAAGTATGACTTTTCTATTTGCTAGCAAAACTTTTAATTTTGTAAAATACTTCTCTAAAAGATAGAGGTTTGTTGACAAGGTTTACAATATGAGTAATTAGCGCGAATAATTGTTTTTACGTCAATTAAAAACTAATAAAGCAAATCACTAATATTTGTTTGAGTTTTAAGTACAAAAATAAAATCATCAACACTCTTAATTATTTAAAAAAAATTAATTTACCTATTTAAAAAATTCTTGATAAAAACTTTATAAAACTCAAATTCTAGTTCAAGACCAAGGTAAACGTTTTATTTAATATATTTTAATTGATCATCTAAAATCAATATCAAAACTGTGGCTGTTTTAAAATGCAAAGTTTTTAAAACTATTTTGATACATGATAGCGAATTAATTTAAAGTTTAAGTTCAAATTTGAATATGAGAAACCTTCAAACAAATTAACAAAATTAGTTTTGTAGTTTAAGTTTTAATAAATCCAAGCACAATAGTACCACTGTTTTAGTAAATTTAGTTATAGTTATACCATAAAATCTTGTTGTTATAATGTTTTTTACTTAGTTTTTTTACTAAAGCTTATTAACGACTGAATATACTATTGATTCTTTTAATGATTTCACATTTTAAATGTATGTAGCTCTGCTTTGGATTTTGTTTAACCAACATCTAGCAAAACAACAAACGTTTAAACAATTAATTGGTGTATACACAAGTTATAACGTTTTAGCAAAGGTTTTTAAAAGTTTTTTTTACAAAAAAATTATAAACTTTACTTTTTTAAAGTACGATAGTTGATAGTTACAATACAAATCAATAATATGTTAGTTGTTAATTAGATGCTGATTTTAGATGAATTTGCAATGTGTTAAGTAAGTTATATTCTAGCTGAAAGCAATGTAACCCTTATTCTAATTAAACTAATTTTATGTGTATAAGTAGTTTACACTGATTCGTATAAGTGTAGTATGCATTTTTGTAATAGTTAGTTTTTACTTTAATAAAGTAAGCAGCACAGTTCACATAAGTACAGTAAATGTTTAACAATATTCGCAATATCACAGTAATACATAACTTGATTGATTGATTGTTTTCAAGTGTTTGTTGTAGCTGATAACTTAATTGATTTTGAATAACCAAAACATTAAGCTTATCATAATTTGTGATAAGACTTTTTTTGTTAAATAAACTTAAAAAAATTCTAATTTTTAGTTCTAAAATGTGTTTTTTATATTAGGCGGGATATTGTGTATAACTTTAGTAGCTCTAAGAATTATCTAAAAAATAAAATCGTAAACAACTAGTTTTGTATAATTTTAAAAACCAGTCATCAAAACAAGTTATAGCAAAGTTATTTTTTATCGTTTTTATTGCAATATTTTCTCTTTTATTTTAAAAACAAAAGTAGTTAAGGCTTAATTAATCAAATGCCGTATTTATTATGACGTAAATTCTTATAACCTAATAATTTATCATAAAGTTGCCATTGTAATTACTAATCTGTCGAGCTATCTTAATAAAACAAGCTAGAACATTCAAGTTATATTATAAACTATAAACAGTTTTAGGCCATTTTATTTCTTACAAAAAGATATTTTTTTAAAGACAAAATATTAAAATTATCTTTAGGCTGTTTCCAGTTTTATTTTTTTTTCATTTGTAGTTTCAAAACAAGTTTTAAGTACTTTAGAAGATAAGTTAAAATGTATAAAGAAAATTTCATGAACTCAAAACGTTTTAGGTATTCAAATGTTAAACATCGATCAAATTAGCTAAGCCGGTTGGCATTTTTACTCAAAACCTACTCATTGTAAAACTGTTTAACCTGTTAAGAAAATAAAAACTAAAACTGTGTTTAATGTTTTATCAAATTTCGTTCAATAGACGAGCAAAAAGCATTAAGACCAAGCAAAAAAACTTTAATATAACAAGATTTAGAAGCTGTAAACTTGTTAAACGAGGTTCAAAAAATTCCATCAAAAACTACGCGGGAGTTAAAAACAAACGATAAATAAACAGTTTTATATAGATAGATAAAATATACATCCTTTTTTGTTTTTATATAACTGTTACCAGTTATCTAAGGTTTTCATAACATTTTGATAACTGTTTATATTTGATCCTAATTGTTAAAAAATTTTCAAATTTTAACTTTTTTGAAACTTAAACTGACTTTAAGAAAATAAATAGATAACTTACATTCTTATAATAAACACTTTACACTAACATGCTTAAAATACTTTAAATAATCTCTAAAAAAACATTCATGACTTGTGACACATTCAAAATCAAAAACAATATAATAAGCTGGAGAAACTGTTTTCATATTAAAATATTTATTTTAATTCATCCGTTTCCAGGAAAGTTCTAAAAAAACGAAGCAACTAAAGTTTAAGTATTAAAAATTTTATACAACTGAAGTAAAAAGTCTCAAAAATTAAAAGTTTGTAATTCCCAAAAGTGTGTTTCATCGAAATACATGCTTAATTTCTACTAGGTAAGGCTTTATAAAAACAAATTAATGAGGTGATCTATTTAGCATCATTCACCGTGTCTTATACAAACTACGCTTATTAAGCACTTCTAAGAAAAAAAAAAAAGCGTTGATCACAGCTGAGTTTTATAATTTTAAATATTAATATATTTTAAACATATAGACGTACTAATTCATAAACAGTTGTAGAAAACAAAAGTTTATTTTTGTGTATTAAAGTTATATTATCACTATATAAATGCTTTTCAACTACATACTCTACAAAACTACATAACAAATAAAAAAAAAGTTTTTTGGAGACTAATTAGTTAGAGTTTATGAGTTAATAAAAAATAAAAAATAAAAACTTTTATTTAATGTCGATATGTTTAAGAAGTCGAATTATAAAAATATGTACAATATTTTTTTACAATTTTCTAAGCATAAGTAGAAACTATATAATATAAAATATAAAAATTAAATTTAAGATTTTAGCTCGACTCTAAATGTATTTATTTAGTCAGTTAAGGTAGATCAGATAGTTGTTAATAATCAATATTTCTACGACAATTTATTTTTTTAAGGGACATTATAAGATACGTACTAACCATTATAAATAGATGAGATCAAATAGATCTTTGTCTTTATTTTGTTAAAGCATTTAAATTTAAACTAACGTTAATAATATTAAAATGAATATTACAAACTAAATACTGTTTTCAATTAATAGATATGAAAGTTATTTAGATTCTAGTTTTATTAAGAGTAATTATATACCATTTACTTTTTAGTAAACTTAAATTAATTAGTAAATTAAATTTAGTAAAAATTTATATATAGTTACTACACTTTACGTAAAATAAACGTTTTTCTCATTCAAAGGTGCTTAAACTTTAAATCTTCCAACTCAGATTAAAAACATAACTAAATAATTTTCTTAAACTGAAAAATGCTTGAGAGAGAAAAATTTAAAAAGCGCGGGAAATATTTCAGCAAAAAACATTTACGTCATGTCAGACAGGTCACCAGGGTCAAATGTCAGTGATCATACAAAATTTCAGCTGTTAAAGGAAAATTTCAAAACAAAAAGTTTTTTGTAACGATATGTAATAGTAGTAACATATTTTATAACTTTTGATCAAACTTAACATTATTATGAACTTACAAAGCAATTGAGTTTAGTCTTTCCTTTTACAATTTATAATAATTCATAATTTTATGTATGAGTTAAAGTTTTAAAACTTATGCATTTAAAAACTTTAAATGAACAATAACCTTAAACAAAAAATATTTCTATTCCAATAGATATAAATACAAGAAAAACAGTTTTGTACAATTGCTTAACTATCAACTTAAAGTTCATGTTTCATTTTCGTAATTAGTTTCACATTACAAATAAAAAAATTAAAAACTTATGATGTTTTA